>NC_135146.1:4008304-5344406 GCF_051014445.1 Colletes latitarsis
GGGAACGGCGAGGGACCGCGGAGTTGACAACCCTTGGAGCCTTACAACCTCCACTTGTTGTCCTCTCCTTTTTTTTTTTTTTTTTGTCGTGGGGAAAATCTTCGAAAGACTCCCTCCCACCTCCTTGGGGAGAGGTGGGAGGGGTGTGTGAGTTTCCCCGCGCCCGTACAACGACAGGCGCGGGACCTACCCACTAAAAACCCCACGGTGACCCTTCGGCACGCTTTGGGAGGATACCGGGAATCGCTCGAAGCATTCTTCCGGTATCCTCCCCGTGCCCGCGCTTTCGCGCCCATCCCCCGGGGGGACAACCGGTCCCCCCAGTAGACACACTGCCTCATAGCGGCGGGACGGGGCCACTCCATCCCGCCGCTATCCGTCCCGGGGCCGCGTTTAGTGGCGGCTGCGAGCCCCAACTCGCAACCGCCCGCGACCCCGTCTCCACCCCTCGGCGGCCGGGCGTTCATGGCCGCACCAGACCGCCGAGGGTGCCTCCCCTTGCGTCGGACCGGTAGGGGGAGGCACTCCTACCCCCAACCGGTCCGACCCGGCGCCGCCTGGCGGGAGGAGGGTCCCCTCAGGACCCCCCTCCCAGCCTAGGTCATCCGCCACGCTGAGGCGGCCGCCCGCGACGCCTCGCGACCGGGCGACGACCTCGGGCCACCGCACGAGCGCGAGCTTCAGCGCGCCGCTGAAGCTCGCGCTCCCACCCCGCGGCCTCCTTCTGCAACATTACGTTCTCGCAGAAGGAGGCCACGGCCCTCCACTTCTCCTCGCTGCCGAGCATGGCGCGCACCACGCCCGGCAGCGAGACATCCCGCCCGACGACGCCGACCAGGACACGGCGTGTTGTCCTCTCCTGCAAAAACCAAGCCTGCAGCAGTGGGAAGATCCAGATTAGAATCTCGTCTTCCCCATCTGCAATTCAACGTTTCCAAAATCTAAAACGTTGAAATAATAATACAATCCGCTAACACAGTTGTGTAACGCTGTGTAAGAATCCCGCTCCTGTTTACCGTAAACGGAAGAAGGAGCGTATGGATTAGAGCGAGTCAGACAACGCACCGAGCGTTGTCAGGTATTAGCCGCCGGATTTCGGTATTTCTTTTTGATTACAGAAGACCGAGACGAGAGCCGTAGGGGCCGACGGCGGCGCAGGTTTTTTTCCGAGCCTTCAGCTCGGGGTTTTCCTGCATTTTAATACAAAATTTATCATTTTAATTTCTCGTTTTTTTTTAATTTCCTTCCTTTTTGTTTATTTTAAATTTTATTTTTGTTTAAATAAACGGCCTGTGTCCGATGGACCAGCCAAGGAAATTTTTAAATGTACAATTCACTTTCCCACACAATTCCAATCCCTCGAAATTCGGACTCCCCGTTAAAGGGTGAGAGATCAGGTCAGGGGAGAAAACCCCCCATAGACCGACTCGCACCTATTTTAACAGCCTTTCTTTCATTATCAGTAAATTGAAATGTCCTGTCTTTTCGTAACAAATCACTTAATGGCTTTGCTATTAGTGAATAATTCATAATAAATTTACGAAAATAACCAGATAATCCCAAGAAACTTTGGACACCTTTTACTTTGCTGAGATGCAAGGCCCCAGGAGGCCATTTCAAATTGAAGTGGGCTAGGGGGGGAGGGCTGATCGAGCTGATGTTCCGGCCCGCTGCCGCCACCCCGAAGACGCAGCCGGCACAGGCGGTCACGACCGTGCCGCCCGCCGCTGCAGAAAGACAACCGGCCGGAGGACCTCCTCAGCCAGCCGCCACCCCCGCACCGCCCAGGCGGAACAACCCTAGAAGGCGACGGAACCGCGGGCCAGCCAGGGAGACCACCGGCAGCCGCACACGGGAACCCGTGAACACGGTCATCCAGCGCCCCCGCCATAAACGCCACGGACACCGCTACGCACCGGACAGGGCCGCTATAGCGGAAACGGTCCTCACCACCCTCCAGTTTCTGGAGGGCAGACGGGCCCTATCTCGCCGCTGAGTAAGTACCTTGAAGTTTTCAAGTACAAAAAATTCATCATTACAACCTTCTCTATGTGTTTCGATCGCGAAGTGACCGCGAATAGGGCTCCCCATGTCAATTGCACGGACCGTGCAAGGGGGGCGATATGTTTAAAGATCAAGTTAATTCGATTTATTTAAACCCGTAATTAGCCGTTAATCCGCTTTGTTTTCAATACACGTGACCGACCAGAATATTCTATGTCGACGCGTCCGCGATTCGAAACATAAGGCAGCAGAAAAACTCTCGCTCGTTGAGTTTTTCTGTAAGTCACGCGAGCATTATAGTAACGTTCGATTTCGAACTTTTCAGTTAAACGCTCGACCATAGAGAAGGTACGACAATTACAAATTAGATAAAGACGGACGAGAGCCACGGCGACAGCGCCGCGCGTCGGAGGATTCCCCCTCTCTCACGCGTACTTTTCAGCAGCTCGTGCTCGTTCGTCACTTGAAAACGAGAGCCTGCCAAGCGCGCATCGATGGCCGGTCACGCTTCACACAATTTACAGAATTCCGAATTGTTTCGAGTTATTCGAGCATTCGTTGAAAAATCAAAAGGACCTCTTAATATACGAATTGCTTCGAGTCATTCGAGTCTTCGGGAAAATTAAAAGAAAATCTCAAATCTATCGGTTGATTCATTCGCAGACTTGAAAGTTCGAGTTATTCGAACTTTCATAACGCGGGCAACCGACGTATAGCCGCAGCTTTACGGGATCCGATTGCATAAGCAAACTCTTCCCGGTAACCTGCGTGTAATTCCGGTTGTCGAGTCAATTAGTTAATCGATTCGGTCGTGAGTACGACCCGGTTAAAGACTGCGGGAAACTCGTTGGTATCATCGAGTTCCCGAATTTTCCACGTATTGCTGCAAACAGCGGTCGTGCGAGAGGCATCGAGATTAAGACTCGATCCTCCCTTGATTTATCGAACGGTCTTACACCCACCTATAGGGGCCTTATTGGTGTGTATACCCTGGGTGGACTTGCTGCCTTCTAGTCGGAGCGTGGGACGAGTTATTCCAAGCGCAGCTTCCGGCGAATGCCAGAGCGTTGTTCACTGACCACCAGTATTGTACGGTTACTACGTGTAGATCGCGACTCAAAAGGCGCCGTGGTGACAGTCCCAATTGTAAGTCGTCCTATACGCCGTTGAAAGACTGCACCACACAGTGTTCCGTACACACATATACGAAGACGGTAAGGGGCCGAGGACCGGGTGACAGTTGGAGCTTTACAACCTCCCTCTAGGCACCCTCTCCTGCGGCAATCAAGTGTTGCAGTCGAAAGATAACGAGACTGAATCCACTAATTGAAAAAAATAACCGAGCGACTCCCGATTTAAAGGGAACGCTCACACATACAGTCCACTAGCTTAGCTGCGTATCGCGGCGGCAGAGATTCCCGCTCCTGAGTGCGACAAGCACAAACCAGGAGCGTGCGGAACAGAGTAAGACACACAACGTGACTCACGTCAATAGGTATTTAACGCCTATTCGTGTCTCTTTCTGTTACAGGGCATCAACATCAGCCGGACCAAAACAACGTCTGGCAGCCGCAAACGTACGACCTGCATTCCCAATATATAAAAGAAAAAAAAGGGATAAAATAAAAGGCTTAGCCGATCCTTTCGGCTAAGCGAAAATTATATTTTCTTGTACCGCTTATTTTCCGTCTGTTCCTACCCTCGAGATCCGGACCCCCGTTAGGCGAGGTATTTTCAAAACTCCTCCCCCTAACATTCATATTGTCCATTTTGTGTAACAAATGCAGTGTATTTCCTACTCTCTTTCTCTACTGACACGTGGAAAAATCCATTTTTTAAATCGAGAGAACTAAACACTCGAGCGTTCTGCAATTTATCTAATAATTCTTCGATTAATGGAAGAGGAAATTTATCTTTTTCCGTAATTCTATTCAATCGCCGATAATCAATACAAAGACGTGGACTTCCATCTTTCTTTTTTACAACAACTACAAGACTTGCATACTCAGACGTGCCAGGCTCTACTATTCCATCCTTAATCCACTCCTCTACTTGCTTATGAACAGTTTCACCCTCTAGTTTAGGTAATCTACGTGGTTTCTGACTAAGTGGTTGGTCATTTTTTAATCTTATACACATTTGTACGTTAGTTGTCTTACATTTTTTTGGTTCATACGATAAAACAACATTTTTTAATTCTTCGCGTAATTTTTCATCAGTAACATGACTAACATCTAATAACTGCTCTTTAGTAGAACACATTTGCGTTAAAAACGTTATCGAAGGAATTTTCCTTATCGTTATACCCTGATTATCTATTTTGACTTCAGCCAAATTTAAAATATCAGTTCCAATTACTGCATCCATATTCATTGCAGTATTTGGGACAATATAAACAGTAGTTGGAAAATCATTGTTGTCTATCGTAAGAACTGTTTGTAAATATCCTAAGGGTATAGTCTTATATTTTCCAAAACCAGTTAAGCGTATATGTGTATCCTATAAAGGAATAGATTTTAATTTGTTATAAATATTTTCACGTATTAGTGTTACTTGACTTCCAGTATCTATTAAAGCTTTTACACGTATATCATTTATATAAACTTCTTTAAACATATTACTTTTAAAGGGCGGTAAAATACAATTAACATTTGATCGTAACTGCACAAATGACTTACCCTCTCGTACAACGGTACACTCGTTTGCTACATGCCCAAATTTTTGACATTTAAAACATTTTCTCGCCATTTCTTTGTAACAACAATCATTGAATACATGGTCTTTCCCCCCGCAGTTGTAACACCGAAGTTCCATCTTCTGCTCTTCTCCTTCAATATTCTTTGACGTATACACCTTCGAAGATTCCATTCTTGTTTTGTTTTTTTCTTTCCGCCGTCCATATCCGTTTGTTTGCTATAATCTTTTTGCGTTCCGAATCGTTTCGTAAAGTTTAAGACAATTCTTAAAATCCTGCAGTTTCTTGGCTCCAAATAAAACAAGTTTATTAAAAATATCATCCTGTATTCTGTATATAACGTACTTAATAAGAGCATCATCTTCCACATTGCCCTGAGAAGCAAATTCTGTCATTTTGAGAAAATATTCTTCAACAGTTTTGTCTCTCCTCATTTTTCGTTTAACTAACACTTCATGTAGTTCAGCACTATTAATTTTATGTGAAAACTCATCACGTAGTAGAGATTTAAGTTTTCTCCACGTCGTGACAACACCTTCGCTCTGAATAAATAATTTTGCTATACCTGTCAAAGACTTTTTTGCAAAAATTACTTTCTCTAACTCAGACCATTGAAACAATATTGCAACATCTTCAAAATCAGAAATCCATCCTTCTACAGAATATACACCAGAACCATCAAACTGGCGAACACAATCTTCCACATCACGATAGCTCATAGGAAATTTAACGTGATCTCGTTTATTTAATGAAGAGAAATGTGTAGAACTGTTATCATTTATATCATCAAGTACAATAGATGTTTCACCATCCTCACCCTGAACATCTTCAATGATTTTATCGTCTTCAGGATCATCTTTTGCAGTGGAACACAGAGAACGTAAATTCATTAAACCAGAACAAATTTTCTGAACCAAATCTTCTCGAGATCCTCTATAATCCAGGTCTAGGATGTTACAACAAGATACCAAATCGCCATAACATAAACCAGTAGCATATGTTAATTTAGCTTTATGCTCTACTGAATCTGTATGAAATTGAAAGCCTTCAAAATCACGTATGCGTTTTCGATTTCATCGGTCACCTTCAGTTTCGAAAATAAATTTGTGCAAAGCTTTTATGCTCAACACAGATGCGTTATTAATTTTGTGCTGAATTTTCCCGATTTTAGCTAAAGTTTCCATACTAAAAGTACTTAACTTTTCAGAATTCTTAAAGAAATATGTATATGTAAAATGTTCCTTCACAAATTCTTCTTCTTGATTGACTCGGACGAGCCCCCCAATTTGCAGGATTTAACGGAGAGAATATATTTGAGGAACAAATATACAAAGAATATAATCTTAATAAACGAATTAGGAACACACAAATTAGCAATTAACAATTAACAACACAAATTCAAATCACATTAATTGGCAACATAACTTATACTCACATCTCTCTTTCACAATCACTCGTTTCCAAACTCCTCGTTTTCTCGCTGTCTCTGGTTACACATTCCTTCTCGAACAAAACACTCCCAAACCTTTCGCACATAAATTAACATTTAACAAAACTACAGCGTGGCACAAATCTTCAATACAAATCTCCTACATAAGATAGTAAGATAGTAAGATAGTAAGCAAGCAGTAACCTAGTAAGCAAGCAGTAAGCTAGGAAGCAAGGAGCAGGCTAGTAAGAAAGCAGTCAGCTACTAAGCATTCAGTTAGCTAGTAAGTAAGCAGTAAGCTAGTTAGCAAGCAGTAAGCTTTTAAGCAAGAAGTGAGGTGGTAAGAAAGTATGTAGCTAGTAAGGAGGCAGTAAGTTAGTAAGAAAGCAGTATGCTAGTAACCAAGCAGTAAGCTATTAAGCAAGCAGTAAGCTAGTAACCAAGCAGGAATCTTGTAAGGAACCAGTATTCTAGTAAGCAAGCGGTAAGCTAGTAAGAAACCAGTTAGCTAGTAAGAAAGCGGAATGCCAGTCAGCGAGCAGTATTCTAGAAAGCAAGCAGCAAGCTAGTATGCAAGCAGGGAGCTAGTAAGCGAGCATTAAGCTCGGAAGCAAGTAATAAGCTAGTAAGCAAGCAGTAAGATATTAAGCAAGCAGTAAGCTACTAGGCAAACAGTAAGCATGTAAGCAAGCAGCAGGCTCGTCAGAAAGCTGCTAGCAAGTAAGAAAGCAGTATGCTAGTAAGCCAGCTGGAAGCTAGAAAGCAAGCAGCATGCTAGTATGCTGGCAGTAAACTAGAAAGCAAGCAGCAGGCTAGTAAGCACGCAGTAAGCGAGAAAGCTAGCAGTAAGCTGGTATACAAGCAGTGAGCTACTAAGCGAGTAGTGAGCTTGTAAGCAAGCAGTAAGCTAGTAAGCAAGCAGTAAGCTTGTAGGCAAGCTGTAAGCTAGTAAGCAAGCAGTAAGCTAGTAAGCAAGCAGTAAGCTTGTAGGCAAGCTGTAAGCTAGTAAGCAAGCAGTAACCCAGTAACAAAGCAGTAAGTTAGTGACAAAGCAGTAAGTTAGTGACAAAGCAGAAAGTTTGTAGCAAAGCAGTAAGCTGGTAAGCAAGCTGGAAGCTAGTAAGGAAGCACTCGTCAGGTAAGAGAGCAGTAAGCTAGAAAGCAAGCAGCAAGCTAGTATGCAAGCAGTTAGCTTCTAAGCGAGTAGTGAGCTTGGAAGCAAGCAGTAAGCTAGTAAGCAAGCAGTAAGGTAGTAGGCAAGCTGTGAGCTGATGTAACAAAGCTGTAATTTTGCAGCAAAGCAGTAAGCTGGTAAGCATGCTGCAAGCTAGTAGGGAAGCAGCATGCTAGTAAGCAAGCAGTAAGCTAGAAAGCAAGGCGTAGGCTAGTTAGAAAGCAGTTAGCTAGTAAGCAAGCAGTAATCAAATAAGCAAGCAGTGAGCCAGTATGCAAGCAGTTAGCTAGTAAGCAGGCAGTGCGCTAGTAAGCAAGCAGTGAGCTAGAAAGCAAGGACGAAGCTAGTAAGGAAGCAGTATGATAGTAAGCAAGCTATAAGCTACTAAGCATCCAGTAAGCCAGTGAAGAAGCAGCAGGCTAGTCAGAAAGCACTTAGCTAGTAAGAAAGCAGTATGCTAGTATTGAGGATCTTTGTGATAGATTTCCCCAATCGCTTACCGCAGAAAGAAGAAGGAATAATTTGTTGAAACGGTATAATGTGTAAGACACGGAGGCGACAAAATATGTGGAAGACTTTTCTCCGCGGTCTGGGTTGTCGCACGACTTCCTTCAAATTGGTTAAAATCCCGGCTATATATGCGTCGTCGAATGGTCGGTAGACCTATTGGTTTTATGACATGACCTGGGCCGACGTGGAACAGAGAAAAATCGCGAAGATTCGGAAATACAAAATATATCTATTCTCAACACTCCCACTTATTTTGAATGTCAGCTAATATTTAATTTTTCTCTCGGATAGCAAAACGGCTGCTTTTGCAAAGGCTTAGCAGAGATATCAGCCAATTGTTCTTTCGATTGAACATATCTAATTTCTACTTCTCCGCGATTAACGACATCACGAGTATAATGGTACTTTATACCGATGTGTTACGAGCGCTTATGGTTTTCGGAACTATTAGCAATTTTTATGCCCGCTTGGTTATCAACAAAAGCAGGGACGATATTGCACACAACATCCAATTCATTCAACATACGACGTAACCAAACCGCATCATTTACGCCGTGGGCTAACGCGATATATTCCGACTCAGCGGTCGAAAGGGCAACGGCCTTTTGCAATTGACTGGACCACGAAATTGGTCCGCTATTCAAAATATTGACAAATCCACTCCTAGATCTTCGAGTCTCTTCACTATTTCCGTAAACTATAATAATAAAGAGCCTATAAAGAATAATAAAGAGCCTACTGCCTCACGAAACGGCATTTTACTGTCAGTCGCAGGTGTTTGTTTTTGCATGGGCATACCTGGCTCCGCAGGTACACTTGACGGTTTTGCTTCAAGCATATTAAAGGTCTTTAATATTTTCTTAATATAGCCCGGTTGAGAAATTTTTATGAGTCGTCGTTCGCGATCGCGTTTAAGCTAGAAACCGAGAAATTCATCGGCCCGATCTACCGAGATTTTAAGATTACCTTCTAAATAATCTAAAACACTCTCAATTGCATTCTCGCTTTTGCTCATAATCAAATCATCATCCACATACAGGGCTAAATACACTTTTGAACTTTCACACCGACAAGCACGCACTTATCACTTTTTTTTTTTTTTTTTTTTTTTTTTTTGTCGTGGGGAAAATCTTCGAAAGACTCCCTCCCACCTCCTTGGGGAGAGGTGGGAGGGGTGTGTGGGATTCCCCGCGCCCGTACAACGACAGGCGCGGGACCTACCCACTAAAACCCCACGGTGACCCTTCGGCACGCTTTGGGAGGATACCGGGAATCGCTCGAAGCATTCTTCCGGTATCCTCTCCGTGCCCGCGCTTTCGCGCCCATCCCCCGGGGGGACAATCGGTCCCCCCAGTAGACACACTGCCTCATAGCGGCCGGACGGGGCCACTCCATCCTGCCGCTATCCGTCCCGGGGACGCGTTTAGTGGCGGCTGCGAGCCCCAACTTGCAACCGCCCGCGACCCCGTTTCCACCCCTCGGCGGCCGGGCGTTCATGGCCGCACCAGACCGCCGAGGGTGCCTCCCCTTGCGTCGGACCGGTAGGGGGAGGCACTCCTACCCCCAACCGGTCCGACCCGGCGCCGCCTGGCGGGAGGAGGGTCCCCTCAGGACCCCCCTCCCAGCCTAGGTCATCCGCCACGCCGAGGCGGCCGCCCGCGACGCCTCGCGACCGGGCGACGACCTCGGGCCACCGCACGAGCGCGCGCTTCAGCGCGCCGCTGAAGCTCGCGCTCCCTCCCCGCGGCCTCCTTCTGCAACATTACGTTCTCGCAGAAGGAGGCCACGGCCTTCCACTTCTCCTCGCTGCCGAGCATGGCGCGCACCACGCCCGGCAGCGAGACATCCCGCCCGACGACGCCGACCAGGACACGCCGCTCCCCCTCCCACGCGGGGCATACCTCCAGGGTATGATCCGCCGTGTCCTGCTCAGCGTCGCAGTGGCAGCAACGCGCCGTCGGCTCCTTCCCTATCCGGCACAGGTATCTTCCGAAGCTGCCATGCCCGGAAAATACCTGTGCCAGCCGGTAGGTGAGGCTGCCATGGCCTCTGTCCAGCCACTCCTTCAGGAGTGGCCGAACAGCCCCGACAGTCCGGTGCCCCGCGGTTGGCAGAGCCAGCCGCTCCTGCCACGCGAGCAACACGGACTGCCGGGCCTGGCGCTTCAAATCGCCCCAAGCAGGTTCCTGCCCGCCCGGGACCGCCCCCACCCCCGCGCGACGGTCGACGCGGTGCCGGTACATCACCGCGTGCGACCGCGCGAGCAGGTCCATTGGCGGCATCCCCGCTAGAACCGTCGCCGCATCATGTGACATCGTCCGATACCCGCGGACGACCCTGAGCGCCATGCGCCTCTGCACCCGACGCAGCATAGTCATGCTGCGCCGGGAGGCAGCCAGGTCGTCCGCCCAGACGGGGGCCCCGTATAGGGCCACCGACTGGACCATTGCCACATAGAGGCGACGAACTCGGCCCGCCGGGCCCCCCAGGTTGGGCAGGATCCGGCCCAGAGCCGCAACCATCCTTTCCAACCGGGGGACCAGGCAGCGGAAATGCTCCTCGAAACGCCAGTGGCTATCGAGGATCAGCCCTAGATACCTGATCTGGGGCTTCACCTCGATGTCAGCCCCACCCACCCGGATCAGAGGGGGTGGCGGATCCTGCCGAGGTGAATGAAACGCAATCACCTCGGTCTTATGGACCGCCACCGTCATCCCCATCCCCCTGATCCGGTCGACGACGCGTTGCGACCCCTCCTCCGCGCGACGCATGGCCCTCCCCCAGTGCGCCCCGACGGCCAGCACCAGTGTGTCATCCGCATATCACACCGTGCTGACGCCGTCGGGGAGGCCGGCCCGCAACACCGAGTCGTACGCGATGTTCCACAGGAGTGGCCCGAGGACCGACCCCTGCGGAACACCGCAGTACACCTCCCTCCGCATATCACCATCCCGGCCCGGATACTCGATCCACCTGCCGCGGAGATAATCCCCGACGACCGCCCTGAGACAAGGGGGGACTCGATGATATTCGAGTCCCCTCCTTATCTCTTCCCAGGGGAGGGTGATAAAGGCATTGGCAATATCCAAGGATATTGCCAATGCCACCCCTCCCCGGGAGACGGCCGCCTCCGAGAGGGCCCTCACACGACCTATCGCGTCGATAGTCGATCGGCCCCCCCGGAAACCGAACTGGCAGTCGGCCAGACCGGGATCACCCCGCGACAGGTGCTCGACGAGGCGGGCAGCAATCACACGCTCGAAGAGCTTGCCCACCTCGGCGAGGAGACAAATGGGCCGGTATGCGGAGGGAGACTCCGCGGGCCGACCCTCCTTCCGGAGGAGGACCATCCTCGCCACCTTCCAACTGGGGGGGAATCGCCCATCCCTCAGGCAGCGGTCGAACAACCGCCTGAGGTCGGCCCCAAGGACGCCCTGGGTCAAGACCCAAACCCGGCCGGGCACACCATCCGGACCCGGGGCCGTGTTACGAACCCCGAGCCGTCTGATGGCCGCTGCCAGCTCCTCCTGCGTGACCCCCAGCTCGGCCGTCCACTCCACTGGGACAGCCGCCGCCGCCGGAGGACGCGGTCCCCTCTCCCCAATTGGGAAGAGTGTATTGACCACGTCCTCCAGCAGCCGGGGGTCAAGACCCTCGGTGACGGGGGGCGCCCACGGGCGGAGCTTATTCAGCACCACCTTATATGGGTGCCCCCATGGATCGTCATCAAGGGTCTGGAGGAGCTCCTTCCATGCCTGGGTCTTGGCCCGTTTGATGGCGACCTGCAGAGCAACCCGCGCCACGCGGTATGCTCCATACAGGTCATCAGCTGCCCTCGCTCGCGCCACGCCGTCGCCTGTACGTTGACGACGGCGCGCGCGGGTGTACTGGCGTCGGGCGCGGACAGTCGCGACTCGCAACTCCGCGATCGCGTCCGACCACCAGTACACCGCCCGGCGAGGAGAAGCCCGTCCGACCCGAGGCATCGCCGCGTCGCAAATACCCGCGACCAATGCTCCGAGCCGGGCGACCTCCTCCTCTATGCTCGGCAACTCGGCCGCTCCCTGCGGCCAAGTTGCAGCGAGGGCAGCTGCCATCAGGGCGTCGTTGTCCAGGCGCCGAAGCGCCCAGCGGCGTGGTGGGGTGCCACGCAGGCGGCCGTGTCGGGATGCACTCGCGGCGGCAGAGACCTCCATCCGGATGTACCGGTGATCGGAGAGTGTCTCTGCCCCCGCGACCACGTGCCAACCCGACACCATGCGCACGGCGTTGGGGGTCGCGAATCAAACATCCACGTTGGACCCCCCATATCGCCGCACGCATGTGTGCTCCGACCCCCGGTTCAATACCCGGAGGTCGAGCCCCGCCGCCCAATCGCCCAGGATCCCGCCGCGAACGGAGGTCCTGGGGGATCCCCAAGCCACCGACTTGGCATTAAAATCCCCCAGGACCAGTACCGGCCGGGCCGCGTAGCGCTGCACGCATGCCGCGACCTCGGCCAAGTACAGCTCGAACGCAGCGTGACCGCTACGGGGCGAAATGTAGCACCCCACCACAGCGACTCCCCCCCAGTCCACGGCGACGAATCCCCGACCGCGCTCCAACAAGGAGAACGGTGGGGACCCGTCGCCCCCTCCCCATACCGTCGCCACCAAGCCGTCCGCGTCGCCCACCCAATGAGGGTGAACAGGGACGCGGTACGGCTCGGCGGCGACCGCCAGGCCAATCCCCCACTCCGCGAGGACTTGGGTCATCAAGTCCTGTGCCGCGCGGCAGTGGTTGAGGTTGGCCTGAAGGAGGAGGCGGGGCGGCATTAATTAATGGCCGCGCCAGCCTCCTCCCGGCCGTCCGTCCCCGTAGCACCGTCCACCTCCATGGAGGACGATGCCACCGCCCTCGGCACCGGAGCCGGTGCAGCCCGCCTCTTCCTCTCCTTCCGGGAGGGGGGGGGGAGCACTTCTTGCTCCCCACCCTGTGATCGGCTGGCCTCCCCATGTCCGCACACAGCGGGCAGTGGGGGGCCGCCGAGCACTGGCTCGCACGGTGCTCTTTGGCCCCGCAGTGGTAACACTGACCGCTGCGGTCCACCGGCGAGGTGCACCACTGCCTCACGTGCCCCAATTCGAGGCACTGTCTCATGCTTTCGCATTTTTCGCATACTTGTTGGCCAGATCCTGGGCTTTTTCTGGTTTGGATCACATAGTAATGCGGTACCGCAATGAAACAGTCAAATAAACATGGACTTGATCTATATTTTAGAGGATAATACGAGTGAGGTCACTGTTAGTTCTGGGATTTGCCCTCGTTTGGCTCATACCTTCGCATTTTTCGCATACTTGTTGGCCAGATCCCGAGCTTTTACTGGTTTGGATCACGTTGTAGTGTGGTACCACACTGAAACAGTCACATGAACATTGATTCGATCTATATTTTAGAGGATAATACGAGTGAGTTCACTGTTAGTTCTGGGATTTGCCCTCATTTGGCTCATACCTTCGCATTTTTCGCATACTTGTTGGCCAGATCCCGAGCTTTTTCTGGTTTGGATCACGTTGTAGTGTGGTACCACACTGAAACACTGAATTAAACATGGATTCGATCTATATTTTAGAGGATGACGCCGGTTATGTCTGGGTTAGGTCTGGTATTTGCCATCATCTGGCTCATACTTTCGGCTTTTTCACTTACTTGTTGGCCTGATCCCGGGCGCTTTTTGTATTGGGTCACGTAGTAATGTGGTACCACACTGCAGCAGTGAGTTAAACCTGGATTCAATCTATATTTTAGAGGATAACACTGGTTAGGTCAGGGTTAGGTCTGGTATTTGCCATCATCTGGCTCATGCTTTTGCATTTTTCGCAAACTTGTTGGCCAGATCCTGGGCGTTTTCTGGTTTGGATCACGTCGTAATGAGGTACCACACTGAAACAGTGAGTTAATCCTGGATTCGATCTATATATTAGAGGGTAACACCGGTTAGGTTTGGGTTAGGTCTGGTATTTGCCATCATCTGACTCATACTTTCGCATTTTTCGCATACTTGTTGGCCAGATCCTGGGCGTTTTCTGGATTGGATCACGTAGTAATGTAGAACCACTCTGAAACAGTGAGTTAAACCAGGATTCAATCTATATTTTACAGGATAACACCGGTTAGGTCAGGGCTAGGTCTGGTATTTGCCATCATCTGGCCCATACATTCGCAAATTTTCGCATACTTGTTGGCCAGATCCTGGGCTTTTTCTGGTTTGGATCACATAGTAATGCGGTACCGCAATGAAACAGTCAAATAAACATGGACTTGATCTATATTTTAGAGGATAATACGAGTGAGGTCACTGTTAGTTCTGGGATTTGCCCTCGTTTGGCTCATACCTTCGCATTTTTCGCATACTTGTTGGCCAGATCCCGAGCTTTTACTGGTTTGGATCACGTTGTAGTGTGGTACCACACTGAAACAGTCACATGAACATTGATTCGATCTATATTTTAGAGGATAATACGAGTGAGTTCACTGTTAGTTCTGGGATTTGCCCTCATTTGGCTCATACCTTCGCATTTTTCGCATACTTGTTGGCCAGATCCCGAGCTTTTTCTGGTTTGGATCACGTTGTAGTGTGGTACCACACTGAAACACTGAATTAAACATGGATTCGATCTATATTTTAGAGGATGACGCCGGTTATGTCTGGGTTAGGTCTGGTATTTGCCATCATCTGGCTCATACTTTCGGCTTTTTCACTTACTTGTTGGCCTGATCCCGGGCGCTTTTTGGATTGGGTCACGTAGTAATGTGGTACCACACTGCAGCAGTGAGTTAAACCTGGATTCAATCTATATTTTAGAGGATAACACTGGTTAGGTCAGGGTTAGGTCTGGTATTTGCCATCATCTGGCTCATGCTTTTGCATTTTTCGCAAACTTGTTGGCCAGATCCTGGGCGTTTTCTGGTTTGGATCACGTCGTAATGAGGTACCACACTGAAACAGTGAGTTAATCCTGGATTCGATCTATATATTAGAGGGTAACACCGGTTAGGTTTGGGTTAGGTCTGGTATTTGCCATCATCTGACTCATACTTTCGCATTTTTCGCATACTTGTTGGCCAGATCCTGGGCGTTTTCTGGATTGGATCACGTAGTAATGTAGAACCACTCTGAAACAGTGAGTTAAACCAGGATTCAATCTATATTTTACAGGATAACACCGGTTAGGTCAGGGCTAGGTCTGGTATTTGCCATCATCTGGCCCATACTTTCGCATTTTTCGCATACTTGTTGGCCAGATCCTGGGCGTTTTCTGGTTTGGATCACGTCGTAATGAGGTACCACACTGAAACAGTGAGTTAATCCTGGATTCGATCTATATATTAGAGGGTAACGCCGGTTAAGTTTGGGTTAGGTCTGGCATTTGCCATCATCTGGCTCATACATTCGCAAATTTTCGCATACTTGTTGGCCAGATCCTAGGCGTTTTCTGGTTTGGATCACGTAGTAATGTAGATCCACTCTGAAACTGTGAGTTAAACCTGGATTCAATCTATATTTTAGAGGATAACACAGGTTAGGTCAGGGTTAGGTCTGGAATTTGCCATCATCTGGCTCATGCTTTGGCATTTTTCGCATACTTGTTGGCCAGATCCTGGGCGTTTTCTGGTTTGGAACACGTAGTAATGTGATACCACACTGAAACAGTGAGTTAATCCCGGATTCGACTTATATTTTAGAGGATAACACCGGTTAGGTCAGGGTTAGGTCTGGTATTTGCCATCATCTGGCTCATACTTTCGCATTTTTCGCATACTTGTTGGCCAGATCCTGGGCGTTTTCTGGTTTGGATCACGTAGTAATGTAGAACCACTCTGAAACAGTGAGTTAAACCTGGATTTAATCTATATTTTAGAGGATAACGCCGGTTAGGTCTGGGTTAGGTATGGTATTTGCCATCATCTGGCTCATACTTTCGCATTTTTCGCATACTTATTGGCCAGATCCTGGGCGTTTTCTGGTTTGGATCACGTAGTAATGTGGTTCCACACTGCAACAGTGAGTTAAACCTGGATACAATCTATACTTTAGAGGATAACACCAGTTATGTCAGGGTTAGGTCTGGTATTTGCCATCATCTGGCTCATACTTTCACATTTTTCGCATACTTGTTGGCCAGATCCTGGGCGTTTTCTGGGTTGGAACAGGTAGTAGTGTGGTACCGCACTGAAACAGAGAAGTAATGCTGGATTCGATCTATATATTAGGGGGTAACACCGGCTAGGTTCGGGTTAGGTTTGGTATTTGCCATCAGCTGGCTCATGCTTTCGCATTTTTCGCATACTTGTTGGCCAGATCCTGGGCGTTCTCTGGTTGGGATCACGTAGTAATTTGGTACCACACTGAAATAGTGAGTTTATCTTGGATTCAATCTATACCTTAGAGGATAACACCGGTTAGGTCAGGGATAGGTCTGGTATTTGCCATCATCTGGCTCATACTTTCGCATATTTCGCATACTTGTTGGCCAGATCCTGGGCGTTTTCTGGTTTGGGTTACGCAGTAATGTGGTACCACACTGAAACAGTGAGTTAATCCTGGTTTCGATCTATATATTAGAGGGTAACACCGGTTAGGTTTGGGTTAGGTCTGGTATTTGCCATCGTCTGGCTCATACTTTCGCGTTATTCGCATACTTGTTGGCCAGATCCTGGGAGTTTTCTGGTTTGGATCACATAGTAATTTGGTACCACACTGAAATAGTGAGTTTATCTTGGATTCAATCTATACCTTAGAGGATAACACCGGTTAGGTCAGGGATAGGTCTGGTATTTGCCATCATCTGGCTCATACTTTCGCATATTTCGCATACTTGTTGGCCAGATCCTGGGCGTTTTCTGGTTTGGGTTACGCAGTAATGTGGTACCACACTGAAACAGTGAGTTAATCCTGGATTCGATCTATATATTAGAGGGCAACACCAGTTAGGTTTGGGTTAGGTCTGGTATTTGCCATCATCTGGCTCATACTTTCGCATATTTCGCATACTTGTTGGCCAGATCCTGCGCGTCTTCTGGTTTGGATCACGTAGTAATTTGGTACCACACTGAAATAGTGAGTTTATCTTGGATTCAATCTATACTTTAGAGGATAACACCGGTTAGGTCAGGGATAGGTCTGGTATTTGCCATCATCTGGCTCATACTTTCGCATTTTTCGCATACTTGTTGGCCAGATTCTGGGCGATTTCTGGGTTGGATCATGTAGTAGTGTGATGCCACACTGCAGCAGCGAGTTAAACCTGGATTCAATCTATATTTTAGAGGATAACACCGGTTAGGTCAGGGTTAGGTCTGGTATTTGCCATCATCTGGCTCATACTTTCGGCTTTTTCACTTACTTGTTGGCCAGATCCTGGGCGTTTTCTGGGTTGGATCAGGTAGTAGTGTGGTACCGCACTGAAACAGTGAGTTAATCCTGGATTCGATCTATATTTTAGAGAGAAACACCGGTTAGGTCTTGGTTAGGTTTGGTATTTGCCATCATGTGGCTCATAGTTTCGCATTTTTCACCTACTTGTTGGCCAGATCCTGGGCGCTTTCTGGGTCGGATCACGTAGTAATGTGGCACCACACTCAAACAGTGAGTTAATCCTGGATTCGATCTATATATTAGAGGGTAACACCGGTTAGGTTTGGGTTAGGTCTGGTATTTGCCATCATCTGGCTCATACTCTCGCATTTTTCGCATACTTTTTGGCCAGAGCCTGGGCGTTTTCTGGATTGGATCACGTTGTAATGTGGTACCACACTGAAACAGTGAGATAAACCTGGATTCAATCTATATTTTCGAGGATAACACCGGTTATGTCAGGGTTAGGTCTGGTATTTGCCATCATATGGCTCATACTTTCGCATTTTTCGCATACTTGTTGGCCAGATCCTGGGCGTTTTCTGGTTTGGATCACGTAGTAATGTGGTACCACACAGAAACAGTGAGTTAATCCTGGATTCGATCTATATATTAGAGGGTAACACCGGTTAGGTTTGGGTTAGGTCTGGTATTTGCCATCATCTGGCTCATACACTCGCATTTTTCGCATACTTGTTCGCCAGATCCTGGGCGTTTTCTGGTTTGGATCACGTAGTAATGTGGTACCACACAGAAACAGTGAGTTAATCCTGGATTCGATCTATATATTAGAGGGTAACACCGGTTAGGTTTGGGTTAGGTCTGGTATTTGCCATCATCTGGCTCATACACTCGCATTTTTCGCATACTTGTTCGCCAGATCCTGGGCGTTTTCTGGTTTGGATCACGTAGTAATGTGGTACCACACAGAAACAGTGAGTTAATCCTGGATTCGATCTATACATTAGAGGGTAACACCGGTTAGGTTTGGGTTAGGTCTGGTATTTGCCATCATCTGGCTCATGCTTTCGCATTTTTCGCATACATGTTGGCCAGATCGTGGGCGTTTTCTGTTTGGGTTACGTAGTAATGTGGTACCACACTGCAACAGTGAGTTAAGCCTGGATTCAATCTATATTTTCGAGGATAACACCGGTTATGTCAGGGTTAGGTCTGGTATTTGCCATCATATGGCTCATACTTTCGCATTTTTCGCATACTTGTTGGCCAGATCCTGGGCGTTTTATGGTTTGGATCACGTAGTAATGTGGTACCACACGGAAACAGTGAGGTAATCCTGGATTCGATTTATATTTTAGAGGATAACACCGGTTATGTTTGGGTTAGGTCTGTTATTTGCCATCATCTGGCTCATACTTTCGCATTTTTCGCATACTTCTTGGCCAGATCCTGGGCGTTTTCTGGTTTGGATCAGGTAGTAGTGTGGTACCGCACTGAAACATTGAAGTTATCCTGGATTCGATCTATATATTAGAAGGGTAACACAGGTTAGGTTTGGGTTAGGTCTGGTATCTGCCATCATCTGGCCCATACTCTCGCATTTTTCGCATACTTGTTGGCCAGATCCTTGGCGCTTTCTGGTTTGGATTTCGTAGTAATATATCACGACTCTGAAACAGTGAGTTAAACCTGGATTCAATCTATATTTTAGAGGATAACACCGGTTAGGTCAAGGTTAGGTCTGGTATTTGCCATCATCTGGCTCATACTTTCGCATTTTTCACATACTTATTGGCCAGATCCTGGCCGTTTTCTGGTATGGATCACGTAGTAATGTGGTTCCACACTGCAACAGTGAGTTAAACCTGGATACAATCTATATTTTAGAGGATAACACCGGCTATGTCAGGGTTAGGTCTGGTATTTGCCATCATCTGGCTCATACTTTCGCATTGTTCGCATACTTGTTGGCCAGATCCTGGGCGTTTTCAGGTTTGGATCACGTAGTAACGTGGTACCACACTGAAACAGTGAGTTAATCCTGGATTCGATGTATATATTAGAGGGTAACACCGGTTATGTTTAGGTTAGGTCTGTTATTTGCCATCATCTGGCTCATACTTTCGCATTTTTCGCATACTTGTTGGCCAGAACCTGGGCGTTTTCTGGTTTGGATCACGTAGTAATGTGGTTCCACACTGGATCATTGAGTTAAACCTGGATACAATCTATACTTTAGAGGATAACACGGGTTAGGTCAGGGTTTGGTCTGGTATTTGCCATAATCTGGCTCATACTTTCGCATTTTTCGCATACTTGTTGGCCAGATCCTGGGCGTTTTCTGGGTTGGATCAGGTAGTAGTGCGGTACCGCACTGAAACAGTGAAGTAATCCTGGATTCGATCTATATATTAGAAGGGTACCACAGGTTAGGTTTGGGTTAGGTCTGGTATTTGCCATCATCTGGCTCATACTCTCGCATATTTCGCATACTTGTTGGCCAGATCCTGGGCGTTTTCTGGTTTGGATCACGTAGTAATGTGGTACCACACTGCAACTGTGAGTTAAACCTGAATTCAATCTATATATTAGAGGGTAACACCGGCTAGGTTTGGGTTAGGTCTGGTATTTGCCATCATCTGGCTCATACATTCGCAATTTTTCGCATACTTGTTGGCCAGATCCTTGGCGTTTTCTGGTTTGGATCACGTAGTAATGTAGAACCACTCTGAAACTGTGAGTTAAACCTGGATTCAATCTATATCTTAGAGGATAACACAGGTTAGGTCAGGGTTAGGTCTGGAATTTGCCATCATCTGGCTCATGCTTTGGCATTTTTCGCATACTTGTTGGCCAGATCCTGGGCGTTTTCTGGTTTGGAACACGTAGTAATGTGATACCACACTGAAACAGTGAGTTAATCCCGGATTCGATTTATATTTTGGAGGATAATACCGGTTAGGTCAGGGTTAGGTCTGGTATTTGCCATCATCTGGCTCATACTTTCGCATTTTTCGCATACTTGTTGGCCAGATCCTAGGCGTTTTCTGGTTTGGATCACGCAGTAATGTAGTACCACACTGAAACAGTGAGATAAACCTGGATTCAATCTATATTTACGAGGATAACACCGGTTATGTCAGGGTTAGGTCTGGTATTTGCCATCATCTGGCTCATACTTTCACGTCTTTCGCATACTTGTTGGCCAGATCCTGGGCGTTTTCTGGTTGTGATCACGCAGTAATGTGGTACCACACAGAAACAGTGAGTTAATCCTGGTTTCGATCTATATATTAGAGGGTAAAACCGGTTAGGTTTGGGTTAGGTCTGGTATTTGCCATCATCTGGCTTATGCTTTCGCGTTATTCGCATACTTGTTGGCCAGATCCTGGGAGTTTTCTGGTTTGGATCACGTAGTAATTTGGTACCACACTGAAATAGTGAGTTTATCTTGGATTCAATCTATACTTTAGAGGATAACACCGGTTAGGTCAGGGTTAGGTCTGGTATTTGCCATCATCTGGCTCATACTTTCGCATATTTCGCGTACTTGTTGGCCAGATCCTGGGCGTTTTCTGGTTTGGGTCACGTAGTAATGTGGTACCACACTGCAACAGTGAGATAAACCTGGATTCAATCTATATTTTAGAGGATAACACTGGTTAGGTCATGGTTAGGTCCGGTATTTGCCATCATCTGGCTCATACTTTCGCATTTTTCGCATACTTGTTGGCCAGATCCTGGGCGTTTTCTGGGTTGGATCAGGTAGTAGTGTGGTACCGCACTGAAACAGTGAAGTAATCCTGGATTCGATCTATATATTAGAGGGTGACACCGGTAAGGTTTGGGTTAGGTCTGGTATTTGCCATCATTTGGCTCATACTTTCGCATTTTTCGCATACTTGTTTGCCAGATGCTGGGCGTTTTCTGGTTTGGATCACGTAGTAATGTGTTACCACACTGAAACAGTGAGTTAATCTTGGATTCAATCTATACTTTAGAGGATGACACCGGTTAGGTCAGGGTTAGGTCTGCTATTTGCCATCATCTGGCTCATACTTTCGCATTTTTCGCATACTTGTTGACCAGATCCTGGGCGTTTTCTGTTTGGGTTGCGTAGTAATGTGGTACCACACTGCAACAGTGAGCTAAACCTGAATTCAATCTATATTTTAGAGGATAACACCGGTTAGGTCAAGGTTCGGTCTGGTATTTGCCATCATCTGGCTCATACTTTCGCATGTTTCGCATACTTTTTGTCCAGATCCTGGGCGTTCTCAGGTTTGGATCACGTTGTAATGTGGTACCACACTGAAACAGTGAGTTAATGCCGGATTCGATCTATATATTAGAGGGTAACACCGGTTATGTTTGGGTTAGGTCTGTTATTTGCCATCATCTGGCTCATACTTTCGCATTTTTCGCATACTTGTTGGCCAAATCCTGGGCGTTTTCTGGGTTGGATCAGGTAGTAGTGTGGTACCGCACTGAAACAGTGAAGTAATCCTGGATTCGATCTATATATTAGAGGGTAACACCGCTTAGGTTTGGGTTAGGTCTGGTATTTGCCATGATCTGGCTCATCCATTCGCATTTTTCGCATACTTTTTGGCCAGAGCCTGGGCGTTTTCAGGTTTGGATCACGTTGTAATGTGGTACCACACTGAAACAGTGAGTTAATCCTGTATTCGATCTATATATTAGAGGGTAACACCGGTTAGGTTTGGGTTAGGTCTGGTATTTGCCATCATCTGGCTCATGCTTTCGCATTTTTCGCATACTTGGTGGCCAGATCCTGGGCGTTTTCTGTTTGGGTTACGTAGTAATGTGGTACCACACTGCAACAGTGAGTTAAACCTGAATTCAATCTATATTTTAGAGGATAACACCGGTTAGGTCAGGGTTAGGTCTGGTATTTGCCATCATATGGCTCATACTTTCGCATTTTTCGCATACTCATTGGCCAGATCCTGGGCGTTTTCTGGTTTGGATCACGTTGTAATGTGGTACCACACTGAAACAGTGAAGTAATCCTGGATTCGATCTATATATTAGAGGGTGACACCGGTTAGGTCAGGGTTAGGTCTGGTATTTGCCATCATCTGGCTCATACTTTCGCATATTTTGCATACTTGTTGGCCAGATCCTGGGAGTTTTCTGGTTTGGATCACGTAGTAATTTGGTACCACACTGAAATAGTGAGTTTATCTTGGATTCAATCTATACTTTAGAGGATAACACCGGTTAGGTCAGGGTTAGGTCTGGTATTTGCCATCATCTGGCTCATACTTTCGCATTTTTCGCATTCTCATTGGCCAGATCCTGGGCGTTTTCTGGTTTGGATCACGTAGTAATTTAGTACCACACTGAAATAGTGAGTTTATCTTGGATTCAATCTATACTTTAGAGGATAACACCGGTTAGGTCAGGGTTAGGTCTGGTATTCGCCATCATCTGGCTTATACTTTCGCATTTTTCACCTACTTGTTGGCCAGATCCTGGGCGTTTTCTGGGTTGGATCAGGTAGTAGTGTGGTACCGCACTGAAACAGTGAAGTAATCCTGGATTCGATCCATATATTAGAGGGTGACACCGGTTAGGTTTGGGTTAGGTCTGGTATTTGCCATCATTTGGCTCATACTTTCGCATTTTTCGCATACTTGTTGGCCAGATGCTGGGCGTTTTCTGGTTTGGATCACGTAGTAATGTGTTACCACACTGAAACAGTGAGTTAATCTTGGATTCAATCTATACTTTAGAGGATGACACCGGTTAGGTCAGGGACAGGTCTGGTATTTGCCATCATCTGGCTCATACTTTCGCATTTTTCGCTTACTAGTTGACCAGATCCTGGGCGTTTTCTGTTTGGGTTACGTAGTAATGTGGTACCACACTGCAACAGTGAGTTAAACCTGAATTCAATCTATATTGTGGAGGATAACACCGGTTAGGTCAGGGTTTGGTGTGGTATTTGCCATAATCTGGCTAATACTTTCGCATTTTTCGCATACTTGTTGGCCAAATCCTGGGCGTTTTATGGGTTGGATCAGGTAGTAGTGTGGTACCGCACTGAAACAGTGAAGTAATCCTGGATTCGATCTATATATTAGAGGGTAACTCCGCTTAGGTTTGGGTTAGGTCTGGTATTTGCCATGATCTAGCTCATCCATTCGCATGTTTCCCATACTTTTTGGCCAGAGCCTGGGCGTTTTCTGGTTTGGATCACGTTGTAATGTGGTACCACACTGAAACAGTGAGTTAATCCTGTATTCGATCTATATATTAGAGGGTAACACCGGTTAGGTTTGGGTTAGGTCTGGTATTTGCCGTCATCTGGCTCATGCTTTCGCATTTTTCGCATACTTGTTGGCCAGATCCTGGGCGTTTTCTGTTTGGGTTACGTAGTAATGTGGTACCACACTGCAACAGTGAGTTAAACCTGAATTCAATCTATATTTTAGAGGATAACACCGGTTAGGCCAGGGTTAGGTCTGGTATTTGCCATCATCTGGCTCATACTTTCGCATTTTTCACCTACTTGTTGGCCAGATCCTGGGCGTTTTCTGGGTTGGATCAGGTAGTAGTGTGGTACCGCACTGAAACAGTGAAGTAATCCTGGATTCGATCTATATATTAGAGGGTGACACCGGTTAGGTTTGGGTTAGGTCTGGTATTTGCCATCATTTGGCTCATACTTTCGCATTTTTCGCATACTTGTTGGCCAGATGCTGGGCGTTTTCTGGTTTGGATCACGTAGTAATGTGGTACCACACTGAAACAGTGAGTTAATCTTGGATTCAATCTATACTTTAGAGGATGACACCGGTTAGGTCAGGGTTAGGTCTGGTATTTGCCATCATCTGGCTCATACTTTCGCATTTTTCGCATACTTGTTGGCCAGATCCTGGGCGTTTTCTGGATTGGATCACGTAGTAATGTAGAACCACTCTGAAACAGTGAGTTAAACCAGGATTCAATCTATATTTTAGAGAATAACACCGGTTAGGTCATGGTTAGGTCTGGCATTTGCCATCATCTGGCCCATACTTTCGCATTTTTCGCATACTTATTGGCCAGATCCTGAGCGTTTTCTGGTTTGGATCACGTAGTAATGTGGTTCCACACTGCAACAGTGAGTTAAACCTGGATTCGATCTATGTATTAGAGGGTAACACCGGTTATGTTTGGGTTAGGTCTGTTATTTGCCATCATCTGGCTCATACTTTCGCATTTTTCGCGTACTTGGTGGCCAGAACCTGGGCGTTTCCTGGTTTGGATCACGTAGTAATGTGGTTCCACACTGCAACAGTGAGTTAAACCTGGATACAATCTATATTTTAGAAGATAACACCGGCTATGTCAGGGTTAGGTCTGGTATTTGCCATCATCTGGCTCATACTTTCGCATTTATCGCATACTCATTGGCCAGATCCTGGGAGTTTTCTGGTTTGGATCACGTTGTAATGTGGTACCACACTGAAACAGTGAGTTAATCCTGGATTCGATCTATATGTTAGAGGGTAAAACCGGTTAGGTTTGGGTTAGGTCTGGTATTTGCCATCATCTGGCTCATACATTCGCAATTTTTCGCATAATTGTTGGCCAGATCCTAGGCGTTTTCTGGTTTGGATCACGCAGTAATGTAGTACCACACTGAAACAGTGAGTTAAACCTGGATTCAATCTATATATTAGGGGGTAACACCGGCTAGGTTCGGGTTAGGTCTGGTATTTGCCATCATCTGGCTCATGCTTTCGCATTTTTCGCATACTTGTTGGCCAGATCCTGGGCGTTTTCTGGTTTGGATCACGTAGTAATGTAGAACCACTCTGAAACAGTGAGTTAAACCTGGATTCAATCTATATATTAGGGGGTAACACCGGCTAGGTTCGGGTTAGGTCTGGTATTTGCCATCATCTGGCTCATGCTTTCGCATTATTCGCATACTTGTTGGCCAGATCCTGGGCGTTTTCTGGTTGTGATCACGCAGTAATGTGGTACCACACTGAAACAGTGAGTTAATCCTGGTCTCGATCTATATATTAGAGGGTAACACCGGTTAGGTTTGGGTTAGGTCTGGTATTTGCCATCATCTGGCTTATACTTTCGCGTTATTCGCATACTTGTTGGCCAGATCCTGGGAGTTTTCTGGTTTGGATCACGTAGTAATTTGGTACCACACTGGAATAGTGAGTTTATCTTGGATTCAATCTATACTTTAGAGGATAACACCGGTTAGGTCAGGGTTAGGTCTGGTATTTGCCATCATCTGGCTCATACTTTCGCACATTTCGCATACTTGTAGGCCAGATCCTGGGCGTTTTCTGGTTTGGGTCACGTAGTAATGTGGTACCGCACTGCAACAGTGAGTTAAACCTGGATTCAATCTATATTTTAGAGGATAACACTGGTTAGGTCAGGGTTAGGTCCGGTATTTGCCATCATCTGGCTCATACTTTCGCATTTTTCGCATACTTGTTGGCCAGATCCTGGGCGTTTTCTGGGTTGGATCAGGTAGTAGTGTGGTACCGCAGTGAAACAGTGAAGTAATCCTGGATTCGATCTTTATACTAGAGGGTCGCACCGATTAGGTTTGGGTTAGGTCTGGTTTTTGCCATCATCTGGCTCATGCTTTCGCATTTTTCGCATACTTGTTGGCCAGATCCTGGGCGTTTTCTGGTTTGGATCACGTAGTAATATTGTTCCACACTGCAACAGCGAGTTAAACCTGGATTCAATCTATATTTTTGAGGGTAACACCGGTTAGGTTTGGGTTAGGTCTGGTATTTGCCATCATCTGGCTCATACTTTCGCATTTTTCGCATACTTGTTGGCCAGATCCTGGGCGTTTTCTGGTTTGGATCACGTAGTAATGTGGCACCACACTGCAACAGTGAGTTAAACCTGGATTCAATCTATATTTTGGAGGATAACACTGGCTAGGTCAGGGTTAGGTCTGGTATTTGCCATCATCTGGCTTATACATTCGCATTTTTCACCTACTCGTTGGCCAGATCCTGGCCGTTTTCTGGGTTGGATCAGGTAGTAGTGTGGTACCGCACTGAAACAGTGAAGTAATCCTGGATTCGATCTATATATTAGAGGGTGACACCGGTTAGGTTTGGGTTAGGTCTGGTATTTGCCATCATTTGGCTCATACTTTCGCATTTTTCGCATACTTGTTGGCCAGATGCTGGGCGTTTTCTGGTTTGGATCACGTAGTAATGTGTTACCACACTGAAACAGTGAGTTAATTTTGGATTCAATCTATACTTTAGAGGATGACACCGGTTAGGTCAGGGTTAGGTCTGGTATTTGCCATCATCCGGCTCATACTTTTGCATTTTTCGCATACTTGTTGGCCAGATCCTGGGCGTTTTCTGGATTGGATCACGTAGTAATGTAGAACCACTCTGAAACAGTGAGTTAAACCAGGATTCAATCTATATTTTAGAGAATAACACCGGTTAGGTCATGGTTAGGTCTGGTATTTGCCATCATCTGGCCCTTACTTTCGCATTTTTCGCATACTTATTGGCCAGATCCTGGGCGTTTTCTGGTTTGGATCACGTAGTAATGTGGTTCCACACTGCAACAGTGAGTTAAACCTGGATACAATCTATATTTTAGAGGATAACACCGGCTATGTCAGGGTTAGGTCTGGTATTTGCCATCATCTGGCTCATACTTTCGCATTTTTCGCATACTTGTTGACCAGATCCTGGGCGTTTTCTGTTTGGGTTACGTAGAAATGTGGTACCACACTGCAACAGTGAGTTAAACCTGAATTCAATCTATATCTTAGAGGATAACACCGGTTAGGTCAAGGTTCGGTCTGGTATTTGCCATCATCTGGCTCATACTTTCGCATTTTTCGCATACTTTTTGGCCAGATCCTGGGCGTTTTCAGGTTTGGATCACGTTGTAATGTGGTACTACACTGAAACAGTGAGTTAATCCCGGATTCGATCTATATATTAGAGGGTAACACCGGTTATGTTTGGGTTAGGTCTGTTATTTGCCATCATCTGGCTCATACTTTCGCATTTTTCGCATACTTGTTGGCCAGAACCTGGGCGTTTCCTGGTTTGGATCACGTAGTAATGTGGTTCCACACTGCAACAGTGAGTTAAACCTGGATACAATCTATATTATAGAGGATAACACCGGCTATGTCAGGATTAGGTCTGGTATTTGCCATCATCTGGCTCATACTTTCGCTTTTTTCGCATACTTGTTGACCAGATCCTGGGCGTTTTCTGTTTGGGTTACGTAGTAATGTGGTACCACACTGCAACGGTGAGTTAAACCTGAATTCAATCTATATTTTGGAGGATAACACCGGTTAGGTCAGGGTTTGGTGTGGTATTTGCCATAATCTGGCACATACTTTCGCTTTTTTCGCATACTTGTTGGCCAGATCCTGGGCGTTTTCTGGGTTTGATCAGGTAGTAGTGTGGTACCGCACTGAAACAGTGAAGTAATCCTGGATTCGATCTATATATTAGAGGGTAACACCGCTTAGGTTTGGGTTAGGTCTGGTATTTGCCATGATCTGGCTCATCCATTCGCATTTTTCGCATACTTTTTGGCCAGAGCCTGGGCGTTTTCTCGTTTGGATCACGTTGTAATGTGGTACCACACTGAAACAGTGAGTTAATCCTGTATTCGATCTATATATTAGAGGGTAACACCGGTTAGGTTTGGGTTAGGTCCGGTATTTGGCATCATCTGGCTCATGCTTTCGCATTTTTCGCATACTTGTTGGCCAGATCCTGGGCGTTTTCTGTATGGGTTACGTAGTAATGTGGTACCACACTGCAACAGTGAGTTAAACCTGAATTCAATCTATATTTTAGAGGATAACACCGGTTAGGTCAGGGTTAGGTCTGGCATTTGCCATCATCTGGCTCATACTTTCGCATTTTTCGCATACTCATTGGCCAGATCCTGGGCGTTTTCTGGTTTGGATCACGTTGTAATGTGGTACCACACTGAAACAGTGAGTACATCCCGGATTCGATCTATATGTTAGAGGGTAAAACCGGTTAGGTTTGGGTTAGGTCTGGTATTTGCCATCATCTGGCTCATACATTCGCAATTTTTCGCATAATTGTTGCCCAGATCCTTGGCGTTTTCTGGTTTGGATCACGTAGTAATGTATAACCACTCTGAAACTGTGAGTAAAACCTGGATTCAATCTATATTTTAGAGGATAACACAGGTTAGGTCAGGGTTAGGTCTGGAATTTGCCATCATCTGGCTCATGCTTTGGCATCTTTCGCAAACTTGTTGGCCAGATCCTGGGCATTTTCTGGTTTGGAACACGTAGTAATGTGATACCACACTGAAACAGTGAGTTAATCCCGGATTCGATTTATATTTTAGAGGATAACACCGGTTAGGTCAGGGTTAGGTCTGGTATTTGCCATCATCTGGCTCATACTTTCGCATTTTTCGAATACTTGTTGGCCAGATCGTGGGCGTTTTCTGGTTTGGATCACGTAGTAATTTAGTACCACACTGAAATAGTGAGTTTATCTTGGATTCAATCTATACTTTAGAGGATAACACCGGTTAGGTCAGGGTTAGGTCTGGTATTTGCCATCATCTGGCCCATACTTTCGCATTTTTCGCATACTTGTTAGCCAGATCCTGGGCGTTTTCTGGTTTGGGTCACGTAGTAATGTGGTACCACACTGCATCAGTGAGTTAAACCTGGATACAATCTATACTTTAAAGGATAACACGGGTTAGGTCAGCGTTTGGTCTGGTATCTGCCATCATCTGGCTCATGCTTTCGCATTTTTCGCATACTTTTTGGCCAGAGCCTGGGCGTTTTCTGGTTTGGATCACGTTGTAATGTGGTACCACACTGAAACAGTGAGTTAATCCTGGATTCGATCTATATATTAGAGGGTAACACAGGTTAGGTCAGGGTTAGGTCTGGAATTTGCCATCATCTGGCTCATGCTTTGGCATCTTTCGCATACTTGTTGGCCAGATCCTGGGCGTTTTCTGGTTTGGATCACGTAGTAATGTGGTACCACACAGAAACAGTGAGTTAATCCTGGATTCGATTTATATTTTAGAGGATAACACCGGTTAGGTCAGGGTTAGGTCTGGTATTTGCCATCATGTGGCTCATACTTTCGCATTTTTCGCATACTTGTTGGCCAGATCCTAGGCGTTTTCTGGTTTGGATCACGCAGTAATGTAGTACCACACTGAAACAGTGAGTTAAACCTGGATTCAATCTATATATTAGGGGGTAACACCGGCTAGGTTCGGGTTAGGTCTGGTATTTGCCATCATCTGGCTTATACTTTCGCGTTATTCGCATACTTGTTGACCAGATCCTGGGAGTTTTCTGGTTTGGATCACGTAGTAATTTGGTACCACACTGGAATAGTGAGTTTATCTTGGATTCAATCTATACTTTAGAGGATAACACCGGTTAGGTCAGGGTTAGGTCTGGTATTTGCCATCATCTGGCTCATACTTTCGCACATTTCGCGTACTTGTAGGCCAGATCCTGGGCGTTTTCTGGTTTGGGTCACGTAGTAATGTGGTACCACACTGCAACAGTGAGTTAAACCTGGATTCAATCTATATTTTAGAGGATAACACTGGTTAGGTCAGGGTTAGGTCCGGTATTTGCCATCATCTGGCTCATACTTTCGCATTTTTCGCATACTTGTTGGCCAGATCCTGGGCGTTTTCTGGGTTGGATCAGGTAGTAGTGTGGTACCGCAGTGAAACAGTGAAGTAATCCTGGATTCGATCTTTATACTAGAGGGTCGCACCGATTAGGTTTGGGTTAGGTCTGGTTTTTGCCATCATCTGGCTCATGCTTTCGCATTTTCGCATACTTGTTGGCCAGATCCTGGGCGTTTTCTGGTTTGGATCACGTAGTAATGTTGTTCCACACTGCAACAGCGAGTTAAACCTGGATTCAACCTATATTTTTGAGGGTAACACCGGTTAGGTTTGGGTTAGGTCTGGTATTTGCCATCATCTGGCTCATACTTTCGCATTTTTCGCATACTTGTTGGCCAGATCCTGGGCGTTTTCTGGTTTGGATCACGTAGTAATGTGGCACCACACTGCAACAGTGAGTTAAACCTGGATTCAATCTATATTTTGGAGGATAACACTGGCTAGGTCAGGGTTAGGTCTGGTATTTGCCATCATCTGGCTTATACATTCGCATTTTTCACCTACTCGTTGGCCAGATCCTGGCCGTTTTCTGGGTTGGATCAGGTAGTAGTGTGGTACCGCACTGAAACAGTGAAGTAATCCTGGATTCGATCTATATATTAGAGGGTGACACCGGTTAGGTTTGGGTTAGGTCTGGTATTTGCCATCATTTGGCTCATACTTTCGCATTTTTCGCATACTTGTTGGCCAGATGCTGGGCGTTTTCTGGTTTGGATCACGTAGTAATGTGTTACCACACTGAAACAGTGAGTTAATTTTGGATTCAATCTATACTTTAGAGGATGACACCGGTTAGGTCAGGGTTAGGTCTGGTATTTGCCATCATCCGGCTCATACTTTTGCATTTTTCGCATACTTGTTGGCCAGATCCTGGGCGTTTTCTGGATTGGATCACGTAGTAATGTAGAACCACTCTGAAACAGTGAGTTAAACCAGGATTCAATCTATATTTTAGAGAATAACACCGGTTAGGTCATGGTTAGGTCTGGTATTTGCCATCATCTGGCCCTTACTTTCGCATTTTTCGCATACTTATTGGCCAGATCCTGGGCGTTTTCTGGTTTGGATCACGTAGTAATGTGGTTCCACACTGCAACAGTGAGTTAAACCTGGATACAATCTATATTTTAGAGGATAACACCGGCTATGTCAGGGTTAGGTCTGGTATTTGCCATCATCTGGCTCATACTTTCGCATTTTTCGCATACTTGTTGACCAGATCCTGGGCGTTTTCTGTTTGGGTTACGTAGAAATGTGGTACCACACTGCAACAGTGAGTTAAACCTGAATTCAATCTATATCTTAGAGGATAACACCGGTTAGGTCAAGGTTCGGTCTGGTATTTGCCATCATCTGGCTCATACTTTCGCATTTTTCGCATACTTTTTGGCCAGATCCTGGGCGTTTTCAGGTTTGGATCACGTTGTAATGTGGTACTACACTGAAACAGTGAGTTAATCCCGGATTCGATCTATATATTAGAGGGTAACACCGGTTATGTTTGGGTTAGGTCTGTTATTTGCCATCATCTGGCTCATACTTTCGCATTTTTCGCATACTTGTTGGCCAGAACCTGGGCGTTTCCTGGTTTGGATCACGTAGTAATGTGGTTCCACACTGCAACAGTGAGTTAAACCTGGATACAATCTATATTATAGAGGATAACACCGGCTATGTCAGGATTAGGTCTGGTATTTGCCATCATCTGGCTCATACTTTCGCTTTTTTCGCATACTTGTTGACCAGATCCTGGGCGTTTTCTGTTTGGGTTACGTAGTAATGTGGTACCACACTGCAACGGTGAGTTAAACCTGAATTCAATCTATATTTTGGAGGATAACACCGGTTAGGTCAGGGTTTGGTGTGGTATTTGCCATAATCTGGCACATACTTTCGCTTTTTTCGCATACTTGTTGGCCAGATCCTGGGCGTTTTCTGGGTTTGATCAGGTAGTAGTGTGGTACCGCACTGAAACAGTGAAGTAATCCTGGATTCGATCTATATATTAGAGGGTAACACCGCTTAGGTTTGGGTTAGGTCTGGTATTTGCCATGATCTGGCTCATCCATTCGCATTTTTCGCATACTTTTTGGCCAGAGCCTGGGCGTTTTCTCGTTTGGATCACGTTGTAATGTGGTACCACATTGAAACAGTGAGTTAATCCTGTATTCGATCTATATATTAGAGGGTAACACCGGTTAGGTTTGGGTTAGGTCCGGTATTTGGCATCATCTGGCTCATGCTTTCGCATTTTTCGCATACTTGTTGGCCAGATCCTGGGCGTTTTCTGTATGGGTTACGTAGTAATGTGGTACCACACTGCAACAGTGAGTTAAACCTGAATTCAATCTATATTTTAGAGGATAACACCGGTTAGGTCAGGGTTAGGTCTGGCATTTGCCATCATCTGGCTCATACTTTCGCATTTTTCGCATACTCATTGGCCAGATCCTGGGCGTTTTCTGGTTTGGATCACGTTGTAATGTGGTACCACACTGAAACAGTGAGTACATCCCGGATTCGATCTATATGTTAGAGGGTAAAACCGGTTAGGTTTGGGTTAGGTCTGGTATTTGCCATCATCTGGCTCATACATTCGCAATTTTTCGCATAATTGTTGCCCAGATCCTTGGCGTTTTCTGGTTTGGATCACGTAGTAATGTATAACCACTCTGAAACTGTGAGTAAAACCTGGATTCAATCTATATTTTAGAGGATAACACAGGTTAGGTCAGGGTTAGGTCTGGAATTTGCCATCATCTGGCTCATGCTTTGGCATCTTTCGCAAACTTGTTCGCCAGATCCTGGGCATTTTCTGGTTTGGAACACGTAGTAATGTGATACCACACTGAAACAGTGAGTTAATCCCGGATTCGATTTATATTTTAGAGGATAACACCGGTTAGGTCAGGGTTAGGTCTGGTATTTGCCATCATCTGGCTCATACTTTCGCATTTTTCGAATACTTGTTGGCCAGATCGTGGGCGTTTTCTGGTTTGGATCACGTAGTAATTTAGTACCACACTGAAATAGTGAGTTTATCTTGGATTCAATCTATACTTTAGAGGATAACACCGGTTAGGTCAGGGTTAGGTCTGGTATTTGCCATCATCTGGCTCATACTTTCGCATATTTCGCATACTTGTTGGCCAGATCCTGGGCGTTTTCTGGTTTGGGTCACGTAGTAATGTGGTACCACACTGCAGCAGTGAGTTAAACCTGGATTCAATCTATATTTTGGAGGATAACACTGGTTAGGTCAGGGTTAGGTCTGGTATTTGCCATCATCTGGCTTATACTTTCGCATTTTTGACCTACCTTCTTGCCCAGATCCTGGGCGTTTTCTGGGTTGGATCAGGTACTAGTGTGGTACCACACTGAAACCGTGAAGTAATCCTGGATTCGATCTATATATTAGAGGGTGACACCGGTTAGATTTGGGTTAGGTCTGGTATTTGCCATCATCTGGCTCATACTATCGCATTTTTCGCATACTTGTTGGCCAGATCCTGGGCGTTTTCCGGATTGGATCACGTAGTAATGTAGAACCACTCCGAAACAGTGAGCTAACCAGGATTCAATCTATATTTTAGAGAATAACACCGGTTAGGTCATGGTTAGGTCTGGTATTTGCCATCATCTGGCCCATACTTTCGCATTTTTCGCATACTTCTTGCCCAGATCCTGGGCGTTTTCTGGCTTGGATCAGGTAGTAGTGTAGCACCACTCTGAAACAGTGAGTTAAACCTGGATTCAATCTATATTTTAGAGGATAACAACGGTTAGGTCAGGGTTAGGTCTGGTATTTGCCATCATCTGGCTCATACTTTCGCATTTTTCGCATACTTATTGGCCAGATCCTGGGCGTTTTCTGGTTTGGATCACGTAGTAATGTGTTACCACACTGAAACAGTGAGTTAATTTTGGATTCAATCTATACTTTAGAGGATGACACCGGTTAGGTCAGGGTTAGGTCTGGTATTTGCCATCATCCGGCTCATACTTTCGCATTTTTCGCATACTTGTTGGCCAGATCCTGGGCGTTTTCTGGATTGGATCACGTAGTAATGTAGCACCACTCTGAAACAGTGAGTTAAACCTGGATTCAATCTATATTTTAGAGGATAACACCGGTTAGGTCAGGAATAGGTCTGGTATTTGCCATCATCTGGCCCATACTTTCGCATTTTTCGCATACTTTTTGCCCAGATCCTGGGCGTTTTCTGGGTTGGATCAGGTAGTAGTGTGGTACCACTCTGAACCAGTGAGTTAAACCAGGATTCAATCTATATTTTAGAGGATAACACCGGTTAGGTCAGGGTTAGGTCTGGTATTGGCCATCATCTGGCTCATACTTTCGCATTTTTTGCATACTTATTGGCCTGATCCTGGGCGTTCTCTGGTTTGGATCACGTAGTAATGTGGTTCCACACTGCAACAGTGAGTTAAACCTGGATACAATCTATATTTTAGAGGATAACACGGATTAGGTCAGAGTTAGGTCTGGTATTTGCCATAATCTGGCTCATACTTTCGCATTTTTCGCATACTTGTTGGCCAGATCCTGGGCGCTTTCTGGTTTGGATCACGTAGTAATGTAGCACCACTCTGAAACAGTGAGTTAAACCTGGATTCGATCTATATATTAGAGGGTAACACCGCTTAGGTCAGGGTTAGGTCTGGTATTTGCCATCATCTGGCTTATACTTTCGCATTTTTCGCATACTTGTTGGCCAGATCCTGGGCGTTTTCTGGGTTGGATCAGGTAGTAGTGTGGTACCGCACTGAAACAGTGAAGTAATCCTGGATTCGATCTATATATTAGAGGGTGACACCGGTTAGGTCAGGGTTAGGTCTGGTATTTGCCATCATCTGGCTTATACTTTCGCATTTTTCACCTACTTGTTGGCCAGATCCTGGGCGTTTTCTGGTTTGGATCAGGTAGTATTGTGGTACCGCACTGAAACAGTGAAGTAATCCTGGATTCGATCTATATATTAGAGGGTGACACCGGTTAGGTTTGGGTTAGGTCTGGTATTTGCCATCATTTGGCTCATACTTTCGCATTTTTCGCATACTTGTTGGCCAGATGCTGGGCGTTTTCTGGTTTGGATCACGTAGTAATGTGTTACCACACTGAAACAGTGAGTTAATCTTGGATTCAATCTATACTTTACAGGATGACACCGGTTAGGTCAGGGTTAGGTCCGGTATTTGCCATCATCTGGCTCATACTTTCGCATTTTTCGCATACTTGTTGGCCAGATCCTGGGCGCTTTCTGGTTTGGATCACGTAGTAATGTAGCACCACTCTGAAACAGTGAGTTAAACCTGGATTCAATGTATATTTTAGAGGATAACACCGGCTATGTCAGGGTTAGGTCTGGTATTTGCCATCATCTGGCTCATACTTTCGCATTTTTCGCATACTTGTTGACCAGATTCTGGGCGTTTTCTGGTTTGGATCACGTAGTAATGTGGTTCCACACTGCAACAGTGAGTTAAACCTGGATACAATCTATATTTTAGAGGATAACACGGATTAGGTCAGGGTTAGGTCTGGTATTTGCCATAATCTGGCTCATACTTTCGCATTTTTCGCATACTTGTTGGCCAGATGCTGGGCGTTTTCTGGTTTGGATCACGTAGTAATGTGTTACCACACTGAAACAGTGAGTTAATCTTGGATTCAATCTATACTTTACAGGATGACACCGGTTAGGTCAGGGTTAGGTCCGGTATTTGCCATCATCTGGCTCATACTTTCGCATTTTTCGCATACTTGTTGGCCAGATCCTGGGCGTTTTCTGGGTTGGATCAGGTAGTAGTGTGGTACCGCACTGAAACAGTGAAGTAATCCTGGATTCGATCTATATACTAGAGGGTAACACCGGTTAGGTTTGGGTTAGGTCTGGTTTTTGCCATCATCTCGCTCATGCTTTCACATTTTTCGCATACTTGTTGGCCAGATCCTGGGCGTTTTCTGGTTTGGATCACGTAGTAATGTGGTTCCACACTGCAACAGTGAGTTAAACCTGGATACAATCTATATTTTAGAGGATAACACCGGCTATGTCAGGGTTAGGTCTGGTATTTGCCATCATCTGGCTCATACTTTCGCATTTTTCGCATACTTGTTGACCAGATCCTGGGCGTTTTCTGTTTGGGTTACGTAGTAATGTAGCACCACTCTGAAACAGTGAGTTAAACCTGGATTCAATGTATATTTTAGAGGATAACACCGGTTAGGTCAGGGTTAGGTCTGGTATTTGCCATCATCTGGCTCATACTTTCGCATTTTTCGCATACTTATTGGCCAGATCCTGGGCGTTTTCTGGTTTGGATCACGTAGTAATGTGGTTCCACACTGCAACAGTGAGTTAAACCTGGATACAATCTATATTTTAGAGGATAACACCGGCTATGTCAGGGTTAGGTCTGGTATTTGCCATCATCTGGCTCATACTTTCGCATTTTTCGCATACTTATTGGCCAGATCCTGGGGCTCTTCTGGTTTGGATCACGTAGTAATGTGGTACCACACTGGAACTGTGAATTAAAGCTGGATTCGATCTGTATTGTAGATGATAACGCCGGTTAGGTGAGGGTTAGGTTTGGTATTTGCCACCATCTGGCTCATACATTCGCATTTTTCCCATACTGTTTGACGAGATCCTGGGCTTTTTCCTGGTTTGGTTCACGTAGGAATGTGGTACCACACCGGAACAGGCATCTAAACCTGGTTACGATTAATACTTTAGAGGATAACGCCGGTTAGGTCTGGGTTAGGTCTGGTATTTGATATTATCTGGCTGATACTTTCGCATTTATCGCATACTTGTTGGCCAGATCCTGGGCGTTTTCTGGTTTGGATCACGTAGTAATATGGTTCCACACTGAAACAGTGAGATTAACCTGGATTCAATCTATATTTTAGAGAATAACGCCGGTTAGGTCCGTGTTAGGTCTGGTATTTGCCATCATCTTGCTCATACTTTCGCTTTTTTCGCATACTTGTTGGCCAGATCCTGGGCGTTTTCTGGTTTGGATCACGTAGTAATGTGGCACCACACTGCAACAGTGAGTTAAACCTGGATTCAATCTATATTTTGGAGGATAACACTGGTTAGGTCAGGGTTAGGTCTGGAATTTGCCATCATCTGGCTCATGCTTTGGCATTTTTCGCATACTTGTTGGCCAGATCCTGGGCGTTTTCTGGTTTGGAACACGTAGTAATGTGATACCACACTGAAACAGTGAGTTAATCCCGGATTCGATTTATATTTTGGAGGATAATACCGGTTAGGTCAGGGTTAGGTCTGGTATTTGCCATCATCTGGCTCATACTTTCGCATTTTTCGCATACTTGTTGGCCAGATCCTAGGCGTTTTCTGGTTTGGATCACGCAGTAATGTAGTACCACACTGAAACAGTGAGATAAACCTGGATTCAATCTATATTTACGAGGATAACACCGGTTATGTCAGGGTTAGGTCTGGTATTTGCCATCATCTGGCTCATACTTTCGCATTTTTCACCTACTTGTTGGCCAGATCCTGGGCGTTTTCTGGGTTGGATCAGGTAGTAGTGTGGTACCGCACTGAAACCGTGAAGTAATCCTGGATTCGATCTATATATTAGAGGGTGACACCGGTTAGGTTTGGGTTAGGTCTGGTATTTGCCAACATCTGGCTCATACTTTCGCATTTTTCGCATACTTGTTGGCCAGATGCTGGGCGTTTTCTGGTTTGGATCACGTAGTAATGTGTTACCACACTGAAACAGTGAGTTAATCTTGGATTCAATCTATACTTTAGAGGATGACACCGGTTAGGTCAGGGTTAGGTCTGGTATTTGCCATCATCTGGCTCATACTTTCGCATTTTTCGCATACTTGTTGGCCAGATCCTGGGCGTTTTCTGGATTGGATCACGTAGTAATGTAGAACCACTCTGTAACAGTGAGTTAAACCAGGATTCAATCTATATTTTAGAGAATAACACCGGTTAGGTCATGGTTAGGACTCGTATTTGCCATGATCTGGCCCATGCTTTCGAATTTTTCGCATACTTGTTGGCCCGATCCTAGGCTTTTTCTGGTTTGGATCACGCAGTAATGTAGTACCACACTGAAACAGTGAGATAAACCTGGATTCGATCTATATATTAGAGGGTAACACCGGTTAGGTCAGGGTTAGGTCTGGTATTTGCCATCATCTGGCTCATACTTTCGCATTTCTCGCATACTTATTGGCCAGATCCTGGGCGTTTTCTGGTTTGGATCACGTAGTAATGTGGTTCCACACTGCAACAGTGAGTTAAACCTGGATACAATCTATATTTTAGAGGATAACACCGGCTATGTCAGGGTTAGGTCTGGTATTTGCCATCCTCTGGCTCATACTTTCGCATTTTTCGCATACTTGTTGGCCAGATCCTTGGGGCTTTCTGGTTTGGATCACGTAGTAATGTAGCACCACTCTGAAACAGTGAGTTAAACCTGGATTCGATCTATATATTAGAGGGTAAAACCGCTTAGGTCAGGGTTAGGTCTGGTATTTGCCATCATCTGGCTTATACTTTCGCATTTTTCACCTACTTGTTGGCCAGATCCTGGGCGTCTTCTGGGTTGGATCAGGTAGTAGTGTGGTACCGCACTGAAACAGTGAAGTAATCCTGGATTCGATCTATATATTAGAGGGTGACACCGGTTAGGCCAGGGTTAGGTCTGGTATTTGCCATCATCTGGCTTATACTTTCGCATTTTTCACCTACTTGTTGGCCAGATCCTGGGCGTTTTCTGGGCTGGATCAGGTAGTAGTGTGGTACCGCACTGAAACAGTGAAGTAATCCTGGATTCGATCTATATATTAGAGGGTGACACCGGTTAGGTTTGGGTTAGGTCTGGTATTTGCCATCATTTGGCTCATACTTTCACATTTTTCGTATACTTGTTGGCCAGATGCTGGGCGTTTTCTGGTTTGGATCACGTAGTAATGTGTTACCACACTGAAACAGTGAGTTAATCTTGGATTCAATCTATACTTTACAGGATGACACCGGTTAGGTCAGGGTTAGGTCCGGTATTTGCCATCATCTGGCTCATACTTTCGCATTTTTCGCATACTTGTTGGCCAGATCCTGGGCGCTTTCTGGTTTGGATCACGTAGTAATGTAGCACCACTCTGAAACAGTGAGTCAAACCTGGATTCAATCTATATATTAGAGGATAACACCGGTAAGGTCAGGATTAGGTCTGGTATTTGCCATCATCTGGCTCATACTTTCGCATTTTTCGCATACTTGTTGGCCAGATCCTGGGCGTTTTCTGGGTTGGATCAGGTAGTAGTGTGGTACCGCACTGAAACAGTGAAGTAATCCTGGATTCGATCTATATACTAGAGGGTAACACCGGTTAGGTTTGGGTTAGGTCTGGTTTTTGCCATCATCTCGCTCATGCTTTCGCATTTTTCGCATACTTGTTGGCCAGATCCTGGGCGTTTTCTGGTTTGGATCACGTAGTAATGTGGTTCCACACTGCAACAGTGAGTTAAACCTGGATACAATCTATATTTTAGAGGATAACACCGGCTATGTCAGGGTTAGGTCTGGTATTTGCCATCATCTGGCTCATACTTTCGCATTTTGCGCATACTTGTTGACCAGATCCTGGGCGTTTTCTGGTTTGGATCACGTAGTAATGTGGTTCCACACTGCAACAGTGAGTTAAACCTGGATACAATCTATATTTTAGAGGATAACACCGGCTATGTCAGGGTTAGGTCTGGTATTTGCCATCACCTGGCTCATACTTTCGCATTTTGCGCATACTTGTTGACCAGATCCTGGGCGTTTTCTGATTTGGATCACGTAGTAATGTGGTACCACACTGAAACAGTGAGATAAACCTGGATTCAATCTATATTTTCGAGGATAACAACGGTTAGGTCAGGGTTGGGTCTGGTATTTGCCATCATCTGGCTCATACTTTCGCATTTTTCGCATACTTTTTGCCCAGATCCTGGGCGTTTTCTGGGATGGATCAGGTAGTAGTGTGGTACCGCACTGAAACAGTGAAGTAATCCTGGATTCGATCTATATATTAGAGGGTAACACCGCTTAGGTTTGGGTTAGGTCTGGTATTTGCCATCATCTGGCTCATACTTTCGCATTTTCGCATACTTGTTGGCCAGATCCTGGGCGCTTTCTGGTTTGGATCACGTAGTAATGTAGCACCACTCTGAAACAGTGAGTTAAACCTGGATTCAATCAATATTTTAGAGGATAACACCGGTTAGGTCAGGATTATGTCTGGTATTTGCCATCATCTAGCTCATCCAATCGCATTTTTCGCATACTTTTTGGCCAGATCCTGGGCGTTTTCTGGTTTGGATCACGTAGTAATGTAGAACCACTCTGAAACAGTGAGTTAAACCTGGATTCAATCTATATTTTAGAGGATAACACCGGTTAGGTCAGGGTTAGGTCTGGTATTTGCCATCATCTGGCTCATACTTTCGCATTTTTCGCATACTTGTTGGCCAGATCCTGGGCGCTTTCTTGTTTGGATCACGTAGTAATGTAGCACCGCTCTGAAACAGTGAGTTGAACCTGGATTCAATCTATATTTTAGAGGATAACACCGGTTAGGTCAGGGTTAGGTCTGGTATTTGCCATCATCTGGCTCATACTTTCGCATTTTTCGCATACTTGTTGGCCAGATCCTGGGGCTCTTCTGGTTTGGATCACGTAGTAATGTGGTACCACACTGGAACTGTGAATTAAAGCTGGATTCGATCTGTATTGTAGATGATAACGCCGGTTAGGTGAGGGTTAGGTTTGGTATTTGCCACCATCTGGCTCATACATTCGCATTTTTCCCATACTGTTTGACGAGATCCTGGGCTTTTTCCTGGTTTGGTTCACGTAGGAATGTGGTACCACACCGGAACAGGCATCTAAACCTGGTTACGATTAATACTTTAGAGGATAACGCCGGTTAGGTCTGGGTTAGGTCTGGTATTTGATATTATCTGGCTGATACTTTCGCATTTATCGCATACTTGTTGGCCAGATCCTGGGCGTTTTCTGGTTTGGATCACGTAGTAATATGGTTCCACACTGAAACAGTGAGATTAACCTGGATTCAATCTATATTTTAGAGAATAACGCCGGTTAGGTCCGTGTTAGGTCTGGTATTTGCCATCATCTTGCTCATACTTTCGCTTTTTTCGCATACTTGTTGGCCGGATCCTGGGCGTTTTCTGGTTTGGATCACGTAGTAATGTGGCACCACACTGCAACAGTGAGTTAAACCTGGATTCAATCTATATTTTGGAGGATAACACTGGTTAGGTCAGGGTTAGGTCTGGTATTTGCCATCATCTGGCTTATACTTTCGCATTTTTCACCTACTTGTTGGCCAGATCCTGGGCGCTTTCTGGGTTGGATCAGGTAGTAGTGTGGTACCGCACTGAAACCGTGAAGTAATCCTGGATTCGATCTATATATTAGAGGGTGACACCGGTTAGGTTTGGGTTAGGTCTGGTATTTGCCAACATCTGGCTCATACTTTCGCATTTTTCGCATACTTGTTGGCCATATGCTGGGCGTTTTCTGGTTTGGATCACGTAGTAATGTGTTACCACACTGAAACAGTGAGTTAATCTTGGATTCAATCTATACCTTAGAGGATGACACCGGTTAGGTCAGGGTTAGGTCTGGTATTTGCCATCATCTGGCTCATACTTTCGCATTTTTCGCATACTTGTTGGCCAGATCCTGGGCGTTTTCTGGATTGGATCACGTAGTAATTTAGAACCACTCTGAAACAGTGAGTTAAACCAGGATTCAATCTATATTTTAGAGAATAACACCGGTTAGGTCATGGTTAGGACTCGTATTTGCCATGATCTGGCCCATGCTTTCGAATTTTTCGCATACTTGTTGGCCCGATCCTAGGCTTTTTCTGGTTTGGATCACGCAGTAATGTAGTACCACACTGAAACAGTGAGATAAACCTGGATTCGATCTATATATTAGAGGGTATCACCGGTTAGGTCAGGGTTAGGTCTGGTATTTGCCATCATCTGGCTCATACTTTCGCATTTTTCGCATACTTATTGGCCAGATCCTGGGCGTTTTCTGGTTTGGATCACGTAGTAATGTGGTTCCACACTGCAACAGTGAGTTAAACCTGGATACAATCTATATTTTAGAGGATAACACCGGCTATGTCAGGGTTAGGTCTGGTATTTGCCATCCTCTGGCTCATACTTTCGCATTTTTCGCATACTTGTTGGCCAGATCCTTGGGGCTTTCTGGTTTGGATCACGCAGTAATGTAGCACCACTCTGAAACAGTGAGTTAAACCTGGATTCGATCTATATATTAGAGGGTAAAACCGCTTAGGTCAGGGTTAGGTCTGGTATTTGCCATCATCTGGCTTATACTTTCGCATATTTCACCTACTTGTTGGCCAGATCCTGGGCGTCTTCTGGGTTGGATCAGGTAGTAGTGTGGTACCGCACTGAAACAGTGAAGTAATCCTGGATTCGATCTATATATTAGAGGGTGACACCGGTTAGGTCAGGGTTAGGTCTGGTATTTGCCATCATCTGGCTTATACTTTCGCATTTTTCACCTACTTGTTGGCCAGATCCTGGGCGTTTTCTGGGTTGGATCAGGTAGTAGTGTGGTACCGCACTGAAACAGTGAAGTAATCCTGGATTCGATCTATATATTAGAGGGTGACACCGGTTAGGTTTGGGTTAGGTCTGGTATTTGCCATCATTTGGCTCATACTTTCGCATTTTTCGTATACTTGTTGGCCAGATGCTGGTCGTTTTCTGGTTTGGATCACGTAGTAATGTGTTACCACACTGAAACAGTGAGTTAATCTTGGATTCAATCTATACTTTACAGGATGACACCGGTTAGGTCAGGGTTAGGTCCGGTATTTGCCATCATCTGGCTCATACTTTCGCATTTTTCGCATACTTGTTGGCCAGATCCTGGGCGCTTTCTGGTTTGGATCACGTAGTAATGTAGCACCACTCTGAAACAGTGAGTTAAACCTGGATTCAATCTATATATTAGAGGATAACACCGGTAAGGTCAGGATTAGGTCTGGTATTTGCCATCATCTGGCTCATACTTTCGCATTTTTCGCATACTTGTTGGCCAGATCCTGGGCGTTTTCTGGGTTGGATCAGGTAGTAGTGTGGTACCGCACTGAAACAGTGAAGTAATCCTGGATTCGATCTATATACTAGAGGGTAACACCGGTTAGGTTTGGGTTAGGTCTGGTTTTTGCCATCATCTCGCTCATGCTTTCGCATTTTTCGCATACTTGTTGGCCAGATCCTGGGCGTTTTCTGGTTTGGATCACGTAGTAATGTGGTGCCACACTGCAACAGTGAGTTAAACCTGGATACAATCTATATTTTAGAGGATAACACCGGCTATGTCAGGGTTAGATCTGGTATTTGCCATCATCTGGCTCATACTTTCGCATTTTGCGCATACTTGTTGACCAGATCCTGGGCGTTTTCTGTTTGGGTTACGTAGTAATGTGGTACCACACTGCAACAGTGAGTTAAACCTGAATTCAATCTATATTTTAGAGGATAGCACCGGTTAGGTCAGGGTTCGGTCTGGTATTTGCCATCATCTGGTTCATACTTTCGCATTTTTCGCATACTTGTTGGCCAGATCCTGGGCGTTTTCTGGTTTGTATCACGTAGTAGCGTGGTACCACACTGAAACAGTGAGTTAATCCTGGATTCGATCTATGTGTTAGAGGATAGCACCGGGTAGGTCAGGGTTAGGTCTAGGATTTGCCCTCAGCAGGCTCATACTTTCGCATATTTCTCATACTTGATGGCTAGATCCTGGGTTTTTTCCTGGTTTGGATCACGTAATAATGTGGTACCACACCGAAACATTCAACTAAACCTGGTCATGATAAATATTATAGAGGATAACGCATGTTATGTCGAGGTTAGGCCCGGGATTTGCCCTCATCAGGTTCATATTTTCGCGTTCTTCACATACTTGCTGAACAGATCCTGGGTATTTTTCTGGTTTGGAACAGGTAGTAATGTGGTACCACACTGAAACAGTCGATTAAACCTGGTTTCGATCAATATTATAGAGGATAACGCGTGTTAGGTCTAGGTTACGCCTGGGATTTTCCCTCATCAGACTCATACTTTCGCATTCCTCACATACTTGTTGAACGGATCCTGGGCTTTTTCTGGATTGGATCACGTAGTAATGTGGTACCACACTGAAACAGTCCACTGAAACTGGTTTCGATCAATATTTTAGAGGATAACGCATGTTAGGTCTGGGACAGGTCTGGGATTTGCTCTCATCAAGCTCGTAATTTCGCATATTTCACATACTTGTTGAACAGATCCTGGGTTTTCCCTGGTTTGGATCAAGTAGTAATGTGGTACCACACTGAAACAGTCCACTGAACCAGGTTTCGATCAATATTTTAGAGGATAACGCATGTTAGGTCTGGGACAGGTCTGGGATTTGCCCTCATCAGGCTCATAGTTTCGCGTTTTTCACATACTTCATGGCTAGATCCCGGGCTTTTTCTGGATTTGATCACGTAGTAATGTGGTACCACACTGAAACAGTAAATTAAACCTGGTTTCGATCAATATTTTAGACGTTAACGCATGTTAGGTCTGGGACAGGACTGGGATTTGCCCTCATCAGGCTCATAGTTTCGCGTTTTTCACATACTTCATGGCTAGATCCCGGGCTTTTTCTGGATTTGATCACGTAGTAATGTGGTACCACACTGAAACAGTCCATTAAACCTGGTTTCGATCAATATTTTAGAGGATGACGCATGTTATGTCTAGGTTAGGCCTGGGACTTGCTCTCATCAAGCTCGTAATTTCGCGTTTTTCACATACTTCATGGCTAGATCCCGGGCTTTTTCTGTATTTCATCACGTAGTAATGCGGTACCACACTGAAACAGTAAATTAAACCTGGTTTCGATCAATATTTTAGACGTTAACGCAAGTTAGGTCTGGGATAGGTCTGGGATTTGCGCTCATCAGGGTCATATTTTCGCATTTTTCACATACATGTTGAACAGATCCCTGGCTTTGTCTGGTTTGGATCACGTAGTAATGTGGTACCACACTGTAACAGTCCATTAAACCTGGTTTCGATCAATATTTTAGAGGATAACGCATGTTAGGTCTGGGACATGTCTGGGATTTGCCCTCATCAGGCTCATATTTTCGCGTTTTATACATACTTCATGGCTAGATCCCGGGCTTTTTCTGGATTTGATCAAGTAGTAATGAGGTACCACACTGAAACAGTAAATTAAACCTGGTTTCGATCAATATTTTAGAGGTTAACGCAAGTTAGGTCTGGGATAGGTCTGGGATTTGCCCTCATCAGGGTCATATTTTCGCATTTTTCACATACTTGTTGAACAGATCCCTGGCTTTTTCTGGTTTGGATCACGTAGTAATGTGGTACCACACTGAAACAGTCCATTAAACCTGGTTTCGATCAATATTTTAGAGGATAACGCATGTTAGGTTTGGGATAGGTCTGGGATTTGCCCTCATCAGGCTCATTGTTTCGCGTTTTTCACATACTTGTCGAACAGATCCTGGGTTTTTTGTGGTTTGGATCACGTAGTAATGTGGCACCACACTGAAACAGACCATTAAACCTGGTTTCAATTAATATTTTAGAGAATAACGCATGTTAGATCTTGGTTAGGTCTGGGATTTGCTCTCATCAGGCTCGTAATTTCGCATATTTCTCATTGTTGATGGCCAGATTCTGGGCTTTTTCTGGTTTGGATCACGTAGTAATGTGGTACCACACTGAAACAGTCCATTACACCTGGACTTGATAAATATTTTAGAGGATAACGCATGTTAGGCCTGGGATAGGTCTGGGATTGGCCCTCATCAGGCTCATAGTTTCGCGTTTTTCACATACTTGTTGAACAGATCCTGGGTTTTTTTTGGTGTGGATCACGTAGTAATGTGATACCACACTGAAACATTCAATTAAACCTGGTCTTGTTAAATATCTTAGAGGATAACGCATGTTATGTCTAGGTTAGGCCTGTGATTTGCCCTCATCTGGCTCATACTTTCTCATTTTTCGCATGCTTGTTGGCCAGATCCTGGGCGTTTTCTGGTTTGGATCACGTAGTAATATGGTACCACACTCAAACAGTGAGTTAAACCTGGATTCAATCTATATTTTAGAAGATTAACTGCAATTAGGGCAGGGTTAGGTCTGGTATTTGCCATCACCTGGCTCATACTTTCGCATTTTTCACCTACTTGTTGGCCAGATCCTGGGCGTTTTCTGGTTTGGATCACGTAGTAATATGGTACCACACTCAAACAGTGAGTTAAACCTGGATTCAATCTATATTTTAGAAGAATAACTGCAATTAGGGCAGGGTTAGGTCTGGTATTTGCCATCATCTGGCTCATACTTTCGCATTTTTCACCTACTTGTTGGCCAGATCCTGGGCGTTTTCTTGTTTGGATCACGTAGTAATATGGTACCACACTCAAACAGTGAGTTAAACCTGGATTCAATCTATATTTTAGAAGAATAACTGCAATTAAGGCAGGTTTAGGACTGGTATTTGCCATCATCTGGCTCATTCTTTCGCATTTTCCACCTACTTGTTGGCCAGATCCTGGGCGTTTTCTGGTTTGGATCACGTAGTAATATGGTACCACTCTGAAACAGTGAGTCAAACCTGGATTCAATCTATATTTTAAAGGATAACACCGGTTAGGTCAGGGTTAGGTCTGGTATTAGCCATCATCTGGCTCATACTTTCGCATTATTCACCTAGTTGTTGGCCAGATCCTGGGCGTCATCTGGTTTGGATGACGTAGAAGTGTGATACCACACTGAAACAGTGAACTAAACCTGGATTCAATATATATTTTCGAGGATAAAACCGGTTAGGTTGGGTGTGGTATTTGCCATCATCTGGCTCATACTTTCGCATTTTACGCCTACTTGTTGGCTAGATCCTGGGCGTTTTCTGGTTTGGACCACGTAGTAATGTGGTACCACACTGAAACGGTGAGTTAAACCGGGGTCCGATCTATATTTTAGAGGATAACACCGGTTAGGTTAGGGTTAGGTCTGGTATTTGCCATCATCTGGCTCAAACATTCGCATTTTTCGCCTACTTGTAGGCCAGATCCTGGCCGTTTTCTGGTTTGGACCACGTAGTAATGTGGTACCACACTGAAACGGTGAGTTAAACCGGGGTCCGATCTATATTTTAGAGGATAACACCGGTTAGGTTAGGGTTAGGTCTGGTATTTGCCATCATCTGGCTCAAACATTCGCATTTTTCGCCTACTTGTAGGCCAGATCCTGGCCGTTTTCTGGTTTGGACCACGTAGTAATATGGTACCACTCTGAAACAGTGAGTCAAACCTGGATTTAATCTATATTTTAGAGGATAACACCGGTTAGGTCAGGATTAGGTCTGGTATTTGCCATCATCTGGCTCATACTTTCGCATTTTTCGCCTACTTGTAGGCCAGATCCTGGCCGTTTTCTGGTTTGGACCACGTAGTAATGTGGTACCACACTGAAACGGTGAGTTAAACCGGGGTCCGATCTATATTTTAGAGGATAACACCGGTTAGGTCAGCGTGAGGTCTGGGATTTGTCATCACCTGGCTCATACTTTCGCTTTTTTCGCATACTTGTTGGCCAGATCCTGGGCGTTTTCTGGTTTGGATCACGTAGTAATGTGGCACCACACTGAAACAGTGAGTTAAACCTGGGGCCGATCAATATTTTAGGGGATATCACAGGTTAGGCCTGGGTTAGGACTCGTATTTGCCATGATCTGCCCCATGCTTTCGCATTTTTCGCAAACTTGTTGGCCAGATCCTAGGCTTTTTCTGGTTTGGATCACGCAGTAATGTAGTACCACACTGAAACAGTGAGATAAACCTGGATTCAATCTATATTTTCGGGGATAACACCGGTTAGGTCAGGGTTGGGTCTGGTATTTGCCATCATTGGCTCATACTTTCGCATTTTACGCCTACTTGTTGGCTAGATCCTGGGCGTTCTCTAGGTTTAATCACGCAGTAATGAGGTACCACACTGAAACAGTGAGATAGACCAGGATTCAATCTATATTTTGGAGGATAACACCGGTTAGGTCAGGGTTGGGTCTGCTATTTGCCATCATCTGGCTCATACTTTCGCAATATTCACCTACTTGTTGGCCAGAGCCTGGGCGTTTTCTGGGTTGGATCAGGTAGTTATGAGGTACCACACTGCAACAGTGAGTTAAACCTGGATTCAATCTATATTTTGGAGGATAACACCGGTTAGGTCAGGGTTGGGTCTGCTATTTGCCATCATCTGGCTCATACTTTCGCAATATTCACCTACTTGTTGGCCAGATCCTGGGCGTTTTCTGGGTTGGATCAGGTAGTTATGAGGTACCACACTGCAACAGTGAGTGAAACCTGGATTCAATCTATATTTTGGAGGATAACAACGGTTAGGTCAGGGTTGGGTCTGCTATTTGCCATCATCTGGCTCATACTTTCGCATTTTACGCCTACTTGTTGGCTAGATCCTGGGCGTTTTCTGATTTGGATCACGTAGTAATGTGGTACCACACTGAAACGGTGAGTTAAACCGGGGTCCGATCTATATTTTAGAGGATAACCCAGGTTAGGTCAGCGTGAGGTCTGGGATTTGTCATCATCTGGCTCATACTTTCGCATTTTTCGCATACTTGTTGGCCAGATCCTAGGCTTTTTCTGGTTTGGATCACGCAGTAATGTAGTACCACACTGAAACAGTGAGATAAACCTGGATTCAATCTATATTTTCGAGGATAACAGCGGTTAGGTCAGGGTTGGGTCTGGTATTTGCCATCATTGGCTCATACTTTCGCATTTTACGCCTACTTGTTGGCTAGATCCTGGGCGTTCTCTAGGTTTAATCACGCAGTAATGAGGTACCACACTGAAACAGTGAGATAGACCAGGATTCAATCTAAATTTTAGAGGATAACACCGGTTAGGTCAAGGTTAGGTCTGGCATTTGCAATCATCTGGCTCATACTTTCGCATTTTTCGCCTACTTGTAGGCCAGATCCTGGCCGTTTTCTGGTTTGGACCACGTAGTAATGTGGTACCACACTGAAACAGTGTGTTAAACCTGGGTCCGATCTATATTTTAGAGGATAACACCGGTTGGGTCAGCGTGAGGTCTGGGATTTGTCATCATCTGGCTCATACGTTCGCATTTTACGCCTACATGTTGGCTAGATCCTGGGCGTTTTCTGATTTGGATCACGTAGTAATGTGGTACCACACTGAAACAGTGAGATAAACCTGGATTCAATCTATATTTTCGAGGATAACAACGGTTAGGTCAGGGTTGGGTCTGGTATTTGCCATCATCTGGCTCATACTTTCGTATTTTACGCCTACTTGTTGGCTAGATCCTGGGCGTTCTCTAGGTTTAATCACGCAGTAATGAGGTTCCACACTGAAACAGTGAGATAGACCAGGATTCAATCTAAATTTTAGAGGATAACACCAGTTAGGTCAGGGTTAGGTCTGGTATTTGCAATCATTTGGCTCATACTTTCGCAATATTCACCTACTTGTTGGCCAGATCCTGGGCGTTTTCTGGGTTGGATCAGGTAGTTATGAGGTACCACACTGCAACAGTGAGTTAAACCTGGATTCAATCTATATTTTGGAGGATAACACCGGTTAGGTCAGGGTTGGGTCTGCTATTTGCCATCACCTGGCTCATACTTTCGCATTTTACGCCTACTTGTTGGCTAGATCCTGGGCGTTTTCTGCTTTGGATCACGTAGTAATGTGGTACCACACTGAAACGGTGAGTTAAACCGGGGTCCGATCTATATTTTAGAGGATAACCCAGGTTAGGTCAGCGTGAGGTCTGGGATTTGTCATCATCTGGCTCATACTTTCGCATTTTTCGCATACTTGTGGCCAGATCCTGGGCGTTTTCTGGTTTGGATCACGTAGTAATGTGGTACTACACTCAAACAGTGAGTTAAACCTGGGGCCGATCAATATTTTAGGGGATATCACCGGTTAGGCCTGGGTTAGGACTTGTATTTGCCATGATCTGGCCCGTGCTTTCGCATTTTTCGCCTACTTGTAGGCCAGATCCTGGCCGTTTTCTGGTTTGGACCACGTAGTAATGGGGTACCACACTGAAACGGTGAGTTAAACCGGGGTCCGATCTATATTTTAGAGGATAACACCGGTTAGGTCAGCGTGAGGTCTGGGATTTGTCATCATCTGGCTCATACTATTGCATTTTTCGCATACTTGTTGGCCAGATCCTTGGCGTTCTCTGGTTTGGATCACGCTATAATGTGGCACCACACTGAAACAGTGAGATAAATCTGGATTCAATCGATATTTTAGAGGATAACACCGGTTAGGTCAGGGTTAGGTCTGGTATTTGCCATCATCTGGCTCATAATTTCGCATTTTTCGCATACTTGTTGGCCAGATCCTGGGCGTTTTCTGGTTTGGACCACGTAGTAATGGGGTACCACACTGAAACGGTGAGTTAAACCGGGGTCTGATCTATATTTTAGAGGATAACCCAGGTTAGGTCAGCGTGAGGTCTGGGATTTGTCATCATCTGGCTTATACTTTCGCATTTTTCGCATACTTGAGGCCAGATCCCGGGCATTTTCTGGTTTGGATCACGTAGTAATGTGGTACCACACTCAAACAGTGAGTTAAACCTGGGGCCGATCAATATTTTAGGGGATATCACCGGTTAGGCCTGGGTTAGGACTCGTATTTGCCATGATCTGGCCCATGCTTTCGCATTTTTCGCATACTTGTTGGCCAGATCCTAGGCTTTTTCTGGTTTGGATCACGCAGTAATGAGGTGCCACACTGAAACAGTGCGATAGACCAGGATTCAATCTAAATTTTAGAGGATAACACCGGCTAGGTCAGGGTTAGGTCTGGTATTTGCCATCATCTGGCTCATATTTTTGCATTTTACGCCTACTTGTTGACTAGATCCTGGGCGTTCTCTAGGTTTAATCACGTAGTAATGTGGTACCACACTGAGACAGTGAGTTAAACCTGGATTCAATCTATATTTTCGAGGATAACGCCGGTTAGGTCAGGATTAGGTCTGGTATTTGCCATCATCTGGCTCATACTTTCGCGTTTTTCGCCTACTTGTAGGCCAGATCCTGGCCGTTTTCTGGTTTGGACCACGTAGTAATGTGGTACCACACTGAAACGGTGAGTTAAACCGGGGTCCGATCTATATTTTAGAGGATAACACCGGTTAGGTCAGCGTGAGGTCTGGGATTTGTCATCACCTGGCTCATACTTTCGCTTTTCTCGCATACTTGTTGGCCAGATCCTGGGCGTTTTCTGGTTTGGATCACGTAGTAATGTGGTACCACACTGAAACAGTGAGTTAAACCTGGGGCCGATCAATATTTTAGGGGATATCACCGGTTAGGCCTGGGTTAGGACTCGTATTTGCCATGATCTGGCCCATACTTTCGCATTTTTCGCATACTTGTTGGCCAGATCCTAGGCGTTTTCTGGTTTGGATCACGCAGTAATGTAGTACCACACTGAAACAGTGAGATAAACCTGGATTCAATCTATATTTTCGAGGAGAACACCGGTTAGGTCAGGGTTGGGTCTGGTATTTGCCATCATTGACTCATACTTTCGCATTTTACGCCTACTTGTTGGCTAGATCCTGGGCGTTCTCTAGGTTTAATCACGCAGTAATGAGGTACCACACTGAAACAGTGAGATAGACCAGGATTCAATCTATATTTTAGAGGATAACACCGGTTAGGTCAGGGTTAGGTCTGGTATTTGCAATCATTTGGCTCATACTTTCGCATTTTTCGCCTACTTGTAGGCCAGATCCTGGCCGTTTTCTGGTTTGGACCACGTAGTAATATGGTACCACACTGAAACAGTGAGTTAAACCTGGGTCCGATCTATATTTTAGAGGATAACACCTGTTAGGTCAGCGTGAGGTCTGGGATTTGTCATCATCTGGCTCATACGTTCGCATTTTTCGCATACTTGATGGCCAGATCCTGGGCGTTTTCTGGTTTGGAACACGTAGTAATGTGGTACCACACTGAAACAGTGAGTTGAACCTGGGTCCGATCAATATTTTAGAGGATAATACCGGTTAGGTCTGGGTTAGGTCTCGTATTTGCCATGATCTGGCCCATGCTTTCGCATTTTTCGCATACTTGTTGGCCAGATCCTAGGCTTTTTCTGGTTTGGATCACGCTGTAATGTGGTACCACACTGAAACAGTGAGATAAACCTGGATTCAATCTATATTTTAGGGGATATCACCGGTTAGGCCTGGGTTAGGACTCGTATTTGCCTTGATCTGGCCCATACTTTCGCATTTTTCGCATACTTGTTGGCCAGATCCTAGGCGTTTTCTGGTTTGGATCACGCAGTAATGTAGTACCACACTGAAACAGTGAGATAAACCTGGATTCAATCTATATTTTCGAGGAGAACACCGGTAAGGTCAGGGTTGGGTCTGGTATTTGCCATCATTGGCTCATACTTTCGCATTTTACGCCTACTTGTTGGCTAGATCCTGGGCGTTCTCTAGGTCTAATCACGCAGTAATGAGGTACCACACTGAAACAGTGAGATAGACCAGGATTCAATCTATATTTTAGAGGATAACACCGGTTAGGTCAGGGTTAGGTCTGGTATTTGCAATCATTTGGCTCATACTTTCGCATTTTTCGCCTACTTGTAGGCCAGATCCTGGCCATTTTCTGGTTTGGACCACGTAGTAATATGGTACCACACTGAAACAGTGAGTTAAACCTGGGTCCGATCTATATATTAGAGGATAACACCTGTTAGGTCAGCGTGAGGTCTGGGATTTGTCATCATCTGGCTCATACGTTCGCATTTTTCGCATACTTGATGGCCAGATCCTGGGCGTTTTCTGGTTTGGAACACGTAGTAATGTGGTACCACACTGAAACAGTGAGTTGAACCTGGGTCTGATCAATATTTTAGAGGATAACACCGGTTAGGTCTGGGTTAGGTCTCGTATTTGCCATGATCTGGCCCATGCTTTCGCATTTTTCGCACACTTGTTGGCCAGATCCTAGGCTTTTTCTGGTTTGGATCACGCTGTAATGTGGTACCACACTGAAACAGTGAGATAAACCTGGATTCAATCTATATTTTAGAGGATAACACCGGTTAGGTCAAGGTTAGGTCTGGTATTTGCCATCATCTGGGTCATACTTTCGCATTTTTCGCATACTTTATTGCAAGATCCTTGGTATTCTCTGCTTTGAAAAAAGTTGTAATGTGGTACAACACAGATACCGTGAACTAAACCTGGATTCGATCAATATTTTAGAGGATAACATCGGTTAAGTCAGCGTGAGGTCTGGGATTTGTCATCATCTGGCTCATACTTTCGCATTTTTCGCATACTTGAGGCCAGATCCTGGGCGTTTTCTGGTTTGGATCACGTAGTAATGTGGTACCACACTGAAACGGTGAGTTAAACCGGGGTCCGATCTATATTTTAGAGGATAACACCGATTGGGTCAGCGTGAGGTCTGGGATTTCTCATCATCTGGCTCATACGTTCGCATTTTACGCCTACTTGTTGGCTTGACCCTGGGCGTTTTCTGATTTGGATCACGGAGTAATGTGGTGCCACACTGAAACAGTGAGATAAACCTGGATTCAATCTATATTTTCGAGGATAACACCGGTTAGGTCAGGGTTGGGTCTGGTATTTGCCATCATCTGGCTCATACTTTCGCATTTTACGCCTACTTGTTGGCTAGATCCTGGGCGTTCTCTAGGTTTAATCACGTAGTAATGTGGTACCACACTGAGACAGTGAGTTAAACCTGGATTCAATCTATATTTTCGAGGATAACACCGGTTAGGTCAGGATTAGGTCTGGTATTTGCCATCATCTGGCTCATACTTTCGCGTTTTTCGCCTACTTGTAGGCCAGATCCTGGCCGTTTTCTGGTTTGGACCACGTAGTAATGGGGTACCACACTGAAACGGTGAGTTAAACCGGGGTCCGATCTATATTTTAGAGGATAACACCGGTTAGGTCAGCGTGAAGTCTGGGATTTGTCATCATCTGGCTCATACTATTGCATTTTTCGCATACTTGTTGGCCAGATCCTTGGCGTTTTCTACTTTGGATCACGCTATAATGTGGTACCACACTGAAACAGTGAGATAAACCTGGATTCAATCTATATTTTAGAGGATAACACCGGTTAGGTCAGGGTTAGGTCTGGTATTTGCCATCATCTGGCTCATAATTTCGCATTTTTCGCGTACTATATTGCAAGATCCTTTGTATTCTCTGCTTTGCAACAAGTTGTAATGTGGTACCACACAGATACCGTGAACTAAACCTGGATTCGATTTATGTTTTAGAGGATAACATCGGTTAGCTCAGCGTGAGGTCTGGGATTTGTCATCAACTGGCTCATACTTTCGCATTCTTCGTATACTTGTTGGCCGGATCCTTAGCGGTTTCTGGTTTGGATAACATAGTAATGTGATACCACACTGAAACAGTGAACTAAACCTGGATTCAATATATATTTTAGAGGATAACACCGGTTAGGTCAAGCTTAGGTCTAGTATTTGCCATCATCTGGCTCATACTTTCGCAATATTCACCTACTTGTTGGCCAGATCCTGGGCGTTTTCTGGGTTGGATCAGGTAGTTATGAGGTACCACACTGCAACAGTGAGTTAAACCTGGATTCAATCTATATTTTCGATGATAACACCGGTTAGGTCAGGGTTGGGTCTGGTATTTGCCATCATCTGGCTCATACTTTCGCATTTTCGCCTACTTGTAGGCCAGATCCAGGCCGTTTTCTGGTTTGGACCTTGTAGTAATGTGGTACCACACAGAAACAGTGAGATAAACCTGGATTCAATCTATATTTTAGAGGATAACACCGGTTAGGTCAGGGTTAGGTCTGGTATTTGCAATCATTTGGCTCATACTTTCGCATTTTTCGCATACTTTATTGCAAGATCCTTGGTATTCTCTGCTTTGCAACAAGTTGTAATGTGGTACTACACAGATACCGTGAACTAAACCTGGATTCGATCAATATTTTTGAGGATAACATCGGTTAGGTCAGCGTGAGGTCTGGGATTTCTCATCATCTTGCTCATACTTTCGCATTTTTCGCATACTTGATGGCCAGATCCTGGGCGTTTTCTGGTTTGGAACACGTAGTAATGTGGTACCACACTGAAACAGTGAGTTGAACCTGGGTCGGATTAATATTTTAGAGGCTAACACCGGTTAGGTCAGGGTTGGGTCTGGTATTTGCCATCATCTGGCTCATACTTTCGCATTTTACGCATACTTGTTGGCCAGATCCTGGGCGTTTTCTGGGTTGGATCAGGTAGTTATGAGGTACCACACTGCAACAGTGAGTTAAACCTGGATTCAATCTATATTTTCGAGGATAACACCGGTTAGGTCAGGGTTGGGTCTGGTATTTGCCATCATCTGGCTCATACTTTCGCATTTTTCGCCTACTTGTAGGTCAGATCCTGGCCGTTTTCTGGTTTGGACCACGTAGTAACGGGGTACCACACTGAAACGGTGAGTTAAACCGGGGTCCGATCTATATTTTAGAGGATAACACCGGTTAGGTCAGCGTGAGGTCTGGGATTTGTCATCATCTTGCTCATACTTTCGCATTTTTCGCATACTTGTTGGCCAGATCGTGGGCGTTTTCTGGGTTGGATCACGTAGTAGTGTGGTACCACACTGAAACAGTGAGTTAATCCTGGATTCGATCTATATGTTAGAGGATAGCACCGGGTAGGTTAGGTTGGTATTTGCCATCATCTGCCTCATACTTTCGCATTTTTCGCATGCTTGTTGGCCAGATCCTGGGCGTTTTCTGGTTTGGATCACGTAGTAATATGGTACCACACTCAAACGGTGAGTTCAACCTGGATTCAATCTATATTTTAGAAGAATAACTCCAATTAGGGCAGGGTTAGGTCTGGTATTTGCCATCAACTGGCTCATACCTTCGCATTATTCACCTACTTGTTGGCCAGATCCTGGGCGTTTTCTGGTTTGGATCACGTAGTAATATGGTACCACACTGATACTGTGAACTAAACCGGGATTCGATCTATACTTTAGAGGATAACATTGGTTAGGTCAGCGTGAGGTCTGGGATTTGTCATCATCTGGCTCATACTTTCGCATTTTTCGCATACTTGTTGCCGGATCCTGAGCGGTTTCTGGTTTGGATCATGTAGTAATGTGATACCACACTGAAACAGTGAACTAAACCTGGATTCAATATATATTTTAGAGGATAACACCGGTTAGGTCAGGGTTAGGTCTGGTATTTACCATCATCTGGCTCATAATTTCGCATTTTTCGCATACCTTATTGCAAGATCCTTGGTATTCTCTGCTTTGCAACAAGTTGTAATGTGGTACCACACATATACCGTGAACTAAACCTGGATTCGATCTTTATTTTCGAGGATAACACCGGTTAGGTCAGCGTGAGGTCTGGGATTTGTCATCATCTGGCTCATACTATCGCATTTTTCGCATACTTGTTGGCCAGATCCTTGGCGTTTTCTGGTTTGGATCACGCTATAATGTGGTACCACACTGAAACAGTGACATAAACCTGGATTCAATCTATATTTTAGAGGATAACACCGGTTAGGTCAGCGTGAGGTCTGGGATTTGTCATCATCTGGCTCATACTTTCGCATTTTTCGCATACGTGAGGCCAGATCCTGGGCGTTTTCTGGTTTGGATCACGTAGTAATGTGGTACCACACTGAAACAGTCAGTTAAACCTGGGGCCGATCAATATTTTTGGGGATATCACCGGTTAGGCCTGGGTTAGGACTCGTATTTGCCATGATCTGGCCCATGCTTTCGAATTTTTCGCATACTTGTTGGCCCGATCCTAGGCTTTTTCTGGTTTGGATCACGCAGTAATGTAGTACCAGACTGAAACAGTGAGATAAACCTGGATTCAATCTATATTTGCGAGGATAACACCGGTTAGGTCAGGGTTGGGTCAGGTATTTGCCATCATTGGCTCATACTTTCGCATTTTACGCCTACTTGTTGGCTAGATCCTGGGCGTTCTCTAGGTTTAATCACGCAGTAATGAGGTACCACACTGAAACAGTGAGATAGACCAGGATTCAGTCTAAATTTTAGAGGATAACACCGGTTAGGTCAGGGTTAGGTCTGGTATTTGCAATCATCTGGCTCATACTTTCGCATTTTTCGCCTACTTGTAGACCAGATCCTGGCCGTTTTCTGGTTTGGACGACGTAGTAATTTGGTGCCACACTGAAACAGTGAGCTAAACCTGGGTCCGATCAATATTTTAGAGGATAACACCGGTTGGGTCAGCGTGAGGTCTGAGATTTGTCATCATCTGGCTCATACGTTCGCATTTTTCGCATACTTGATGGCCAGATCCTGGGCGTTTTCTGGTTTGGAACACGTAGTAATGTGGTACCACACTGAAACAGTGAGTAGAACCTGGGTCCGATTAATATTTTAGAGGATAACAACGGTTAGGTCAGGGTTGGGTCTGGTATTTGCCATCATCTGGCTCATACTTTCGCATCTTACGCCTACTTGTTGGCTAGATCCTGGGCGTCTTCTGATTTGGATCACGAAGTAATGTGGTACCACACAGAAACAGTGAGATAAACCTGGATTCAATCTATATTTTCGAGGATAACACCGGTTAGGTCAGGGTTGGGTCTGGTATTTGCCATCATCTGGCTCATACTTTCGCATTTTTCGCCTACTTGTAGGCCAGATCCTGGCCGTTTTCTGGTTTGGACCACGTAGTAATGGGGTACCACACTGAAACGGTGAGTTAAACCGGGGTCCGATCTATATTTTAGGGGATAACACCGGTTAGGTCAGCGTGAGGTCTGGGATTTGTCATCATCTGGCTCATACTTTCGCATTTTGCGCATACTTGAGGTCAGATCCTGGGCGTTTTCTGGTTTGAATCACGTAGTAATGTGGTACTACATTGAAACAGTGAGTTAAACCTGGGGCCGATCAATATTTTAGGGGATATCACCGGTTAGGCCTGGGTTAGGACTCGTATTTGCCATGATCTGGCCCATGCTTTCGCATTTTTCGCATACTTGTTGGCCAGATCCTAGGCTTTTTCTGGTTTGGATCACGCAGTAATGTAGTACCACACTGAAACAGTGAGATAAACCTGGATTCAATCTATATTTTCGAGGATAACACCGGTTAGGTCAGTGTTCGGTCTGGTATTTGCCATCATTGGCTCATACTTTCGCATTTTACGCCTACTTGTTGGCTAGATCCTGGGCGTTCTCTAGGTTTAATCACGCAGTAATGAGGTACGACACTGAAACAGTGAGATAGACCAGGATTCCATCTAAATTTTAGAGGATAACACCGGTTGGGTCAGCGTGAGTTCTGGGATTTGACATCATCTGGCTCATACTTTCGCATTTTTCGCCTACTTGTTGGCCAGATCCTGGGCGTTTTCTAGTTCGGATCACGTAGTAATGAAGTGCCACACTGAAACAGTGAGTTAAACCTGGATTTGATCAATATTCTTGAGGATAAAACAGGTTAGGTGTGGTATTTGCCTTCATCTAGCTCATACTTTCGCATTTTTCCCACACTTGTTGGCCAGATCCTGGGCGTTTTCTGGATTGTATCACGTAGTAATTTGGTACCGCACTGCAACATTGAGTTAAACCTGGATTCAATCTGTATTTTAGAAGATAACACCGGTTATGTCAGGGTTAGGTCTGGTATTTTCCATCATCTGCCTCATACTTCCGCAATTTACACATACTTGTTGGCCAGATCCTCGGCGTTTTCTGGTTTGGATCACGTAGTAATATGGTACCACACTCAAACGGTGAGTTAAACCTGGATTCAATCTATAGTTTAGTAGAATAACTCCAATTAGGGCAGGGTTAGGTCTGGTATTTGCAATCATTTGGCTCATACTTTCGCATTTTTCGCATACTTTATTGCAAGATCCTTGGTATTCTCTGCTTTGCAACAAGTTGTAATGTGGTACTACACATATACCGTGAACTAAACCTGGATTCGATCTATATTTTAGAGGATAACATCGGTTAGGTCAGCGTGAGGTCTGGGATTTGTCATCATCTGGCTCATACTTTCGCATTTTTCGCATACTTGTTGGCCAGATCCTGGGCGTTTTCTGGTTTGGATCACGTAGTAATATGGCACCACACTCAAACGGTGGGTTAAACCTGGATTCAATCTATATTTTAGAAGAATAACTCCAATTAGGGCAGGGTTAGGTCTGGTATTTGCCATCAACTGGCTCATACCTTCGCATTATTCACCTACTTGTTGGCCAGATCCTGGGCGTTTTTTGGTTTGGATCACGTAGTAATATGGTACCACACTGATACTGTGAACTAAACCGGGATTCGATCTATACTTCAGAGGATAACATTGGTTAGGTCAGCGTGAGGTCTGGGATTTGTCATCATCTGGCTCATACTTTAGCATTTTTCGCATACTTGTTGGCCGGATCCTGAGCGGTTTCTGGTTTGGATCACGTAGTAATGTGATACCACACTGAAACAGTGAACTAAACCTGGATTCAATATATATTTTAGAGGATAACACCGGTTAGGTCAAGCTTAGGTCTAGTATTTGCCATCATCTGGCTCATACTTTCGCAATATTCACCTACTCGTTGGCCAGATCCTGGGCGTTTTCTGGGTTGGATCAGGTAGTTATGAGGTACCACACTGCAACAGTGAGTTAAACCTGGATTCAATCTATATTTTCGAGGATAACACCGGTTAGGTCAGGGTTGGGTCTGGTATTTGCCAATATCTGGCTCATACTTTCGCATTTTTCGCCTACTTGTAGGTCAGATCCTGGCCGTTTTCTGGTTTGGACCACGTAGTAACGGGGTACCACACTGAAACGGTGAGTTAAACCGGGGTCCGATCTATATTTTAGAGGATAACACCGGTTAGGTCAGCGTGAGGTCTGGGATTTGTCATCATCTGGCTCATACTATCGCATTTTTCGCATACTTGTTGGCCAGATCCTTGGCGTTTTCTGGTGTGGATCACGCTATAATGTGGTACCACACTGAAACAGTGAGATAAACCTGGATTCGATCTATATTTTAGAGGATAACACCGGTTAGGTCAGGGTTAGGTCTGGTATTTGCCATCATCTGGCTCATAATTTTGCATTTTTCGCATACCTTATTGCAAGATCCTCGGTATTCTCTGCTTTGCAACAAGTTGTAATGTGGTACCACACATATACCGTGAACTAAACCTGGATTCGATCTATATTTTAGAGGATAACATCGGTTAGGTCAGCGTGAGGTCTGGGATTTGTCATCATCTGGCTCATACTTTCGCATTTTTCGCATACTTGTTGGCCAGATCCTGGGCATTTTCTGGTTTGGACCACGTAGTAATGAGGTACCACACTGAAACGGTGAGTTAAACCGGGGTCCGATCCATATTTTAGAGGATAACACCGGTTAGGTCAGCGTGAGGTCTGGGATTTGTCATCATCTGGCTCATACTTTCGCATTTTTCGCATACGTGAGGCCAGATCCTGGGCGTTTTCTGGTTTGGATCACGTAGTAATGTGTTACCACACTGAAACAGTCAGTTAAACCTGGGGCCGATCAATATTTTTGGGGATATCACCGGTTAGGCCTGGGTTAGGACTCGTATTTGCCATGATCTGGCCCATGCGTTCGAATTTTTCGCATACTTGTTGGCCCGATCCTAGGCTTTTTCTGGTTTGGATCACGCAGTAATGTAGTACCACACTGAAACAGTGAGATAAACCTGGATTCAATCTATATTTTCGAGGATAACACCGGTTAGGTCAGGGTTGGGTCTGGTATTTGCCATCATTGGCTCATACTTTCGCATTTTACGCCTACTTGTTGGCTAGATCCTGGGCGTTCTCTAGGTTTAATCACGCAGTAATGAGGTACCACACTGAAACAGTGAGATAGACCAAGATTCAATCTAAATTTTAGAGGATAACACCGGTTAGGTCAGGGTTAGGTCTGGTATTTGCAAACATCTGGCTCATACTTTCGCATTTTTCGCCTACTTGTAGACCAGATCCTGGCCGTTTTCTGGTTTGGACGACGTAGTAATGTGGTGCCACACTGAAACAGTGAGCTAAACCTGGGTCCGATCAATATTTTAGAGGATAACACCGGTTGGGTCAGCGTGAGGTCTGGGATTTGTCATCATCTGGCTCATACGTTCGCATTTTTCGCATACTTGATGGCCAGATCCTGGCCGTTTTCTGGTTTGGACCACGTAGTAATGGGGTACCACACTGAAACGGTGAGTTAAACCGGGGTCCGATCTATATTTTAGAGGATAACACCGGTTAGGTCAGGGTTAGGTCTGGAATTTGCCATCATCTGGCTCATAATTTCGCATTTTTCGCATACTTTATCGCAAGATCCTGGGTATTCTCTGCTTTGCAACAAGTTGTAATGTGGTACCACACAGATACCGTGAACTAAACCTGGATTCGATCTATATTTTAGAGGATAACATCGGTTTGGTCAGCGTGAGGTCTGGGATTTTTCATCATCTGGCTCATACTTTCGCATTTTTCGCATACTTGAGGCCAGATCCTGGGCGTTTTCTGGTTTGGAACACGTAGTAATGTGGTACCACACTGAAACAGTGAGTTGAACCTGGGTCCGATTAATATTTTAGAGGATAACACCGGTTAGGTCTGGGTTAGGTCTGGTATTTGCAATCATCTGGCTCATACTTTCGCATTTTTCGCATACTTGTTGACCAGATCCTGGGCGTTTTCTGGTTTGGATCACGTAGTAATGTGGTACCACACTGAAACGGTGAGTTAAACCGGGGTCCGATCTATATTTTAGAGGATAACTCCGGTTAGGTCAGCGTGAGGTCTGGGATTTGTCATCATCTGGCTCATACTTTCGCATTTTTCGCATACTTGAGGCCAGATCCTAGGCTTTTTCTGGTTTGGATCACGCAGTAATGTAGTACCACACTGAAACAGTGAGATAAACCTGGATTCAATCTATATTTTCGAGGATAACACCGGTTAGGTCAGGGTCGGTCTGGTATTTGCCATCATTGGCTCATACTTTCGCATTTTACGCCTACTTGTTGGCTAGATCCTGGGCGTTCTCTAGGTTTAATGACGCAGTAATGAGGTACGACACTGAAACAGTGAGATAGACCAGGATTCAATCTAAATTTCAGAGGATAACACCGGTTGGGTCAGCGTGAGGTCTGGGATTTGTCATCATCTGGCTCATACGTTCGCATTTTTCGCATACTTGATGGCCAGATCCTGGGCGTTTTCTGGTTTGGAACACGTAGTAATGTGGTACCACACTGAAACAGTGAGTTGAACCTGGGTCCGATTAATATTTTAGAGGATAACACCGGTTAGGTCTGGGTTAGGTCTGGTATTTGCAATCATCTGGCTCATACTTTCGCATTTTTCGCATACTTGTTGGCCAGATCCTTGGCCTTTTATGGTTTGGATCACGCTATAATGTGGTACCACACTGAAACAGTGAGATAAACCTGGATTCAATCTATATTTTAGAGGATAACACCGGTTAGGTCAGGGTTAGGTCTGGTATTTGCCATTATCTGGCTCATAATTTCGCATTTTTCGCATACTTTATTGCAAGATCCTTGGTATTCTCTGCTTTGCAACAAGTTGTATTGTGGTACCACACAGATACCGTGAACTAAACCTGGATTCGATCTATATTTTAGAGGATAACATCGGTTAGGTCAGCTTGAGGTCTGGGATTTGTCACCATCTGGCTCATACTTTCGCATTTTTCGCATACTTGTTGGTCAGATCCTGGGCGTTTCATGGTTTGGATCACGTAGTAGTGTGGTACCACACTGAAACAGTGAGTTAATCCTGGATTCGATCTATATTTTAGAGGATAGCACCGGGTAGGTCAAGGTTAGGTCTGGTATTTGCCATCATCTGGGTCATACTTTCGCACTTTTCGCATACTTGCTGACCATATCCTGCGCGTTTTCTGGTTTGGATCAAGTTGTAGTGCGGTACCGCACTGAAACAGTGAATTAATCCTGTATTCGATCTATATATTAGAGCGTATCCCCGGATTGGTTTGGGTTAGGACTGGTATATGCCATCATCTGGCTCATACTTTCGCATTTTTCGCCTACTTGATGGCCAGATCCTTGGCGTTTTCTGTTTTGGATCACGCTATAATGTGGTACCACACTGAAACAGTGACATAAACCTGGATTCAATCTATATTTTAGAGGATAACACCGGTTAGGTCAGCGCGAGGTCTGGGATTTGTCATCATCTGGCTCATACTTTCGCATTTTTCGCATACGTGAGGCCAGATCCTGGGCGTTTTCTGGTTTGGATCACGTAGAAATGTGGTACCACACTGAAACAGTCAGTTAAACCTGGGGCCGATCAATATTTTTGGGGATATCACCGGTTAGGCCTGGGTTAGGACTCGTATTTGCCATGATCTGGCCCATGCTTTCGAATTTTTCGCATACTTGTTGGCCCGATCCTAGGCTTTTTCTGGTTTGGATCACGCAGTAATGTAGTACCAGACTGAAACAGTGAGATAAACCTGGATTCAATCTATATTTGCGAGGATAACACCGGTTAGGTCAGGTTTGGGTCAGGTATTTGCCATCATTGGCTCATACTTTCGCATTTTACGCCTACTTGTTGGCTAGATCCTGGGCGTTCTCTAGGTTTAATCACGCAGTAATGAGGTACCACACTGAAACAGTGAGATAGACCAGGATTCAGTCTAAATTTTAGAGGATAACACCGGTTAGGTCTGGGTTAGGTCTGGTATTTGCAATCATCTGGCTCATACTTTCGCATTTTTCGCCTACTTGTAGACCAGATCCTGGCCGTTTTCTGGTTTGGACGACGTAGTAATTTGGTGCCACACTGAAACAGTGAGCTAAACCTGGGTCCGATCAATATTTTAGAGGATAACACCGGTTGGGTCAGCGTGAGGTCTGGGATTTGTCATCATCTGGCTCATACGTTCGCATTTTTCGCATACTTGATGGCCAGATCCTGGGCGTTTTCTGGTTTGGAACACGTAGTAATGTGGTACCACACTGAAACAGTGAGTAGAACCTGGGTCCGATTAATATTTTAGAGGATAACAACGGTTAGGTCAGGGTTGGGTCTGGTATTTGCCATCATCTGGCTCATACTTTCGCATCTTACGCCTACTTGTTGGCTAGATCCTGGGCGTCTTCTGATTTGGATCACGAAGTAATGTGGTACCACACAGAAACAGTGAGATAAACCTGGATTCAATCTATATTTTCGAGGATAACACCGGTTAGGTCAGGGTTGGGTCTGGTATTTGCCATCATCTGGCTCATACTTTCGCATTTTTCGCCTACTTGTAGGCCAGATCCTGGCCGTTTTCTGGTTTGGACCACGTAGTAATGGGGTACCACACTGAAACGGTGAGTTAAACCGGGGTCCGATCTATATTTTAGGGGATAACACCGGTTAGGTCAGCGTGAGGTCTGGGATTTGTCATCATCTGGCCCATACTTTCGCATTTTGCGCATACTTGAGGTCAGATCCTGGGCGTTTTCTGGTTTGAATCACGTAGTAATGTGGTACTACATTGAAACAGTGAGTTAAACCTGGGGCCGATCAATATTTTAGGGGATATCACCGGTTAGGCCTGGGTTAGGACTCGTATTTGCCATGATCTGGCCCATGCTTTCGCATTTTTCGCATACTTGTTGGCCAGATCCTAGGCTTTTTCTGGTTTGGATCACGCAGTAATGTAGTACCACACTGAAACAGTGAGATAAACCTGGATTCAATCTATATTTTCGAGGATAACACCGGTTAGGTCAGTGTTCGGTCTGGTATTTGCCATCATTGGCTCATACTTTCGCATTTTACGCCTACTTGTTGGCTAGATCCTGGGCGTTCTCTAGGTTTAATCACGCAGTAATGAGGTACGACACTGAAACAGTGAGATAGACCAGGATTCCATCTAAATTTTAGAGGATAACACCGGTTGGGTCAGCGTGAGTTCTGGGATTTGACATCATCTGGCTCATACTTTCGCATTTTTCGCCTACTTGTTGGCCAGATCCTGGGCGTTTTCTAGTTCGGATCACGTAGTAATGAGGTGCCACACTGAAACAGTGAGTTAAACCTGGATTTGATCAATATTCTTGAGGATAAAACAGGTTAGGTGTGGTATTTGCCTTCATCTAGCTCATACTTTCGCATTTTTCCCACACTTGTTGGTCAGATCCTGGGCGTTTTCTGGATTGTATCACGTAGTAATTTGCTACCGCACTGCAACATTGAGTTAAACCTGGATTCAATCTGTATTTTAGAAGATAACACCGGTTATGTCAGGGTTAGGTCTGGTATTTTCCATCATCTGCCTCATACTTCCGCAATTTACACATACTTGTTGGCCAGATCCTCGGCGCTTTCTGGTTTGGATCACGTAGTAATATGGTACCACACTCAAACGGTGAGTTAAACCTGGATTCAATCTATAGTTTAGTAGAATAACTCCAATTAGGGCAGGGTTAGGTCTGGTATTTGCAATCATTTGGCTCATACTTTCGCATTTTTCGCATACTTTATTGCAAGATCCTTGGTATTCTCTGCTTTGCAACAAGTTGTAATGTGGTACTACACAGATACCGTGAACTAAACCTGGATTCGATCAATATTTTAGAGGATAACATCGGTTAGGTCAGCGTGAGGTCTGGGATTTGTCATCATCTGGCTCATACTTTCGCATTTTTCGCATACTTGTTGGCCAGATCCTGGGCGTTTTCTGGTTTGGATCACGTAGTAATGTGGTACCACACTGAAACAGTCAGTTAAACCTGGGCCCGATCTATATTTTAGAGGATAACACCGGTTAGGTCGGTGTGAGTTCTGGGATTTGACATCATCTGGCTCATACTTTCGCATTTTTCGCCTACTTGTTGGCCAGATCCTGGGCGTTTTCTGCTTCGGATCACGTAGTAATGAGGTGCCACACTGAAACAGTGAGTTAAACCTGGATTCGATCAATATTCTTGAGGATAAAACAGGTTAGGTGTGGTATATGCCTTCATCTAGCTCATACTTTCGCATTTTCCCCCTACTTGTTGGCCAGATCCTGGGCGTTTTCTGGATTGCATCACGTAGTAATGTGGTACCGCACTGCAACAGTGAGTTAAACCTGGATTCAATCTGTATTTTAGAAGATAACACCGGTTAGGTCAGGGTTAGGTCTGGTATTTTCCATCATCTGCCTCATACTTCCGCAATTTACACATACTTGTTGGCCAGATCCTGGGCGTTTTCTGGGTTGCATCAGGTAGTAGTGTGGTACCGCACTGAGACAGTGAAGTAATCCTGGATTCGATCTATATATTAGAGGGTAACACCGGTTAGGATTGGGTTAGGTCTGGTATTTGGCATCATCTGGCTCATACTTTCGCATTTTTCGCATACTTGTTGGCCAGATCCTGGGCGTTTTCTGGTTTGGATCACGTAGTAACGTGACACCACACTGAAACAGTGAACTAAACCTGGATTCAATATATATTTTAGAGGATGACACCGGTTAGGTCAGGGTTGGGTCTGGTATTTGCCATCATCTGGCTCATACTTTCGCATTTTTCGCATACTTGTTGGCCAGATCCTCGGCGTTTTCTGGTTTGGATCACGTAATAATATGGTACCACACTCAAACGGTGAGTTAAACCTGGATTCAATTTATATTTTAGAATAATAACTCCAATTAGGTCAGCGTGAGGTCTGGGATTTGTCATCATCTGCCTCATACTTTCACATTTTTCGCATACTTGTTGGCCGGATCCTGAGCGTTTTCTGGTCTGGATCACGTAGTAATGTGATACCACACTGAAACAGTGAACTAAACCTGGATTCAATATATATTTTAGAGGATAACACCGGTTAGGTCAAGCATAGGTCTGGTATTTGCCATCATCTGGCTCATACTTTCGCAATATTCACCTATTTGTTGGCCAGATCCTGGGCGTTTTCTGGGTTGGATCAGGTAGTTATGTGGTACCACACTGCAACAGTGAGCTAAACCTGGATTCAATCTATATTTTCGAGGATAACATCGGTTAGGTCAGGGTTGGGTCTGGTATTTGCCATCATCTGGCTCATACTTTCGCATTTTACGCCTACTTGTTGGCTAGATCCTGCGCGTTTTCTGATTTGGATCACGTAGTAATGTGGTACCACACTGAAACAGTGAGATAAACCTGGATTCAATCTATATTTTCGAGGATAACACCGGTTAGGTCAGGGTTGGGTCTGGTATTTGCCATCATCTGGCTCATACTTTCGCATTTTACGCCTACTTGTTGGCTAGATCCTGGGCGTTCTCTAGGTTTAATCACGTAGTAATGTGGTACCACACTGAGACAGTGAGTTAAACCTGGATTTAATCTATATTTTCGAGGATAACACCGGTTAGGTCAGGGTTAGGTCTGGTATTTGCAATCATACTTTCGCATTTTTCGCATACTTGTTGGCCAGATCCTGGGCGGTTGCTGGTTTGGATCACGTAGTAATGTGGTACCACACTGAAACGGTGAGTTGAAGCTGGGTCCGATCTATATTTTAAAGGATAACACCGGTTAGGTCTGGGTTAGGTCTCGTATTTGCCATGATCTGGCTCTTACTATCGCATTTTTCGCATACTTGTTGGCCAGATCCTAGGCGTTTTATGGTTTGGATCACGCTGTAATGTGGTACCACACTGAAACAGTGAGTTGAACCTGGGTCCGATCTATATTTTAAAGGATAACACCGGTTAGGTCTGGGTTAGGTCTCGTATTTGCCATGATCTGGCTCTTACTATCGCATTTTTCGCATACTTGAGGCCAGATCCTAGGCGTTTTCTGGTTTGGATCACGCTGCAATGTGGTACCACACTGAAACAGTGAGATAAACCTGGATTCAATCTATATTTTAGAGGACAACACCGGTTAGGTCAGGGTTAGGTCTGGTATTTGCCATCATCGGGCACATACTGTCGCATTTTTCGCATACTTGTTGGCCAGATCCTGGGTCGTTTCTGGTTTGGATCACGTAGTAATGTGGTACCACACTGAAACAGTCAGTTAAACCTGGGCCCGATCTATATTTTAGAGGATAACACCGGTTAGGTCAGCGTGAGGTCTGGGATTTGTCATCATCTGGCTCATACGTTCGCATTTTCCGCATACTTGATGGCCAGATCCTGGGCGTTTTTTGGTTTGGAACACGTAGTAATGTGGTACCACACTGAAACAGTGAGTTGAACCTGGGTCCGATCAATATTTTAGAGGATAACACCGGTTAGGTCTGGGTTAGGTCTCGTATTTGCCATGATCTGGCTCTTACTATCGCATTTTTCGCAAGCTTCTTGGCCAGAGCCTAGGCGCTTTCTGGTTTGGATCACGCTGTAATGTGGTACCACACTGAAACAGTGAGATAAACGTGGATTCAATCTATATTTTAGAGGATAACATCGGTTAGGTCAGCGTGAGGTCTGGGATTTGTCATCATCTGGCTCATACTTTCGCATTTTTCGCATACTTGATGGCCAAATCCTGGGCGTTTTCTGGTTTGGAACACGTAGTAATGTGGTACCACACTGAAACAGTGAGTTGAACCTGGGTCCGATCTATATTTTAGAGGATAACACCGGTTAGGTCAGCGTGAGGTCTGGGATTTGTCATCATCTGGCTCATACTTTCGCATTTTTCGCCTACTTGATGGCCAGATCCTGGGCGTTTTCTGGTTTGGATCACGTAGTAATGTGGTACCACACTGAAACAGTCAGTTAAACCTGGGCCCGATCTATATTTTAGAGGATAACACCGGTTAGGTCGGTGTGAGTTCTGGGATTTGACATCATCTGGCTCATACTTTCGCATTTTTCGCCTACTTGTTGGCCAGATCCTGGGCGTTTTCTGGATTGCATCACGTAGTAATGTGGTACCACACTGAAACAGTGAGTTAAACCTGTGTCCGATGAGTATTTTAGAGTGTAACACCGGTTAGGTCAGGGTTAGGTCTGGTATTTGCCATCATCTGGCTCATACTGCCGCATTTCTCGCAATACTTGTTGGCTTGATCCTGGGTTGTTTCTAGTTTGGATCACGTTGTAATGTGGTAACACACTGAAACAGTGAATTAAACTAGGATTCAGTCTATATTTTAGAGGATCACACCGATTAGGTCAGGGTTAGGTCTGGTATTTGCCATCATCTGGCTCATAATTTCGCATTTTTCGCATACCTTATTGCAAGATCCTTGGTATTCTCTGCTTTGCAACAAGTTGTAATGTGGTACCACACATATACCGTGAACTAAACCTGGATTCGATCTATATTTTAGAGGATAACATCGGTTAGGTCAGCGTGAGGTCTGGGATTTGTCATCATCTGGCTCATACTTTCGCATTTTTCGCATACTTGTTGGCCAGATCCTGGGCATTTTCTGGTTTAGACCACGTAGTAATGGGGTACCACACTGAAACGGTGAGTTAAACCGGGGTCCGATCTATATTTTCGAGGATAACACCGGTTAGGTCAGGGTTGGGTCTGGTATTTGCCATCATTGGCTCATACTTTCGCATTTTACGCCTACTTGTTGGCTAGATCCTGGGCGTTGTCTAGGTTTAATCACGCAGTAATGAGGTACCACACTGACACAGTGAGATAAACCTGGATTCAATCTATATTTTAGCGGATAACATCGGTTAGGTCAGCGTGAGGTCTGCGATTTGTCATCATCTGGCTCATACTTTCGCATTTTTCGCATACTTGTTGGCCAGATCCTGGGTCGTTTTCTGGTTTGGATCACGTAGTGGTGTGGTACCACACTGAAACAGTGAGTTAAATCTGGATTCAATCTATATTTTAGAGGATAACACCGGTTAGATCTGGGTTAGGTCTGGTATATGCCATCATCCGACTCATACTTTCGCATTTTTCGCCTACTTGATGGCCAGATCCTCGCCGTTTTCTGGTTTGGATCACGTAGTAATGTGGTACCACACTGAAACAGTGAGTTGAACCTGGGTCCGATCAATATTTTAGAGGATAACACCGGTTAGGTCTGGGTTAGGTCTCGTATTTGCTATGATCTGGCACTTACTATCGCATTTTTCGCATACTTGTTGGCCAGATCCTAGGCGTTTTCTGGTTTGGATCACGTAGTAGTGTGGTACCACACTGAAACAGTGAGTTAAATCTGGATTCAATCTATATTTTAGAGGATAACACCGGTTAGATCTGGGTTAGGTCAGGTATATGCCATCATCTGGCTCATACTTTCGCATTTTTCGCCTACTTGATGGCCAGATCCTGGGCGTTTTCTGGTTTGGATCACGTAGTAATGTGGTACCACACTGAAACAGTCAGTTAAACCTGGGCCCGATCTATATTTTAGAGGATAACACCGGTTAGGTCTGTGTGAGTTCTGGGATTTGACATCATCTGGCTCATACTTTCGCATTTTTCGCCTACTTGTTGGCCAGATCCTGGGCGTTTTCTGGTTCGGATCACGTAGTAATGAGGTGCCACACTGAAGCAGTGAGTTAAACCTGGATTCGATCAATATTCTTGAGGATAAAACAGGTTAGGTGTGGTATTTGCCTTCATCTAGCTCATACTTTCGCATTTTTCCCCTACTTGTTGGCCAGATCCTGGGCGTTTTCAGGATTGCATCACGTAGTAATGTGGTACCGAACTGCAACAGTGAGTTAAACCTGGATTCAATCTGTATTTTAGAGGATAACACCGGTTAGGTCAGGGTTAGGTCTGGTATTTTCCATCATCTGCCTCATACTTTCGCATTTTTCGCATACTTGTTGGCCAGATCCTCGGCGTTTTCTGGTTTCGATCACGTAGTAATATGGTACCACAGTCAAAATGTGAGTTAAACCTGGATTCAATCTATATTTTAGAAGAATAACTCCAATTAGGGCAGGGTTAGGTCTGGTATTTGCCATCATCTGGCTCATACCTTCGCATTATTCACCTACTTGTTGGCCAGATCCTGCGCGGTTTCTGGTTTGGATCACGTAGTAATATGGTACCACACTGATACTGTGAACTAAACCGGGATTCGATCTATATTTTAGAGGATAACACCGGTTAGGTCAGGGTTAGGTCTGGTATATGCCATCATCTGGCTCATACTTTCGCATTTTTCGCCTACTTGATGGCCAGATCCTGGGCGTTTTCTGGTTTGCATCACGTAGTAATGTAGAACCTCTCTGAAACAGTGAGTTAAACCTGGAGTCAATCTATATGCTAGAGGATAACACCGGTTAGGTCAGGGTTAGGTCTGGTATTTGCCATCATCAGTCTCATACTTTCGCATTTTTCGCATACTTGTTGGCCAGATCCTGGGCGTTTCATGGTTTGGATCACGTAGTAATGTGGTACCACACTGAAACAGTGAGTTAATCTTGGATTCAATCTATATTTTCGCGGATAACACCGGTTAGGTCAGGGTTAGGTCTGGTATTTGCCATCATCTGGCTCATACTTTCGCATTTTTCGCATACTTGCTGGCCTGATCCTGGGCGTTTTCTGGTTTGGATCACGTAGTAATGTGGTACCACACTGAAACAGTGAGTTAATCTTGGATTCAATCTATATTTTCGAGGATAGCACCGGTTAGGTCAGGGTTAGGTATGGTATTTGCCATCATCTGGCTCATACTTTCGCATTTTTCGCAATCTTGTTGGCCAGATCCTGGGCGTTTTCTGGTTTGCATCACGTAGTAATGTAGAACCACTCTGAAACAGCGAGTTAAACCTGGATTCAATCTATATGCTAGAGGATAACACCGGTTAGGTGTGGGTTAGGTCTGGTATTTGCCATCATCTGGCTCATACTTTCGCATTTTTCGCATACTTGTTGGCCAGATCCTGGGCGTTTTCTGGTTTGGATCACGTAGTAATGTGGTACCACACTGAAACAGTGAGTTAATCATGGATTCAATCTATATTTTCGAGGATAACACCGGTTAGGTGTGGTATTTGCCTTCATCTAGCTCATACTTTCGCATTTTTCCCCTACTTGTTGGCCAGATCCTGGGCGTTTTCAGGATTGCATCACGTAGTAATGTGGTACCGAACTGCAACAGTGAGTTAAACCTGGATTCAATCTGTATTTTAGAAGATAACACCGGTTAGGTCAGGGTTAGGTCTGGTATTTTCCATCATCTGCCTCATACTTCCTCAATTTACACATACTTGTTGGCCAGATCCTGGGCGTTTCCTGGGTTCGATCAGGAAGTAGTGTGTTACCGCACTGAGACAGTGAAGTAATCCTGGATTCGATCTATATATTAGAGGGTAACACCGGTTTGGATTGGGTTAGGTCTGGTATTTGCCATCATCTGGCTCATACTTTCGCATTTTTCGCATACTTGTTGGCCAGATCCTGGGCGTTTTCTGGTTTGGATCACGTAGTAATATGGTACCACACTCAAACGGTGAGTTAAACCTGGATTCAATCTATATTTTCGAGGATAACACCGGTTAGGTCAGGGTTGGGTCTGGTATTTGCCATCATCTGGCTCATACTTTCGCATTTTTCGCATACTTGTTGGCCAGATCCTGGGCGGTTCCTGGTTTGCATCACGTAGTAATGTGGTACCACACTGAAACAGTGAGTTAAACCTGGGGCCGATCAATATTTTAGGGGATATCACCGGTTAGGCCTGGGTTAGGGCTCGTATTTGCCATGATCTGGCCCATACTTTCGCATTTTTCGCATACTTGTTGGCCAGATCCTAGGCGTTTTCTGGTTTGGATCACGTAGTAATGTGGTACCACACTGAAACAGTGAGTTGAACCTGGGTCCGATCAATATTTTAGAAGATAACACCGGTTAGGTCAGGGTTAGGTCTCGTATTTGCCATGATCTGGCTCATACGATCGCATTTTTCGCATACTTGTTGGCCCGATCCTAGGCGTTTTCTGGTTTGGATCACGCTTTTATATGGTACCACACTGAAACAGTGAGATAAACCTGGATTCAATCTATATTTTAGAGGATAACACCGGTTAGGTCAGGGTTGGGTCTGGTATTTGCCATCATCTGGCTCATACTTTCGCATTTTACGCCTACTTGTTGGCTAGATCCTGGGCGTTCTCTAGGTTTAATCACGTAGTAATGTGGTTCCACACTGCAACAGTGAGTTAAACCTGGATTCAATCTATATTTTAGAGGATAACACCGGTTAGGTCAGGGTCAGGTCTGGTAATTGCCATCGTCTACCTCATACTTTCGCACTGTTCGCATACTTGTTGGCCAGATCCTGGGCGTTTTATGGTTTGGATCGCGTAGTGCCACACTGAATGTGGTACCACACTGAAACAGTGAGTTAATCTTGGATTCAATCTATGTTTTACAGGATAACACCGGTTAGGTCTGGTGTTTGCCATCTTCAGGCTCATACTTTCGCATTTTTCGCATACTTGTTGGTCAGATCGTGGACGTTTTCTGCTTTGGATCACGTAGTAATATAGAACCACTCTGAAACAGTGTATTAAACCTGGATCCAATCTATATTTTAGAGGATAACACCGGTTAGGTCAGGGTTAGGTCTGGTATTTGCCATCATCTGGCTCATACATTTGCAATTTTCGCATACTTGTTGGCCAGATCCTGGGCATTTTTTGAATTGGAACGCGTAGTATCACACTGAATGTGGTACCACACTGAAACTGTGAGTTAATCTTGGATTCAATCTATATTTTAGAGGATAACGCCGGTTAGGTCAGGGTTAGGTCTGGTATTTGCCATGTTCTGGCTCATACTTTTTTTTTTTTTTTTTTTTTTTTTTTTTGTCGTGGGGAAAATCTTCGAAAGACTCCCTCCCACCTCCTTGGGGAGAGGTGGGAGGCGTGTGTGGGATTCCCCGCGCCCGTACAACGACAGGCGCGGGACCTACCCACTAAAAACCCCACGGTGACCCTTCGGCACGCTTTGGGAGGATACCGGGAATCGCTCGAAGCATTCTTCCGGTATCCTCCCCGTGCCCGCGCTTTCGCGCCCATCCCCCGGGGGGACAATCGGTCCCCCCAGTAGACACACTGCCTCATAGCGGCGGGACGGGGCCACTCCATCCCGCCGCTATCCGTCCCGGGGCCGCGTTTAGTGGCGGCTGCGAGCCCCAACTCGCAACCGCCCGCGACCCCGTTTCCACCCCTCGGCGGCCGGGCGTTCATGGCCGCACCAGACCGCCGAGGGTGCCTCCCCTTGCGTCGGACCGGTAGGGGAAGGCACTCCTACCCCCAACAGGTCCGACCCGGCGCCGCCTGGCGGGAGGAGGGTCCCCTCAGGACCCCCCTCCCAGCCTAGGTCATCCGCCACGCCGAGGCGGCCGCCCGCGACGCCTCGCGACCGGGCGACGACCTCGGGCCACCGCACGAGCGCGCGCTTCAGCACGCCGCTGAAGCTCGCGCTCCCTCCCCGCGGCCTCCTTCTGCAACATTACGTTCTCGCAGAAGGAGGCCACGGCCCTCCACTTCTCCTCGCTGCCGAGCATGGCGCGCACCACGCCCGGCAGCGAGACATCCCGCCCGACGACGCCGACCAGGACACGGCGCTCCCCCTCCCACGCGGGGCATACCTCCAGGGTATGATCCGCCGTGTCCTGCTCAGCGTCGCAGTGGCAGCAACGCGCCGTCGGCTCCTTCCCTATCCGGCACAGGTATCTTCCGAAGCTGCCATGCCCGGAAAATACCTGTGCCAGCCGGTAGGTGAGGCTGCCATGGGCTCTGTCCAGCCACTCCTTCAGGAGTGGCCGAACAGCCCCGACAGTCCGGTGCCCCGCGGTTGGCAGAGCCAGCCGCTCCTGCCACGCGAGCAACACGGACTGCCGGGCCTGGCGCTTCAAATCGCCCCAAGCAGGTTCCTGCCCGTCCGGGACCGCCCCCACCCCCGCGCGACGGTCGACGCGGTGCCGGTACATCACCGCGTGCGACCGCGCGAGCAGGTCCATGGGCGGCATCCCCGCTAGAACCGTCGCCGCCTCATGTGACATGGTCCGATACCCGCGGACGACCCTGAGCGCCATGCGCCTCTGCACCCGACGCAGCACAGTCATGCTGCGCCGGGAGGCAGCCAGGTCGTCCGCCCAGACGGGGGCCCCGTATAGGGCCACCGACTGGACCATTGCCACATAGAGGCGACGAACTCGGCCCGCCGGGCCCCCCAGGTTGGGCAGGATCCGGCCCAGAGCCGCAACCATCCTTTCCAACCGGGGGACCAGGCAGCGGAAATGCTTCTCGAAACGCCAGTGGCTATCGAGGATCAGCCCTAGATACCTGATATGGGGCTTCACCTCGATGTCAGCCCCACCCAATGTTCTGGCTCATACTTTCGCAATTTACACATACTTGTTGGCCAGATCCTGGGCGATTTGTGGTTTGAATCACGTAGTAATGTAGAACCACTATGAAACAGTGAGTTAAACCTGGATCCCATCTATATTTTAGAGGATAACACCGGTTAGGTCAGGGTTAGGTCTGGTATTTGGCATCATCTGGCTTACACTTTCGCATTTTCCGCATACTTATTAGCCAGATCCTGTGCGTTTTCTGGTTTGGATCACGTAGTAATGTGGTTCCACACTGCAACAGTGAGTTAAACCTGGATTCAATCTATATTTTAGAGGATAACACCGGTTAGGTCAGGGTCAGGTCTGGTAATTGCCATCGTCTACCTCATACTTTCCCATTTTTCGCATACTTGTTGGCCAGATCCTGGGCGTTTTCTGGTTTGGATCACGTAGTAATGTGGTACCACACTGCAACAGTGAGTTAAACCTGGATTCAATCTATATTTTAGAGGATAACACCGGTTAGGTCAGGGTCAGGTCTGGTAATTGCCATCGTCTACCTCATACTTTCGCATTTTTCGCTTACTTGTTGGCCAGATCCAGGGCGTTTTCTGGTTTGGATTACGTAGTAATGTGGTACCACACAGAAACAGTGAGATAATCCTGGATTCGATCTATATATTAGAGGGTAACACCGGTTAGGTTTGGGTTAGGTCTGGTATTTGCCATCTTCTGGCTCATACTTTCGCATTTTTCGCTTACTTGTTGGCCAGATCCAGGGCGTTTTCTAGTTTGGATCACGTAGTAATGTGGTACCACACTGCAACAGTGAGTTAAACCTGGATTAGGTCTGTATTTTAGAAGATAACACCGGTTAGGTCAGGGTTAGGTCTGGTATTTTCCATCATCTGGCTCATACTTTCGCATTTTTCGCAAACTTGTTGGCCAGATCCTGGGCGTTTTCTGGTTTGCATCACGTAGTAATGTGGTACCACACTGAAACAGTAAGTTAAACCAGGATTCAATCTATATTTTAGAGGATAACACCGGTTAGATCTGGGTTAGGTCTGATATTTGCCATCTTCTGGATCATGCTTTCGCATTTTTCGCATACTTGTTGGCCAGATCCTGGGCTATTTATGGTTTGAATCACGTACTAATGTAGAACCACTCTGAAACAGTGAGTTAAACCTGGATCCAATCTATCTTTTAGAGGATAACACCGGTTAGGTCAGGGTTAGGTCTGGTATTTGCCATCATCTGGCTCATACATTCGCATTTTTCGCATACTTATTAGCCAGATCCTGGGGGTCTTCTGGTTTCGAGCACGTAGTAATGTGATTCCACACTGCAACAGTGAGCTAAACCTGGATACAATCTATATTTTAGATGATAACACCGGTTAGGTCAGGGTTAGGTCTGGTATTTGCCATCTTCTGGCTCATACTTTCGCATTTTTCGCATACTTGTTGGCCAGATCCGGTGCATTTTCTGGTTTGGATTACGTAGTGATGTGGTACCACACTGAAACAGTTAGTCAATCCTGGATTCGATCTATATATTAGAGGGTAACACTGGTTTGGTTTGGGTTAGGTCTGGTATTTGCCATCATCTGGCTCATACTTTCGCATTTTTCGCATACATTTTGGCCAGATCCTGGGCATTTTCTGGTTTGGATCGCGTAGTACCACACTGAATGTGGTACCACACTCAAGCAGTGAGTTAATCTTGGATTCAATCTATATTTTAGAGGATAACACCGGTTAGGTCAGGGTTAGGTCTGGTATTTGCCATCTTCTGGCTCATACTTTCGCATTTTTCGCATACTTGTTGGCCAGATCCTGGGCGTTTTCTGGTTTGGATCACGTAGTAATGTAGAACACACTCTGAAACCGTGAGTTAAACCTGGATTCAATCTATATTTTAGAGGATAACACCGGTTAGGTCAGGGTTAGGTCTGGTATTTGGCATCATCTGGCTCACACGTTCGCATTTTCCGCATACTTGTTGGCCAGATCCTGGGCGTTTTCTGGTTTGGATCACGTAGTAATGTGGTTCCACACTGCAACAGTGAGTTAAACCTGGATTCAATCTATATTTACAGGATAACACCGGTTAGATCTGGTATTTGCCGTCATCTGACTCATACTTTCGCATTTTTCGCATACTTGTTGGCCAGATCCTGGGCATTTTTTGGTTTGGATCGCGTAGTACCACACTGAATGTGGTACCATACTGAAACAGTGAGTTAATCTTGGATTCAATCTATATTTTAGATGAAAACACCGGTTATGTCAGGGTTAGGTCTGGTATTTGCCATCTTCTGGCTCATACTTTCGCATTTTTCGCATACATGTTGGCCAGATCCTGGGCGTTTTCTGGTTTGGATCACGTAGTAATGTAGAACCACTCTGAAACAGTAAGTTAAACCAGGATTCAAACTATATTTTAGAGGATAACACCGGTTAGATCTGGGTTAGGTCTGATATTTGCCATCTTCTGGCTCATGCTTTCGCATTTTTCGCATACTTGTTGGCCAGATCCTGGGCTATTTATGGTTTGAATCACGTAGTAATGTAGAACCACTCTGAAACAGTGAGTTAAACCTGGATCCAATCTTTCTTTTAGAGGATAACACCGGTTAGGTCAGGGTTAGGTCTGGTATTTGCCATCATCTGGCTCATACATTCGCATTTTTCGCATACTTATTAGCCAGATCCTGGGGGTCTTCTGGTTTCGAGCACGTAGTAATGTGATTCCACACTGCAACAGTGAGCTAAACCTGGATACAATCTATATTTTGGATGATAACACCGGTTAGGTCAGGGTTAGGTCTGGTATTTGCCGTCATCTGACTCATACTTTCGCATTTTTCGCATACTTCTTGGCCAGATCCGGTGCATTTTCTGGTTTGGATTACGTAGTGATGTGGAACCACACTGAAACAGTTAGTCAATCCTGGATTCGATCTATATATTAGAGGGTAACACCGGTTTGGTTTGGGTTAGGTCTGGTATTTGCCATCATCTGGCTCATACATTCGCATTTTTCGCATACATTTTGGCCAGATCCTGGGCATTTTCTGGTTTGGATCGCGTAGTACCACACTGAATGTGGTACCACACTCAAACAGTGAGTTAATCTTGGATTCAATCTATATTTTAGAGGATAACACCGGTTAGGTCAGGGTTAGGTCTGGTATTTGCCATCTTCTGGCTCATACTTTCGCATTTTTCGCATACTTGTTGGCCAGATCCTGGGCGTTTTCTGGTTTGGATCACGTAGTAATGTAGAACCACTCTGAAACAGTGAGTTAAACCTGGATCCAATCTATATTTTAGAGGATAACACCGGTTAGGTCGGGGTTGGGACTGGTATTTGCCATCATCTGGCTCATACATTTGCAATTTTCGCATACTTGTTGGCCAGATCCTGGGCGTTTTATGGGTTGGATCACGTAGTAATGTGGCACCACACCCAAACAGTGAATTAAACCGGCATTCGATCTATATTTTAGAGTATAACACCGGTTAGGTCAGGGTTAGGTCTGGTATTTGCCATCATCTGGCACATACATTCGCATTTTTCGCATACTTATTAGCCAGATCCTGGGGGTCTTCTGGTTTCGAGCACGTAGTAATGTGATTCCACACTGCAACAGTGAGCTAATCCTGGATACAATCTATATTTTAGATGATAACACCGGTTAGGTCAGGGTTAGGTCTGGTATTTGCCGTCATCTGACTCATACTTTCGCATTTTTCGCATACTTCTTGGCCAGATCCTGGGCATTTTCTGGATTGGATCGCGTAGTACCACACTGAATGTGGCACCACACTGAAACAGTGAGTTAATCCTGGATTCGATCTATATATTAGAGGGTAACACCGGTTAGGTTTTGGTTAGGTCTGGTATTTGCCATCATCTGGCTCATACTTTCGCAATTTACACATACTTGCTGTCCAGATCCTAGGCGTTTTCTGGGTTGGATCAGGTAGTAGTGTGGTACCGCACTGAGACAGTGAAGTAATCCTGGATTCGATCTATATATTAGAGGGTAACACCGGTTAGGATTGGGTTAGTTCTGGTATTTGCCATCATCTGGCTCATACTTTCGCATTTTTCGCATACTTGTTGGCCAGATCCTCGGCGTTTTCTGGTTTGGATCACGTAGTAATGTTGTTCCACACTGCAACAGTGTGTTAAACCTGGATTCAATCTATATTATAGAGGATAACACCGGTTAGGTCAGGGTTAGGTCTGGTATTTGCCATCGTCTGCCTCATACTTTCGCAATTTTCGCATACTTGTTGGCCAGATCCTGGGCATTTTTTGGTTTGGATCGCGTAGTACCACACTGAATGTGGTACCATACTAAAACAGTGGGTTAATCTTGGATTCAATCTATATTTTAGAGGAAAACACCGGTTAGGTCAGGGTTAGGTCTGGTATTTGCCATCTTCTGGCTCATACATTCGCATTCTTCGCATACATGTTGGCCAGATCCTGGGCGTTTTCTGGTTTGGATCACGTAGTAATGTAGAACCACTCTGAAACAGTAAGTTAAACCAGGATTCAATCTATATTTTAGAGCATAACACCGGTTAGATCTGGGTTAGGTCTGATATTTGCCATCTTCAGGCTCATGCTTTCGCATTTTTCGCATACTTGTTGGCCAGATCCTGGGCTATTTATGGTTTGAATCACGTAGTAATGTAGAACCACTCTGAAACAGTGAGTTAAACCTGGATCCAATCTATATTTTAGAGGATAACACCGGTTAGGTCAGGGTTAGGTCTGGTATTTGCCATCATCTGGCTCATACATTCGCATTTTTCGCATACTTATTAGCCAGATCCTGGGGGTCTTCTGGTTTCGAGCACGTAGTAATGTGATTCCACACTGCAACAGTGAGCTAAGCCTGGATACAATCTATATTTTAGATGATAACACCGGTTAGGTCAGGGTTAGGTCTGGTATTTGCCGTCATCTGACTCATACTTTCGCATTTTTCGCATACTTGTTGGCCAGATCCGGTGCATTTTCTGGTTTGGATTACGTAGTGATGTGGTACCACACTGAAACAGTGAGTCAATCCTGGATTCGATCTATATATTAGAGGGTAACACCGGGTAGGATTGGGTTAGGTCTGGTATTTGCCATCATCTGGCTCATACTTTCGCATTTTTCGCATACATTTTGGCCAGATCCTGGGCATTTTCTGGTTTGGATCGCGTAGTACCACACTGAATGTGGTACCACACACAAACAGTGAGTTAATCTTGGATTCAATCTATAGTTTAGAGGATAACACCGGTTAGGTCAGGGTTAGGTCTGGTATTTGCCATCTTCTGGCTCATACTTTCGCATTTTTCGCATACTTGTTGGCCAGATTCTCGGCGTTTCCTGGTTTGGATCACGTAGTAATATGGTACCACACTGCAACAGTGAGTTAAACCTGGATTCAATCTATATTATAGAGGATAACACCGGTTAGGTCAGGGTTAGGTCTGGTATTTGCCATCGTCTGGCCCATACTTTCGCATTTTACGCAAACTTCTTGGCCTGATCCTGGGCGTTTTCTGATTTGGGTCACGTAGTAATGAGGTGCCACTCTGAAACAGTGAGTTAAACCTGGATTCAATCTATATTTTAGAGGATAACACCGGTTAGATCTGGGTTAGGTCTGGTATTTGGCATCATCTGGCTCACACTTTCGCATTTTCCTCATACTTGTTGGCCACATCCTGGGCGTTTTCTGGTTTGGATCACGTAGTAATGTGGTTCTACACTGCAACAGTGAGTTAAACCTGGATTCAATCTATATTTTACAGGATAACACCGGTTAGGTCTGGTGTTTGCCATCTTCAGCCTCATACTTTCGCATTTTTCGCATACTTGTTGGCCAGATCCTGGGCGTTTTCTGGTTTGGATCACGTAGTAATGTAGAACCACTCTGAAACAGTGAGTTAAACCTGGATCCAATCTATATTTTACAGGATAACACCGGTTAGGTCTGGTGTTTGCCATCTTCTGGCTCATACTTTCGCATTTTTCGCATACTTGTTGGCCAGATTCTCGGCGTTTCCTGGTTTGGATCACGTAGTAATATGGTACCACACTGCAACAGTGAGTTAAACCTGGATTCAATCTATATTATAGAGGATAACACCGGTTAGGTCAGGGTCAGGTCTGGTAATTGCCATCGTCTACCTCATACTTTCGCACTGTTCGCATACTTGTTGGCCAGATCCTGGGCGTTTTATGGTTTGGATCGCGTAGTGCCACACTGAATGTGGTACCACACTGAAACAGTGAGTTAATCTTGGATTCAATCTATGTTTTACAGGATAACACCGGTTAGGTCTGGTGTTTGCCATCTTCAGGCTCATACTTTCGCATTTTTCGCATACTTGTTGGTCAGATCGTGGACGTTTTCTGCTTTGGATCACGTAGTAATATAGAACCACTCTGAAACAGTGTATTAAACCTGGATCCAATCTATATTTTAGAGGATAACACCGGTTAGGTCAGGGTTAGGTCTGGTATTTGCCATCATCTGGCTCATACATTTGCAATTTTCGCATACTTGTTGGCCAGATCCTGGGCATTTTTTGAATTGGAACGCGTAGTATCACACTGAATGTGGTACCACACTGAAACTGTGAGTTAATCTTGGATTCAATCTATATTTTAGAGGATAACGCCGGTTAGGTCAGGGTTAGGTCTGGTATTTGCCATGTTCTGGCTCATACTTTTTTTTTTTTTTTTTTTTTTTTGTCGTGGGGAAAATCTTCGAAAGACTCCCTCCCACCTCCTTGGGGAGAGGTGGGAGGCGTGTGTGGGATTCCCCGCGCCCGTACAACGACAGGCGCGGGACCTACCCACTAAAAACCCCACGGTGACCCTTCGGCACGCTTTGGGAGGATACCGGGAATCGCTCGAAGCATTCTTCCGGTATCCTCCCCGTGCCCGCGCTTTCGCGCCCATCCCCCGGGGGGACAATCGGTCCCCCCAGTAGACACACTGCCTCATAGCGGCGGGACGGGGCCACTCCATCCCGCCGCTATCCGTCCCGGGGCTGCGTTTAGTGGCGGCTGCGAGCCCCAACTCGCAACCGCCCGCGACCCCGTTTCCACCCCTCGGCGGCCGGGCGTTCATGGCCGCACCAGACCGCCGAGGGTGCCTCCCCTTGCGTCGGACCGGTAGGGGAAGGCACTCCTACCCCCAACCGGTCCGACCCGGCGCCGCCTGGCGGGAGGAGGGTCCCCTCAGGACCCCCCTCCCAGCCTAGGTCATCCGCCACGCCGAGGCGGCCGCCCGCGACGCCTCGCGACCGGGCGACGACCTCGGGCCACCGCACGAGCGCGCGCTTCAGCACGCCGCTGAAGCTCGCGCTCCCTCCCCGCGGCCTCCTTCTGCAACATTACGTTCTCGCAGAAGGAGGCCACGGCCCTCCACTTCTCCTCGCTGCCGAGCATGGCGCGCACCACGCCCGGCAGCGAGACATCCCGCCCGACGACGCCGACCAGGACACGGCGCTCCCCCTCCCACGCGGGGCATACCTCCAGGATATGATCCGCCGTGTCCTGCTCAGCGTCGCAGTGGCAGCAACGCGCCGTCGGCTCCTTCCCTATCCGGCACAGGTATCTTCCGAAGCTGCCATGCCCGGAAAATACCTGTGCCAGCCGGTAGGTGAGGCTGCCATGGGCTCTGTCCAGCCACTCCTTCAGGAGTGGCCGAACAGCCCCGACAGTCCGGTGCCCCGCGGTTGGCAGAGCCAGCCGCTCCTGCCACGCGAGCAACACGGACTGCCGGGCCTGGCGCTTCAAATCGCCCCAAGCAGGTTCCTGCCCGCCCGGGACCGCTCCCACCCCCGCGCGACGGTCGACGCGGTGCCGGTACATCACCGCGTGCGACCGCGCGAGCAGGTCCATGGGCGGCATCCCCGCTAGAACCGTCGCCGCCTCATGTGACATGGTCCAATACCCGCGGACGACCCTGAGCGCCATGCGCCTCTGCACCCGACGCAGCACAGTCATGCTGCGCCGGGAGGCAGCCAGGTCGTCCGCCCAGACGGGGGCCCCGTATTGGGCCACCGACTGGACCATTGCCACATAGAGGCGACGAACTCGGCCAGCCGGGCCCCCCAGGTTGGGCAGGATCCGGCCCAGAGCCGCAACCATCCTTTCCAACCGGGGGACCAGGCAGCGGAAATGCTTCTCGAAACGCCAGTGGCTATCGAGGATCAGCCCTAGATACCTGATATGGGGCTTCACCTCGATGTCAGCCCCACCCAATGTTCTGGCTCATACTTTCGCAATTTACACATACTTGTTGGCCAGATCCTGGGCGATTTGTGGTTTGAATCACGTAGTAATGTAGAACCACTATGAAACAGTGAGTTAAACCTGGATCCCATCTATATTTTAGAGGATAACACCGGTTAGGTCAGGGTTAGGTCTGGTATTTGGCATCATCTGGCTTACACTTTCGCATTTTCCGCATACTTATTAGCCAGATCCTGTGCGTTTTCTGGTTTGGATCACGTAGTAATGTGGTTCCACACTGCAACAGTGAGTTAAACCTGGATTCAATCTATATTTTAGAGGATAACACCGGTTAGGTCAGGGTCAGGTCTGGTAATTGCCATCGTCTACCTCATACTTTCCCATTTTTCGCATACTTGTTGGCCAGATCCTGGGCGTTTTCTGGTTTGGATCACGTAGTAATGTGGTACCACACTGCAACAGTGAGTTAAACCTGGATTCAATCTATATTTTAGAGGATAACACCGGTTAGGTCAGGGTCAGGTCTGGTAATTGCCATCGTCTACCTCATACTTTCGCATTTTTCGCTTACTTGTTGGCCAGATCCAGGGCGTTTTCTGGTTTGGATTACGTAGTAATGTGGTACCACACAGAAACAGTGAGATAATCCTGGATTCGATCTATATATTAGAGGGTAACACCGGTTAGGTTTGGGTTAGGTCTGGTATTTGCCATCTTCTGGCTCATACTTTCGCATTTTTCGCATACATGTTGGCCAGATCCTGGGCATTTTCTGGTTTGGACCGCGTAGTACCACACTGAATGTGGTACCACATTGAAAGAGTGAGTTAATCTTCGATTCAATCTATATTTTAGAGTATAACACCGGTTAGATCAGGGTTAGGTCTGGTATTTGCCATCTTCTGGCTCATACTTTCGCATTTTTCGCATACATGTTGACCAGATCCTGGGCGTTCTCTGGTTTGGATCACGTAGTAATGTTGTTCCACACTGCAACAGTGAGTTAAACCTGGATTCAATCTATATTATAGAGGATAACACCGGTTTATGTCAGGGTTAGGTCTGGTAATTGCCATCGTCTACCTCGTACTTTCCCATTTTTCGCATACTTGTTGGCCAGATCCTGGGCGTTTTCTGGTTTGGATCACGTAGTAATGTGGTACCACACTGCAACAGTGAGTTAAACCTGGATTCAATCTGTATTTTAGAAGATAACACCGGTTAGGTCAGGGTTAGATCTGGTATTTTCCATCATCTGGCTCATACTTTCGCATTTTTCGCATACTTGTTGGTCAGATCCTCGGCGTTTTCTGGTTTGGATCACGTAGTAATATGGTACCACACTCAAACAGTGAATTAAACCTGGGTTCAATCTATATTTTAGAAGAATAACTCCAATTAGGGCAGGGTTAGTTCTGGTATTTGCCATCATCTGGCTCATACTTTCGCATTCTTCACCTACTTGTTGGCCAGATCCTGGGCGTTTGCTGGTTTGGATCACGTAGTAATATGGTACGACTCTGAAACAGTGAGTCAAACCTGGATTCAATCTATATTTTAAAGGATAACACCGGTTAGATCAGGGTTAGGTCTGGTATTTGCCATCTTCTGGCTCATACTTTCGCAATTCACACATACTTGTTGGCCAGATCCTGGGCGATTTGTGGTTTGAATCACGTAGTAATGTAGAACCACTCTGAAACAGTGAGTTAAACCTGGATCCCATCTATATTTTAGAGGATAACACCGGTTAGGTCAGGGTTAGGTCTGGTATTTGGCATCATCTGGCTTACACTTTCGCATTTTCCGCATACTTATTAGCTAGATCCTGTGCGTTTTCTGGTTTGGATCACGTAGTAATGTGGTTCCACACAACAACAGTGAGTTAAACCTGGATTCAATCTATATTTTAGAGGATAACACCGGTTAGGTCAGGGTCAGGTCTGGTAATTGCCATCGTCTACCTCATACTTTCGCATTTTTCGCTTACTTGTTGGCCAGATCCAGGGCGTTTTCTGGTTTGGATTACGTAGTAATGTGGTACCACACAGAAACAGTGAGATAATCCTGGATTCGATCTATATATTAGAGGGTAACACCGGTTAGGTTTGTGTTAGGTCTGGTATTTGCCATCTTCTGGCTCATACTTTCGCATTTTTCGCATACATGTTGGCCAGATCCTGGGCATTTTCTGGTTTGGACCGCGTAGTACCACACTGAATGTGGTACCACATTGAAAGAGTGAGTTAATCTTCGATTCAATCTATATTTTAGAGTATAACACCGGTTAGATCAGGGTTAGGTCTGGTATCTGCCATCTTCTGGCTCATACTTTCGCATTTTTCGCATACATGTTGACCAGATCCTGGGCGTACTCTGGTTTGGATCACGTAGTAATGTTGTTCCACACTGCAACAGTGAGTTAAACCTGGATTCAATCTATATTATACAGGATAACACCGGTTTATGTCAGGGTTAGGTCTGGTACTTGCCATCGTCTGCCTCATACTTACGCATTTTTCGCATACTTGTTGGCCAGATCCTGGGCGTTTTCTAGTTTGGATCACGTAGTAATGTGGTACCACACTGCAACAGTGAGTTAAACCTGGATTAGGTCTGTATTTTAGAAGATAACACCGGTTAGGTCAGGGTTAGGTCTGGTATTTTCCATCATCTGGCTCATACTTTCGCATTTTTCGCAAACTTGTTGGCCAGATCCTGGGCGTTTTCTGGTTTGCATCACGTAGTAATGTGGTACCACACTGAAACAGTAAGTTAAACCAGGATTCAATCTATATTTTAGAGGATAACACCGGTTAGATCTGGGTTAGGTCTGATATTTGCCATCTTCTGGATCATGCTTTCGCATTTTTCGCATACTTGTTGGCCAGATCCTGGGCTATTTATGGTTTGAATCACGTACTAATGTAGAACCACTCTGAAACAGTGAGTTAAACCTGGATCCAATCTATCTTTTAGAGGATAACACCGGTTAGGTCAGGGTTAGGTCTGGTATTTGCCATCTTCTGGCTCATACTTTCGCATTTTTCGCATACTTGTTGGCCAGATCCTGGGCGTTTTCTGGTTTGGATCACGTAGTAATGTAGAACACACTCTGAAACCGTGAGTTAAACCTGGATTCAATCTATATTTTAGAGGATAACACCGGTTAGGTCAGGGTTAGGTCTGGTATTTGGCATCATCTGGCTCACACGTTCGCATTTTCCGCATACTTGTTGGCCACATCCTGGGCGTTTTCTGGTTTGGATCACGTAGTAATGTGGTTCCACACTGCAACAGTGAGTTAAACCTGGATTCAATCTATATTTTACAGGATAACACCGGTTAGGTCTGGTGTTTGCCATCTTCTGGCTCATACTTTCGCATTTTTCGCATACTTGTTGGCCAGATCCTGGGCGTTTTCTGGTTTGGATCACGTAGTAATGTGGTTCCACACTGCAACAGTGAGTTAAACCTGGATTCAATCTATATTTACAGGATAACACCGGTTAGATCTGGTATTTGCCGTCATCTGACTCATACTTTCGCATTTTTCGCATACTTGTTGGCCAGATCCTGGGCATTTTTTGGTTTGGATCGCGTAGTACCACACTGAATGTGGTACCATACTGAAACAGTGAGTTAATCTTGGATTCAATCTATATTTTAGATGAAAACACCGGTTATGTCAGGGTTAGGTCTGGTATTTGCCATCTTCTGGCTCATACTTTCGCATTTTTCGCATACATGTTGGCCAGATCCTGGGCGTTTTCTGGTTTGGATCACGTAGTAATGTAGAACCACTCTGAAACAGTAAGTTAAACCAGGATTCAATCTATATTTTAGAGGATAACACCGGTTAGATCTGGGTTAGGTCTGATATTTGCCATCTTCTGGCTCATGCTTTCGCATTTTTCGCATACTTGTTGGCCAGATCCTGGGCTATTTATGGTTTGAATCACGTAGTAATGTAGAACCACTCTGAAACAGTGAGTTAAACCTGGATCCAATCTTTCTTTTAGAGGATAACACCGGTTAGGTCAGGGTTAGGTCTGGTATTTGCCATCATCTGGCTCATACATTCGCATTTTTCGCATACTTATTAGCCAGATCCTGGGGGTCTTCTGGTTTCGAGCACGTAGTAATGTGATTCCACACTGCAACAGTGAGCTAAACCTGGATACAATCTATATTTTGGATGATAACACCGGTTAGGTCAGGGTTAGGTCTGGTATTTGCCGTCATCTGACTCATACTTTCGCATTTTTCGCATACTTGTTGGCCAGATCCGGTGCATTTTCTGGTTTGGATTACGTAGTGATGTGGAACCACACTGAAACAGTTAGTCAATCCTGGATTCGATCTATATATTAGAGGGTAACACCGGTTTGGTTTGGGTTAGGTCTGGTATTTGCCATCATCTGGCTCATACATTCGCATTTTTCGCATACATTTTGCCCAGATCCTGGGCATTTTCTGGTTTGGATCGCGTAGTACCACACTGAATGTGGTACCACACTCAAACAGTGAGTTAATCTTGGATTCAATCTATATTTTAGAGGATAACACCGGTTAGGTCAGGGTTAGGTCTGGTATTTGCCATCTTCTGGCTCATACTTTCGCATTTTTCGCATACTTGTTGGCCAGATCCTGGGCGTTTTCTGGTTTGGACCACGTAGTAATGTAGAACACACTGAAACAGTGAGTTAAACCTGGATTCAATCTATATTTTAGAGGATAACACCGGTTAGGTTAGGGTTAGGTCTGGTATTTGGCATCATCTGGCTCACACGTTCGCATTTTCCGCATACTTGTTGGCCACATCCTGGGCGTTTTCTGGTTTGGATCACGTAGTAATGTGGTTCCACACTGCAACAGTGAGTTAAACCTGGATTCAATCTATATTTTACAGGATAACACCGGTTAGGTCTGGTGTTTGCCATCTTCTGGCTCATACTTTCGCATTTTTCGCATACTTGTTGGCCAGATCCTGGGCGTTTTCTGGTTTGGATCACGTAGTAATGTAGAACCACTCTGAAACAGTTAGTTAAACCTGGATCCAATCTATATTTTAGAGGATAACACCGGTTAGGTCGGGGTTGGGACTGGTATTTGCCATCATCTGGCTCATACATTTGCAATTTTCGCATACTTGTTGGCCAGATCCTGGGCGTTTTATGGGTTGGATCACGTAGTAATGTGGCACCACACCCAAACAGTGAATTAAACCGGCATTCGATCTATATTTTAGAGTATAACACCGGTTAGGTCAGGGTTAGGTCTGGTATTTGCCATCATCTGGCACGTACATTCGCATTTTTCGCATACTTATTAGCCAGATCCTGGGGGTCTTCTGGTTTCGAGCACGTAGTAATGTGATTCCACACTGCAACAGTGAGCTAATCCTGGATACAATCTATATTTTAGATGATAACACCGGTTAGGTCAGGGTTAGGTCTGGTATTTGCCGTCATCTGACTCATACTTTCGCATTTTTCGCATACTTCTTGGCCAGATCCTGGGCATTTTCTGGATTGGATCGCGTAGTACCACACTGAATGTGGCACCACACTGAAACAGTGAGTTAATCCTGGATTCGATCTATATATTAGAGGGTAACACCGGTTAGGTTTTGGTTAGGTCTGGTATTTGCCATCATCTGGCTCATACTTTCGCATTTTTCGCATTCTTGTTGGCCAGATCCTGGGAGTTTTCTGGTTTGGATCACGTAGTAATGTGGTACCACGCTGCAACAGTGAGTTAAACCTGGATTCAATTTGTATTTTAGATGATAACACCGGTTAGGTCGGGGTTAGGTCTGGTATTTTTCATCATCTGGCTCATACTTTCGCAATTTACACAGTCTTGCTGTCCAGATCCTAGGCGTTTTCTGGGTTGGATCAGGTAGTAGTGTGGTACCGCACTGAGACAGTGAAGTAATCCTGGATTCGATCTATATATTAGAGGGTAACACCGGTTAGGATTGGGTTAGTTCTGGTATTTGCCATCATCTGGCTCATACTTTCGCATTTTTCGCATACTTGTTGGCCAGATCCTCGGCGTTTTCTGGTTTGGATCACGTAGTAATGTTGTTCCACACTGCAACAGTGAGTTAAACCTGGATTCAATCTATATTATAGAGGATAACACCGGTTAGGTCATGGTTAGGTCTGGTATTTGCCATCGTCTGCCTCATACTTTCGCAATTTTCGCATACTTGTTGGCCAGATCCTGGGCTATTTATGGTTTGAATCACGTAGTAATGTAGAACCACTCTGAAACAGTGAGTTAAACCTGGATCCAATCTTTCTTTTAGAGGATAACACCGGTTAGGTCAGGGTTAGGTCTGGTATTTGGCATCATCTGGCTCACACGTTCGCATTTTCCGCATACTTGTTGGCCACATCCTGGGCGTTTTCTGGTTTGGATCACGTAGTAATGTGGTTCCACACTGCAACAGTGAGTTAAACCTGGATTCAATCTATATTTTACAGGATAACACCGGTTAGGTCTGGTGTTTGCCATCTTCTGGCTCATACTTTCGCATTTTTCGCATACTTGTTGGCCAGATCCTGGGCGTTTTCTGGTTTGGATCACGTAGTAATGTGGTTCCACACTGCAACAGTGAGTTAAACCTGGATTCAATCTATATTTACAGGATAACACCGGTTAGATCTGGTATTTGCCGTCATCTGACTCATACTTTCGCATTTTTCGCATACTTGTTGGCCAGATCCTGGGCATTTTTTGGTTTGGATCGCGTAGTACCACACTGAATGTGGTACCATACTGAAACAGTGAGTTAATCTTGGATTCAATCTATATTTTAGATGAAAACACCGGTTATGTCAGGGTTAGGTCTGGTATTTGCCATCTTCTGGCTCATACTTTCGCATTTTTCGCATACATGTTGGCCAGATCCTGGGCGTTTTCTGGTTTGGATCACGTAGTAATGTAGAACCACTCTGAAACAGTAAGTTAAACCAGGATTCAATCTATATTTTAGAGGATAACACCGGTTAGATCTGGGTTAGGTCTGATATTTGCCATCTTCTGGCTCATGCTTTCGCATTTTTCGCATACTTGTTGGCCAGATCCTGGGCTATTTATGGTTTGAATCACGTAGTAATGTAGAACCACTCTGAAACAGTGAGTTAAACCTGGATCCAATCTTTCTTTTAGAGGATAACACCGGTTAGGTCAGGGTTAGGTCTGGTATTTGCCATCATCTGGCTCATACATTCGCATTTTTCGCATACTTATTAGCCAGATCCTGGGGGTCTTCTGGTTTCGAGCACGTAGTAATGTGATTCCACACTGCAACAGTGAGCTAAACCTGGATACAATCTATATTTTGGATGATAACACCGGTTAGGTCAGGGTTAGGTCTGGTATTTGCCGTCATCTGACTCATACTTTCGCATTTTTCGCATACTTGTTGGCCAGATCCGGTGCATTTTCTGGTTTGGATTACGTAGTGATGTGGAACCACACTGAAACAGTTAGTCAATCCTGGATTCGATCTATATATTAGAGGGTAACACCGGTTTGGTTTGGGTTAGGTCTGGTATTTGCCATCATCTGGCTCATACATTCGCATTTTTCGCATACATTTTGCCCAGATCCTGGGCATTTTCTGGTTTGGATCGCGTAGTACCACACTGAATGTGGTACCACACTCAAACAGTGAGTTAATCTTGGATTCAATCTATATTTTAGAGGATAACACCGGTTAGGTCAGGGTTAGGTCTGGTATTTGCCATCTTCTGGCTCATACTTTCGCATTTTTCGCATACTTGTTGGCCAGATCCTGGGCGTTTTCTGGTTTGGACCACGTAGTAATGTAGAACACACTGAAACCGTGAGTTAAACCTGGATTCAATCTATATTTTAGAGGATAACACCGGTTAGGTTAGGGTTAGGTCTGGTATTTGGCATCATCTGGCTCACACGTTCGCATTTTCCGCATACTTGTTGGCCACATCCTGGGCGTTTTCTGGTTTGGATCACGTAGTAATGTGGTTCCACACTGCAACAGTGAGTTAAACCTGGATTCAATCTATATTTTACAGGATAACACCGGTTAGGTCTGGTGTTTGCCATCTTCTGGCTCATACTTTCGCATTTTTCGCATACTTGTTGGCCAGATCCTGGGCGTTTTCTGGTTTGGATCACGTAGTAATGTAGAACCACTCTGAAACAGTTAGTTAAACCTGGATCCAATCTATATTTTAGAGGATAACACCGGTTAGGTCGGGGTTGGGACTGGTATTTGCCATCATCTGGCTCATACATTTGCAATTTTCGCATACTTGTTGGCCAGATCCTGGGCGTTTTATGGGTTGGATCACGTAGTAATGTGGCACCACACCCAAACAGTGAATTAAACCGGCATTCGATCTATATTTTAGAGTATAACACCGGTTAGGTCAGGGTTAGGTCTGGTATTTGCCATCATCTGGCACATACATTCGCATTTTTCGCATACTTATTAGCCAGATCCTGGGGGTCTTCTGGTTTCGAGCACGTAGTAATGTGATTCCACACTGCAACAGTGAGCTAATCCTGGATACAATCTATATTTTAGATGATAACACCGGTTAGGTCAGGGTTAGGTCTGGTATTTGCCGTCATCTGACTCATACTTTCGCATTTTTCGCATACTTCTTGGCCAGATCCTGGGCATTTTCTGGATTGGATCGCGTAGTACCACACTGAATGTGGCACCACACTGAAACAGTGAGTTAATCCTGGATTCGATCTATATATTAGAGGGTAACACCGGTTAGGTTTTGGTTAGGTCTGGTATTTGCCATCATCTGGCTCATACTTTCGCATTTTTCGCATTCTTGTTGGCCAGATCCTGGGAGTTTTCTGGTTTGGATCACGTAGTAATGTGGTACCACGCTGCAACAGTGAGTTAAACCTGGATTCAATTTGTATTTTAGATGATAACACCGGTTAGGTCGGGGTTAGGTCTGGTATTTTTCATCATCTGGCTCATACTTTCGCAATTTACACATACTTGCTGTCCAGATCCTAGGCGTTTTCTGGGTTGGATCAGGTAGTAGTGTGGTACCGCACTGAGACAGTGAAGTAATCCTGGATTCGATCTATATATTAGAGGGTAACACCGGTTAGGATTGGGTTAGTTCTGGTATTTGCCATCATCTGGCTCATACTTTCGCATTTTTCGCATACTTGTTGGCCAGATCCTCGGCGTTTTCTGGTTTGGATCACGTAGTAATGTTGTTCCACACTGCAACAGTGAGTTAAACCTGGATTCAATCTATATTATAGAGGATAACACCGGTTAGGTCAGGGTTAGGTCTGGTATTTGCCATCGTCTGCCTCATACTTTCGCAATTTTCGCATACTTGTTGGCCAGATCCTGGGCATTTTTTGGTTTGGATCGCGTAGTACCACACTGAATGTGGTACCATACTGAAACAGTGAGTTAATCTTGGATTCAATCTATATTTTAGAGGAAAACACCGGTTAGGTCAGGGTTAGGTCTGGTATTTGCCATCTTCTGGCTCATACATTCGCATTCTTCGCATACATGTTGGCCAGATCCTGGGCGTTTTCTGGTTTGGATCACGTAGTAATGTAGAACCACTCTGAAACAGTAAGTTAAACCAGGATTCAATCTATATTTTAGAGCATAACACCGGTTAGATCTGGGTTAGGTCTGATATTTGCCATCTTCAGGCTCATGCTTTCGCATTTTTCGCATACTTGTTGGCCAGATCCTGGGCTATTTATGGTTTGAATCACGTAGTAATGTAGAACCACTCTGAAACAGTGAGTTAAACCTGGATCCAATCTATATTTTAGAGGATAACACCGGTTAGGTCAGGGTTAGGTCTGGTATTTGCCATCATCTGGCTCATACATTCGCATTTTTCGCATACTTATTAGCCAGATCCTGGGGGTCTTCTGGTTTCGAGCACGTAGTAATGTGATTCCACACTGCAACAGTGAGCTAAACCTGGATACAATCTATATTTTAGATGATAACACCGGTTAGGTCAGGGTTAGGTCTGGTATTTGCCGTCATCTGACTCATACTTTCGCATTTTTCGCATACTTGTTGGCCAGATCCGGTGCATTTTCTGGTTTGGATTACGTAGTGATGTGGTACCACACTGAAACAGTGAGTCAATCCTGGATTCGATCTATATATTAGAGGGTAACACCGGGTAGGATTGGGTTAGGTCTGGTATTTGCCATCATCTGGCTCATACTTTCGCATTTTTCGCATACATTTTGGCCAGATCCTGGGCATTTTCTGGTTTGGATCGCGTAGTACCACACTGAATGTGGTACCACACACAAACAGTGAGTTAATCTTGGATTCAATCTATAGTTTAGAGGATAACACCGGTTAGGTCAGGGTTAGGTCTGGTATTTGCCATCTTCTGGCTCATACTTTCGCATTTTTCGCATACTTGTTGGCCAGATCCTGGGCGTTTTCTGGTTTGGATCACGTAGTAATGTAGAACACACTCTGAAACTGTGAGTTAAACCTGGATTCAATCTATATTTTAGAGGATAACAGCGGTTAGGTCAGGGTTAGATCTGGTATTTGGCATCATCTGGCTCACACTTTCGCATTTTCCGCATACTTGTTGGCCACATCCTGGGTGTTTTCTGGTTTGGATCACGTAGTAATGTGGTTCCACACTGCAACAGTGAGTTAAACCTGGATTCAATCTATATTTTACAGGATAACACCGGTTAGGTCTGGTGTTTGCCATCTTCTGGCTCATACTTTCGCATTTTTCGCATACTTGTTGGCCAGATTCTCGGCGTTTCCTGGTTTGGATCACGTAGTAATATGGTACCACACTGCAACAGTGAGTTAAACCTGGATTCAATCTATATTATAGAGGATAACACCGGTTAGGTCAGGGTTAGGTCTGGTATTTGCCATCGTCTGGCCCATACTTTCGCATTTTACGCAAACTTCTTGGCCTGATCCTGGGCGTTTTCTGATTTGGGTCACGTAGTAATGAGGTGCCACTCTGAAACAGTGAGTTAAACCTGGATTCAATCTATATTTTAGAGGATAACACCGGTTAGATCTGGGTTAGGTCTGGTATTTGGCATCATCTGGCTCACACTTTCGCATTTTCCTCATACTTGTTGGCCACATCCTGGGCGTTTTCTGGTTTGGATCACGTAGTAATGTGGTTCCACACTGCAACAGTGAGTTAAACCTGGATTCAATCTATATTTTACAGGATAAACCGGTTAGGTCTGGTGTTTGCCATCTTCAGCCTCATACTTTCGCATTTTTCGCATACTTGTTGGCCAGATCCTGGGCGTTTTCTGGTTTGGATCACGTAGTAATGTAGAACCACTCTGAAACAGTGAGTTAAACCTGGATCCAATCTATATTTTAGAGGATAACACCGGTTAGGTCGGGGTTGGGACTGGTATTTGCCATCATCTGGCTCATACATTTGCAATTTTCGCATACTTGTTGGCCAGATCCTGGGCGTTTTATGGGTTGGATCACGTAGTAATGTGGCACCACACCCAAACAGTGAATTAAACCGGGATTCGATCTATATTTTAGAGTATAACACCGGTTAGGTCAGGGTTAGGTCTGGTATTTGCCATCATCTGGCTCATACATTCGCATTTTTCGCATACTTATTAGCCAGATCCTGGGGGTCTTCTGGTTTCGAGCACGTAGTAATGTGATTCCACACTGCAACAGTGAGCTAATCCTGGATACAATCTATATTTTAGATGATAACACCGGTTAGGTCAGGGTTAGGTCTGGTATTTGCCGTCATCTGACTCATACTTTCGCATTTTTCGCATACTTCTTGGCCAGATCCTGGGCATTTTCTGGATTGGATCGCGTAGTACCACACTGAATGTGGCACCACACTGAAACAGTGAGTTAATCCTGGATTCGATCTATATATTAGAGGGTAACACCGGTTAGGTTTGGGTTAGGTCTGGTATTTGCCATCATCTGGCTCATACTTTCGCATTTTTCGCATTCTTGTTGGCCAGATCCTGGGAGTTTTCTGGTTTGGATCACGTAGTAATGTGGTACCACGCTGCAACAGTGAGTTAAACCTGGATTCAATCTGTATTTTAGAAGATAACACCGGTTAGGTCAGGGTTAGGTCTGGTATTTTTCATCATCTGGCTCATACTTTCGCAATTTACCCATACTTGCTGTCCAGATCCTGGGCGTTTTCTGGGTTGGATCAGGTAGTAGTGTGGTACCGCACTGAGACAGTGAAGTAATCCTGGATTCGATCTATATATTAGAGGGTAACACCGGTTAGGATTGGGTTAGTTCTGGTATTTGCCATCATCTGGCTCATACTTTCGCATTTTTCGCATACTAGTTGGTCAGATCCTGGGCATTTTCTGGTTTGGATCGCGTAGTACCACACTGAATGTGGGACCACACACAAACAGTGAGTTAATCTTGGATTCAATCTATAGTTTAGAGGATAACACCGGTTAGGTCAGGGTTAGGTCTGGTATTTGCCATCTTCTGGCTCATACTTTCGCATTTTTCGCATACTTGTTGGCCAGATCCTGGGCGTTTTCTGGTTTGGATCACGTAGTAATGTAGAACACACTCTGAAACTGTGAGTTAAACCTGGATTCAATCTATATTTTAGAGGATAACACCGGTTAGGTCAGGGTTAGGTCTGGTATTTGGCATCATCTGGCTCACACTTTCGCATTTTCCGCATACTTGTTGGCCACATCCTGGGCGTTTTCTGGTTTGGATCACGTAGTAATGTGGTTCCACACTGCAACAGTGAGTTAAACCTGGATTCAATCTATATTTTACAGGATAACACCGGTCAGGTCTGGTGTTTGCCATCTTCTGGCTCATACTTTCGCATTTTTCGCATACTTGTTGGCCAGATTCTCGGCGTTTCCTGGTTTGGATCACGTAGTAATATGGTACCACACTGCAACAGTGAGTTAAACCTGGATTCAATCTATATTATAGAGGATAACACCGGTTAGGTCAGGGTTAGGTCTGGTATTTGCCATCGTCTGGCCCATACTTTCGCATTTTACGCAAACTTCTTGGCCTGATCCTGGGCGTTTTCTGATTTGGGTCACGTAGTAATGAGGTGCCACTCTGAAACAGTGAGTTAAACCTGGATTCAATCTATATTTTAGAGGATAACACCGGTTAGATCTGGGTTAGGTCTGGTATTTGGCATCATCTGGCTCACACTTTCGCATTTTCCTCATACTTGTTGGCCACATCCTGGGCGTTTTCTGGTTTGGATCACGTAGTAATGTGGTTCCACACTGCAACAGTGAGTTAAACCTGGATTCAATCTATATTTTACAGGATAACACCGGTTAGGTCTGGTGTTTGCCATCTTCAGCCTCATACTTTCGCATTTTTCGCATACTTGTTGGCCAGATCCTGGGCGTTTTCTGGTTTGGATCACGTAGTAATGTAGAACCACTCTGAAACAGTGAGTTAAGCCTGGATCCAATCTATATTTTAGAGGATAACACCGGTTAGGTCGGGGTTGGGACTGGTATTTGCCATCATCTGGCTCATACATTTGCAATTTTCGCATACTTGTTGGCCAGATCCTGGGCGTTTTATGGGTTGGATCACGTAGTAATGTGGCACCACACCCAAACAGTGAATTAAACCGGGATTCGATCTATATTTTAGAGTATAACACCAGTTAGGTCAGGGTTAGGTCTGGTATTTGCCATCATCTGGCTCATACATTCGCATTTTTCGCATACTTATTAGCCAGATCCTGGGGGTCTTCTGGTTTCGAGCACGTAGTAATGTGATTCCACACTGCAACAGTGAGCTAATCCTGGATACAATCTATATTTTAGATGATAACACCGGTTAGGTCAGGGTTAGGTCTGGTATTTGCCGTCATCTGACTCATACTTTCGCATTTTTCGCATACTTCTTGGCCAGATCCTGGGCATTTTCTGGATTGGATCGCGTAGTACCACACTGAATGTGGCACCACACTGAAACAGTGAGTTAATCCTGGATTCGATCTATATATTAGAGGGTAACACCGGTTAGGTTTGGGTTAGGTCTGGTATTTGCCATCATCTGGCTCATACTTTCGCATTTTTCGCATTCTTGTTGGCCAGATCCTGGGAGTTTTCTGGTTTGGATCACGTAGTAATGTGGTACCACGCTGCAACAGTGAGTTAAACCTGGATTCAATCTGTATTTTAGAAGATAACACCGGTTAGGTCAGGGTTAGGTCTGGTATTTTTCATCATCTGGCTCATACTTTCGCAATTTACCCATACTTGCTGTCCAGATCCTGGGCGTTTTCTGGGTTGGATCAGGTAGTAGTGTGGTACCGCACTGAGACAGTGAAGTAATCCTGGATTCGATCTATATATTAGAGGGTAACACCGGTTAGGATTGGGTTAGTTCTGGTATTTGCCATCATCTGGCTCATACTTTCGCATTTTTCGCATACTAGTTGGTCAGATCCTCGGCGTTTTCCGGATTGGATCACGTAGTAATATGGTACCACACTCAAACAGTGAGTTAAACCTGGATTCAATCTATATTTTAGAAGAATAACTCCAATTAGGGCAGGGTTAGGTCTGGTATTTGCCATCATCTGGCTCATACTTTCGCATTTTTCACCTAGATGTTGGCCAGATCCTGGGCGTTTTCTGGTTTGGATCACGTAGTAATGTTGTTCCACACTGCAACAGTGAGTTAAACCTGGATTCAATCTATATTATAGAGGATAACACCGGTTAGGTCAGGGTTAGGTCTGGTATTTGCCATCTTCTGGCTCATACATTCGCATTCTTTGCAAACATGTTGGCCAGATCCTGGGCGTTTTCCGGTTTGGATCACGTAGTAATGTAGAACCACTCTGAAACAGTAAGTTAAACCAGGATTCAATCTATATTTTAGAGCATAACACCGGTTAGATCTGGGTTAGGTCTGATATTTGCCATCTTCTGGCTCATGCTTTCGCATTTTTCGCATACTTGTTGGCCAGATCCTGGGCTATTTATGGTTTGAATCACGTAGTAATGTAGAACCACTCTGAAACAGTGAGTTAAACCTGGATCCAATCTATATTTTAGAGGATAACACCGGTTAGGTCAGGGTTAGGTCTGGTATTTGCCATCATCTGGCTCATACATTCGCATTTTTCGCATACTTATTTGCCAGATCCTGGGGGTCTTCTGGTTTCGAGCACGTAGTAATGTGATTCCACACTGCAACAGTGAGCTAAACCTGGATACAATCTATATTTTAGATGATAACACCGGTTAGGTCAGGGTTAGGTCTGGTATTTGCCGTCATCTGACTCATACTTTCGCATTTTTCGCATACTTGTTGGCCAGATCCTGGGCGTTTTCTGGTTTGGATCACGTAGTAATGTAGAACCACTCTGAAACAGTGAGTTAATCCTGGATCCAATCAATATTTTAGAGGATAACACCGGTTAGGTCAGGGTTAGGTCTGGTATTTTCCATCATCTGGCTCATACTTTCGCAATTTACACATACTTGCTGGCCGGATCCTGGGCGTTTTCTGGGTTGGATCAGGTAGTAGTGTGGTACCGCACTGACACAGTGAAGTAATCCTGTATTCGATCTATATATTAGAGGGTAACAGCGGTTAGGATTGGGTTAGGTCTGGTATTTGCCGTCATCTGACTCATACTTTCGCATTTTTCGCATACTTCTTGGCCAGATCCTGGGCATTTTCTGGATTGGATCGCGTAGTACCACACTGAATGTGGCACCACACTGAAACAGTGAGTTAATCCTGGATTCAATCTATATTTTAGAGGATAACACCGGTTAGGTCAGGGTTAGGTCTGGTATTTGCCATCTTCTGGCTCATACTTTCGCATTTTTCGCATACTTGTTGGCCAGATCCTGGGCGTTTTCTGGTTTGGATCACGTAGTAATGTAGAACACACTCTGAAACTGTGAGTTAAACCTGGATTCAATCTATATTTTAGAGGATAACACCGGTTAGGTCAGGGTTAGGTCTGGTATTTGCCATGTTGTGGCTCATAGATTCGCAATTTACACATACTTGCTGGCCAGATCCTGGACGTTTTCTGGGTTGGATCAGGTAGTAGTGTTGTACCGCACAGAGCCAGTGAAGTAATCCTGGATTCGATTTATGTATTAGAGAGTAACACCGGTTAGGATTGGGTTAGGTCTGGTATTTGCCATCATCTGGCTCATACTTTCGCATTTTTCGCATACTTGTTGGTCAGATCCTGGGCATTTTTTGGTTTGGATCGCGTAGTACCACACTGAATGTGGTACCATACTGAAACAGTGAGTTAATCTTGGATTCAATCTGTACTTTAGAGGAAAACACCGGTTAGGTCAGGGTTAGGTCTGGTATTTGCCATCTTCTGGCTCATACTTTCGCATTTTTCGCATACATGTTGGCCAGATCCTGGGCGTTTTCTGGTTTGGATCACGTAGTAATGTAGAACCACTCTGCAACAGTGAGTTAAACCAGGATTCAATCTATATTTTAGAGGATAACACCGGTTAGATCTGGGTTAGGTCTGGTATTTGCCATCTTCTGGCTCATGCTTTCGCATTTTCCGCATACTTGTTGGCCAGATCCTGGGCTATTTATGGTTTGAATCACGTAGTAATGTAGAACCACTCTGAAACAGTGAGTTAAACCTGGATCCAATCTATATTTTAGAGGATAACACCGGTTAGGTCAGGGTTAGGTCTGGTATTTGCCATCATCTGGCTCATACATTCGCATTTTTCGCATACTTATTAGCCAGATCCTGGGGGTCTTCTGGTTTCGAGCACGTAGTAATGTGATACCACACTGCAACAGTGAGCTAAACCTGGATACAATCTATATTTTAGATGATAACACCGGTTAGGTCAGGGTTAGGTCTGGTATTTGCCGTCATCTGACTCATACTTTCGCATTTTTCGCATACTTGTTGGCCAGATCCTGTGCATTTTCTGGTTTGGAGTACGTAGTGATGTGGTACCACACTGAAACAGTGAGTCAATCCTGGATTCGATCTATATATTAGAGGGTAACACCGGTTTGGTTTGGGTTAGGTCTGGTATTTGCCATCATCTGGCTCATACTTTCGCATTTTTCGCATAATTGTTGGCCAGATCCTGGGCGTTTTCTGGTTTGGAACACGTAGTAATGTGATACCGCACTGCAACAGTGAGTTAAACCTGGATTCAATCTGTATTTTAGAAGATAACACCGGTTAGCTCAGGGTTAGGTCTGGTATTTTCCATCATCTGGCTCATACTTTCGCAATTTACACATACTTGCTGGCCAGATCCTGGGCGTTTTCTGGGTTGGATCAGGTAGTAGTGTGGTACCGCACTGAGACAGTGAAGTAATCCTGGATTCGATCTATATATTAGAGGGTAACACCGGGTAGGATTGGGTTAGTTCTGGTATTTGCCATCATCTGGCTCATACTTTCGCATTTTTCGCATACTTGTTGGCCAGATCCTCGGCGTTTTCCGGATTGGATCACGTAGTAATATGGTACCACACTCAAACAGTGAGTTAAACCTGGATTCAATCTATATTTTAGAAGAATAACTCCAATTAGGGCAGGGTTAGGTCTGGTATTTGGCATCATCTGGCTCATACTTTCGCATTTTTCACCTACATGTTGGCCAGATCCTGGGCGTTTTCTGGTTTGGATCACGTAGTAATGTTGTTCCACACTGCAACAGTGAGTTAAACCTGGATTCAATCTATATTATAGAGGAGAACACCGGTTAGGTCAGGGTTAGGTCTGGTATTTGCCATCGTCTGCCTCATACTTTCGCAATTTTCGCATACTTGTTGGCCAGATCCTGGGCATTTTTTGGTTTGGATCGCGTAGTACCACACAGAATGTGGTACCATACTGAAACAGTGAGTTAATCTTGGATTCAATCTATATTTTAGAGGAAAACACCGGTTAGGTCAGGGTTAGGTCTGGTATTTGCCATCTTCTGGCTCATACATTCGCATTCTTCGCGTACATGTTGGCCAGATCCTGGGCGTTTTCTGGTTTGGATCACGTAGTAATGTAGAACCACTCTGAAACAGTAAGTTAAACCAGGATTCAATCTATATTTTAGAGCATAACACCGGTTAGATCTGGGTTAGGTCTGATATTTGCCATCTTCTGGCTCATGCTTTCGCATTTTTCGCATACTTGTTGGCCAGATCCTGGGCATTTTCTGGTTTGGATCGCGTAGTACCACACTGAATGTGGTACCACACTCAAACAGTGAGTTAATCTTGGATTCAATCTATATTTTAGAGGATAACACCGGTTAGGTCAGGGTTAGGTCTGGTATTTGCCATCTTCTGGCTCATACTTTCGCATTTTTCGCATACTTGTTGGCCAGATCCTGGGCGTTTTCTGGTTTGGATCACGTAGTAATGTAGAACACACTCTGAAACTGTGAGTTAAACCTGGATTCAATCTATATTTTAGAGGATAACACCGGTTAGGTCAGGGTTAGGTCTGGTATTTGGCATCATCTGGCTCACACTTTCGCATTTTCCGCATACTTGTTGGCCACATCCTGGGCGTTTTCTGGTTTGGATCACGTAGTAATGTGGTTCCACACTGCAACAGTGAGTTAAACCTGGATTCAATCTATATTTTACAGGATAACACTGGTTAGGTCTGGTGTTTGCCATTTTCTGGCTTATACTTTCGCATTTTTCGCATACTTGTTGGCCAGATCCTGGGCGTTTTCTGGTTTGGATCACGTAGTAATGTAGAACCACTCTGAAACAGTGAGTTAAACCTGGATCCAATCGATATTTTAGAGGATAACACCGGTTAGGTCGGGGTTGGGACTGGTATTTGCCATCATCTGGGTCATACATTTGCAATTTTCGCATACTTGTTGGCCAGATCCTGGGCATTTTTTGGATTGGATCGCGTAGTACCACACTGAATGTGGTACCACACTGAACCAGTGAGTTAATCTTGGATTCAATCTATATTTTAGAGGATAACACCGGTTAGGTCAGGGTTAGGTCTGGTATTTGCCATGTTGTGGCTCATACTTTCGCAATTTACACATACTTGCTGGCCAGATCCTGGACGTTTTCTGGGTTGGATCAGGTAGTAGTGTTGTACCGCACAGAGCCAGTGAAGTAATCCTGGATTCGATTTATGTATTAGAGGGTAACACCGGTTAGGATTGGGTTAGGTCTGGTATTTGCCATCATCTGGCTCATACTTTCGCATTTTTCGCATACTTGTTGGTCAGATCCTGGGCGTCTTCTGGTTTGGATCACGTAGTAATGTAGAACCACTCTGCAACAGTGAGTTAAACCAGGATTCAATCTATATTTTAGAGGATAACACCGGTTAGATCTGGGTTAGGTCTGGTATTTGCCATCTTCTGGCTCATGCTTTCGCATTTTTCGCATACTTGTTGGCCAGATCCTGGGCTATTTATGGTTTGAATCACGTAGTAATGTAGAACCACTCTGAAACAGTGAGTTAAACCTGGATCCAATCTATATTTTAGAGGATAACACCGGTTAGGTCAGGGTTAGGTCTGGTATTTGCCATCATCTGGCTCATACATTCGCATTTTTCGCATACTTATTAGCCAGATCCTGGGGGTCTTCTGGTTTCGAGCACGTAGTAATGTGATTCCACACTGCAACAGTGAGCTAAACCTGGATACAATCTATATTTTAGATGATAACACCGGTTAGGTCAGGGTTAGGTCTGGTATTTGCCGTCATCTGACTCATACTTTCGCATTTTTCGCATACTTGTTGGCCAGATCCTGTGCATTTTCTGGTTTGGATTACGTAGTGATGTGGTACCACACTGAAACAGTGAGTCAATCCAGGATTCGATCTATATATTAGAGGGTAACACCGGTTTGGTTTGGGTTAGGTCTGGTATTTGCCATCATCTGGCTCATACTTTCGCATTTTTCGCATACTTCATGGCCAGATCCTGGGCGTTTTCTGGTTTGGATCACGTAGTAATGTGATACCGCACTGCAACAGTGAGTTAAACCTGGATTCAATCTGTATTTTAGAAGATAACACCGGTTAGCTCAGGGTTAGGTCTGGTATTTTCCATCATCTGGCTCATACTTTCGCAATTTACACATACTTGCTGGCCAGATCCTGGGCGTTTTCTGGGTTGGATCAGGTAGTAGTGTGGTACCGCACTGAGACAGTGAAGTAATCCTGGATTCGATCTATATATTAGAGGGTAACACCGGGTAGGATTGGATTAGGTCTGGTATTTGCCATCATCTGGCTCACACTTTCGAATTTTTCGCATACATTTTGGCCAGATCCTGGGCATTTTCTGGTTTGGATCGCGTAGTACCACACTGAATGTGATACCACACTCAAACAGTGAGTTAATCTTGGATTCAATCTATATTTTAGAGGATAACACCGGTTAGATCAGGGTTAGGTCTGGTATTTGCCATCTTCTGGCTCATACTTTCGCATTTTTCGCATACTTGTTGGCCAGATCCTGGGCGATTTCTGGTTTGAATCACGTAGTAATGTAGAACCACTCTGAAACAGTGAGTTAAACCTGGATCCAATCTATATTTTAGAGGATAACACCGGTTAGGTCAGGGTTAGGTCTGGTATTTGCCATCGTCTGTCTCATACTTTCGCATTTTTCGCATACATGTTGGCCAGATCCTGGGCGTTTTCTGGTTTGGATCACGTAGTGATGTGGTACCACACTGAAACAGTGAGTCAATCCTGGATTCGATCTATATATTAGAGGGTAACACCGGGTAGGATTGGGTTAGGTCTGGTATTTGCCATCATCTGGCTCATACTTTCGCATTTTTCGCATACATTTTGGCCAGATCCTGGGAGTTTTCTGGTTTGGATCACGTAGTAATGTGGTACCACGCTGCAACAGTGAGTTAAACCTGGATTCAATCTGTATTTTAGAAGATAACACCGGTTAGGTCAGGGTTAGGTCTGGTATTTTTCATCATCTGGCTCATACTTTCGCAATTTACACATACTTGCTGTCCAGATCCTGGGCGTTTTCTGGGTTGGATCAGGTAGTAGTGTGGTACCGCATTGAGACAGTGAAGTAATCCTGGATTCGATCTATATATTAGAGGGTAACACCGGTTAGGATTGGGTTAGTTCTGGTATTTGTCATCATCTGGCTCATACTTTCGCATTTTTCCCATACTTGTTGGCCAGATCCTCGGCGTTTTCCGGATTGGATCACGTAGGAATATGGTACCACACTCAAACAGTGAGTTAAACCTGGATTCAATCTATATTTTAGAAGAATAACTCCAATTAGGGCAGGGTTAGGTCTGGTATTTGCCATCATCTGGCTCATACTTTCGCATTTTTCACCTACATGTTGGCCAGATCCTGGGCGTTTTCTGGTTTGGATCACGTAGTAATGTTGTTCCACACTGCAACAGTGAGTTAAACCTGGATTCAATCTATATTATAGAGGATAACACCGGTTAGGTCAGTGTTAGGTCTGGTATTTGCCATCGTCTGCCTCATACTTTCGCAATTTTCGCATACTTGTTGGCCAGATCCTGGGCATTTTTTGATTTGGATCGCGTAGTATCACACTGAATGTGGTACCATACTGAAACAGTGAGTTAATCTTGGATTCAATCTGTACTTTAGAGGAAAACACCGGTTAGGTCAGGGTTAGGTCTGGTATTTGCCATCTTCTGGCTCATACATTCGCATTCTTCGCATACATGTTGGCCAGATCCTGGGCGTTTTCTGGTTTGGATCACGTAGTAATGTAGAACCACTCTGAAACAGTAAGTTAAACCAGGATTCAATCTATACTTTAGAGCATAACACCGGTTAGATCTGGGTTAGCTCTGATATTTGCCATCTTCTGGCTCATGCTTTCGCATTTTTCGCATACTTGTTTGCCAGATCCTGGGCTATTTATGGTTTGAATCACGTAGTAATGTAGAACCACTCTGAAACAGTGAGTTAAACCTGGATCCAATCTATATTTTAGAGGATAACACCGGTTAGGTCAGGGTTAGGTCTGGTATTTGCCATCATCTGGCTCATACATTCGCATTTTTCGCATACTTATTAGCCAGATCCTGGGGGTCTTCTGGTTTCGAGCACGTAGTAATGTGATTCCACACTGCAACAGTGAGCTAAACCTGGATACAATCTATATTTTAGATGATACCACCGGTTAGGTCAGGGTTAGGTCTGGTATTTGCCATCGTCTGGCCCATACTTTCGCATTTTACGCATACTTCTTGGCCTGATCCTGGGCGTTTTCTGATTTGGGTCACGTAGTAATGAGGTGCCACTCTGAAACAGTGAGTTAAACCTGGATTCAATCTATATTTTAGAGGATAACACCGGTTAGGTCAGGGTTAGGTCTGATATTTGCCATCGTCTGGCCCATACTTTCGCATTTTACGCATACTTCTTGGCCTGATCCTGGGCGTTTTCTGATTTGGGTCACGTAGTAATGAGGTGCCACTCTGAAACAGTGAGTTAAACCTGGATTCAATCTATATTTTAGAGGATAACACCGGTTAGATCTGGGTTAGGTCTGGTATTTGCCATCTTCTGGCTCATACTTTCGCTTTTTTCGCATACTTGTTGGCCAGATCCTGGGCTATTTATGGTTTGAATCACGTAGTAATGTAGAACCACTCTGAAACAGTGAGTTAAACCTGGATCCAATCTATATTTTAGAGGATAACACCGGTTAGGTCAGGGTTAGGTCTGGTATTTGCCATCATCTGGCTCATACATTCGCATTTTTCGCATACTTATTAGCCAGATCCTTGGGGTCTTCTGGTTTCGAGCACGTAGTAATGTGATTCCACACTGCAACAGTGAGCTAATCCTGGATACAATCTATATTTTAGATGATAACACCGGTAAGGTCAGGGTTAGGTCTGCTATTTGCCGTCATCTGACTCATACTTTCGCATTTTTCGCATACTTCTTGGCCAGATCCTGGGCATTTTCTGGATTGGATCGCGTAGTACCACACTGAATGTGGCACCACACTGAAACAGTGAGCTAATCCTGGATTCGTTCTATATATTAGAGGGTAACACCGGTTAGGTTTGGGTTAGGTCTGGTATTTGCCATCATCTGGCTCATACTTTCGCATTTTTCGCATTCTTGTTGGCCAGATCCTGGGAGTTTCCTGGTTTGGATCACGTAGTAATGTGGTACCACGCTGCAACAGTGAGTTAAACCTGGATTCAATCTGTATTTTAGAAGATAACACGGTTAGGTCAGGGTTAGGTCTGGAATTTTTCATCATCTGGCTCATACTTTCGCAATTTACACATACTTGCTGTCCAGATCCTGGGCGTTTTCTGGGTTGGATCAGGTAGTAATGTGGTACCGCACTGAGACAGTGAAGTAATCCTGGATTCGATCTATATATTAGAGGGTAACACCGGTTAGGATTGGGTTAGTTCTGGTATTTGCCATCATCTGGCTCATACTTTCGCATTTTTCCCATACTTGTTGGCCAGATCCTCGGCGTTTTCCGGATTGGATCACGTAGGAATATGGTACCACACTCAAACAGTGAGTTAAACCTGGATTCAATCTATATTTTAGAAGAATAACTCCAATTAGGGCAGGGTTAGGTCTGGTATTTGCCATCATCTGGCTCATACTTTCGCATTTTTCACCTACATGTTGGCCAGATCCTGGGCGTTTTCTGGTTTGGATCACGTAGTAATGTTGTTCCACACTGCAACAGTGAGTTAAACCTGGATTCAATCTATATTATAGAGGACAACACCGGTTAGGTCAGGGTTAGGTCTGGTATTTGCCATCGTCTGCCTCATACTTTCGCAATTTTCGCATACTTGTTGGCCAGATCCTGGGCATTTTTTGGTTTGGATCGCGTAGTACCACACTGAATGTGGTACCATACTGAAACAGTGAGTTAATCTTGGATTCAATCTATATTTTAGAGGAAAACACCGGTTAGGTCAGGGTTAGGTCTGGTATTTGCCATCTTCTGGCTCATACATTCGCATTCTTCGCATACATGTTGGCCAGATCCTGGGCGTTTTCTGGTTTGGATCACGTAGTAATGTAGAACCTCTCTGAAACAGTAGGTTAAACCAGGATTCAATCTATATTTTAGAGCATAACACCGGTTAGATCTGGGTTAGGTCTGATATTTGCCATCTTCTGGCTCATGCTTTCGCATTTTACGCATACTTGTTGGCCAGATCCTGGGCTATTTATGGTTTGAATCACGTAGTAATGTAGAACCACTCTGAAACAGTGATTTAAACCTGGATCCAATCTATATTTTAGAGGATAACACCGGTTAGGTCAGGGTTAGGTCTGGTATTTGCCATCATCTGGCTCATACTTTCGCATTTTTCGCATACTTGTTGGCCAGATCCGGTGCATTTTCTGGTTTGGATTACGTAGTGATGTGGTACCACACCGAAACAGTGAGTCAATCCTGGATTCGCTCTATATATTAGAGGGTAACACCGGGTAGGATTGGGTTAGGTCTGATATTTGCCATCTTCTGGCTCATGCTTTCGCATTTTACGCATACTTGTTGGCCAGATCCTGGGCTATTTATGGTTTGAATCACGTAGTAATGTAGAACCACTCTGAAACAGTGATTTAAACCTGGATCCAATATATATTTTAGAGGATAACACCGGTTAGGTCAGGGTTAGTTCTGGTATTTGCCATCATCTGGCTCATACTTTCGCATTTTTCCCATACTTGTTGGCCAGATCCTCGGCGTTTTCCGGATTGGATCACGTAGGAATATGGTACCACACTCAAACAGTGAGTTAAACCTGGATTCAATCTATATTTTAGAAGAATAACTCCAATTAGGGCAGGGTTAGGTCTGGTATTTGCCATCATCTGGCTCATACTTTCGCATTTTTCACCTACATGTTGGCCAGATCCTGGGGGTCTTCTGGTTTCGACCACGTAGTAATGTGATTCCACACTGCAGCAGTGAGCTAAACCTGGATACAATCTGTATTTTAGATGATAACACCGGTTAGGTCAGGGTTAGGTCTGGTATTTGCCGTCATCTGACTCATACTTTCGCATTTTTCGCATACTTGTTGGCCAGATCCGGTGCATTTTCTGGTTTGGATTACGTAGTGATGTGGTACCACACCGAAACAGTGAGTCAATCCTGGATTCGCTCTATATATTAGAGGGTAACACCGGGTAGGATTGGGTTAGGTCTGGTATTTGCCATCATCTGGCTCATACTTTCGAATTTTTCGCATACATTTTGGCCAGATCCTGGGCATTTTCTGGTTTGGATCGGGTAGTACCACACTGAATGTGGTACCACACTCAAACAGTGAGTTAATCTTGGATTCAATCTATATTTTAGAGGATAACACCGGTTAGGTCAGGGTTAGGTCTGGTATTTGCCATCTTCTGGCTCATACTTTCGCATTTTTCGCATACTTGTTGGCCAGATCCTGGGCGTTTTCTGGTTTCGAGCACGTAGTAATGTGATTCCACACTGCAACAGTGAGCTAAACCTGGATACAATCTATATTTTAGATGATAACACCGGTTAGGTCAGGGTTAGGTCTGGTATTTGCCATCTTCTGGCTCATACTTTCGCATTTTTCGCATACATGTTGGCCAGATCCTGGGCGTTTTCTGGTTTAGATCACGTAGTAATGTAGAACCACTCTGAAACAGTGAGTGAAACCTGGATCCAATCTATATTTTAGAGGATAACACCGGTTAGGTCAGGGTTAGGTCTGGTATTTGCCATCATCTGGCTCATACATTCGCACTTTTCGCATACTTATTAGCCAGATCCTGGGGGTCTTCTGGTTTCGAGCACGTAGTAATGTGATTCCACACTGCAACAGTGAGCTAAACCTGGATACAATCTATATTTTAGATGATAACACCGGTTAGGTCAGGGTTAGGTCTGGTATTTGCCGTCATCTGACTCATACTTTCGCATGTTTCGCATACTTGTTTGCCAGATCCGGTGCATTTTCTGGTATGGATTACGTAGTGATGTGGTACCACACTGAAACAGTGAGTCAATCCTGGATTCGATCTATATATTAGAGGGTAACACCGGGTAGGATTGGGTTAGGTCTGGTATTTGCCATCATCTGGCTCATACTTTCGCATTTTTCGCATACATTTTGGCCAGATCCTGGGAGTTTTCTGGTTTGGATCACGTAGTAATGTGGTACCACGCTGCAACAGTGAGTTAAACCTGGATTCAATCTGTATTTTAGAAGATAACACCGGTTAGGTCAGGGTTAGGTCTGGTATTTTTCATCATCTGGCTCATACTTTCGCAATTTACACATACTTGCTGTCCAGATCCTGGGCGTTTTCTGGGTTGGATCACGTAGTAATGTTGTTCCACACTGCAGCAGTGAGTTAAACCTGGATTCAATCTATATTATAGAGGATAACACCGGTTAGGTCAGTGTTAGGTCTGGTATTTGCGTTCGTCTGCCTCATACTTTCGCAATTTTCGCATACTTGTTGGCCAGATCCTGGGCATTTTTTGGTTTGGATCGCGTAGTACCACACTGAATGTGGTACCATACTGAAACAGTGAGCTAAACCTGGATACAATCTATATTTTAGATGATAACACCGGTTAGGTCAGGGTTAGGTCTGGTATTTGCCATCGTCTGGCCCATACTTTCGCATTTTACGCATACTTCTTGGCCTGATCCTGGGCGTTTTCTGATTTGGGTCACGTAGTAATGAGGTGCCACTCTGAAACAGTGAGTTAAACCTGGATTCAATCTATATTTTAGAGGATAACACCGGTTAGATCTGGGTTAGGTCTGGTATTTGCCATCTTCTGGCTCACACTTCCGCTTTTTTCACATACTTGTTGGCCAGATCCTGGGCGATTTGTGGTTTGAATCACGTAGTAATGTAGAACCGCTCTGAAACAGTGAGTTAAAACTGGATCCAATCTATATTTTAGAGTATAACACCGGTTAGGTCAGGGTTAGGTCTGGTATTTGCCATCATCTGGCTCATACATTCGCATTCTTCGCATACTTATTAGCCAGATCCTGGGGGTCTTCTGGTTTCGAGCACGTAGTAATGTGATTCCACACTGCAACAGTGAGCTAATCCTGGATACAATCTATATTTTAGATGATAACACCGGTTAGGTCAGGGTTAGGTCTGGTATTTGCCGTCATCTGACTCATACTTTCGCATTTTTCGCATACTTCTTGGCCAGATCCTGGGCATTTTCTGGATTGGATCGCGTAGTACCACACTGAATGTGGCACCACACTGAAACAGTGAGCTAATCCTGGATTCGATCTATATATTAGAGGGTAACACCGGTTAGGTTTGGGTTAGGTCTGGTATTTGCCATCATCTGGCTCATACTTTCGCATTTTTCGCATTCTTGTTGGCCAGATCCTGGGAGTTTTCTGGTTTGGATCACGGAGTAATGTGGTACCACGCTGCAACAGTGAGTTAAACCTGGATTCAATCTATATTTTAGAAGAATAACTCCAGTTAGGGCAGGGTTAGTTCTGGTATTTGCCATCATCTGGCTCATACTTTCGCATTTTTCACCTACATGTTGGCCAGATCCTGGGCATTTCTGGTTTGGATCACGTAGTAATGTTGTTCCACACTGCAACAGTGAGTTAAACCTGGATTCAATCTATATTATAGAGGATAACACCGGTTAGGTCAGGGTTAGGTCTGGTATTTGCCATCGTCTGCCTCATACTTTCGCAATTTTCGCATACTTGTTGGCCAGATCCTGGGCATTTTTTGGTTTGGATCGCGTAGTACCACACTGAATGTGGTACCATACTGAAACAGTGAGTTAATCTTGGATTCAATCTATATTTTAGAGGAAAACACCGGTTAGGTCAGGGTTAGGTCTGGTATTTGCCATCTTCTGGCTCATACATTCGCATTCTTCGCATACATGTTGGCCAGATCCTGGGCGTTTTCTGGTTTGGATCACGTAGTAATGTAGAACCACTCTGAAACAGTAGGTTAAACCTGGACTCAATCTATATTTTAGAGGATAACACCGGTTAGGTCAGGGTTAGGTCTGGTATTTGCCGTCATCTGACTCATACTTTCGCATTTTTCGCATACTTGTTGGCCAGATCCGGTGCATTTTCTGGTTTGGATTACGTAGTGATGTGGTACCACACCGAAACAGTGAGTCAATCCTGGATTCGATCTATATATTAGAGGGTAACACCGGGTAGGATTGGGTTAGGTCTGGTATTTGCCATCATCTGGCTCATACTTTCGCATTTTTCGCATACATTTTGGCCAGATCCTGGGCATTTTCTGGTTTGGATCGCGTAGTACCACACTGAATGTGGTACCACACTCAAACAGTGAGTTAATCTTGGATTCAATCTATATTTTAGAGGATAACACCGGTTAGGTCAGGGTTAGGTCTGGTATTTGCCATCTTCTGGCTCATACTTTCGCATTTTTCGCATACTTGTTGGCCAAATCCTGGGCGTTTTCTGGTTTGGATCACGTAGTAATGTAGAACACACTCTGAAACTGTGAGTTAAACCTGGATTCAATCTATATTTTAGAGGATAACACCGGTTAGGTCAGGGTTAGGTCTGGTATTTGGCATCATCTGGCTCACACTTTCGCATTTTCCGCATACTTGTTGGCCACATCCTGGGCGTTTTCTGGTTTGGATCACGTAGTAATGTGGTTCCACACTGCAACAGTGAGTTAAACCTGGATTCAATCTGTATTTTACAGGATAACACAGGTTAGGTCTGGTGTTTGCCATCTTCTGGCTCATACTTTCGCATTTTTCGCATACTTGTTGGCCAGATCCTGGGCGTTTTCTGGTTTGGATCACGTAGTAATGTAGAACCACTCTGAAACAGTGAGTTAAACCTGGATCCAATCTATATTTTAGAGGATAACACCGGTTAGGTCGGGGTTGGGACTGGTATTTGCCATCATCTGGCTCATACATTTGCAATTTTCGCATACTTGTTGGCCAGATCCTGGGCGTTTTATGGGTTGGATCACGTAGTAATGTGGCACCACACCCAAACAGGGAATTAAACCGGGATTCGATCTATATATTAGAGGATAACACCTGTTAGGTCAGGGTTAGGTCTGGTATTTGCCATCGTCTGCCTCATACTTTCGCAATTTTCGCATACTTGTTGGCCAGATCCTGGGCATTTTTTGGATTGGATCGCGTAGTACCACACAGAATGTGGTACCACACTGAACCAGTGAGTTAATCTTGGATTCAATCTATATTTTAGAGGATAACACCGGTTAGGTCAGGGTTAGGTCTGGTATTTGCCAAGTTGTGGCTCATACTTTCGCAATTTACACATACTTGCTGGCCAGATCCTGGACGTTTTCTGGGTTGGATCAGGTAGTAGTTTGTACCGCACAGAGCCAGTGAAGTAATCCTGGATTCGATCGATGTATTAGAGGGTAACACCGGTTAGGATTGGGTTAGGTCTGAAATTTGCCATCATCTGGCTCCTACTTTCGCATTTTTCGCATGCTTGTTGGTCAGATCCTGGGCGTCTTCTGGTTTGGATCACGTAGTAATGTAGAACCACTCTGAAACAGTGAGTTAAATCTGGATTCAATCTGTATTTTAGAGGATAACACCGGTTAGATCTGGGTTAGGTCTGGTATTTGCCATCTTCTGGCCCATACTTTCGCATTTTTCGCATACTTGTAGGCCAGATCCTGGGCGATTTCTGGTTTGAATCACGTAGTAATGTAGAGCCACTCTGAAACAGTGAGTTAAACCTGGATCCAATCTATACTTTAGAGGATAACACCGGTTAGATCTGGGTTCGGTCTGGTATTTGCCATCTTCTGGCTCATACTTTCGCAATTTTCGCATACTTGTTGGCCAGATCCTGGGCATTTTTTGGTTTGGATCGCGTAGTACCACACTGAATGTGGTACCATACTGAAACAGTGAGTTAATCTTGGATTCAATCTGTACTTTAGAGGAAAACACCGGTTAGGTCAGGGTTAGGTCTGGTATTTTCCATCATCTGGCTCATACTTTCGCAATTTACACATACTTCCTGGCCGGATCCTGGGCGTTTTCTGGGTTGGATCAGGTAGTAGTGTGGTACCGCACTGACACAGTGAAGTAATCCTGTATTCGATCTATATATTAGAGGGTAACACCGGTTAGGATTGGGTTAGGTCTGGTATTTGCCATCATCTGTCTCATACTTTCGCATTTTTCGCATACTTGTTGGCCAGATTCTCGGCGTTTCCTGGTTTGGATCACGTAGTAATATGGTACCACACTGCAACAGTGAGTTAAACCTGGATTCAATCTATATTATAGAGGATAACACCGGTTAGGTCAGGGTTAGGTCTGGTATTTGCCATCGTCTGGCCCATACTTTCGCATTTTACGCATACTTCTTGGCCTGATCCTGGGCGTTTTCTGATTTGGGTCACGTAGTAATGAGGTGCCACTCAGAAACAGTGAGTTAAACCTGGATTCAATCTATATTTTAGAGGATAACACCGGTTAGATCTGGGTTAGGTCTGGTATTTGCCATCTTCTGGCTCATACTTTCGCTTTTTTCGCATACTTGTTGGCCAGATTCTGGGCGATTTGTGGTTTGAATAACGTAGTAATGTAGAACCACTCTGAAACAGTGAGTTTAAACTGGATCCAATCTATATTTTAGAGTATAACACCGGTTAGGTCAGGGTTAGGTCTGGTATTTGCCATCATCTGGCTCATACATTCGCATTTTTCGCATACTTATTAGCCAGATCCTGGGGGTCTTCTGGTTTCGAGCACGTAGTAATGTGATTCCACACTGCAACAGTGAGCTAATCCTGGATACAATCTATATTTTAGATGATAACACCGGTTAGGTCAGGGTTAGGTCTGGTATTTGCCGTCATCTGACTCATACTTTCGCATTTTTCGCATACTTCTTCGCCAGATCCTGGGCATTTTCTGGATTGGATCGCGTAGTACCACACTGAATGTGGCACCACACTGAAACAGTGAGTTAATCCTGGATTCGATCTATATATTAGAGGGTAACACCGGTTAGGTTTGGGTTAGGTCTGGTATTTGCCATCATCTGGCTCATACTTTCGCATTTTTCGCACTCTTGTTGGCCAGATCCTGGGAGTTTTCTGGTTTGGATCACGTACTAATGTGGTACCACGCTGCAACAGTGAGTTAAACCTGGATTCAATCTGTATTTTGGAAGATAACACCGGTTAGGTCAGGGTTAGGTCTGGTATTTTTCATCATCTGGCTCATACTTTCGCAATTTACACATACTTGCTGTCCAGATCCTGGGCGTTTTCTGGTTTGGATCACGTAGTAATGTGGTACCACACTGCAACAGTGAGTTAAACCTGGATTCAATCTGTATTTTAGAAGATAACACCGGTTAGGTCAAGGTTAGGTCAGGTATTTGCCATCATCTGGCTCATACTTTCGCATTTTTCGCATACTTGTTGGCCAGATCCTTGGCTTTTCGTATTTGGATCTCGTAGTAATGTAGAACCACTCTGAAACAGTGAGTCAAACCTGGATTCAATCTATATTTTAGAGGATAACACCGGTTAGGTCAGGGTTAGGTCTGGTATTTGCCATCTTCTGGCTCATACTTTCGCATTTTTCGCATACATGTTGGCCAGATCCTGGGCTTTTTCTGGTTTGGATCACGTAGTAATGTACACCCACTCTGAAACAGTGAGTTAAACCTGGATTCAATCTATATTTTAGAGGATAACACCGGTTAGATCTGGGTTAGGTCTGGTATTTGCCATATTCTGGCTCATACTTTCGCATTTTTCGCATTCTTGTTGGCCAGATCCTGGGCGATTTGTGGTTTGAATCACGTAGTAATGTAGAACCACTCTGAAACAGTGAGTTAAAACTGGATCCAATCTATATTTTAGAGGATAACACCGGTTAGGTCAGGGTTAGGTCTATGTATTTGCCATCATATGGCTCATACATTCACATTATTCGCACACTTATTAGCCAGATCCTGGGGGTCTTCTGGTTTCGAGCACGTAGTAATGTGATTCCACACTGCAACAGTGAGCTAAACCTGGATACAATCTATATTTTAGATGATAACACCGGTTCGGTCAGGTTTACGTCTGGTATTTGCCATCATCTGGCTCATACTTTCGCATTTTCCGCATACTTCATGGCCAGATCCTGGGCGTTTTCGGGTTTGGATCACGTAGTAATGTGGTACCACACTGCTACAGTGAGTTAAACCTGGATTCAATCTGTATTTTAGAAGATGTCACCGGTTAGGTCAGGGTTAGGTCTGGTACTTTCCATCATCTGGCTCATACTTTCGCAATTTACACATACTTGCTGGCCAGATCCTGAGCGTTTTCTGGGTTGGATCAGGTAGTAGTGTGGTACCGCACTGAAACAGTGACGTAATCCTGGATTCGATCTATATATTAGAGGGTAACACCGGTTAGGTTTGGGTTAGGTCTGGTATTTGCCATCATCTGGCTCATAGTTGCGCATCTTTCGCATACTTGTTGGCCAGATCCTGGGCGTTTTCTGGGTTGGATCAGGTAGTAGTGTGGTACCGCACTCAAACAGTGAGTTAAACCTGGATTCAATCTATATTTTAGAGGATAACACCGGTTAGGTCAGGGTTAGGTCTGGTATTTGCCATCTTCTGGCTCATACTTTCGCATTTTTCGCATACATGTTGGCCAGATCCTGGGCGTTTTCTGGTTTGGATCACGTAGTAATGTACACCCACGCTGCAACAGTGAGTTAAACCTGGATTCAATCTATATTTTAGAAGAATAACTCCAGTTAGGGCAGGGTTAGTTCTGGTATTTGCCATCATCTGGCTCATACTTTCGCATTTTTCGCATACTTGTTGGCCAGATCCTGGGCTTTTCGTATTTGGATCTCGTAGTAATGTACACCCACTCTGAAACAGTGAGTTAAACCTGGATTCAATCTATATTTTAGCGGATAACACCGGTTAGATCTGGATTAGGTCTGGTATTTGCCATCTTCTGACTCATACTTTCGCATTTTTCGCATACTTGTTGGCCAGATTCTGGGCGTTTTCTGGGTTGGACCAGGTAGTAGTGTGGTACCGCACTCAAACAGTGAGTTAAACCTGGATTCAATCTATATTTTAGAGGATAACACCGGTTAGGTCAGGGTTAGGTCTGGTATTTGCCATCATCTGGCTCATACTTTCGCATTTTCCGCATACTTGTTGGCCAGATCCTGGGCGATTTCTGGTTTGTATCACGTAGTAATGTGGTACCACACTGCAACAGTGAGTTAAACCTGGATTCAATCTGTATTTTAGAAGATAACACCGGTTAGGTCAGGGTTAGGCCTGGTAAATTCCATCATCTGGCTCATACTTTCGCAATTTACACATACTTGCTGGCCAGATCCTGGGCGTTTCCTGGGTTGGATCAGGTAGTAGTGTGGTACCGCACTGAAACAGCGAGTTAAACCTGGATTCAAACTATATTTTAGAGGATAACACCGGTTAGGTCAGAGTTAGGTCAGGTATTTGCCATCATCTGGCTCATACTTTCGCAATTTACACATACTTGCTGGCCAGATCCTGGGCGTTTCCTGGGTTGGATCAGGTAGTAGTGTGGTACCGCACTGAAACAGTGACGTAATCCTGGATTCGATCTATATATTAGAGGGTAACACCGCTTAGGTTTGGGTTAGGTCTGGTATTTGCCATCATCTGGCTCATAGTTCCGCATCTTTCGCATATTTATTAGCCAGATCCTGGGCGTCTTCTGGCTTGGATCACGTAGTAATGTGGTACCACACTGCAACAGCGAGTTAAACCTGGATTCAAACTATATTTTAGAGGATAACACCGGTTAGGTCAGAGTTAGGTCAGGTATTTGCCATCATCTGGCCCATACTTTCGCATTTTTTCGCATACTTGTTGGCCAGATCCTGGGCTTTTCGTATTTGGATCACGTAGTAATGTAGAACCACTCTGAAACACTGAGTCAAACCTGGATTCAAGCTATATTTTAGAGGATAAGACCGGTTAGATCAGGGTTAGGTCTGGTATTTGCCATCTTCTGGCTAATACTTTCGCATTTTTCGCATACATGTTGGCCAGATCCTGGGCGTTTTCTGGTTTGGATCACGTAGTAATGTAGACCCACTCTGAAACAGTGAGTTATACCTGGGTCCAATCTATATTTTAGAAGATAACACCGGTTAGGTCAGGGTTAGGTCTGGTATTTGCCATCATCTGGCTCATACATTCGCAATTTTCGCATACTTGTTGGCCAGATCCTGGGCATTTTTTGGATTGGATCGCGTAGTACCACACTGAAACAATGAGTTAGTCTTGGATTCAATCTATATTTTAGAGGATAACACCGGTTAGGTCAGAGTTAGGTCAGGTATTTGCCATCATCTGGCCCATACTTTCGCATTTTTTCGCATACTTGTTGGCCAGATCCTGGGCTTTTCGTATTTGGATCACGTAGTAATGTAGAACCACTCTGAAACACTGAGTCAAACCTGGATTCAAGCTATATTTTAGAGGATAAGACCGGTTAGATCAGGGTTAGGTCTGGTATTTGCCATCTTCTGGCTCATACTTTCGCAATTTACACATACTTGCTGGCCAGATCCTGGGCGTTTTCTGGGTTGGATCAGGTAGTAGTGTTGTACCGCACTGAGCCAGTGAAGTAATCCTGGATTCGATCTATATATTAGAGGGTAACACCGGTTAGGATTGGGTTAGGTCAGGTATTTGCCATCATCTGGCTCATACTTTCGCATTTTTCGCATACTTGTTGGCCAGATCCTCGGCGTTTTCTGGTTTGGATCACGTAGTAATGTAGAACCACTCTGAAACAGTGAGTTAAATCTGGATACAATGTATATTTCAGAGGATAACACCGGTTAGATCTGGGTTAGGTCTGATATTTGCCATCATCAGGCCCATACTTTCGCATTTTTCGCATACTTTTTGGCCAGATCCTGGGCGATTTCTGGGTTTGATCACGTAGTGGTGTGATGTCACACAGAAACAGTGAATTAATCCTGGACTCGATCTATATATTAGAGGGTAACACCGGTTAGGTTTGGGTTAGGTCTGGTATTTGCCATCGTCTGCCCCATACTTTCGCATTTTTCGCATACTTGAAGGCCAGATCCAGGGCGATTTCTGGTTTGGATCACGTAGTAATGTGGTTCCACACTGAAACAGTGAGTTAATCCTGGATTCGATCTATATATTAGATGGTAACACCGGTTAGGTTTGGGTTAGGTCTGGTATTTGCCACCATCTGGCTCATACTTTCGCATTTTTCGCATACTTGTTGGCCAGATCCAGGGCGATTTCTGGTTTGAATCACGTAGTAATGTAGAACCACTCTGAAACAGTGAGTTAAATCTGGATTCAATCTGTATTTTAGAGGATAACACCGGTTAGATCTGGGTTAGGTCTGGTATTTGCCATCTTCTGGCCCATACTTTCGCATTTTTCGCATACATGTTGGCCAGATCCTGGGCGTTTTCTGGTTTGGATCACGTAGTAATGTAGAACCACTCTGCAACAGTGAGTTAAACCAGGATTCAATCTATATTTTAGAGGATAACACCGGTTAGATCTGGGTTAGGTCTGGTATTTGCCATCTTCTGGCTCATGCTTTCGCATTTTTCGCATACTTGTTGGCCAGATCCTGGGCTATTTATGGTTTGAATCACGTAGTAATGTAGAACCACTCTGAAACAGTGAGTTAAACCTGGATCCAATCTATATTTTAGAGGATAACACCGGTTAGGTCAGGGTTAGGTCTATGTATTTGCCATCATATGGCTCATACATTCACATTATTCGCACACTTATTAGCCAGATCCTGGGGGTCTTCTGGTTTCGAGCACGTAGTAATGTGATTCCACACTGCAACAGTGAGCTAAACCTGGATACAATCTATATTTTGGATGATAACACCGGTTAGGTCAGGGTTAGGTCAGATATTTGCCCTCATCTGACTCATACTTTCGCATTTTTCGCATACTTGTTGGCCAGATCCTGGGCGTTTTCTGGTTTGGATTACGTAGTAATGTGGTACCACACTGAGACAGTGAAGTAATCCTGGATTCGATCTATATATTAGAGGGTAACACCGGTTAGGATTGGGTTAGGTCTGGTATTTGCCATCATCTGGCTCATAGTTGCGCATCTTTCGCATACTTGTTGGCCAGATCCTGGGCGATTTCTGGTTTGAATCACGTAGTAATGTAGAACCACTCTGAAACAGTGAGTTAAACCTGGATCCAATCTATATTTTAGAGGATAACACCGGTTAGGTCAGTGTTAGGCCTGGTATTTGCCATCATCTGGCTCATACATTCGCATTTTTCGCATTCTTATTAGCCAGACCCTGGGCGTCTTCTGGTTTCGAGCACGTAGTAATGTGGTTCCACACTGCAACAGTGAGCTAATCCTGGATACAATCTATATTTTAGATGATAACACCGGTTAGGTCAAGGTTAGGTCTGGTATTTGCCGTCATCTGACTCATACTTTCGCATTTTTCGCATAATTGTTGGCCCGATCCTGGGCGTTTTCTGGGTTGGATCAGGTAGTAGTGTGGTACCGCACTGAAACAGTGACGTAATCCTGGATTCGATCTATATATTAGAGGGTAACACCGGTTAGGTTTGGGTTAGGTCTGGTATTTGCCATCATCTGGCTCATAGTTGCGCATCTTTCGCATACTTGTTGGCCAGATCCTGGGCGATTTCTGGTTTGAATCACGTAGTAATGTAGAACCACTCTGAAACAGTGAGTTAAACCTGGATCCAATCTGTATTTTAGAGGATAACACCTGTTAGGTCAGGGCTAGGTGTGGTATTTGCCAGGGTCTGCCTCATACTTTCGCAATTTTCGCATACTTGTTGGCCAGATCCTGGGCATTTTTTGGTTTGGATCGCGTGGTACCACACTGAATGTGGTACCATACTGAAACAGTGAGTTACTCTTGGATTCAATCTGTACTTTAGAGGAAAACACCGGTTAGGTCAGGGTTAGGTCTGGTATTTGCCATCTTCTGGCTCATACTTTCGCATTTTTCGCATACATGTTGGCCAGATCCTGGGCGTTTTCTGGTTTGGATCACGTAGTAATGTAGAACCACTCTGCAACAGTGAGTTAAACCAGGATTCAATCTATATTTTAGAGGATAACACCGGTTAGATCTGGGTTAGGTCTGGTATTTGCCATCTTCTGGCTCATGCTTTCGCATTTTTCGCATACTTGTTGGCCAGATCCTGGGCTATTTATGGTTTGAATCACGTAGTAATGTAGAACCACTCTGAAACAGTGAGTTAAACCTGGATCCAATCTATATTTTAGAGGATAACACCGGTTAGGTCAGGGTTAGGTCTATGTATTTGCCATCATATGGCTCATACATTCACATTATTCGCACACTTATTAGCCAGATCCTGGGGGTCTTCTGGTTTCGAGCACGTAGTAATGTGATTCCACACTGCAACAGTGAGCTAAACCTGGATACAATCTATATTTTAGATGATAACACCGGTTAGGTCAGGGTTAGGTCAGATATTTGCCGTCATCTGACTCATACTTTCGCATTTTTCGCATACTTGTTGGCCAGATCCTGGGCGTTTTCTGGTTTGGATTACGTAGTAATGTGGTACCACACTGAGACAGTGAAGTAATCCTGGATTCGATCTATATATTAGAGGGTAACACCGGTTAGGATTGGGTTAGGTCTGGTATTTGCCATCATCTGGCTCATAGTTGCGCATCTTTCGCATACTTGTTGGCCAGATCCTGGGCGATTTCTGGTTTGAATCACGTAGTAATGTAGAACCACTCTGAAACAGTGAGTTAAACCTGGATCCAATCTATATTTTAGAGGATAACACCGGTTAGGTCAGTGTTAGGCCTGGTATTTGCCATCATCTGGCTCATACATTCGCATTTTTCGCATTCTTATTAGCCAGACCCTGGGCGTCTTCTGGTTTCGAGCACGTAGTAATGTGGTTCCACACTGCAACAGTGAGCTAATCCTGGATACAATCTATATTTTAGATGATAACACCGGTTAGGTCAAGGTTAGGTCTGGTATTTGCCGTCATCTGACTCATACTTTCGCATTTTTCGCATAATTGTTGGCCCGATCCTGGGCGTTTTCTGGGTTGGATCAGGTAGTAGTGTGGTACCGCACTGAAACAGTGACGTAATCCTGGATTCGATCTATATATTAGAGGGTAACACCGGTTAGGTTTGGGTTAGGTCTGGTATTTGCCATCATCTGGCTCATAGTTGCGCATCTTTCGCATACTTGTTGGCCAGATCCTGGGCGATTTCTGGTTTGAATCACGTAGTAATGTAGAACCACTCTGAAACAGTGAGTTAAACCTGGATCCAATCTGTATTTTAGAGGATAACACCTGTTAGGTCAGGGCTAGGTGTGGTATTTGCCAGGGTCTGCCTCATACTTTCGCAATTTTCGCATACTTGTTGGCCAGATCCTGGGCATTTTTTGGTTTGGATCGCGTGGTACCACACTGAATGTGGTACCATACTGAAACAGTGAGTTACTCTTGGATTCAATCTGTACTTTAGAGGAAAACACCGGTTAGGTCAGGGTTAGGTCTGGTATTTGCCATCTTCTGGCTCATACTTTCGCATTTTTCGCATACATGTTGGCCAGATCCTGGGCGTTTTCTGGTTTGGATCACGTAGTAATGTAGAACCACTCTGCAACAGTGAGTTAAACCAGGATTCAATCTATATTTTAGAGGATAACACCGGTTAGATCTGGGTTAGGTCTGGTATTTGCCATCTTCTGGCTCATGCTTTCGCATTTTTCGCATACTTGTTGGCCAGATCCTGGGCTATTTATGGTTTGAATCACGTAGTAATGTAGAACCACTCTGAAACAGTGAGTTAAACCTGGATCCAATCTATATTTTAGAGGATAACACCGGTTAGGTCAGGGTTAGGTCTATGTATTTGCCATCATATGGCTCATACATTCACATTATTCGCACACTTATTAGCCAGATCCTGGGGGTCTTCTGGTTTCGAGCACGTAGTAATGTGATTCCACACTGCAACAGTGAGCTAAACCTGGATACAATCTATATTTTAGATGATAACACCGGTTAGGTCAGGGTTAGGTCAGATATTTGCCGTCATCTGACTCATACTTTCGCATTTTTCGCATACTTGTTGGCCAGATCCTGGGCGTTTTCTGGTTTGGATTACGTAGTAATGTGGTACCACACTGAGACAGTGAAGTAATCCTGGATTCGATCTATATATTAGAGGGTAACACCGGTTAGGATTGGGTTAGGTCTGGTATTTGCCATCATCGGGCTCATACTTTCGCATTTTTCGCATATCTGTTGGCCAGATCCTCGGCGTTTTCTGGTTTGGATCACGTAGTAATGTAGAACCACTCTGAAACTGTGAGTTAAATCTAGATTCAATCTATATTTTAGAGGATAACACCGGTTAGATCTGGGTTCGGTCTGGTATTTGCCATCTTCTGGCTCAAACTTTCGCATTTTTCGCATACTTGTTGGCCAGATCCTGGGCGATTTCTGGTTTGAATCACGTAGTAGTGTAGAACCACTCTGAATCAGTGAGTTAAACCTGGATCCAATCTATATTATAGAGGATAACACCGGTTAGGTCAGTGTTAGGCCTGGTATTTGCCATCATCTGGCTCATACATTCGCATTTTCGCATTCTTATTAGCCAGACCCTGGGCGTCTTCTGGTTTCGAGCACGTAGTAATGTGGTTCCACACTGCAACAGTGAGCTAATCCTGGATACAATCTATATTTTAGATGATAACACCGGTTAGGTCAAGGTTAGGTCTGGTATTTGCCGTCATCTGACTCATACTTTCGCATTTTTCGCATAATTGTTGGCCCGATCCTGGGCGTTTTCTGGGTTGGATCAGGTAGTAGTGTGGTACCGCACTGAAACAGTGACGTAATCCTGGATTCGATCTATATATTAGAGGGTAACACCGGTTAGGTTTGGGTTAGGTCTGGTATTTGCCATCATCTGGCTCATAGTTGCGCATCTTTCGCATACTTGTTGGCCAGATCCTGGGCGTTTTCTGGGTTGGATCAGGTAGTAGTGTGGTACCGCACTCAAACAGTGAGTTAAACCTGGATTCAATCTATATTTTAGAGGATAACACCGGTTAGGTCAGGGTTAGGTCTGGTATTTGCCATCATCTGGCTCATACTTTCGCATTTTCCGCATACATGTTGGCCAGATCCTGGGCGTTTTCTGGTTTGGATCACGTAGTAATGTAGAACCACTCTGAAACAGTAAGTTAAACCAGGATTCAATCTATATTTTAGAGCATAACACCGGTTAGATCTGGGTTAGGTCTGATATTTGCCATCTTCTGGCTCATGCTTTCGCATTTTTCGCATACTTGTTGGCCAGATCCTGGGCTATTTATGGTTTGAATCACGTAGTAATGTAGAACCACTCTGAAACAGTGAGTTAAACCTGGATCCAATCTATATTTTAGAGGATAACACCGGTTAGGTCAGGGTTAGGTCTAGTATTTGCCATCATCTGGCTCATACATTCGCACTTTTCGCATACTTATTAGCCAGATCCTGGGGGTCTTCTGGTTTCGAGCACGTAGTAATGTGATTCCACACTGCAACAGTGAGCTAAACCTGGATACAATCTATATTTTAGATGATAACACCGGTTAGGTCAGGGTTAGGTCTGGTATTTGCCGTCATCTGACTCATACTTTCGCATTTTTCGCATACTTGCTTGCCAGATCCGGTGCATTTTCTGGTTTGGATTACGTAGTGATGTGGTACCACACTGAAACAGTGAGTCAATCCTGGATTCGATCTATATATTAGAGGGTAACACCTGGTAGGATTGGGTTAGGTCTGGTATTTGCCATCATCTGGCTCATGCTTTCGCATTTTTCGCATACATTTTGGCCAGATCCTGGGCATTTTCTGGTTTGGATCGCGTAGTACCACACTGAATGTGGTACCACACTCAAACAGTGAGTTAATCTTGGATTCAATCTATATTTTAGAGGATAACACCGGTTAGGTCAGGGTTAGGTCTGGTATTTGCCATCTTCTGGCTCATACTTTCGCATTTTTAGCATACTTGTTGGCCAGATCCTGGGCGTTTTCTGGTTTGGATCACGTAGTAATGTGATTCCACACTGCAACAGTGAGCTAATCCTGGATACAATCTATATTTCAGATGATAACACCGGTTAGGTCAGGGTTAGGTCTGGTATTTGCCGTCATGTGACTCATACTTTCGCATTTTTCGCATACTTCTTGGCCAGATCCTGGGCATTTTCTGGATTGGATCGCGTAGTACCACACTGAATGTGGCACCACACTGAAACAGTGAGTTAATCCTGGATTCGATCTATATATTAGAGGGTAACACCGGTTAGGTTTGGGTTAGGTCTGGTATTTGCCATCATCTGGCTCATACTTTCGCATTTTTCGCATTCTTGTTGGCCAGATCCTGGGAGTTTTCTGGTTTGGATCACGTAGTAATGTGGTACCACGCTGCAACAGTGAGTTAAACCTGGATTCAATCTGTATTTTAGAAGATAACACCGGTTAGGTCAGGGTTAGGTCTGGTATTTTTCATCATCTGGCTCATACTTTCGCAATTTACACATACTTGCTGTCCAGATCCTGGGCGTTTTCTGGGTTGGATCAGGTAGTAGTGTGGTACCGCACTGAGACAGTGAAGTAATCCTGGATTCGATCTATATATTAGAGGGTAACACCGGTTAGGATTGGGTTAGTTCTGGTATTTGCCATCATCTGGCTCATACTTTCGCATTTTTCGCATACTTGTTGGCCAGATCCCCGGCGTTTTCCGGATTGGATCTCGTAGTAATATGGTACCACACTCAAACAGTGAGTTAAACCTGGATTCAAACTATATTTTAGAAGAATAACTCCAATTAGGGCAGGGTTAGGTCTGGTATTTGGCATCATCTGGCTCATACTTTCGCATTTTTCACCTACATGTTGGCCAGATCCTGGGCGTTTTCTGGTTTGGATCACGTAGTAATGTTGTTCCACACTGCAACAGTGAGTTAAACCTGGATTCAATCTATATTATAGAGGATAACACCGGTTAGGTCAGTGTTAGGTCTGGTATTTGCCATCGTCGGCCTCATACTTTCGCAATTTTCGCATACTTGTTGGCCAGATCCTGGGCATTTTTTGGTTTGGATCGCGTAGTACCACACTGAATGTGGTACCACACTGCAACAGTGAGTTAAACCTGGATCCAATCTATATTTTAGCGGATAACACCGGTTAGGTCAGGGTTAGGTCTGGTATTTGCCATCATCTGGCTCATACATTCGCATTTTTCGCATACTTATTAGCCAGATCCTGGGGGTCTTCTGGTTTCGAGCACGTAGTAATGTGATTCCACACTGCAACAGTGAGCTAAACCTGGATACAATCTATATTTTAGATGATAACACCGGTTAGGTCAGGGTTAGGTCTGGTATTTGCCGTCATGTGACTCATACTTTCGCATTTTTCGCATACTTCTTGGCCAGATCCTGGGCATTTTCTGGATTGGATCGCGTAGTACCACACTGAATGTGGCACCACACTGAAACAGTGAGTTAATCCTGGATTCGATCTATATATTAGAGGGTAACACCGGTTAGGTTTGGGTTAGGTCTGGTATTTGCCAACATCTGGCTCATACTTTCGCATTTTTCGCATTCTTGTTGGCCAGATCCTGGGAGTTTTCTGGTTTGGATCACGTAGTAATGTGGTACCACGCTGCAACAGTGAGTTAAACCTGGATTCAATCTGTATTTTAGAAGATAACACCGGTTAGGTCAGGGTTAGGTCTGGTATTTTTCATCATCTGGCTCATACTTTCGCAATTTACACATACTTGCTGTCCAGATCCTGGGCGTTTTCTGGGTTGGATCAGGTAGTAGTGTGGTACCGCACTGAGACAGTGAAGTAATCCTGGATTCGATCTATATATTAGAGGGTAACACCGGTTAGGATTGGGTTAGTTCTGGTATTTGCCATCATCTGGCTCATACTTTCGCATTTTTCGCATACTTGTTGGCCAGATCCTCGGCGTTTTCCGGATTGGATCACGTAGTAATATGGTACCACACTCAAACAGTGAGTTAAACCTGGATTCAATCTATATTTTGGAAGAATAACTCCAATTAGGGCAGGGTTAGGTCTGGTATGTGGCATCATCTGGCTCATACTTTCGTATTTTTCACCTACATGTTGGCCAGATCCTGGGCGTTTTCTGGTTTGGATCACGTAGTAATGATGTTCTACACTGCAACAGTGAGTTAAACCTGGATTCAATCTATATTATAGAGGATAACACCGGTTAGGTCAGTGTTAGGTCTGGTATTTGCCATCGTCTGCCTCATACTTTCGCAATTTTCGCATACTTGTTGGCCAGATCCTGGGCATTTTTTGGTTTGGATCGCGTAGTACCACACTGAATGTGGTACCATACTGAAACAGTGAGTTAATCTTGGATTCAATCTATATTTTAGAGGAAAACACCGGTTAGGTCAGGGTTAGGTCTGGTATTTGCCATCTTCTGGCTCATACATTCGCATTCTTCGCATACATGTTGGCCAGATCCTGGGCGATTTATGGTTTGAATCACGTAATAATGTAGAACCACTCTGAAACAGTGAGTTAAACCTGGATCCAATCTATATTTTAGAGGATAACACCGGTTAGGTCAGGGTTAGGTCTGGTATTTGCCATCATCTGGCTCATACATTCGCATTTTTCGCATACTTATTAGCCAGATCCTGGGGGTCTTCAGGTTTCGAGCACGTAGTAATGTGATTCCACACTGCAACAGTGAGCTAAACCTGGATACAGTCTATATTTTAGATGATAACACCGGTTAGGTCAGGGTTAGGTCTGGTATTTGCCATCTTCTGGCTCATACATTCGCATTCTTCGCATACATGTTGGCCAGATCCTGGGCGTTTTCTGCTTTGGATCACGTAGTAATGTAGAACCACTCTGAAACAGTAGGTTAAACCAGGATTCAATCTATATTTTAGAGCATAACACCGGTTAGATCTGGGTTAGGTCTGATATTTGCCATCTTCTGGCTCATGCTTTCGCATTTTTCGCATACTTGTTGGCCAGATCCTGGGCTATTTATGGTTTGAATCACGTAGTAATGTAGAACCACTCTGAAACAGTGATTTAAACCTGGATCCGATCTATATTTTAGAGGATAACACCGGTTAGGTCAGGGTTAGGTCTGGTATTTGCCATCATCTGGCTCATACATTCGCATTTTTCGCATACTTATTAGCCAGATCCTGGGGGTCTTCTGGTTTCGAGCACGTAGTAATGTGATTCCACACTGCAGCAGTGAGCTAAACCTGGATACAATCTATATTTTAGATGATAACACCGGTTAGGTCAGGGTTAGGACTGGTATTTGCCGTCATCTGACTCATGCTTTCGCATTTTTCGCATACTTGATGGCCAGATCCGGTGCATTTTCTGGTTTGGATTACGTAGTGATGTGGTACCACACCGAAACAGTGAGTCAATCCTGGATTCGATCTATATATTAGAGGGTAACACCGGGTAGGATTGGGTCAGGTCTGGTATTTGCCATCATCTGGCTCATACTTTCGCATTTTTCGCATACATTTTGGCCAGATCCTGGGCATTTTCTGGTTTGGATCGCGTAGTACCACACTGAATGTGGTACCACACTCAAACAGTGAGTTAATCTTGGATTCAATCTATATCTTAGAGGATAACACCGGTTAGGTCAGGGTTAGGTCTGGTATTTGCCATCTTCTGGCTCATACTTTCGCATTTTTCGCATACTTGTTGGCCAGATCCTGGGCGTTTTCTGGTTTCCACCACGTAGTAATGTAGAACACACTCTGAAACTGTGAGTTAAACCTGGATTCAATCTATATTTTAGAGGATAACACCGGTTAGGTCAGGGTTAGGTCTGGTATTTGGCATCATCTGGCTCACACTTTCGCATTTTCCGCATACTTGTTGGCCACATCCTGGGCGTTTTCTGGTTTGGATCACGTAGTAATGTGGTTCCACACTGCAACAGTGAGTTAAACCTGGATTCAATCTATATTTTACAGGATAACACAGGTTAGGTCTGGTGTTTGCCATCTTCTGGCTCATACTTTCGCATTTTTCGCATACTTGTTGGCCAGATCCTGGGCGTTTTCTGGTTTGGATCACGTACTAATGTAGAACCACTCTGAAACAGTGAGTTAAACCTGGATCCAATCTATATTTTAGAGGATAACACCGGTTAGGTCGGGGTTGGGACTGGTATTTGCCATCATCTGGCTCATACATTTGCAATTTTCGCATACTTGTTGGCCAGATCCTGGGCGTTTTATGGGTTGAATCACGTAGTAATGTGGCACCACACCCAAACAGTGAATTAAACCGGGATTCGATCTATATATTAGAGGATAACACCGGTTAGGTCAGGGTTAGGTCTGGTATTTGCCATCGTCTGCCTCATACTTTCGCAATTTTCGCATACTTGTTGGCCAGATCCTGGGCATTTTTTGGATTGGATCGCGTAGTACCACACTGAATGTGGTACCACACTGAACCAGTGAGTTAATCTTGGATTCAATCTATATTTTAGAGGATAACACCGGTTAGGTCAGGGTTAGGTCTGGTATTTGCCATGTTGTGCCTCATACTTTCGCAATTTACACATACTTGCTGGCCAGATCCTGGACGTTTTCTGGGTCGGATCAGGTAGTAGTGTTGTACCGCACAGAGCCAGTGAAGTAATCCTGGATTCGATCTATGTATTAGAGGGTAACACCGGTTAGGATTGGGTTAGGTCTGGTATTTGCCATCATCTGGCTCATACTTTCGCATTTTTCGCATGCTTGTTGGTCAGATCCTGGGCGTCTTCTGGTTTGGATCACGTAGTAATGTAGAACCACTCTGAAACAGTGAGTTAAATCTGGATTCAATCTGTATTTTAGAGGATAACACCGGTTAGGTCTGGGTTAGGTCTGTATTTGCCATCTTCTGGCCCATACTTTCGCATTTTTCGCATACTTGTTTGCCAGATCCTAGGCGATTTCAGGTTTGAATCACGTAGTAATGTAGAACCACTCTGAAACAGTGAGTTACACCTGGATCCAATCTATATTTTAGAGAATAACACCGGTTAGGTCAGGGTTAGGTCTGGTATTTGCCATCATCTGGCTCATACATTCGCATTTTTCGCATACTTATTAGCCAGATCCTGGGGGTCTTCTGGTTTCGAGCACGTAGTAATGTGATTCCTCACTGCAACAGCGAGCTAAACCTGGGTACAATCTATATTTTAGATGACAACACCGGTTAGGTCAGGATTAGGTCTGGTATTTGCCGTCATCTGACTCATACTTTTCGCATTTTTCGCATACTTGTTGGCCAGATCCTGGGTGTTTTCTGGGTTGGATCAGGTAGTAGTGTGGTGCCGCACTCAAACAGTGAGTTAATCCTGGATCCAATCTGTATATTAGAAGATAACACCGGTTAGGATTGGGTTAGGTCTGGTATTTGCCATCATCTGGCTCATACTTTCGCATTTTTCGCATGCTTGTTGGTCAGATCCTGGGCGTCTTCTGGTTTGGATCACGTAGTAATGTAGAACCACTCTGAAACAGTGAGTTAAATCTGGATTCAATCTGTATTTTAGAGGATAACACCGGTTAGGTCTGGGTTAGGTCTGGTATTTGCCATCTTCTGGCCCATACTTTCGCATTTTTCGCATACTTGTTTGCCAGATCCTGGGCGATTTCAGGTTTGAATCACGTAGTAATGTAGAACCACTCTGAAACAGTGAGTTACACCTGGATCCAATCTATATTTTAGAGAATAACACCGGTTAGGTCAGGGTTAGGTCTGGTATTTGCCATCATCTGGCTCATACATTCGCATTTTTCGCATACTTATTAGCCAGATCCTGGGGGTCTTCTGGTTTCGAGCACGTTGTAATGTGATTCCTCACTGCAACAGCGAGCTAAACCTGGGTACAATCTATATTTTAGATGATAACACCGGTTAGGTCAGGATTAGGTCTGGTATTTGCCGTCATCTGACTCATACTTTTCGCATTTTTCGCATACTTGTTGGCCAGATCCTGGGTGTTTTCTGGGTTGGATCAGGTAGTAGTGTGGTACCGCACTCAAACAGTGAGTTAAACCTGGATCCAATCTGTATTTTAGAAGATAACACCGGTTAGGTCAGGGTTAGGTCTGGTATTTTCCATCATCTGGCTCATACTTTCGCAATTTACACATACTTCCTGGCCGGATCCTGGGCGTTTTCTGGGTTGGATCAGGTAGTAGTGTGGTACCGCACTGACACAGTGAAGTAATCCTGTATTCGATCTATATATTAGAGGGTAACACCGGTTAGGATTGGGTTAGGTCTGGTATTTGCCATCATCTGTCTCATACTTTCGCATTTTTCGCATACTTGTTGGCCAGATTCTCGGCGTTTCCTGGTTTGGATCACGTAGTAATATGGTACCACACAGCAACAGTGAGTTAAACCTGGATTCAATCTATATTATAGAGGATAACACCGGTTAGGTCAGGGTTAGGTCTGCTATTTGCCATCGTCTGGCCCATACTTTCGCATTTTACGCATACTTCTTGGCCTGATCCTGGGCGTTTTCTGATTTGGGTCACGTAGTAATGAGGTGCCACTCAGAAACAGTGAGTTAAACCTGGATTCAATCTATATTTTAGAGGATAACACCGGTTAGATCTGGGTTAGGTCTGGTATTTGCCATCTTCTGGCTCATACTTTCGCTTTTTTCGCATACTTGTTGGCCAGATCCTGGGCGATTTGTGGTTTGAATCACGTAGTAATGTAGAACCACTCTGAAACAGTGAGTTAAAACTGGATCCAATCTATATTTTAGAGTATAACACCGGTTAGGTCAGGGTTAGGTCTGGTATTTGCCATCATCTGGCTCATACATTCGCATTTTTCGCATACTTATTAACCAGATCCTGGGGGTCTTCTGGTTTCGAGCACGTACTAATGTGATTCCACACTGCAACAGTGAGCTAAACCTGGATACAATCTATATTTTAGATGATAACACCGGTTAGGTCAGGGTTAGGTCTGGTATTTGCCGTCATCTGACTCATACTTTCGCATTTTTCGCATACTTCTCCGCCAGATCCTGGGCATTTTCTGGATTGGATCGCGTAGTACCACACTGAATGTGGCACCACACTGAAACAGTGAGTTAATCCTGGATTCGATCTATATATTAGAGGGTAACACCGGTTAGGTTTGGGTTAGGTCTGGTATTTGCCATCATCTGGCTCATACTTTCGCATTTTTCGCATTCTTGTTGGCCAGATCCTGGGAGTTTTCTGGTTTGGATCACGTAGTAATGTGGTACCACGCTGCAACAGTGAGTTAAACCTGGATTCAATCTGTATTTTAGAAGATAACACCGGTTAGGTCAGGGTTAGGTCTGGTATTTTTCATCATCTGGCTCATACTTTCGCAATTTACACATACTTGCTGTCCAGATCCTGGGCGTTTTCTGGGTTGGATCAGGTAGTAGTGTGGTACCGCACTGAGACAGTGAAGTAATCCTGGATTCGATCTATATATTAGAGGGTAACACCGGTTAGGTTTGGGTTAGGTCTGGTATTTGCCATCATCTGGCTCATACTTTCGCATTTTTCGCATTCTTGTTGGCCAGATCCTGGGCGTCCTCTGGTTTGGATCACGTAGTAATGTACAACCACTCTGAAACAGTGAGTTAAACCTGGATTCAATCTATATTTTAGAGGATAACACCGGTTAGATCTGGGTTAGGTCTGGTATTTGCCATCTTCTGGCTCATACTTTCGCATTTTTCGCATACTTGTTGGCCAGATCCTGGGCGATTTGTGGTTTGAATCACGTAGTAATATAGAACCACTCTGAAACAGTGAGTTAAAACTGGATCCAATCTATATTTTAGAGGATAACACCGGTTAGGTCAGGGTTAGGTCTGGTATTTGGCATCATCTGGCTCACACTTTCGCATTTTTCGCATACTTGTTGGCCAGATCCTGGGCGTTTTCTGGTTTGGATCACGTAGTAATATAGAATCACTCTGAAACTGTGAGTTAAACCTGGATTCAATCTATATTTTAGAGGATAACACCGGTTAGGTCAGGGTTAGGTCTGGTATTTGGCATCAACGGGCTCACACTTTCGCATTTTCCGCATACTTGTTGGCCAGATCCTGGGCGTTTTCTGGTTTGGATCACGTAGTAATGTGGTTCCACACTGCAACAGTGAGTTAAACCTGGATTCGATCTATATTTTAGAGGATAACACCGGTTAGGTCAGGGTCAGGTCTGGTAATTGCAATCGTCTACCTCATACGTTCGCACTTTTCGCATACTTGTTGGCCAGGTCCTGGGCGATTTATGGTTTGGATCGCGTAGTACCACACTGAATGTGGTACCACACTGAAACAGTGAGTTAATCTTGGATTCAATCTATATTTTACAGGATAACACCGGTTAGGTCTGGTATTTGGCATCATCTGGCTCATACTTTCGCAATTTACACATACTTGCTGGCCAGATCCTAGGCGTTTTCTAGGTTGGATCAGGTAGTAGTGTTGTACCGCACTGAGCCAGTGAAGTAATCCTGGATTCGATCTATATATTAGAGGGTAACACCGGTTAGGATTGGGTTAGGTCTGGTATTTGCCATCATCTGGCTCATACTTTCGCATTTTTCGCATACTTGTTGGCCAGATCCTCGGCGTTTTCTGGTTTGGATCACGTAGTTATGTAGAACCACACTGATACAGTGAGTTAAATCTGGATTCAATCTATATTTTAGAGGATAACACCGCTTAGATCTGGGTTAGGTCTGGTATTTGCCATCTTCTGGCTCGTACTTTCGCATATTTCGCATACTTGTTGGCCAGATCCTGGGCGATTTCTGGTTTGAATCACGTAGTAATGTAGAACCACTCTGAAACAGTGAGTTAAACCTGGATACAATCTATATTTTAGATGATAACACCGGTTAGATCTGGGTTAGGTCTGGTATTTGCCATCATCTGGCTCATACTTTCGCATTTTTCGCATTCTTGTTGGCCAGATCCTGGGAGTTTTCTGGTTTGGATCACGTAGTAATGTGGTACCACGCTGCAACAGTGAGTTAAACCTGGATTCAATCTGTATTTTAGAAGATAACACCGGTTAGGTCAGGGTTAGGTCTGGTATTTTTCATCATCTGGCTCATACTTTCGCAATTTACACATACTTGCTGTCCAGATCCTGGGCGTTTTCTGGGTTGGATCAGGTAGTAGTGTGGTACCGCACTGAGACAGTGAAGTAATCCTGGATTCGATCTATATATTAGAGGGTAACACCGGTTAGGTTTGGGTTAGGTCTGGTATTTGCCATCATCTGGCTCATACTTTCGCATTTTTCGCATTCTTGTTGGCCAGATCCTGGGCGTCCTCTGGTTTGGATCACGTAGTAATGTACAACCACTCTGAAACAGTGAGTTAAACCTGGATTCAATCTATATTTTAGAGGATAACACCGGTTAGATCTGGGTTAGGTCTGGTATTTGCCATCTTCTGGCTCATACTTTCGCATTTTTCGCATACTTGTTGGCCAGATCCTGGGCGATTTGTGGTTTGAATCACGTAGTAATATAGAACCACTCTGAAACAGTGAGTTAAAACTGGATCCAATCTATATTTTAGAGGATAACACCGGTTAGGTCAGGGTTAGGTCTGGTATTTGGCATCATCTGGCTCACACTTTCGCATTTTTCGCATACTTGTTGGCCAGATCCTGGGCGTTTTCTGGTTTGGATCACGTAGTAATATAGAATCACTCTGAAACTGTGAGTTAAACCTGGATTCAATCTATATTTTAGAGGATAACACCGGTTAGGTCAGGGTTAGGTCTGGTATTTGGCATCAACGGGCTCACACTTTCGCATTTTCCGCATACTTGTTGGCCAGATCCTGGGCGTTTTCTGGTTTGGATCACGTAGTAATGTTGTTCTACACTGCAACAGTGAGTTAAACCTGGATTCAATCTATATTATAGAGGATAACACCGGTTAGGTCAGTGTTAGGTCTGGTATTTGCCATCGTCTGCCTCATACTTTCGCAATTTTCGCATACTTGTTGGCCAGGTCCTGGGCGATTTATGGTTTGGATCGCGTAGTACCACACTGAATGTGGTACCACACTGAAACAGTGAGTTAATCTTGGATTCAATCTATATTTTACAGGATAACACCGGTTAGGTCTGGTATTTGGCATCATCTGGCTCATACTTTCGCAATTTACACATACTTGCTGGCCAGATCCTAGGCGTTTTCTAGGTTGGATCAGGTAGTAGTGTTGTACCGCACTGAGCCAGTGAAGTAATCCTGGATTCGATCTATATATTAGAGGGTAACACCGGTTAGGATTGGGTTAGGTCTGGTATTTGCCATCATCTGGCTCATACTTTCGCATTTTTCGCATACTTGTTGGCCAGATCCTCGGCGTTTTCTGGTTTGGATCACGTAGTTATGTAGAACCACACTGATACAGTGAGTTAAATCTGGATTCAATCTATATTTTAGAGGATAACACCGCTTAGATCTGGGTTAGGTCTGGTATTTGCCATCTTCTGGCTCATACTTTCGCATATTTCGCATACTTGTTGGCCAGATCCTGGGCGATTTCTGGTTTGAATCACGTAGTAATGTAGAACCACTCTGAAACAGTGAGTTAAACCTGGATACAATCTATATTTTAGATGATAACACCGGTTAGATCTGGGTTAGGTCTGGTATTTGCCATCTTCTGGCTCATACTTTCGCATTTTTCGCATACTTGTTGGCCAGATCCTGGGCGTTTTCTGGTTTGGATCACATAGTAATGTACACCCACTCTGAAACAGTGAGTAAAACCTGGATTCAATCTATATTTTAGAGGATAACACCGGTTAGATCTGGGTTAGGTCTGGTATTTGCCATCTTCTGGCTCATACTTTCGCATTTTTCGCATACTTGTTGGCCAGATCCTGGGCGATTTGTGGTTTGAATCACGTAGTAATGTGGTACCACACTGCAACAGTGAGTTAAACCTGGATTCAATCTGTATTTTAGAAGATAACACCGGTTAGGTCAGGGTTAGGTCTGGTATTTTCCATCATCTGGCTCATACTTTCGCAATTTACACATACTTGCTGGCCAGATCCTGGGCGTTTTCTGGGTTGGATCAGGTAGTAGTGTGGTACCGCACTGAGACAGTGAAGTAATCCTGGATTCGATCTATATATTAGAGGGTAACACCGGTTAGGATTGGGTTAGGTCTGGTATTTGCCATCATCGGGCTCATACTTTCGCATTTTTCGCATACTTGTTGGCCAGATCCTGGGCGATTTCTGGTTTGAATCACGTAGTAATGTAGAACCACTCTGAAACAGTGAGTTAAACCTGGATACAATCTATATTTTAGATGATAACACCGGTTAGGTCAGGGTTAGGTCTGGTATTTGCCATCATCTGGCTCATACATTCGCATTTTCCGCATACTTGTTGGCCAGATCCTGGGCGTTTTCTGGTTTGGATCACGTAGTAATGTGGTACCACACTGCAACAGTGAGTTAAACCTGGATTCAATCTGTATTTTAGAAGATAACACCGGTTAGGTCAGGGTTAGGTCAGGTATTTGCCGTCATCTGACTCATACTTTCGCATTTTTCGCACACTTGTTGGCCCGATCCTGGGCGTTTTCTGGTTTGGATTACGTAGTAATGTGGTACCACACTGAAACAGTGAGTTAATCCTGGTTTCGATCTATATATTCGAGGGTAACACCGGTTAGGTTTGGGTTAGGTCTGGTATTTGCCATCATCTGGCTCATACTTTCGCATTTTTCGCATACTTCTTGGCCAGATCCTGGGCGTTTTCTGGGTTGGATCAGGTAGAAGTGTGGTACCGCACTCAAACAGTGAGTTAAACCTGGATTCAATCTATATTTTAGAGGATAACACCGGTTAGGTCAGGGTTAGGTCTGGTATTTGCCATCATCTGGCTCATACTTTCGCATTTTCCGCATACTTGTTGGCCAGATCCTGGGCGTTTTCTGGTTTGGATCACGTAGTAATGTGGTACCACACTGCAACAGTGAGTTAAACCTGGATTCAATCTGTATTTTAGAAGATAACACCGGTTAGGTCAAGGTTAGGTCAGGTATTTGCCATCATCTGGCTCATACTTTCGCATTTTTCGCATACTTGTTGGCCAGATCCTGGGCTTTTCGTATTTGGATCTCGTAGTAATGTAGAACCACTCTGAAACAGTGAGTCAAACCTGGATTCAATCTATATTTTAGAGGATAACACCGGTTAGGTCAGGGTTAGGTCTGGTATTTGCCATCTTCTGGTTCATGCTTTCGCATTTTTCGCATACATGTTGGCCAGATCCTGGGCGTTTTCTGGTTTGGATCACGTAGTAATGTACACCCACTCTGAAACAGTGAGTTAATCCTGGATTCAATCTATATTTTAGAGGATAACACCGGTTAGGTCAGGGTTAGGTCTGGTATTTGCCGTCATCTGACTCATACTTTCGCATTTTTCGCATACTTGTTGGCCCGATCCTGGGCGTTTTCTGGGTTGGATCAGGTAGTAGTGTGGTACCACTCTGAAACAGTGAGTCAAACCTGGATTCAATCTATATTTTAGAGGATAAGACCGGTTAGGTCAGGGTTAGGTCTGGTATTTGCCATCATCTGGCTCATACTTTCGCATTTTCCGCATACTTGTTGGCCAGATCCTGGGCTTTTCGTATTTGGATCACGTAGTAATGTAGAACCACTCTGAAACACTGAGTCAAACCTGGATTCAATCTATATTTTAGAGGATAACACCGGTTAGATCAGGGTTAGGTCTGGTATTTGCCATCTTCTGGCTACTACTTTCGCATTTTTCGCATACATGTTGGCCAGATCCTGGGCGTTTTCTGGTTTGGATCACGTAGTAATGTAGACCCACTCTGAAACAGCGAGTTATACCTGGATCCAATCTATATTTTAGAGGATAGCACCGGTTAGGTCAGGGCTAGGTCCGGTATTTGCCATCATCTGGCTCATACATTCGCAATTTTCGCATACTTGTTGGCCAGAACCTGGGCGTTTTCTGGTTTGGATTACGTAGTAATGTGGTACCACACTGAAACAGTGAGTTAATCCTGGATTCGATCTATATATTAGAGGGCAACACCGGTTAGGTTTGGGTTAGGTCTGGTATTTGCCATCATCTGGCTCATACTTTCGCATTTTTCGCATACTTTGTTGGCCAGATCCTGGGCGTTTTCTTGTTTGGATCACGTAGTAATATGGTACCACTCTGAAACAGTGAGTCAAACCTGGATTCAATCTATATTTTAGAGGATAACACCGGTTAGATCAGGGTTAGGTCTGGTATTTGCCATCATCTGCCTCATACTTTCGCATTTTTCGCATACTTGTTGGCCAGATCCTGGGCGTTTTCTGGTTTGGATCATGTAGTAATGTAGAACACACTCTGAAACAGTGAGTTAAACCTGGATCCAATCTATCTTTTAGAGGATAACACCGGTTAGGTCAGGGTTAGATCTGGTATTTGCCATCATCTGGCTCATACTTTCGCATTTTTCGCATACTTGTTGGCCAGATCCTGGGCGTTTTCTTTGTTGGATCACGTAGCAATGAGGTACCACACTGAAACAATGAGTTAATCTTGGCTTCAATCTACATTTTAGAGGATAACATCGGTTAGGTCAGGGTTAGCTCTGGTATTTGCCATCGCCTGGCTCATACTTTCGCATTTTTGGCCTACTTGTTGGCCAGATCCTGGGCGTTTTCTATGTAGGATCACGTAGTAATGAGGTACCACACTGAAACAGTGAGTTAATCTTGGCTTCAATCTACATTTTAGAGGATAACATCGGTTAGGTCAGGGTTAGGTCTGGTATTTGCCATCATCTGGCTCATACTTTCGCATTTTTCGCATACTTGTTGGCCGGATCCTGGGCGTTTTCTGGATTGGATCACGTAGTAATGTGGTACCACACTGCAACAGTGAGTTAAACCTGGATTCAATCTGCATTTTAGAAGATAACAGCGGTTATGTCAGGGTTAGGTCTGGTATTCTCCATCATCTGGCTCATACTTTCGCATTTTTCGCATGCATGTTGGCTAGATCCTCGGCGTTTTCTGGTTTGGATCACGTAGTAATGTTGTTCCACACTGCAACAGTGAGTTAAACCTGGATTCAATCTATATTATAGAGGATAACACCGGTTAGGTCAGGGTTACGTCTGGTATTTGCCATCGTCTGCCTCATACTTTCGCATTTTTCGCATACATGTTGGCTAGATCCTCGGCGTTTTCTGGTTTGGATCACGTAGTAATGTAGAACCACTCTGAAACAGTGAGTTAAACCTTGATTCAATCTATATTTTAGAGGATAACACCGGTTAGATCTGGGCTAGGTCTGGTATTTGCCATCTTCTGGCTCATACTTTCGCATTTTTCACCTACTTGTTGGCCATATCCTGGGCGTTTTCTTGTTTGGATCACGTAGTAATATGGTACCACTCTGAAACAGTGAGTCAAACCTGGATTCAATCTATATTTTAGAGGATAACACCGGTTAGATCAGGGTTAGGTCTGGTATTTGCCATCTTCTGGCTCATACTTTCGCATTTTTCGCATACATGTTGGCCAGATCCAGGGCATTTTCTGGTTTGGATCGCGTAGTACCACACTGAATGTGGTACCACACTCAAACAGTGAGTTAATCTTGGATTCAATCTATATTTTAGAGGATAACACCGGTTAGGTCAGGGTTAGGTCTGGTATTTGCCATCTTCTGGCTCATACTTTCGCATTTTTCGCATACTTGTTGGCCAGATCCTGGGCGTTTTCTGGTTTGGATCACGTAGTAATGTGGTACCACACTGCAACAGTGAGTTAAACCTGGATTCAATCTGTATTTTAGAAGATAACACCGGTTAGGTCAGGGTTAGGTCTGGTACTTTCCATCATCTGGCTCATACTTTCGCAATTTACACATACTTGCTGGCCAGATCCTGGGCGTTTTCTGGGTTGGATCAGGTAGTATTGTGGTACCCCACTGAAACAGTGACGTAATCCTGGATTCGATCTATATATTAAAGGGTAACACCGGTTAGGTTTGGGTTAGGTCTGGTATTTGCCATCTTCTGGCTACTACTTTCGCATTTTTCGCATACATGTTGGCCAGATCCTGGGCGTTTTCTGGGTTGGATCAGGTAGTAGTGTGGTACCGCACTGAGACAGTGAAGTAATCCTGGATTCGATCTATATATTAGAGGGTAACACCGGTTAGGATTGGGTTAGGTCAGGTATTTGCCATCATCTGGCCCATGCTTTCGCATTTTTCGCATACTTGTTGGCCAGATCCTGGGCGTTTTCTGGTTTGGATCACGTAGTAATGTGGTACCACTCTGAAACACTGAGTCAAACCTGGATTCAATCTATATTTTAGAGGATAACACCGGTTAGATCGGGGTTAGGTCTGGTATTTGCCATCTTCTGGCTACTACTTTCGCATTTTTCGCATACATGTTGGCCAGATCCTGGGCGTTTTCTGGGTTGGATCAGGTAGTAGTGTGGTACCGCACTGAGACAGTAAAGTAATCCTGGATTCGATCTATATATTAGAGGGTAACACCGGTTAGGATTGGGTTAGGTCTGGTATTTGCCATCATCTGGCTCATACTTTCGCATTTTTCACCTACTTGTTGGCCAGATCCTGGGCTTCTCGTATTTGGATCACGTAGTAATGTAGAACCACTCTGAAACACTGAGTCAAACCTGGATTCAATCTATATTTTAGAGGATAACACCGGTTAGATCATGGTTAGGTCTGGTATTTGCCATCTTCTGGCTACTACTTTCGCATTTTTCGCATACATGTTGGCCAGAACCTCGGCGTTTTCTGGTTTGGATCACGTAGTAATGTTGAACCACTCTGAAACAGTGAGTTAAATCTGGAGTCAATCTATATTTTAGGGGATAACACCAGTTAGATCTGGGTTAGGTCTGGTATCTGCCAACTTCTGGCTCATACTTTCGCATTTTTCGCATACTTGTTGGCCAGATCCTGGGCGAGTTCTGGTTTGAATCACGTAGTAATGTAGAACCACTCAGAAACAGTGAGTTAAACCTGGATCCAACCTATATTTTAGAGGATAACACCGGTTAGGTCAGGGTTAGGTCTGGTATTTGCCATCATCAGGCTCATACTTTCGCATTCTTCGCATACTTCTTGGCCAGATCCTGGGCGTTTTCTGATTTGGGTCACGTGGTAATGTGGTGCCACACTGCAACAGTGTGTTAAACCTGGATTCAATCTATATTTTAGAGGATAACACCGGTTAGGTCAAGGTTAGGTCAGGTATTTGCCATCATCTGGCTCATACTTTCGCATTTTTCGCATACTTGTTGGCCAGATCCTGGGCTTTTCGTATTTGGATCTCGTAGTAATGTAGAACCACTCTGAAACAGTGAGTCAAACCTGGATTCAATCTATATTTTAGAGGATAACACCGGTTAGGTCAGGGTTAGGTCTGGTATTTGCCATCTTCTGGTTCATGCTTTCGCATTTTTCGCATACATGTTGGCCAGATCCTGGGCGTTTTCTGGTTTGGATCACGTAGTAATGTACACCCACTCTGAAACAGTGAGTTAATCCTGGATTCAATCTATATTTTAGAGGATAACACCGGTTAGATCTGGGTTAGGTCTGGTATTTGCCATCATCTGGCTCATACATTCGCATTTTTCGCATTCTTATTAGCCAGATCCTGGGCGTCTTCTGGTTTCGAGCACGTAGTAATGTGGTTCCACACTGCAACAGTGAGCTAATCCTGGATACAATCTATATTTTAGATGATAACACCGGTTAGGTCAGGGTTAGGTCTGGTATTTGCCGTCATCTGACTCATACTTTCGCATTTTTCGCATACTTGTTGGCCCGATCCTGGGCGTTTTCTGGGTTGGATCAGGTAGTATTGTGGTACCGCACTGAAACAGTGACGTAATCCTGGATTCGATCTATATATTAGAGGGTAACACCGGTTAGGTTTGGGTTAGGTCTGGTATTTGCCATCATCTGGCTCATAGTTGCGCATCTTTCGCATACTTGTTGGCCAGATCCTGGGCGTTTTCTGGGTTGGATCAGGTAGTAGTGTGGTACCGCACTCAAACAGTGAGTTAAACCTGGATTCAATCTATATTTTAGAGGATAACACCAGTTAGGTCAGGGTTAGGTCTGGTATTTGCCATCTTCTGGCTCATACATTCGCATTTTTCGCATTCTTATTAGCCAGATCCTGGGCGTCTTCTGGTTTCGAGCACGTAGTAATGTGGTTCCACACTGCAACAGTGAGCTAATCCTGGATACAATCTATATTTTAGATGATAACACCGGTTAGATCTGGGTTAGGTCTGGTATTTGCCATCATCTGGCTCATACTTTCGTATTTTTCACCTACTTGTTGGCCAGATCCTGGGCGTTTTCTTGTTTGGATCACGTAGTAATATGGTACCACTCTGAAACAGTGAGTCAAACCTGGATTCAATCTATATTTTAGAGGATAAGACCGGTTAGGTCAGGGTTAGGTCTGGTATTTGCCATCATCTGGCTCATACTTTCGCATTTTCCGCATACTTGTTGGCCAGATCCTGGGCTTTTCGTATTTGGATCACGTAGTAATGTAGAACCACTCTGAAACACTGAGTCAAACCTGGATTCAATCTATATTTTAGAGGATAACACCGGTTAGATCAGGGTTAGGTCTGGTATTTGCCATCTTCTGGCTACTACTTTCGCATTTTTCGCATACATGTTGGCCAGATCCTGGGCGTTTTCTGGTTTGGATCACGTAGTAATGTAGACCCACTCTGAAACAGCGAGTTATACCTGGATCCAATCTATATTTTAGAGGATAGCACCGGTTAGGTCAGGGCTAGGTCCGGTATTTGCCATCATCTGGCTCATACATTCGCAATTTTCGCATACTTGTTGGCCAGATCCTGGGCGTTTTCTGGTTTGGATTACGTAGTAATGTGGTACCACACTGAAACAGTGAGTTAATCCTGGATTCGATCTATATATTAGAGGGCAACACCGGTTAGGTTTGGGTTAGGTCTGGTATTTGCCATCATCTGGCTCATACTTTCGCATTTTTCGCGTACTTTGTTGGCCAGATCCTGGGCGTTTTCTTGTTTGGATCACGTAGTAATATGGTACCACTCTGAAACAGTGAGTCAAACCTGGATTCAATCTATATTTTAGAGGATAACACCGGTTAGATCAGGGTTAGGTCTGGTATTTGCCATCATCTGCCTCATACTTTCGCATTTTTCGCATACTTGTTGGCCAGATCCTGGGCGTTTTCTGGTTTGGATCATGTAGTAATGTAGAACACACTCTGAAACAGTGAGTTAAACCTGGATCCAATCTATCTTTTAGAGGATAACACCGGTTAGGTCAGGGTTAGATCTGGTATTTGCCATCATCTGGCTCATACTTTCGTATTTTTCGCCTACTTATTGCTTCTATGTTGGATCACGTAGTAGTGTGGTACCACACTGAAACAGCGAGTTAAACCGGGGTCCGATCAATACATTAGAGGATAACACCGGTTAGGTCTGGGTTAGGTCTGGTATTAGCCTTCACCTGGTTCATACTTTCGCATTTTTCGCATACTTGATTGCAAGATCCTGGGAGTTTTCTGGTTTGGATCACGTACCAATGTGGTATCACACTGAAACAGTGAGTTAAACGTGGATTCAATCTATATTTTAGAGGATAACACCTGTTAGGTCAGGGTTAGGTCTCGTATTTGCCATCATCTGGCTCATACTTTCGCATTTTTCGCCTACTTGTTGGCCAGATCCTGGGTGTTCTCTGGTTTGGATCACGTAGTAATGAGGTACCACACTGAAACAGTGAGTTAATCTTGGCTTCAATCTACATTTTAGAGGATAACATCGGTTAGGTCAGGGTTAGGTCTGGTATTTGCCATCATCTGGCTCATACTTTCGCATTTTTCGCATACTTGTTGGCCAGATCCTGGGCGTTTTCTTTGTTGGATCACGTAGCAATGAGGTACCACACTGAAACAATGAGTTAATCTTGGCTTCAATCTACATTTTAGAGGATAACATCGGTTAGGTCAGGGTTAGCTCTGGTATTTGCCATCGCCTGGCTCATACTTTCGCATTTTTGGCCTACTTGTTGGCCAGATCCTGGGCGTTTTCTATGTAGGATCACGTAGTAATGAGGTACCACACTGAAACAGTGAGTTAATCTTGGCTTCAATCTACATTTTAGAGGATAACATCGGTTAGGTCAGGGTTAGGTCTGGTATTTGCCATCATCTGGCTCATACTTTCGTATTTTTCGCCTACTTATTGCTTTTATGTTGGATCACGTAGTAGTGTGGTACCACACTGAAACAGCGAGTTAAACCGGGGTCCGATCAATACATTAGAGGATAACACCGGTTAGGTCTGGGTTAGGTCTGGTATTAGCCTTCACCTGGCTCATACATTCGCATTTTTCGCATACTTGATTGCAAGATCCTGGGAGTTTTCTGGTTTGGATCACGTACCAATGTGGTATCACACTGAAACAGTGAGTTAAACGTGGATTCAATCTATATTTTAGAGGATAACACCTGTTAGGTCAGGGTTAGGTCTCGTATTTGCCATCATCTGGCTCATACTATCGCATTTTTCGCCTACTTGTTGGCCAGATCCTGGCTGTTTTCTGGTTTGGGTCACGTAGTAATGTGGTACCACACTGAAACAGTGAGTCAAACCTGGATTCAATCTATATTTTAGAGGATAACACCGGTTAGGTCTGGGTTAGGTCTGGTATTAGCCTTCACCTGGCTCATAATTTCGCATTTTTCGCATACATGTTGCCCAGAACCTGGTCGTTTTCTGGTTTGGATCACGTAGTAATGTGGTAACACACTGAAACAGTGAGTCAAACCTGGATTCAATCTATATTTTAGAGGATAACACCTGTTAGGTCAGGGTTAGGTCTCGTATTTGCCATCATCTGGCTCATACTTTCGCATTTTTCGCCTACTTGTTGGCCAGATCCTGGGCGTTTTCTATGTAGGATCACGTAGTAGTGAGGTACCACACTGAAACAGTGAGTTAATCTTGGCTTCAATCTACATTTTAGAGGATAACATCGGTTAGGTCAGGGTTAGCTCTGGTATTTGCCATCGCCTGGCTCATACTTTCGCATTTTTGGCCTACTTGTTGGCCAGATCCTGGGCGTTTTCTATGTTGGATCACGTAGTAATGAGGTACCACACTGAAACAGTGAGTTAATCTTGGCTTCAATCTACATTTTAGAGGATAACATCGGTTAGGTCAGGGTTAGGTCTGGTATTTGCCATCATCTGGCTCATACTTTCGTATCTTTCGCCTACTTATTGCTTCTATGTTGGATCACGTAGTAGTGTGGTACCACACTGAAACAGCGAGTTAAACCGGGGTCCGATCAATACATTAGAGGATAACACCGGTTAGGTCTGGGTTAGGTCTGGTATTTGCCATCATCTGGCTCATACTTTCGTATTTTTCGCCTACTTATTGCTTCTATGTTGGATCACGTAGTAGTGTGGTACCACACTGAAACAGCGAGTTAAACCGGGGTCCGATCAATACATTAGAGGATAACACCGGTTAGGTCTGGGTTAGGGCTGGTATTAGCCTTCACCTGGCTCATACTTTCGCATTTTTCGCATACTTGATTGCAAGATCCTGGGAGTTTTCTGGTTTGGTCACGTACCAATGTGGTATCACACTGAAACAGTGAGTTAAACGTGGATTCAATCTATATTTTAGAGGATAACACCTGTTAGGTCAGGGTTAGGTCTCGTATTTGCCATCATCTGGCTCATACTTTCGCATTTTTCGCCTACTTGTTGGCCAGATCCTGGGTGTTCTCTGGTTTGGATCACGTAGTAATGAGGTACCACACTGAAACAGTGAGTTAATCTTGGCTTCAATCTACATTTTAGAGGATAACATCGGTTAGGTCAGGGTTAAGTCTGGTATTTGCCATCATCTGGCTCATACTTTCGCATTTTTCGCATACTTGTTGGCCATGTCCCGGGCGTTTTCTGGTTTGGGTCACGTAGTAATGTGGTACCACACTGAAACAGTGAGTCAAACCTGGATTCAATCTATATTTTAGAGGATAACACCGGTTAGGTCTGGGTTAGGTCTGGTATTAGCCTTCACCTGGCTCATAATTTCGCATTTTTCGCATACATGTTGCCCAGATCCTGGTCGTTTTCTGGTTTGGATCACGTAGTAATGTGGTAACACACTGAAACAGCGAGTTAAACCGGGGTCCGATCAATACATTAGAGGATAACACCGGTTAGGTCTGGGTTAGGTCTGGTATTAGCCTTCACCTGACTCATACTTTCGCATTTTTCGCATACTTGATTGCAAGATCCTGGGAGTTTTCTGGTTTGGATCACGTACCAATGTGGTATCACACTGAAACAGTGAGTTAAACGTGGATTCAATCTATATTTTAGAGGATAACACCTGTTAGGTCAGGGTTAGGTCCGGTATTTGCCATCATCTGGCTCATACTTTCGTATTTTTCGCCTACGTATTGCTTCTAGGTTGGATCACGTAGTAATGCGGTACCACACTGAAACGGTGAGTTAAGCCTGGATTCAATCTATATTTCAGAGAATAACTCCGGATAGGTCAGGGTTAGGTCTGGTATTTGCCAGCATCTGGCACATACTTTCGCATTTTTCACATACTTGTTCGCCAGATCCTGGGCGTTTTCTGGTTTGGATCACGTAGTAATGAGGTACCACACTGAAACAGTGAGTTAATCTTGGCTTCAATCTACATTTTAGAGGATAACAACGGTTAGGTCAGGGTTAGCTCTGGTATTTGCCATCATCTGGCTCATGCTTTCGCATTTTTCACCTACTTGTTGGCTTGATCCTGGGCTTTTTCTGGTTTGGATCACATTGTAATGTGATACCACACTGAAGCAGTGAAGTAAACCTCGATCCGATCGATATTTTAGGGGATAAATCCGGTTAGGTCAGGGATAGGTCTGGTAACTGCCAGCATTTGGCTCATACTTTCGCTTATTTCGCATAATTGTTGGCCAGATCCTGGGCGTTTTCTGGTTTGGATCACGTAGTAATGTGGTACCACACTGCAACAGTGAGATAAACCTGGATTCAGTCTATATTTTGGAGGATAGCACCGGTTAGGTCAGGGTTAGGTCTGGTATTTGCCATCATCTGGCTCATACTTTCGCATTTTTCACCTACTTGTTGGCCAGATCCCGGGCGTTTTCTGTGTTGGATCACGTAATAATGTTGTACCACACTGAAACAGTGAGTTAAACCTGGATTCAATCTATATTTTAGAGGGTACCACCGGTTAGGTCAGGGTTAGGTCTGGTATTAGCCTTCACCTGGCTCATAATTTCGCATTTTTCGCATACTTGATTGCAAGATCCTGGGAGTTTTCTGGTTTGGTCACGTACCAATGTGGTATCACACTGAAACAGTGAGTTAAACGTGGATTCAATCTATATTTTAGAGGATAACACCGGTTAGGTCTGGGTTAGGTCTGGTATTTGCCATCATCTGGCTCATACTTTCGCATTTTTCACATACTTGTTCGCCAGATCCTGGGCCTTTTCTGGGTTGGATCACGTAGTAATGTGGTACCACACTGCAACAGTGAGTTAAACCTCGATTCAATCTATATTTTGGAGGATAACACCGGTTAGGTCAGGGTTAGGTCTGGCATTTGCCATCATCTGGCACATACTTTAGCATTTTTCGCATACTTGTTGGCCAGGTCCTGGGCGTTTTCTGGTTTGGATCAGGTAGTAATGTGGTACCGCACTGCAACACTGAGTTAAACCTGGATTCAATCTATATTTTAGAGAATAACTCCGGTTAGGTCAGGCTTGGGTCTGGTATTTGCCATCATCTGGCTCATACTTTCGTATTTTTCGCCTACTTATTGCTTCTATGTTGGATCACGTAGTAGTGTGGTACCACACTGAAACAGCGAGTTAAACCGGGGTCCGATCAATACATTAGAGGATAACACCGGTTAGGTCTGGGTTAGGTCTGGTATTAGCCTTCACCTGGCTCATAGTTTCGCATTTTTCGCATACATGTTGCCCAGATCCTGGTCGTTTTCTGGTTTGGATCACGTAATGTGGTAACACACTGAAACTGGGAATTAATCCTGGATTCGATCTATATTTTAGAGGACAACACCGGTTAGGTTTGGGTTAGGTCTGGTATTTTCCATCATCTGGCTCATACTTTCGCATTTTTCGCATACTTGATTGCAAGATCCTGGGCCTTTTCTGGGTTGGATCACCTAGTAATGTGGTACCACACTGCAACAGTGAGATAAACCCGGATTCAATCTATATTTCAGAGAATAACTCCAGTTAGGTCAGGGTTAGGGCTGTTATTTGCCAGCATCTGGCACATATTTTCGCATTTTTCACATACTTGTTCGCCAGATCCTGGGCGGTTTCTGGTTTGGGTCACGTAGTAATGTGGTACCGCACTGCAACACTGAGTCAAATCTGGATTTAATCTATATTTTAGAGAATAACTCCGGTTACGTCAGGCTTAGGTCCGGTATTGCCCATCATCTGGCTCATACTTTCGTATTTTTCGCCTACTTATTGCTTCTAGGTAGGATCACGTAGTAATGCGGTACCACACTGAAACGGTGAGTTAAGCCTGGATTCAATCTATATTTTAGAGGATAACACCGGTTAGGTCTGGGTTAGGTCTGGTATTAGCCTTCACCTGGCTCATAATTCCGCATTTTTCGCATACATGTTGGCCAGATCCTGGGCGTTTTCTGGTTTGGATCAGGTAGTAATGTGGTACCGCACTGCAACACTGAGTTAAACCTGGATTCAATCTATATTTTAGAGGATAACACCTGTTAGGTCAGGGTTAGGTCTGGTATTTGCCATCATCTGGCTCGTACTTTCGTATTTTTCGCCTACTTATTGCTTCTAGGTTGGATCACGTAGTAACGCGGTACCACACTGCAACAGTGAGATAAACCTGGAATCAGTCTATATTTTGGAGGATAACACCGGTTAGGTCAGGGTTAGGTCTGGTATTTGCCATCATCTGGCTCATACTTTCGCATTTTCCGCATACTTGTTGGCCATGTCCCGGGCGTTTTCTGGTTTAGATCACGTAGTAATGTGGTACCACACTGAAACAGTGAGTAAAACCTGGATTCAATCTATATTTTAGAGGATAACACCGGTTAGATCAGGGTTAGGTCTGGTATTTGCCATCACCTGGCACATACTTTCGCATTTTTCGCATACTTGTTGGCCAGGTCCTGGGCCTTTTCTGGGTTGGATCACGTAGTAATGTGGTACAACACTGCAACAGTGAGTTAAACCTGGATTCAATGTATATTTTAGAGGATAACACCGGTTAGGTCAGGGTTAGGTCTGGCATTTGCCATCACCTGGCACATACTTTCGCATATTCCGTATACATGTTAGCCAGATCCTGGGCGTTTTCTGGTTTGGATCACGTAGTAATGAGGTACCACACTGAAACAGTGAGTAAAACCTGGATTCAATCTATATTTTAGAGGATAACACCGGTTAGATCAGGGTTAGGTCTGGTATTTGCCATCATCTGGCTCATACTTTCGCATTTTTCACCTACTTGTTGGCCAGATCCCGGTCGTTTTCTGGGTTGGATCACGTAGTAATATTGTACCACACTGAAGTGAGTTAAACCTGGATTCAATGTATATTTTAGAGGATAACACCGGTTAGGTCAGGGTTAGGTCTGGCATTTGCCATCACCTGGCACATGCTTTCGCATATTCCGTATACATGTTAGCCAGATCCTGGGCGTTTTCTGGTTTGGATCACGTAGTAATGAGGTACCACACTGAAGCAGTGAGTTCATCTTGGCTTCAATCTACATTTTAGAGGATAACATCGGTTAGGTCAGGGTTAACTCTGGCGTTTGCCATCATCTAGCTCATACTTTCGCATTTTTCGCCTACTTATTGCTTCTAGGTTGGATCACGTAGTAATGCGGTACCACACTGAAACTGGGAATTAATCCTGGATTCAATCTATATTTTAGAGGATAACACCTGTTAGGTCAGGGTTAGGTCTCGTATTTGCCATTATTTGGCTCATACTTTCGCATTTTTGGCCTACTTGTTGGCCAGATCCTGGGCGTTTTCTATGTTGGATCGCGTAGCAATGAGGTACCACACTGAAACAGTGAGTTAATCTTGGCTTCAATCTACATTTTAGAGGATAACATCGGTTAGGTCAGGGTTACCTCTGGTATTTGCCATCATCTGGCTCATACTTTCGCATTTTCCGCATACTTGTTGGCCATGTCCCGGGCGTTTTCTGGTTTAGATCACGTAGTAATGTTGTACCACACTGAAGTGAGTTAAACCTGGATTCGATCTACATTTTAGAGGATAACATCGGTTAGGTCAGGGTTACCTCTGGTATTTGCCATCATCTGGCTCATACTTTCGCATTTTCCGCATACTTGTTGGCCATGTCCCGGGCGTTTTCTGGTTTAGATCACGTTGTAATGTTGTACCACACTGAAGTGAGTTAAACCTGGATTCGATCTATATTTTAGAGGACAACACCGGTTAGGTTTGGGTTAGGTCTGGTATTTTCCATCATCAGGCTCATACTTTCGCATTTTTCGCATACTTGATTGCAAGATCCTGGGAGTTTTGTGGTTTGGATCACGTAGTAATGTGGTAACACACTGAAACTGGGAATTAATCCTGGATTCAATCTATATTTTAGAGGATAACACCGGTTAGGTTTGGGTTAGGTCTGGTATTTGCCATCATCTGGCTCATACTTTCGCATTTTTCGCATACTTGTTGGCCAGAACCTGGGCGTTTTGTGGTTTGGATCACGTAGTAATGTGGTAACACACTGAAACTGGGAATTAATCCTGGATTCAATCTATATTTTAGAGGACAACACCGGTTAGGTTTTGGTTAGGTCTGGTATTTTCCATCATCTGGCTCATACTTTCGCATTTTTCGCATACTTGATTGCAAGATCCTGGGAGTTTTCTGGTTTGGATCACGTAGTAATGTTGTACCACACTGAAGTGAGTTAAACCTGGATTCGATCTATATTTTAGAGGACAACAACGGTTAGGTTTGGGTTAGGGCTGTTATTTGCCAGCATCTGGCACATATTTTCGCATTTTTCACATACTTGTTCGCCAGATCCTGGGCGTTTTCTGGTTTGGGTCACGTAGTAATGTGGTACCGCACTGCAACACTGAGTCAAATCTGGATTTAATCTATATTTTAGAGAATAACTCCGGTTAGGTCAGGCTTAGGTCCGGTATTTGCCATCATCTGGCTCGTACTTTCGTATTTTTCGCCTACTTATTGCTTCTAGGTTGGATCACGTAGTAACGCGGTACCACACTGCAACAGTGAGATAAACCTGGATTCAGTCTATATTTTGGAGGATAACACCGGTTAGGTCAGGGTTAGGTCTGGTATTTGCCATCATCTGGCTCATACTTTCGCATTTTCCGCATACTTGTTGGCCATGTCCCGGGCGTTTTCTGGTTTAGATCACGTAGTAATGTGGTACCACACTGAAACAGTGAGTAAAACCTGGATTCAATCTATATTTTAGAGGATAACACCGGTTAGATCAGGGTTAGGTCTGGTATTTGCCATCACCTGGCACATACTTTCGCATTTTTCGCATACTTGTTGGCCAGGTCCTGGGCCTTTTCTGGGTTGGATCACGTAGTAATGTGGTACAACACTGCAACAGTGAGTTAAACCTGGATTCAATGTATATTTTAGAGGATAACACCGGTTAGGTCAGGGTTAGGTCTGGCATTTGCCATCACCTGGCTCATACTTTCGCATTTTCCGCATACTTGTTGGCCATGTCCCGGGCGTTTTCTGGTTTAGATCACGTAGTAATGTTGTACCACACTGAAGTGAGTTAAACCTGGATTCGATCTACATTTTAGAGGATAACATCGGTTAGGTCAGGGTTACCTCTGGTATTTGCCATCATCTGGCTCATACTTTCGCATTTTCCGCATACTTGTTGGCCATGTCCCGGGCGTTTTCTGGTTTAGATCACGTAGTAATGTTGTACCACACTGAAGTGAGTTAAACCTGGATTCGATCTATATTTTAGAGGACAACACCGGTTAGGTTTGGGTTAGGTCTCGTATTTTCCATCATCAGGCTCATACTTTCGCATTTTTCGCATACTTGATTGCAAGATCCTGGGAGTTTTCTGGTTTGGATCACGTAGTAATGTTGTACCACACTGAAGTGAGTTAAACCTGGATTCGATCTATATTTTAGAGGACAACACCGGTTAGGTTTGGGTTAGGTCTGGTATTTGCCATCATCTGGCTCATACTTTCGCATTTTTCGCATACTTGTTGGCCAGAACCTGGGCGTTTTGTGGTTTGGATCACGTAGTAATGTGGTAACACACTGAAACTGGGAATTAATCCTGGATTCAATCTATATTTTAGAGGATAACACCGGTTAGGTTTGGGTTAGGTCTGGTATTTGCCATCATCTGGCTCATACTTTCGCATTTTTCGCATACTTGTTGGCCAGAACCTGGGCGTTTTGTGGTTTGGATCACGTAGTAATGTGGTAACACACTGAAACTGGGAATTAATCCTGGATTCAATCTATATTTTAGAGGACAACACCGGTTAGGTTTTGGTTAGGTCTGGTATTTTCCATCATCTGGCTCATACTTTCGCATTTTTCGCATACTTGATTGCAAGATCCTGGGAGTTTTCTGGTTTGGATCACGTAGTAATGTTGTACCACACTGAAGTGAGTTAAACCTGGATTCGATCTATATTTTAGAGGACAACAACGGTTAGGTTTGGGTTAGGGCTGTTATTTGCCAGCATCTGGCACATATTTTCGCATTTTTCACATACTTGTTCGCCAGATCCTGGGCGTTTTCTGGTTTGGGTCACGTAGTAATGTGGTACCGCACTGCAACACTGAGTCAAATCTGGATTTAATCTATATTTTCGAGAATAACTCCGGTTAGGTCAGGCTTAGGTCCGGTATTTGCCATCATCTGGCTCGTACTTTCGTATTTTTCGCCTACTTATTGCTTCTAGGTTGGATCACGTAGTAACGCGGTACCACACTGCAACAGTGAGATAAACCTGGATTCAGTCTATATTTTGGAGGATAACACCGGTTAGGTCAGGGTTAGGTCTGGTATTTGCCATCATCTGGCTCATACTTTCGCATTTTCCGCATACTTGTTGGCCATGTCCCGGGCGTTTTCTGGTTTAGATCACGTAGTAATGTGGTACCACACTGAAACAGTGAGTAAAACCTGGATTCAATCTATATTTTAGAGGATAACACCGGTTAGATCAGGGTTAGGTCTGGTATTTGCCATCACCTGGCACATACTTTCGCATTTTTCGCATACTTGTTGGCCAGGTCCTGGGCCTTTTCTGGGTTGGATCACGTAGTAATGTTGTACCACACTGAAGTGAGTTAAACCTGGATTCGATCTATATTTTAGAGGACAACAACGGTTAGGTTTGGGTTAGGGCTGTTATTTGCCAGCATCTGGCACATACTTTCGCATTTTTCGCATACTTGTTGGCCAGAACCTGGGCGTTTTGTGGTTTGGATCACGTAGTAATGTGGTAACACACTGAAACTGGGAATTAATCCTGGATTCGATCTATATTTTAGAGGACAACACCGGTTAGGTTTGGGTTAGGTCTCGTATTTTCCATCATCAGGCTCATACTTTCGCATTTTTCGCATACTTGATTGCAAGATCCTGGGAGTTTTCTGGTTTGGATCACGTAGTAATGTTGTACCACACTGAAGTGAGTTAAACCTGGATTCGATCTATATTTTAGAGGACAACAACGGTTAGGTTTGGGTTAGGTCTGGCATTTGCCATCACCTGGCACATACTTTCGCATATTCCGTATACATGTTAGCCAGATCCTGGGCGTTTTCTGGTTTGGATCACGTAGTAATGAGGTACCACACTGAAACAGTGAGTAAAACCTGGATTCAATCTATATTTTAGAGGATAACACCGGTTAGATCAGGGTTAGGTCTGGTATTTGCCATCATCTGGCTCATACTTTCGCATTTTTCACCTACTTGTTGGCCAGATCCCGGGCGTTTTCTGGGTTGGATCACGTAGTAATATTGTACCACACTGAAGTGAGTTAAACCTGGATTCAATGTATATTTTAGAGGATAACACCGGTTAGGTCAGGGTTAGGTCTGGCATTTGCCATCACCTGGCACATGCTTTCGCATATTCCGTATACATGTTAGCCAGATCCTGGGCGTTTTCTGGTTTGGATCACGTAGTAATGAGGTACCACACTGAAGCAGTGAGTTCATCTTGGCTTCAATCTACATTTTAGAGGATAACATCGGTTAGGTCAGGGTTAACTCTGGCGTTTGCCATCATCTAGCTCATACTTTCGCATTTTTCGCCTACTTATTGCTTCTAGGTTGGATCACGTTGTAATGCGGTACCACACTGAAACTGGGAATTAATCCTGGATTCAATCTATATTTTAGAGGATAACACCTGTTAGGTCAGGGTTAGGTCTCGTATTTGCCATTATTTGGCTCATACTTTCGCATTTTTGGCCTACTTGTTGGCCAGATCCTGGGCGTTTTCTATGTTGGATCACGTAGCAATGAGGTACCACACTGAAACAGTGAGTTAATCTTGGCTTCAATCTACATTTTAGAGGATAACATCGGTTAGGTCAGGGTTACCTCTGGTATTTGCCATCATCTGGCTCATACTTTCGCATTTTCCGCATACTTGTTGGCCATGTCCCGGGCGTTTTCTGGTTTAGATCACGTAGTAATGTTGTACCACACTGAAGTGAGTTAAACCTGGATTCGATCTATATTTTAGAGGACAACACCGGTTAGGTTTGGGTTAGGTCTGGTATTTTCCATCATCTGGCTCATACTTTCGCATTTTTCGCATACTTGATTGCAAGATCCTGGGAGTTTTCTGGTTTGGATCACGTAGTAATGTTGTACCACACTGAAGTGAGTTAAACCTGGATTCGATCTATATTTTAGAGGACAACACCGGTTAGGTTTGGGTTAGGTCTGGTATTTGCCATCATCTGGCTCATACTTTCGGATTTTTCGCATACTTGTTGGCCAGAACCTGGGCGTTTTGTGGTTTGGATCACGTAGTAATGTGGTAACACACTGAAACTGGGAATTAATCCTGGATTCAATCTATATTTTAGAGGATAACACCGGTTAGGTTTGGGTTAGGTCTGGTATTTGCCATCATCTGGCTCATACTTTCGCATTTTTCGCATACTTGTTGGCCAGAACCTGGGCGTTTTGTGGTTTGGATCACGTAGTAATGTGGTAACACACTGAAACTGGGAATTAATCCTGGATTCAATCTATATTTTAGAGGACAACACCGGTTAGGTTTTGGTTAGGTCTGGTATTTTCCATCATCTGGCTCATACTTTCGCATTTTTCGCATACTTGTTGGCCAGAACCTGGGCGTTTTGTGGTTTGGATCACGTAGTAATGTGGTAACACACTGAAACTGGGAATTAATCCTGGATTCAATCTATATTTTAGAGGATAACACCTGTTAGGTCAGGGTTAGGTCCCGTATTTGCCATTATTTGGCTCATACTTTCGCATTTTTGGCCTACTTGTTGGCCAGATCCTGGGCGTTTTCTATGTTGGATCACGTAGCAATGAGGTACCTCACTGAAACAGTGAGTTAATCTTGGCTTCAATCTACATTTTAGAGGATAACATCGGTTAGGTCAGGGTTACCTCTGGTATTTGCCATCATCTGGCTCATACTTTCGCATTTTTCGCCTACTTGTTGGCCTGATCCTGGGCGTTTTCTGGTTTGGATCACGTAGTAATGTTGTACCACACTGAAGTGAGTTAAACCTGGATTCGATCTATATTTTAGAGGACAACACCGGTTAGGTTTGGGTTAGGTCTGGTATTTTCCATCATCTGGCTCATACTTTCGCATTTTTCGCATACTTGATTGCAAGATCCTGGGAGTTTTCTGGTTTGGATCACGTAGTAATGCGGTACCACACTGCCACATGAGTTAAACCAGGATTCAATCTATATTTTAGAGGATAACACCGGTTAGGTTTGGGTTAGGTCTGGTATTTGCCATCATCTAGCTCATACTTTCACATTTTTCGCATACTTGTTGGCCAGATCCTGGGCGTTTTCTGGTTTGCTTCACGTAATAATGGGGTACCACACTGATACAGTGAGTTAAGCCTGGATTCGATCTATATATTAGAGGGTAACACCGGTTAGGTTTGGGCTAGGTCTGGTATTTGCCATCATCTGGCCCATACTTTCGCATTTTTCGCATACTTGTTGGCCAGATCCTGGGCGTTTTCTGGTTTGAATCACATAGTAATGTGGTACCACACTGCCACATGAGTTAAACCTGGATTCAATCTATATTTTTGAGGATAACACCGGTTAGGTCAGGGTTAGGTCTGGTATTTGCCATCGTCTGGCCCATACTTTCGCATTCTTCGCATACTTGTTGGCCATATCCTGGGCGCTTTCTGGTTTGGGTCACGTAGTAATGTGGTGCCACACTGCCACATGAGTTAAACCTGGATTCAATCTATATTTTAGAGGATAACACCGGTTAGGTTTGGGCTAGGTCTGGTATTTGCCATCATCTGGCTGATAGTTTCGCATTTTTCGCATACTTGTTGGCCAAATCCTGGGCGTTTTCTGGTTTGGATCACGTAGTAATGTGGTTCTACACTGCATCAGTGAGTTAAACCTGGATACAATCTATATTTTAGAGGATAACACTGAATAGGTCAGGGTTAGGTCTGGTATTTGCCATAATCTGGTGCATACTTTCGCATTTCTCGCATACTTGTTGGCCAGATCCGGGACGTTTTCTGGTTTGGATCACGTAGTAATGCGGAACCACACTGATACAGTGAGTTAAGCCTGGATTCGATCTATATATTAGAGGGTAACACCGGTTAGGTTTGGGTTAGGTCTGGTATTTGCCATCATCTAGCTCATACTTTTTTTTTTTTTTTTTTTTTTTTTTGTAGTGGGGAAAATCTTCGAAAGACTCCCTCCCACCTCCTTGGGGAGAGTTGGGAGGGGTGTGTGGGATTCCCCGCGCCCGTACAACGACAGGCGCGGGACCTACCCACTAAAAACCCCACGGTGACCCTTCGGCACGCTTTGGGAGGATACCGGGAATCGCTCGAAGCCATTCTTCCGGTATCCTCCCCGTGCCCGCGCTTTCGCGCCCATCCCCCGGGGGGACAATCGGTCCCCCCAGTAGACACACTGCCTCATAGCGGCGGGACGGGGCCACTCCATCCCGCCGCTATCCGTCCCGGGGCCGCGTTTAGTGGCGGCTGCGAGCCCCAACTCGCAACCGCCCGCGACCCCGTTTCCACCCCTCGGCGGCCGGGCGTTCATGGCCGCACCAGACCGCCGAGGGTGCCTCCCCTTGCGTCGGACCGGTAGGGGGAGGCACTCCTACCCCCAACCGGTCCGACCCGGCGCCGCCTGGCGGGAGGAGTGTCCCCTCAGGACCCCCCTCCCAGCCTAGGTCATCCGCCACGCCGAGGCGGCCGCCCGCGACGCCTCGCGACCGGGCGACGACCTCGGGCCACCGCACGAGCGCGCGCTTCAGCACGCCGCTGAAGCTCGCGCTCCCTCCCCGCGGCCTCCTTCTGCAACATTACGTTCTCGCAGAAGGAGGCCACGGCCCTCCACTTCTCCTCGCTGCCGAGCATGGCGCGCACCACGCCCGGCAGCGAGACATCCCGCCCGACGACGCCGACCAGGACACGGCGCTCCCCCTCCCACGCGGGGCATACCTCCAGGGTATGATCCGCCGTGTCCTGCTCAGCGTCGCAGTGGCAGCAACGCGCCGTCGGCTCCTTCCCTATCCGGCACAGGTATCTTCCGAAGCTGCCATGCCCGGAAAATACCTGTGCCAGCCGGTAGGTGAGGCTGCCATGGCCTCTGTCCAGCCACTCCTTCAGGAGTGGCCGAACAGCCCCGACAGTCCGGTGCCCCGCGGTTGGCAGAGCCAGCCGCTCCTGCCACGCGAGCAACACGGACTGCCGGGCCTGGCGCTTCAAATCGCCCCAAGCAGGTTCCTGCCCGCCCGGGACCGCCCCCACCCCCGCGCGACGGTCGACGCGTCGCCGGTACATCACCGCGTGCGACCGCGCGAGCAGGTCCATGGGCGGCATCCCCGCTAGAACCGTCGCCGCCTCATGTGACATGGTCCGATACCCGCGGACGACCCTGAGCGCCATGCGCCTCTGCACCCGACGCAGCATAGTCATGCTGCGCCGGGAGGCAGCCAGGTCGTCCGCCCAGACGGGGGCCCCGTATAGGGCCACCGACTGGACCATTGCCACATAGAGGCGACGAACTCGGCCCGCCGGGCCCCCCAGGTTGGGCAGGATCCGGCCCAGAGCCGCAACCATCCTTTCCAACCGGGGGACCAGGCAGCGGAAATGCTTCTCGAAACGCCAGTGGCTATCGAGGATCAGCCCTAGATACCTGATCTGGGGCTTCACCTCGATGTCAGCCCCACCCACCCGAATCAGAGGGGGTGGCGGATCCTGCCGAGGTGAATGAAACGCAATCACCTCGGTCTTATGGACCGCCACCGTCATCCCCATCCCCCTGATCCGGTCGACGACGCGTTGCGACCCCTCCTCCGCGCGACGCATGGCCCTCCCCCAGTGCGCCCCGACGGCCAGCACCAGTGTGTCATCCGCATAACACACCGTGCTGACACCGTCGGGGAGGCCGGCCCGCAACACCGAGTCGTACGCGATGTTCCACAGGAGTGGCCCGAGGACCGACCCCTGCGGAACACCGCAGTACACCTCCCTCCGCATATCACCATCCCGGCCCGGATACTCGATCCACCTGCCGCGGAGATAATCCCCGACGACCGCCCTGAGACAAGGGGGGACTCGATGATATTCGAGTCCCCTCCTTATCTCTTCCCAGGGGAGGGTGTTAAAGGCATTGGCAATATCCAAGGATATTGCCAATGCCACCCCTCCCCGGGAGACGGCCGCCTCCGAGAGGGCCCTCACACGACCTATCGCGTCGATAGTCGATCGGCCCCCCGGAAACCGAACTGGCAGTCGGCCAGACCGGGATCACCCCGCGACAGGTGCTCGACGAGGCGGGCAGCAATCACACGCTCGAAGAGCTTGCCCACCTCGTCGAGGAGACAAATGGGCCGGTATGCGGAGGGAGACTCCGCGGGCCGACCCTCCTTCCGGAGGAGGACCATCCTCGCCACCTTCCAACTGGGGGGGAATCGCCCGTCCCTCAGGCAGCGGTCGAACGACCGCCTGAGGTCGGCCCCAAGGACGCCCTGGGTCAAGACCCAAACCCGGCCGGGCACACCATCCGGACCCGGGGCCGTGTTACGGACCCCGAGCCGTCTGATGGCCGCTGCCAGCTCCTCCTGCGTGACCCCCAGCTCGGCCGTCCACTCCACTGGGACAGCCGCCGCCGCCGGAGGACGCGGTCCCCTCTCCCCAATTGGGAAGAGTGTATTGACCACGTCCTCCAGCAGCCGGGGGTCAAGACCCTCGGTGACGGGGCGCGCCCACGGGCGGAGCTTATTCAGCACCACCTTATATGGGCGCCCCCATGGATCGTCATCAAGGGTTTGGAGGAGCTCCTTCCATGCCTGGGTCTTGGCCCGTTTGATGGCGACCTGCAGAGCAACCCGCGCCACGCGGTATGCTCCATACAGGTCATCAGCTGCCCTCGCTCGCGCCACGCCGTCGCCTGTACGTTGACGACGGCGCGCGCGGGTGTACTGGCGTCGGGCGCGGACAGTCGCGACTCGCAACTCCGCGATCGCGTCCGACCACCAGTACACCGCCCGGCGAGGAGAAGCCCGCCCGACCCGAGGCATCGCTGCGTCGCAAATACCCGCGACCAATGCTCCGAGCCGGGCGACCTCCTCCTCTATGCTCGGCAACTCGGCCGCTCCCTGCGGCCAAGTTGCAGCGAGGGCAGCTGCCATCAGGGCGTCCTTGTCCAGGCGCCGAAGCGCCCAGCGGCGTGGTGGGGCGCCACGCAGGCGGCCGTGTCGGGATGCACTCGCGGCGGCAGAGACCTCCATCCGAATGTACCGGTGATCGGAGAGTGTCTCTGCCCCCGCGACCACGTGCCAACCCGACACCATGCGCACGGCGTTGGGGGTCGCGAATCCAACATCCACGATGGACCCCCCATATCGCCGCACGCATGTGTGCTCCGACCCCCGGTTCAATACCCGGAGGTCGAGCCCCGCCGCCCAATCGCCCAGGATCCCGCCGCGAACGGAGGTCCTGGGGGATCCCCAAGCCACCGACTTGGCATTAAAATCCCCCAGGACCAGCACCGGCCGGGCCGCGTAGCGCTGCACGCATGCCGCGACCTCGGCCAAGTACAGCTCGAACGCAGCGTGACCGCTACGGGGCGAAATGTAGCACCCCACCACAGCGACTCCCCCCCAGTCCACGGCGACGAATCCCCGACCGCGCTCCAACAAGGAGAACGGTGGGGACCCGTCGCCCCCTCCCCATACCGTCGCCACCAAGCCGTCCGCGTCGCCCACCCAATGAGGGTGATCAGGGACGCGGTACGGCTCGGCGGCGACCGCCAGGCCAACCCCCCACTCCGCGAGGACTTGGGACATCAAGTCCTGTGCCGCGCGGCAGTGGTTGAGGTTGGCCTGGAGGAGGAGGCGGGGCGGCATTAATTAATGGCCGCGCCAGCCTCCTCCCGGCCGTCCGTCCCCGTAGCACCGTCCACCTCCATGGAGGACGATGCCACCGCCCTCGGCACCGGAGCCGGTGCAGCCCGCCTCTTCCTCTCCTTCCGGGAGGGGGGGGAGCACTTCTTGCTCCCCACCCTGTGATCGGCTGGCCTCCCCATGTCCGCACACAGCGGGCAGTGGGGGGCCGCCGAGCACTGGCTCGCACGGTGCTCTTTGGCACCGCAGCGGTAACACTGACCGCTGCGGTCCACCGGCGAGGTGCACCACTGCCTCACGTGCCCCAATTCGAGGCAGCGGTGACACTGGAGCGGGCGCGGCGCGAGGATTTCCACTCGCGCCGAAACCCACCCCACCAACACCCTCCCGGATTCCGCCACCTTACGGGCGGCGGAGAGGGGGCACCGGGCCCACACCGACCCGAGGCCGGAGGGCGACCTGCGGATCTCTCCGATCCGCAGGTCCTCCACAGGACAGTCCCCCGCCCTCGCAAGGGCACGGGACACATCCTGTGCGCTGACCGAGTCGTCCAGCCCACAAACGCGCATCTCCGTGCGCTTCGTGGGCCGGGCGACCCGGACACCTCGCTCGCCCAGCTGCTCCCGGAGCCTCTGGGCGAGACGATCCGCCTTCGCGCCGCCTTCTGCACCGGGGATCTCCAGCAAGAGACCCCCGGTCACGGCCCTCTTCGCCCTCACGGAGGCGATGCCCAGCTCTTCCAGGGAGATATTCTCCCTGGCGAGCCGCATCGCCTCCGCGAGGGTCAGGTCGCCCCCCTGCGCAACGGTCAGCGTCACCGCTGCCGTTTTTGGGGGACGACCTGGCCGTGCCTTCCCGACATTCGCGGCCTTTACCTTGGCCGCCGGCGGCGGAGGCGGAGGCTGCGGTTGCGAGGCCTTCCTCGCCGCCCGCTTCGCCTTCCGCCCCACCACCTCACTCCACGCCACCCCCCCTTGGGAGGGTGCCGTGGAGGACGCGACCACCGCGACCACGGGTACACCACCCCCCTTGGGGGTCGCGACCCGGGGCCCTGGTGCCGCAACGCTGGGCGGAGCCTTCACTCCGCCCTTCTTTGCCTTCCCCGACTGTACCGGAACAGGTCGGGGAGGCACCGCCTTCCTGCTGACCGCTCTTCCGGCGAGGAGCTCCTCCCGGAAGGCGGCCAGCTTGCCATCAATCATGTCCCCAATCCTCCTCAGAAGATCGTCTTCTGAGGAGGACGGGGACTTCTTCACGGGCGGAGTGCGGGTGGAGGGGCCCGCGGTGCCCCGCACCACTGCCGCCGCACCCCGCTTATTTACCTCCGCCGAGGGACGCGGCGGTGGAGGAGGAGGGAGGATGGGAGGGAGGGCCGCGCTGTTCCACAGCGCCTCTGCCCTCCTCCTCCCCTGTCGCTCCTCCTCCAACAGGAGCTGCAGACGGGCGTTCCGCCCTCTGAGCTCCCGCGCCGCCTCCCTCATTTCCTCCGCCGCGGCCTTCAGGGCCTCCGCGCCACCGCTTTTCTGCCCCTTAAAGGCGCAGGCAGCGGCGACTTTCTCCACCCGCCTCAGGGACGAGGAGATCCTCTCCGATATCTCCTCGGTCACCTCGTCCCTGAGGCAACTCAGCCTCACCGACGGGCTCATCGCCCCGCCCACCTCGACGACGGCCTGCCCCGTCCTCTTCCTCTTAGAGCCTATGTGGCTCGTGCTGGAGGAGAAGGACGAGACCGACGCCGTCTCGTCGTCCTCCTCCACCCTCCACGAAGCCGGACCTGGCGCTGAGTGGGGCGCGAGCGCCGCCACCCTAACCCCAACCCCGTCTCCGTCCTCCCCAAACGACAAAACCCGCCCCATCCCCATTTTGTTTTCTGTGTCCATAATAGTCCCACGAGATGGTCGGAAATAAAGGTCCACCCGGGCAGAGCCGCCTTACCCGGGTAAGCCTAATACTCCGGGGGTTCGGCAGGTTCCCCGGAGGTGGTCGCTTGGGATTGGGCCTTCTCCCCCAACCATGCATCCCATCGCCGCGCACCATAGCTTAGGATTGGAGGGCGATTTTATAGAGTCGCCATACTCGTGGCCCAGGCGGTTAAGCCAAGACCCCCGTTCCTCCTGCCGTCACGTACCATTCACAAAACCAATAGGGAATTGTGAATGGGTCGTTGTGACGACCAACAGGAGGCTTACGGTGTGTGTATGACTCGGGTACCCCGGGTTCGTTAAGCCCGTACTGCAGCTGAAAGGCTGGCAGCCCCTGAGGGGTCTAGCTCATACTTTCGCATTTCTCGCATACTTGTTGGCCAGATCCGGGACGTTTTCTGGGTTGGATCAGGTAGTAGTGTGGTACCGCACTGAAACAGTGAAGTAATCCTGGATTCGATCTATATATTAGAAGGGTAACACCGGTTAGGTTTGGGTTAGGTCTGGTATTTGCCATCATCTAGCTCATACTTTCGCATTTTTCGCATACTTGTTGGCCAGATCCTGGGCGTTTTCTGGTTTCGGTCACATAGTAATGTGGTTCCACCCTGCAACAGTGAGTTAAACCTGGATTCAATCTATATTTTAGAGGATAACACCGGTTAGGTCAGGATTAGGTTTGGCATTTGCCATCATCTGGCTCATACTTTCGCATTTTGCACCTACGTGTTGGCCAGAACCTGGGCGTTCTCTGGTTTGGATCACGTAGTAATGTGGTACCACACTGAAACAGTGGGTTAACCAGGATTCATTTTATATTTTAGAGGATAACACCGGTTAGGTCTTGGTTAGGTCTAGTATTTGCCATCATCTGGCTCATACTTTCGCCCTTTGCACCTACTTGTTGGCCAGATCCTGGGCGTTTTCTGGTTTCGGTCACATAGTAATGTGGTTCCACCCTGCAACAGTGAGTTAAACCTGGATTCAATCTATATTTTAGAGGATAACACCGGTTAGGTCAGGATTAGGTTTGGCATTTGCCATCATCTGGCTCATACTTTCGCATTTTGCACCTACGTGTTGGCCAGAACCTGGGCGTTCTCTGGTTTGGATCACGTAGTAATGTGGTACCACACTGAAACAGTGGGTTAAACCAGGATTCATTTTATATTTTAGGGGTTAACACCGGCTAGGTCAGGGTTAGGTCTGGTATTTGCCATCATCTGGCCCATACTTTCGCATTTTTCGCATAGTTGTTGGCCAGATCCTGGGCGTTTTCTGGTTTGCATCACGTAGTAATGGGGTACCACACTGATACAGTGAGTTAAACCTGGATTCGATCTATATATTAGAGGGTAACACCGGTTAGGTTTGGGTTAGGTCTGGTATTTGCCATCATCTAGCTCATACTTTCGCCCTTTGCACCTACTTGTTGGCCAGATCCTGGGCGTTTTCTGGTTTTGATCACGTCGTAATGTGACACCACACCGAAACAGTGAGTTAAACCTGGATTCAATCTATATTTTAGAGGTTAACACCGGCTAGGTCAGGGTTAGGTCTGGTATTTGCCATCATCTGGCTCATACTTTCGCCCTTTGCACCTACTTGTTGGCCAGATCCTGGGCGTTTTCTGGGTTGGATCACTTAGTAATGTGGTACCACACTGCCACATGAGTTAAACCTGGATTCAATCTATATTTTAGAGGATAACACCGGTTAGGTCAGGGCTAGGTCTGGTATTTGCCATCATCTGGCTCATACTTTCGCCATTTGCACCTACTTGTTGGCCAGATCCTGGGCGTTTTCTGGTTTTGATCACGTTGTAATGTGGCACCACACTGAAACAGTGAGTTAAACCAGCATTCAATCTATATTTTAGAGGTTAACACAGGCTAGGTCGGGGGTTAGGTCTGGTATTTGCCATCATCTGGCCCATACTTTCGCATTTTTCGCATACTTGTTGGCCAGATCCTGGGCGTTTTCTGGTTTGGGTCACGTAGCAATGTGGTACCACACTGCAACAGTGAGTTATACCTGGATTCCAGCTATATTTTAGTGGACAACACCGGTTAGGTCAGGGTTAGGTCTGGTATTAGCCATCATCAGGCTCATACTTTCGCATTTTTCGCATACTTATTGGCCAGATCCTGGGCGTTTTCTGGTTTGGAACACGTAGTAATATGGTACCACACTGAAACAGTGGGTTAAACCAGGATTCAATCTATATTTTAGAGGATAACACCGGTTAGGTCTGGGTTAGGTCTGGTATTTGCCGTCGTCTGGCCCATACTTTCGCATTCTTCGCATACTTGCTGGCCAGATCCTGGGCGTTTTCTGGTTTGGGTCACGTAGTAATGTGGTGCCACACTGCAGCAGTGAGTTAAACCTGAATTCAATCTATATTTTAGAGGATAACACCGGTTAGGTCAGGGCTAGGTCTGGTATTTGCCATCATCTGGCTCATACTTTCGCCCTTTGCACCTACTTGCTGGCCAGATCCTGGGCGTTTTCTGGTTTTGATCACGTTGTAATGTGGCACCACACTGAAACAGTGAGTTAAACCAGGATTCAATCTATATTTTAGAGGTTAACACAGGCTAGGTCGGGGGTTAGGTCTGGTATTTGCCATCATCTGGCTCATACTTTCGCATTTTTCGTATACTTGTTGACCAGATCCTGGGCGTCTTCTGGGGTGGATCAGGTAGTAGTGTGGTACCGCACTGAAACAGCGAAGCAATCCTGGATTCGATCTATATATTAGAAGGGTAACACCGGTTAGGTTTGGGTTAGGTCTGGTATTTGCCATCATCTGGCTCATACTTTCGCATTTTTCGCATACTTGTTGGCCAGATCCTGGGCGTTTTCTGGGTTGGATCAGGTAGTTGTGTGGTACCGCACAAAAAACAGTGAAGTAATCCTGGATTCGATCTATATATTAGAGGGTAACACCGGTTAGGTTTGGGTTTGGTCTGGTATTTGCCATCATCTGGCTCATGCTTTCGCATTTTTCGCATCCCTGTTGGCCAGATTCTGGGGGTTTTCTGGTTTGGGTCACGTAGTAATGTGGTACCACACTGAAACAGTGGGTTAAACCAGGATTCGATCTATATATTAGAGGGTAATACCGGTTAGGTCAGGTTTAGGTCTGGTATTTGCCATCGTCTGGCTCATACTTTCGCATTTTTCGCATACTTGTTGGCCAGATCCTGGGGGTTTTCTGGTTTGGGACACGTAGTAATGTGGTACCACACTGAAACAGTGGTTTAAACCAGGATTCGATCTATATATTAGAGGGTAATACCGGTTCGGTCAGGGTTAGGTCTGGTATTTGCCATCGTCTGGCTCATACTTTCGCATTTTTCGCATACTTGTTGGCCTGATCCTGGGCGTTTTCTGGGTTGGATCGCGTAGTGATGTGGTACCACACTGAAACAGTGGGTTAAACCAGGATTCAATCTATATTTTAGAGGATAACACCGGTTAGGTCTTGGTTAGGTCTGGTATTTGCCATCATCTGGCTCATACTTTCACATTTTTCGCATACTTGTTGGCCAGATCCGGGGCGTTTTCTGGTTTGGATCACGTAGTAATGTAGTACCACACTGCCACATGAGTTAAACCTGGATTCAATCTATATTTTAGAGGATAACACCGGTTAGGTCAGGGTTAGGTCTGGTATTAGCCATCATCAGGCTCATACTTTCGCATTTTTCGCATACTTATTGGCCAGATCCTGGGCGTTTTCTGGTTTGGAACACGTAGTAATATGGTACCACACTGTAACAGTGGGTTAAACCAGGATTCAATCTATATTTTAGAGGATAACACCGGTTAGGTCTGGGTTAGGTCTGGTATTTGCCGTCGTCTGGCCCATACTTTCGCATTCTTCGCATACTTGCTGGCCAGATCCTGGGCGTTTTCTGGTTTGGGTCACGTAGTAATGTGGTGCCACACTGCAGCAGTGAGTTAAACCTGAATTCAACCTATATTTTAGAGGATAACACCGGTTAGGTCAGGGCTAGGTCTGGTATTTGCCATCATCTGGCTCACACTTTCGCCCTTTGCACCTACTTGCTGGCCAGATCCTGGGCGTTTTCTGGTTTTGATCACGTTGTAATGTGGCACCACACTGAAACAGTGAGTTAAACCAGGATTCAATCTATATTTTAGAGGTTAACACAGGCTAGGTCGGGGGTTAGGTCTGGTATTTGCCATCATCTGGCTCATACTTTCGCATTTTTCGCATACTTGTTGACCAGATCCTGGGCGTCTTCTGGGGTGGATCAGGTAGTAGTGTGGTACCGCACTGAAACAGTGAAGCAATCCTGGATTCGATCTATATATTAGAAGGGTAACACCGGTTAGGTTTGGGTTAGGTCTGGTATTTGCCATCATCTGGCTCATGCTTTCGCATTTTTCGCATCCCTGTTGGCCAGATTCTGGGGGTTTTCTGGTTTGGGTCACGTAGTAATGTGGTACCACACTGAAACAGTGGGTTAAACCAGGATTCGATCTATATTTTAGAGGATAACACCGGTTAGGTCTGGCTTAGGTCTGCTATTTGCCATCATCTGACTCATGCTTTCGCATTTTTCGCATACTTGTTGGCCAGATCCGGGGCGTTTTCTGGTTTGGATCACGTAGTAATGTAGTACCACACTGCCACATGAGTTAAACCTGGATTCAATCTATATTTTAGAGGATAACACCGGTTAGGTCAGGGTTAGGTCTGGTATTTGCCATCGTCTGGCTCATACTTTCGCATTTTTCGCATACTTGTTGGCCAGATCCTGGGCGTTTTCTGTTTTGGATCACGTTGTAATGTGGTACCGCACTGAAACAGTGAAGTAATCGTGGATTCGATCTATATATTAGAGGGTAATACCGGTTAGGTCAGGGTTAGGTCTGGTATTTGCCATCGTCTGGCTCATACTTTCGCATTTTTCGCATACTTGTTGGCCAGATCCTGGGCGTCTTATGGGTTGGATCAGGTAGTTGTGTGGTACCGCACTGAAACAGTGAATTAATCCTGGATTCGATCAATATATTAGAGGGTAACACCGGTTAGGCTTGGGTTGGGTCTGGTATTTGTTATTATCTGGCCCATACTTTCGCATATTTCGCATAATTGTTGGCCAAATGCTGGCTTTTTCTGGGTTGGATCACGTAGTAATGTGGTACCACACTTGAACAGTGAATTCATCCTGGGTCCGATCTATATTTTAAAGGATAACACCGGTTAGGTCGGGGTGAGGTCTGGGATTTGCCATCATCTGGCTCATACTTTCGCATATTTCGCATACTAGTTGGCCAGATCCTGGGCGTCTTATGGGTTGGATCAGGTAGTAGTGTGGTACCGCACTGAAACAGTGAAGTAATCCTGGATTCGATCTATATATTGGAAGGGTAACACCGGTTAGGTTAGGGTTAGGTCTGGTATTTGCCATCATCTGGCCCATACTTTCTCATTTTTCGCACACTTGTTGGGCAGATCCTGGGCGTTCTCTGGTTTGGATAACGTAGTAATATGGTACCACACTGAAACAGTGTGTTAGTCCTGGATTCAAACTATATTTTAGAGGATAACAGCGGCTAGGTCAGGGTTAGGTCTGGTATTTGCCATAATCTGGCTCATACTTTCGCATTATTCGCATACTTTTTGGCCAGATCCTGGGCTTTTTCTGGTATGGCTCACAAAGTAATGTGGTACCACAATGAAACAGCGGGGTAAACCGGGGCCAGATCAATTCTTTAGGGGATAACACTGGTCAGGTCTGGGTAAGGTCTGGGATTCGCCATCATCTCGATCATACTTTCACTTTTTTCGCATTATTGTTGGCCAAATGCTGGCTTTTTCTGGGTTGGATCACGTAGTAATGTGGTACCACACTGCAGCAGTGAGTTAAACCTGGATTCAATCTATATTTTAGAGGATAACACCGGTTAGGTCAGGGTTAGGTCTGGTATTTGCCATCATCTGGCTCATACTTTCGTTTTTTTCGCATACTTGTTTGCCAGATCCTGGGCGTTTTCTGGGTTGGATCGCGTCGTAATGTGGTACCACACTGCCACATGAGTTAAACCTGGATTCAATCTATATTTTAGAGGATAACACCGGTTAGGTCAGGGTTAGGTCTGGTATTTGCCATCATTCGGCTCATACTTTCGCATTTTTCGCATACTTGTTAGCCAGATCCTGGGCGTTTTCTGGTTTGCATCACGTAGTGATGTGGTACCACACTGATACAGTGAGTTAAGCCTGGATTCGATCTATATATTAGAGGATAACACCGGTTAGGTCAGGGTTAGGTCTGGTATTTGCCATCATCTGGCTCAGACTTTCGCATTTTTCGCATACTTGTTGGCCAGATCCTGGGCGTTTTCTGGTTTGGATCACGTAGTAATGTGGTTCCACACTGCATCAGTGACTTAAACCTGGATACAATCTATATATTAGAGGATAACACCGGTTAGGTCAGGGTTAGGTCTGGTATTTGCCATCGTCTGGGTCATACTTCCACATTTTTCGCATACTTGTTGGCCAGATCCCGGGCGTTTTCTGGTTTGGATCGCGTAGTAATGTGGTTCCACACTGATACAGTGAGTTAAGCCTGGATTCGATCTATGTATTAGAGGGTAACAACGGTTAGGTTTGGGTTAGGTCTGGTATTTGCCATCATCTGACTCATACTTTCGCATTTTTCGCATACTTGTTGGCCAGATCCTGGGCGTTTTCTGGTTTGCATCACCTAGTAATGTGGTACCACACTGATACAGTGAGTTAAGCCTGGATTCGATCTATATATTAGAGGGTAACACCGGTTAGGTCAGGGTTAGGTCTCGTATTTGCCATCGTCTGGCTCATACTTTCGCATTTTTCGCCTACTTGTTGGCCAGATCCTGGGCGTTTTCTGGTTTGGATCAGGTAGTAATATGGTACCCCCCTGCAACAGTGAGTTAAACCTGGATTCAATCTATATTTTAGAGGATAACACCGGTTAGGTCAGGGTTAGGTCTCGTATTCCCCATCACCTGGCTCATACTTTCGCATTTTTGGCCTACTTGTTGGCCAGATCCTGGGCGTTTTCTATGTTGGATCACGTAGTACTGTGGTACCACACTGAAACTGCGAGTTAAACCGGGGTCCGATCAATACATTAGAGGATAACACCGGTTAGGTCTGGGTTAGGTCTGGTATTAGCCTTCACCTGGCTCATAATTTCGCATTTTTCGCATACATGTTGCCCAGATCCTGGTCGTTTTCTGGTTTGGATCACGTAGTAATGTGGTAACACACTGAAACTGGGAATTAATCCTGGATTCAATCTATATTTTAGAGGATAACACCTGTTAGGTCAGGGTTAGGTCTCGTATTTGCCATTATTTGGCTCATACTTTCGAATTTTTGGCCTACTTGTTAGCCAGATCCTGGGCGTTTTCTATGTTGGATCACGTAGCAATGAGGTACCACACTGAAACAGTGAGTTAATCTTGGCTTCAATCTACATTTTAGAGGATAACATCGGTTAGGTCAGGGTTAGCTCTGGTATTTGCCATCATCTGGCTCATACTTTCGCATTTTTCGCCTACTTATTGCTTCTAGGTTGGATCACGTAGTAATGTGGTACCACACTGAAACAGTGAGTTAAACGTGGATTCAATCTATATTTTAGAGGATAACACCTGTTAGGTCAGGGTTAGGTCTCGTATTTGCCATCATCTGGCTCATACTTTCGCATTTTTCGCCTACTTGTTGGCCAGATCCTGGGCGTTTTCTGGTTTGGATCAGGTAGTAATGTGGTACCGCACTGCAACACTGAGTTAAACCTGGATTCAATCTATATTTTAGAGAATAACTCCGGTTAGGTCAGGCTTAGGTCTGGTATTTGCCATCATCTGGCTCATACTTTCGCATTTTTCGCCTACTTATTGCTTCTAGGTTGGATCACGTAGTAATATGGTACCACACTGAAACAGTGAGTTAAACGTGGATTCAATCTATATTTTAGAGGATAACATCGGTTAGGTCAGGGTTAGGTCTGGTATTTGCCATCATCTGGCTCATACTTTCGCATTTTTCGCCTACTTGTTGGCCAGATCCTGGGCGTTTTCTGGTTTGGATCAGGTAGTAATGTGGTACCGCACTGCAACACTGAGTTAAACCTGGATTCAATCTATATTTTAGAGAATAACTCCGGTTAGGTCAGGCTTGGGTCTGGTATTTGCCATCATCTGGCTCATACTTTCGCAATTTTCACATACATGTTAGCTAGATCTTGGGCTTTTTCTGGCTTGGGTCATGTTGTAAAGTGGTACCGCACTGAAACAGTGAGTTAATCCTGGACTCGATCTATATTTTAGAGGATAACACCGGTTAGGTCAGGGTTAGGTCTGGTATTTGCCATCATCTGGCTCATGCTTGCGCATTTTTCACCTACCTGTTGGCCAGATCCCGGGCGTTTTCTGGGTTGGATCACGTAATAATGTTGTACCACACTGAAACAGTGAGTTAAACCTGGATACAATCTATATTTTAGAGGATAACACTGGTTAGGTCAGGGTTAGGTCTGGTATTAGCCATCACCTGGCTCATACTTTCGCATTTTTCGCAATACTTGTTGGCTTGATCCTGGGCTTTTTCTGGTTTGGATCACATTGTAATGTGATACCACACTGAAGCAGTGAAGTAAACCTCGATCCGATCGATATTTTAGGGGATAAATCCGGTTAGGTCAGGGATAGGTCTGGTAACTGCCAGCATTTGGCTCATACTTTCGCTTATTTCGCATAATTGTTGGCCAGATCCTGGGCGTTTTCTGGTTTGGATCACGTAGTAATGAGGTACCACACTGAAACAGTGAGTTAATCTTGGCTTCAATCTACATTTTAGAGGATAACATCGGTTAGGTCAGGGTTAGGTCTGGTATTTGCCATCATCTGGCTCATACTTTCGTATTTTTCGCCTACTTATTGCTTCTATGTTGGATCACGTAGTAGTGTGGTACCACACTGAAACGGTGAGTTAAGCCTGGATTCAATCTATATTTTGGAGGACAACACCGGTTAGGTCAGGGTTAGGTCTGGCATTTGCCATCACCTGGCACATACTTTAGCATTTTTCGCATACTTGTTGGCCAGGTCCTGGGCGTTTTCTGGTTTGCATCAGGTAGTAATGTGGTAACACACTGAAACTGGGAATTAATCCTGGATTCAATCTATATTTTAGAGGATAACACCTGTTAGGTCAGGGTTAGGTCTCGTATTTGCCATTATTTGGCTCATACTTTCGCATTTTTGGCCTACTTGTTAGCCAGATACTGGGCGTTTTCTATGTTGGATCACGTAGCATTGAGGTACCACACTGAAACAGTGAGTTAATCTTGGCTTCAATCTACATTTTATAGGATAACATCGGTTAGGTCAGGGTTAGCTCTGGTATTTGCCATCATCTGGCTCATACTTTCGCATTTTTCGCCTACTTATTGCTTCTAGGTTGGATCACGTAGTAATGGGGTACCACACTGAAACAGTGAGTTAAACGTGGATTCAATCTATATTTTAGAGGATAACACCTGTTAGGTCAGGGTTAGGTCTCGTATTTGCCATCATCTGGCTCATACTTTCGCATTTTTCGCCTACTTGTTGGCCAGATCCTGGGCGTTTTCTGGTTTGGATCAGGTAGTAATGTGGTACCGCACTGCAACACTGAGTTAAACCTGGATTCAATCTATATTTTAGAGAATAACTCCGGTTAGGTCAGGCTTAGGTCTGGTATTTGCCATCATCTGGCTCATACTTTCGCATTTTTCGCCTACTTATTGCTTCTAGGTTGGATCACGTAGTAATGGGGTACCACACAGAAACAGTGAGTTAAACGTGGATTCAATCTATATTTTAGAGGATAACATCGGTTAGGTCAGGGTTAGGTCTGGTATTTGCCATCATCTGGCTCATACTTTCGCATTTTTGGCCTACTTGTTGGCCAGATCCTGGGCGTTTTCTGGTTTGGATCAGGTAGTAATGTGGTACCGCACTGCAACACTGAGTTAAACCTGGATTCAATCTATATTTTAGAGAATAACTCCGGTTAGGTCAGGCTTAGGTCTGGTATTTGCCGTAATCTGGCTCATACTTTCGCAATTTTCACATACATGTTAGCTAGATCTTGGGCTTTTTCTGGCTTGGATCATGTTGTAAAGTGGTACCGCACTGAAACAGTGAGTTAATCCTGGACTCGATCTATATTTTAGAGGATAACACCGGTTAGGTCAGGGTTAGGTCTGGTATTTGCCATCATCTGGCTCATGCTTTCGCATTTTTCACCTACTTGTTGGCCAGATCCCGGGCGTTTTCTGGGTTGGATCACGTAATAATGTTGTACCACACTGAAACAGTGAGTTAAACCTGGATTCAATCTATATTTTAGAGGATAACACTGATTAGGTCAGGGTTAGGTCTGGTATTAGCCATCACCTGGCTCATACTTTCGCATTTTTCGCAATACTTGTTGGCTTGATCCTGGGCTTCTTCTGGTTTGGATCACATTGTAATGTGATACCACACTGAAGCAGTGAACTAAACCTCGATCCGATCTATATTTTAGGGGATAAATCCGGTTAGGTCAGGGATAGGTCTGGTAACTGCCAGCATTTGGCTCATACTTTCGCTTATTTCGCATAATTGTTGGCCAGATCCTGGGCGTTTTCTGGTTTGAATCACTTAGTAATGTGGTACCACACTGCCACATGAGTTAAACCTGGATCCAATCTATATTTTAGAGGATAACACCGGTTAGGTCAGGGCTAGGTCTGGTATTTGCCATCATCTGGCTCATACTTTCGCCATTTGCACCTACTTGTTGGCCAGATCCGGGGCGTTTTCTGGTTTGAATCACTTAGTAATGTGGTACCACACTGCCGCATGAGTTAAACCTGGATTCAATCTATATTTTAGAGGATAACACCGGTTAGGTCAGGGTTAGGTCTGGAATTTGCCATCGTCTGGCCCATACTTTCGCCCTTTGCACCTACTTGTTGGCCAGATCCTGGGCGTTTTCTGGTTTGGGTCGCGTCGTTATGTGGTGCCACACTGCAGCAGTGTGTTAAACCTGAGTTCAATCTATATTTTAGAGGATAACACCGGTTAGGTCAGGATTAGGTCTGGTATTTGCCATCATCTGGCTCATACTTTCGCCCTTTGCACCTACTTGTTGGCCAGATCCTGGGCGTTTTCTGGTTTTGATCACGTTGTAATGTGACACCACACTGAAACAGTGAGTTAAACCTGGATTCAATCTATATTTTAGGGGTTAACACCGGCTAGGTCAGGGTTAGGTCTGGTATTTGCCATCATCTGGCCCATACTTTCGCATTTTTCGCATAGTTGTCGGCCAGATCCTGGGCGATTTCTGGTTTGCATCACGTAGTAATGGGGTACCACACTGATACAGTGAGTTAAACCTGGATTCGATCTATATATTAGAGGGTAATACCGGTTAGGTTTGGGTTAGGTCTGTTATTTGCCATCATCTAGCTCATACTTTCGCCCCTTGCACCTACTTGTTGGCCAGATCCTGGGCGTTTTCTGGTTTGCATCACGTAGTAATGGGGTACCACACTGATACAGTGAGTTAAACCTGGATTCGATCTATATATTAGAGGGTAACACCGGTTAGGTTTGGGTTAGGTCTGGTATTTGCCACCATCTGGCTCATGCTTTCGCATTTTTCGCATACTTGTTGGCCAGATTCTGGGCGTTTTCTGGTTGGGATCGCGCAGTAATGTGGTACCACACTGAAACAGTGAGTTATTCCTGGATTCGATCTATATATTAGAGGGTAACACCGGTTAGGTTTGGGCTAGGTCTGGTATTTGCCATCATCTGGCTGATACTTTCGCATTTTTCGCATACTTGTTGGCCAGATCCTGGGCGTTTTCTGGTTTGGATCACGTAGTAATGTGGTACCACACTGATACAATGAGTTAAACCTGGATTCGATCTATATTTTAGAGCATAACACTGAATAGGTCAGGGTTAGGTCTGGTATTTGCCATAATCTGGCTCATACTTTCGCATTTTTCGCATACTTGTTGGCCAGATTCTGGGCGTTTTCTGGTATGGATCACGTAGTAATGTGGTACCACACTGATACAATGAGTTAAGCCTGGATTCGATCTATATATTAGAGGGTAACACCGGTTAGGTTTGGGTTAGGTCTGGTATTTGCCATCATCTAGCTCATACTTTCGCATTTTTCGCATACTTGTTGGCCAGATCCGGGGCGTTTTCTGGTTTGCATCACGTAGTAATGGGGTACCACACTGATACAGTGAGTTGAACCTGGATTCGATCTATATATTAGAGGGTAACACCGGTTAGGTTTAGGTTAGGTCTGGTATTTGCCATCATCTAGCTCATACTTTCGCATTTTTCGCATACTTGTTGGCCAGATCCTGGGCTTCTTCTGGTTTGGGTCACGTAGTAATGTGGTACCACCCTGCAACAGTGAGTTAAACCTGGATTCAATCTATATTTTAGAGGACAACACCGGTTAGGTCAGGGTTAGGTCTGGTAATAGCCATCATCAGGCTCATACTTTCGCATTTTTCGCATACTTGTTGGCCAGATCCTGGGCGTTTTCTGATTGGGGTCACGTAGTGATGTGGTGCCACACTGCAGCAGTGAGTTAAACCTGGATTCAATCTATATATTGGAGGGTAACACCGGGTAGGTTTCGATTAGGTCTGGTATTTGCCATCATCTGGCTCATGCTTTCGGATTTTTCGCATACCTGTTGGCCAGATCCTGGGCGTTTTCTTGTTTGGATCACGTTGGAATGTGGTACTACACTGAAACAGTGAGGTAATCCTGGATTCGATCTATATATTAGAGGGTAACACCGGTTAGGTTTGGGTTAGGTCTGGTATTTGCCATAATCTGACTCATACTTTCGCATTTTTCGCATACTTGTTGGCCAGATCCTGGGCGTTTTCTGGTTTGCATCACCTAGTAATGTGGTACCACACTGATACAGTGAGTTAAGCCTGGATTCGATCTATATATTAGAGGGTAACACCGGTTAGGTCAGGGTTAGGTCTCGTATTTGCCATCGTCTGGCTCATACTTTCGCATTTTTCGCCTACTTGTTGGCCAGATCCTGGGCGTTTTCTGGTTTGGATCAGGTAGTAATATGGTACCCCCCTGCAACAGTGAGTTAAACCTGGATTCAATCTATATTTTAGAGGATAACACCGGTTAGGTCAGGGTTAGGTCTCGTATTCCCCATCACCTGGCTCATACTTTCGCATTTTTGGCCTACTTGTTGGCCAGATCCTGGGCGTTTTCTATGTTGGATCACGTAGTACTGTGGTACCACACTGAAACTGCGAGTTAAACCGGGGTCCGATCAATACATTAGAGGATAACACCGGTTAGGTCTGGGTTAGGTCTGGTATTAGCCTTCACCTGGCTCATAATTTCGCATTTTTCGCATACATGTTGCCCAGATCCTGGTCGTTTTCTGGTTTGGATCACGTAGTAATGTGGTAACACACTGAAACTGGGAATTAATCCTGGATTCAATCTATATTTTAGAGGATAACACCTGTTAGGTCAGGGTTAGGTCTCGTATTTGCCATTATTTGGCTCATACTTTCGAATTTTTGGCCTACTTGTTAGCCAGATCCTGGGCGTTTTCTATGTTGGATCACGTAGCAATGAGGTACCACACTGAAACAGTGAGTTAATCTTGGCTTCAATCTACATTTTAGAGGATAACATCGGTTAGGTCAGGGTTAGCTCTGGTATTTGCCATCATCTGGCTCATACTTTCGCATTTTTCGCCTACTTATTGCTTCTAGGTTGGATCACGTAGTAATGTGATACCACACTGAAACAGTGAGTTAAACGTGGATTCAATCTATATTTTAGAGGATAACACCTGTTAGGTCAGGGTTAGGTCTCGTATTTGCCATCATCTGGCTCATACTTTCGCATTTTTCGCCTACTTGTTGGCCAGATCCTGGGCGTTTTCTGGTTTGGATCAGGTAGTAATGTGGTACCGCACTGCAACACTGAGTTAAACCTGGATTCAATCTATATTTTAGAGAATAACTCCGGTTAGGTCAGGCTTAGGTCTGGTATTTGCCATCATCTGGCTCATACTTTCGCATTTTTCGCCTACTTATTGCTTCTAGGTTGGATCACGTAGTAATATGGTACCACACTGAAACAGTGAGTTAAACGTGGATTCAATCTATATTTTAGAGGATAACATCGGTTAGGTCAGGGTTAGGTCTGGTATTTGCCATCATCTGGCTCATACTTTCGCATTTTTCGCCTACTTGTTGGCCAGATCCTGGGCGTTTTCTGGTTTGGATCAGGTAGTAATGTGGTACCGCACTGCAACACTGAGTTAAACCTGGATTCAATCTATATTTTAGAGAATAACTCCGGTTAGGTCAGGCTTGGGTCTGGTATTTGCCATCATCTGGCTCATACTTTCGCAATTTTCACATACATGTTAGCTAGATCTTGGGCTTTTTCTGGCTTGGGTCATGTTGTAAAGTGGTACCGCACTGAAACAGTGAGTTAATCCTGGACTCGATCTATATTTTAGAGGATAACACCGGTTAGGTCAGGGTTAGGTCTGGTATTTGCCATCATCTGGCTCATGCTTACGCATTTTTCACCTACCTGTTGGCCAGATCCCGGGCGTTTTCTGGGTTGGATCACGTAATAATGTTGTACCACACTGAAACAGTGAGTTAAACCTGGATACAATCTATATTTTAGAGGATAACACTGGTTAGGTCAGGGTTAGGTCTGGTATTAGCCATCACCTGGCTCATACTTTCGCATTTTTCGCAATACTTGTTGGCTTGATCCTGGGCTTTTTCTGGTTTGGATCACATTGTAATGTGATACCACACTGAAGCAGTGAAGTAAACCTCGATCCGATCGATATTTTAGGGGATAAATCCGGTTAGGTCAGGGATAGGTCTGGTAACTGCCAGCATTTGGCTCATACTTTCGCTTATTTCGCATAATTGTTGGCCAGATCCTGGGCGTTTTCTGGTTTGGATCACGTAGTAATGAGGTACCACACTGAAACAGTGAGTTAATCTTGGCTTCAATCTACATTTTAGAGGATAACATCGGTTAGGTCAGGGTTAGGTCTGGTATTTGCCATCATCTGGCTCATACTTTCGTATTTTTCGCCTACTTATTGCTTCTATGTTGGATCACGTAGTAGTGTGGTACCACACTGAAACGGTGAGTTAAGCCTGGATTCAATCTATATTTTGGAGGACAACACCGGTTAGGTCAGGGTTAGGTCTGGCATTTGCCATCACCTGGCACATACTTTAGCATTTTTCGCATACTTGTTGGCCAGGTCCTGGGCGTTTTCTGGTTTGCATCAGGTAGTAATGTGGTAACACACTGAAACTGGGAATTAATCCTGGATTCAATCTATATTTTAGAGGATAACACCTGTTAGGTCAGGGTTAGGTCTCGTATTTGCCATTATTTGGCTCATACTTTCGCATTTTTGGCCTACTTGTTAGCCAGATACTGGGCGTTTTCTATGTTGGATCACGTAGCATTGAGGTACCACACTGAAACAGTGAGTTAATCTTGGCTTCAATCTACATTTTATAGGATAACATCGGTTAGGTCAGGGTTAGCTCTGGTATTTGCCATCATCTGGCTCATACTTTCGCATTTTTCGCCTACTTATTGCTTCTAGGTTGGATCACGTAGTAATGGGGTACCACACTGAAACAGTGAGTTAAACGTGGATTCAATCTATATTTTAGAGGATAACACCTGTTAGGTCAGGGTTAGGTCTCGTATTTGCCATCATCTGGCTCATACTTTCGCATTTTTCGCCTACTTGTTGGCCAGATCCTGGGCGTTTTCTGGTTTGGATCAGGTAGTAATGTGGTACCGCACTGCAACACTGAGTTAAACCTGGATTCAATCTATATTTTAGAGAATAACTCCGGTTAGGTCAGGCTTAGGTCTGGTATTTGCCATCATCTGGCTCATACTTTCGCATTTTTCGCCTACTTATTGCTTCTAGGTTGGATCACGTAGTAATGGGGTACCACACAGAAACAGTGAGTTAAACGTGGATTCAATCTATATTTTAGAGGATAACATCGGTTAGGTCAGGGTTAGGTCTGGTATTTGCCATCATCTGGCTCATACTTTCGCATTTTTGGCCTACTTGTTGGCCAGATCCTGGGCGTTTTCTGGTTTGGATCAGGTAGTAATGTGGTACCGCACTGCAACACTGAGTTAAACCTGGATTCAATCTATATTTTAGAGAATAACTCCGGTTAGGTCAGGCTTAGGTCTGGTATTTGCCATAATCTGGCTCATACTTTCGCAATTTTCACATACATGTTAGCTAGATCTTGGGCTTTTTCTGGCTTGGATCATGTTGTAAAGTGGTACCGCACTGAAACAGTGAGTTAATCCTGGACTCGATCTATATTTTAGAGGATAACACCGGTTAGGTCAGGGTTAGGTCTGGTATTTGCCATCATCTGGCTCATGCTTTCGCATTTTTCACCTACTTGTTGGCCAGATCCCGGGCGTTTTCTGGGTTGGATCACGTAATAATGTTGTACCACACTGAAACAGTGAGTTAAACCTGGATTCAATCTATATTTTAGAGGATAACACTGATTAGGTCAGGGTTAGGTCTGGTATTAGCCATCACCTGGCTCATACTTTCGCATTTTTCGCAATACTTGTTGGCTTGATCCTGGGCTTCTTCTGGTTTGGATCACATTGTAATGTGATACCACACTGAAGCAGTGAACTAAACCTCGATCCGATCTATATTTTAGGGGATAAATCCGGTTAGGTCAGGGATAGGTCTGGTAACTGCCAGCATTTGGCTCATACTTTCGCTTATTTCGCATAATTGTTGGCCAGATCCTGGGCGTTTTCTGGTTTGAATCACTTAGTAATGTGGTACCACACTGCCACATGAGTTAAACCTGGATCCAATCTATATTTTAGAGGATAACACCGGTTAGGTCAGGGCTAGGTCTGGTATTTGCCATCATCTGGCTCATACTTTCGCCATTTGCACCTACTTGTTGGCCAGATCCGGGGCGTTTTCTGGTTTGAATCACTTAGTAATATGGTACCACACTGCCGCATGAGTTAAACCTGGATTCAATCTATATTTTAGAGGATAACACCGGTTAGGTCAGGGTTAGGTCTGGAATTTGCCATCGTCTGGCCCATACTTTCGCCCTTTGCACCTACTTGTTGGCCAGATCCTGGGCGTTTTCTGGTTTGGGTCGCGTCGTTATGTGGTGCCACACTGCAGCAGTGTGTTAAACCTGAGTTCAATCTATATTTTAGAGGATAACACCGGTTAGGTCAGGATTAGGTCTGGTATTTGCCATCATCTGGCTCATACTTTCGCCCTTTGCACCTACTTGTTGGCCAGATCCTGGGCGTTTTCTGGTTTTGATCACGTTGTAATGTGACACCACACTGAAACAGTGAGTTAAACCTGGATTCAATCTATATTTTAGGGGTTAACACCGGCTAGGTCAGGGTTAGGTCTGGTATTTGCCATCATCTGGCCCATACTTTCGCATTTTTCGCATAGTTGTCGGCCAGATCCTGGGCGATTTCTGGTTTGCATCACGTAGTAATGGGGTACCACACTGATACAGTGAGTTAAACCTGGATTCGATCTATATATTAGAGGGTAATACCGGTTAGGTTTGGGTTAGGTCTGTTATTTGCCATCATCTAGCTCATACTTTCGCCCCTTGCACCTACTTGTTGGCCAGATCCTGGGCGTTTTCTGGTTTGCATCACGTAGTAATGGGGTACCACACTGATACAGTGAGTTAAACCTGGATTCGATCTATATATTAGAGGGTAACACCGGTTAGGTTTGGGTTAGGTCTGGTATTTGCCACCATCTGGCTCATGCTTTCGCATTTTTCGCATACTTGTTGGCCAGATTCTGGGCGTTTTCTGGTTGGGATCGCGCAGTAATGTGGTACCACACTGAAACAGTGAGTTATTCCTGGATTCGATCTATATATTAGAGGGTAACACCGGTTAGGTTTGGGCTAGGTCTGGTATTTGCCATCATCTGGCTGATACTTTCGCATTTTTCGCATACTTGTTGGCCAGATCCTGGGCGTTTTCTGGTTTGGATCACGTAGTAATGTGGTACCACACTGATACAATGAGTTAAACCTGGATTCGATCTATATTTTAGAGCATAACACTGAATAGGTCAGGGTTAGGTCTGGTATTTGCCATAATCTGGCTCATACTTTCGCATTTTTCGCATACTTGTTGGCCAGATTCTGGGCGTTTTCTGGTATGGATCACGTAGTAATGTGGTACCACACTGATACAATGAGTTAAGCCTGGATTCGATCTATATATTAGAGGGTAACACCGGTTAGGTTTGGGTTAGGTCTGGTATTTGCCATCATCTAGCTCATACTTTCGCATTTTTCGCATACTTGTTGGCCAGATCCGGGGCGTTTTCTGGTTTGCATCACGTAGTAATGGGGTACCACACTGATACAGTGAGTTGAACCTGGATTCGATCTATATATTAGAGGGTAACACCGGTTAGGTTTAGGTTAGGTCTGGTATTTGCCATCATCTAGCTCATACTTTCGCATTTTTCGCATACTTGTTGGCCAGATCCTGGGCTTCTTCTGGTTTGGGTCACGTAGTAATGTGGTACCACCCTGCAACAGTGAGTTAAACCTGGATTCAATCTATATTTTAGAGGACAACACCGGTTAGGTCAGGGTTAGGTCTGGTAATAGCCATCATCAGGCTCATACTTTCGCATTTTTCGCATACTTGTTGGCCAGATCCTGGGCGTTTTCTGATTGGGGTCACGTAGTGATGTGGTGCCACACTGCAGCAGTGAGTTAAACCTGGATTCAATCTATATATTGGAGGGTAACACCGGGTAGGTTTCGATTAGGTCTGGTATTTGCCATCATCTGGCTCATGCTTTCGGATTTTTCGCATACCTGTTGGCCAGATCCTGGGCGTTTTCTTGTTTGGATCACGTTGGAATGTGGTACTACACTGAAACAGTGAGGTAATCCTGGATTCGATCTATATATTAGAGGGTAACACCGGTTAGGTTTGGGTTAGGTCTGGTATTTGCCATAATCTGGCTCATACTTTCGCACTTTTCGCATACTTGTTGGCCAGATCCAGGGCGTTTTCTGGGTTGGATCAGGTAGTAGTGTGCTACCGCACTGATACAGTGAAGTAATCCTGGATTCGATCTATATATTAGAAGGGTAACACCGGTTATGTTTGGGTTAGGTCTGGTATTTGCCATCATCTGGCTCATACTTTAGCATTTTTCGCATACTTCTTGGCCAGATCCTGGGCGTCTTCTGGGTTGGATCAGGTAGTAGTGTGGTACCGCACTGAAACAGTGAAGCAATCCTGGATTCGATCTATATATTAGAAGGGTAACACCGGTTAGGTTTGGGTTAGGTCTGGTATTTGCCATCATCTGGCTCATACTTTCGCATTTTTCGCATACTTGTTGGCCAGATCCTGGGCGTTTTCTGGGTTGGATCAGGTAGTTGTGTGGTACCGCACTGAAACAGTGAAGTAATCCTGGATTCGATCTACATATTAGAGGGTAACACCGGTTAGGTTTGGGTTTGGTCTGGTATTTGCCATCATCTGGCTCATGCTTTCGTATTTTTCGCATCCCTGTTGGCCAGATTCTGGGCGTTTTCTTGATTGGATCACGTTGTAATGTGGTACTACACTGAAACATTGAGTTAATCCTGGATTCAATCTATATATTAGAGGGTAACACCGGTTAGGTTTGGGTTAGGTCTGGCATTTGCCATCATCTGGCTCATACTTTCGCATTTTTCGCATACTTGTTGGCCAGATCCAGGGCGTTTTCTGGGTTGGATCAGGTAGTAGTGTGGTACCGCACTGAAACAGTTTAGTAATCCTTCGATCTATATATTAGAGGGTAACACCGGTTAGGTCAGGGTTAGGTCTGGTATTTGCCATCATCTGGCCCATACTTTCGCATTTTTCGCATACTTGTTGGCCAGATCCAGGGCCTTTTCTGGGTTGGATCAGGTAGTAGTGTGGTACCGCACTGAAACAGTGAAGTAATCCTGGATTCGATCTATATATTAGAGGGTAGTACCGGTTATGTTTGGGTTAGGTCTGGTATTTGCGATCATCTGGCTCATACTTTCGCATTTTTCGCATACTTGTTGGCCAGATCCTGGGCGTTTTCTGGTTTGGATCAGGTAGTAGTGTGGTACCGCACTGAAACAGTGAATTAATCCTGGATTCGATCAATATATTAGAGGGTAACACCGGTTAGGTTTGGGTTAGGTCTGGTATTTGTTATTATCTGGCCCATACTTTCGCATTTTTCGCATACTTGTTGGCCAGATCCTGGGCGTTTTCTTGATTGGATCACGTTGTAATGTGGTACTACACTGAAACAGTGAGGTAATCCTGGATTCGATCTATATATTAGAGGGTAGTACCGGTTATGTTTGGGTTAGGTCTGGTATTTGCGATCATCTGGCTCATACTTTTGCATTTTTCGCATACTTGTTGGCCAGATCCTGGGCGTTTTCTGGGTTGGATCAGGTAGTTGTGTGGTACCGCACTGAAACAGTGAAGTAATCCTGGATTCGATCTACATATTAGAGGGTAACACCGGTTAGGTTTGGGTTTGGTCTGGTATTTGCCATCATCTGGCTCATGCTTTCGTATTTTTCGCATCCCTGTTGGCCAGATTCTGGGCGTTTTCTTGATTGGATCCCGTTGTAATGTGGTACTACACTGAAACATTGAGTTAAACCTGGATACAATCTATATTTTGCAGGATAACTCCGGTTATGTCAGGGTTAGGTCTGGTATTTGCCATCATCTGGCTCATACTTTCGCATTTTTCGCATACTTGTTGGCCAGATCCTGGGCGTCTTATGGGTTGGATCAGGTAGTAGTGTGGTACCGCACTGAAAGAGTGAAGTAATCCTGGATTCGATCTATATATTAGGGGGTAACACCGGTTAGGTTTGGCTTAGGTCTGGTATTTGCCATCATCTGGCTCATACTTTCGCCTTTTTCACTTACTTGTTGGCCTGATCCTGGGCGTTTTCTGGGTTGGATCGCGTCGTAATGTGGTACCACACTGAAAGCGTGGGTTAAACCAGGATTCAACATATATTTTAGAGAATAACACCGGTTAGGTCAGGGTTAGGTCTGGGATTCGCCATCGTCTGGCTCATACTTTCGCATTTTTCGCATACTTGTTGGCCTGATCCTGGGCGTTTTCTGGGTTGGATCGCGTAGTGATGTGGTACCACACTGAAACAGTGGGTTAAACCAGGATTCAATTTATATTTTAGAGGATAACACAGGTTAGGTCTTGGTTAGGTCTGGTATTTGCCATCATCTGGCTCATACTTTCACATTTTTCGCATACTTGTTGGCCAGATCCGGGGCGTTTTCTCGTTTGGATCACGTAGTAATGTAGTACCACACTGCCACATGAGTTAAACCTGGATTCAATCTATATTTTAGAGGATAACACCGGTTAGGTCAGGGTTAGGTCTGGTAATTGCCATCATTCGGCTCATACTTTCGCATATTTCGCATAATTGTTGGCCAGATCCTGGGCGTTTTCTGGTTTGGATCACGTTGTAATGTGGTACCGCACTGAAACAGTGAAGTAATCGTGGATTCGATCTATATATTAGAGGGTAATACCGGTTAGGTCAGGGTTAGGTCTGGTATTTGCCATCGTCTGGCTCATACTTTCGCATTTTTCGCATACTTGTTGGCCAGATCCTGGGCGTCTTATGGGTTGCATCAGGTAGTAGTGTGGTACCGCACTGAAACAGTGAATTAATCCTGGATTCGATCAATATATTAGAGGGTAACACCGGTTAGGTTTGGGTTAGGTCTGGTATTTGTTATTATCTGGCCCATACTTTCGCATATTTCGCATAATTGTTGGCCAAATGCTGGCTTTTTCTGGGTTGGATCACGTAGTAATGTGGTACCACACTTGAACAGTGAATTAATCCTGGGTCCGATCTATATTTTAAAGGATGACACCGGTTAGGTCGGGGTGAGGTCTGGGATTTGCCATCATCTGGCTCATACTTTCGCATATTTCGCATACTAGTTGGCCAGATCCTGGTCGTCTTATGGGTTGGATCAGGTAGTAGTGTGGTACCGCACTGAAACAGTGAAGTAATCCTGGATTCGATCTATATATTAGAAGGGTAACACCGGTTAGGTTAGGGTTAGGTCTGGTATTTGCCATCATCTGGCCCATACTTTCTCATTTTTCGCACACTTGTTGGGCAGATCCTGGGCGTCTTATGGGTTGCATCAGGTAGTAGTGTGGTACCGCACTGAAACAGTGAATTAATCCTGGATTCGATCAATATATTAGAGGGTAACACCGGTTAGGTTTGGGTTAGGTCTGGTATTTGTTATTATCTGGCCCATACTTTCGCATATTTCGCATAATTGTTGGCCAAATGCTGGCTTTTTCTGGGTTGGATCACGTAGTAATGTGGTACCACACTTGAACAGTGAATTAATCCTGGGTCCGATCTATATTTTAAAGGATGACACCGGTTAGGTCGGGGTGAGGTCTGGGATTTGCCATCATCTGGCTCATACTTTCGCATATTTCGCATACTAGTTGGCCAGATCCTGGGCGTCTTATGGGTTGGATCAGGTAGTAGTGTGGTACCGCACTGAAACAGTGAAGTAATCCTGGATTCGATCTATATATTAGAAGGGTAACACCGGTTAGGTTAGGGTTAGGTCTGGTATTTGCCATCATCTGGCCCATACTTTCTCATTTTTCGCACACTTGTTGGGCAGATCCTGGGCGTTCTCTGGTTTGGATAACGTAGTAATATGGTACCACACTGAAACAGTGTGTTAATCCTGGATTCAAACTATATTTTAGAGGATAACAGCGGCTCGGTCAGGGTTAGGTCTGGTATTTGCCATCATCTGGCTCATACTTTCGCATAATTCGCATACTTTTTGGCCAGATCCAGGGCTTTTTCTGGTATGGCTCACATAGTAATGTGGTACCACAATGAAACAGCGGGTTAAACCGGGGCCCGATCAATTCTTTAGGGGATAACACTGGTCAGGTCTGGGTAAGGTCTGGGATTCGCCATCATCTCGATCATACTTTCACTTTTTTCGCATTATTGTTGGCCAAATGCTGGCTTTTTCTGGGTTGGGTCACGTAGTAATGTGGTACCACACTGCAGCAGTGAGTTAAACCTGGATTCAATCTATATTTTAGAGGATAACGCCGGTTAGGTCAGGGTTAGGTCTGGTATTTGCCATCATCTGGCTCATACTTTCGCATTTTTCGCATACTTGTTGGCCAGATCCTGGGCGTTTTCTGGGTCGGATCTGGTAGTAGTGTGGTACCGCACTGAAGCAGTAAAGTAATCCTGGATTCGATCTATATTTTAGAGGATAACGCCGGTTAGGTCAGGGTTAGGTCTGGTATATGCCATCATCTGGCTCATACTTTCGCATTTTTCGCATACTTGTTGGCAAGATCCAGGGCGTTTTCTGGGTTGGATCAGGTAGTAGTGTGGTACCGCACTGAAGCAGTGAAGTAATCCTGGATTCGATCTATATATTAGAGGGTAATACCGGTTATGTTTGGGTTCAGTCTGGTATTTGCCAAAATCTGGCTCATGCTTTCGAATTTTTCGCATACTTGTTGGCCAGAACCTGGGCGTTTTCTGGTTTGGATCACGTAGAAGTGTGGCTCCACACTGCATCAGTGACTTAAACCTGGATTCGATCTATATATTAGAGGGTAACATCGGTTAGGTTTGGGTTAGGTCTGGTATTTGCCATCATCTGGCTCATACTTTCGCATTTTTCGCATACTTGTTAACCTGATCCTGGGCGTTTTCTGCTTTGGGTCACGTAGTAATGTGGTACCACACTGAAACCGTGAGTTTATCTTGGATTCAATCTATATATTAGAGGATAACACCGGTTAGGTAAGGGTAAGGTCTGGTATTTGCCATCATCTGGGTCATACTTTCACATTTTTCGCATACTTGTTGGCCAGATCCTGGGCGTTTTCTGGTTTGGGTTACGTAGTAATGTGGTACCACACTGCAACAGTGAGTTAAACCTGGATTCAATCTATATTTTAGAGGATAACACCGGTTAGGTCAGGGTTAGGTCTGGTATTTGCCATCATCTGGCTCATACTTTCGCCTTTTTCACTTACTTGTTGGCCTGATCCTGGGCGTTTTCTGGGTTGGATCGCGTCGTAATGTGGTACCACACTGAAACCGTGGGTTAAACCAGGATTCAACATATATTTTAGAGAATAACACCGGTTAGGTCAGGGTTAGGTCTGGGATTCGCCATCATCTGGCCCTTACTTTCGCATTTTTCGCATACTTGTTGGCCAGATCCTGGGCGTTTTCTGGTTTGGGTTACGTAGTAATGTGGTACCACACTGCAACAGTGAGATAAACCTGGATTCAATCTATATTTTAGAGGATAACACCGGTTAGGTCAGGGTTAGGTCTGGTATTTGCCATCATCTGGCTCATGCTTTCGGATTTTTCGCATACCTGTTGGCCAGATCCTGGGCGTTTTCTTGTTTGGATCACGTTGGAATGTGGTACTACACTGAAACAGTGAGGTAATCCTGGATTCGATCTATATATTAGAGGGTAACACCGGTTAGGTTTGGGTTAGGTCTGGTATTTGCCATAATCTGGCTCATACTTTCGCACTTTTCGCATACTTGTTGGCCAGATCCAGGGCGTTTTCTGGGTTGGATCAGGTAGTAGTGTGCTACCGCACTGATACAGTGAAGTAATCCTGGATTCGATCTATATATTAGAGAATAACTCCGGTTAGGTCAGGCTTAGGTCTGGGATTCGCCATCATCTGGCCCTTACTTTCGCATTTTTCGCATACTTGTTGGCCAGATCCTGGGCGTTTTCTGGTTTGGGTTACGTAGTAATGTGGTACCACACTGCAACAGTGAGTTAAACCTGGATTCAATCTATATTTTAGAGGATAACACCGGTTAGCTCAGGGCTAGGTCTGGTATTTGCCATCATCTGGCTCATACTTTCGCCCTTTGCACCTACTTGTTGGCCAGATCCTGGGCGTTTTCTGGTTTTGATTACGTTGTAATGTGGCACCACACTGAAACAGTGAGTTATACCAGGATTCAATCTATATTTTAGCGGTTAACACAGGCTAGGTCAGGGTTAGGTCTGGTATTTGCCATCATCTGGCCCATACTTTCGCTTTTTTCGCATACTTATTGGCCAGATCCTGGGCGTTTTCTGGTTTGGAACACGTAGTAATATGGTACCACACTGAAACAGTGGGTTAAACCAGGATTCAATCTATATTTTAGAGGATAACACCGGTTAGGTCAGGGTTAGGTCTGGTATTTGCCGTCGTCTGGCCCATACTTTCGCATTCTTCGCATACTTGTTGGCCAGATCCTGGGCGTTTTCTGGTTTGGGTCACGTAGTAATGTGGTGCCACACTGCAGCAGTGAGTTAAACCTGAATTCAATCTATATTTTAGAGGATAACACCGGTTAGGTCAGGATTAGGTCTGGTATTTGCCATCATCTGGCTCATACTTTCGCCCTTTGCACCTACTTGTTGGCCAGATCCTGGGCGTTTTCTGGTTTTGATCACGTTGTAATGTGACACCACACTGAAACAGTGAGTTAAACCTGGATTCAATCTATATTTTAGAGGTTAACACCGGCTATGTCAGGGTTAGGTCTGGTATTTGCCATCATCTGGCTCATACTTTCGCCCTTTGCACCTACTTGTTGGCCAGATCCTGGGCGTTTTCTGGGTTGGATCACCTAGTAATGTGGTACCACACTGAAACAGTGGGTTAAACCAGGATTCAATCTATATTTTAGAGGATAACACCGGTTAGGTCTTGGTTAGGTCTAGTATTTGCCATCATCTGGCTCATACTTTTGCATTTTTCGCATACATGTTGGCCTGAGCCGGGGCGTTTTCTGGTTTGGATCACGTAGTAATGCGGTACCAGACTGCCACATGAGTTAAACCTGGATTCAATCTATATTTTAGAGGATAACACTGGTTAGGACAGGGTTAGGTCTGGTATTTGCCATCATCTGGCTCATACTTTCGCATTTTTCGCGTACTTGATGGCCAGATCCTGGGCGTTTTCTGGTTTGAATCACTTAGTAATGTGGTACCACACTGCCACATGAGTTAAACCTGGATCCAATCTATATTTTAGAGGATAACACCGGTTAGGTCAGGGCTAGGTCTGGTATTTGCCATCATCTGGCTCATACTTTCGCCATTTGCACCTACTTGTTGGCCAGATCCGGGGCGTTTTCTGGTTTGAATCACTTAGTAATGTGGTACCACACTGCCGCATGAGTTAAACCTGGATTCAATCTATATTTTAGAGGATAACACCGGTTAGGTCAGGGTTAGGTCTGGTATTTGCCATCGTCTGGCCCATACTTTCGCCCTTTGCACCTACTTGTTGGCCAGATCCTGGGCGTTTTCTGGTTTTGATCACGTTGTAATGTGACACCACACTGAAACAGTGAGTTAAACCTGGATTCAATCTATATTTTAGGGGTTAACACCGGCTAGGTCAGGGTTAGGTCTGGTATTTGCCATCATCTGGCCCATACTTTCGCATTTTTCGCATAGTTGTTGGCCAGATCCTGGGCGATTTCTGGTTTGCATCACGTAGTAATGGGGTACCACACTGATACAGTGAGTTAAACCTGGATTCGATCTATATATTAGAGGGTAACACCGGTTAGGTTTGGGTTAGGTCTGTTATTTGCCATCATCTAGCTCATACTTTCGCCCCTTGCACCTACTTGTTGGCCAGATCCTGGGCGTTTTCTGGTTTGCATCACGTAGTAATGGGGTACCACACTGATACAGTGAGTTGAACCTGGATTCGATCTATATATTAGAGGGTAACACCGGTTAGGTTTGGGTTAGGTCTGGTATTTGCCACCATCTGGCTCATGCTTTCGCATTTTTCGCATACTTGTTGGCCAGATTCTGGGCGTTTTCTGGTTGGGATCGCGCAGTAATGTGGTACCACACTGAAACAGTGAGTTATTCCTGGATTCGATCTATATATTAGAGGGTAACACCGGTTAGGTTTGGGCTAGGTCTGGTATTTGCGATCATCTGGCTGATACTTTCGCATTTTTCGCATACTTGTTGGCCAGATCCGGGGCGTTTTCTGGTTTGCATCACGTAGTAATGGGGTACCACACTGATACAGTGAGTTAAACCTGGATTCGATCTATATATTAGAGGGTAACACCGGTTAGGTTTGGGTTAGGTCTGGTATTTGCCATCATCTAGCTCATACTTTCGCATTTTTCGCATACTTGTTGGCCAGATCCTGGGCTTCTTCTGGTTTGGGTCACGTAGTAATGTGGTACCACCCTGCAACAGTGAGTTAAACCTGGATTCAATCTATATTTTAGAGGACAACACCGGTTAGGTCAGGGTTAGGTCTGGTATTAGCCATCATCAGGCTCATACTATCGCATTTTTCGCATACTTGTTGGCCAGATCCTGGGCGTTTTCTGATTGGGGTCACGTAGTGATGTGGTGCCACACTGCAGCAGTGAGTTAAACCTGGATTCAATCTATATATTAGAGGGTAACACCGGTTAGGTTTCGATTAGGTCTGGTATTTGCCATCATCTGGCTCATGCTTTCGGATTTTTCGCATACCTGTTGGCCAGATCCTGGGCGTTTTCTTGTTTGGATCACGTTGGAATGTGGTACTACACTGAAACAGTGAGGTAATCCTGGATTCGGTCTATATATTAGAGGGTAACACCGGTTAGGTTTGGGTTAGGTCTGGTATTTGCCATAATCTGGCTCATACTTTCGCATTTTTGGCCTACTTGTTGGCCAGATCCTGGGCGTTTTCTGGTTTGGATCAGGTAGTAATGTGGTACCGCACTGCAACACTGAGTTAAATCTGGATTCAATCTATATTTTAGAGAATAACTCCGGTTAGGTCAGGCTTAGGTCTGGTATTTGCCATAATCTGGCTCATACTTTCGCAATTTTCACATACATGTTAGCTAGATCTTGGGCTTTTTCTGGCTTGGATCATGTTGTAAAGTGGTACCGCACTGAAACAGTGAGTTAATCCTGGACTCGATCTATATTTTAGAGGATAACACCGGTTAGGTCAGGGTTACGTCTGGTATTTGCCATCATCTGGCTCATGCTTTCGCATTTTTCACCTACTTGTTGGCCAGATCCCGGGCGTTTTCTGGGTTGGATCACGTAATAATGTTGTACCACACTGAAACAGTGAGTTAAACCTGGATTCAATCTATATTTTAGAGGATAACACTGATTAGGTCAGGGTTAGGTCTGGTATTAGCCATCACCTAGCTCATACTTTCGCATTTTTCGCAATACTTGTTGGCTTGATCCTGGGCTTTTTCTGGTTTGGATCACATTGTAATGTGATACCACACTGAAGCAGTGAACTAAACCTCGATCCGATCTATATTTTAGGGGATAAATCCGGTTAGGTCGGGGATAGGTCTGGTAACTGCCAGCATTTGGCTCATACTTTCGCTTATTTTGCATAATTGTTGGCCAGATCCTGGGCGTTTTCTGGTTTGAATCACTTAGTAATGTGGTGCCACACTGCCACATGAGTTAAACCTGGATTCAATCTATATTTTAGAGGATAACACCGGTTAGCTCAGGGCTAGGTCTGGTATTTGCCATCATCTGGCTCATACTTTCGCCCTTTGCACCTACTTGTTGGCCAGATCCTGGGCGTTTTCTGGTTTTGATCACGTTGTAATGTGGCACCACACTGAAACAGTGAGTTATACCAGGATTCAATCTATATTTTAGCGGTTAACACAGGCTAGGTCAGGGTTAGGTCTGGTATTTGCCATCATCTGGCCCATACTTTCGCATTTTTCGCATACTTGTTGGCCATATCCTGGGCGTTTTCTGGTTTGGGTCACGTAGTAATGTGGTACCACACTGCAACAGTGAGTTATACCTGGATTCAATCTATATTTTAGTGGACAACACCGGTTAGGTCAGGGTTAGGTCTGGTATTAGCCATCATCAGGCTCATACTTTCGCATTTTTCGCATACTTATTGGCCAGATCCTGGGCGTTTTCTGGTTTGGAACACGTAGTAATATGGTACCACACTGAAACAGTGGGTTAAACCAGGATTCAATCTATATTTTAGAGGATAACACCGGTTAGGTCAGGGTTAGGTCTGGTATTTGCCGTCGTCTGGCCCATACTTTCGCATTCTTCGCATACTTGTTGGCCAGATCCTGGGCGTTTTCTGGTTTCGGTCACGTAGTAATGTGGTGCCACACTGCAGCAGTGAGTTAAACCTGAATTCAATCTATATTTTAGAGGATAACACCGGTTAGGTCAGGATTAGGTCTGGTATTTGCCATCATCTGGCTCATACTTTCGCCCTTTGCACCTACTTGTTGGCCAGATCCTGGGCGTTTTCTGGTTTTGATCACGTTGTAATGTGACACCACACTGAAACAGTGAGTTAAACCTGGATTCAATCTATATTTTAGAGGTTAACACCGGCTAGGTCAGGGTTAGGTCTGGTATTTGCCATCATCTGGCTCATACTTTCGCCCTTTGCACCTACTTGTTGGCCAGATCCTGGGCGTTTTCTGGGTTGGATCACTTAGTAATGTGGTACCACACTGAAACAGTGGGTTAAACCAGGATTCAATCTATATTTTAGAGGATAACACCGGTTAGGTCTTGGTTAGGTCTAGTATTTGCCATCATCTGGCTCATACTTTTGCATTTTTCGCATACATGTTGGCCAGAGCCGGGGCGTTTTCTGGTTTGGATCACGTAGCAATGCGGTACCAGACTGCCACATGAGTTAAACCTGGATTCAATCTATATTTTAGAGGATAACACTGGTTAGGACAGGGTTAGGTCTGGTATTTGCCATCATCTGGCTCATACTTTCGCATTTTTCGCGTACTTGATGGCCAGATCCTGGGCGTTTTCTGGTTTGAATCACTTAGTAATGTGGTACCACACTGCCACATGAGTTAAACCTGGATTCAATCTATATTTTAGAGGATAACACCGGTTAGGTCAGGGTTAGGTCTGGTATTTGCCATCGTCTGGCCCATACTTTCGCCCTTTGCACCTACTTGTTGGCCAGATCCTGGGCGTTTTCTGGGTTGGATCACTTAGTAATGTGGTACCACACTGAAACAGTGGGTTAAACCAGGATTCAATCTATATTTTAGAGGATAACACCGGTTAGGTCAGGGCTAGGTCTGGTATTTGCCATCATCTGGCTCATACTTTCGCCATTTGCACCTACTTGTTGGCCAGATCCTGGGCGTTTTCTGGGTTGGATCACTTAGTAATGTGGTACCACACTGAAACAGTGGGTTAAACCAGGATTCAATCTATATTTTAGAGGATAACACCGGTTAGGTCTTGGTTAGGTCTAGTATTTGCCATCATCTGGCTCATACTTTTGCATTTTTCGCATACATGTTGGCCAGAGCCGGGGCGTTTTCTGGTTTGGATCACGTAGTAATGCGGTACCAGACTGCCACATGAGTTAAACCTGGATTCAATCTATATTTTAGAGGATAACACTGGTTAGGACAGGGTTAGGTCTGGTATTTGCCATCATCTGGCTCATACTTTCGCATTTTTCGCGTACTTGATGGCCAGATCCTGGGCGTTTTCTGGTTTGAATCACTTAGTAATGTGGTACCACACTGCCACATGAGTTAAACCTGGATTCAATCTATATTTTAGAGGATAACACCGGTTAGGTCAGGGTTAGGTCTGGTATTTGCCATCGTCTGGCCCATACTTTCGCCCTTTGCACCTACTTGTTGGCCAGATCCTGGGCGTTTTCTGGGTTGGATCACTTAGTAATGTGGTACCACACTGAAACAGTGGGTTAAACCAGGATTCAATCTATATTTTAGAGGATAACACCGGTTAGGTCAGGGCTAGGTCTGGTATTTGCCATCATCTGGCTCATACTTTCGCCATTTGCACCTACTTGTTGGCCAGATCCGGGGCGTTTTCTGGTTTGAATCACTTAGTAATGTGGTACCACACTGCCGCATGAGTTAAACCTGGATTCAATCTATATTTTAGAGGATAACACCGGTTAGGTCAGGATTAGGTCTGGTATTTGCCATCATCTGGCTCATACTTTCGCCCTTTGCACCTACTTGTTGGCCAGATCCTGGGCGTTTTCTGGGTTGGATCACTTAGTAATGTGGTACCACACTGAAACAGTGGGTTAAACCAGGATTCAATCTATATTTTAGAGGATAACACCGGTTAGGTCAGGGTTAGGTCTGGTATTTGCCATCGTCTGGCCCATACTTTCGCCCTTTGCACCTACTTGTTGGCCAGATCCTGGGCGTTTTCTGGTTTGGTTCGCGTAGTTATGTGGTGCAACACTGCAGCAGTGTGTTAAACCTGAGTTCAATCTATATTTTAGAGGATAACACCGGTTAGGTCAGGATTAGGTCTGGTATTTGCCATCATCTGGCTCATACTTTCGCCCTTTGCACCTACTTGTTGGCCAGATCCTGGGCGTTTTCTGGTTTTGATTACGTTGTAATGTGACACCACACTGAAACAGTGAGTTAAACCTGGATTCAATCTATATTTTTGGGGTTAACACCGGCTAGGTCATGGTTAGGTCTGGTATTTGCCATCATCTGGCCCATACTTTCGCATTTTTCGCATAGTTGTTGGCCAGATCCTGGGCGATTTCTGGTTTGCATCACGTAGTAATGGGGTACCACACTGATACAGTGAGTTAAACCTGGATTCGATCTATATATTAGAGGGTAACACCGGTTAGGTTTGGGTTAGGTCTGTTATTTGCCATCATCTAGCTCATACTTTCGCCCCTTGCACCTACTTGTTGGCCAGATCCTGGGCGTTTTCTGGTTTGCATCACGTAGTAATGGGGTACCACACTGATACAGTGAGTTGAACCTGGATTCGATCTATATATTAGAGGGTAACACCGGTTAGGTTTGGGTTAGGTCTGGTATTTGCCACCATCTGGCTCATGCTTTCGCATTTTTCGCATACTTGTTGGCCAGATTCTGGGCGTTTTCTGGTTGGGATCGCGCAGTAATGTGGTACCACACTGAAACAGTGAGTTATTCCTGGATTCGATCTATATATTAGAGGGTAACACCGGTTAGGTTTGGGCTAGGTCTGGTATTTGCGATCATCTGGCTGATACTTTCGCATTTTTCGCATACTTGTTGGCCAGATCCTGGGCGTTTTCTGGTTTGGATCACGTAGTAATGTGGTACCACACTGATACAATGAGTTAAACCTGGATTCGATCTATATTTTAGAGGATAACACTGAATAGGTCAGGGTTAGGTCTGGTATTTGCCATAATCTGGCTCATACTTTCGCATTTTTCGCATACTTGTTGGCCAGATCCTGGGCGTTTTCTGGTATGGATCACGTAGTAATGTGGTACCATACTGATACAATGAGTTAAGCCTGGATTCGATCTATATATTAGAGGGTAACACCGGTTAGGTTTGGGTTAGGTCTGGTATTTGCCATCATCTAGCTCATACTTTCGCATTTTTCGCATACTTGTTGGCCAGATCCGGGGCGTTTTCTGGTTTGCATCACGTAGTAATGGGGTACCACACTGATACAGTGAGTTAAACCTGGATTCGATCTATATATTAGAGGGTAACACCGGTTAGGTTTGGGTTAGGTCTGGTATTTGCCATCATCTAGCTCATACTTTCGCATTTTTCGCATACTTGTTGGCCAGATCCTGGGCGTTTTCTGGTTTGGATCACGTAGTAATGTGGAACCACACTGCAACAGTGAGTTATACCTGGATTCAATCTATATTTTAGTGGACAACACCGGTTAGGTCAGGGTTAGGTCTGGTATTAGCCATCATCAGGCTCATACTTTCGCATTTTTCGCATACTTATTGGCCAGATCCTGGGCGTTTTCTGGTTTGGAACACGTAGTAATATGGTACCACACTGAAACAGTGGGTTAAACCAGGATTCAATCTATATTTTAGAGGATAACACCGGTTAGGTCAGGGTTAGGTCTGGTATTTGCCGTCGTCTGGCCCATACTTTCGCATTCTTCGCATACTTGTTGGCCAGATCCTGGGCGTTTTCTGGTTTGGGTCACGTAGTAATGTGGTGCCACACTGCAGCAGTGAGTTAAACCTGAATTCAATCTATATTTTAGAGGATAACACCGGTTAGGTCAGGATTAGGTCTGGTATTTGCCATCATCTGGCTCATACTTTCGCCCTTTGCACCTACTTGTTGGCCAGATCCTGGGCGTTTTCTGGTTTTGATCACGTTGTAATGTGACACCACACTGAAACAGTGAGTTAAACCTGGATTCAATCTATATTTTAGAGGTTAACACCGGCTAGGTCAGGGTTAGGTCTGGTATTTGCCATCATCTGGCTCATACTTTCGCCCTTTGCACCTACTTGTTGGCCAGATCCTGGGCGTTTTCTGGGTTGGATCACTTAGTAATGTTGTACCACACTGAAACAGTGGGTTAAACCAGGATTCAATCTATATTTTAGAGGATAACACCGGCTAGGTCTTGGTTAGGTCTAGTATTTGCCATCATCTGGGTCATACTTTTGCATTTTTCGCATACATGTTGGCCAGAGCCGGGGCGTTTTCTGGTTTGGATCACGTAGTAATGCGGTACCAGACTGCCACATGAGTTAAACCTGGATTCAATCTATATTTTAGAGGATAACACTGGTTAGGACAGGGTTAGGTCTAGTATTTGCCATCATCTGGCTCATACTTTTGCATTTTTCGCATACATGTTGGCCAGAGCCGGGGCGTTTTCTGGTTTGGATCACGTAGTAATGCGGTACCAGACTGCCACATGAGTTAAACCTGGATTCAATCTATATTTTAGAGGATAACACTGGTTAGGTCAGGGTTAGGTCTGGTATTTGCCATCGTCTGGCCCATACTTTCGCCCTTTGCACCTACTTGTTGGCCAGATCCTGGGCGTTTTCTGGGTTGGATCACTTAGTAATGTGGTACCACACTGAAACAGTGGGTTAAACCAGGATTCAATCTATATTTTAGAGGATAACACCGGTTAGGTCAGGGCTAGGTCTGGTATTTGCCATCATCTGGCTCATACTTTCGCCATTTGCACCTACTTGTTGGCCAGATCCTGGGCGTTTTCTGGGTTGGATCACTTAGTAATGTGGTACCACACTGAAACAGTGGGTTAAACCAGGATTCAATCTATATTTTAGAGGATAACACCGGTTAGGTCTTGGTTAGGTCTAGTATTTGCCATCATCTGGCTCATACTTTTGCATTTTTCGCATACATGTTGGCCAGAGCCGGGGCGTTTTCTGGTTTGGATCACGTAGTAATGCGGTACCACACTGCCGCATGAGTTAAACCTGGATTCAATCTATATTTTAGAGGATAACACCGGTTAGGTCAGGATTAGGTCTGGTATTTGCCATCATCTGGCTCATACTTTCGCCCTTTGCACCTACTTGTTGGCCAGATCCTGGGCGTTTTCTGGGTTGGATCACTTAGTAATGTGGTACCACACTGAAACAGTGGGTTAAACCAGGATTCAATCTATATTTTAGAGGATAACACCGGTTAGGTCAGGGTTAGGTCTGGTATTTGCCATCGTCTGGCCCATACTTTCGCCCTTTGCACCTACTTGTTGGCCAGATCCTGGGCGTTTTCTGGTTTGGTTCGCGTAGTTATGTGGTGCAACACTGCAGCAGTGTGTTAAACCTGAGTTCAATCTATATTTTAGAGGATAACACCGGTTAGGTCAGGATTAGGTCTGGTATTTGCCATCATCTGGCTCATACTTTCGCCCTTTGCACCTACTTGTTGGCCAGATCCTGGGCGTTTTCTGGTTTTGATTACGTTGTAATGTGACACCACACTGAAACAGTGAGTTAAACCTGGATTCAATCTATATTTTTGGGGTTAACACCGGCTAGGTCATGGTTAGGTCTGGTATTTGCCATCATCTGGCCCATACTTTCGCATTTTTCGCATAGTTGTTGGCCAGATCCTGGGCGATTTCTGGTTTGCATCACGTAGTAATGGGGTACCACACTGATACAGTGAGTTAAACCTGGATTCGATCTATATATTAGAGGGTAACACCGGTTAGGTTTGGGTTAGGTCTGTTATTTGCCATCATCTAGCTCATACTTTCGCCCCTTGCACCTACTTGTTGGCCAGATCCTGGGCGTTTTCTGGTTTGCATCACGTAGTAATGGGGTACCACACTGATACAGTGAGTTGAACCTGGATTCGATCTATATATTAGAGGGTAACACCGGTTAGGTTTGGGTTAGGTCTGGTATTTGCCACCATCTGGCTCATGCTTTCGCATTTTTCGCATACTTGTTGGCCAGATTCTGGGCGTTTTCTGGTTGGGATCGCGCAGTAATGTGGTACCACACTGAAACAGTGAGTTATTCCTGGATTCGATCTATATATTAGAGGGTAACACCGGTTAGGTTTGGGCTAGGTCTGGTATTTGCGATCATCTGGCTGATACTTTCGCATTTTTCGCATACTTGTTGGCCAGATCCTGGGCGTTTTCTGGTTTGGATCACGTAGTAATGTGGTACCACACTGATACAATGAGTTAAACCTGGATTCGATCTATATTTTAGAGGATAACACTGAATAGGTCAGGGTTAGGTCTGGTATTTGCCATAATCTGGCTCATACTTTCGCATTTTTCGCATACTTGTTGGCCAGATCCTGGGCGTTTTCTGGTATGGATCACGTAGTAATGTGGTACCATACTGATACAATGAGTTAAGCCTGGATTCGATCTATATATTAGAGGGTAACACCGGTTAGGTTTGGGTTAGGTCTGGTATTTGCCATCATCTAGCTCATACTTTCGCATTTTTCGCATACTTGTTGGCCAGATCCGGGGCGTTTTCTGGTTTGCATCACGTAGTAATGGGGTACCACACTGATACAGTGAGTTAAACCTGGATTCGATCTATATATTAGAGGGTAACACCGGTTAGGTTTGGGTTAGGTCTGGTATTTGCCATCATCTAGCTCATACTTTCGCATTTTTCGCATACTTGTTGGCCAGATCCTGGGCGTTTTCTGGTTTGGATCACGTAGTAATGTGGTACCACACTGCAACAGTGAGTTATACCTGGATTCAATCTATATTTTAGAGGATAACACCGGTTAGGTCAGGGTTAGGTCTGGTATTTGCCGTCGTCTGGCCCATACTTTCGCATTCTTCGCATACTTGTTGGCCAGATCCTGGGCGTTTTCTGGTTTGGGTCACGTAGTAATGTGGTGCCACACTGCAGCAGTGAGTTAAACCTGAATTCAATCTATATTTTAGAGGATAACACCGGTTAGGTCAGGATTAGGTCTGGTATTTGCCATCATCTGGCTCATACTTTCGCCCTTTGCACCTACTTGTTGGCCAGATCCTGGGCGTTTTCTGGTTTTGATCACGTTGTAATGTGACACCACACTGAAACAGTGAGTTAAACCTGGATTCAATCTATATTTTAGAGGTTAACACCGGCTAGGTCAGGGTTAGGTCTGGTATTTGCCATCATCTGGCTCATACTTTCGCCCTTTGCACCTACTTGTTGGCCAGATCCTGGGCGTTTTCTGGGTTGGATCACTTAGTAATGTTGTACCACACTGAAACAGTGGGTTAAACCAGGATTCAATCTATATTTTAGAGGATAACACCGGCTAGGTCTTGGTTAGGTCTAGTATTTGCCATCATCTGGGTCATACTTTTGCATTTTTCGCATACATGTTGGCCAGAGCCGGGGCGTTTTCTGGTTTGGATCACGTAGTAATGCGGTACCAGACTGCCACATGAGTTAAACCTGGATTCAATCTATATTTTAGAGGATAACACTGGTTAGGACAGGGTTAGGTCTGGTATTTGCCATCATCTGGCTCATACTTTCGCATTTTTCGCGTACTTGATGGCCAGATCCTGGGCGTTTTCTGGTTTGAATCACTTAGTAATGTGGTACCACACTGCCAAATGAGTTAAACCTGGATTCAATCTATATTTTAGAGGATAACACCGGTTAGGTCAGGGTTAGGTCTGGTATTTGCCATCGTCTGGCCCATACTTTCGCCCTTTGCACCTACTTGTTGGCCAGATCCTGGGCGTTTTCTGGGTTGGATCACTTAGTAATGTGGTACCACACTGAAACAGTGGGTTAAACCAGGATTCAATCTATATTTTAGAGGATAACACCGGTTAGGTCAGGGCTAGGTCTGGTATTTGCCATCATCTGGCTCATACTTTCGCCATTTGCACCTACTTGTTGGCCAGATCCTGGGCGTTTTCTGGGTTGGATCACTTAGTAATGTGGTAGCACACTGAAACAGTGGGTTAAACCAGGATTCAATCTATATTTTAGAGGATAACACCGGTTAGGTCTTGGTTAGGTCTAGTATTTGCCATCATCTGGCTCATACTTTTGCATTTTTCGCATACATGTTGGCCAGAGCCGGGGCGTTTTCTGGTTTGGATCACGTAGTAATGCGGTACCAGACTGCCACATGAGTTAAACCTGGATTCAATCTATATTTTAGAGGATAACACTGGTTAGGACAGGGTTAGGTCTGGTATTTGCCATCATCTGGCTCATACTTTCGCATTTTTCGCGTACTTGATGGCCAGATCCTGGGCGTTTTCTGGTTTGAATCACTTAGTAATGTGGTACCACACTGCCACATGAGTTAAACCTGGATTCAATCTATATTTTAGAGGATAACACCGGTTAGGTCAGGGTTAGGTCTGGTATTTGCCATCGTCTGGCCCATAATTTCGCCCTTTGCACCTACTTGTTGGCCAGATCCTGGGCGTTTTCTGGGTTGGATCACTTAGTAATGTGGTACCACACTGAAACAGTGGGTTAAACCAGGATTCAATCTATATTTTAGAGGATAACACCGGTTAGGTCAGGGCTAGGTCTGGTATTTGCCATCATCTGGCTCATACTTTCGCCATTTGCACCTACTTGTTGGCCAGATCCGGGGCGTTTTCTGGTTTGAATCACTTAGTAATGTGGTACCACACTGCCGCATGAGTTAAACCTGGATTCAATCTATATTTTAGAGGATAACACCGGTTAGGTCAGGGTTAGGTCTGGTATTTGCCATCGTCTGGCCCATACTTTCGCCCTTTGCACCTACTTGTTGGCCAGATCCTGGGCGTTTTCTGGTTTGGGTCGCGTAGTTATGTGGTGCCACACTGCAGCAGTGTGTTAAACCTGAGTTCAATCTATATTTTAGAGGATAACAACGGTTAGGTCAGGATTAGGTCTGGTATTTGCCATCATCTGGCTCATACTTTCGCCCTTTGCACCTACTTGTTGGCCAGATCCTGGGCGTTTTCTGGTTTTGATCACGTTGTAATGTGACACCACACTGAAACAGTGAGTTAAACCTGGATTCAATCTATATTTTAGGGGTTAACACCGGCTAGGTCAGGGTTAGGTCTGGTATTTGCCATCATCTGGCCCATACTTTCGCATTTTTCGCATAGTTGTTGGCCAGATCCTGGGCGATTTCTGGTTTGCATCACGTAGTAATGGGGTACCACACTGATACAGTGAGTTAAACCTGGATTCGATCTATATATTAGAGGGTAACACCGGTTAGGTTTGGGTTAGGTCTGTTATTTGCCATCATCTAGCTCATACTTTCGCCCCTTGCACCTACTTGTTGGCCAGATCCTGGGCGTTTTCTGGTTTGCATCACGTAGTAATGGGGTACCACACTGATACAGTGAGTTGAACCTGGATTCGATCTATATATTAGAGGGTAACACCGGTTAGGTTTGTGTTAGGTCTGGTATTTGCCACCATCTGGCTCATGCTTTCGCATTTTTCGCATACTTGTTGGCCAGATTCTGGGCGTTTTCTGGTTGGGATCGCGCAGTAATGTGGTACCACACTGAAACAGTGAGTTATTCCTGGATTCGATCTATATATTAGAGGGTAACACCGGTTAGGTTTGGGCTAGGTCTGGTATTTGCGATCATCTGGCTGATACTTTCGCATTTTTCGCACACTTGTTGGCCAGATCCTGGGCGTTTTCTGGTTTGGATCACGTAGTAATGTGGTACCACACTGATACAATGAGTTAAACCTGGATTCGATCTATATTTTAGAGGATAACACTGAATAGGTCAGGGTTAGGTCTGGTATTTGCCATAATCTGGCTCATACTTTCGCATTTTTCGCATACTTGTTGGCCAGATCCTGGGCGTTTTCTGGTATGGATCACGTAGTAATGTGGTACCATACTGATACAATGAGTTAAGCCTGGATTCGATCTATATATTAGAGGGTAACACCGGTTAGGTTTGGGTTAGGTCTGGTATTTGCCATCATCTAGCTCATACTTTCGCATTTTTCGCATACTTGTTGGCCGTTCCGGGGCGTTTTCTGGTTTGCATCACGTAGTAATGGGGTACCACACTGATACAGTGAGTTAAACCTGGATTCGATCTATATATTAGAGGGTAACACCGGTTAGGTTTGGGTTAGGTCTGGTATTTGCCATCATCTAGCTCATACTTTCGCATTTTTCGCATACTTGTTGGCCAGATCCGGGGCGTTTTCTGGTTTGCATCACGTAGTAATGGGGTACCACACTGATACAGTGAGTTAAACCTGGATTCGATCTATATATTAGAGGGTAACACCGGTTAGGTTTGGGTTAGGTCTGGTATTTGCCATCATCTAGCTCATACTTTCGCATTTTTCGCATACTTGTTGGCCAGATCCTGGGCGTTTTCTGGTTTGGATCACGTAGTAATGTGGTACCACACTGCAACAGTGAGTTATACCTGGATTCAATCTATATTTTAGTGGACAACACCGGTTAGGTCAGGGTTAGGTCTGGTATTAGCCATCATCAGGCTCATACTTTCGCATTTTTCGCATACTTATTGGCCAGATCCTGGGCGTTTTCTGGTTTGGAACACGTAGTAATATGGTACCACACTGAAACAGTGGGTTAAACCAGGATTCAATCTATATTTTAGAGGATAACACCGGTTAGGTCAGGGTTAGGTCTGGTATTTGCCGTCGTCTGGCCCATACTTTCGCATTCTTCGCATACTTGTTGGCCAGATCCTGGGCGTTTTCTGGTTTGGGTCACGTAGTAATGTGGTGCCACACTGCAGCAGTGAGTTAAACCTGAATTCAATCTATATTTTAGAGGATAACACCGGTTAGGTCAGGATTAGGTCTGGTATTTGCCATCATCTGGCTCATACTTTCGCCCTTTGCACCTACTTGTTGGCCAGATCCTGGGCGTTTTCTGGTTTTGATCACGTTGTAATGTGACACCACACTGAAACAGTGAGTTAAACCTGGATTCAATCTATATTTTAGAGGTTAACACCGGCTAGGTCAGGGTTAGGTCTGGTATTTGCCATCATCTGGCTCATACTTTCGCCCTTTGCACCTACTTGTTGGCCAGATCCTGGGCGTTTTCTGGGTTGGATCACTTAGTAATGTTGTACCACACTGAAACAGTGGGTTAAACCAGGATTCAATCTATATTTTAGAGGATAACACCGGCTAGGTCTTGGTTAGGTCTAGTATTTGCCATCATCTGGCTCATACTTTTGCATTTTTCGCATACATGTTGGCCAGAGCCGGGGCGTTTTCTGGTTTGGATCACGTAGTAATGCGGTACCAGACTGCCACATGAGTTAAACCTGGATTCAATCTATATTTTAGAGGATAACACTGGTTAGGACAGGGTTAGGTCTGGTATTTGCCATCATCTGGCTCATACTTTCGCATTTTTCGCGTACTTGATGGCCAGATCCTGGGCGTTTTCTGGTTTGAATCACTTAGTAATGTGGTACCACACTGCCACATGAGTTAAACCTGGATTCAATCTATATTTTAGAGGATAACACCGGTTAGGTCAGGGTTAGGTCTGGTATTTGCCATCGTCTGGCCCATACTTTCGCCCTTTGCACCTACTTGTTGGCCAGATCCTGGGCGTTTTCTGGGTTGGATCACTTAGTAATGTGGTACCACACTGAAACAGTGGGTTAAACCAGGATTCAATCTATATTTTAGAGGATAACACCGGTTAGGTCAGGGCTAGGTCTGGTATTTGCCATCATCTGGCTCATACTTTCGCCATTTGCACCTACTTGTTGGCCAGATCCTGGGCGTTTTCTGGGTTGGATCACTTAGTAATGTGGTAGCACACTGAAACAGTGGGTTAAACCAGGATTCAATCTATATTTTAGAGGATAACACCGGTTAGGTCTTGGTTAGGTCTAGTATTTGCCATCATCTGGCTCATACTTTTGCATTTTTCGCATACATGTTGGCCAGAGCCGGGGCGTTTTCTGGTTTGGATCACGTAGTAATGCGGTACCAGACTGCCACATGAGTTAAACCTGGATTCAATCTATATTTTAGAGGATAACACTGGTTAGGACAGGGTTAGGTCTGGTATTTGCCATCATCTGGCTCATACTTTCGCATTTTTCGCGTACTTGATGGCCAGATCCTGGGCGTTTTCTGGTTTGAATCACTTAGTAATGTGGTACCACACTGCCACATGAGTTAAACCTGGATTCAATCTATATTTTAGAGGATAACACCGATTAGGTCAGGGTTAGGTCTGGTATTTGCCATCGTCTGGCCCATAATTTCGCCCTTTGCACCTACTTGTTGGCCAGATCCTGGGCGTTTTCTGGGTTGGATCACTTAGTAATGTGGTACCACACTGAAACAGTGGGTTAAACCAGGATTCAATCTATATTTTAGAGGATAACACCGGTTAGGTCAGGGCTAGGTCTGGTATTTGCCATCATCTGGCTCATACTTTCGCCATTTGCACCTACTTGTTGGCCAGATCCGGGGCGTTTTCTGGTTTGAATCACTTAGTAATGTGGTACCACACTGCCGCATGAGTTAAACCTGGATTCAATCTATATTTTAGAGGATAACACCGGTTAGGTCAGGGTTAGGTCTGGTATTTGCCATCGTCTGGCCCATACTTTCGCCCTTTGCACCTACTTGTTGGCCAGATCCTGGGCGTTTTCTGGTTTGGGTCGCGTAGTTATGTGGTGCCACACTGCAGCAGTGTGTTAAACCTGAGTTCAATCTATATTTTAGAGGATAACACCGGTTAGGTCAGGATTAGGTCTGGTATTTGCCATCATCTGGCTCATACTTTCGCCCTTTGCACCTACTTGTTGGCCAGATCCTGGGCGTTTTCTGGTTTTGATCACGTTGTAATGTGACACCACACTGAAACAGTGAGTTAAACCTGGATTCAATCTATATTTTAGGGGTTAACACCGGCTAGGTCAGGGTTAGGTCTGGTATTTGCCATCATCTGGCCCATACTTTCGCATTTTTCGCATAGTTGTTGGCCAGATCCTGGGCGATTTCTGGTTTGCATCACGTAGTAATGGGGTACCACACTGATACAGTGAGTTAAACCTGGATTCGATCTATATATTAGAGGGTAACACCGGTTAGGTTTGGGTTAGGTCTGTTATTTGCCATCATCTAGCTCATACTTTCGCCCCTTGCACCTACTTGTTGGCCAGATCCTGGGCGTTTTCTGGTTTGCATCACGTAGTAATGGGGTACCACACTGATACAGTGAGTTGAACCTGGATTCGATCTATATATTAGAGGGTAACACCGGTTAGGTTTGTGTTAGGTCTGGTATTTGCCACCATCTGGCTCATGCTTTCGCATTTTTCGCATACTTGTTGGCCAGATTCTGGGCGTTTTCTGGTTGGGATCGCGCAGTAATGTGGTACCACACTGAAACAGTGAGTTATTCCTGGATTCGATCTATATATTAGAGGGTAACACCGGTTAGGTTTGGGCTAGGTCTGGTATTTGCGATCATCTGGCTGATACTTTCGCATTTTTCGCACACTTGTTGGCCAGATCCTGGGCGTTTTCTGGTTTGGATCACGTAGTAATGTGGTACCACACTGATACAATGAGTTAAACCTGGATTCGATCTATATTTTAGAGGATAACACTGAATAGGTCAGGGTTAGGTCTGGTATTTGCCATAATCTGGCTCATACTTTCGCATTTTTCGCATACTTGTTGGCCAGATCCTGGGCGTTTTCTGGTATGGATCACGTAGTAATGTGGTACCATACTGATACAATGAGTTAAGCCTGGATTCGATCTATATATTAGAGGGTAACACCGGTTAGGTTTGGGTTAGGTCTGGTATTTGCCACCATCTAGCTCATACTTTCGCATTTTTCGCATACTTGTTGGCCAGATCCGGGGCGTTTTCTGGTTTGCATCACGTAGTAATGGGGTACCACACTGATACAGTGTGTTAAACCTGGATTCGATCTATATATTAGAGGGTAACACCGGTTAGGTTTGGGTTAGGTCTGGTATTTGCCATCATCTAGCTCATACTTTCGCATTTTTCGCATACTTGTTGGCCAGATCCTGGGCGTTTTCTGGGTTGGATCTGGTAGTAGTGTGGTACCGCACTGAAGCAGTAAAGTAATCCTGGATTCGATCTATATTTTAGAGGATAACGCCGGTTAGGTCAGGGTTAGGTCTGGTATATGCCATCATCTGGCTCATACTTTCGCATTTTTCGCACACTTGTTGGCCAGATCCTGGGCGTTTTCTGGTTTGGATCACGTAGTAATGTGGTACCACACTGATACAATGAGTTAAACCTGGATTCGATCTATATTTTAGAGGATAACACTGAATAGGTCAGGGTTAGGTCTGGTATTTGCCATAATCTGGCTCATACTTTCGCATTTTTCGCACACTTGTTGGCCAGATCCTGGGCGTTTTCTGGTTTGGATCACGTAGTAATGTGGTACCACACTGATACAATGAGTTAAACCTGGATTCGATCTATATTTTAGAGGATAACACTGAATAGGTCAGGGTTAGGTCTGGTATTTGCCATAATCTGGCTCATACTTTCGCATTTTTCGCATACTTGTTGGCCAGATCCTGGGCTTCTTCTGGTTTGGGTCACGTAGTAATGTGGTACCACCCTGCAACAGTGAGTTAAACCTGGATTCAATCTATATTTTAGAGGACAACACCGGTTAGGTCAGGGTTAGGTCTGGTATTAGCCATCATCAGGCTCATACTTTCGCATTTTTCGCATACTTGTTGGCCAGATCCTGGGCGTTTTCTGGTATGGATCACGTAGTAATGTGGTACCATACTGATACAATGAGTTAAGCCTGGATTCGATCTATATTTTAGAGGATAACGCCGGTTAGATCAGGGTTAGGTCTGGTATTTGCCATCATCTGGCTCATACTTTCGCATTTTTCGCATACTTGTTGGCCAGATCCTGGGCGTTTTCTGGGTTGGATCTGGTAGTAGTGTGGTACCGCACTGAAGCAGTAAAGTAATCCTGGATTCGATCTATATTTTAGAGGATAACGCCGGTTAGGTCAGGGTTAGGTCTGGTATATGCCATCATCTGGCTCATACTTTCGCATTTTTCGCATACTTGTTGGCAAGATCCAGGGCGTTTTCTGGGTTGGATCAGGTAGTAGTGTGGTACCGCACTGAAGCAGTGAAGTAATCCTGGATTCGATCTATATATTAGAGGGTAATACCGGTTATGTTTGGGTTCAGTCTGGTATTTGCCAAAATCTGGCTCATGCTTTCGAATTTTTCGCATACTTGTTGGCCAGAACCTGGGCGTTTTCTGGTTTGGATCACGTAGAAGTGTGGCTCCACACTGCATCAGTGACTTAAACCTGGATTCGATCTATATATTAGAGGGTAACATCGGTTAGGTTTGGGTTAGGTCTGGTATTTGCCATCATCTGGCTCATACTTTCGCATTTTTCGCATACTTGTTAACCTGATCCTGGGCGTTTTCTGCTTTGGGTCACGTAGTAATGTGGTACCACACTGAAACCGTGAGTTTATCTTGGATTCAATCTATATATTAGAGGATAACACCGGTTAGGTAAGGGTAAGGTCTGGTATTTGCCATCATCTGGGTCATACTTTCACATTTTTCGCATACTTGTTGGCCAGATCCGGGGCGTTTTCTGGTTTGGGTTACGTAGTAATGTGGTACCACACTGCAACAGTGAGTTAAACCTGGATTCAATCTATATTTTAGAGGATAACACCGGTTAGGTCAGGGTTAGGTCTGGTATTTGCCATCATCTGGCTCATACTTTCGCCTTTTTCACTTACTTGTTGGCCTGATCCTGGGCGTTTTCTGGGTTGGATCGCGTCGTAATGTGGTACCACACTGAAACCGTGGGTTAAACCAGGATTCAACATATATTTTAGAGAATAACACCGGTTAGGTCAGGGTTAGGTCTGGGATTCGCCATCATCTGGCCCTTACTTTCGCATTTTTCGCATACTTGTTGGCCAGATCCTGGGCGTTTTCTGGTTTGGGTTACGTAGTAATGTGGTACCACACTGCAACAGTGAGATAAACCTGGATTCAATCTATATTTTAGAGGATAACACCGGTTAGGTCAGGGTTAGGTCTGGTATTTGCCATCATCTGGCTCATGCTTTCGGATTTTTCGCATACCTGTTGGCCAGATCCTGGGCGTTTTCTTGTTTGGATCACGTTGGAATGTGGTACTACACTGAAACAGTGAGGTAATCCTGGATTCGATCTATATATTAGAGGGTAACACCGGTTAGGTTTGGGTTAGGTCTGGTATTTGCCATAATCTGGCTCATACTTTCGCACTTTTCGCATACTTGTTGGCCAGATCCAGGGCGTTTTCTGGGTTGGATCAGGTAGTAGTGTGCTACCGCACTGATACAGTGAAGTAATCCTGGATTCGATCTATATATTAGAGAATAACTCCGGTTAGGTCAGGCTTAGGTCTGGGATTCGCCATCATCTGGCCCTTACTTTCGCATTTTTCGCATACTTGTTGGCCAGATCCTGGGCGTTTTCTGGTTTGGGTTACGTAGTAATGTGGTACCACACTGCAACAGTGAGTTAAACCTGGATTCAATCTATATTTTAGAGGATAACACCGGTTAGCTCAGGGCTAGGTCTGGTATTTGCCATCATCTGGCTCATACTTTCGCCCTTTGCACCTACTTGTTGGCCAGATCCTGGGCGTTTTCTGGTTTTGATCACGTTGTAATGTGGCACCACACTGAAACAGTGAGTTATACCAGGATTCAATCTATATTTTAGCGGTTAACACAGGCTAGGTCAGGGTTAGGTCTGGTATTTGCCATCATCTGGCCCATACTTTCGCTTTTTTCGCATACTTATTGGCCAGATCCTGGGCGTTTTCTGGTTTGGAACACGTAGTAATATGGTACCACACTGAAACAGTGGGTTAAACCAGGATTCAATCTATATTTTAGAGGATAACACCGGTTAGGTCAGGGTTAGGTCTGGTATTTGCCGTCGTCTGGCCCATACTTTCGCATTCTTCGCATACTTGTTGGCCAGATCCTGGGCGTTTTCTGGTTTGGGTCACGTAGTAATGTGGTGCCACACTGCAGCAGTGAGTTAAACCTGAATTCAATCTATATTTTAGAGGATAACACCGGTTAGGTCAGGATTAGGTCTGGTATTTGCCATCATCTGGCTCATACTTTCGCCCTTTGCACCTACTTGTTGGCCAGATCCTGGGCGTTTTCTGGTTTTGATCACGTTGTAATGTGACACCACACTGAAACAGTGAGTTAAACCTGGATTCAATCTATATTTTAGAGGTTAACACCGGCTATGTCAGGGTTAGGTCTGGTATTTGCCATCATCTGGCTCATACTTTCGCCCTTTGCACCTACTTGTTGGCCAGATCCTGGGCGTTTTCTGGGTTGGATCACCTAGTAATGTGGTACCACACTGAAACAGTGGGTTAAACCAGGATTCAATCTATATTTTAGAGGATAACACCGGTTAGGTCTTGGTTAGGTCTAGTATTTGCCATCATCTGGCTCATACTTTTGCATTTTTCGCATACATGTTGGCCTGAGCCGGGGCGTTTTCTGGTTTGGATCACGTAGTAATGCGGTACCAGACTGCCACATGAGTTAAACCTGGATTCAATCTATATTTTAGAGGATAACACTGGTTAGGACAGGGTTAGGTCTGGTATTTGCCATCATCTGGCTCATACTTTCGCATTTTTCGCGTACTTGATGGCCAGATCCTGGGCGTTTTCTGGTTTGAATCACTTAGTAATGTGGTACCACACTGCCACATGAGTTAAACCTGGATCCAATCTATATTTTAGAGGATAACACCGGTTAGGTCAGGGCTAGGTCTGGTATTTGCCATCATCTGGCTCATACTTTCGCCATTTGCACCTACTTGTTGGCCAGATCCGGGGCGTTTTCTGGTTTGAATCACTTAGTAATGTGGTACCACACTGCCGCATGAGTTAAACCTGGATTCAATCTATATTTTAGAGGATAACACCGGTTAGGTCAGGGTTAGGTCTGGTATTTGCCATCATCTGGCTCATACTTTCGCCCTTTGCACCTACTTGTTGGCCAGATCCTGGGCGTTTTCTGGGTTGGATCACCTAGTAATGTGGTACCACACTGAAACAGTGGGTTAAACCAGGATTCAATCTATATTTTAGAGGATAACACCGGTTAGGTCTTGGTTAGGTCTAGTATTTGCCATCATCTGGCTCATACTTTCGCATTTTTCGCGTACTTGATGGCCAGATCCTGGGCGTTTTCTGGTTTGGATCACGTAGTAATGCGGTACCAGACTGCCACATGAGTTAAACCTGGATTCAATCTATATTTTAGAGGATAACACTGGTTAGGACAGGGTTAGGTCTGGTATTTGCCATCATCTGGCTCATACTTTCGCATTTTTCGCGTACTTGATGGCCAGATCCTGGGCGTTTTCTGGTTTGAATCACTTAGTAATGTGGTACCACACTGCCACATGAGTTAAACCTGGATCCAATCTATATTTTAGAGGATAACACCGGTTAGGTCAGGGCTAGGTCTGGTATTTGCCATCATCTGGCCCATACTTTCGCCCTTTGCACCTACTTGTTGGCCAGATCCTGGGCGTTTTCTGGTTTTGATCACGTTGTAATGTGACACCACACTGAAACAGTGAGTTAAACCTGGATTCAATCTATATTTTAGGGGTTAACACCGGCTAGGTCAGGGTTAGGTCTGGTATTTGCCATCATCTGGCCCATACTTTCGCATTTTTCGCATAGTTGTTGGCCAGATCCTGGGCGATTTCTGGTTTGCATCACGTAGTAATGGGGTACCACACTGATACAGTGAGTTAAACCTGGATTCGATCTATATATTAGAGGGTAACACCGGTTAGGTTTGGGTTAGGTCTGTTATTTGCCATCATCTAGCTCATACTTTCGCCCCTTGCACCTACTTGTTGGCCAGATCCTGGGCGTTTTCTGGTTTGCATCACGTAGTAATGGGGTACCACACTGATACAGTGAGTTGAACCTGGATTCGATCTATATATTAGAGGGTAACACCGGTTAGGTTTGGGTTAGGTCTGGTATTTACCACCATCTGGCTCATGCTTTCGCATTTTTCGCATACTTGTTGGCCAGATTCTGGGCGTTTTCTGGTTGGGATCGCGCAGTAATGTGGTACCACACTGAAACAGTGAGTTATTCCTGGATTCGATCTATATATTAGAGGGTAACACCGGTTAGGTTTGGGCTAGGTCTGGTATTTGCGATCATCTGGCTGATACTTTCGCATTTTTCGCATACTTGTTGGCCAGATCCGGGGCGTTTTCTGGTTTGCATCACGTAGTAATGGGGTACCACACTGATACAGTGAGTTAAACCTGGATTCGATCTATATATTAGAGGGTAACACCGGTTAGGTTTGGGTTAGGTCTGGTATTTGCCATCATCTAGCTCATACTTTCGCATTTTTCGCATACTTGTTGGCCAGATCCTGGGCTTCTTCTGGTTTGGGTCACGTAGTAATGTGGTACCACCCTGCAACAGTGAGTTAAACCTGGATTCAATCTATATTTTAGAGGACAACACCGGTTAGGTCAGGGTTAGGTCTGGTATTAGCCATCATCAGGCTCATACTTTCGCATTTTTCGCATACTTGTTGGCCAGATCCTGGGCGTTTTCTGATTGGGGTCACGTAGTGATGTGGTGCCACACTGCAGCAGTGAGTTAAACCTGGATTCAATCTATATATTAGAGGGTAACACCGGTTAGGTTTCGATTAGGTCTGGTATTTGCCATCATCTGGCTCATGCTTTCGGATTTTTCGCATACCTGTTGGCCAGATCCTGGGCGTTTTCTTGTTTGGATCACGTTGGAATGTGGTACTACACTGAAACAGTGAGGTAATCCTGGATTCGATCTATATATTAGAGGGTAACACCGGTTAGGTTTGGGTTAGGTCTGGTATTTGCCATAATCTGGCTCATACTTTCGCATTTTTGGCCTACTTGTTGGCCAGATCCTGGGCGTTTTCTGGTTTGGATCAGGTAGTAATGTGGTACCGCACTGCAACACTGAGTTAAATCTGGATTCAATCTATATTTTAGAGAATAACTCCGGTTAGGTCAGGCTTAGGTCTGGTATTTGCCATAATCTGGCTCATACTTTCGCAATTTTCACATACATGTTAGCTAGATCTTGGGCTTTTTCTGGCTTGGATCATGTTGTAAAGTGGTACCGCACTGAAACAGTGAGTTAATCCTGGACTCGATCTATATTTTAGAGGATAACACCGGTTAGGTCAGGGTTAGGTCTGGTATTTGCCATCATCTGGCTCATGCTTTCGCATTTTTCACCTACTTGTTGGCCAGATCCCGGGCGTTTTCTGGGTTGGATCACGTAATAATGTTGTACCACACTGAAACAGTGAGTTAAACCTGGATTCAATCTATATTTTAGAGGATAACACTGATTAGGTCAGGGTTAGGTCTGGTATTAGCCATCACCTAGCTCATACTTTCGCATTTTTCGCAATACTTGTTGGCTTGATCCTGGGCTTTTTCTGGTTTGGATCACATTGTAATGTGATACCACACTGAAGCAGTGAACTAAACCTCGATCCGATCTATATTTTAGGGGATAAATCCGGTTAGGTCAGGGATAGGTCTGGTAACTGCCAGCATTTGGCTCATACTTTCGCTTATTTTGCATAATTGTTGGCCAGATCCTGGGCGTTTTCTGGTTTGAATCACTTAGTAATGTGGTACCACACTGCCACATGAGTTAAACCTGGATTCAATCTATATTTTAGAGGATAACACCGGTTAGCTCAGGGCTAGGTCTGGTATTTGCCATCATCTGGCTCATACTTTCGCCCTTTGCACCTACTTGTTGGCCAGATCCTGGGCGTTTTCTGGTTTTGATCACGTTGTAATGTGGCACCACACTGAAACAGTGAGTTATACCAGGATTCAATCTATATTTTAGCGGTTAACACAGGCTAGGTCAGGGTTAGGTCTGGTATTTGCCATCATCTGGCCCATACTTTCGCATTTTTCGCATACTTGTTGGCCATATCCTGGGCGTTTTCTGGTTTGGGTCACGTAGTAATGTGGTACCACACTGCAACAGTGAGTTATACCTGGATTCAATCTATATTTTAGTGGACAACACCGGTTAGGTCAGGGTTAGGTCTGGTATTAGCCATCATCAGGCTCATACTTTCGCATTTTTCGCATACTTATTGGCCAGATCCTGGGCGTTTTCTGGTTTGGAACACGTAGTAATATGGTACCACACTGAAACAGTGGGTTAAACCAGGATTCAATCTATATTTTAGAGGATAACACCGGTTAGGTCAGGGTTAGGTCTGGTATTTGCCGTCGTCTGGCCCATACTTTCGCATTCTTCGCATACTTGTTGGCCAGATCCTGGGCGTTTTCTGGTTTCGGTCACGTAGTAATGTGGTGCCACACTGCAGCAGTGAGTTAAACCTGAATTCAATCTATATTTTAGAGGATAACACCGGTTAGGTCAGGATTAGGTCTGGTATTTGCCATCATCTGGCTCATACTTTCGCCCTTTGCACCTACTTGTTGGCCAGATCCTGGGCGTTTTCTGGTTTTGATCACGTTGTAATGTGACACCACACTGAAACAGTGAGTTAAACCTGGATTCAATCTATATTTTAGAGGTTAACACCGGCTAGGTCAGGGTTAGGTCTGGTATTTGCCATCATCTGGCTCATACTTTCGCCCTTTGCACCTACTTGTTGGCCAGATCCTGGGCGTTTTCTGGGTTGGATCACTTAGTAATGTGGTACCACACTGAAACAGTGGGTTAAACCAGGATTCAATCTATATTTTAGAGGATAACACCGGTTAGGTCTTGGTTAGGTCTAGTATTTGCCATCATCTGGCTCATACTTTTGCATTTTTCGCATACATGTTGGCCAGAGCCGGGGCGTTTTCTGGTTTGGATCACGTAGCAATGCGGTACCAGACTGCCACATGAGTTAAACCTGGATTCAATCTATATTTTAGAGGATAACACTGGTTAGGACAGGGTTAGGTCTGGTATTTGCCATCATCTGGCTCATACTTTCGCATTTTTCGCGTACTTGATGGCCAGATCCTGGGCGTTTTCTGGTTTGAATCACTTAGTAATGTGGTACCACACTGCCACATGAGTTAAACCTGGATTCAATCTATATTTTAGAGGATAACACCGGTTAGGTCAGGGTTAGGTCTGGTATTTGCCATCGTCTGGCCCATACTTTCGCCCTTTGCACCTACTTGTTGGCCAGATCCTGGGCGTTTTCTGGGTTGGATCACTTAGTAATGTGGTACCACACTGAAACAGTGGGTTAAACCAGGATTCAATCTATATTTTAGAGGATAACACCGGTTAGGTCAGGGCTAGGTCTGGTATTTGCCATCATCTGGCTCATACTTTCGCCATTTGCACCTACTTGTTGGCCAGATCCTGGGCGTTTTCTGGGTTGGATCACTTAGTAATGTGGTACCACACTGAAACAGTGGGTTAAACCAGGATTCAATCTATATTTTAGAGGATAACACCGGTTAGGTCTTGGTTAGGTCTAGTATTTGCCATCATCTGGCTCATACTTTTGCATTTTTCGCATACATGTTGGCCAGAGCCGGGGCGTTTTCTGGTTTGGATCACGTAGTAATGCGGTACCAGACTGCCACATGAGTTAAACCTGGATTCAATCTATATTTTAGAGGATAACACTGGTTAGGACAGGGTTAGGTCTGGTATTTGCCATCATCTGGCTCATACTTTCGCATTTTTCGCGTACTTGATGGCCAGATCCTGGGCGTTTTCTGGTTTGAATCACTTAGTAATGTGGTACCACACTGCCACATGAGTTAAACCTGGATTCAATCTATATTTTAGAGGATAACACCGGTTAGGTCAGGGTTAGGTCTGGTATTTGCCATCGTCTGGCCCATACTTTCGCCCTTTGCACCTACTTGTTGGCCAGATCCTGGGCGTTTTCTGGGTTGGATCACTTAGTAATGTGGTACCACACTGAAACAGTGGGTTAAACCAGGATTCAATCTATATTTTAGAGGATAACACCGGTTAGGTCAGGGCTAGGACTGGTATTTGCCATCATCTGGCCCATACTTTCGCCCTTTGCACCTACTTGTTGGCCAGATCCTGGGCGTTTTCTGGTTTTGATCACGTTGTAATGTGACACCACACTGAAACAGTGAGTTAAACCTGGATTCAATCTATATTTTAGGGGTTAACACCGGCTAGGTCAGGGTTAGGTCTGGTATTTGCCATCATCTGGCCCATACTTTCGCATTTTTCGCATAGTTGTTGGCCAGATCCTGGGCGATTTCTGGTTTGCATCACGTAGTAATGGGGTACCACACTGATACAGTGAGTTAAACCTGGATTCGATCTATATATTAGAGGGTAACACCGGTTAGGTTTGGGTTAGGTCTGTTATTTGCCATCATCTAGCTCATACTTTCGCCCCTTGCACCTACTTGTTGGCCAGATCCTGGGCGTTTTCTGGTTTGCATCACGTAGTAATGGGGTACCACACTGATACAGTGAGTTGAACCTGGATTCGATCTATATATTAGAGGGTAACACCGGTTAGGTTTGGGTTAGGTCTGGTATTTACCACCATCTGGCTCATGCTTTCGCATTTTTCGCATACTTGTTGGCCAGATTCTGGGCGTTTTCTGGTTGGGATCGCGCAGTAATGTGGTACCACACTGAAACAGTGAGTTATTCCTGGATTCGATCTATATATTAGAGGGTAACACCGGTTAGGTTTGGGCTAGGTCTGGTATTTGCGATCATCTGGCTGATACTTTCGCATTTTTCGCATACTTGTTGGCCAGATCCGGGGCGTTTTCTGGTTTGCATCACGTAGTAATGGGGTACCACACTGATACAGTGAGTTAAACCTGGATTCGATCTATATATTAGAGGGTAACACCGGTTAGGTTTGGGTTAGGTCTGGTATTTGCCATCATCTAGCTCATACTTTCGCATTTTTCGCATACTTGTTGGCCAGATCCTGGGCTTCTTCTGGTTTGGGTCACGTAGTAATGTGGTACCACCCTGCAACAGTGAGTTAAACCTGGATTCAATCTATATTTTAGAGGACAACACCGGTTAGGTCAGGGTTAGGTCTGGTATTAGCCATCATCAGGCTCATACTTTCGCATTTTTCGCATACTTGTTGGCCAGATCCTGGGCGTTTTCTGATTGGGGTCACGTAGTGATGTGGTGCCACACTGCAGCAGTGAGTTAAACCTGGATTCAATCTATATATTAGAGGGTAACACCGGTTAGGTTTCGATTAGGTCTGGTATTTGCCATCATCTGGCTCATGCTTTCGGATTTTTCGCATACCTGTTGGCCAGATCCTGGGCGTTTTCTTGTTTGGATCACGTTGGAATGTGGTACTACACTGAAACAGTGAGGTAATCCTGGATTCGATCTATATATTAGAGGGTAACACCGGTTAGGTTTGGGTTAGGTCTGGTATTTGCCATAATCTGGCTCATACTTTCGCATTTTTGGCCTACTTGTTGGCCAGATCCTGGGCGTTTTCTGGTTTGGATCAGGTAGTAATGTGGTACCGCACTGCAACACTGAGTTAAATCTGGATTCAATCTATATTTTAGAGAATAACTCCGGTTAGGTCAGGCTTAGGTCTGGTATTTGCCATAATCTGGCTCATACTTTCGCAATTTTCACATACATGTTAGCTAGATCTTGGGCTTTTTCTGGCTTGGATCATGTTGTAAAGTGGTACCGCACTGAAACAGTGAGTTAATCCTGGACTCGATCTATATTTTAGAGGATAACACCGGTTAGGTCAGGGTTAGGTCTGGTATTTGCCATCATCTGGCTCATGCTTTCGCATTTTTCACCTACTTGTTGGCCAGATCCCGGGCGTTTTCTGGGTTGGATCACGTAATAATGTTGTACCACACTGAAACAGTGAGTTAAACCTGGATTCAATCTATATTTTAGAGGATAACACTGATTAGGTCAGGGTTAGGTCTGGTATTAGCCATCACCTAGCTCATACTTTCGCATTTTTCGCAATACTTGTTGGCTTGATCCTGGGCTTTTTCTGGTTTGGATCACATTGTAATGTGATACCACACTGAAGCAGTGAACTAAACCTCGATCCGATCTATATTTTAGGGGATAAATCCGGTTAGGTCAGGGATAGGTCTGGTAACTGCCAGCATTTGGCTCATACTTTCGCTTATTTTGCATAATTGTTGGCCAGATCCTGGGCGTTTTCTGGTTTGAATCACTTAGTAATGTGGTACCACACTGCCACATGAGTTAAACCTGGATTCAATCTATATTTTAGAGGATAACACCGGTTAGCTCAGGGCTAGGTCTGGTATTTGCCATCATCTGGCTCATACTTTCGCCCTTTGCACCTACTTGTTGGCCAGATCCTGGGCGTTTTCTGGTTTTGATCACGTTGTAATGTGGCACCACACTGAAACAGTGAGTTATACCAGGATTCAATCTATATTTTAGCGGTTAACACAGGCTAGGTCAGGGTTAGGTCTGGTATTTGCCATCATCTGGCCCATACTTTCGCATTTTTCGCATACTTGTTGGCCATATCCTGGGCGTTTTCTGGTTTGGGTCACGTAGTAATGTGGTACCACACTGCAACAGTGAGTTATACCTGGATTCAATCTATATTTTAGTGGACAACACCGGTTAGGTCAGGGTTAGGTCTGGTATTAGCCATCATCAGGCTCATACTTTCGCATTTTTCGCATACTTATTGGCCAGATCCTGGGCGTTTTCTGGTTTGGAACACGTAGTAATATGGTACCACACTGAAACAGTGGGTTAAACCAGGATTCAATCTATATTTTAGAGGATAACACCGGTTAGGTCAGGGTTAGGTCTGGTATTTGCCGTCGTCTGGCCCATACTTTCGCATTCTTCGCATACTTGTTGGCCAGATCCTGGGCGTTTTCTGGTTTCGGTCACGTAGTAATGTGGTGCCACACTGCAGCAGTGAGTTAAACCTGAATTCAATCTATATTTTAGAGGATAACACCGGTTAGGTCAGGATTAGGTCTGGTATTTGCCATCATCTGGCTCATACTTTCGCCCTTTGCACCTACTTGTTGGCCAGATCCTGGGCGTTTTCTGGTTTTGATCACGTTGTAATGTGACACCACACTGAAACAGTGAGTTAAACCTGGATTCAATCTATATTTTAGAGGTTAACACCGGCTAGGTCAGGGTTAGGTCTGGTATTTGCCATCATCTGGCTCATACTTTCGCCCTTTGCACCTACTTGTTGGCCAGATCCTGGGCGTTTTCTGGGTTGGATCACTTAGTAATGTGGTACCACACTGAAACAGTGGGTTAAACCAGGATTCAATCTATATTTTAGAGGATAACACCGGTTAGGTCTTGGTTAGGTCTAGTATTTGCCATCATCTGGCTCATACTTTTGCATTTTTCGCATACATGTTGGCCAGAGCCGGGGCGTTTTCTGGTTTGGATCACGTAGCAATGCGGTACCAGACTGCCACATGAGTTAAACCTGGATTCAATCTATATTTTAGAGGATAACACTGGTTAGGACAGGGTTAGGTCTGGTATTTGCCATCATCTGGCTCATACTTTCGCATTTTTCGCGTACTTGATGGCCAGATCCTGGGCGTTTTCTGGTTTGAATCACTTAGTAATGTGGTACCACACTGCCACATGAGTTAAACCTGGATTCAATCTATATTTTAGAGGATAACACCGGTTAGGTCAGGGTTAGGTCTGGTATTTGCCATCGTCTGGCCCATACTTTCGCCCTTTGCACCTACTTGTTGGCCAGATCCTGGGCGTTTTCTGGGTTGGATCACTTAGTAATGTGGTACCACACTGAAACAGTGGGTTAAACCAGGATTCAATCTATATTTTAGAGGATAACACCGGTTAGGTCAGGGCTAGGTCTGGTATTTGCCATCATCTGGCTCATACTTTCGCCATTTGCACCTACTTGTTGGCCAGATCCTGGGCGTTTTCTGGGTTGGATCACTTAGTAATGTGGTACCACACTGAAACAGTGGGTTAAACCAGGATTCAATCTATATTTTAGAGGATAACACCGGTTAGGTCTTGGTTAGGTCTAGTATTTGCCATCATCTGGCTCATACTTTTGCATTTTTCGCATACATGTTGGCCAGAGCCGGGGCGTTTTCTGGTTTGGATCACGTAGTAATGCGGTACCAGACTGCCACATGAGTTAAACCTGGATTCAATCTATATTTTAGAGGATAACACTGGTTAGGACAGGGTTAGGTCTGGTATTTGCCATCATCTGGCTCATACTTTCGCATTTTTCGCGTACTTGATGGCCAGATCCTGGGCGTTTTCTGGTTTGAATCACTTAGTAATGTGGTACCACACTGCCACATGAGTTAAACCTGGATTCAATCTATATTTTAGAGGATAACACCGGTTAGGTCAGGGTTAGGTCTGGTATTTGCCATCGTCTGGCCCATACTTTCGCCCTTTGCACCTACTTGTTGGCCAGATCCTGGGCGTTTTCTGGGTTGGATCACTTAGTAATGTGGTACCACACTGAAACAGTGGGTTAAACCAGGATTCAATCTATATTTTAGAGGATAACACCGGTTAGGTCAGGGCTAGGACTGGTATTTGCCATCATCTGGCTCATACTTTCGCCATTTGCACCTACTTGTTGGCCAGATCCGGGGCGTTTTCTGGTTTGAATCACTTAGTAATGTGGTACCACACTGCCGCATGAGTTAAACCTGGATTCAATCTATATTTTAGAGGATAACACCGGTTAGGTCAGGATTAGGTCTGGTATTTGCCATCATCTGGCTCATACTTTCGCCCTTTGCACCTACTTGTTGGCCAGATCCTGGGCGTTTTCTGGGTTGGATCACTTAGTAATGTGGTACCACACTGAAACAGTGGGTTAAACCAGGATTCAATCTATATTTTAGAGGATAACACCGGTTAGGTCAGGGTTAGGTCTGGTATTTGCCGTCGTCTGGCCCATACTTTCGCATTCTTCGCATACTTGTTGGCCAGATCCTGGGCGTTTTCTGGTTTGGTTCGCGTAGTTATGTGGTGCAACACTGCAGCAGTGTGTTAAACCTGAGTTCAATCTATATTTTAGAGGATAACACCGGTTAGGTCAGGATTAGGTCTGGTATTTGCCATCATCTGGCTCATACTTTCGCCCTTTGCACCTACTTGTTGGCCAGATCCTGGGCGTTTTCTGGTTTTGATCACGTTGTAATGTGACACCACACTGAAACAGTGAGTTAAACCTGGATTCAATCTATATTTTTGGGGTTAACACCGGCTAGGTCATGGTTAGGTCTGGTATTTGCCATCATCTGGCCCATACTTTCGCATTTTTCGCATAGTTGTTGGCCAGATCCTGGGCGATTTCTGGTTTGCATCACGTAGTAATGGGGTACCACACTGATACAGTGAGTTAAACCTGGATTCGATCTATATATTAGAGGGTAACACCGGTTAGGTTTGGGTTAGGTCTGTTATTTGCCATCATCTAGCTCATACTTTCGCCCCTTGCACCTACTTGTTGGCCAGATCCTGGGCGTTTTCTGGTTTGCATCACGTAGTAATGGGGTACCACACTGATACAGTGAGTTGAACCTGGATTCGATCTATATATTAGAGGGTAACACCGGTTAGGTTTGGGTTAGGTCTGGTATTTGCCACCATCTGGCTCATGCTTTCGCATTTTTCGCATACTTGTTGGCCAGATTCTGGGCGTTTTCTGGTTGGGATCGCGCAGTAATGTGGTACCACACTGAAACAGTGAGTTATTCCTGGATTCGATCTATATATTGGAGGGTAACACCGGTTAGGTTTGGGCTAGGTCTGGTATTTGCGATCATCTGGCTGATACTTTCGCATTTTTCGCATACTTGTTGGCCAGATCCTGGGCGTTTTCTGGTTTGGATCACGTAGTAATGTGGTACCACACTGATACAATGAGTTAAACCTGGATTCGATCTATATTTTAGAGGATAACACTGAATAGGTCAGGGTTAGGTCTGGTATTTGCCATAATCTGGCTCATACTTTCGCATTTTTCGCATACTTGTTGGCCAGATCCTGGGCGTTTTCTGGTATGGATCACGTAGTAATGTGGTACCATACTGATACAATGAGTTAAGCCTGGATTCGATCTATATATTAGAGGGTAACACCGGTTAGGTTTGGGTTAGGTCTGGTATTTGCCATCATCTAGCTCATACTTTCGCATTTTTCGCATACTTGTTGGCCAGATCCGGGGCGTTTTCTGGTTTGCATCACGTAGTAATGGGGTACCACACTGATACAGTGAGTTAAACCTGGATTCGATCTATATATTAGAGGGTAACACCGGTTAGGTTTGGGTTAGGTCTGGTATTTGCCATCATCTAGCTCATACTTTCGCCCCTTGCACCTACTTGTTGGCCAGATCCGGGGCGTTTTCTGGTTTGCATCACGTAGTAATGGGGTACCACACTGATACAGTGGGTTAAACCAGGATTCAATCTATATTTTAGAGGATAACACCGGTTAGGTCAGGGTTAGGTCTGGTATTTGCCGTCGTCTGGCCCATACTTTCGCATTCTTCGCATACTTGTTGGCCAGATCCTGGGCGTTTTCTGGTTTGGGTCACGTAGTAATGTGGTGCCACACTGCAGCAGTGAGTTAAACCTGAATTCAATCTATATTTTAGAGGATAACACCGGTTAGGTCAGGATTAGGTCTGGTATTTGCCATCATCTGGCTCATACTTTCGCCCTTTGCACCTACTTGTTGGCCAGATCCTGGGCGTTTTCTGGTTTTGATCACGTTGTAATGTGACACCACACTGAAACAGTGAGTTAAACCTGGATTCAATCTATATTTTAGAGGTTAACACCGGCTAGGTCAGGGTTAGGTCTGGTATTTGCCATCATCTGGCTCATACTTTCGCCCTTTGCACCTACTTGTTGGCCAGATCCTGGGCGTTTTCTGGGTTGGATCACTTAGTAATGTTGTACCACACTGAAACAGTGGGTTAAACCAGGATTCAATCTATATTTTAGAGGATAACACCGGCTAGGTCTTGGTTAGGTCTAGTATTTGCCATCATCTGGCTCATACTTTTGCATTTTTCGCATACATGTTGGCCAGAGCCGGGGCGTTTTCTGGTTTGGATCACGTAGTAATGCGGTACCAGACTGCCACATGAGTTAAACCTGGATTCAATCTATATTTTAGAGGATAACACTGGTTAGGACAGGGTTAGGTCTGGTATTTGCCATCATCTGGCTCATACTTTCGCATTTTTCGCGTACTTGATGGCCAGATCCTGGGCGTTTTCTGGTTTGAATCACTTAGTAATGTGGTACCACACTGCCACATGAGTTAAACCTGGATTCAATCTATATTTTAGAGGATAACACCGGTTAGGTCAGGGTTAGGTCTGGTATTTGCCATCGTCTGGCCCATACTTTCGCCCTTTGCACCTACTTGTTGGCCAGATCCTGGGCGTTTTCTGGGTTGGATCACTTAGTAATGTGGTACCACACTGAAACAGTGGGTTAAACCAGGATTCAATCTATATTTTAGAGGATAACACCGGTTAGGTCAGGGCTAGGTCTGGTATTTGCCATCATCTGGCTCATACTTTCGCCATTTGCACCTACTTGTTGGCCAGATCCTGGGCGTTTTCTGGGTTGGATCACTTAGTAATGTGGTAGCACACTGAAACAGTGGGTTAAACCAGGATTCAATGTATATTTTAGAGGATAACACCGGTTAGGTCTTGGTTAGGTCTAGTATTTGCCATCATCTGGCTCATACTTTTGCATTTTTCGCATACATGTTGGCCAGAGCCGGGGCGTTTTCTGGTTTGGATCACGTAGTAATGCGGTACCAGACTGCCACATGAGTTAAACCTGGATTCAATCTATATTTTAGAGGATAACACTGGTTAGGACAGGGTTAGGTCTGGTATTTGCCATCATCTGGCTCATACTTTCGCATTTTTCGCGTACTTGATGGCCAGATCCTGGGCGTTTTCTGGTTTGAATCACTTAGTAATGTGGTACCACACTGCCACATGAGTTAAACCTGGATTCAATCTATATTTTAGAGGATAACACCGGTTAGGTCAGGGTTAGGTCTGGTATTTGCCATCGTCTGGCCCATAATTTCGCCCTTTGCACCTACTTGTTGGCCAGATCCTGGGCGTTTTCTGGGTTGGATCACTTAGTAATGTGGTACCACACTGAAACAGTGGGTTAAACCAGGATTCAATCTATATTTTAGAGGATAACACCGGTTAGGTCAGGGCTAGGTCTGGTATTTGCCATCATCTGGCTCATACATTCGCCATTTGCACCTACTTGTTGGCCAGATCCGGGGCGTTTTCTGGTTTGAATCACTTAGTAATGTGGTACCACACTGCCGCATGAGTTAAACCTGGATTCAATCTATATTTTAGAGGATAACACCGGTTAGGTCAGGGTTAGGTCTGGTATTTGCCATCGTCTGGCCCATACTTTCGCCCTTTGCACCTACTTGTTGGCCAGATCCTGGGCGTTTTCTGGTTTGGGTCGCGTAGTTATGTGGTGCCACACTGCAGCAGTGTGTTAAACCTGAGTTCAATCTATATTTTAGAGGATAACACCGGTTAGGTCAGGATTAGGTCCGGTATTTGCCATCATCTGGCTCATACTTTCGCCCTTTGCACCTACTTGTTGGCCAGATCCTGGGCGTTTTCTGGTTTTGATCACGTTGTAATGTGACACCACACTGAAACAGTGAGTTAAACCTGGATTCAATCTATATTTTAGGGGTTAACACCGGCTAGGTCAGGGTTAGGTCTGGTATTTGCCATCATCTGGCCCATACTTTCGCATTTTTCGCATAGTTGTTGGCCAGATCCTGGGCGATTTCTGGTTTGCATCACGTAGTAATGGGGTACCACACTGATACAGTGAGTTAAACCTGGATTCGATCTATATATTAGAGGGTAACACCGGTTAGGTTTGGGTTAGGTCTGTTATTTGCCATCATCTAGCTCATACTTTCGCCCCTTGCACCTACTTGTTGGCCAGATCCTGGGCGTTTTCTGGTTTGCATCACGTAGTAATGGGGTACCACACTGATACAGTGAGTTGAACCTGGATTCGATCTATATATTAGAGGGTAACACCGGTTAGGTTTGTGTTAGGTCTGGTATTTGCCACCATCTGGCTCATGCTTTCGCATTTTTCGCATACTTGTTGGCCAGATTCTGGGCGTTTTCTGGTTGGGATCGCGCAGTAATGTGGTACCACACTGAAACAGTGAGTTATTCCTGGATTCGATCTATATATTAGAGAGTAACACCGGTTAGGTTTGGGCTAGGTCTGGTATTTGCGATCATCTGGCTGATACTTTCGCATTTTTCGCACACTTGTTGGCCAGATCCTGGGCGTTTTCTGGTTTGGATCACGTAGTAATGTGGTACCACACTGATACAATGAGTTAAACCTGGATTCGATCTATATTTTAGAGGATAACACTGAATAGGTCAGGGTTAGGTCTGGTATTTGCCATAATCTGGCTCATACTTTCGCATTTTTCGCATACTTGTTGGCCAGATCCTGGGCGTTTTCTGGTATGGATCACGTAGTAATGTGGTACCATACTGATACAATGAGTTAAGCCTGGATTCGATCTATATATTAGAGGGTAACACCGGTTAGGTTTGGGTTAGGTCTGGTATTTGCCATCATCTAGCTCATACTTTCGCATTTTTCCAATACTTGTTGGCCAGATCCGGGGCGTTTTCTGGTTTGCATCACGTAGTAATGGGGTACCACACTGATACAGTGAGTTAAACCTGGATTCGATCTATATATTAGAGGGTAACACCGGTTAGGTTTGGGTTAGGTCTGGTATTTGCCATCATCTAGCTCATACTTTCGCATTTTTCGCATACTTGTTGGCCAGATCCGGGGCGTTTTCTGGTTTGCATCACGTAGTAATGGGGTACCACACTGATACAGTGAGTTAAACCTGGATTCGATCTATATATTAGAGGGTAACACCGGTTAGGTTTGGGTTAGGTCTGGTATTTGCCATCATCTAGCTCATACTTTCGCATTTTTCGCATACTTGTTGGCCAGATCCTGGGCGTTTTCTGGTTTGGATCACGTAGTAATGTGGTACCACACTGCAACAGTGAGTTATACCTGGATTCAATCTATATTTTAGTGGACAACACCGGTTAGGTCAGGGTTAGGTCTGGTATTAGCCATCATCAGGCTCATACTTTCGCATTTTTCGCATACTTATTGGCCAGATCCTGGGCGTTTTCTGGTTTGGAACACGTAGTAATATGGTACCACACTGAAACAGTGGGTTAAACCAGGATTCAATCTATATTTTAGAGGATAACACCGGTTAGGTCAGGGTTAGGTCTGGTATTTGCCGTCGTCTGGCCCATACTTTCGCATTCTTCGCATACTTGTTGGCCAGATCCTGGGCGTTTTCTGGTTTGGGTCACGTAGTAATGTGGTGCCACACTGCAGCAGTGAGTTAAACCTGAATTCAATCTATATTTTAGAGGATAACACCGGTTAGGTCAGGATTAGGTCTGGTATTTGCCATCATCTGGCTCATACTTTCGCCCTTTGCACCTACTTGTTGGCCAGATCCTGGGCGTTTTCTGGTTTTGATCACGTTGTAATGTGACACCACACTGAAACAGTGAGTTAAACCTGGATTCAATCTATATTTTAGAGGTTAACACCGGCTAGGTCAGGGTTAGGTCTGGTATTTGCCATCATCTGGCTCATACTTTCGCCCTTTGCACCTACTTGTTGGCCAGATCCTGGGCGTTTTCTGGGTTGGATCACTTAGTAATGTTGTACCACACTGAAACAGTGGGTTAAACCAGGATTCAATCTATATTTTAGAGGATAACACCGGCTAGGTCTTGGTTAGGTCTAGTATTTGCCATCATCTGGCTCATACTTTTGCATTTTTCGCATACATGTTGGCCAGAGCCGGGGCGTTTTCTGGTTTGGATCACGTAGTAATGCGGTACCAGACTGCCACATGAGTTAAACCTGGATTCAATCTATATTTTAGAGGATAACACTGGTTAGGACAGGGTTAGGTCTGGTATTTGCCATCATCTGGCTCATACTTTCGCATTTTTCGCGTACTTGATGGCCAGATCCTGGGCGTTTTCTGGTTTGAATCACTTAGTAATGTGGTACCACACTGCCACATGAGTTAAACCTGGATTCAATCTATATTTTAGAGGATAACATCGGCTAGGTCAGGGTTAGGTCTGGTATTTGCCATCGTCTGGCCCATACTTTCGCCCTTTGCACCTACTTGTTGGCCAGATCCTGGGCGTTTTCTGGGTTGGATCACTTAGTAATGTGGTACCACACTGAAACAGTGGGTTAAACCAGGATTCAATCTATATTTTAGAGGATAACACCGGTTAGGTCAGGGCTAGGTCTGGTATTTGCCATCATCTGGCTCATACTTTCGCCATTTGCACCTACTTGTTGGCCAGATCCTGGGCGTTTTCTGGGTTGGATCACTTAGTAATGTGGTAGCACACTGAAACAGTGGGTTAAACCAGGATTCAATCTATATTTTAGAGGATAACACCGGTTAGGTCTTGGTTAGGTCTAGTATTTGCCATCATCTGGCTCATACTTTTGCATTTTTCGCATACATGTTGGCCAGAGCCGGGGCGTTTTCTGGTTTGGATCACGTAGTAATGCGGTACCAGACTGCCACATGAGTTAAACCTGGATTCAATCTATATTTTAGAGGATAACACTGGTTAGGACAGGGTTAGGTCTGGTATTTGCCATCATCTGGCTCATACTTTCGCATTTTTCGCGTACTTGATGGCCAGATCCTGGGCGTTTTCTGGTTTGAATCACTTAGTAATGTGGTACCACACTGCCACATGAGTTAAACCTGGATTCAATCTATATTTTAGAGGATAACACCGGTTAGGTCAGGGTTAGGTCTGGTATTTGCCATCGTCTGGCCCATAATTTCGCCCTTTGCACCTACTTGTTGGCCAGATCCTGGGCGTTTTCTGGGTTGGATCACTTAGTAATGTGGTACCACACTGAAACAGTGGGTTAAACCAGGATTCAATCTATATTTCAGAGGATAACACCGGTTAGGTCAGGGCTAGGTCTGGTATTTGCCATCATCTGGCTCATACTTTCGCCATTTGCACCTACTTGTTGGCCAGATCCGGGGCGTTTTCTGGTTTGAATCACTTAGTAATGTGGTTCCACACTGCCGCATGAGTTAAACCTGGATTCAATCTATATTTTAGAGGATAACACCGGTTAGGTCAGGGTTAGGTCTGGTATTTGCCATCGTCTGGCCCATACTTTCGCCCTTTGCACCTACTTGTTGGCCAGATCCTGGGCGTTTTCTGGTTTGGGTCGCGTAGTTATGTGGTGCCACACTGCAGCAGTGTGTTAAACCTGAGTTCAATCTATATTTTAGAGGATAACACCGGTTAGGTCAGGATTAGGTCTGGTATTTGCCATCATCTGGCTCATACTTTCGCCCTTTGCACCTACTTGTTGGCCAGATCCTGGGCGTTTTCTGGTTTTGATCACGTTGTAATGTGACACCACACTGAAACAGTGAGTTAAACCTGGATTCAATCTATATTTTAGGGGTTAACACCGGCTAGGTCAGGGTTAGGTCTGGTATTTGCCATCATCTGGCCCATACTTTCGCATTTTTCGCATAGTTGTTGGCCAGATCCTGGGCGATTTCTGGTTTGCATCACGTAGTAATGGGGTACCACACTGATACAGTGAGTTAAACCTGGATTCGATCTATATATTAGAGGGTAACACCGGTTAGGTTTGGGTTAGGTCTGTTATTTGCCATCATCTAGCTCATACTTTCGCCCCTTGCACCTACTTGTTGGCCAGATCCTGGGCGTTTTCTGGTTTGCATCACGTAGTAATGGGGTACCACACTGATACAGTGAGTTGAACCTGGATTCGATCTATATATTAGAGGGTAACACCGGTTAGGTTTGTGTTAGGTCTGGTATTTGCCACCATCTGGCTCATGCTTTCGCATTTTTCGCATACTTGTTGGCCAGATTCTGGGCGTTTTCTGGTTGGGATCGCGCAGTAATGTGGTACCACACTGAAACAGTGAGTTATTCCTGGATTCGATCTATATATTAGAGGGTAACACCGGTTAGGTTTGGGCTAGGTCTGGTATTTGCGATCATCTGGCTGATACTTTCGCATTTTTCGCACACTTGTTGGCCAGATCCTGGGCGTTTTCTGGTTTGGATCACGTAGTAATGTGGTACCACACTGATACAATGAGTTAAACCTGGATTCGATCTATATTTTAGAGGATAACACTGAATAGGTCAGGGTTAGGTCTGGTATTTGCCATAATCTGGCTCATACTTTCGCATTTTTCGCATACTTGTTGGCCAGATCCTGGGCGTTTTCTGGTATGGATCACGTAGTAATGTGGTACCATACTGATACAATGAGTTAAGCCTGGATTCGATCTATATATTAGAGGGTAACACCGGTTAGGTTTGGGTTAGGTCTGGTATTTGCCATCATCTAGCTCATACTTTCGCATTTTTCCAATACTTGTTGGCCAGATCCGGGGCGTTTTCTGGTTTGCATCACGTAGTAATGGGGTACCACACTGATACAGTGAGTTAAACCTGGATTCGATCTATATATTAGAGGGTAACACCGGTTAGGTTTGGGTTAGGTCTGGTATTTGCCATCATCTAGCTCATACTTTCGCATTTTTCGCATACTTGTTGGCCAGATCCGGGGCGTTTTCTGGTTTGCATCACGTAGTAATGGGGTACCACACTGATACAGTGAGTTAAACCTGGATTCGATCTATATATTAGAGGGTAACACCGGTTAGGTTTGGGTTAGGTCTGGTATTTGCCATCATCTAGCTCATACTTTCGCATTTTTCGCATACTTGTTGGCCAGATCCTGGGCGTTTTCTGGTTTGGATCACGTAGTAATGTGGTACCACACTGCAACAGTGAGTTATACCTGGATTCAATCTATATTTTAGTGGACAACACCGGTTAGGTCAGGGTTAGGTCTGGTATTAGCCATCATCAGGCTCATACTTTCGCATTTTTCGCATACTTATTGGCCAGATCCTGGGCGTTTTCTGGTTTGGAACACGTAGTAATATGGTACCACACTGAAACAGTGGGTTAAACCAGGATTCAATCTATATTTTAGAGGATAACACCGGTTAGGTCAGGGTTAGGTCTGGTATTTGCCGTCGTCTGGCCCATACTTTCGCATTCTTCGCATACTTGTTGGCCAGATCCTGGGCGTTTTCTGGTTTGGGTCACGTAGTAATGTGGTGCCACACTGCAGCAGTGAGTTAAACCTGAATTCAATCTATATTTTAGAGGATAACACCGGTTAGGTCAGGATTAGGTCTGGTATTTGCCATCATCTGGCTCATACTTTCGCCCTTTGCACCTACTTGTTGGCCAGATCCTGGGCGTTTTCTGGTTTTGATCACGTTGTAATGTGACACCACACTGAAACAGTGAGTTAAACCTGGATTCAATCTATATTTTAGAGGTTAACACCGGCTAGGTCAGGGTTAGGTCTGGTATTTGCCATCATCTGGCTCATACTTTCGCCCTTTGCACCTACTTGTTGGCCAGATCCTGGGCGTTTTCTGGGTTGGATCACTTAGTAATGTTGTACCACACTGAAACAGTGGGTTAAACCAGGATTCAATCTATATTTTAGAGGATAACACCGGCTAGGTCTTGGTTAGGTCTAGTATTTGCCATCATCTGGCTCATACTTTTGCATTTTTCGCATACATGTTGGCCAGAGCCGGGGCGTTTTCTGGTTTGGATCACGTAGTAATGCGGTACCAGACTGCCACATGAGTTAAACCTGGATTCAATCTATATTTTAGAGGATAACACTGGTTAGGACAGGGTTAGGTCTGGTATTTGCCATCATCTGGCTCATACTTTCGCATTTTTCGCGTACTTGATGGCCAGATCCTGGGCGTTTTCTGGTTTGAATCACTTAGTAATGTGGTACCACACTGCCACATGAGTTAAACCTGGATTCAATCTATATTTTAGAGGATAACACCGGTTAGGTCAGGGTTAGGTCTGGTATTTGCCATCGTCTGGCCCATACTTTCGCCCTTTGCACCTACTTGTTGGCCAGATCCTGGGCGTTTTCTGGGTTGGATCACTTAGTAATGTGGTACCACACTGAAACAGTGGGTTAAACCAGGATTCAATCTATATTTTAGAGGATAACACCGGTTAGGTCAGGGCTAGGTCTGGTATTTGCCATCATCTGGCTCATACTTTCGCCATTTGCACCTACTTGTTGGCCAGATCCTGGGCGTTTTCTGGGTTGGATCACTTAGTAATGTGGTAGCACACTGAAACAGTGGGTTAAACCAGGATTCAATCTATATTTTAGAGGATAACACCGGTTAGGTCTTGGTTAGGTCTAGTATTTGCCATCATCTGGCTCATACTTTTGCATTTTTCGCATACATGTTGGCCAGAGCCGGGGCGTTTTCTGGTTTGGATCACGTAGTAATGCGGTACCAGACTGCCACATGAGTTAAACCTGGATTCAATCTATATTTTAGAGGATAACACTGGTTAGGACAGGGTTAGGTCTGGTATTTGCCATCATCTGGCTCATACTTTCGCATTTTTCGCGTACTTGATGGCCAGATCCTGGGCGTTTTCTGGTTTGAATCACTTAGTAATGTGGTACCACACTGCCACATGAGTTAAACCTGGATTCAATCTATATTTTAGAGGATAACACCGGTTAGGTCAGGGTTAGGTCTGGTATTTGCCATCGTCTGGCCCATAATTTCGCCCTTTGCACCTACTTGTTGGCCAGATCCTGGGCGTTTTCTGGGTTGGATCACTTAGTAATGTGGTACCACACTGAAACAGTGGGTTAAACCAGGATTCAATCTATATTTTAGAGGATAACACCGGTTAGGTCAGGGCTAGGTCTGGTATTTGCCATCATCTGGCTCATACTTTCGCCATTTGCACCTACTTGTTGGCCAGATCCGGGGCGTTTTCTGGTTTGAATCACTTAGTAATGTGGTACCACACTGCCGCATGAGTTAAACCTGGATTCAATCTATATTTTAGAGGATAACACCGGTTAGGTCAGGGTTAGGTCTGGTATTTGCCATCGTCTGGCCCATACTTTCGCCCTTTGCACCTACTTGTTGGCCAGATCCTGGGCGTTTTCTGGTTTGGGTCGCGTAGTTATGTGGTGCCACACTGCAGCAGTGTGTTAAACCTGAGTTCAATCTATATTTTAGAGGATAACACCGGTTAGGTCAGGATTAGGTCTGGTATTTGCCATCATCTGGCTCATACTTTCGCCCTTTGCACCTACTTGTTGGCCAGATCCTGGGCGTTTTCTGGTTTTGATCACGTTGTAATGTGACACCACACTGAAACAGTGAGTTAAACCTGGATTCAATCTATATTTTAGGGGTTAACACCGGCTAGGTCAGGGTTAGGTCTGGTATTTGCCATCATCTGGCCCATACTTTCGCATTTTTCGCATAGTTGTTGGCCAGATCCTGGGCGATTTCTGGTTTGCATCACGTAGTAATGGGGTACCACACTGATACAGTGAGTTAAACCTGGATTCGATCTATATATTAGAGGGTAACACCGGTTAGGTTTGGGTTAGGTCTGTTATTTGCCATCATCTAGCTCATACTTTCGCCCCTTGCACCTACTTGTTGGCCAGATCCTGGGCGTTTTCTGGTTTGCATCACGTAGTAATGGGGTACCACACTGATACAGTGAGTTGAACCTGGATTCGATCTATATATTAGAGGGTAACACCGGTTAGGTTTGTGTTAGGTCTGGTATTTGCCACCATCTGGCTCATGCTTTCGCATTTTTCGCATACTTGTTGGCCAGATTCTGGGCGTTTTCTGGTTGGGATCGCGCAGTAATGTGGTACCACACTGAAACAGTGAGTTATTCCTGGATTCGATCTATATATTAGAGGGTAACACCGGTTAGGTTTGGGCTAGGTCTGGTATTTGCGATCATCTGGCTGATACTTTCGCATTTTTCGCACACTTGTTGGCCAGATCCTGGGCGTTTTCTGGTTTGGATCACGTAGTAATGTGGTACCACACTGATACAATGAGTTAAACCTGGATTCGATCTATATTTTAGAGGATAACACTGAATAGGTCAGGGTTAGGTCTGGTATTTGCCATAATCTGGCTCATACTTTCGCATTTTTCGCATACTTGTTGGCCAGATCCTGGGCGTTTTCTGGTATGGATCACGTAGTAATGTGGTACCATACTGATACAATGAGTTAAGCCTGGATTCGATCTATATATTAGAGGGTAACACCGGTTAGGTTTGGGTTAGGTCTGGTATTTGCCATCATCTAGCTCATACTTTCGCATTTTTCGCATACTTGTTGGCCAGATCCGGGGCGTTTTCTGGTTTGCATCACGTAGTAATGGGGTACCACACTGATACAGTGAGTTAAACCTGGGTTCGATCTATATATTAGAGGGTAACACCGGTTAGGTTTGGGTTAGGTCTGGTATTTGCCATCATCTAGCTCATACTTTCGCATTTTTCGCATACTTGTTGGCCAGATCCTGGGCTTCTTCTGGTTTGTGTCACGTAGTAATGTGGTACCACCCTGCAACAGTGAGTTAAACCTGGATTCAATCTATATTTTAGAGGACAACACCGGTTAGGTCAGGGTTAGGTCTGGTATTAGCCATCATCAGGCTCATACTTTCGCATTTTTCGCATACTTGTTGGCCAGATCCTGGGCGTTTTCTGATTGGGGTCACGTAGTGATGTGGTGCCACACTGCAGCAGTGAGTTAAACCTGGATTCGATCTATATATTAGAGGGTAACACCGGTTAGGTTTCGATTAGGTCTGGTATTTGCCATATTCTGGCTCATACTTTCGCACTTTTCGCATACTTGTTGGCCAGATCCAGGGCGTTTTCTGGGTTGGATCAGGTAGTAGTGTGCTACCGCACTGATACAGTGAAGTAATCCTGGATTCGATCTATATATTAGAAGGGTAACACCGGTTAGGTTTGGGTTAGGTCTGGTATTTGCCATCATCTGGCTCATGCTTTCGGATTTTTCGCATACCTGTTGGCCAGATCCTGGGCGTTTTCTTGTTTGGATCACGTTGGAATGTGGTACTACACTGAAACAGTGAGGTAATCCTGGATTCGATCTACATATTAGAGGGTAACACCGGTTAGGTTTGGGTTTGGTCTGGTATTTGCCATCATCTGGCTCATGCTTTCGCATTTTTCGCATCCCTGTTGGCCAGATTCTGGGCGTTTTCTTGATTGGATCACGTTGTAATGTGGTACTACACTGAAACATTGAGTTAATCCTGGATTCAATCTATATATTAGAGGGTAACACCGGTTAGGTTTGGGTTAGGTCTGGCATTTGCCATCATCTGGCTCATACTTTCGCATTTTTCGCATACTTGTTGGCCAGATCCAGGGCGTTTTCTGGGTTGGATCAGGTAGTAGTGTGGTACCGCACTGAAACATTGAAGTAATCCTGGATTCGATCTATATATTAGAGGGTAATACCGGTTATGTTTGGGTTAGGTCTGGTATTTGCGATCATCTGGCTCATACTTTCGCATTTTTCGCATACTTGTTGGCCAGATCCTGGGCGTTTTCTGGTTTGGTTCACGTAGTAATGTGGTACCACACTGAAACAGTGGGTTAAACCAGGATTCGATCTATATATTAGAGGGTAATACCGGTTAGGTCAGGGTTAGATCTGGTATTTGCCATCGTCTGGCTCATACTTTCGCATTTTTCGCATACTTGTTGGCCAGATCCAGGGCGTTTTCTGGGTTGGATCACGTTGTAATGTGGCACCACACTGCAACAGTGAGTTAGACCTGGATACAATCTATATTTTGCAGGATAACTCCGGTTATGTCAGGGTTAGGTCTGGTATTTGCCATCATCTGGCTCATACTTTCGCATTTTTCGCATACTTGTTGGCCAGATCCTGGGCGTCTTATGGGTTGGATCAGGTAGTAGTGTGGTACCGCACTGAAAGAGTGAAGTAATCCTGGATTCGATCTATATATTAGGGGGTAACACCGGTTAGGTTTGGCTTAGGTCTGGTATTTGCCATCATCTGACTCATGCTTTCGCATTTTTCGCATACTTATTGGCCAGATCTTGGGCGTTTTCTGGTTTGGATCACGTAGTAATGTGGTACCACACTGCCACATGAGTTAAACCTGGATTCAATCCATATTTTAGAGGATAACACCGGTTAGGTCAGGGTTAGGTCTGGTATTTGCCATCGTCTGGCTCATACTTTCGCATTTTTCGCATACTTCTTGGCCTGATCCTGGGCGTTTTCTGGGTTGGATCGCGTAGTGATGTGGTACCACACTGAAACAGTGGGTTAAACCAGGATTCGATCTATATTTTAGAGGATAACACAGGTTAGGTCTTGGTTAGGTCTGGTATTTGCCATCATCTGGCTCATACTTTCACATTTTTCGCATACTTGTTGGCCAGATCCGGGGCGTTTTCTCGTTTGGATCACGTAGTAATGTAGTACCACACTGCCACATGAGTTAAACCTGGATTCAATCTATATTTTAGAGGATAACACCGGTTAGGTCAGGGTTAGGTCTGGTAATTGCCATGATTCGGCTCATACTTTCGCATATTTCGCATAATTGTTGGCCAGATCCTGGGCGTTTTCTGGTTTGGATCACGTTGTAATGTGGTACCGCACTGAAACAGTGAAGTAATCGTGGATTCGATCTATATATTAGAGGGTAATACCGGTTAGGCCAGGGTTAGGTCTGGTATTTGCCATCATCTAGCTCATACTTTCGCCCCTTGCACCTACTTGTTGGCCAGATCCTGGGCGTTTTCTGGTTTGCATCACGTAGTAATGGGGTACCACACTGATACAGTGAGTTGAACCTGGATTCGATCTATATATTAGAGGGTAACACCGGTTAGGTTTGGGTTAGGTCTGGTATTTGCCACCATCTGGCTCATGCTTTCGCATTTTTCGCATACTTGTTGGCCAGATTCTGGGCGTTTTCTGGTTGGGATCGCGCAGTAATGTGGTACCACACTGAAACAGTGAGTTATTCCTGGATTCGATCTATATATTAGAGGGTAACACCGGTTAGGTTTGGGCTAGGTCTGGTATTTGCGATCATCTGGCTGATACTTTCGCATTTTTCGCATAATTGTTGGCCAGATCCTGGGCGTTTTCTGGTTTGGATCACGTAGTAATGTGGTACCACACTGATACAATGAGTTAAACCTGGATTCGATCTATATTTTAGAGGATAACACTGAATAGGTCAGGGTTAGGTCTGGTATTTGCCATAATCTGGCTCATACTTTCGCATTTTTCGCATACTTGTTGGCCAGATCCTGGGCGTTTTCTGGTATGGATCACGTAGTAATGTGGTACCATACTGATACAATGAGTTAAGCCTGGATTCGATCTATATATTAGAGGGTAACACCGGTTAGGTTTGGGTTAGGTCTGGTATTTGCCATCATCTAGCTCATACTTTCGCATTTTTCGCATACTTGTTGGCCAGATCCGGGGCGTTTTCTGGTTTGCATCACGTAGTAATGGGGTACCACACTGATACAGTGAGTTAAACCTGGATTCGATCTATATATTAGAGGGTAACACCGGTTAGGTTTGGGTTAGGTCTGGTATTTGCCATCATCTGGCTCATACTTTCGCATTTTTCGCATACTTGTTGGCCAGATCCTGGGCGTTTTCTGGTTTGGATCACGTAGTAATGTGGTACCACACTGCAACAGTGAGTTATACCTGGATTCAATCTATATTTTAGTGGACAACACCGGTTAGGTCAGGGTTAGGTCTGGTATTAGCCATCATCAGGCTCATACTTTCGCATTTTTCGCATACTTATTGGCCAGATCCTGGGCGTTTTCTGGTTTGGAACACGTAGTAATATGGTACCACACTGAAACAGTGGGTTAAACCAGGATTCAATCTATATTTTAGAGGATAACACCGGTTAGGTCAGGGTTAGGTCTGGTATTTGCCGTCGTCTGGCCCATACTTTCGCATTCTTCGCATACTTGTTGGCCAGATCCTGGGCGTTTTCTGGTTTGGGTCACGTAGTAATGTGGTGCCACACTGCAGCAGTGAGTTAAACCTGAATTCAATCTATATTTTAGAGGATAACACCGGTTAGGTCAGGATTAGGTCTGGTATTTGCCATCATCTGGCTCATACTTTCGCCCTTTGCACCTACTTGTTGGCCAGATCCTGGGCGTTTTCTGGTTTTGATCACGTTGTAATGTGACACCACACTGAAACAGTGAGTTAAACCTGGATTCAATCTATATTTTAGAGGTTAACACCGGCTAGGTCAGGGTTAGGTCTGGTATTTGCCATCATCTGGCTCATACTTTCGCCCTTTGCACCTACTTGTTGGCCAGATCCTGGGCGTTTTCTGGGTTGGATCACTTAGTAATGTGGTACCACACTGAAACAGTGGGTTAAACCAGGATTCAATCTATATTTTAGAGGATAACACCGGTTAGGTCTTGGTTAGGTCTAGTATTTGCCATCATCTGGCTCATACTTTCGCATTTTTCGCGTACTTGATGGCCAGATCCTGGGCGTTTTCTGGTTTGAATCACTTAGTAATGTGGTACCACACTGCCACATGAGTTAAACCTGGATTCAATCTATATTTTAGAGGATAACACCGGTTAGGTCAGGGTTAGGTCTGGTATTTGCCATCGTCTGGCCCATACTTTCGCCCTTTGCACCTACTTGTTGGCCAGATCCTGGGCGTTTTCTGGGTTGGATCACTTAGTAATGTGGTACCACACTGAAACAGTGGGTTAAACCAGGATTCAATCTATATTTTAGAGGATAACACCGGTTAGGTCAGGGCTAGGTCTGGTATTTGCCATCATCTGGCTCATACTTTCGCCATTTGCACCTACTTGTTGGCCAGATCCTGGGCGTTTTCTGGGTTGGATCACTTAGTAATGTGGTACCACACTGAAACAGTGGGTTAAACCAGGATTCAATCTATATTTTAGAGGATAACACCGGTTAGGTTTTGGTTAGGTCTAGTATTTGCCATCATCTGGCTCATACTTTTGCATTTTTCGCATACATGTTGGCCAGAGCCGGGGCGTTTTCTGGTTTGGATCACGTAGTAATGCGGTACCAGACTGCCACATGAGTTAAACCTGGATTCAATCTATATTTTAGAGGATAACACTGGTTAGGACAGGGTTAGGTCTGGTATTTGCCATCATCTGGCTCATACTTTCGCATTTTTCGCGTACTTGATGGCCAGATCCTGGGCGTTTTCTGGTTTGAATCACTTAGTAATGTGGTACCACACTGCCACATGAGTTAAACCTGGATTCAATCTATATTTTAGAGGATAACACCGGTTAGGTCAGGGTTAGGTCTGGTATTTGCCATCGTCTGGCCCATACTTTCGCCCTTTGCACCTACTTGTTGGCCAGATCCTGGGCGTTTTCTGGGTTGGATCACTTAGTAATGTGGTACCACACTGAAACAGTGGGTTAAACCAGGATTCAATCTATATTTTAGAGGATAACACCGGTTAGGTCAGGGCTAGGTCTGGTATTTGCCATCATCTGGCTCATACTTTCGCCATTTGCACCTACTTGTTGGCCAGATCCGGGGCGTTTTCTGGTTTGAATCACTTAGTAATGTGGTACCACACTGCCGCATGAGTTAAACCTGGATTCAATCTATATTTTAGAGGATAACACCGGTTAGGTCAGGGTTAGGTCTGGTATTTGCCATCGTCTGGCCCATACTTTCGCCCTTTGCACCTACTTGTTGGCCAGATCCTGGGCGTTTTCTGGTTTGGGTCGCGTAGTTATGTGGTGCCACACTGCAGCAGTGTGTTAAACCTGAGTTCAATCTATATTTTAGAGGATAACACCGGTTAGGTCAGGATTAGGTCTGGTATTTGCCATCATCTGGCTCATGCTTTCGCCCTTTGCACCTACTTGTTGGCCAGATCCTGGGCGTTTTCTGGTTTTGATCACGTTGTAATGTGACACCACACTGAAACAGTGAGTTAAACCTGGATTCAATCTATATTTTAGGGGTTAACACCGGCTAGGTCAGGGTTAGGTCTGGTATTTGCCATCATCTGGCCCATACTTTCGCATTTTTCGCATAGTTGTTGGCCAGATCCTGGGCGTTTTCTGATTGGGGTCACGTAGTGATGGGGTGCCACACTGCAGCAGTGAGTTAAACCTGGATTCAATCTATATATTAGAGGGTAACACCGGTTAGGTTTCGATTAGGTCTGGTATTTGCCATCATCTGGCTCATGCTTTCGGATTTTTCGCATACCTGTTGGCCAGATCCTGGGCGTTTTCTGGTTGGGATCGCGCAGTAATGTGGTACCACACTGAAACAGAGAGTTATTCCTGGATTCGATCTATATATTAGAGGGTAACACCGGTTAGGTTTGGGCTAGGTCTGGTATTTGCGATCATCTGGCTGATACTTTCGCATTTTTCGCATACTTGTTGGCCAGATCCTGGGCGTTTTCTGGTTTGGATCACGTAGTAATGTGGTACCACACTGATACAATGAGTTAAACCTGGATTCGATCTATATTTTAGAGGATAACACTGAATAGGTCAGGGTTAGGTCTGGTATTTGCCATAATCTGGCTCATACTTTCGCATTTTTCGCATACTTGTTGGCCAGATCCTGGGCGTTTTCTGGTATGGATCACGTAGTAATGTGGTACCATACTGATACAATGAGTTAAGCCTGGATTCGATCTATATATTAGAGGGTAACACCGGTTAGGTTTGGGTTAGGTCTGGTATTTGCCATCATCTAGCTCATACTTTCGCATTTTTCGCATACTTGTTGGCCAGATCCGGGGCGTTTTCTGGTTTGCATCACGTAGTAATGGGGTACCACACTGATACAGTGAGTTAAACCTGGATTCGATCTATATATTAGAGGGTAACACCGGTTAGGTTTGGGTTAGGTCTGGTATTTGCCATCATCTAGCTCATACTTTCGCATTTTTCGCATACTTGTTGGCCAGATCCTGGGCTTCTTCTGGTTTGGGTCACGTAGTAATGTGGTACCACCCTGCAACAGTGAGTTAAACCTGGATTCAATCTATATTTTAGAGGACAACACCGGTTAGGTCAGGGTTAGGTCTGGTATTAGCCATCATCAGGCTCATACTTTCGCATTTTTCGCATACTTGTTGGCCAGATCCTGGGCGTTTTCTGATTGGGGTCACGTAGTGATGTGGTGCCACACTGCAGCAGTGAGTTAAACCTGGATTCAATCTATATATTAGAGGGTAACACCGGTTAGGTTTCGATTAGGTCTGGTATTTGCCATCATCTGGCTCATGCTTTCGGATTTTTCGCATACTTGCTGGCCAGATCCTGGGCGTTTTCTGGTTTGGGTCACGTAGTAATGTGGTGCCACACTGCAGCAGTGAGTTAAACCTGAATTCAACCTATATTTTAGAGGATAACACCGGTTAGGTCAGGGCTAGGTCTGGTATTTGCCATCATCTGGCTCACACTTTCGCCCTTTGCACCTACTTGCTGGCCAGATCCTGGGCGTTTTCTGGTTTTGATCACGTTGTAATGTGGCACCACACTGAAACAGTGAGTTAAACCAGGATTCAATCTATATTTTAGAGGTTAACACAGGCTAGGTCGGGGGTTAGGTCTGGTATTAGCCATCATCAGGCTCATACTTTCACATTTTTCGCATACTTGTTGGCCAGATCCTGGGCGTTTTCTGATTGGGGTCACGTAGTGATGGGGTGCCACACTGCAGCAGTGAGTTAAACCTGGAATCAATCTATATATTAGAGGGTAACACCGGTTAGGTTTCGATTAGGTCTGGTATTTGCCATCATCTGGCTCATGCTTTCGGATTTTTCGCATACCTGTTGGCCAGATCCTGGGCGTTTTCTGGTTGGGATCGCGCAGTAATGTGGTACCACACTGAAACAGTGAGTTATTCCTGGATTCGATCTATATATTAGAGGGTAACACCGGTTAGGTTTGGGCTAGGTCTGGTATTTGCGATCATCTGGCTGATACTTTCGCATTTTTCGCATACTTGTTGGCCAGATCCTGGGCGTTTTCTGGTTTGGATCACGTAGTAATGTGGTACCACACTGATACAATGAGTTAAACCTGGATTCGATCTATATTTTAGAGGATAACACTGAATAGGTCAGGGTTAGGTCTGGTATTTGCCATAATCTGGCTCATACTTTCGCATTTTTCGCATACTTGTTGGCCAGATCCTGGGCGTTTTCTGGTATGGATCACGTAGTAATGTGGTACCATACTGATACAATGAGTTAAGCCTGGATTCGATCTATATATTAGAGGGTAACACCGGTTAGGTTTGGGTTAGGTCTGGTATTTGCCATCATCTAGCTCATACTTTCGCATTTTTCGCATACTTGTTGGCCAGATCCGGGGCGTTTTCTGGTTTGCATCACGTAGTAATGGGGTACCACACTGATACAGTGAGTTAAACCTGGATTCGATCTATATATTAGAGGGTAACACCGGTTAGGTTTGGGTTAGGTCTGGTATTTGCCATCATCTAGCTCATACTTTCGCATTTTTCGCATACTTGTTGGCCAGATCCTGGGCTTCTTCTGGTTTGGGTCACGTAGTAATGTGGTACCACCCTGCAACAGTGAGTTAAACCTGGATTCAATCTATATTTTAGAGGACAACACCGGTTAGGTCAGGGTTAGGTCTGGTATTAGCCATCATCAGGCTCATACTTTCGCATTTTTCGCATACTTGTTGGCCAGATCCTGGGCGTTTTCTGATTGGGGTCACGTAGTGATGTGGTGCCACACTGCAGCAGTGAGTTAAACCTGGATTCAATCTATATATTAGAGGGTAACACCGGTTAGGTTTCGATTAGGTCTGGTATTTGCCATCATCTGGCTCATGCTTTCGGATTTTTCGCATACCTGTTGGCCAGATCCTGGGCGTTTTCTTGTTTGGATCACGTTCGAATGTGGTACTACACTGAAACAGTGAGGTAATCCTGGATTCGATCTATATATTAGAGGGTAACACCGGTTAGGTTTGGGTTAGGTCTGGTATTTGCCATAATCTGGCTCATACTTTCGCACTTTTCGCATACTTGTTGGCCAGATCCAGGGCGTTTTCTGGGTTGGATCAGGTAGTAGTGTGCTACCGCACTGATACAGTGAAGTAATCCTGGATTCGATCTATATATTAGAAGGGTAACACCGGTTAGGTTTGGGTTAGGTCTGGTATTTGCCATCATCTGGCTCATGCTTTCGGATTTTTCGCATACCTGTTGGCCAGATCCTGGGCGTTTTCTTGTTTGGATCACGTTGGAATGTGGTACTACACTGAAACAGTGAGGTAATCCTGGATTCGATCTACATATTAGAGGGTAACACCGGTTAGGTTTGGGTTTGGTCTGGTATTTGCCATCATCTGGCTCATGCTTTCGCATTTTTCGCATCCCTGTTGGCCAGATTCTGGGCGTTTTCTTGATTGGATCACGTTGTAATGTGGTACTACACTGAAACATTGAGTTAATCCTGGATTCAGTCTATATATTAGAGGGTAACACCGGTTAGGTTTGGGTTAGGTCTGGCATTTGCCATCATCTGGCTCATACTTTCGCATTTTTCGCATACTTGTTGGCCAGATCCAGGGCGTTTTCTAGGTTGGATCAGGTAGTAGTGTGGTACCGCACTGAAACAGTGAAGTAATCCTGGATTCGATCTATATATTAGAGGGTAATACCGGTTATGTTTGGGTTAGGTCTGGTATTTGCGATCATCTGGCTCATACTTTCGCATTTTTCGCATACTTGTTGGCCAGATCCTGGGCGTTTTCTGGTTTGGTTCACGTAGTAATGTGGTACCACACTGAAACAGTGGGTTAAACCAGGATTCGATCTATATATTAGAGGGTAATACCGGTTAGGTCAGGGTTAGATCTGGTATTTGCCATCGTCTGGCTCATACTTTCGCATTTTTCGCATACTTGTTGGCCAGATCCAGGGCGTTTTCTGGGTTGGATCACGTTGTAATGTGGCACCACACTGCAACAGTGAGTTAGACCTGGATACAATCTATATTTTGCAGGATAACTCCGGTTATGTCAGGGTTAGGTCTGGTATTTGCCATCATCTGGCTCATACTTTCGCATTTTTCGCATACTTGTTGGCCAGATCCTGGGCGTCTTATGGGTTGGATCAGGTAGTAGTGTGGTACCGCACTGAAAGAGTGAAGTAATCCTGGATTCGATCTATATATTAGGGGGTAACACCGGTTAGGTTTGGCTTAGGTCTGGTATTTGCCATCATCTGACTCATGCTTTCGCATTTTTCGCATACTTATTGGCCAGATCTTGGGCGTTTTCTGGTTTGGATCACGTAGTAATGTGGTACCACACTGCCACATGAGTTAAACCTGGATTCAATCCATATTTTAGAGGATAACACCGGTTAGGTCAGGGTTAGGTCTGGTATTTGCCATCGTCTGGCTCATACTTTCGCATTTTTCGCATACTTGTTGGCCTGATCCTGGGCGTTTTCTGGGTTGGATCGCGTAGTGATGTGGTACCACACTGAAACAGTGGGTTAAACCAGGATTCGATCTATATATTAGAGGATAACACCGGTTAGGTAAGGGTAAGGTCTAGTATTTGCCATCATCTGGGTCATACTTTCACATTTTTCGCATACTTGTTGGCCAGATCCTGGGCGTTTTCTGGTTTGGGTTACGTAGTAATGTGGTACCACACTGCAACAGTGAGTTAAACCTGGATTCAATCTATATTTTAGAGGATAACACCGGTTAGGTCAGGGTTAGGTCTGGTAATTGCCATCATTCGGCTCATACTTTCGCATATTTCGCATAATTGTTGGCCAGATCCTGGGCGTTTTCTGGTTTGGATCACGTTGTAATGTGGTACCGCACTGAAACAGTGAAGTAATCGTGGATTCGATCTATATATTAGAGGGTAATACCGGTTAGGTCAGGGTTAGGTCTGGTATTTGCCATCGTCTGGCTCATACATTCGCATTTATCGCATACTTGTTGGCCAGATCCTGGGCGTCTTATGGGTTGCATCAGGTAGTAGTGTGGTACCGCACTGAAACAGTGAATTAATCCTGGATTCGATCAATATATTAGAGGGTAACACCGGTTAGGTTTGGGTTAGGTCTGGTATTTGTTATTATCTGGCCCATACTTTCGCATATTTCGCATAATTGTTGGCCAAATGCTGGCTTTTTCTGGGTTGGATCACGTAGTAATGTGGTACCACACTTGAACAGTGAATTAATCCTGGGTCCGATCTATATTTTAAAGGATGACACCGGTTAGGTCGTGGTGAGGTCTGGGATTTGCCATCATCTGGCTCATACTTTCGCATATTTCGCATACTAGTTGGCCAGATCCTGGGCGTCTCATGGGTTGGATCAGGTAGTAGTGTGGTACCGCACTGAAACAGTGAAGTAATCCTGGATTCGATCTATATATTAGAAGGGTAACACCGGTTAGGTTAGGGTTAGGTCTGGTATTTGCCATCATCTGGCCCATACTTTCTCATTTTTCGCACACTTGTTGGGCAGATCCTGGGCGTTCTCTGGTTTGGATAACGTAGTAATATGGTACCACACTGAAACAGTGTGCTAATCCTGGATTCAAACTATATTTTAGAGGATAACAGCGGCTAGGTCAGGGTTAGGTCTGGTATTTGCCATCATCTGGCTCATACTTTCGCATAATTCGCATACTTTTTGGCCAGATCCAGGGCTTTTTCTGGTATGGCTCACATAGTAATGTGGTACCACAATGAAACAGCGGGTTAAACCGGGGCCCGATCAATTCTTTAGGGGATAACAATGGTCAGGTCTGGGTAAGGTCTGGGATTCGCCATCATCTCGATCATACTTTCACTTTTTTCGCATTATTGTTGGCCAAATGCTGGCTTTTTCTGGGTTGGGTCACGTAGTAATGTGGTACCACACTGCAGCAGTGAGTTAAACCTGGATTCAATCTATATTTTAGAGGATAACGCCGGTTAGGTCAGGGTTAGGTCTGGTATTTGCCATCATCTGGCTCATAATTTCGCATTTTTCGCATACTTGTTGGCCAGATCCTGGGCGTTTTCTGGGTTGGATCTGGTAGTAGTGTGGTACCGCACTGAAGCAGTAAAGTAATCCTGGATTCGATCTATATTTTAGAGGATAACGCCGGTTAGGTCAGGGTTAGGTCTGGTATATGCCATCATCTGGCTCATACTTTCGCATTTTTCGCATACTTGTTGGCAAGATCCAGGGCGTTTTCTGGGTTGGATCAGGTAGTAGTGTGGTACCGCACTGAAGCAGTGAAGTAATCCTGGATTCGATCTATATATTAGAGGGTAATACCGGTTATGTTTGGGTTCAGTCTGGTATTTGCCAAAATCTGGCTCATGCTTTCGAATTTTTCGCATACTTGTTGGCCAGAACCTGGGCGTTTTCTGGTTTGGATCACGTAGAAGTGTGGTTCCACACTGCATCAGTGACTTAAACCTGGATTCGATCTATATATTAGAGGGTAACATCGGTTAGGTTTGGGTTAGGTCTGGTATTTGCCATCATCTGGCTCATACTTTCGCATTTTTCGCATACTTGTTAACCTGATCCTGGGCGTTTTCTGCTTTGGGTCACGTAGTAATGTGGTACCACACTGAAACCGTGAGTTTATCTTGGATTCAATCTATATATTAGAGGATAACACCGGTTAGGTAAGGGTAAGGTCTAGTATTTGCCATCATCTGGGTCATACTTTCACATTTTTCGCATACTTGTTGGCCAGATCCTGGGCGTTTTCTGGTTTGGGTTACGTAGTAATGTGGTACCACACTGAAACAGTGTGCTAATCCTGGATTCAAACTATATTTTAGAGGATAACAGCGGCTAGGTCAGGGTTAGGTCTGGTATTTGCCATCATCTGGCCCATACTTTCTCATTTTTCGCACACTTGTTGGCCAGATCCTGGGCGTTTTCTGGTATGGATCACGTAGTAATGTGGTACCATACTGATACAATGAGTTAAGCCTGGATTCGATCTATATATTAGAGGGTAACACCGGTTAGGTTTGGGTTAGGTCTGGTATTTGCCATCATCTAGCTCATACTTTCGCATTTTTCGCATACTTGTTGGCCAGATCCGGGGCGTTTTCTGGTTTGCATCACGTAGTAATGGGGTACCACACTGATACAGTGAGTTAAACCTGGATTCGATCTATATATTAGAGGGTAACACCGGTTAGGTTTGGGTTAGGTCTGGTATTTGCCATCATCTAGCTCATACTTTCGCATTTTTCGCATACTTGTTGGCCAGATCCTGGGCTTCTTCTGGTTTGGGTCACGTAGTAATGTGGTACCACCCTGCAACAGTGAGTTAAACCTGGATTCAATCTATATTTTAGAGGACAACACCGGTTAGGTCAGGGTTAGGTCTGGTATTAGCCATCATCAGGCTCATACTTTCGCATTTTTCGCATACTTGTTGGCCAGATCCTGGGCGTTTTCTGATTGGGGTCACGTAGTGATGTGGTGCCACACTGCAGCAGTGAGTTAAACCTGGATTCAATCTATATATTAGAGGGTAACACCGGTTAGGTTTCGATTAGGTCTGGTATTTGCCATCATCTGGCTCATGCTTTCGGATTTTTCGCATACCTGTTGGCCAGATCCTGGGCGTTTTCTTGTTTGGATCACGTTCGAATGTGGTACTACACTGAAACAGTGAGGTAATCCTGGATTCGATCTATATATTAGAGGGTAACACCGGTTAGGTTTGGGTTAGGTCTGGTATTTGCCATAATCTGGCTCATACTTTCGCACTTTTCGCATACTTGTTGGCCAGATCCAGGGCGTTTTCTGGGTTGGATCAGGTAGTAGTGTGCTACCGCACTGATACAGTGAAGTAATCCTGGATTCGATCTATATATTAGAAGGGTAACACCGGTTAGGTTTGGGTTAGGTCTGGTATTTGCCATCATCTGGCTCATGCTTTCGGATTTTTCGCATACCTGTTGGCCAGATCCTGGGCGTTTTCTTGTTTGGATCACGTTGGAATGTGGTACTACACTGAAACAGTGAGGTAATCCTGGATTCGATCTACATATTAGAGGGTAACACCGGTTAGGTTTGGGTTTGGTCTGGTATTTGCCATCATCTGGCTCATGCTTTCGCATTTTTCGCATCCCTGTTGGCCAGATTCTGGGCGTTTTCTTGATTGGATCACGTTGTAATGTGGTACTACACTGAAACATTGAGTTAATCCTGGATTCAGTCTATATATTAGAGGGTAACACCGGTTAGGTTTGGGTTAGGTCTGGCATTTGCCATCATCTGGCTCATACTTTCGCATTTTTCGCATACTTGTTGGCCAGATCCAGGGCGTTTTCTGGGTTGGATCAGGTAGTAGTGTGGTACCGCACTGAAACAGTGAAGTAATCCTGGATTCGATCTATATATTAGAGGGTAATACCGGTTATGTTTGGGTTAGGTCTGGTATTTGCGATCATCTGGCTCATACTTTCGCCTTTTTCGCATACTTGTTGGCCAGATCCTGGGCGTTTTCTGGTTTGGTTCACGTAGTAATGTGGTACCACACTGAAACAGTGGGTTAAACCAGGATTCGATCTATATATTAGAGGGTAATACCGGTTAGGTCAGGGTTAGATCTGGTATTTGCCATCGTCTGGCTCATACTTTCGCATTTTTCGCATACTTGTTGGCCAGATCCAGGGCGTTTTCTGGGTTGGATCACGTTGTAATGTGGCACCACACTGCAACAGTGAGTTAGACCTGGATACAATCTATATTTTGCAGGATAACTCCGGTTATGTCAGGGTTAGGTCTGGTATTTGCCATCATCTGGCTCATACTTTCGCATTTTTCGCATACTTGTTGGCCAGATCCTGGGCGTCTTATGGGTTGGATCAGGTAGTAGTGTGGTACCGCACTGAAAGAGTGAAGTAATCCTGGATTCGATCTATATATTAGGGGGTAACACCGGTTAGGTTTGGCTTAGGTCTGGTATTTGCCATCATCTGACTCATGCTTTCGCATTTTTCGCATACTTATTGGCCAGATCTTGGGCGTTTTCTGGTTTGGATCACGTAGTAATGTGGTACCACACTGCCACATGAGTTAAACCTGGATTCAATCCATATTTTAGAGGATAACACCGGTTAGGTCAGGGTTAGGTCTGGTATTTGCCATCGTCTGGCTCATACTTTCGCATTTTTCGCATACTTGTTGGCCTGATCCTGGGCGTTTTCTGGGTTGGATCGCGTAGTGATGTGGTACCACACTGAAACAGTGGGTTAAACCAGGATTCGATCTACATATTAGAGGATAACACCGGTTAGGTAAGGGTAAGGTCTAGTATTTGCCATCATCTGGGTCATACTTTCACATTTTTCGCATACTTGTTGGCCAGATCCTGGGCGTTTTCTGGTTTGGGTTACGTAGTAATGTGGTACCACACTGCAACAGTGAGTTAAACCTGGATTCAATCTATATTTTAGAGGATAACACCGGTTAGGTCAGGGTTAGGTCTGGTAATTGCCATCATTCGGCTCATACTTTCGCATATTTCGCATAATTGTTGGCCAGATCCTGGGCGTTTTCTGGTTTGGATCACGTTGTAATGTGGTACCGCACTGAAACAGTGAAGTAATCGTGGATTCGATCTATATATTAGAGGGTAATACCGGTTAGGTCAGGGTTAGGTCTGGTATTTGCCATCGTCTGGCTCATACATTCGCATTTATCGCATACTTGTTGGCCAGATCCTGGGCGTCTTATGGGTTGCATCAGGTAGTAGTGTGGTACCGCACTGAAACAGTGAATTAATCCTGGATTCGATCAATATATTAGAGGGTAACACCGGTTAGGTTTGGGTTAGGTCTGGTATTTGTTATTATCTGGCCCATACTTTCGCATATTTCGCATAATTGTTGGCCAAATGCTGGCTTTTTCTGGGTTGGATCACGTAGTAATGTGGTACCACACTTGAACAGTGAATTAATCCTGGGTCCGATCTATATTTTAAAGGATGACACCGGTTAGGTCGTGGTGAGGTCTGGGATTTGCCATCATCTGGCTCATACTTTCGCATATTTCGCATACTAGTTGGCCAGATCCTGGGCGTCTCATGGGTTGGATCAGGTAGTAGTGTGGTACCGCACTGAAACAGTGAAGTAATCCTGGATTCGATCTATATATTAGAAGGGTAACACCGGTTAGGTTAGGGTTAGGTCTGGTATTTGCCATCATCTGGCCCATACTTTCTCATTTTTCGCACACTTGTTGGGCAGATCCTGGGCGTTCTCTGGTTTGGATAACGTAGTAATATGGTACCACACTGAAACAGTGTGCTAATCCTGGATTCAAACTATATTTTAGAGGATAACAGCGGCTAGGTCAGGGTTAGGTCTGGTATTTGCCATCATCTGGCTCATACTTTCGCATAATTCGCATACTTTTTGGCCAGATCCAGGGCTTTTTCTGGTATGGCTCACATAGTAATGTGGTACCACAATGAAACAGCGGGTTAAACCGGGGCCCGATCAATTCTTTAGGGGATAACAATGGTCAGGTCTGGGTAAGGTCTGGGATTCGCCATCATCTCGATCATACTTTCACTTTTTTCGCATTATTGTTGGCCAAATGCTGGCTTTTTCTGGGTTGGGTCACGTAGTAATGTGGTACCACACTGCAGCAGTGAGTTAAACCTGGATTCAATCTATATTTTAGAGGATAACGCCGGTTAGGTCAGGGTTAGGTCTGGTATTTGCCATCATCTGGCTCATAATTTCGCATTTTTCGCATACTTGTTGGCCAGATCCTGGGCGTTTTCTGGGTTGGATCTGGTAGTAGTGTGGTACCGCACTGAAGCAGTAAAGTAATCCTGGATTCGATCTATATTTTAGAGGATAACGCCGGTTAGGTCAGGGTTAGGTCTGGTATATGCCATCATCTGGCTCATACTTTCGCATTTTTCGCATACTTGTTGGCAAGATCCAGGGCGTTTTCTGGGTTGGATCAGGTAGTAGTGTGGTACCGCACTGAAGCAGTGAAGTAATCCTGGATTCGATCTATATATTAGAGGGTAATACCGGTTATGTTTGGGTTCAGTCTGGTATTTGCCAAAATCTGGCTCATGCTTTCGAATTTTTCGCATACTTGTTGGCCAGAACCTGGGCGTTTTCTGGTTTGGATCACGTAGAAGTGTGGTTCCACACTGCATCAGTGACTTAAACCTGGATTCGATCTATATATTAGAGGGTAACATCGGTTAGGTTTGGGTTAGGTCTGGTATTTGCCATCATCTGGCTCATACTTTCGCATTTTTCGCATACTTGTTAACCTGATCCTGGGCGTTTTCTGCTTTGGGTCACGTAGTAATGTGGTACCACACTGAAACCGTGAGTTTATCTTGGATTCAATCTATATATTAGAGGATAACACCGGTTAGGTAAGGGTAAGGTCTAGTATTTGCCATCATCTGGGTCATACTTTCACATTTTTCGCATACTTGTTGGCCAGATCCTGGGCGTTTTCTGGTTTGGGTTACGTAGTAATGTGGTACCACACTGCAACAGTGAGTTAAACCTGGATTCAATCTATATTTTAGAGGATAACACCGGTTAGGTTTGGGTTAGGTCTGGTATTTGCCATCATCTGGCTCATACTTTCGCATTTTTCGCATACTTGTTGGCCAGATCCTGGGCGTTTTCTGGTTTGGATCATGTAGTAATGAGGTACCACACTGAAACAGTGAGTTAATCCTAGATTCGATCTATATATTAGAGGGTAACACCGGTTAGGTTTGGGTTAGGTCTGGTATTTGGCATAATCTGGCTCATGCTTCCGCATTTTTCGCATACTCGTTTGCCAGATCCTGGGCGTTTTCTGGGTTGGACCAGTTAGTAGTGTGGTACCGCACTGAAACAGTGAGTTAATCCTGGATTCGATCTATATATTAGACGGTAACATCGGTTAGGTTTGGGTTAGGTCTGGTATTTGCCATAATCTGGCTCATGCTTCCGCATTTTTCGCATACTTGTTGCCCAGATCCTGGGCGTTTTCTGGTTTGGATCATGTAGTAATGAGATACCACACTGAAACAGTGAGTTAATCCTAGATTCGATCTATATATTAGAGGGTAACACCGGTTAGGTTTGGGTTAGGTCTGGTATTTGGCATAATCTGGCTCATGCTTCCGCATTTTTCGCATACTCGTATGCCAGATCCTGGGCGTTTTCTGGGTTGGACCAGTTAGTAGTGTGGTACCGCACTGAAACAGTGAGTTAATCCTGGATTCGATCTATATATTAGACGGTAACATCGGTTAGGTTTGGGTTAGGTCTGGTATTTGCCATAATCTGGCTCATGCTTCCGCATTTTTCGCATACTTGTTGCCCACATCCTGGGCGTTTTCTGGTTTGGATCACGTAGTAATGTAGCACCACTCCGAAACAGTGAGTTAAACCTGGATTCAATCTATATTTTAGAGGATAACACCGGTTAGGTTTGGGTTAGGTCTGGTATTTGCCATCATCTGGCTCATACTTTCGCATTTCTCATATACTTGTTGGCCAGATCCTGGGCGTTTTCTGGTTTGGATCATGTAGTAATGTGGCACCACACTGCAACAGTGAGTTAAATCTGGATTCAATCTATATTTTAGAGGATAACACTGGTTAGGTCAGGGTTAGGTCTCCTATTTGCCAACGTCTGCCTCATACTTTTGCATTTTTCGCATTCTTGTTGGCCAGATCCTGGTCGTTTTCCGGTTTGGATCACGTTGTAATGTGGTACCACACTGAAACAGATAGTTAATCCTGGATTCGATCTATATATTAGAGGGTAACACCGGTTAGGTTTGGGTTAGGTCTGGTATTTGCCATCATCTGGCTCATACTTTCGCATTTTTCGCATACTTGTTGGCCAGATCATGGGCGTTTTCTGGTTTGGATTACATAGTAATGTGGTATCACACTGAAACAGTGAGTTAATCTCGGATTCAATCTATATTTTAGAGGATAACACCGGTTAGGTCATGCTTAGGTCTGGTATTTGCCATCATCTGGCTCATACTTTCGCCTTTTTCACTTACTTGTTGGCCTGATCCTGGGCGTTTTCTGGGTTGGATCACGTTGTAATGTGGTACCGCACTGATACAGTGAGTTAATCCTGGATTCGATCTATATATGAGAGGGCAACACCGGTTAGGTTTGGGTTAGGTCTGGTATTTGCCATCTCCTGGCTCATACTTCCGCATTTTTCGCATACTTGTTGGCTAGATCCTAGGCGTTTTCTGGTTTGGATAACGTAGTAATGGGGTACCACACTGAAACAGTGAGTTAATCTTGGATTCGATTTAAATTTTAGAGGATAACACCTGTTAGGTCTTGGTTAGGTCTGGTATTTGCCATCATCTGGCTCATGCTTTCGCATTTTTCGCATACGTGTTGGCGAGATCCTGGGCGTTTTCTGGTTCGGATCACGTAGTAATGTGGTACCACACTGAAACAGTGAGTTAATCTTGGATTCGATTTAAATTTTAGAGGATAACACCTGTTAGGTCTTGGTTAGGTCTGGTATTTGCCATCATCTGGCTCATGCTTTCGTATTTTTCGCATACGTGTTGGCGAGATCCTGGGCGTTTTCTGGTTTGGATCACGTAGTAATGTGGTACCACACTGAAACAGTGAGTTAATCTTGGATTCGATTTAAATTTTAGAGGATAAAACCTGTTAAGTCTTGGTTAGGTCTGGTATTTGCCATCATCTGGCTCATGCTTTCGCATTTTTCGCATACTTGTTGGCCAGATCCTGGGCGTTTTCTGGGTTGGATCACGTGGTAATGTGGTTCCACACTGCATCAGTGAGCTAAACCTGGATACGATTTATATTTTAGAGGATAACACTGGTTAGGTCAGGGTTGGGTCTGGTATTTCCCATCATCTGGCCCTTACTTTCGCATTTTTCGCATACTTGTTGGCCAGATCCTGGGCGTTTTCTGGTTTGGGTTGCGTAGTAATGTGGTACCACACTGCAACAGTGAGCTAAACCTGGGTTCAATCTATATTTTAGAGGATAACACCGGTTAGGTCAGTGTCAGGTCTGGGATTCGCCATCATCTCGCTCATACTTTCACTTTTTTCGCATAATTGTTGGCCAAATGCTGGCTTTTTCTGGGTTGGATCACGTAGTAATGTGGTACCACATTTGAACAGTGAATTAATCCTGGATTCGGTCTATATATTAGAGAGTAACACCGGTTAGGTTTTGGTTAGGTTTGGTATTTGCCATCATCTGGCTCATACTTTCGCATTTTTCGCATACTTGTTGGCCTGATCCTGGGCGTTATCTGGTTTGGATCAGGTAGTAATGTGGTTCCACACTGCAACAGTGAGTTAAACCTGGATTCAATCTATATTTTAGAGGATAACACCGGCTAGGTCAGGGTTAGGTCTGGTATTTGTCATCACCTGGCTCATACATTCGCATTTTTCGCATACTTGTTGGCCAGATCCTGGGCGTTTTCTGGGTCGGATCACGTAGTAATGTAGCACCACACTCAAACAGTGGGTTAAACCTAGATTCAATCTATATTTTAGAGGATAACACCGGTTAGGTCAGGGTTAGGTCTGGTATTTGCCAACGTCTGCCACATACTTTCGCATTTTTCGCCAACTTGTTGGCCAGATCCAGGGCGTTTTCTGGTTTGGATCACGTAGTAATGTGGTACCACACTGAAACAGTGAGTTAATCCTGGATTCGATCTATATATTAGAGGGTAACACCGGTTAGGTTTGGGTTAGGTCTGGTATTTGCCATAATCTGGCTCATGCTTTCGCATTTTTCGCATATTTCTTGCCCAGATCCTGGGCGTTTTCTGGTTTGGATCACGTAGTAATGAGGTACCACACAGAAACAGTGAGTTAATCCTGGATTCGATCTATATATTAGAGGGTAACACCGGTTGGGTTTGGGTTAGGTCAGGTATTTGCCATCATCTGGCTCATACTTTCGCATTTTACGCATACTTGTTGGCCAGATCCTGGGCGTTTTCTGGTTTGGATCACACAGTAATGTGGTATCACACTGAAACAGTGAGTTAATCTCGGATTCAATCTATATATTAGAGGGTAACACAGGTTAGGTTTGGGTTAGGTCTGGTATTTAATATTTTCTGGCCCATGCATTCGCATATTTCGTATAAATGTTGGCCAGATCCTGGGCTTTATCTGGTATGGATCACGTTGTAATGTGGTACCACAATGAAACAGCGGGTTAAACCGGGGCCCGATCAATTCTTCAGAGGATAAACCCGGTAAGGTCTGGGTGAGGTCTGACATTCGCCATCATCTCGCTCATAGTTTCACTTTTTTCGCATATTTGTTGGCGAAATGCTGGCTTTTTCTGGGTTGGATCACGTAGTAATGTGGTACCACACTTGAACAGTGAATTAATCCTGGGTCCGATCTATATTTTAAAGGATAGCACCGGTTAGATCGGGGTGAGGTCTGGGATTTGCCATCATCTGCCTCATACTTTCGCATTTTTCGCATACTTGTTGGCCAGATCCTGGTCGTTTTCTGGTTCGGATCACGTTGTAATGTGGTACCACTCCGAAGCAGTGAGTTAAACCTGGATTCAATCTATATTTTAGAGGATAACACCGGTTAGGTTTGGGTTAGGTCTGGTATTTGCCATCATCTGGCTCATACTTTCGCATTTCTCATATACTTGTTGGCCAGATCCTGGGCGTTTTCTGGTTTGGATCATGTAGTAATGAGGTACCACACTGAAACAGTGAGTTAATCCTAGATTCGATCTATATATTAGAGGGTAACACCGGTTAGGTTTGGGTTAGGTCTGGTATTTGGCATAATCTGGCTCATGCTTCCGCATTTTTCGCATACTCGTTTGCCAGATCCTGGGCGTTTTCTGGGTTGGACCAGTTAGTAGTGTGGTACCGCACTGAAACAGTGAGTTAATCCTGGATTCGATCTATATATTAGACGGTAACATCGGTTAGGTTTGGGTTAGGTCTGGTATTTGCCATAATCTGGCTCATGCTTCCGCATTTTTCGCATACTTGTTGCCCAGATCCTGGGCGTTTTCTGGTTTGGATCATGTAGTAATGAGATACCACACTGAAACAGTGAGTTAATCCTAGATTCGATCTATATATTAGAGGGTAACACCGGTTAGGTTTGGGTTAGGTCTGGTATTTGGCATAATCTGGCTCATGCTTCCGCATTTTTCGCATACTCGTATGCCAGATCCTGGGCGTTTTCTGGGTTGGACCAGTTAGTAGTGTGGTACCGCACTGAAACAGTGAGTTAATCCTGGATTCGATCTATATATTAGACGGTAACATCGGTTAGGTTTGGGTTAGGTCTGGTATTTGCCATAATCTGGCTCATGCTTCCGCATTTTTCGCATACTTGTTGCCCACATCCTGGGCGTTTTCTGGTTTGGATCACGTAGTAATGTAGCACCACTCCGAAACAGTGAGTTAAACCTGGATTCAATCTATATTTTAGAGGATAACACCGGTTAGGTTTGGGTTAGGTCTGGTATTTGCCATCATCTGGCTCATACTTTCGCATTTCTCATATACTTGTTGGCCAGATCCTGGGCGTTTTCTGGTTTGGATCATGTAGTAATGTGGCACCACACTGCAACAGTGAGTTAAATCTGGATTCAATCTATATTTTAGAGGATAACACTGGTTAGGTCAGGGTTAGGTCTCCTATTTGCCAACGTCTGCCTCATACTTTTGCATTTTTCGCATTCTTGTTGGCCAGATCCTGGTCGTTTTCCGGTTTGGATCACGTTGTAATGTGGTACCACACTGAAACAGATAGTTAATCCTGGATTCGATCTATATATTAGAGGGTAACACCGGTTAGGTTTGGGTTAGGTCTGGTATTTGCCATCATCTGGCTCATACTTTCGCATTTTTCGCATACTTGTTGGCCAGATCATGGGCGTTTTCTGGTTTGGATTACATAGTAATGTGGTATCACACTGAAACAGTGAGTTAATCTCGGATTCAATCTATATTTTAGAGGATAACACCGGTTAGGTCATGCTTAGGTCTGGTATTTGCCATCATCTGGCTCATACTTTCGCCTTTTTCACTTACTTGTTGGCCTGATCCTGGGCGTTTTCTGGGTTGGATCACGTTGTAATGTGGTACCGCACTGATACAGTGAGTTAATCCTGGATTCGATCTATATATGAGAGGGCAACACCGGTTAGGTTTGGGTTAGGTCTGGTATTTGCCATCTCCTGGCTCATACTTCCGCATTTTTCGCATACTTGTTGGCTAGATCCTAGGCGTTTTCTGGTTTGGATAACGTAGTAATGGGGTACCACACTGAAACAGTGAGTTAATCTTGGATTCGATTTAAATTTTAGAGGATAACACCTGTTAGGTCTTGGTTAGGTCTGGTATTTGCCATCATCTGGCTCATGCTTTCGCATTTTTCGCATACGTGTTGGCGAGATCCTGGGCGTTTTCTGGTTCGGATCACGTAGTAATGTGGTACCACACTGAAACAGTGAGTTAATCTTGGATTCGATTTAAATTTTAGAGGATAACACCTGTTAGGTCTTGGTTAGGTCTGGTATTTGCCATCATCTGGCTCATGCTTTCGTATTTTTCGCATACGTGTTGGCGAGATCCTGGGCGTTTTCTGGTTTGGATCACGTAGTAATGTGGTACCACACTGAAACAGTGAGTTAATCTTGGATTCGATTTAAATTTTAGAGGATAAAACCTGTTAAGTCTTGGTTAGGTCTGGTATTTGCCATCATCTGGCTCATGCTTTCGCATTTTTCGCATACTTGTTGGCCAGATCCTGGGCGTTTTCTGGGTTGGATCACGTGGTAATGTGGTTCCACACTGCATCAGTGAGCTAAACCTGGATACGATTTATATTTTAGAGGATAACACTGGTTAGGTCAGGGTTGGGTCTGGTATTTCCCATCATCTGGCCCTTACTTTCGCATTTTTCGCATACTTGTTGGCCAGATCCTGGGCGTTTTCTGGTTTGGGTTGCGTAGTAATGTGGTACCACACTGCAACAGTGAGCTAAACCTGGGTTCAATCTATATTTTAGAGGATAACACCGGTTAGGTCAGTGTCAGGTCTGGGATTCGCCATCATCTCGCTCATACTTTCACTTTTTTCGCATAATTGTTGGCCAAATGCTGGCTTTTTCTGGGTTGGATCACGTAGTAATGTGGTACCACATTTGAACAGTGAATTAATCCTGGATTCGGTCTATATATTAGAGAGTAACACCGGTTAGGTTTTGGTTAGGTTTGGTATTTGCCATCATCTGGCTCATACTTTCGCATTTTTCGCATACTTGTTGGCCTGATCCTGGGCGTTATCTGGTTTGGATCAGGTAGTAATGTGGTTCCACACTGCAACAGTGAGTTAAACCTGGATTCAATCTATATTTTAGAGGATAACACCGGCTAGGTCAGGGTTAGGTCTGGTATTTGTCATCACCTGGCTCATACATTCGCATTTTTCGCATACTTGTTGGCCAGATCCTGGGCGTTTTCTGGGTCGGATCACGTAGTAATGTAGCACCACACTCAAACAGTGGGTTAAACCTAGATTCAATCTATATTTTAGAGGATAACACCGGTTAGGTCAGGGTTAGGTCTGGTATTTGCCAACGTCTGCCACATACTTTCGCATTTTTCGCCAACTTGTTGGCCAGATCCAGGGCGTTTTCTGGTTTGGATCACGTAGTAATGTGGTACCACACTGAAACAGTGAGTTAATCCTGGATTCGATCTATATATTAGAGGGTAACACCGGTTAGGTTTGGGTTAGGTCTGGTATTTGCCATAATCTGGCTCATGCTTTCGCATTTTTCGCATATTTCTTGCCCAGATCCTGGGCGTTTTCTGGTTTGGATCACGTAGTAATGAGGTACCACACAGAAACAGTGAGTTAATCCTGGATTCGATCTATATATTAGAGGGTAACACCGGTTGGGTTTGGGTTAGGTCAGGTATTTGCCATCATCTGGCTCATACTTTCGCATTTTACGCATACTTGTTGGCCAGATCCTGGGCGTTTTCTGGTTTGGATCACACAGTAATGTGGTATCACACTGAAACAGTGAGTTAATCTCGGATTCAATCTATATATTAGAGGGTAACACAGGTTAGGTTTGGGTTAGGTCTGGTATTTAATATTTTCTGGCCCATGCATTCGCATATTTCGTATAAATGTTGGCCAGATCCTGGGCTTTATCTGGTATGGATCACGTTGTAATGTGGTACCACAATGAAACAGCGGGTTAAACCGGGGCCCGATCAATTCTTCAGAGGATAAACCCGGTAAGGTCTGGGTGAGGTCTGACATTCGCCATCATCTCGCTCATAGTTTCACTTTTTTCGCATATTTGTTGGCGAAATGCTGGCTTTTTCTGGGTTGGATCACGTAGTAATGTGGTACCACACTTGAACAGTGAATTAATCCTGGGTCCGATCTATATTTTAAAGGATAGCACCGGTTAGATCGGGGTGAGGTCTGGGATTTGCCATCATCTGCCTCATACTTTCGCATTTTTCGCATACTTGTTGGCCAGATCCTGGTCGTTTTCTGGTTCGGATCACGTTGTAATGTGGTACCACTCCGAAGCAGTGAGTTAAACCTGGATTCAATCTATATTTTAGAGGATAACACCGGTTAGGTTTGGGTTAGGTCTGGTATTTGCCATCATCTGGCTCATACTTTCGCATTTCTCATATACTTGTTGGCCAGATCCTGGGCGTTTTCTGGTTTGGATCATGTAGTAATGAGGTACCACACTGAAACAGTGAGTTAATCCTAGATTCGATCTATATATTAGAGGGTAACACCGGTTAGGTTTGGGTTAGGTCTGGTATTTGGCATAATCTGGCTCATGCTTCCGCATTTTTCGCATACTCGTTTGCCAGATCCTGGGCGTTTTCTGGGTTGGACCAGTTAGTAGTGTGGTACCGCACTGAAACAGTGAGTTAATCCTGGATTCGATCTATATATTAGACGGTAACATCGGTTAGGTTTGGGTTAGGTCTGGTATTTGCCATAATCTGGCTCATGCTTCCGCATTTTTCGCATACTTGTTGCCCAGATCCTGGGCGTTTTCTGGTTTGGATCATGTAGTAATGAGATACCACACTGAAACAGTGAGTTAATCCTAGATTCGATCTATATATTAGAGGGTAACACCGGTTAGGTTTGGGTTAGGTCTGGTATTTGGCATAATCTGGCTCATGCTTCCGCATTTTTCGCATACTCGTTTGCCAGATCCTGGGCGTTTTCTGGGTTGGACCAGTTAGTAGTGTGGTACCGCACTGAAACAGTGAGTTAATCCTGGATTCGATCTATATATTAGACGGTAACATCGGTTAGGTTTGGGTTAGGTCTGGTATTTGCCATAATCTGGCTCATGCTTCCGCATTTTTCGCATACTTGTTGCCCACATCCTGGGCGTTTTCTGGTTTGGATCACGTAGTAATGTAGCACCACTCCGAAACAGTGAGTTAAACCTGGATTCAATCTATATTTTAGAGGATAACACCGGTTAGGTTTGGGTTAGGTCTGGTATTTGCCATCATCTGGCTCATACTTTCGCATTTCTCATATACTTGTTGGCCAGATCCTGGGCGTTTTCTGGTTTGGATCATGTAGTAATGTGGCACCACACTGCAACAGTGAGTTAAATCTGGATTCAATCTATATTTTAGAGGATAACACTGGTTAGGTCAGGGTTAGGTCTCCTATTTGCCAACGTCTGCCTCATACTTTTGCATTTTTCGCATTCTTGTTGGCCAGATCCTGGTCGTTTTCCGGTTTGGATCACGTTGTAATGTGGTACCACACTGAAACAGATAGTTAATCCTGGATTCGATCTATATATTAGAGGGTAACACCGGTTAGGTTTGGGTTAGGTCTGGTATTTGCCATCATCTGGCTCATACTTTCGCATTTTTCGCATACTTGTTGGCCAGATCATGGGCGTTTTCTGGTTTGGATTACATAGTAATGTGGTATCACACTGAAACAGTGAGTTAATCTCGGATTCAATCTATATTTTAGAGGATAACACCGGTTAGGTCATGCTTAGGTCTGGTATTTGCCATCACCTGGCTCATACTTTCGCATTTTTCGCAAACTTGTTGGCCAGATCCTGGGCGTTTTCTGATTTGTGTTACGTAGTAATGTGGTACCACACTGCAACAGTGAGTTAAACCTGGGTTCAATTTATATTATAGAGGATAACACCGGTTAGGTTTGGGTTAGGTCTGTTATTTGCCATCATCTAGCTCATACTTTCGCCCTTTGCACCTACTTGTTGGCCAGATTCTGGGCGTTTTCTGGGTTGGATCACGTGGTAATGTGGTTCCACACTGCATCAGTGAGCTAAACCTGGATACGATCTATATTTTAGAGGATACCACTGGTTAGGTCAGGGTTGGGTCTGGTATTTCCCATCATCTGGCCCTTACTTTCGCATTTTTCGCATACTTCTTGGCCAGATCCTGGGCGTTTTCTGGTTTGGGTTACGTAGTAATGTGGTACCACACTGCAACAGTGAGTTAAACCTGGGTTCAATCTATATTTTAGAGGATAACACCGGTTAGGTCAGTGTCAGGTCTGGGATTCGCCATCATCTCGCTCATACTTTCACTTTTTTCGCATAATTGTTGGCCAAATGCTGGCTTATTCTGGGTTGGATCACGTAGTAATGTGGTACCACACTTGAACAGTGAATTAATCCTGGATTCGGTCTATATATTAGAGGGTAACACCGGTTAGGTTTTGGTTAGGTTTGGTATTTGCCATCATCTGGCTCATACTTTCGCATTTTTCGCATACTTGTTGGCCGGATCCTGGGCGTATTCTGGTTTGGATCGCGTAGTAATGTAGAACCACTCTGAAACAGTGAGTTAAACCCGGATTCAATCTGTATTTTAGAGAATAACACCGGTCAGGTCAGGGTTAGGTCTGGTATTTTCCATCATCTGGCTCATACTTTCGCATTTTTCGCATACTTGTTGGCCTGATCCTGGGCGTTATCTGGTTTGGATCAGGTAGTAATGTGGTTCCACACTGCAACAGTGAGTTAAACCTGGATTCAATCTATATTTTAGAGGATAACACCGGCTAGGTCAGGGTTAAGTCTGGTATTTGTCATCATCTGGCTCATACATTCGCATTTTTCGCATACTTGTTGGCCAGATCCTGGGCGTTTTCTGGGTCGGATCACGTAGTAATGTAGCACCACACTCAAACAGTGGGTTAAACCTAGATTCAATCTATATTTTAGAGGATAACACCGGTTAGGTCAGGGTTAGGTCTGGTATTTGCCATCATCTGGCTCATATTTTCGCATTTTTCGCATACTTATTGGCCAGATCCTGGGCGTTTTCAGGGTTGGGTCACGTAGTAGTGTGATGCCACACTGAAACAGTGAATTAATCCTGGATTCGATCTATATATTAGAGGGTAACACCGGTTAGGTTTGGGTTAGGTCTGGTATTTGCCATCATGTGGCTCATACTTTCGCATTATTCCAATACTTGTTGGCCAGATCCTGGGCGTTTTCTGGTTTGGATCACGTAGTAATGTGGTACCACACTGGAACACTGAGTTAAACCTGGATACAATCTATATTTTAGAGGATAACACCGGTTAGGTCAGGGTTAGGTCTGGTATTTGCCATCATCTGGCTCATGCTTTGGCATTTTTCGCATACTTGTTGGCCAGATCCTGGGCGTTTTCTGGGTTGGATCAGCTAGTAGTGTGGTACAGCACTGCAACAGTGAGTTAAACCAGGATTCAATCTATATTTTAGAGGATAACACCGGTCAGGTCAGGGTTAGGTCTGGTGTTTGCTATCATCTGGCTCATATTTTCGCATTTTTCGCATACTTGTTGGCCAGATCCAGGGCGTTTTCTGGTTTGGATCACGTAGTAATGTGGTACCACACTGAAACAGTGAGCTAATCCTGTATTCGGTCTATATATTATAGGGTAACACCGGTTAGGTTTGGGTTAGGTCTGGTATTCGCCACCATCTCGCAAATGCTTTCACTTTTTTCGCATAATTGTTGGCCAACTGCTGGCTTTTCCTGGGCTGGATCACGAAGTAATGTAGAACCACACTGCAACAGTGAGTTAAACCTGGATTCAATCTATATTTTAGAGGATATCACCGCTTAGGTCAGGGTTAGGTCTGGTATTTGATATTATCTGGCTCATACTTTCGTATATTTCGTATACATGTTGGCCAGATCCTGGGCGTTTACTGGGTTGGATCACGTAGTAATGTGGTACCACACTGGAACAGTGAGTTAAACCTGGATTCAATCTATATTTTAGAGGATAACACCGGTTGGGTCACGGTTAGGTCTGGTATTTGCCTTCATGTGGCACATTCTTTCGCATTATTCGCATACTTGGTGGCAAGATCCCGGGCTTTTTCTGGTTGGATCACGTAGTAATGCGTTACCGCAATGAGACAGTCAATTAAACCTGGTTTCGATCAATATATTAGAGGATAACACCGGTTAGGTCTGGGTTAGTTCTGGTAGTTTCCATTATCTGGCTCATACTTTCGCATTCTTCACCTACTTGTTGGCCAGATCCTGGGCGTTTTCTGGGCTGGATCACGTAGTAATGTGGTACCACACTGAAACAGTGAGTTAATCCTGGATTCAACCTATATATTAGAGGATATCACCGGTTAGGACACGGTTAGGTCTGGTATTTTCCATCATCTGGCTCATACTTTCGCATTCTTCACCTACTTGTTGGCCAGATCCTGGGTGTTTTCTGGTTTGGATCACGTAGTAATGTGGTACCACACTGGAACAGTGAGTTAAACCTGGATTCAATCTATATTTTAGAGGATAACACCGGTTAGGTCAGGGTTAGGTCTGGTATTTGATATTATCTGGCTCATACTTTCGCATTCTTCACCTACTTGTTGGCCAGATCCTGGGCGTTTTCTAGGTTGGATCACGTAGTTATGTAGTACCACACTGCAACAGTAAGCTAAACCTGGATTCAATCTATATTTTAGTGGATAACACCGGTTAGGTCAAGGTTAGGTCTGGGATTTGCCCTCATCTGGCTCATACTTTCGCTTCTTTCGCATAATTGTTGGACAAATGCTGGGCTTTTTCTGGGTTGGATCACGCAGTAATGTGGTACCACACTGAAACAGTGAGTTAAGCCTGTATGCGAACAATATTTTACAGGATAGCACCGGTTAGGCCAGGGTTAGGTCTGGTATTTTCCATCAACTGGCTCATACTTTCGCATACTTGTTGGCCAGATCCTTGGCGTTTTCTGGTTTGGATCACGTAGCAATGTTGTACCACACTGCAACAGTGTGTTAAACCTGGATTCAATCTATATTTTAGAGGATAACACCGGTTAGGTCAGGGTTAGGTCTGGTATTTGATATTATCTGGCTCATACTTTCGCATTCTTCACCTACTTGTTGGCCAGCTGCTGGGCTTTTTCTGGGTTGGATCACGTAGTAATGTGGTACCACACGGAAACGGTGCATTATACCTGGATTCGATCTATAATTTAGAGGGTAACTCCGGTTAGGTTTGTGGTAGGTCTTGGATTTGGCCTCATATCGCTCATTCCTTCGCATTTTTCGCATACTTGTTGACCAGGTGCTGGGCTTTTTCTGGGTTGGATCACGTAGTAATGTGGTACCACACGGAAACAGTGTGTTAAACCTGGATTCAATCTATATTTTAGAAGGTAACACCGGTTAGGTCTGGGTTAGGTCTGGTATTTTCCATCAACTGGCTCATACTTTCGCATACTTGTTGGCCAGATCCTTGGCGTTTTCTGGTTTGGATCACGTAGCAATGTTGTATCACACTGCAACAGTGTGTTAAACCTGGATTCAATCTATATTTTAGAAGGTAACACCGGTTAGGTCTGGTATTTGCCATCATCTGGCTCATACCTTCGCATTCTTCGCATACTTGTTGGCCAGATCCAGGGCGTTTTCTGGTTTCGAAGGTTACTCGGGTTAGGTTTCTGGTAGGTCTTGGATTTGGCCTCATCTCGCTCATTCCTTCGCATTTTTCACATACTTGTTGGCCAGGTGCTGGGCTTTTTCTGGTTTGGATCACGTAGTAATGTGGTACCACACTGAGACGGTGAGCCTAACCTGGATTCGATCAATATTTTAAGAGATAACAACGGTTAGGTCTGGGTCAGGGCTGGTATTTGCCATCATCTAGCTCATACTTTCGCATTTGCCGCATACCTGATGGCCAGATCCAGGGAGTTTTCTGGTTTGGATCACGTTCTAATGTGGTACCACATGGAAACAGTGCATTAAACATGGATTCGATCTATAATTTAGAAGGTAACTCCGGTTAGGTTTGTGGTAGGTCTTGGATTTGGCCTCATCTCGCTCATTCTTCCGCATTTTTCGCATACTTGTTGGCCAGCTGCTGGGCTTTTTCTGGGTTGGATCACGTAGTAATGTGGTACCACACGGAAACAGTGCATTAAACCTGGATTCAATCTATAATTTAGAAGGTAACTCCGGTTAGGTTTGTGGTAGGTCTTGGATTTGGCCTTATCTCGCTCATTCCTTCGCATTTTTCGCATACTTGTTGGCCGGGTGCTGGGCGTTTTCTGGTTTGGATCACGTCCTAATGTGGTACCACACGGAAACAGTGAGTTAAACCTGGATTCGATCTATATTTTAGAGGATAACACGGGTTAGGTCAGGGTTAGGTCTTGGATTTGGCCCCATCTCGCTCATCCTTTCGCATTTTTCGCATACTTGTTGGCCAGATCATGGGCGTTATCTGGTTTGGATCACGTAGTAATGTGGTACCACACTGAAACAGTGAGTTAAACCCGGACTCAATCTATATTCTAGAGGATAACACCGGTTAGGTGTGGGTTAGGTCTTGGATTTGGCCTCATCTCGCTCATCCTTTCGCATTTTTCGCATACTTGTTGGCCAGATCCTGGATGTTTTCTGGTTTGGGTCACATAGTAATGTGATACCACACTGAAACGGTGAGTCAAACCTGGATTCGACCAGTGTTTCAGAGGATAACAAAGGTTACGTCTGAGTTAGGTCTGGTCTTTGCCATCATCTGGCTCATACTTTCGCAATTTTCACATACTTGATGGCAAGATCCTGGCCTTTTTCTGGTTGGATCACGTAGTAATGTGGTACCACAATGAAACAGTGCGTTTAACCTGGGTGCGATTAAAATTCTAGAGGATAACACCGGTTAGGTCAGGGTTAGGAATTGGATTTGGCCTCATCTCGCTCATCCTTTCGCATTTTTCGCATACTTGTTGGCCAGATGCTCGGCTTTTTCTGGGTTGGATCACGTAGTGACGTGGTAACATACTGAAACAGTGAGTTAATCCTGGATTCGATCAACATTTTAATGGATAACACAGGTTAGCTCTGGGTTAGGTCTGGTATTTGCCATCATCTAGCTCATACTTTCGCATTTTTCGCATACTTGATGGCCAGATCCTGGGCGTTTTCTGGTTTGGATCACGTTCTAATGTGGTACCACACGGAAACAGCGCATTAAACCTGGATTCGATCTATAATTTAGAAGGTAACTCCGGTTAGGTTTGTGGTAGGTCATGGATTTGGCCTCATCTCGCTCATTCCTTCGCATATTTCGCATACTTGTTGGCCAGGTGCTGGGCTTTTTCTGGGTTGGATTACATAGTAATGTGGTACCACACGGAAACAGTGCATTAAACCTGGATTCGATCTATAATTTAGAAGGTAACTCCGGCTAGGTTTGTGGTAGGTCTGGTATTTGGAATCATCTGGCTCATACTTTCGCATTTTTCGCATACTTGATGGCCAGATCCTGGGCGTTTTCTGGTTTGGATCACGTTCTAATGTGGTACCACACGGGAACAGCGCATTAAACCTGGATTCGATCTATAATTTAGAAGGTAACTCCGGCTAGGTTTGTGGTAGGTCTGGTATTTGGAATCATCTGGCTCATACTTTCGCATTTTTCGCATACTTGATGGCCAGATCCTGGGCGTTTTCTGGTTTGGATCACGTTCTAATGTGGTACCACACGGGAACAGCGCATTAAACCTGGATTCGATCTATAATTTAGAAGGTAACTCCGGTTAGGTTTGTGGTAGGTCATGGATTTGGCCTCATCTCGCTCATTCCTTCGCATTTTTCGCATACTTGTTGGCCAGATGCTCGGCTTTTTCTGGGTTGGATCACGTAGTGACGTGGTACCATACTGAAACAGTGAGTTAATCCTGGATTCGATCAACATTTTAATGGATAACACGAGTTAGCTCTGGGTTAGGGCTGGTATTCGCCATCATCTACGTCATAATTTCGCATTTTTCGCCCTCTTCCTGCCCAGATCCTGGGCGTTTTCTGGTTTGCATCACGTAGTAATATGGTAACACACAGTAACAGTGCATTAAACCTGGCTTCGATCTATAATTTAGAAGGTATCTCCGGTTAGGTTTGGGTTAGGTCTGGTATTTGCCATCATCTGGCTCATACTTTCGCATTTTTCGCATAATTGTTGGCCAGATCCCGGGCGTTTTCTGGTTTGTATCACGTAGTAATGTGGTAGCACACTGCAAAAGTGAGTTAAACCTGGATTCAATCTATATTTTAGAGGATAACACCGATTAGGTCGGGTTAGGTCTGGTATGTGCCCTCATCTCGCACATACTTTCGCTTCTTTCGCATACTTGTTGGCCAGATGCTGGGCTTTTTCCGGGTTGGATCACGTAGTAGTGTGGTTCCACACTGAAACAGTGAATTAGTCCTGGATTCGATCTATATTTTAGAGGATAACACCGATTAGGTATGGATTAAGTCTGGTATTTTCCATTATCTGACTCATACTTTCGCTTCTTTCGCATACTTGTTGGCCAGATGCTGGGCTTTTTCCGGGTTGGATCACCTAGTAGTGTGGTTCCACACTGAAACAGTGAATTAGTCCTGGATTCGATCTATATTTTAGAGGATAACACCGGTTAGGTATGGATTAAGTCTGGTATTTTCCATCATCTGGCTCATACTTTCGCTTTTTTCGCATAATTGTTGGAGAAATGCTGGGCTTTTTCTGGGTTGGATCACGCAGTGATGTGGTACCACACTGAAACAGTGAGTTAAGCCTGGGTACGATCAATGTATTAGAGGATAACACCGGTTAGGTCAGGATTAGTTCTTGTATTTGCCATCATCTGGCTCATACTTTCGTATTTTTCACCTACTTGTTGGCTAGATCCTTGGCGTTTTCTGGTTTGGATCACGTAGTAATGTGGTACCACACTGAAACAGTGAGTTAAGCCTGGGTACGATCAATGTTTTAGAGGATAACACCGGTTAGGTCAGGATTAGTTCAGGTATTCGCCATCATCTGGCTCATACTTTAGCTTTTTTCGCATACTTGTTGGCCAGATCCTGGGCGTTTTCTGGTTTGGATCACGTAGTAATGTGGTACCACACAGAAATTGTGAGTTAATCCTGGATTCAATCTATATTTTGGAGGATAACACCGGTTAAGTCAGGGTTATGTCTGGTATTTGCCATCATCTGGCTCATACCTTGGCATTATTCGCCTACTTGTTGGCCGGATCCTGGGTGTTTTCTAGGTTGGATCACGTAGTAATGTGGTACCACACTGAAACAGTGAGTTGAGCCTGGATTCAATCTATATTTTACAGGATAACACCGGTTAGGTCAGGATTAGTTCTGGTATTTGCCATCATCTGACTCATACTTTCGCATTTTTCTCCTACAAGTTGGCCAGATCCTGGGCGTTTTCTGGTTTGTATCACGTAGTAATGTGGTACCACACTGAAACAGTGGGTGAAACCTGGATTCAATCTATATTTTATAGCCTAGCACCTGTTAGGTTAGGGTTAGGTCTGGTATTTTCCATCATCTGGCTTATACTTTAGCATTTTTCGCATACTTGTTGGCCGGATCCTGGGTGTTTTCTAGGTTGGATCACGTAGTAATGTGGTACCACACTGAAACAGTGAGTTGAGCCTGGATCCGATCAATATTTTAGAGGATAACACCGGTTAGGTGAGGGTTACCTCTGGTATTTGCCATCATCTGGCTCATACTTTCGCATTTTTCGCATACTTGTTGGCCAGATCCCGGGTGTTTTCTGGTTTCGATCACGTAGTAATGTGGTTCAACACAGCAACAGTGAGCTAAACCTGGATTCAATCTATATTTTACACTATAACACCGGTTCGGTCAGGGTTAGGTCTGGTATTTGATATTATCTGGCTCATACTTTCGTATATTTCGTATACATGTTGGCCAGATCCTGGGCTTTTGCTGGATTGGATCACGTAGTAATGTGGTACCACACTGAAACAGCGGGTTAAACCGGGGTCCGATCAATACTTTAGAGGATAACACCGGTTAGGTCAGGGTTAGGGCTGGTATTTTCCATGATCTGGCTCATGCTTTCGCATTCTTCACCTACTTATTGGCCAGATCCTGGGCGTTTTCTGGGTTGGATCACGTAGTAATGTTGTACCACACTGCAACAGTGAGTTAAACCTGGATTCAATTTATATTTTAGAGGATAACACCGCTTAGGTCAGGGTTAGGTCTGGTATTTGGCATAATCTGGCTCATACTTTCGCATTCTTCACCTACGTGTTGGCCAGATCCTGGGTGTTTTCTGGTTTGGAGCACGTAGTAATGTTGTACCACACTGCAACAGTGAGTTAAACCGGGATTCAATCTATATTTTTGAGAATAACACCGCTTAGGTCAGGGTTAGGTCTGGTATTTGGCATTATCTGGCTCACACTTTCGCATTTTTCACCTACAAGTTGGCCAAATCCTGGGCTTTTGCTGGAATGGATCACGTAGTAATGTGGTACCACACTGAAACAGCGGGTTAAACCGGGGTCCGATCAGTACTTTAGAGGATAACACCGGTTAGGTCAGGGTTAGGGCTGGTATTTTCCATCATCTGGCTCATACTTTCGCATTCTTCACCTACTTGTTGGCCAGATCCTGGGCGTTTTCTGGGTTGGATCACGTAGCAATGTGGTACCACACTGAAACAGTGAGTTAAACCTGGATTCAATCTATGTTTTAGAGGATATCACCGCTTAGGTCAGGGTTAGGTCTGGTATTTGATATTATTTGGCACATACTTTCGTATATTTCGTATACATGTTGGCCAGATCCTGGGCGTTTACTGGGTTGGATCACGTAGCAATGTTGTACCACACTGCAACAGTGTGTTAAACCTGGATTCAATCTATATTTTAGAGGATAACACCGGTTAGGTCAGGGTTAGGTCTGGTATTTGATATTATCTGGCTCATACTTTCGCATTCTTCACCTACTTGTTGGCCAGATCCTGGGCGTTTGCTGGTTTGGATCAGGTAGTAACGGGGTACCACACTGAAACAGTGAGTTAAACCTGGATTCAACCTATATATTAGAGGATATCACCGGTTAGGACACGGTTGGGTCTGGTATTTTCCATCATCTGGCTCATACTTTCGCATTCTTCACCTACTTGTTGGCCAGATCCTGGGCGTCTTCTGGGTTGGATCACGTAGTAATGTGGTACCACACGGAAACGGTGCATTAAACCTGGATTCGATCTATATTTTAGAAGGTAACACCGGTTAGGTCTGGGTTAGGTCTGGTATTTGCCATCATCTGGCTCATACTTTCGCATTCTTCGCATACTTGTTGGCCAGATCCTGGGCGTTTTCTGGTTTCGAAGGTTACTCCGGTTAGGTTTCTGGTAGGTCTTGGATTTGGCCTCATCTCGCTCATTCCTTCGCATTTTTCGCATACTTGTTGGCCAGGTGCTGGGCTTTTTCTGGGTTGGATCACGTAGTAATGTGGTACCACACGGGAACAGTGCATTATACCTGGATTCGATCTATAATTTAGAGGGTAACTCCGGTTAGGTTTGTGGTAGGTCTTGGATTTGGCGTCATATCGCTCATTGCTTCGCATTTTTCGCATACTTTTTGGCCCGGTGCTGGGCTTTTCCTGGTTTGCATCACGTGGTACTGTGGTACCACACCGAAACGGTGAGTCTAACCTGCATTCGATTAATGTTTTAGAGGATAACACCGGTTAGGTCTGGTGTTAGGTCTGGTATTCGTCATCATCTACGTCATAATTTCCGCATTTTTCGCTTACTTCTTGGCCAGAGCCTGGGCGTTTTCTGGTTTGCATCACGTAGTAATCTGGTACCACACTGAAACAGTGAGTTAACTCTGGATTCGATCTATATTTTAGAGCATAACACCGGGTAGGACAGGATTAGGTCTGGTATTTGCCATCATCTTGCTCGTACTTTCGCATTTTTCGCACACTTGTTGGCCAGATCCTGGGCGTTTTCTGGTTTGGATCACGTTCTAATGTGGTACCACACGGAAACAGTCAGTTAAACCTGGATTCGATTTATATTTTAGAGGATAACACCGGTTAGGTCAGGGTTAGGTCTGGTATTTGCCATCATCTTGCTCATACTTTCGCATTTTCCGCATACTTGTTGACCAGATCCTGGGCGTTATCTGGTTTGGATCACGTAGTAATCTGGTACCACTCTGAAACAGTGAGTTAACTCTGGATTCGATCTCTATTTTAGATGATAACACCGGTTAGGACAGGGTTAGGTCTTGGATTTGGCCTCATCTCGCTCATTCTTTCGCATTTTTCGCATACTTGTTGGCCAGATCCAGGGCTCAGTCTGGTTCGGATCACGTAGTAAGGTGGTGCCTCACTGAAACGGTGAGTCTAACCTGGATTCGATCAATATTTTTGAGGATAACAGCGGTTAGGTCAGGGTTAGGTCTTGGATTTGGCCTCATCTCGCTCATCCTTTCGCATTTTTCGCGTACTCGTTGGCCAGATCCTGGGCGTTTTCTGGTTTGGATCACGTTCTAATGTGGTACCACACGGAAACAGTCAGTTAAACCTGGATTCGATTTATATTTTAGAGGATAACACCGGTTAGGTCAGGGTTAGGTCTGGTATTTGCCATCATCTTGCTCGTACTTTCGCATTTTCCGCATACTTGTTGACCAGATCCTGGGCGTTATCTGGTTTGGATCACGTAGTAATGTGGTACCACATTGAAACAGTGAGTTAATCCTGGATTCGACCAATGTTTTAGAGGATAACAACGGTTAGGTCTGCTGTTAGGTTTGGTATTCGTCATCATCTACGTCATAATTTCCGCATTTTTTGCCTACTTCTTGGCCAGAGCCTGGGCGTTTTCTGGTTTGCATCACGTAGTAATCTGGTACCACTCTGAAACAGTGAGTTAACTCTGGATTCGATCTCTATTTTAGATGATAACACCGGTTAGGACAGGGTTAGGTCTTGGATTTGGCCTCATCTCGCTCATTCTTTCGCATTTTTCGCATACTTGTTGGCCAGATCCAGGGCTCAGTCTGGTTCGGATCACGTAGTAAGGTGGTGCCTCACTGAAACGGTGAGTCTAACCTGGATTCGATCAATATTTTTGAGGATAACAGCGGTTAGGTCAGGGTTAGGTCTTGGATTTGGCCTCATCTCGCTCATCCTTTCGCATTTTTCGCGTACTCGTTGGCCAGATCCTGGGCGTTTTCTGGTTTGGATCACGTAGTAATGTGGTACCACACTGAGACGGTGAGCCTAACCTGGATTCGATCAATATTTTAAGAGATAACAACGGTTAGGTCTGGGTTAGGGCTGGTATTTGCCATCATCTAGCTCATACTTTCGCATTTTTCGCATACTTGTTGGCCAGATCCTGGTCGTTTTCTAGTTTGGATCTCGTAGTAATGTGGTACCACACTGAGACGGTGAGCCTAACCTCGATTCGATCAATATTTTAAGGAATAACACCGGTTAGGTCTGGGTTAGGTCTGGTATTTGCCATCATCTAGCTCATACTATCGCATTTGCCGCATACTTGATGGCCAGATCCAGGGAGTTTTCTGGTTTGGAACACGTTCTAATGTGGTACCACATGGAAACTGTGCATTAAACATGGATTCGATCTATAATTTAGAAGGTAACTCCGGTTAGGTTTGTGGTAGGTCTTGGATTTGGCCTCATCTCGCTCATTCTTTCGCATTTTTCGCATACTTGTTGGCCAGCTGCTGGGCTTTTTCTGGGTTGGATCACGTAGTATTGTGGTACCACACGGAAACAGTGCATTAAACCTGGATTCAATCTATAATTTAGAAGGTAACTCCGGTTAGGTTTGTGGTAGGTCTTGGATTTGGCCTTATCTCGCTCATTCCTTCGCATTTTTCGCATACTTGTTGGCCGTGTGCTGGGCGCTTTCTGGTTTGGATCACGTTCTAATGTGGTACCACACGGAAACAGTGAGTTAAACCTGGATTCGATCTATATTTTAGAGGATAACACCGGTTAGGTCAGGGTTAGGTCTGGTATATGCCATCATCTTGCTCATACTTTCGCATTTTTCGCATACTTGTTGGCCAGATCCTGGGCGTTTTCTGGTTTGGATGACGTTCTAATGTGGTACCACACGGAAACGGTGAGTTAAACCTGGATTCGATCTATATTTTAGAGGATAACACGGGTTAGGTCAGGGTTAGGTCTTGGATTTGGCCCCATCTCGCTCATCCTTTCGCATTTTTCGCATACTTGTTGGCCAGATCATGGGCGTTATCTGGTTTGGATCACGTAGTAATGTGGTACCACACTGAAACGCTGAGTCAAACCTGGATTCGATCAATATTTTAGAGGATAACAACGGTTAGGACAGGGTTAGGTCTTGGATTTGGCGTCATCTCGCTCATTCTTTCGCATTTTTCGCATACTTGTTGCCCAGATCCTGGGCGTTTTCTGGTTTGGAACACGTAGTTATGTGATACCACACAGTAAAATTGCATTAAACCTGGATTCGATCTATATTTTAGAAGGTAACTCCGCTTAGGTTTGTGGTATGTCTGGTATTTACAATAATCTGGCTCATACTTTCGCATTCTTCGGATACTTGTTGGCCAGATCCAGGGCTCTTTCTGGTTCGGATCACGTAGTAAGGTGGTGCCTCACTGAAACGGTGAGTCAAACCTGGATTCGATCAATATTTTAGAGGATAGCAGCGGTTTGGTCTGGGTTAGGTCTGGTCTTTGCCATCATCTGGCTCATACTTTCGCAATTTTCACATACTTCATGGGAAGATCCCGGCCTTTTTCCGGTTTTGATCACGTAGCAACGTGGTACCACAATGAAATAGTGCGTTTAACATGGGTTCGATTAAAATTCTAGAGGATAATACCGGTTAGGTCAGGGTTAGGCTTGGTATTTGCCATCATCTAGCTCATACTTTCGCATTTTTCGCATTCTTGTTGGCCAGATCCTGGGTGTTTTCTGGTTTGGATCGCGTTGTAATGTGGCACCACACTGAAACGGTGAGTCAAACCTGGATTCGAGCAATATTTTAGAGGATAACACCGGTTAGGTACGGGTTAGGTTTGGTATTTGCCATCATCTAGCTCATACTTTCGCATTTCTCGCACACTTGTTGGCCAGATCCATGGCCCTTACTAGTTCGGATCACGTAGTAATGTTGTACCACACAGAGACAGTGAGTTAAACCTGGATTCAATCTCTATTTTAGAGGATAACACCGGTAGGGCAGGGTTAGGTCTGGTATTTGCCTTCATCTGGCTCATACTTTCGCATTTTTCGCATACTTGATTGCAAGGTCCTGGGCTTTTTCTGGTTTGGATCACTTAGTAATGTGGTACTGCACTGAAGCTGTGAGTCAAACCTGGATTCGATCAATATTTTAGAGGATAACACCGGTTAGGTCAGGTTTTGGTCTGGTATTTGCCAACATCTGGCTCATACTTTCGCATTTTTCGCATACTTGTTAGCCAGATCCATGGCCCTTACTGGTTCGGATCACGTAGTAATGTCGTACCACACAGAAACAGTGAGTTAAACCTGGATTCGATCAATATTTTAGAGGATAACACCGGTTTAGTCAGGGTTAGGTCTGGTATTTGCCATCATCTGGCTCATACTTTTGCATTTTTCACATACCTGTTGGCCAGATCCATGGCCCTTACTGGGTCGGATCACGTAGTAATGTCGTACCACACAGAAACAGTGAGTTAAACCTGGATTCAATCTCTATTTTAGAGGATAAGACCGGTAGGGCAGGGTTAGGTCTGGTATTTGCCTTCATCTGGCACATTCTTTCGCTATCTTCGCATTGTTTTTGGACAAATCTGGGGCTCTTTCTGGTTTCGATCACGTAGTAATGTGGTACCACGCTGAAACAGTGAGTTAAACCTGGGTCCGATCAATATTTTAGAGGATAACACCGCTTAGGCCTGGGTTAGGTCTGGTATTTGCCATCATCTAGCTCATACTTTCGCATTTTTCGCATACTTGTTGGCCAGATCCAGGGCGTTTTCTGGGTTGGATCACGTAGTAATATGGTACAAACACAAAAGCAGTGAATTAAACCTGGATTCGATCTATATTTTAGAGGATAATATCGGTTAGGTCTGGGTTAGGTCTGGTATTTGCCATCATCTGGCTCACACTTTCGCTTTTTTCGCATACTTTTTGGCAATATCCTGCGCTTCTTCCTGGTTTGGAACACGTAGGAATGTGGTACCACACTAAAACAGTGAGTTAAGCCTGGGTCCGGTCAATATTTTAGAGGATAACACCGGTCAGGTCAGGGTTAGGTCTGGTATTTGCCATCATCTGGCTCATACTTTCGCATTATTCGTATACTTCTTGGCCAGATCCTGGGCGGTTACTGGGTCGGATCACGTAGTAATGTGGTTCCACACTGAAACAGTGATTTAAACGAGGATTCAATGTATATTTTAGAGGATGACACCGGTTACGTCAGAGTTAGGTCTGGTATTTGCCATCATCTGGCTCATACTTTCGCATATTTCGTATACATGTTGGGCAGATCCAGGGCGTTTGCTGTGTTGGATAACGTAGTAATGTGGCACCACACTGAAGCAGTGAGTTAAACTTGGGTGCGATCGATATTTTAGAGGATGACACCGGTTACGTCAGAGTTAGGTCTGGTATTTGCCATCATCTGGCTCATACGTTCGCATTTTTCGCATACTTCTTGGCCAGATCCTGGGCGTTTCATGTTTGCATCACGTAGTAGTGTGGTACCACACAGTAACAGCGAGTTAATCCTGGATTCGATCAACATTTTAGAGGATAACACCGCTTAGGTCTGGGTTAGGCCTGGTATTTGCCATCATCTAGCTCATACTTTCGCAATTTCGAAGACTTGTCGGCCAGATCCTGGGCGTTTTCTGGTTTGGATCACTTAGTAATGTGGTACCACACTGAAACGGTGAGTCAAACTTGGTTCCGATCGATATTTTAGAGGATAACACCGGTTAGGTCTGGGTTAGGTCTTGTATTTGGCATCATCTGGCTCATACTTTCGCATTTTTCGCATACTTGTTGGCCAGATCCAGGGCGTTTTCTGGGTTGGATCACGTAGTAATATGGTACAAACACAAAAGCAGTGAATTAAACCTGGATTCGATCTATATTTTAGAGGATAATATCGGTTAGGTCTGGGTTAGGTCTGGTATTTGCCATCATCTGGCTCACACTTTCGCTTTTTTCGCATACTTCTTGGCAAGATCCTGGGCGTTTTCCTGGTTTGGATCACGTAGAAATGTGGTACCACACCGAGGCAGGAAGTTAAACCTGGATACGATTATCACTTTAGAGGATAACACCGGTCAGGTCAGGGTTTGGTCTGGTATTTGCCATCATCTCCCTTATACTTTCGCATTATTCGTATACTTCGTGGCCAGATCCTGGGCGTTTACTGGGTTGGATCACGTAGTAATGTGGTTCCACACTGAAACAGTAATTTAAACGTGGTTTCAATCTATATTTTAGAGGATGACTCCGGTTACGTCAGAGTTAGGTCTGGTATTTGCCATCATCTGTCTCATACGTTCGCATTTTTCGCATACTTCTTGGCCATATCCTGGGCGCTTTCTAGGTTGGATCATGCAGTAGTGTGGTACCACACTGAAACAGTGAATTAATCCTGGACTCAATCTATATTTTAGAGGATAACACCGCTTAGTTCAGGGTTAGGCCTGGTATTTGCCATCATCTGGCTCATACATTCGCATTTTTCGCATATTTTTTGACAAGATCCTGGGCTTTTTCCTGGTTTGGATCACGTAGGAATGTGGTACCACACCGAGGCAGGAAGTTAAACCTGGTTACGATTATCACTTTAGAGGATAACGCCGGTTAGGTCTGGGTTAGGTCTGGTATTTGATATTATCTGGCTCATACTTTCGCATATTTCGCATACTTGTTGGCCAGATCCTGGGCGTTTTCTGATTCGGATGGCGTAGTAATGTGGTACCACACAGAAGCAGTGAGTTAAACCTGGATTCGATGAATATTTTAGGGGGTCACACCGGTTAAGTCTGGGTTAGGTCTGGTATATGCAATCATCTGCCTGATACCTCCGCGTTTTTCGCATACTTGTTGGCCAGATCCTGGGCGTTTGCAGGTTTCGATCACGTTGTAATGTGGCACCACACGGAAACAGAGAATTAAACATCGATCCGATAGATATTTCAGAGGATAACACCGGTTAGGTCTGGGGTAGGTCTGGTATTTGCCATCATCTGGCTCATACTTTCGCATATTTCACCTACTTGTTGGCCGGATCCTGGGCGTTTTCAGGTTTGGATCACGTAGTAATGTGGTACCACACTGAAACAGTGAGTTAAACCTGGCTTCAATCTATATTTCAGAGAATAACACCGGTTAGGTCTGGTATTTGCCATTATCTGGCTCATACTTTTGCATTTTTCGCGTACTTGTTGGCCAGATCCTGGGCCTTTTCTGGTTTGGATCACGTAGTAATGTGGTACCACACTGAAACAGTGAGTTAAACCTGGATTCCATCTATATTTTAAAGGATAACACCGGTTAGGTCAGGGTTAGGTCTGGTATTTGCCATCATCTGGCTCATACTTTCTCATTTTTCACCTACTTGTTGGCCAGATCCAGGGCGTTTTCTAGGTTGGATCACGTAGTAATGTGGTACCACACTGAAACAGTGAGTTAAACCTGGATTCAATCTATAATTCAGAGAATAACACCGGTTAGGTCTGGGTTAGGTCTGGTAGTTGCCATCACCTGCCTCATACCTTCGCATTTTTCGCATACTTGTTGGCCGGATCCTGGGGGTTTTCAAGGTTGTGTCACATAGTAATGTGGAACCAGACTGAAACTGTGACTTAAACCTGGATTCGATCTACATTTTAGAGGATAACTCCGGTTAGGTCAGGGTTAGGTCTGTTATTTGCCATCATCTGGCTCACACTTTCGCATTTTTCGCGTACTTGTTGGCCAGATCCTGGGCCTCTTCTGGTTTGGATCACGTAGTAATGTGGTACCACACTGCAACAGTGAGTTAAACCTGGATTCAATCTATATTTTAGAGAACAACACCGTTTAGGTCAGGGATGGGTCTCGTATTTGCCATCATCTGGCTCATACCTTCGCATTTTTCGAATACTTGTTGGCCAGATACTGGGCGTGTTCAAGTTTGGATCACATAGTAATGTGGAACCAGACTGAAACTGTGACTTAAACCTGGATTCGATCTACATTTTAGAGGATAACTCCGGTTAGGTCTGGGTTAGGTCTGGTATTTGCCATCACCTGCCTCATACCTTCGCATTTTTCGCATACTTGTTGGCCAGATGCAGGGCGTTTTCTGGTTTGGATCACGTAGTAATGTGGTACCACACTTCAACAGTGAGTTAAACCTGGATTCCATCTATATTTTAAAGGATAACACCGGATAGGTCAGGGTTAGGTCTGGTATTTGCTATCATCTGGCTCATACTTTCGCAATTTTCACACACATGTTAGCCAGATCCTGGGCTTTTTCTGCCTTGGGTCACGTTGTAATGTGGTACCACACTGAAACAGTGAATTAAACCTGGATTCGATCTGCATCTTAGAGGAAAACACCGGTTAGGTCAGGGTTAGGTTTGGTATTTGCCATCAGCTGGCTCATACATTCGCATTTTTCCCATACTTTTTGACAAGATACTGGGCGTTTTCTGGTTTGGATCACGTAATGTGGTACCACACTGCAACAGTGAGTTAAACCTGGATTCAATCTATATTTTAGAGGATAACACCGGATAGGTCAGGGTTAGCTTTGGTATTTGCCATCAGCTGGGTCATACTTTCGCATTTTTCGCATACTTGTTGGCCAGATCCTTGACCTTTTCTGGTATGGATCACGTTGTAATGTGGTACCACACTGAAACAGTGAGTTTAACCTGGATTCAATCTATATTTTAGAGGATAATACCGGTTAGGTCAGGGTTAGGTCTGGTATTTACCATCATCCGGCTCATACTTTCGCATTTTTCGCATACTTGTTGGCCAGATCCTGGGCGTTTTCAGGTTTGTATCACATAGTAATGTGGTACCACACTGAAACAGTGAGTTAAACCTGGATACGATCTATATTTTAGAGGATAACACCGGTTGGGTCAGGGTTAGGTCTGGTATTTGCCATCAGCCGGCTCATACCTTCGCATTTTTCGCATACTTGTTGGCCAGATCCATGGCCTTTTCTGGTTTGGATCACGTTGTAATGTGGTACCACACTGAAGCAGTGAGTTTAACCTGGATTCAATCTATATTTTAGAGGATAATACCGGTTAGGTCAGGGTTAGGTCTGGTATTTACCATCATCCGGCTCATACTTTCGCATTTTTCGCAGACTTGTTGGCCAGATCCTGGGCGTTTTCTGGTTTGGATCACGTTGTAATGTGGTACCACACTGAAACAGTGAGTTAAACCTGGATACGATCTATATTTTAGAGGATAACACCGGTTGGGTCAGGGTTAGGTCTGGTATTTGCCATCATCTGGCTCACACTTTCGCTCTTTTCGCATACTTTTTGGCAATATCCTGCGCTTCTTCCTGGTTTGGAACACGTAGGAATGTGGTATCACACTAAAACAGTGAGTTAAGCCTGGGTCCGACCAATATTTTAGAGGATAACACCGGTCAGGTCAGGGTTAGGTCTGGTATTTGCCATCATCTGGCTCATACTTTCGCATTATTCGTATACTTCTTGGCCAGATCCTGGGCGGTTACTGGGTCGGATCACGCAGTAATGTTGTACCACACTGAAACAGTGAGTTAAACCTAGGTTCGATGAGTATTTTACAGTGTAACACCGGTTAGATCAGGGTTAGGTCTGGTATTTACCATCATCCGGCTCATACTATCGCATTATTCGTATACTTCTTGGCCAGATCCTGGGCGGTTACTGGTTTGGATCACGTAGTAATGTTGTACCAGACGGAAACAGTGAGTTTAACCTGGGTCCGATCAATATTTTAGAGGATAACACCGGTTAGGTCAGGGTTAAGTCTGGTATTTGCCATCATCTGGCTCATACTTTCGCATTTTTCGCATACTTGATTGCAAGATCCTTGGCATTCTCTGCTTCGCAGCACGTTGTAAAGTGGTACCACACTGAAACTGTGAACTAAACCTGGAATCGATCTATATTTTAGGGGATAACTCCGGGTAGGTCAGGGTTAGGTCTGGTATTTGCCATCATCTGGCTCATACTGTCACACTTCTTGCAATACTTGTTGGCCTGATCCAGGGCTTTTTCTGGTTCGGATCACGCTGTAATGTGGTACCACACTGAAACAGAGAATTAAACCTCGATCCGATAGATATTTTAGAGGATAACACCGGTTAGGTCTGGGTTAGGACTGGTATTTGCCATCATCTGGCTCATACTTTCGCATTTTTCGCATACTTGATTGCAAGATCCTTGGCATTCTCCGCTGTGCAGCACGTTATAATATGGTACCACACTGAAACTGTGAATTAATCCTGGATTCGATCTATATTTTAGAGGATAACTCCGGTTAGGTCAGGGTTAGGTCTGGTATTTGCCATCATCTGGCTCATACTGTCACACTTCTTGCAATACTTGTTGGCCTGATTCAGGGCTTTTTCTGGTTCGGATCACGCTGTAATGTGGTACCACACTGAAACAGAGAATTAAACCTCGATCCGTTAGATATTTTAGAGGATAACTCTGGTTAGGTCAGGGTTAGGTCTGGTATTTGCCATCATCTGGCTCATACTTTCGCATTTTCCGCATACTTGTTGGCCAGATCCTGGGCGTTTTCTGGTTTGGATCACGTAGTAATGTGGTACCACACTGAAACAGTGAGTTTAACCTGGATTCAATCTCTATTTTAGAGGATAAGACCGGTAGCGCAGGGTTGGGTCTGGTATTTGCCATCATCTGGCTCATACTTTCGCATGTTTCGCATACTTGTTGGCCAGATCCTGGGCGTTTTCTGGTTTGGATCACGTTGTAATGTGGTACCACACTGAAACAGAGAGTTCAACCTGGATACGATCAATATTTTAGAGGATAACACCGGTTGGGTCAGGGTTAGGTCTGGTATTTGCCATCATCTGACTCATGCACTCGCATTTTTCGCATACTTGTTGGCCAGATTCAGGGCTCTTTCTGCTTTGGACCACGTTGTAATGTGGTACCACACTGAAACCGTGAATTAAACCTGGATTCGATGTGTATTTTAGATGATAACTCCGGTTAGGTCACGGTTAGGTCTGGTATTTGCCATCATCTGGCTCATATTGTCACATTTCTCGCAATACTTGTTGGCTTGATCCTGGGCTTTTGCTGATTTGGATCACGTTGTAATGTGGCACCACACTGAAACAGAGAATTAAACCTCGATCCGATAGATATTTCAGAGGATAACACCGGTTAGGTCTGGGTTAGGTCTGGTATTTGCCATCATCTGGCTCATACTTTCTCATTTTTCGCAGACTTGTTGGCCAGATCCTGGACGTTTTCTGGTTTGGATCACGTAGGAATGTGGTACCACACTAAAACAGTGAGTTAAGCCTGGGTCCGATCAATATTTTAGAGGATAACACCGGTCAGGTCAGGGTTAGGTCTGGTATTTGCCATCATCTGGCTCATACTTTCGCATTATTCGTATACTTCTTGGCCAGATCCTGGGCGGTTACTGGGTCGGATCACGCAGTAATGTTGTACCACACTGAAACAGTGAGTTAAACCTGGATTCCATCTATATTTTAAAGGATAACACCGGTTAGGTCAGGGTTAGGTCTGGTATTTGCCATCATCTGGCCCATTGTTTCTCATTTTTCGTATAATTGTTGGCCAAATCCTGGGAGTTTTCTAGGTTGGATCACGTAGTCATCTGGTACCACACTGAAACAGTGAGCTACGCTTGGTTCCGATCAATATTTTAGTGGATAACACCGGTTACGTCTGGGTTAGGTCTCGTTTTTGCCATCATCTGGCTCGTACTTTCCCATTTTTCGCATACTTGTTGGCCAGATCCTGGACGTTTTCTGCTTCGCAGCACGTTGTAAAGTGGTACCACACTGAAACTGTGAACTAAAACTGGATTCGATCTATATTTTAAAGGATAACGCCGGTTAGGTCTGGGTTAGGTCTGGTATTTGCCATCATCTGACTCATACTTTCGCATTTTTCGCATACTTGTTGGCCAGATTCAGAGCCCTTTCTGGTTCGGATCTCGTTAAATGTGTCACCACACAGTAACAGTGAGTTAATCCTGGATTCGATCTATATTTTAGAGGATACACCGCTTAGGTCTGGGTTAGGTCTGGTATTTGCCATCATCTGGCTCGTAGTTTCCCATTTTTCGCATACTTGTTGGCCAGATCCTGGACGTTTTCTGCTTCGCAGCACGTTGAAAAGGGGTACCACACTGAAACTGTGAACTAAACCTGGATTCGATCTATATTTTAAAGGATAACGCCGGTTAGGTCTGGGTTAGGTCTGGTATTTGCCATCATCTGGCTCATACTTTCGCTTTTTTCGCATACTTGTTGGCCAGATCCTGGACGTTTTCTGCTTCGCAGCACGTTGAAAAGGGGTACCACACTGAAACTGTGAACTAAACCAGGATTCGATCAATATTTTAGAGGATAACACCGGTTAGGTCTGGGTTAGGTCTGGTATTTGCCATCATCTGACTCATACTTTCGCATTTTTCGCATACTTGTTGGCCAGATGCTGGGCTTTTTCTGGTTTGGATCACGTTGTAATGTGGTACCACACTGAAACAGTCAGATAAACCTGGATTCAATCTATATTTTAGAGGATAACACCGGTAAGGTCAGGGTTAGGTCTCATATTTGCCATCATCTGGGTCATCGTTTCACATTTTTCGCCTACTTGTTGGCCAGATCCTGGGCGTTTTCTGGTTTGGATGACGTTGTAATGTGGTACCACACTGAAATTGTGAGTTAAACCTGGATACGATCTATATGTTCGAGGATAACACCGGTTAGGTCACGGTTAGGTCTGGTATTTGCCATCATCTGGATCATAGTTTCGCATTTTTCGCCTACTTGTTGGCCAGCTCCTGGGCGTTTTCTAGGTTGGATCACGTAGTAATGTGGTACCACACTGAAATTGTGAGTTAAACCTGGATTCAATCTATATTTTGGATGATAAGACCGGTTAGGTCTGGGTTGCGTCTGGTATTTTCCGTCATCTGGCTCATACTTTCGCAATTTTCGCATACATTTTGGCCAGATCCTGGGCGTTTTCTGGTTTGGATCACGTAGTAATGTGGTACCACACTGAAACAGCGAGATAAACCTTGATTCAATCTATATTTTAGAGGCGAACACCGGTTTGGTCAGGGTTAGGTCTGGTATTTGCCATGATCTGGTTCATACTTTCGCATTTTTCGCCTAGTTGTTGGCCAGATCCTTGGCATTCTCTGCTTTGGAGCACGTTGTACTGTGGTACCACACTGACACTGCAGGTTAAACCGGGGTCCGATCAATACTTTAGAGGATAACACCGGTTAGGTCTGGGTTAGGTCTATTTGCCCCCATCTCGCTCATCGTTTCGCTTTTTTCGCATAATTGTTGGCCAAATGCTGGGCTTTTTCTGGGTCGGATGACGTAGTAATGTGGTACCACACTGAAACAGTGAGCTAAGCCAGGATTCAATCTATATTTTACAGGATAACACCGGTTAGGTCACGGTTAGGTCTGGTATTTGCCATCATCTGGATCATAGTTTCGCATTTTTCGCCTACTTGTTGGCCAGCTCCTGGGCGTTTTCTAGGTTGGATCACGTAGTAATGTGGTACCACACTGAAATTGTGAGTTAAACCTGGATTCAATCTATATTTTGGATGATAAGACCGGTTAGGTCAGGGTTGCGTCTGGTATTTTCCGTCATCTGGCTCATACTTTCGTAATTTTCGCATACATTTTGGCCAGATCCTGGGCGTTTTCTAGGTTGGATCACGTAGTAATGTGGTACCACACTGAAATTGTGAGTTAAACCTGGATTCAATCTATATATTGGAGGATAACACCGGTTAGGTCACGGGTAGGTCTGGTATTTGCCATCATCTGGCTCATACTTTCGCTTGTTTCGCATACTTGTTGGCCAGATCCTTGGGATTCTCTGCTTTGGAGCATGTTGTAATGTGGTACCACACTGATACTGTGAATTAAAACTGGATTCGATCTATATGTTCGAGGATAACACCGGTTAGGTCAGGGTTAGGTCTGGTATTTGCCTTCATCTAGCTCATGCGTTCGCATCTTTCGCATACTTGTTGGCCAGATCCTGGGCTTTTGCCGGTATGGATCACGTAGTAATGTGGTACCACACTGACACAGCGGGTTAAACCTGGGTCCGATCAATATTCTTGAGGATAAAGCAGGTTAGGTGTGGTATTTGCCTTCATCTAGCTCATACATTCGCATTTTGCGCATACTTGTTGGCCAGATCCTGGGCGTTTTCTGGTTTGGATCAGGTAGTAATGTGGTACCACACCGAAACAGTGAGTTAAACCTGGATTCATTCTATATTTTAGAGGATAACACTTATTAGGTCTGGGGTAGGTCTCGTATTTGCCATGATCTGGTTCATACTTTCGCATTTTTCGCATACTTCTTGGCCAGATTCTGGGCGTTTTCTGGTTTGGATCACGTAGTAATGTGGTACCACACTGAAACAGTGAGATAAACCTGGATTCAATCTATATTTTAGGGGATAACACCGGTTAAGTGTGGTATTTGCCTTCATCTAGCTCATACTTTCGCATTTTTCGCATACTTGTTAGCCAGATCCTGGGCGTTTTCTGGTTTGGATCAGGTAGTAATGTGGTACCACACCGAAACAGTGAATTAATCCTGGATTCAATCTATATCTTAGAGGTTAACACCGGTTAGGTCAGGGTTAGGTCTGGTATTTGCCATCATCTGGCTCATGCTTTCGCATTTTTCGCATACTTGTTGGCCAGATCCTGGGCGCTTTCTGGTTTGGATCACGTAGTAATGTGGTACCACACTCAAACAGTGAGTTAAACCTGGTTCCAATCTATATTTTAGAAGAATAATAACAGTTAGGTCAGCGTTAGGTCTGGTATTTGCCATCAACTGGCTCATACTTTCGCATTTTTCACCTACTTGTTGGCCAGATCCTGGGCGTTTTCTGGTTTGGATCACGTAGTAATGTGGTACCACACTCAAACAGTGAGTTAAACCTGGTTCCAATCTATATTTTAGAAGAATAATAACAGTTAGGTCAGCGTTAGGTCTGGTATTTGCCATCAACTGGCTCATACTTTCGCATTTTTCACCTACTTGTTGGCCAGATCCTGGGCGTTTTCTGGTTTGGGTCACGTAGTAATGTGGTGCGACACTGCAACAGTGAGTTAAAGCTGGATTCTATCTATATTTTACAGGATAACACCGGTTAGGTCAGGGTTAGGTCTGGTATTTGCCATCATCTGGCTCATGCTTTCGCATTTTTCGCATACTTGTTGGCCAGATCCTGGGCGCTTTCTGGTTTGGATCACGTAGTAATGTGGTACCACACTGAAACAGTATGTTAATCGTGGATTCGATCTATATATTAGAGTGTAACACCGGTTAGGTTTGGGTTAGGTCTGGTATTTGCCATCATCTGGCTCATGCTTTCGCATTTTTCGCATACTTGTAGGCCAGATCCTGGGCGTTTTCTGGTTTGGATCACGTAGTAATGTGGTACCACACTCAAACAGTGAGTTAAACCTGGTTCCAATCTATATTTTAGAAGAATAATAACAGTTAGGTCAGCGTTAGGTCTGGTATTTGCCATCAACTGGCTCATGCTTTCGCATTTTTCACCTACTTGTTGGCCAGATCCTGGGCGTTTTCTGGTTTGGGTTTCGTAGTGATGTGGTACCACACTGAAACAGTATGTTAATCGTGGATTCGATCTATATATTAGAGTGTAACACCGGTTAGGTTTGGGTTAGGTCTGGTATTTGCCATCATCTGGCTCATGCTTTCGCATTTTTCGCATACTTGTTGGCCAGATCCTGGGCGTTTTCTGGTTTGGGTTTCGTAGTGATGTGGTACCACACTGAAACAGTATGTTAATCGTGGATTCGATCTATATATTAGAGTGTAACACCGGTTAGGTTTGGGTTAGGTCTGGTATTTGCCATCATCTGGCTCATGCTTTCGCATTTTTCACCTACTTGTTGGCCAGATCCTGGGCGTTTTCTGGTTTGGGTCACGTAGTAATGTGGTGCGACACTGCAACAGTGAGTTAAACCTGGTTTCAATCTATATTTTAGAAGAATAATAACAGTTAGGTCAGCGTTAGGTCTGGTATTTGCCATCAACTGGCTCATACTTTCGCATTTTTCACCTACTTGTTGGCCAGATCCTGGGCGTTTTCTGGCTTGGATCACGTAGTAATGTGGTTCCACACTGCAACAGTGAGTTAAACCTGGATTCAATCTATATTTTAGAGGATAACACCGATTAGGATTGGGTTAGGTCTGGTATTTGCCATCATCTGGCTCATGCTTTCGCATTTTTCGCATACTTGTTGGCCAGATCCTGGGCGTTTTCTGGTTTGGGTTTCGTAGTGATGTGGTACCACACTGAAACAGTATGTTAATCGTGGATTCGATCTATATATTAGAGTGTAACACCGGTTAGGTTTGGGTTAGGTCTGGTATTTGCCATCATCTGGCTCATGCTTTCGCATTTTTCGCATACTTGTTGGCCAGATCCTGGGCGTTTTCTGGTTTGGGTTTCGTAGTAATGTAGCACCACTCTGAAACAGTGAGTAACCCTGGATTCAATCTATATTTTAGAGGATAACACCGGTTAGGTCAGGGTTAGGTCTGGTATTTGCCATCATCTGGCTCATGCTTTCGCATTTTTCGCATACTTGTAGGCCAGATCCTGGGCGTTTTCTGGCTTGGATCACGTGGTAATGTGGTTCCACACTGCAACAGTGAGTTAAACCTGGATTCAATCTATATTTTAGAGGATAACACCGATTAGGATTGGGTTAGGTCTGGTATTTGCCATCATCTGGCTCATACTTTCGCATTTTTCGCATACTTGTTGGCTTGATCCTGGGCGTTTTCTGGTTTGGATCACGTAGTAATGTGGTACCACACTGAAACAGTATGTTAATCGTGGATTCGATCTATATATTAGAGTGTAACACCGGTTAGGTTTGGGTTAGGTCTGGTATTTGCCATCATCTGGCTCATGCTTTCGCATTTTTCGCATACTTGTTGGCCAGATCCTGGGCGTTTTCTGGTTTGGGTTTCGTAGTGATGTGGTACCATACTGCAACAGTGAGTTAAACCTGAATTCTATATATATTTTAGAGGATAACACCGGTTAGGTCAGGGTTAGGTCTGGTATTTGCCATCATCTGGCTCAAACATTCGCATTTTTCGCATACTTGTTGGCCAGATCCTGGGCGTTTTCTGGTTTGGATCACGTAGTAATGTGGTACCACACTCAAACCGTGAGTTAAACCTGGATCCAATCTATATTTTAGAAGAATAATAACAGTTAGGTCAGCGTTAGGTCTGGCATTTGCCATCAACTGGCTCATACTTTCGCATTTTTCAGTTACTTGTTGGCCAGATCCTGGGCGTGCTCTGGGTTGGATCACGTAGTAATGTGGTACCACACTGAAACAGTGAGTTAAACCTGGTTTCAATGTATATTTTAGAGAATAACACCGGTTAGGTCAGGGTTAGGTCTGGTATTTGCCATCATCTGGCTTATACCTTCGCCTTTTTCACCTACTTGTTGGCCAGATCCTGGGCGTTTTCTGGGTTGGATCAGGTAGTAGTGTGGTACCGCACTGAAACAGTGAACTAATCCTGGATTCGATCTATAATATTAGAGGGTGACACCGGTTAGGTTTGGGTTAGGTCTGGTATTTGCCATCATCTGGCTCATACGTTTGCATTTTTCGCATACTTGTTGGCCAGATCCAGGGCGTTTTCTGGGTTAGATCAGGCAGTAGTGTGGTACCGCACTGAAACAGTGAAGTAATCCTGGATTCGATCTATATATTAGAGGGTAACACCGGTTAGGTTTGGGTTAGGTCTGGTATTTGCCATCATCTGGCTCATACATTCGCATTTTTCGCATACTTGTTGGCCAGATTCTGGGCGTTTTCTGGTCTGGATCACGTAGTAATGTGAGACCGCACTCAAACAGTGAGTTAAACCTGGATCCAATATATATTTTAGAAGAATAACAACAGTTAGGTCAGCGTTAGGTCTGGTATTTGGCATCAACTGGCTCATACTTTCGCATCTTTCACCTACTTGTTGGCCAGATCCTGTGCGTTTTCTGGTTTGGATCATGTAGTAATGTGGTACCACACTGCATCAGTGAGTTAAGCCTGGATACAATCTTTGTTTTAGAGGATAACACTGGTTAGGTCGGGGCTAGGTCTGGTATTTGCCATCATTTGGCTCATACTTTCGCATTTTTCGCATACTTGTTGGCCAGATCATGGGAGTTTTCTGGGTTGGATAAGGTAGTAGTGTGGTACCGCACTGAAACAGTGAAGTAATCCTTGATTCGATGTATATATTAGAGGGTAACACCGGTTAGGTTTGGGTTAGGTCTGGTATTTGCCATCATCTGGCTCATACTTTCGCATTTTTCGCATACTTGTTGGCCAGATCCTGGGCGTTTTCTGGGTTGGATAAGGTAGTAGTGTGGTACCGCACTGAAGCAGTGAAGTAATCCTTGATTCGATGTATATATTAGAGGGTAACACCGGTTAGGTTTGGGTTAGGTCTGGTATTTGCCATCATCTGGCTCATGCTTTCGCATTTTTCGCATACTTGTTGTCCAGATCCTGGGCGTTTTCTGGTTTGGATCACGTAGTAATTTGGTACCAGACTGAAACAGTGAGTTAAACCTGGATTCAATCTATATTTTGGAGGATAACACCGGTTAGGATTGGGTTAGGTCTGGTATTTGCCATCATCTGGCTCATACTTTCGCATTTTTCGCATACTTGTTGGCCAGATCCTGGGCGTTTTCTGGTTTGGATCACGTAGTGTGGCAGCACACTGCAACAGTGAGTTAAACCAGGATTCAATCTATATTTTAGAGGATAACACTGGTTAGGTCAGGGTTAGGTCTGGTATGTGCCATCATCTGGCTTATACTTTCGCCTTTTTCACCTACTTGTTGGCCAGATCCTGGGCGTTTTCTGGGTTGGATAAGGTAGTAGTGTGGTACCGCACTGAAGCAGTGAAGTAATCCTTGATTCGATCTATATATTAGAAGGGTAACACCGGTTAGGTTTGGGTTAGGTCTGGTATTTGCCATCATCTCGCTCATGCTTTCGCATTTTTCGCATACTTGTTGGCTAGATCCTGGGCGCTTTCTGGTTTGGATCACGTAGTAATCTAGCACCACTCTGAAACAGTGAGTTAAACCTGGATTCAATCTATATTTTAGAGGATAACACCGGTTAGGTCAGGGTTAGGTCTGGTATTTGCCATAATCTGGCTCATACATTCGCGTTTTTCGCATACCTGTTGGCCAGATCCTGGGCGTTTTCTGGTTTGGATCACGTAGTAATGTGGTACCACACTGAAACAGTGAGTTAAACCTGGATTCAATCTATATTTTAGAGGATAACACCGGTTAGGTTTGGGTTAGGTCTGGTATTTGCCATCATCTGGCTCATACGTTCGCATTTTTCGCATACTTGTTGGCCAGATCCAGGGCGTTTTCTGGGTTAGATCAGGTAGTAGTGTGGTACCGCACTGAAACAGTGAAGTAATCCTGGATTCGATCTATATATTAGAGGGTAACACCGGTTAGGTTTGGGTTAGGTCTGGAATTTGCCATCATCTGGCTCATACTTTCGCATTTTTCACATACTTTTTGGCCAGATCCTGGGCGTTTTCTGGTTTGGATCACGTAGTAATTTGGTACCATACTGCAACAGTGAGTTAAACCTGAATTCAATCTATATTTTAGAGGATAACACCGGTTAGGTCAGGGTTAGGTCTGGTATTTGCCATCATCTGGCCCATACTTTCGCATTTTTCGCATACTTGTTGGCCAGATCCTGGGCGTTTTCCGGTTTGGATCACGTAGTAATGTAGCACCACTCTGAAACAGTAAGTTAAACCTGGATTCAATCTATATTTTAGAGGATAACACCGGTTAGGTCAGGGTTAGGTCTGGTATTTGCCATCATCTGGCTCAAACATTCGCATTTTTCGCGTACTTGTTGGCCAGATCCTGGGCGTTTTCTGGTTTGGATCACGTAGTAATGTAGCACCACTCTGAAACAGTGAGTTAAACCTGGATTCAAGCTATATTTTAGAGGATAACACCGGTTAGGTCAGGGTTAGGTCTGGTATTTGCCATCATCTGGCTCAAACATTCGCATTTTTCGCATACTTGTTGGCCAGATCCTGGGCGTTTTCCGGTTTTGATCACGTAGTAATGTAGCACCACTCTGAAACAGTGAGTTAAACCTGGATTCAATCTATATTTTAGAGGATAACACCGGTTAGGTCAGGGTTAGGTCTGGTATTTTCCATCAACTGGCTCATACATTCGCATTTTTCACTTACTTGTTGGCCAGATCCTGGGCGTTCTCTGGGTTGGATCACGTAGTAATGTGGTACCACACTGAAACAGTGAGTTAAACCTGGATTCAATATATATTTTAGAGGATAACACCGGTTAGGTTTGGGTTAGGTCTGGTATTTGCCATCAACTGGCTCATACTTTCGCATTTTTCACCTACTTGTTGGCCAGATCCTGGGCGTTTTTTGCGTTGGATCACGTAGTAATGTGGTACCACACTGAAACAGTGAGTTAAACCTGGATTCAATCTATATTTTAGAGGATAACACCGGTTAGGTCAGGGTTAGGTCTGGTATTTGCCATCATCTGGCTCAAACATTCGCATTTTTCGCGTACTTGTTGGCCTGATCCTGGGCGTTTTCTGGTTTGGATCACGTAGTAATGTAGCACCACTCTGAAACAGTGAGTTAAACCTGGATTCAATCTATATTTTAGAGGATAACACCGGTTAGGTCAGGGTTAGGTCTGGTATTTTCCATCAACTGGTTCATACTTTCGCATTTTTCGCATACTTGTTGGCCAGATCCTGGGCGTTTTCCGGTTTTGATCACGTAGTAATGTAGCACCACTCTGAAACAGTGAGTTAAACCTGGATTCAATATATATTTTAGAGGATAACACCGGTTAGGTTTGGGTTAGGTCTGGTATTTGCCATCAACTGGCTCATACTTTCGCATTTTTCACTTACTTGTTGGCAAGATCCTGGGCGTTCTCTGGGTTGGATCACGTAGTAATGTGGTACCACACTGAAGCAGTGAGTCAAACCTGGTTTCAATGTATATTTTAGAGAATAACACCGGTTAGGTCAGGGTTAGGTCTGGTATTTGCCATCATCTGGCTTATACTTTCGCCTTTTTCACCTACTTGTTGGCCAGATCCTGGGCGTTTTCTGGGTTGCATCAGGTAGTAGTGTGGTACCACACTGAAACAGTGAGTTAAACCTGGTTTCAATGTATATTTTAGAGAATAACACCGGTTAGGTCAGGGTTAGGTCTGGTATTTGCCATTATCTGGCTCATACATTCGCATTTTTCGCATACTTGTTGGCCAGATCCTGGGCGTTTTTTGCGTTGGATCACGTAGTAATGTGGTACCACACTGAAACAGTGAGTTAAACCTGGTTTCAATGTATATTTTAGAGAATAACACTGGTTAGGTCAGGGTTAGGTCTGGTATTTGCCATCAACTGGCTCATACTTTCGCATTTTTCACCTACTTGTTGGCCAGATCCTGGGCGTTTTTTGCGTTGGATCACGTAGTAATGTGGTACCACACTGAAACAGTGAGTTAAACCTGGTTTCAATGTATATTTTAGAGAATAACACTGGTTAGGTCAGGGTTAGGTCTGGTATTTGCCATTATCTGGCTCATACATTCGCATTTTTCGCATACTTGTTGGCCAGATCCTGGGCGTTTTCTGGTTTGGATCACGTAGTAATGTGGTACCACACTCAAACAGTGAGTTAAACCCGGATCCAATCTATATTTTAGAAGAATAACAACAGTTAGGTCAGCGTTAGGTCTGGTATTTGCCATTATCTGGCTCATACTTTCGCATTTTTCACCTACTTGTTGGCCAGATCCTGGGCGTTTTCTGGTTTGGATCACGTAGTAATGTAGCACCACTCTGAAACAGTGAGTTAAACCTGGATTCAAGCTATATTTTAGAGGATAACACCGGTTAGGTCAGGGTTAGGTCTGGTATTTGCCATCATCTGGCTTATACTTTCGCCTTTTTCACCTACTTGTTGGCCAGATCCTGGGCGTTTTCTGGGTTGCATCAGGTAGTAGTGTGGTACCACACTGAAACAGTGAGTTAAACCTGGTTTCAATGTATATTTTAGAGAATAACACCGGTTAGGTTTGGGTTAGGTCTGGTATTTGCCATTATCTGGCTCATACATTCGCATTTTTCGCATACTTGTTGGCCAGATCCTGGGCGTTTTCTGGGTTGCATCAGGTAGTAGTGTGGTACCACTCTGAAACAGTGAGTTAAACCTGGTTTCAATGTATATTTTAGAGAATAACACCGGTTAGGTCAGCGTTAGGTCTGGTATTGGCCATCAACTGGCTCATACTTTCGCATTTTTCACCTACTTGTTGGCCAGATCCTGGGCGTTTTCTGGTTTGGGTCACGTAGTAATGTGGTGCCACACTGCAACAGTGAGTTAAAGCGGCATTGTATCTATATTTCACAGGATAACGCCGGTTAGGTCAGGGTTAGGTCTGGTATTTGCCATCATCTGGCTCATACTTTCGCATTTTTCGCATACTTGTTGGCCAGATCCTGGGCGCTTTCTGGTTTGGATCACGTAGTAATGTAGCACCACTCTGAAACAGTGAGTTAAACCTGGATTCAATCTATATTTTAGAGGATAACACCGGTTAGGTCAGGGTTAGGTCTGGTATTTGCCATCATCTGGCTCAAACATTCGCATTTTTCGCATACTTGTTGGCCAGATCCAGGGCGTTTTCCGGTTTTGATCACGTAGCAATGTAGCACCACTCTGAAACAGTGAGTTAAACCTGGATTCAATCTATATTTTAGAGGATAACACCGGTTAGGTCAGGGTTAGGTCTGGTATTTGCCATCATCTGGCTCAAACATTCGCATTTTTCGCATACTTGTTGGCCAGATCCTGGGCGATTTCTGGTTTGGATCACGTAGTAATGTGGTACCACACTGAAACAGTGAGTTAAACCTGGTTTCAATGGATATTTTAGAGAATAACACCGGTTAGGTCAGGGTTAGGTCTGGTATTTGCCATCATCTGGCTCATACTTTCGCATTTTTCGCATACTTGTTGGCCAGATCCTGGGCGTTTTCTGGTTTGGATCACGTAGTAATGTAGCACCGCTCTGAAACAGTGAGTTAAACCTGGATTCAATCCATGTTTTAGAGGATAACACCGGTTAGGTCAGGGGTAGGTCTGGTATTTGCCATCATCTGGCTCAAACATTCGCATTTTTCGCATACTTGTTGGCCAGATCCTGGGCGTTTTCCGGTTTTGATCACGTAGTAATGTAGCACCACTCTGAAACAGTGAGTTAAACCTGGATTCAATCTATATTTTAGAGGATAACACCGGTTAGGTCAGGGTTAGGTCTGGTATTTGCCATCATCTGGCTCATACTTTCGCATTTTTCGCGTAATTGCTGGTCACATCCTGGGCGTTTTCTGGTTTGGATCACGTAGTAATGTAGCACCACTCTGAAACAGTGAGTTAAACCTGGATTCAATCTATATTTTAGAGGATAACACCGGTTAGGTCAGGGTTAGGTCTGGTATTTGCCATCATCAGGCTTATACTTTCGCCTTTTTCACCTACTTGATGGCCAGATCCTGGGCGTTTTCTGGGTTAGATCAGGTAGTAGTGAGGTACCACACTGAAACAGTGAGTTAAACCTGGTTTCAATGTATATTTTAGAGAATAACACCGGTTAGGTCAGGGTTAGGTCTGGTATTTGCCATCATCTGGCTCATACTTTCGCATTTTTCGCGTACTTGCTGGTCAGATCCTGGGCGTTTTCTGGTTTGAATCACGTAGTAATGTAGCACCACTCTGAAACAGTGAGTTAAACCTGGATTCAATCTATATTTTAGAGGATAACACCGGTTAGGTTTGGGTTAGGTCTGGTATTTGCCATTATCTGTCTCATACATTCGCATTTTTCGCATACTTGTTGGCCAGATCCTGGGCGATTTCTGGTTTGGATCACGTAGTAATGTGGTACCACACTGAAACAGTGAGTTAAACCTGGATTCAATCTATATTTTAGAAGATAACACCGGTTAGGTCAGGGTTAGGCCTGGTATTTGCCATCATCTGGCTCATGCTTTCGCATTTTTCGCATACTTGTTGGCCAGAACCTGGGCGTTCTCTGGCTTGGATCACGAAGTAATGTGGTTCCACACTGCAACAGTGAGTTAAACCTGGATTCAATCTATATTTTAGAGGATAACACCGATTAGGATTGGGTTAGGTCTGGTATTTGCCATCATCTGGCTCATACTTTCGTATCTTTCGCATACTTGTTGGCCAGATCCTGGGCGTTTTCTGGTTTGGATCACGTAGTAATGTGGTACCACACTCAAACAGTGAGTTAAACCTGGACCCAATCTATATTTTAGAAGAATAATAACAGTTAGGTCAGCGTTAGGTCTGGTATTTGCCATCAACTGGCTCATACTTTCGCATTTTTCACCTACTTGTTGGCCAGATCCTGGGCGTTTTCTGGGTTCGATCACATAGTAATGTGGTGCCACACTGCAACAGTGAGCTAAAGCTGGATTCTATCTATATTTTACAGGATAACACCGGTTAGGTCAGGGTTAGGTCTGGTATTTGCCATCATCTGGCTCAAACATTCGCATTTTTCGCATACTTGTTGGCCAGATCCTGGGCGATTTCTGGTTTGGATCACGTAGTAATGTGGTACCACACTGAAACAGTGAGTTAAACCTGGTTTCAATGGATATTTTAGAGAATAACACCGGTTAGGTCAGGGTTAGGTCTGGTATTTGCCATCATCTAGCTCATACTTTCGCATTTTTCGCATACTTGTTGGCCAGATCCTGGGCGTTTTCTGGTTTGGATCACGTAGTAATGTAGCACCGCTCTGAAACAGTGAGTTAAACCTGGATTCAATCCATATTATAGAGGATAACACCGGTTAGGTCAGGGTTAGGTCTGGTATTTGCCATCATCTGGCTCGAACATTCGCATTTTTCGCATACTTGTTGGCCAGATCCTGGGCGTTTTCCGGTTTTGATCACGTAGTAATGTAGCACCACTCTGAAACAGTGAGTTAAACCTGGATTCAATCTATATTTTAGAGGATAACACCGGTTAGGTCAGGGTTAGGTCTGGTATTTGCCATCAACTGGCTCATTATTTCGCATTTTTCACTTATTTGTTGGCCAGATCCTGGGCGTTCTCTGGGTTGGATCACGTAGTAATGTGGTACCACACTGAAACAGTGAGTTAAACCTGGTTTCAATGTATATTTTAGAGAATAACACCGGTTAGGTCAGGGTTAGGTCTGGTATTTGCCATCATCTGGCTTATACTTTCGCCTTTTTCACCTACTTGTTGGCCAGATCCTGGGCGTTTTCTGGGTTAGATCAGGTAGTAGTGTGGTACCACACTGAAACAGTGAGTTAAACCTGGTTTCAATGTATATTTTAGAGAATAACACCGGTTAGGTCAGGGTTAGGTCTGGTGTTTGCCATCATCTGGCTCATACTTTCGCATTTTTCGCGTACTTGTTGGTCAGATCCTGGGCGTTTTCTGGTTTGGATCACGTAGTAATTTGGTACCACACTGAAACAGTGAGTTTATCTTGGATACAATCTATATTTTAGAGGATATCACCGGTTAGGTCAGGGTTGGGTCTGGTATTTGCCATCATCTGGCTCATACTGTCGCATTTTTCGGATACTTGTTGGCCAGATCCTGGGCGCTTTCTGGTTTGGATCACGTAGTAATTTGGTGCCACACTGAAACAGTGAGTTTATCTTGGATACAATCTATATTTTAGAGGATATCACCGGTTAGGTCAGGGTTAGGTCTGGTATTTGCCATCATCTGGCTCATACTGTCGCATTTTTCGCATACTTGTTGGCCAGATCCTGGGCGTTTTCTGGTTTGGATCACGTAGTAATTTGGTACCACACTGAAACAGTGAGTTTATCTTGGATACAATCTATATTTTAGAGGATATCACCGGTTAGGTCAGGGTTGGGTCTGGTATTTGCCATCATCTGGCTCATACTGTCGCATTTTTCGCATACTTGTTGGCCAGATCCTGGGCGTTTTCTGGTTTGGATCACGTAGTAATTTGGTACCACACTGAAACAGTGAGTTTATCTTGCATACAATCTATATTTTAGAGGATATCACCGGTTAGGTCAGGGTTGGGTCTGGTATTTGCCATCATCTGGCTCATGCTTTCGCATTTTTCGCATACTTGTTGGCCAGAACCTGGGCGTTCTCTGGCTTGGATCATGTAGTAATGTGGTACCACACTGAAACAGTGAGTTAAACCTGGATTCAATCTATATTTTAGAGGATAACACCGGTTAGGTTAGGGTTAGGTCTGGTATTTGCCATCATCTGGCTCAAACATTCGCATTTTTCGCATACTTTTTGGCCAGATCCTGGGCGTTTTCTGGTTTGGATCACGTAGTAATGTAGCACCACTCAGAAACAGTGAGTTAAACCTGGATTCAATCTATATTTTAGAGGATAACACCGGTTAGGTTTGGGTTAGGTCTGGTATTTGCCATCATCTGGCTCATACGTTCGCATTTTTCGCATACTTGTTGGCCAGATCCAGGGCGTTTTCTGGTTTGGATCACGTAGTAATGTAGCACCACTCTGAAACAGTGAGTTAAACCTGGATTCAATCTATATTTTAGAGGATAACACCGGTTAGGTTAGGGTTAGGTCTGGTATTTGCCATCATCTGGCTCAAACATTCGCATTTTTCGCATACTTTTTGGCCAGATCCTGGGCGTTTTCTGGTTTGGATCACGTAGTAATGTAGCACCACTCAGAAACAGTGAGTTAAACCTGGATTCAATCTATATTTTAGAGGATAACACCGGTTAGGTCAGGGTTAGGCCTGGTATTTGCCATCATCTGGCTCATACTTTCGCATTTTTCGCATACTTTTTGGCCAGATCCTGGGCGTTTTCTGGTTTCGATCACGTTGTAATGTGGTACCACACTGAAACAGTGAGTAAATCTGGATTCAATCTATATTTTGGAGGATAACACCGGTTAGGTTTGGGTTAGCTCTGGTATTTGCCATTATCTGGCTCATACATTCGCATTTTTCGCATACTTGTTGGCCAGATCCTGGGCGTTTTCTGCTTTGGATCACGTAGTAATGTGGTACCACACTCAAACAGTGAGTTAAACCCGGATCCAATCTATATTTTAGAGGAATAACAACAGTTAGGTCAGCGTTAGGTCTGGTATTTGCCATCAACTGGCTCATACTTTTGCATTTTTCACCTACTTGTTGGCCAGATCCTGGGCGTTTTCTGGGTTGGATCACGTAGTAATTTGGTACCACACTGAAACAGTGAGTTTATCTTGGATACAATCTATATTTTAGAGGATATCACCGGTTAGGTCAGGGTTCGGTCTGGTATTTGCCATTATCTGGCTCATACTGTCGCATTTTTCGCATACTTTTTGGCCAGATCCTGGGCGTTTTCTGGTTTGGATCACGTAGTAATTTGGTACCACACTGAAACAGTGAGTTTATCTTGGATACAATCTATATTTTAGAGGATATCACCGGTTAGGTCAGGGTTGGGTCTGGTATTTGCCATCATCTGGCTCATACTGTCGCATTTTTCGCATACTTGTTGGCCCGATCCTGGGCGTTTTCTGGTTTGGCTTACGTAGTGATGTGGTACCATACCGCACCAGTGAGTTAAACCTGAATTCAATCTATATTTTAGAGGATAACACCGGTTAGGTCAGGGTTAGGTCTGGTATTTGCCATCATCTGGCCCATACTTTCGCATTTTTCGCATACTTGTTGGCCAGATCCTGGGCGTGTTCTGGGTTGGATCAGGTAGTAGTGTTGTACCACACTGAAACAGTGAGTTAAACCTGGATTCAATCTATATTTTAGAGGATAACACCGGTTAGGTCAGGGTTAGGCCTGGTATTTGCCATCATCTGGCTCATACTTTCGCATTTTTCGCATACTTGTTGGCCAGATCCTGGGCGTTTTCTGGGTTGGATCAGGTAGTAGTGTGGTACCACACTGAAACAGTGAGTTAAACCTGGATTCAATCTATATTTTAGAGGATAACACCGGTTAGGTCAGGGTTAGGCCTGCTATTTGCCATCATCTGGCTCATACTTTCGCATTTTTCGCATACTTGTTGGCCAGATCCTGGGCGTTTTCTGGGTTGGATCAGGTAGTAGTGTGGTACCACACTGAAACAGTGAGTTAAACCTGGATCCAATCTATATTTTAGAAGAATAATAACAGTTAGGTCAGCGTTAGGTCTGGTATTTGCCATCAACTGGCTCATACTTTCGCATTTTTCACCTACTTGTTGGCCAGATCCTGGGCGTTTTCTGGGTTCGATCACATAGTAATGTGGTGCCACACTGCAACAGTGAGCTAAAGCTGGATTCTATCTATATTTTACAGCATAACACCGGTTAGGTCAGGGTTAGGTCTGGTATTTGCCATCATCTGGCTCAAACATTCGCATTTTTCGCATACTTGTTGGCCAGATCCAGGGCGTTTTCCGGTTTTGATCACGTAGCAATGTAGCACCACTCTGAAACAGTGAGTTAAACCTGGATTCAATCTATATTTTAGAGGATAACACCGGTTAGGTCAGGGTTAGGTCTGGTATTTGCCATCATCTGGCTCAAACATTCGCATTTTTCGCATACTTGTTGGCCAGATCCTGGGCGATTTCTGGTTTGGATCACGTAGTAATGTGGTACCACACTGAAAAAGTGAGTTAAAGCTGGTTTCAATGGATATTTTAGAGAATAACACCGGTTAGGTCAGGGTTAGGTCTGGTATTTGCCATCATCTGGCTCATACTTTCGCATTTTTCGCATACTTGTTGGCCAGATCCTGGGCGTTTTCTGGTTTGGATCACGTAGTAATGTAGCACCGCTCTGAAACAGTGAGTTAAACCTGGATTCAATCCATATTTTAGAGGATAACACCGGTTAGGTCAGGGTTAGGTCTGGTATTTGCCATCATCTGGCTCAAACATTCGCATTTTTCGCATACTTGTTGGCCAGATCCTGGGCGTTTTCCGGTTTTGATCACGTAGTAATGTAGCACCACTCTGAAACAGTGAGTTAAACCTGGATTCAATCTATATTTTAGAGGATAACACCGGTTAGGTCAGGGTTAGGTCTGGTATTTGCCATCAACTGGCTCATACTTTCGCATTTTTCACCTACTTGTTGGCCAGATCCTGGGCTTTTTTTGCGTTGGATCACGTACTAATGTGGTACCACACTGAAACAGTGAGTTAAACCTGGATTCAATCCATATTTTAGAGGATAACACCGGTTAGGTTTGGGTTAGGTCTGGTATTTGCCATCATCTGGCTCATACGTTCGCATTTTTCGCATACTTGTTGGCCAGATCCAGGGCGTTTTCTGGGTTGGATCACGTAGTAATGTGGTACCACACTGAAACAGTGAGTTAAACCTGGTTTCAATGTATATTTTAGAGAATAACACCGGTTAGGTCAGGGTTAGGTCTGGTATTTGCCATCATCTGGCTTATACTTTCGCCTTTTTCACCTACTTGTTGGCCAGATCCTGGGCGTTTTCTGGGTTAGATCAGGTAGTAGTGTGGTACCACACTGAAACAGTGAGTTAAACCTGGTTTCAATGTATATTTTAGAGAATAACACCGGTTGGGTCAGGGTTAGGTCTGGTATTTGCCATCATCTGGCTCATACTTTCGCATTTTTCGCGTACTTGTTGGTCAGATCCTGGGCGTTTTCTGGTTTGGATCACGTAGTAATGTAGCACCACTCTGAAACAGTGAGTTAAACCTGGATTCAATCTATATTTTAGAGGATAACACCGGTTAGGTTTGGGTTAGGTCTGGTATTTGCCATTATCTGGCTCATACATTCGCATTTTTCGCATACTTGTTGGCCAGATCCTGGGCGTTTTCTGGTTTGGATCACGTAGTAATGTGGTACCACACTCAAACAGTGAGTTAAACCCGGATCCAATCTATATTTTAGAAGAATAACAACAGTTAGGTCAGCGTTAGGTCTGGTATTTGTCATCAACTGGCTCATACCTTCGCATTTTTCACCTACTTGTTGGCCAGATCCGGGGCGTTTTCTGGTTTGGATCACGTAGTAATGTAGCACCGCTCTGAAACAGTGAGTTAAACCTGGATTCAATCCATATTTTAGAGGATAACACCGGTTAGGTCAGGGTTAGGTCTGGTATTTGCCATCATCTGGCTCAAACATTCGCATTTTTCGCATACTTGTTGGCCAGATCCTGGGCGTTTTCCGGTTTTGATCACGTAGTAATGTAGCACCACTCTGAAACAGTGAGTTAAACCTGGATTCAATCTATATTTTAGAGGATAACACCGGTTAGGTCAGGGTTAGGTCTGGTATTTGCCATCAACTGGCTCATACTTTCGCATTTTTCACCTACTTGTTGGCCAGATCCTGGGCGTTTTTTGCGTTGGATCACGTACTAATGTGGTACCACACTGAAACAGTGAGTTAAACCTGGATTCAATCCATATTTTAGAGGATAACACCGGTTAGGTTTGGGTTAGGTCTGGTATTTGCCATCATCTGGCTCATACGTTCGCATTTTTCGCATACTTGTTGGCCAGATCCAGGGCGTTTTCTGGGTTGGATCACGTAGTAATGTGGTACCACACTGAAACAGTGAGTTAAACCTGGTTTCAATGTATATTTTAGAGAATAACACCGGTTAGGTCAGGGTTAGGTCTGGTATTTGCCATCATCTGGCTTATACTTTCGCCTTTTTCACCTACTTGTTGGCCAGATCCTGGGTGTTTTCTGGTTTGGATCACGTAGTAATGTAGCACCACTCTGAAACAGTGAGTAAAACCTGGATTCAATCTATATTTTAGAGGATAACACCGGTTAGGTGAGGGTTAGGTCTGATATTTGCCATCATCTGGCTCAAACATTCGCATTTTTCGCATACTTGTTGGCCAGATCCTGGGCGTTTTCTGGTTTGGATCACGTAGTAATGTGGTACCACACTCAAACAGTGAGTTAAACCCGGATCCAATCTATATTTTAGAAGAATAACAACAGTTTGGTCAGCGTTAGGTCTGGTATTTGCCATCAACTGGCTCATACCTTCGCATTTTTCACCTACTTGTTGGCCAGATCCTGGGCGTTTTTTGCGTTGGATCACGTACTAATGTGGTACCACACTGAAACAGTGAGTTAAACCTGGATTCAATCCATATTTTAGAGGATAACACCGGTTAGGTTTGGGTTAGGTCTGGTATTTGCCATCATCTGGCTCATACGTTCGCATTTTTCGCATACTTGTTGGCCAGATCCAGGGTGTTTTCTGGTTTGGATCACGTAGTAATGTAGCACCACTCTGAAACAGTGAGTAAAACCTGGATTCAATCTATATTTTAGAGGATAACACCGGTTAGGTGAGGGTTAGGTCTGATATTTGCCATCATCTGGCTCAAACATTCGCATTTTTCGCATACTTGTTGGCCAGATCCTGGGCGTTTTCTGGTTTGGATCATGTAGTAATGTGGTACCACACTCAAACAGTGAGTTAAACCTGGATCCAATCTATATTTTAGAAGAATAATAACAGTTAGGTCAGCGTTAGGTCTGGTATTTGCCATCAACTGGCTCATACTTTCGCATTTTTCACCTACTTGTTGGCCAGATCCTGGGCGTTTTCTGGTTTGGATCACGTAGTAATGTAGCACCACTCAGAAACAGTGAGTTAAACCTGGATTCAATCTATATTTTAGAGGATATCACCGGTTAGGTCACGGTTAGGCCTGGTATTTGCCATCATCTGGCTCATACTTTCGCATTTTTCGCATACTTTTTGGCCAGATCCTGGGCGTTTTCTGGTTTGGATCACGTTGTAATGTGGTACCACACTGAAACAGTGAGTAAATCTGGATTCAATCTATATTTTGGAGGATAACACCGGTTAGGTTTGGGTTAGGTCTGGTATTTGCCATTATCTGGCTCATACATTCGCATTTTTCGCATACTTGTTGGCCAGATCCTGGGCGTTTTCTGCTTTGGATCACGTAGTAATGTGGTACCACACTCAAACAGTGAGTTAAACCCGGATCCAATCTATATTTTAGAGGAATAACAACAGTTAGGTCAGCGTTAGGTCTGGTATTTGCCATCAACTGGCTCATACTTTTGCATTTTTCACCTACTTGTTGGCCAGATCCTGGGCGTTTTCTGGGTTGGATCACGTAGTAATTTGGTACCACACTTAAACAGTGAGTTTATCTTGGATACAATCTATATTTTAGAGGATATCACCGGTTAGGTCAGGGTTCGGTCTGGTATTTGCCATTATCTGGCTCATACTGTCGCATTTTTCGCATACTTTTTGGCCAGATCCTGGGCGTTTTCTGGTTTGGATCACGTAGTAATTTGGTACCACACTGAAACAGTGAGTTTATCTTGGATACAATCTATATTTTAGAGGATATCACCGGTTAGGTCAGGGTTGGGTCTGGTATTTGCCATCATCTGGCTCATACTGTCGCATTTTTCGCATACTTGTTGGCCAGATCCTGGGCGTTTTCTGGTTTGGCTTACGTAGTGATGTGGTACCATACTGCAACAGTGAGTTAAACCTGAATTCAATCTATATTTTAGAGGATAACACCGGTTAGGTCAGGGTTAGCTCTGGTATTTGCCATCATCTGGCCCATACTTTCGCATTTTTCGCATACTTGTTGGCCAGATCCTGGGCGTTTTCTGGGTTGGATCAGGTAGTAGTGTTGTACCACACTGAAACAGTGAGTTAAACCTGGATTCAATCTATATTTTAGAGGATAACACCGGTTAGGTCAGGGTTAGGCCTGGTATTTGCCATCATCTGGCTCATACTTTCGCATTTTTCGCATACTTGTTGGCCAGATCCTGGGCGTTTTCTGGGTTGGATCAGGTAGTAGTGTGGTACCACACTGAAACAGTGAGTTAAACCTGGATTCAATCTATATTTTAGAGGATAACACCGGTTAGGTCAGGGTTAGGCCTGCTATTTGCCATCATCTGGCTCATACTTTCGCATTTTTCGCATACTTGTTGGCCAGATCCTGGGCGTTTTCTGGGTTGGATCAGGTAGTAGTGTGGTACCACACTGAAACAGTGAGTTAAACCTGGATTCAATCTATATTTTAGAGGATAACACCGGTTAGGTCAGGGTTAGGCCTGCTATTTGCCATCATCTGGCTCATACTTTCGCATTTTTCGCATACTTGTTGGCCAGATCCTGGGCGTTTTCTGGGTTGGATCAGGTAGTAGTGTGGTACCACTCTGAAACAGTGAGTTAAACCTGGATTCAATCTATATTTTAGAGGATAACACCGGTTAGGTCAGGGTTAGGTCTGGTATTTGCCATCATCTGGCTCAAACATTCGCATTTTTCGCATACTTGTTGGCCAGATCCTGGGCGATTTCTGGTTTGGATCACGTAGTAATGTGGTACCACACTGAAACAGTGAGTTAAACCTGGTTTCAATGGATATTTTAGAGAATAACACCGATTAGGTCAGGGTTAGGTCTGGTATTTGCCATCATCTGGCTCATACTTTCGCATTTTTCGCATACTTGTTGGCCAGATCCTGGGCGTTTTCTGGTTTGGATCACGTAGTAATGTAGCACCGCTCTGAAACAGTGAGTTAAACCTGGATTCAATCCATATTTTAGAGGATAACACCGGTTAGGTCAGGGTTAGGTCTGGTATTTGCCATCATCTGGCTCAAACATTCGCATTTTTCGCATACTTGTTGGCCAGATCCTGGGCGTTTTCCGGTTTTGATCACGTAGTAATGTAGCACCACTCTGAAACAGTGAGTTAAACCTGGATTCAATCTATATTTTAGAGGATAACACCGGTTAGGTCAGGGTTAGGTCTGGTATTTGCCATCAACTGGCTCATTATTTCGCATTTTTCACTTATTTGTTGGCCAGATCCTGGGCATTGTCTGGGTTGGATCACGTAGTAATGTGGTACCACACTGAAACAGTGAGTTAAACCTGGTTTCAATGTATATTTTAGAGAATAACACCGGTTAGGCCAGGGTTAGGTCTGGTATTTGCCATCATCTGGCTTATACTTTCGCCTTTTTCACCTACTTGTTGGCCAGATCCTGGGCGTTTTCTGGGTTAGATCACGTAGTAATGTAGCACCACTCTGAAACAGTGAGTTAAACCTGGATTCAATCTATATTTTAGAGGATAACACCGGTTAGGTGAGGGTTAGGTCTGATATTTGCCATCATCTGGCTCAAACATTCGCATTTTTCGCATACTTGTTGACCAGATCCTGGGCGTTTTTTGCGTTGGATCACGTACTAATGTGGTACCACACTGAAACAGTGAGTTAAACCTGGATTCAATCCATATTTTAGAGGATAACACCGGTTAGGTTTGGGTTAGGTCTGGTATTTGCCATCATCTGGCTCATACGTTCGCATTTTTCGCATACTTGTTGGCCAGATCCAGGGCGTTTTCTGGTTTGGATCACGTAGTAATGTAGCACCACTCTGAAACAGTGAGTAAAACCTGGATTCAATCTATATTTTAGAGGATAACACCGGTTAGGTGAAGGTTAGGTCTGATATTTGCCATCATCTGGCTCAAACATTCGCATTTTTCGCATACTTGTTGGCCAGATCCTGGGCGTTTTCTGGTTTGGATCATGTAGTAATGTGGTACCACACTCAAACAGTGAGTTAAACCTGGATCCAATCTATATTTTAGAAGAATAATAACAGTTAGGTCAGCGTTAGGTCTGGTATTTGCCATCAACTGGCTCATACTTTCGCATTTTTCACCTACTTGTTGGCCAGATCCTGGGCGTTTTCTGGTTTGGGTCACGTAGTAATGTGGTGCCACACTGCAACAGTGAGTTAAAGCTGCATTCTATCTATATTTTACAGGATAACACCGGTTAGGTCAGGGTTAGGTCTGGTATTTGCCATCATCTGGCTCATACTTTCGCATTTTTCGCATACTTGTTGGCCAGATCCTGGGCGCTTTCTGGTTTGGATCACGTAGTAATTTGGTGCCACACTGAAACAGTGAGTTTATCTTGGATACAATCTATATTTTGGAGGATATCACCGGTTAGGTCAGGGTTAGGTCTGGTATTTGCCATCATCTGGCTCATACTTTTGCATTTTTCACCTACTAGTTGGCCAGATCCTGGGCGTTTTCTGGGTTGGATCACGTAGTAATTTGGTACCACACTGAAACAGTGAATTTATCTTGGATACAATCTATATTTTAGAGGATATCACCGGTTAGGTCAGGGTTAGGTCTGGTATTTGCCATCATCTGGCTCATACTGTCGCATTTTTCGCATACTTTTTGGCCAGATCCTGGGCGTTTTCTGGTTTGGATCACGTAGTAATTTGGTACCACACTGAAACAGTGAGTTTATCTTGGATACAATCTATATTTTAGAGGATATCACCGGTTAGGTCAGGGTTAGGTCTGGTATTTGCCATCATCTGGCTCATACTGTCGCATTTTTCGCATACTTCTTGGCCAGATCCTGGGCGTTTTCTGGTTTGGATCACGTAGTAATTTGGTACCACACTGACACAGTGAGTTTATCTTGCATACAATCTATATTTTAGAGGATATCACCGGTTAGGTCAGGGTTGGGTCTGGTATTTGCCATCATCTGGCTCATGCTTTCGCATTTTTCGCATACTTGTTGGCCAGAACCTGGGCGTTCTCTGGCTTGGATCATGTAGTAATGTGGTACCACACTGAAACAGTGAGTTAAACCTGGATTCAATCTATATTTTAGAGGATAACACCGGTTAGGTTAGGGTTAGGTCTGGAATTTGCCATCATCTGGCTCAAACATTCGCATTTTTCGCATACTTTTTGGCCAGATCCTGGGCGTTTTCTGGTTTGGATCACGTAGTATTGTAGCACCACTCAGAAACAGTGAGTTAAACCTGGATTCAATCTATATTTTAGAGGATAACACCGGTTAGGTTTGGGTTAGGTCTGGTATTTGCCATCATCTGGCTCATACGTTCGCATTTTTCGCATACTTGTTGGCCAGATCCAGGGCGTTTTCTGGTTTGGATCACGTAGTAATGTAGCACCACTCTGAAACAGTGAGTTAAACCTGGATTCAATCTATATTTTAGAGGATAACACCGGCTAGGTTAGGGTTAGGTCTGGTATTTGCCATCATCTGGCTCAAACATTCGCATTTTTCGCATACTTTTTGGCCAGATCCTGGGCGTTTTCTGGTTTGGATCACGTAGTAATGTAGCACCACTCAGAAACAGTGAGTTAAACCTGGATTCAATCTATATTTTAGAGGATAACACCGGTTAGGTCAGGGTTAGGCCTGGTATTTGCCATCATCTGGCTCATGCTTTCGCATTTTTCGCATACTTGTTGGCCAGAACCTGGGCGTTCTCTGGCTTGGATCACGTTGTAATGTGGTACCACACTGAAACAGTGAGTAAATCTGGATTCAATCTATATTTTGGAGGATAACACCGGTTAGGTTTGGGTTAGGTCTGGTATTTGCCATTATCTGGCTCATACATTCGCATTTTTCGCATACTTGTTGGCCAGATCCTGGGCGTTTTCTGCTTTGGATCACGTAGTAATGTGGTACCACACTCAAACAGTGAGTTAAACCCGGATCCAATCTATATTTTAGAGGAATAACAACAGTTAGGTCAGCGTTAGGTCTGGTATTTGCCATCAACTGGCTCATACTTTTGCATTTTTCACCTACTTGTTGGCCAGATCCTGGGCGTTTTCTGGGTTGGATCACGTAGTAATTTGGTACCACACTGAAACAGTGAGTTTATCTTGGATACAATCTATATTTTAGAGGATATCACCGGTTAGGTCAGGGTTGGGTCTGGTATTTGCCATCATCTGGCTCATACTGTCGCATTTTTCGCATACTTTTTGGCCAGATCCTGGGCGTTTTCTGGTTTGGATCACGTAGTAATTTGGAACCACACTGAAACAGTGAGTTTATCTTGGATACAATCTATATTTTAGAGGATATCACCGGTTAGGTCAGGGTTGGGTCTGGTATTTGCCATCATCTGGCTCATACTGTCGCATTTTTCGCATACTTGTTGGCCAGATCCTGGGCGTTTTCTGGGTTGGATCAGGTAGTAGTGTTGTACCACACTGAAACAGTGAGTTAAACCTGGATTCAATCTATATTTTAGAGGATAACACCGGTTAGGTCAGGGTTAGGCCTGCTATTTGCCATCATCTGGCTCATACTTTCGCATTTTTCGCATACTTTTTGGCCAGATCCTGGGCGTTTTCTGGTTTGGATCACGTAGTAATTTGGTACCACACTGAAACAGTGAGTTTATCTTGGATACAATCTATATTTTAGAGGATATCACCGGTTAGGTCAGGGTTCGGTCTGGTATTTGCCATTATCTGGCTCATACTGTCGCATTTTTCGCATACTTTTTGGCCAGATCCTGGGCGTTTTCTGGTTTGGATCACGTAGTAATTTGGTACCACACTGAAACAGTGAGTTTATCTTGGATACAATCTATATTTTAGAGGATATCACCGGTTAGGTCAGGGTTGGGTCTGGTATTTGCCATCATCTGGCTCATACTGTCGCATTTTTCGCATACTTGTTGGCCAGATCCTGGGCGTTTTCTGGTTTGGCTTACGTAGTGATGTGGTACCATACTGCAACAGTGAGTTAAACCTGAATTCAATCTATATTTTAGAGGATAACACCGGTTAGGTCAGGGTTAGGTCTGGTATTTGCCATCATCTGGCCCATACTTTCGCATTTTTCGCATACTTGTTGGCCAGATCCTGGGCGTTTTCCGGTTTTGATCACGTAGCAATGTAGCACCACTCTGAAACAGTGAGTTAAACCTGGATTCAATCTATATTTTAGAGGATAACACCGGTTAGGTCAGGGTTAGGTCTGGTATTTGCCATCATCTGGCTCAAACATTCGCATTTTTCGCATACTTGTTGGCCAGATCCTGGGCGATTTCTGGTTTGGATCACGTAGTAATGTGGTACCACACTGAAACAGTGAGTTAAAGCTGGTTTCAATGGATATTTTAGAGAATAACACCGGTTAGGTCAGGGTTAGGTCTGGCATTTGCCATCATCTGGCTCAAACATTCGCATTTTTCGCATACTTGTTGGCCAGATCCTGGGCGTTTTCCGGTTTTGATCACGTAGTAATGTAGCACCACTCTGAAACAGTGAGTTAAACCTGGATTCAATCTATATTTTAGAGGATAACACCGGTTAGGTCAGGGTTAGGTCTGGTATTTGCCATCAACTGGCTCATTATTTCGCATTTTTCACTTATTTGTTGGCCAGATCCTGGGCATTGTCTGGGTTGGATCACGTAGTAATGTGGTACCACACTGAAACAGTGAGTTAAACCTGGTTTCAATGTATATTTTAGAGAATAACACCGGTTAGGTCAGGGTTAGGTCTGGTATTTGCCATCATCTGGCTTATACTTTCGCCTTTTTCACCTACTTGTTGGCCAGATCCTGGGCGTTTTCTGGGTTAGATCAGGTAGTAGTGTGGTACCACACTGAAACAGTGAGTTAAACCTGGTTTCAATGTATATTTTAGAGAATAACACCGGTTAGGTCAGGGTTAGGTCTGGTATTTGCCATCATCTGGCTCATACTTTCGCATTTTTCGCGTACTTGTTGGTCAGATCCTGGGCGTTTTCTGGTTTGGATCACGTAGTAATGTAGCACCACTCTGAAACAGTGAGTTAAACCTGGATTCAATCTATATTTTAGAGGATAACACCGGTTAGGTTTGGGTTAGGTCTGGTATTTGCCATTATCTGGCTCATACATTCGCATTTTTCGCATACTTGTTGGCCAGATCCTGGGCGTTTTCTGGTTTGGATCACGTAGTAATGTGGTACCACACTCAAACAGTGAGTTAAACCCGGATCCAATCTATATTTTAGAAGAATAACAACAGTTAGGTCAGCGTTAGGTCTGGTATTTGCCATCAACTGGCTCATACTTTCGCATTTTTCACCTACTTGTTGGCCAGATCCTGGGCGTTTTTTGCGTTGGATCACGTACTAATGTGGTACCACACTGAAACAGTGAGTTAAACCTGGATTCAATCCATATTTTAGAGGATAACACCGGTTAGGTTTGGGTTAGGTCTGGTATTTGCCATCATCTGGCTCATACGTTCGCATTTTTCGCATACTTGTTGGCCAGATCCAGGGCGTTTTCTGGTTTGGATCACGTAGTAATGTAGCACCACTCTGAAACAGTGAGTAAAACCTGGATTCAATCTATATTTTAGAGGATAACACCGGTTAGGTGAGGGTTAGGTCTGATATTTGCCATCATCTGGCTCAAACATTCGCATTTTTCGCATACTTGTTGGCCAGATCCTGGGCGTTTTCTGGTTTGGATCATGTAGTAATGTGGTACCACACTCAAACAGTGAGTTAAACCTGGATCCAATCTATATTTTAGAAGAATAATAACAGTTAGGTCAGCGTTAGGTCTGGTATTTGCCATCAACTGGCTCATACTTTCGCATTTTTCACCTACTTGTTGGCCAGATCCTGGGCGTTTTCTGGTTTGGATCACGTAGTAATGTAGCACCACTCAGAAACAGTGAGTTAAACCTGGATTCAATCTATATTTTAGAGGATAACACCGGTTAGGTCAGGGTTAGGCCTGGTATTTGCCATCATCTGGCTCATACTTTCGCATTTTTCGCATACTTTTTGGCCAGATCCTGGGCGTTTTCTGGTTTGGATCACGTTGTAATGTGGTACCACACTGAAACAGTGAGTAAATCTGGATTCAATCTATATTTTGGAGGATAACACCGGTTAGGTTTGGGTTAGGTCTGGTATTTGCCATTATCTGGCTCATACATTCGCATTTTTCGCATACTTGTTGGCCAGATCCTGGGCGTTTTCTGCTTTGGATCACGTAGTAATGTGGTACCGCACTCACACAGTGAGTTAAACCCGGATCCAATCTATATTTTAGAGGAATAACAACAGTTAGGTCAGCGTTAGTTCTGGTATTTGCCATCAACTGGCTCATACTTTTGCATTTTTCACCTACTAGTTGGCCAGATCCTGGGCGTTTTCTGGGTTGGATCACGTAGTAATTTGGTACCACACTGAAACAGTGAGTTTATCTTGGATACAATCTATATTTTAGAGGATATCACCGGTTAGGTCAGGGTTCGGTCTGGTATTTGCCATTATCTGGCTCATACTGTCGCATTTTTCGCATACTTTTTGGCCAGATCCTGGGCGTTTTCTGGTTTGGATCACGTAGTAATTTGGTACCACACTGAAACAGTGAGTTTATCTTGGATACAATCTATATTTTAGAGGATATCACCGGTTAGGTCAGGGTTGGGTCTGGTATTTGCCATCATCTGGCTCATACTGTCGCATTTTTCGCATACTTGTTGGCCAGATCCTGGGCGTTTTCTGGTTTGGCTTACGTAGTGATGTGGTACCATACTGCAACAGTGAGTTAAACCTGAATTCAATCTATATTTTAGAGGATAACACCGGTTAGGTCAGGGTTAGGTCTGGTATTTGCCATCATCTGGCCCATACTTTCGCATTTTTCGCATACTTGTTGGCCAGTTCCTGGGCGTTTTCTGGGTTGGATCAGGTAGTAGTGTGGTACCACACTGAAACAGTGAGTTAAACCTGGATTCAATCTATATTTTAGAGGATAACACCGGTTAGGTCAGGGTTAGGCCTGGTACTTGCCATCATCTGGCTCATACTTTCGCATTTTTCGCATACTTGTTGGCCAGATCCTGGGCGTTTTCTGGGTTGGATCAGGTAGTAGTGTGGTACCACACTGAAACAGTGAGTTAAACCTGGATTCAATCTATATTTTAGAGGATAACACCGGTTAGGTCAGGGTTAGGTCTGGTATTTGCCATCATCTGGCTCATACTTTCGCATTTTTCGCATACTTGTTGGCCAGATCCTGGGCGTTTTCTGGGTTGGATCAGGTAGTAGTGTGGTACCACACTGAAACAGTGAGTTAAACCTGGATCCAATCTATATTTTAGAAGAATAATAACAGTTAGGTCAGCGTTAGGTCTGGTATTTGCCATCAACTGGCTCATACTTTCGCATTTTTCACCTACTTGTTGGCCAGATCCTGGGCGTTTTCTGGGTTCGATCACATAGTAATGTGGTGCCACACTGCAACAGTGAGCTAAAGCTGGATTCTATCTATATTTTACAGGATAACACCGGTTAGGTCAGGGTCAGGTCTGGTATTTGCCATCATCTGGCTCAAACATTCGCATTTTTCGCATACTTGTTGGCCAGATCCAGGGCGTTTTCCGGTTTTGATCACGTAGCAATGTAGCACCACTCTGAAACAGTGAGTTAAACCTGGATTCAATCTATATTTTAGAGGATAACACCGGTTAGGTCAGGGTTAGGTCTGGTATTTGCCATCATCTGGCTCAAACATTCGCATTTTTCGCATACTTGTTGGCCAGATCCTGGGCGATTTCTGGTTTGGATCACGTAGTAATGTGGTACCACACTGAAACAGTGAGTTAAAGCTGGTTTCAATGGATATTTTAGAGAATAACACCGGTTAGGTCAGGGTTAGGTCTGGTATTTGCCATCATCTGGCTCATACTTTCGCATTTTTCGCATACTTGTTGGCCAGATCCTGGGCGTTTTCTGGTTTGGATCACGTAGTAATGTAGCACCGCTCTGAAACAGTGAGTTAAACCTGGATTCAATCCATATTTTAGAGGATAACACCGGTTAGGTCAGGGTTAGGTCTGGTATTTGCCATCATCTGGCTCAAACATTCGCATTTTTCGCATACTTGTTGGCCAGATCCTGGGCGTTTTCCGGTTTTGATCACGTAGTAATGTAGCACCACTCTGAAACAGTGAGTTAAACCTGGATTCAATCTATATTTTAGAGGATAACACCGGTTAGGTCAGGGTTAGGTCTGGTATTTGCCATCAACTGGCTCATTATTTCGCATTTTTCACTTATTTGTTGGCCAGATCCTGGGCATTGTCTGGGTTGGATCACGTAGTAATGTGGTACCACACTGAAACAGTGAGTTAAACCTGGTTTCAATGTATATTTTAGAGAATAACACCGGTTAGGTCAGGGTTAGGTCTGGTATTTGCCATCATCTGGCTCATACTTTCGCATTTTTCGCGTACTTGTTGGTCAGATCCTGGGCGTTTTCTGGTTTGGATCACGTAGTAATGTAGCACCACTCTGAAACAGTGAGTTAAACCTGGATTCAATCTATATTTTAGAGGATAACACCGGTTAGGTTTGGGTTAGGTCTGGTATTTGCCATTATCTGGCTCATACATTCGCATTTTTCGCATACTTGTTGGCCAGATCCTGGGCGTTTTCTGGTTTGGATCACGTAGTAATGTGGTACCATACTCAAACAGTGAGTTAAACCCGGATCCAATCTATATTTTAGAAGAATAACACAAGTTAGGTCAGCGTTAGGTCTGGTATTTGCCATCAACTGGCTCATACTTTCGCATTTTTCACCTACTTGTTGGCCAGATCCTGGGCGTTTTTTGCGTTGGATCACGTACTAATGTGGTACCACACTGAAACAGTGAGTTAAACCTGGATTCAATCCATATTTTAGAGGATAACACCGGTTAGGTTTGGGTTAGGTATGGTATTTGCCATCATCTGGCTCATACGTTCGCATTTTTCGCATACTTGTTGGCCAGATCCAGGGCGTTTTCTGGTTTGGATCACGTAGTAATGTAGCACCACTCTGAAACAGTGAGTAAAACCTGGATTCAATCTATATTTTAGAGGATAACACCGGTTAGGTGAGGGTTAGGTCTGATATTTGCCATCATCTGGCTCAAACATTCGCATTTTTCGCATACTTGTTGGCCAGATCCTGGGCGTTTTCTGGTTTGGATCATGTAGTAATGTGGTACCACACTCAAACAGTGAGTTAAACCTGGATCCAATCTATATTTTAGAAGAATAATAACAGTTAGGTCAGCGTTAGGTCTGGTATTTGCCATCAACTGGCTCATACTTTCGCATTTTTCACCTACTTGTTGGCCAGATCCTGGGCGTTTTTTGCGTTGGATCACGTACTAATGTGGTACCACACTGAAACAGTGAGTTAAACCTGGATTCAATCCATATTTTAGAGGATAACACCGGTTAGGTTTGGGTTAGGTCTGGTATTTGCCATCATCTGGCTCATACGTTCGCATTTTTCGCATACTTGTTGGCCAGATCCAGGGCGTTTTCCGGTTTTGATCACGTAGCAATGTAGCACCACTCTGAAACAGTGAGTTAAACCTGGATTCAATCTATATTTTAGAGGATAACACCGGTTAGGTCAGGGTTAGGTCTGGTATTTGCCATCATCTGGCTCAAACATTCGCATTTTTCGCATACTTGTTGGCCAGATCCTGGGCGCTTTCTGGTTTGGATCACGTAGTAATTTGGTGCCACACTGAAACAGTGAGTTTATCTTGGATACAATCTATATTTTAGAGGATATCACCGGTTAGGTCAGGGTTAGGTCTGGTATTTGCCATCATCTGGCTCATACTTTTGCATTTTTCACCTACTAGTTGGCCAGATCCTGGGCGTTTTCTGGGTTGGATCACGTAGTAATTTGGTACCACACTGAAACAGTGAATTTATCTTGGATACAATCTATATTTTAGAGGATATCACCGGTTAGGTCAGGGTTAGGTCTGGTATTTGCCATCATCTGGCTCATACTGTCGCATTTTTCGCATACTTTTTGGCCAGATCCTGGGCGTTTTCTGGTTTGGATCACGTAGTAATTTGGTACCACACTGAAACAGTGAGTTTATCTTGGATACAATCTATATTTTAGAGGATATCACCGGTTAGGTCGGGGTTAGGTCTGGTATTTGCCATCATCTGGCTCATACTGTCGCATTTTTCGCATACTTCTTGGCCAGATCCTGGGCGTTTTCTGGTTTGGATCACGTAGTAATTTGGTACCACACTGAAACAGTGAGTTTATCTTGCATACAATCTATATTTTAGAGGATATCACCGGTTAGGTCAGGGTTGGGTCTGGTATTTGCCATCATCTGGCTCATGCTTTCGCATTTTTCGCATACTTGTTGGCCAGAACCTGGGCGTTCTCTGGCTTGGATCATGTAGTAATGTGGTACCACACTGAAACAGTGAGTTAAACCTGGATTCAATCTATATTTTAGAGGATAACACCGGTTAGGTTAGGGTTAGGTCTGGTATTTGCCATCATCTGGCTCAAACATTCGCATTTTTCGCATACTTTTTGGCCAGATCCTGGGCGTTTTCTGGTTTGGATCACGTAGTAATGTAGCACCACTCAGAAACAGTGAGTTAAACCTGGATTCAATCTATATTTTAGAGGATAACACCGGTTAGGTTTGGGTTAGGTCTGGTATTTGCCATCATCTGGCTCATACGTTCGCATTTTTCGCATACTTGTTGGCCAGATCCAGGGCGTTTTCTGGTTTGGATCACGTAGTAATGTAGCACCACTCTGAAACAGTGAGTTAAACCTGGATTCAATCTATATTTTAGAGGATAACACCGGCTAGGTTAGGGTTAGGTCTGGTATTTGCCATCATCTGGCTCAAACATTCGCATTTTTCGCATACTTTTTGGCCAGATCCTGGGCGTTTTCTGGTTTGGATCACGTAGTAATGTAGCACCACTCAGAAACAGTGAGTTAAACCTGGATTCAATCTATATTTTAGAGGATAACACCGGTTAGGTCAGGGTTAGGCCTGGTATTTGCCATCATCTGGCTCATGCTTTCGCATTTTTCGCATACTTGTTGGCCAGAACCTGGGCGTTCTCTGGCTTGGATCACGTAGTAATGTGGTTCCACACTGCAACAGTGAGTTAAACCTGGATTCAATCTATATTTTAGAGGATAACACCGATTAGGATTCGGTTAGGTCTGGTATTTACCATCATCTGGCTCATACTTTCGTATCTTTCGCATACTTGTTGGCCAGATCCTGGGCGTTTTCTGGTTTGGATCACGTAGTAATGTGGTACCACACTCAAACAGTGAGTTAAACCTGGATCCAATCTATATTTTAGAAGAATAATAACAGTTAGGTCAGCGTTAGGTCTGGTATTTGCCATCAACTGGCTCATACTTTCGCATTTTTCACCTACTTGTTGGCCAGATCCTGGGCGTTTTCTGGGTTCGATCACATAGTAATGTGGTGCCACACTGCAAGAGTGAGCTAAAGCTGGATTCTATCTATATTTTACAGGATAACACCGGTTAGGTCAGGGTTAGGTCTAGTATTTGCCATCATCTGGCTCATACTTTCGCATTTTTCGCATACTTTTTGGCCAGATCCTGGGCGTTTTCTGGTTTGAATCACGTTGTAATGTGGTACCACACTGAAACAGTGAGTAAATCTGGATTCAATCTATATTTTGGAGGATAACACCGGTTAGGTTTGGGTTAGGTCTGGTATTTGCCATTATCTGGCTCATACATTCGCATTTTTCGCATACTTGTTGGCCAGATCCTGGGCGTTTTCTGCTTTGGATCACGTAGTAATGTGGTACCACACTCAAACAGTGAGTTAAACCCGGATCCAATCTATATTTTAGAGGAATAACAACAGTTAGGTCAGCGTTAGGTCTGGTATTTGCCATCAACTGGCTCATACTTTTGCATTTTTCACCTACTTGTTGGCCAGATCCTGGGCGTTTTCTGGGTTGGATCACGTAGTAATTTGGTACCACACTGAAACAGTGAGTTTATCTTGGATACAATCTATATTTTAGAGGATATCACCGGTTAGGTCAGGGTTGGGTCTGGTATTTGCCATCATCTGGCTCATACTGTCGCATTTTTCGCATACCTGTTGGCCAGATCCTGGGCGTTTTCTGGTTTGGATCACGTAGTAATTTGGTACCACACTGAAACAGTGAGTTTATCTTGGATACAATCTATATTTTAGAGGATATCACCGGTTAGGTCAGGGTTGGGTCTGGTATTTGCCATCATCTGGCTCATACTGTCGCATTTTTCGCATACTTGTTGGCCAGATCCTGGGCGTTTTCTGGTTTGGCTTACGTAGTGATGTGGTACCATACTGCAACAGTGAGTTAAACCTGAATTCAATCTATATTTTAGAGGATAACACCGGTTAGGTCAGGGTTAGGTCTGGTATTTGCCATCATCTGGCCCATACTTTCGCATTTTTCGCATACTTGTTGGCCAGATCCTGGGCGTTTTCTGGTTTGGATGACGTAGTAATGTAGCACCACTCTGAAACAGTGAGTTAAACCTGGATTCAAACTATATTTTAGAGGATAACACCGGTTAGGTTAGGGTTAGGTCTGGTATTTGCCATCATCTGGCTCAAACATTCGCATTTTTCGCATACTTGTTGGCCAGATCCTGGGCGTTTTCTGGGTTGGATCAGGTAGTAGTGTGGTACCACACTGAAGCAGTGAGTTAAACCTGGATTCAATCTATATTTTAGAGGATAACACCGGTTAGGTCAGGGATAGGCCTGGTATTTGCCATCAACTGGCTCATACTTTCGCATTTTTCGCATACTTGTTGGCCAGATCCTGGGCGTTTTCTGGGTTGGATCAGGTAGTAGTGTGGTACCACACTGAAACAGTGAGTTAAACCTGGATTCAATCTATATTTTAGAGGATAACACCGGTTAGGTCAGGGTTAGGCCTGCTATTTGCCATCATCTGGCTCATACTTTCGCATTTTTCGCATACTTGTTGGCCAGATCCTGGGCGTTTTCTGGGTTGGATCAGGTAGTAGTGTGGTACCACACTGAAAGAGTGAGTTAAACCTGGATCCAATCTATATTTTAGAAGAATAATAACAGTTAGGTCAGCGTTAGGTCCGGTATTTGCCATCAACTGGCTCATACTTTCGCATTTTTCACCTACTTGTTGGCCAGATCCTGGGCGTTTTCTGGTTTGGGTCACGTAGTAATGTGGTGCCACACTGCAACAGAGAGTTAAACCTGGATTCAATCTATATTTTAGAGGATAACACCGGTTAGGTCAGGGTTAGGTCTGGTATTTGCCATCATCTGGCTCAAACATTCGCATTTTTCGCATACTTGTTGGCCAGATCCCGGGCGTTTTCCGGTTTTGATCACGTAGTAATGTAGCTCCACTCTGAAACAGTGAGTTAAAACTGGATTCAATCTATATTTTAGAGGATAACACCGGTTAGGTCAGGGTTAGGTCTGGTATTTGCCATCAACTGGCTCATACTTTCGCATTTTTCACTTACTTGTTGGCCAGATCCTGGGCGTTGTCTGGGTTGGATCACGTAGTAATGTGGTACCACACTGAAACAGTGAGATAAACCTGGATTCAATCTATATTTTAGAGGATAACACCGGTTAGGTTAGGGTTAGGTCTGGTATTTGCCATCATCTGGCTCAAACATTCGCATTTTTCGCATACTTGTTGGCCAGAACCTGGGCGTTCTCTGGCTTGGATCACGTAGTAATGTGGTTCCACACTGCAACAGTGAGTTAAACCTGGATTCAATCTATATTTTAGAGGATAACACCGATTAGGATTCGGTTAGGTCTGGTATTTACCATCATCTGGCTCATACTTTCGTACCTTTCGCATACTTGTTGGCCAGATCCTGGGCGTTTTCTGGTTTGGATCACGTAGTAATGTGGTACCACACTCAAACAGTGAGTTAAACCTGGATCCAATCTATATTTTAGAAGAATAATAACAGTTAGGTCAGCGTTAGGTCTGGTATTTGCCATCAACTGGCTCATACTTTCGCATTTTTCACCAACTTGTTGGCCAGATCCTGGGCGTTTTCTGGTTTGGATCAGGTAGTAATGTGGTACCACACTCAAACAGTAAGTTAAACCCGGATCCAATCTATATTTTAGAAGAATAACAACAGTTAGGTCAGCGTTAGGTCTGGTATTTGCCATCAACTGGCTCATACTTTCGCATTTTTCACCTACTTGTTGGCCAGATCCTGGGCGTTTTTTGCGTTGGATCACGTAGTAATGTGGTACCACACTCAAACAGTGAGTTAAACCCGGATACAATGTATATTTTAGAAGAATAACAACAGTTAGGTCAGCGTTAAGTCTGGTATTTGCCATCAACTGGCTCATACTTTCGCATTTTTCACCTACTTGTTGGCCAGATCCTGGGCGTTTTCTGGGTTGGATCACGTAGTAATGTGGTACCACAGTGAAACAGTGAGTTAAACCTGAATTCAATCTATATTTTAGAGGATAACACCGGTTAGGTCAGGGATAGGTCTGGTTTTTGCCATAATCTGGCTCATACTTTCGCATTTTTCGCATACTTGTTGGCCATATCCTGGGCGTTTTCTGGTTTGGATCACGTAGTAATGTGGTACCACACTCAAACAGTGAGTTAATCCTGTTTTCGATGAATATATTAGAGGGTAACACCGGTTAGGTTTGGGTTAGGTCTGGTATTTGCCATCATCTGGCTCATACTTTCGCATTTTTCGCATACTTGTTGTCCAGATCCAGGGCGCTTTCTGGTTTGGATCACGTAGTAATCTAGCACCACTCTGAAACAGTCAGTTAAACCTGGATTCAACCTATTTTTTAGAGGATATCACCGGTTAGGTCAGGGTTAGGTCTGGTATTTGCCATAATCTGGCTCATACATTCGCATTTTTCGCATACTTGTTGGCCAGATCCTGGGCGTTTTCTGGTTTGGATCACGTAGTAATGTGGTACCACAATGAAACAGTGAGTTAAACCTGGATTCAATCTATATTTTAGAGGATAACACCGGTTAGGTTTGGGTTAGGTCTGGTATTTGCCATCATCTGGCTCATACGTTCGCATTTTTCGCATACTTGTTGGCCAGATCCTGGGCGTTTTCTGGTTTGGATCACGTAGTAATGTGGTACCACACTCAAACAGTGAGTTAAACCCGGATCCAATCTATATTTTAGAGGATAACACCGGTTAGGTTAGGGTTAGGTCTGGTGTTTGCCATCATCTGGCTCAAACATTCGCATTTTTCGCATACTTTTTGGCCAGATCCTGGGCGTTTTCTGGTTTGGATCACGTAGTAATGTAGCACCACTCAGAAACAGTGAGTTAAACCTGGATTCAATCTATAGTTTAGAGGATAACACCGGTTAGGTCAGACTTAGGCCTGGTATTTGCCATCATCTGGCTCATGCTTTCGCATTTTTCGCATACTTGTTGGCCAGAACCTGGGCGTTTTCTGGGTTGGATCACGTAGTAATGTGGTACCACACTCAAACAGTGAGTTAAACCTGGATCCAATCTATATTTTAGAAGAATAATAACAGTTAGGTCAGCGTTAGGTCTGGTATTTGCCATCAACTGGCTCATACTTTCGCATTTTTCACCTACTTGTTGGCCAGATCCTGGGCGTTTTCTGGTTTGGGTCACGTAGTAATGTGGTGCCACACTGCCACAGTGAGTTACAGCTGCATTCTATCCATATTTTACAGGATAACACCGGTTAGGTCAGGGTTAGGTTTGGTATTTGCCATCATCTGGCTCATACTTTCGCATTTTTCGCATACTTGTTGGCCAGATCCTGGGCGCTTTCTGGTTTGGATCACGTAGTAATTTGGTGCCACACTGAAACAGTGAGTTTATCTTGGATACAATCTATATTTTAGAGGATATCACCGGTTAGGTCAGGGTTAGGTCTGGTATTTGCCATCATCTGGCTCATACTTTTGCATTTTTCACCTACTTGTTGGCCAGATCCTGGGCGTTTTCTGGGTTGGATCACGTAGTAATTTGGTACCACACTGAAACAGTGAATTTATCTTGGATACAATCTATATTTTAGAGGATATCACCGGTTAGGTCAGGGTTAGGTCTGGTATTTGCCATCATCTGGCTCATACTGTCGCATTTTTCGCATACTTTTTGGCCAGATCCTGGGCGTTTTCTGGTTTGGATCACGTAGTAATTTGGTACCACACTGAAACAGTGAGTTTATCTTGGATACAATCTATATTTTAGAGGATATCACCGGTTAGGTCAGGGTTAGGTCTGGTATTTGCCATCATCTGGCTCATACTGTCGCATTTTTCGCATACTTTTTGGCCAGATCCTGGGCGTTTTCTGGTTTGGATCACGTAGTAATTTGGTACCACACTGAAACAGTGAGTTTATCTTGCATACAATCTATATTTTAGAGGATATCACCGGTTAGGTCAGGGTTGGGTCTGGTATTTGCCATCATCTGGCTCATGCTTTCGCATTTTTCGCATACTTGTTGGCCAGAACCTGGGCGTTCTCTGGCTTGGATCATGTAGTAATGTGGTACCACACTGAAACAATGAGTTAAACGTGGATTCAATCTATATTTTAGAGGATAACACCGGTTAGGTTAGGGTTAGGTCCGGTATTTGCCATCATCTGGCTCAAACATTCGCATTTTTCGCATACTTTTTGGCCAGATCCTGGGCGTTTTCTGGTTTGGATCACGTAGTAATGTAGCACCACTCTGAAACAGTGAGTTAAACCTGGATTCAAACTATATTTTAGAGGATAACACCGGTTAGGTTAGGGTTAGGTCTGGTATTTGCCATCATCTGGCTCAAACATTCGCATTTTTCGCATACTTGTTGGCCAGATCCTGGGCGTTTTCTGGGTTGGATCAGGTAGTAGTGTGGTACCACACTGAAACAGTGAGTTAAACCTGGATTCAATCTATATTTTAGAGGATAACACCGGTTAGGTCAGGGTTAGGCCTGGTATATGCCATCATCTGGCTCATACTTTCGCATTTTTCGCATACTTGTTGGCCAGATCCTGGGCGTTTTCTGGGTTGGATCAGGTAGTAGTGTGGTACCACACTGAAACAGTGAGTTAAACCTGGATTCAATCTATATTTTAGAGGATATCACCGGTTAGGTCAGGGTTAGGTCTGGTATTTGCCATCATCTGGCTCATACTGTCGCATTTTTCGCATACTTTTTGGCCAGATCCTGGGCGTTTTCTGGTTTGGATCACGTAGTAATTTGGTACCACACTGAAACAGTGAGTTTATCTTGGATACAATCTATATTTTAGAGGATATCACCGGTTAGGTCAGGGTTAGGTCTGGTGTTTGCCATCATCTGGCTCATACTGTCGCATTTTTCGCATACTTTTTGGCCAGATCCTGGGCGTTTTCTGGTTTGGATCACGTAGCAATTTGGTACCACACTGAAACAGTGAGTTTATCTTGGATACAATCTATATTTTAGAGGATGTCACCGGTTAGGTCAGGGTTGGGTCTGGTATTTGCCATCATCTGGCTAATACTGTCGCATTTTTCGCATACTTGTTGGCCAGATCCTGGGCGTTTTTTGGTTTGGCTTACGTAGTGATGTGGTACCATACTGCAACAGTGAGTTAAACCTGAATTCAATCTATATTTTAGAGGATAACACCGGTTAGGTCAGGGTTAGGTCTGGTATTTGCCATCATCTGGCCCATACTTTCGCATTTTTCGCATACTTGTTGGCCAGATCCTGGGCGTTTTCTGGTTTGGATCACGTAGTAATGTAGCACCACTCTGAAACAGTGAGTTAAACCTGGATTCAAACTATATTTTAGAGGATAACACCGGTTAGGTTAGGGTTAGGTCTGGTATTTGCCATCATCTGGCTCAAACATTCGCATTTTTCGCATACTTGTTGGCCAGATCCTGGGCGTTTTCTGGGTTGGATCAGGTAGTAGTGTGGTACCACACTGAAACAGTGAGTTAAACCTGGATACAATCTATATTTTAGAGTATAACACGGGTTAGCTCAGGGATAGGTCTGGTTTTTGCCATAATCTGGCTCATACTTTCGCATTTTTCGCATACTTGTTGGCCAGATCCTGGGCGTTTTCTGGTTTGGATCACGTAGTAATGTGGTACCACACTGAAACAGTGAGTTAATCCTGTTTTCGATGAATATATTAGAGGGTAACACCGGTTAGGTTTGGGTTAGGTTTGGTATTTGCCATCATCTAGCTCATACTTTCGCATTTTTCGCATACTTGTTGGCCAGATCCTGGGCGCTTTCTGGTTTGGATCACGTAGTAATCTAGCACCACTCTGAAACAGTCAGTTAAACCTGGATTCAACCTATATTTTAGAGGATATCACCGGTTAGGTCAGTGTTAGGTCTGGTATTTGCCATAATCTGGCTCATACATTCGCATTTTTCGCATACTTGTTGGACAGATCCTGGGCGTTTTCTGGTTTGGATCATGTAGTAATGTGGAACCACTCTGAAACAGTGAGTTAAACCTGGATTCAATCTATATTTTAGAGGATAACACCGGTTAGGTCAGGGTTAGGTCTGGTATTTGCCATCAACTGGCTCATACTTTCGCATTTTTCACTTACTTGTTGGCCAGATCCTGGGCGTTGTCTGGTTTGGATCACGTAGTAATGTAGCACCACTCAGAAACAGTGAGTTAAACCTGGATTCAATCTATAGTTTAGAGGATAACACCGGTTAGGTTTGGGTTAGGTCTGGTATTTGCCATCATCTGGCTCATACGTTCGCATTTTTCGCATACTTGTTGGCCAGATCCTGGGCGTTTTCTGGGTTGGATCAGGTAGTAGTGTGGTACCACACTGAAACAGTGAGTTAAACCTGGATTCAATCTATATTTTAGAGGATAACACCGGTTAGGTCAGGGTTAGGCCTGCTATTTGCCATCATCTGGCTCATACTTTCGCATTTTTCGCATACTTGTTGGCCAGATCCTGGGCGTTTTTTGGTTTGGCTTACGTAGTAATGTGGTGCCACACTGCAACAGAGAGTTAAACCTGGATTCAATCTATATTTTAGAGGATAACACCGGTTAGGTCAGGGTTAGGTCTGGTATTTGCCATCATCTGGCTCAAACATTCGCATTTTTCGCATACTTGTTGGCCAGATCCTGGGCGTTTTCCGGTTTTGATCACGTAGTAATGTAGCACCACTCTGAAACAGTGAGTTAAATCTGGATTCAATCTATATTTTAGAGGATAACACCGGTTAGGTCAGGGTTAGGTCTGGTATTTGCCATCAACTGGCTCATACTTTCGCATTTTTCACTTACTTGTTGGCCAGATCCTGGGCGTTGTCTGGTTTGGATCACGTAGTAATGTAGCACCACTCAGAAACAGTGAGTTAAACCTGGATTCAATCTATAGTTTAGAGGATAACACCGGTTAGGTTTGGGTTAGGTCTGGTATTTGCCATCATCTGGCTCATACGTTCGCATTTTTCGCATACTTGTTGGCCAGATCCAGGGCGTTTTCTGGTTTGGATCACGTAGTAATGTAGCACCACTCTGAAACAGTGAGTTAAACCTGGATTCAATCTATATTTTAGAGGATAACACCGGTTAGGTTAGGGTTAGGTCTGATGTTTGCCATCATCTGGCTCAAACATTCGCATTTTTCGCATACTTTTTGGCCAGATCCTGGGCGTTTTCTGGTTTGGATCACGTAGTAATGTAGCACCACTCAGAAACAGTGAGTTAAACCTGGATTCAATCTATAGTTTAGAGGATAACACCGGTTAGGTCAGGGTTAGGCCTAGTATTTGCCATCATCTGGCTCATGCTTTCGCATTTTTCGCATACTTGTTGGCCAGAACCTGGGCGTTCTCTGGCTTGGATCACGTAGTTATGTGGTTCCACACTGCAACAGTGAGTTAAACCTGGATTCAATCTATATTTTAGAGGATAACACCGATTAGGATTGGGTTAGGTCTGGTATTTGCCATCATCTGGCTCATACTTTCGTATCTTTCGCATACTTGTTGGCCAGATCCTGGGCGTTTTCTGGTTTGGATCACGTAGTAATGTGGTACCACACTCAAACAGTGAGTTAAACCTGGATCCAATCTATATTTTAGAAGAATAATAACAGTTAGGTCAGCGTTAGGTCTGGTATTTGCCATCAACTGGCTCATACTTTCGCATTTTTCACCTACTTGTTGGCCAGATCCTGGGCGTTTTCTGGGATCGATCACATAGTAATGTGGTGCCACACTGCAACAGTGAGCTAAAGCTGGATTCTATCTATATTTTACAGGATAACACCGGTTAGGTCAGGGTTAGGTCTAGTATTTGCCATCATCTGGCTCATACTGTCGCATTTTTCGCATACTCTTTGGCCAGATCCTGGGCGTTTTCTGGTTTGGATCACGTAGTAATGTAGCACCACTCTGAAACAGTGAGTTAAACCTGGATTCAATCTATATTTTAGAGGATAACACCGGTTAGGTTTGGGTTAGGTCTGGTATTTGCCATCATCTGGCTCATACTTTCGCATTTTTCGCATACTTGTTGGCCAGATCCTGGGCGCTTTCTGGTTTGGATCACGTAGTAATGTAGCACCACTCTGAAACAGTGAGTTAAACCTGAATTCAATCTATATTTTAGCGTATAACACGGGTTAGGTCAGGGATAGGTCTGGTTTTTGCCATAATCTGGCTCATACTTTCGCATTTTTCGCATACTTGTTGGCCAGATCCTGGGCGTTTTCCGGTTTTGATCACGTAGTAATGTAGCACCACTCTGAAACAGTGAGTTAAATCTGGATTCAATCTATATTTTAGAGGATAACACCGGTTAGGTCAGGGTTAGGCCTGCTATTTGCCATCATCTGGCTCATACTTTCGCATTTTTCGCATACTTGTTGGCCAGATCCTGGGCGTTTTCTGGGTTGGATCAGGTAGTAGTGTGGTACCACACTGAAACAGTGAGTTAAACCTGGATCCAATCTATATTTTAGAAGAATAATAACAGTTAGGTCAGCGTTAGGTCTGGTATTTGCCATCAACTGGCTCATACTTTCGCATTTTTCACCTACTTGTTGGCCAGATCCTGGGCGTTTTCTGGGTTGGATCACGTAGTAATTTGGTACCACACTGAAACAGTGAGTTTATCTTGGATACAATCTATATTTTAGAGGATATTACCGGTTAGGTCAGGGTTAGGTCTGGTATTTGCCATCATCTGGCTCATACTGTCGCATTTTTCGCATACTTGTTGGCCAGATCCTGGGCGTTTTCTGGGTTGGATCAGGTAGTAGTGTGGTACCACACTGAAACAGTGAGTTAAACCTGGATTCAATCTATATTTTAGAGGATAACACCGGTTAGGTCAGGGATAGGCCTGGTATTTGCCATCATCTGGCTCATACTTTCGCATTTTTCGCATACTTGTTGGCCAGATCCTGGGCGTTTTCTGGGTTGGATCAGGTTGTAGTGTGGTACCACACTGAAACAGTGAGTTAAACCTGGATCCAATCTATATTTTAGAAGAATAATAACAGTTAGGTCAGCGTTAGGTCTGGTATTTGCCATCAACTGGCTCATACTTTCGCGTTTTTCACCTACTTGTTGGCCAGATCCTGGGCGTTTTCTGGTTTGGGTCACGTAGTAATGTGGTGCCACACTGCAACAGAGAGTTAAACCTGGATTCAATCTATATTTTAGAGGATAACACCGGTTAGGTCAGGGTTAGGTCTGGTATTTGCCATCATCTGGCTCAAACATTCGCATTTTTCGCATACTTGTTGGCCAGATCCTGGGCGTTTTCCGGTTTTGATCACGTAGTAATGTAGCACCACTCTGAAACAGTGAGTTAAATCTGGATTCAATCTATATTTTAGAGGATAACACCGGTTAGGTCAGGGTTAGGTCTGGTATTTGCCATCAACTGGCTCATACTTTCGCATTTTTCACTTACTTGTTGGCCAGATCCTGGGCGTTGTCTGGTTTGGATCACGTAGTAATGTAGCACCACTCAGAAACAGTGAGTTAAACCTGGATTCAATCTATAGTTTAGAGGATAACACCGGTTAGGTTTGGGTTAGGTCTGGTATTTGCCATCATCTGGCTCATACGTTCGCATTTTTCGCATACTTGTTGGCCAGATCCAGGGCGTTTTCTGGTTTGGATCACGTAGTAATGTAGCACCACTCTGAAACAGTGAGTTAAACCTGGATTCAATCTATATTTTAGAGGATAACACCGGTTAGGTTAGGGTTAGGTCTGATGTTTGCCATCATCTGGCTCAAACATTCGCATTTTTCGCATACTTTTTGGCCAGATCCTGGGCGTTTTCTGGTTTGGATCACGTAGTAATGTAGCACCACTCAGAAACAGTGAGTTAAACCTGGATTCAATCTATAGTTTAGAGGATAACACCGGTTAGGTCAGGGTTAGGCCTAGTATTTGCCATCATCTGGCTCATGCTTTCGCATTTTTCGCATACTTGTTGGCCAGAACCTGGGCGTTCTCTGGCTTGGATCACGTAGTTATGTGGTTCCACACTGCAACAGTGAGTTAAACCTGGATTCAATCTATATTTTAGAGGATAACACCGATTAGGATTGGGTTAGGTCTGGTATTTGCCATCATCTGGCTCATACTTTCGTATCTTTCGCATACTTGTTGGCCAGATCCTGGGCGTTTTCTGGTTTGGATCACGTAGTAATGTGGTACCACACTCAAACAGTGAGTTAAACCTGGATCCAATCTATATTTTAGAAGAATAATAACAGTTAGGTCAGCGTTAGGTCTGGTATTTGCCATCAACTGGCTCATACTTTCGCATTTTTCACCTACTTGTTGGCCAGATCCTGGGCGTTTTCTGGGATCGATCACATAGTAATGTGGTGCCACACTGCAACAGTGAGCTAAAGCTGGATTCTATCTATATTTTACAGGATAACACCGGTTAGGTCAGGGTTAGGTCTAGTATTTGCCATCATCTGGCTCATACTGTCGCATTTTTCGCATACTCTTTGGCCAGATCCTGGGCGTTTTCTGGTTTGGATCACGTAGTAATGTAGCACCACTCTGAAACAGTGAGTTAAACCTGGATTCAATCTATATTTTAGAGGATAACACCGGTTAGGTTTGGGTTAGGTCTGGTATTTGCCATCATCTGGCTCATACTTTCGCATTTTTCGCATACTTGTTGGCCAGATCCTGGGCGCTTTCTGGTTTGGATCACGTAGTAATGTAGCACCACTCTGAAACAGTGAGTTAAACCTGAATTCAATCTATATTTTAGAGTATAACACGGGTTAGGTCAGGGATAGGTCTGGTTTTTGCCATAATCTGGCTCATACTTTCGCATTTTTCGCATACTTGTTGGCCAGATCCTGGGCGTTTTCCGGTTTTGATCACGTAGTAATGTAGCACCACTCTGAAACAGTGAGTTAAATCTGGATTCAATCTATATTTTAGAGGATAACACCGGTTAGGTCAGGGTTAGGTCTGGTATTTGCCATCAACTGGCTCATACTTTCGCATTTTTCACTTACTTGTTGGCCAGATCCTGGGCGTTGTCTGGGTTGGATCACGTAGTAATGTGGTACCACACTGAAACAGTGAGTTAAACCTGGTTTCAATGTATATTTTAGAGAATAACACCGGTTAGGTCAGGGTTAGGTCTGGTATTTGCCATCATCTGGCTTATACTTTCGCCTTTTTCACCTACTTGTTGGCCAGATCCTGGGCGTTTTCTGGGTTAGATCAGGTAGTAGTGTGGTACCACACTGAAACAGTGAGTTAAACCTGGTTTCAATGTATATTTTAGAGAATAACACCGGTTAGGTCAGGGTTAGGTCTGGTATTTGCCATCATCTGGCTCATACATTCGCATTTTTCGCATACTTGTTGGCCAGATCCTGGGCGTTTTCTGGTTTGGATCAGGTAGTAATGTGGTACCACACTCAAACAGTGAGTTAAACCCGGATCCAATCTATATTTTAGAAGAATAACAACAGTTAGGTCAGCGTTAGGTCTGGAATTTGCCATCAACTGGCTCATACTTTCGCATTTTTCACCTACTTGTTGGCCAGATCCTGGGCGTTTTTTGCGTTGGATCACGTAGTAATGTGGTACCACACTGAACCAGTGAGTTAAACCTGGATGCAATCTATATTTTAGAGTATAACACGGGTTAGGTCACGGATAGGTCTGGTTTTTGCCATCATCTGGCTCATACGTTCGCATTTTCCGCATACTTGTTGGCCAGATCCTGGGCGTTTTCTGGTTTGGATCACGTAGTAATGTGGTACCACACTGAAACAGTGAGTTAATCCTGTTTTCGATGAATATATTAGAGGGTAACACCGGTTAGGTTTGGGTTAGGTTTGGTATTTGCCATCATCTGGCTCATACTTTCGCATTTTTCGCATACTTGTTGGCCAGATCCTGGGCGCTTTCTGGTTTGGATCACGTAGTAATCTAGCACCACTCTGAAACAGTCAGTTAAACCTGGATTCAACCTATATTTTAGAGGATATCACCGGTTAGGTCAGTGTTAGGTCTGGTATTTGCCATAATCTGGCTCATACATTCGCATTTTTCGCATACTTGTTGGACAGATCCTGGGCGTTTTCTGGTTTGGATCATGTAGTAATGTGGAACCACTCTGAAACAGTGAGTTAAACCTGGATTCAATCTATATTTTAGAGGATAACACCGGTTAGGTTAGGGTTAGGTCTGATGTTTGCCATCATCTGGCTCAAACATTCGCATTTTTCGCATACTTGTTGGCCAGATCCTGGGCGTTTTCTGGTTTGGATCACGTAGTAATGTAGCACCACTCTGAAACAGTGAGTTAAACCTGGATTCAATCTATATTTTAGAGGATAACACCGGTTAGGTTAGGGTTAGGTCTGGTATTTGCCATCATCTGGCTCAAACATTCGCATTTTTCGCATACTTGTTGGCCAAATCCAGGGCGTTCTCTGGCTTGGATCACGTAGTAATGTGGTACCACACTGAAACAGTGAGTTAAACCTGGATTCAATCTATATTTTAGAGGATAACACCGGTTAGGTTTGGGTTAGGTCTGGTATTTGCCATCATCTGGCTCATACTTTCGCATTTTTCGCATACTTGTTGGCCAGATCCTGGGCGCTTTCTGGTTTGGATCACGTAGTAATGTAGCACCACTCTGAAACAGTGAGTTAAACCTGAATTCAATCTATATTTTAGAGTATAACACGGGTTAGGTCAGGGATAGGTCTGGTTTTTGCCATAATCTGGCTCATACTTTCGCATTTTTCGCATACTTGTTGGCCAGATCCTGGGCGTTTTCTGGTTTGGATCACGTAGTAATGTGGTACCACACTGAAACAGTGAGTTAATCCTGTTTTCGATGAATATATTAGAGGGTAACACCGGTTAGGTCAGGGTTAGGTCTGGTGTTTGCCATCATCTGGCTCAAACATTCGCATTTTTCGCATACTTTTTGGCCAGATCCTGGGCGTTTTCTGGGTTCGATCACGTTGTAATGTGGTACCACACTGAAACAGTGAGTTAATCTTGGTTTCGATCTATATATTAGAGGCTAACACCGGCTAGGATTGGGTTAGGTCTGGTATTTGCCATCAACTGGCTCATACTTTTGCATTTTTCACCTACTTGTTGGCCAGATCCTGGGCGTTTTCTGGGTTGGATCAGGTAGTAGTGTGGTACCACACTGAAACAGTGAGTTAAACCTGGATTCAATCTATATTTTAGAGGATATCACCGGTTAGGTCAGGGTTAGGTCTGGTATTTGCCATCATCTGGCTCATACTGTCGCATTTTTCGCATACTTTTTGGCCAGATCCTGGGCGTTTTCTGGTTTGGATCACGTAGTAATTTGGTACCACACTGAAACAGTGAGTTTATCTTGGATACAATCTATATTTTAGAGGATATCACCGGTTAGGTCAGGGTTAGGTCTGGTGTTTGCCATCATCTGGCTCATACTGTCGCATTTTTCGCATACTTTTTGGCCAGATCCTGGGCGTTTTCTGGTTTGGATCACGTAGCAATTTGGTACCACACTGAAACAGTGAGTTTATCTTGGATACAATCTATATTTTAGAGGATGTCACCGGTTAGGTCAGGGTTGGGTCTGGTATTTGCCATCATCTGGCTAATACTGTCGCATTTTTCGCATACTTGTTGGCCAGATCCTGGGCGTTTTCTGGTTTGGCTTACGTAGTGATGTGGTACCATACTGCAACAGTGAGTTAAACCTGAATTCAATCTATATTTTAGAGGATAACACCGGTTAGGTCAGGGTTAGGTCTGGTATTTGCCATCATCTGGCCCATACTTTCGCATTTTTCGCATACTTGTTGGCCAGATCCTGGGCGTTTTCTGGTTTGGATCACGTAGTAATGTAGCACCACTCTGAAACAGTGAGTTAAACCTGGATTCAAACTATATTTTAGAGGATAACACCGGTTAGGTTAGGGTTAGGTCTGGTATTTGCCATCATCTGGCTCAAACATTCGCATTTTTCGCATACTTGTTGGCCAGATCCTGGGCGTTTTCTGGGTTGGATCAGGTAGTAGTGTGGTACCACACTGAAACAGTGAGTTAAACCTGGATTCAATCTATATTTTAGAGGATAACACCGGTTAGGTCTGGGTTAGGCCTGGTATTTGCCATCATCTGGCTCATACTTTCGCATTTTTCGCATACTTGTTGGCCAGATCCTGGGCGTTTTCTGGGTTGGATCAGGTAGTAGTGTGGTACCACACTGAAACAGTGAGTTAAACCTGGATTCAATCTATATTTTAGAGGATAACACCGGTTAGGTCAGGGTTAGGCCTGCTATTTGCCATCATCTGGCTCATACTTTCGCATTTTTCGCATACTTGTTGGCCAGATCCTGGGCGTTTTCTGGGTTGGATCAGGTAGTAGTGTGGTACCACACTGAAACAGTGAGTTAAACCTGGATCCAATCTATATTTTAGAAGAATAATAACAGTTAGGTCAGCGTTAGGTCTGGTATTTGCCATCAACTGGCTCATACTTTCGCATTTTTCACCTACTTGTTGGCCAGATCCTGGGCGTTTTCTGGGTTGGATCACGTAGTAATTTGGTACCACACTGAAACAGTGAGTTTATCTTGGATACAATCTATATTTTAGAGGATATCACCGGTTAGGTCAGGGTTAGGTCTGGTATTTGCCATCATCTGGCTCATACTGTCGCATTTTTCGCATACTTGTTGGCCAGATCCTGGGCGTTTTCTGGGTTGGATCAGGTAGTAGTGTGGTACCACACTGAAACAGTGAGTTAAACCTGGATTCAATCTATATTTTAGAGGATAACACCGGTTAGGTCAGGGATAGGCCTGGTATTTGCCATCATCTGGCTCATACTTTCGCATTTTTCGCATACTTGTTGGCCAGATCCTGGGCGTTTTCTGGGTTGGATCAGGTTGTAGTGTGGTACCACACTGAAACAGTGAGTTAAACCTGGATCCAATCTATATTTTAGAAGAATAATAACAGTTAGGTCAGCGTTAGGTCTGGTATTTGCCATCAACTGGCTCATACTTTCGCGTTTTTCACCTACTTGTTGGCCAGATCCTGGGCGTTTTCTGGTTTGGGTCACGTAGTAATGTGGTGCCACACTGCAACAGAGAGTTAAACCTGGATTCAATCTATATTTTAGAGGATAACACCGGTTAGGTCAGGGTTAGGTCTGGTATTTGCCATCATCTGGCTCAAACATTCGCATTTTTCGCATACTTGATGGCCAGATCCTGGGCGTTTTCCGGTTTTGATCACGTAGTAATGTAGCACCACTCTGAAACAGTGAGTTAAATCTGGATTCAATCTATATTTTAGAGGATAACACCGGTTAGGTCAGGGTTAGGTCTGGTATTTGCCATCAACTGGCTCATACTTTCGCATTTTTCACTTACTTGTTGGCCAGATCCTGGACGTTGTCTGGGTTGGATCACGTAGTAATGTGGTACCACACTGAAACAGTGAGTTAAACCTGGTTTCAATGTATATTTTAGAGAATAACACCGGTTAGGTCAGGGTTAGGTCTGGTATTTGCCATCATCTGGCTTATACTTTCGCCTTTTTCACCTACTTGTTGGCCAGATCCTGGGCGTTTTCTGGGTTAGATCAGGTAGTAGTGTGGTACCACACTGAAACAGTGAGTTAAACCTGGTTTCAATGTATATTTTAGAGAATAACACCGGTTAGGTCAGGGTTAGGTCTGGTATTTGCCATCATCTGGCTCATACATTCGCATTTTTCGCATACTTGTTGGCCAGATCCTGGGCGTTTTCTGGTTTGGATCAGGTAGTAATGTGGTACCACACTCAAACAGTGAGTTAAACCCGGATCCAATCTATATTTTAGAAGAATAACAACAGTTAGGTCAGCGTTAGGTCTGGAATTTGCCATCAACTGGCTCATACTTTCGTATTTTTCACCTACTTGTTGGTCAGATCCTGGGCGTTTTCTGGGTTGGATCACGTAGTAATGTGGTACCACAGTGAAACAGTGAGTTAAACCTGGATACAATCTATATTTTAGAGTATAACACGGGTTAGCTCAGGGATAGGTCTGGTTTTTGCCATAATCTGGCTCATACTTTCGCATTTTTCGCATACTTGTTGGCCAGATCCTGGGCGTTTTCTGGTTTGGATCACGTAGTAATGTGGTACCACACTGAAACAGTGAGTTAATCCTGTTTTCGATGAATATATTAGAGGGTAACACCGGTTAGGTTTGGGTTAGGTTTGGTATTTGCCGTCATCTGGCTCATACTTTCGCATTTTTCGCATACTTGTTGGCCAGATCCTGGGCGCTTTCTGGTTTGGATCACGTAGTAATCTAGCACCACTCTGAAACAGTCAGTTAAACCTGGATTCAACCTATATTTTAGAGGATATCACCGGTTAGGTCAGTGTTAGGTCTGGTATTTGCCATAATCTGGCTCATACATTCGCATTTTTCGCATACTTGTTGGACAGATCCTGGGCGTTTTCTGGTTTGGATCATGTAGTAATGTGGAACCACAATGAAACAGTGAGTTAAACCTGGATTCAATCTATATTTTAGAGGATAACACCGGTTAGGTTTGGGTTAGGTCTGGTATTTGCCATCATCTGGCTCATACGTTCGCATTTTTCGCATACTTGTTGGCCAGATCCAGGGCGTTTTCTGGTTTGGATCACGTAGTAATGTAGCACCACTCTGAAACAGTGAGTTAAACCTGGATTCAATCTATATTTTAGAGGATAACACCGGTTAGGTTAGGGTTAGGTCTGATGTTTGCCATCATCTGGCTCAAACATTCGCATTTTTCGCATACTTGTTGGCCAGAACCTGGGCGTTCTCTGGCTTGGATCACGTAGTTATGTGGTTCCACACTGCAACAGTGAGTTAAACCTGGATTCAATCTATATTTTAGAGGATAACACCGATTAGGATTGGGTTAGGTCTGGTATTTGCCATCATCTGGCTCATACTTTCGTATCTTTCGCATACTTGTTGGCCAGATCCTGGGCGTTTTCTGGTTTGGATCACGTAGTAATGTGGTACCACACTCAAACAGTGAGTTAAACCTGGATCCAATCTATATTTTAGAAGAATAATAACAGTTAGGTCAGCGTTAGGTCTGGTATTTGCCATCAACTGGCTCATACTTTCGCATTCTTCACCTACTTGTTGGCCAGATCCTGGGCGTTTTCTGGGATCGATCACATAGTAATGTGGTGCCACACTGCAACAGTGAGCTAAAGCTGGATTCTATCTATATTTTACAGGATAACACCGGTTAGGTCAGGGTTAGGTCTAGTATTTGCCATCATCTGGCTCATACTGTCGCATTTTTCGCATACTCTTTGGCCAGATCCTGGGCGTTTTCTGGTTTGGATCACGTAGTAATGTAGCACCACTCTGAAACAGTGAGTTAAACCTGGATTCAATCTATATTTTAGAGGATAACACCGGTTAGGTTTGGGTTAGGTCAGGTATTTGCCATCATCTGGCTCATACTTTCGCATTTTTCGCATACTTGTTGGCCAGATCCTGGGCGCTTTCTGGTTTGGATCACGTAGTAATGTAGCACCACTCTGAAACAGTGAGTTAAACCTGAATTCAATCTATATTTTAGAGTATAACACGGGTTAGGTCAGGGATAGGTCTGGTTTTTGCCATAATCTGGCTCATACTTTCGCATTTTTCGCATACTTGTTGGCCAGATCCTGGGCGTTTTCCGGTTTTGATCACGTAGTAATGTAGCACCACTCTGAAACAGTGAGTTAAATCTGGATTCAATCTATATTTTAGAGGATAACACCGGTTAGGTCAGGGTTAGGTCTGGTATTTGCCATCAACTGGCTCATACTTTCGCATTTTTCACTTACTTGTTGGCCAGATCCTGGGCGTTGTCTGGGTTGGATCACGTAGTAATGTGGTACCACACTGAAACAGTGAGTTAAACCTGGTTTCAATGTATATTTTAGAGAATAACACCGGTTAGGTCAGGGTTAGGTCTGGTATTTGCCATCATCTGGCTTATACTTTCGCCTTTTTCACCTACTTGTTGGCCAGATCCTGGGCGTTTTCTGGGTTAGATCAGGTAGTAGTGTGGTACCACACTGAAACAGTGAGTTAAACCTGGTTTCAATGTATATTTTAGAGAATAACACCGGTTAGGTCAGGGTTAGGTCTGGTATTTGCCATCATCTGGCTCATACATTCGCATTTTTCGCATACTTGTTGGCCAGATCCTGGGCGTTTTCTGGTTTGGATCAGGTAGTAATGTGGTACCACACTCAAACAGTGAGTTAAACCCGGATCCAATCTATATTTTAGAAGAATAACAACAGTTAGGTCAGCGTTAGGTCTGGAATTTGCCATCAACTGGCTCATACTTTCGCATTTTTCACCTACTTGTTGGCCAGATCCTGGGCGTTTTTTGCGTTGGATCACGTAGTAATGTGGTACCACACTGAACCAGTGAGTTAAACCTGGATGCAATCTATATTTTAGAGTATAACACGGGTTAGGTCACGGATAGGTCTGGTTTTTGCCATCATCTGGCTCATACGTTCGCATTTTCCGCATACTTGTTGGCCAGATCCTGGGCGTTTTCTGGTTTGGATCACGTAGTAATGTGGTACCACACTCAAACAGTGAGTTAAACCCGGATACAATGTATATTTTAGAAGAATATCAACAGTTAGGTCAGCGTTAAGTCTGGTATTTGCCATCAACTGGCTCATACTTTCGCATTTTTCACCTACTTGTTGGTCAGATCCTGGGCGTTTTCTGGGTTGGATCACGTAGTAATGTGGTACCACAGTGAAACAGTGAGTTAAACCTGGATACAATCTATATTTTAGAGTATAACACGGGTTAGCTCAGGGATAGGTCTGGTTTTTGCCATAATCTGGCTCATACTTTCGCATTTTTCGCATACTTGTTGGCCAGATCCTGGGCGTTTTCTGGTTTGGATCACGTAGTAATGTGGTACCACACTGAAACAGTGAGTTAATCCTGTTTTCGATGAATATATTAGAGGGTAACACCGGTTAGGTTTGGGTTAGGTCTGGTATTTGCCATCATCTGGCTCATACTTTCGCATTTTTCGCATACTTGTTGGCCAGATCCTGGGCGCTTTCTGGTTTGGATCACGTAGTAATCTAGCACCACTCCGAAACAGTCAGTTAAACCTGGATTCAACCTATATTTTAGAGGATATCACCGGTTAGGTCAGTGTTAGGTCTGGTATTTGCCATAATCTGGCTCATACATTCGCATTTTTCGCATACTTGTTGGACAGATCCTGGGCGTTTTCTGGTTTGGATCATGTAGTAATGTGGAACCACAATGAAACAGTGAGTTAAACCTGGATTCAATCTATATTTTAGAGGATAACACCGGTTAGGTTTGGGTTAGGTCTGGTATTTGCCATCATCTGGCTCATACGTTCGCATTTTTCGCATACTTGTTGGCCAGATCCAGGGCGTTTTCTGGTTTGGATCACGTAGTAATGTAGCACCACTCTGAAACAGTGAGTTAAACCTGGATTCAATCTATATTTTAGAGGATAACACCGGTTAGGTTAGGGTTAGGTCTGATGTTTGCCATCATCTGGCTCAAACATTCGCATTTTTCGCATACTTTTTGGCCAGATCCTGGGCGTTTTCTGGTTTGGATCACGTAGTAATGTAGCACCACTCTGAAACAGTGAGTTAAACCTGGATTCAATCTATATTTTAGAGGATAACACCGGTTAGGTTTGGGTTAGGTCTGGTATTTGCCATCATCTGGCTCATACGTTCGCATTTTTCGCATACTTGTTGGCCAGATCCTGGGCGTTTTCTGGTTTGGATCACGTAGTAATGTGGAACCACAATGAAACAGTGAGTTAAACCTGGATTCAATCTATATTTTAGAGGATAACACCGGTTAGGTTTGGGTTAGGTCTGGTATTTGCCATCATCTGGCTCATACGTTCGCATTTTTCGCATACTTGTTGGCCAGATCCTGGGCGTTTTCTGGTTTGGATCACGTAGTAATGTGGAACCACAGTGAAACAGTGAGTTAAACCTGGATACAATCTATATTTTAGAGTATAACACGGGTTAGCTCAGGGATAGGTCTGGTATTTGCCATAATCTGGCTCATACATTCGCATTTTTCGCATACTTGTTGGCCAGATCCTGGGCGTTTTCTGGTTTGGATCACGTAGTAATGTGGAACCACAATGAAACAGTGAGTTAAACCTGGATTCAATCTATATTTTAGAGGATAACACCGGTTAGGTTTGGGTTAGGTCTGGTATTTGCCATCATCTGGCTCATACGTTCGCATTTTTCGCATACTTGTTGGCCAGATCCTGGGCGTTTTCTGGTTTGGATCACGTAGTAATGTAGCACCACTCTGAAACAGTGAGTTAAACCTGGATTCAATCTATATTTTAGAGGATAACACCGGTTAGGTTTGGGTTAGGTCTGGTATTTGCCATCATCTGGCTCATACTTTCGCATTTTTCGCATACTTGTTGGCCAGATCCTGGGCGCTTTCTGGTTTGGATCACGTAGTAATGTAGCACCACTCTGAAACAGTGAGTTAAACCTGAATTCAATCTATATTTTAGAGTATAACACGGGTTAGGTCAGGGATAGGTCTGGTTTTTGCCATAATCTGGCTCATACTTTCGCATTTTTCGCATACTTGTTGGCCAGATCCTGGGCGTTTTCCGGTTTTGATCACGTAGTAATGTAGCACCACTCTGAAACAGTGAGTTAAATCTGGATTCAATCTATATTTTAGAGGATAACACCGGTTAGGTCAGGGTTAGGTCTGGTATTTGCCATCAACTGGCTCATACTTTCGCATTTTTCACTTACTTGTTGGCCAGATCCTGGGCGTTGTCTGGGTTGGATCACGTAGTAATGTGGTACCACACTGAAACAGTGAGTTAAACCTGGTTTCAATGTATATTATAGAGAATAACACCGGTTAGGTCAGGGTTAGGTCTGGTATTTGCCATCATCTGGCTTATACTTTCGCCTTTTTCACCTACTTGTTGGACAGATCCTGGGCGTTTTCTGGGTTAGATCAGGTAGTAGTGTGGTACCACACTGAAACAGTGAGTTAAACCTGGTTTCAATGTATATTTTAGAGAATAACACCGGTTAGGTCAGGGTTAGGTCTGGTATTTGCCATCATCTGGCTCATACATTCGCATTTTTCGCATACTTGTTGGCCAGATCCTGGGCGTTTTCTGGCTTGGATCAGGTAGTAATGTGGTACCACACTCAAACAGTGAGTTAAACCCGGATCCAATCTATATTTTAGAAGAATAACAACAGTTAGGTCAGCGTTAGGTCTGGAATTTACCATCAACTGGCTCATACTTTCGCATTTTTCACCTACTTGTTGGCCAGATCCTGGGCGTTTTTTGCGTTGGATCACGTAGTAATGTGGTACCACACTGAACCAGTGAGTTAAACCTGGATGCAATCTATATTTTAGAGTATAACACGGGTTAGGTCACGGATAGGTCTGGTTTTTGCCATCATCTGGCTCATACGTTCGCATTTTCCGCATACGTGTTGGCCAGATCCTGGGCGTTTTCTGGTTTGGATCACGTAGTAATGTGGTACCACACTCAAACAGTGAGTTAAACCCGGATACAATGTATATTTTAGAAGAATATCAACAGTTAGGTCAGCGTTAAGTCTGGTATTTGCCATCAACTGGCTCATACTTTCGCATTTTTCACCTACTTGTTGGTCAGATCCTGGGCGTTTTCTGGGTTGGATCACATAGTAATGTGGTACCACAGTGAAACAGTGAGTTAAACCTGGATACAATCTATATTTTAGAGTATAACACGGGTTAGCTCAGGCATAGGTCTGGTTTTTGCCATAATCTGGCTCATACTTTCGCATTTTTCGCATACTTGTTGGCCAGATCCTGGGCGTTTTCTGGTTTGGATCACGTAGTAATGTGGTACCACACTGAAACAGTGAGTTAATCCTGTTTTCGATGAATATATTAGAGGGTAACACCGGTTAGGTTTGGGTTAGGTCTGGTATTTGCCATCATCTGGCTCATACTTTCGCATTTTTCGCATACTTGTTGGCCAGATCCTGGGTGCTTTCTGGTTTGGATCACGTAGTAATCTAGCACCACTCTGAAACAGTCAGTTAAACCTGGATTCAACCTATATTTTAGAGGATATCACCGGTTAGGTCAGTGTTAGGTCTGGTATTTGCCATAATCTGGCTCATACATTCGCATTTTTCGCATACTTGTTGGACAGATCCTGGGCGTTTTCTGGTTTGGATCATGTAGTAATGTGGAACCACAATGAAACAGTGAGTTAAACCTGGATTCAATCTATATTTTAGAGGATAACACCGGTTAGGTTTGGGTTAGGTCTGGTATTTGCCATCATCTGGCTCATACGTTCGCATTTTTCGCATACTTGTTGGCCAGATCCAGGGCGTTTTCTGGTTTGGATCACGTAGTAATGTAGCACCACTCTGAAACAGTGAGTTAAACCTGGATTCAATCTATATTTTAGAGGATAACACCGGTTAGGTTAGGGTTAGGTCTGATGTTTGCCATCATCTGGCTCAAACATTCGCATTTTTCGCATACTTTTTGGCCAGATCCTGGGCGTTTTCTGGTTTGGATCACGTAGTAATGTAGCACCACTCAGAAACAGTGAGTTAAACCTGGATTCAATCTATAGTTTAGAGGATAACACCGGTTAGGTCAGGGTTAGGCCTAGTATTTGCCATCATCTGGCTCATGCTTTCGCATTTTTCGCATACTTGTTGGCCAGAACCTGGGCGTTCTCTGGCTTGGATCACGTAGTTATGTGGTTCCACACTGCAACAGTGAGTTAAACCTGGATTCAATCTATATTTTAGAGGATAACACCGATTAGGATTGGGTTAGGTCTGGTATTTGCCATCATCTGGCTCATACTTTCGTATCTTTCGCATACTTGTTGGCCAGATCCTGGGCGTTTTCTGGTTTGGATCACGTAGTAATGTGGTACCACACTCAAACAGTGAGTTAAACCTGGATCCAATCTATATTTTAGAAGAATAATAACAGTTAGGTCAGCGTTAGGTCTGGTATTTGCCATCAACTGGCTCATACTTTCGCATTTTTCACCTACTTGTTGGCCAGATCCTGGGCGTTTTCTGGGTTCGATCACATAGTAATGTGGTGCCACACTGCAACAGTGAGCTAAAGCTGGATTCTATCTATATTTTACAGGATAACACCGGTTAGGTCAGGGTTAGGTCTAGTATTTGCCATCATCTGGCTCATACTGTCGCATTTTTCGCATACTCTTTGGCCAGATCCTGGGCGTTTTCTGGTTTGGATCACGTAGTAATGTAGCACCACTCTGAAACAGTGAGTTAAACCTGGATTCAATCTATATTTTAGAGGATAACACCGGTTAGGTTTGGGTTAGGTCTGGTATTTGCCATCATCTGGCTCATACTTTCGCATTTTTCGCATACTTGTTGGCCAGATCCTGGGCGCTTTCTGGTTTGGATCACGTAGTAATGTAGCACCACTCTGAAACAGTGAGTTAAACCTGAATTCAATCTATATTTTAGAGTATAACACGGGTTAGGTCAGGGATAGGTCTGGTTTTTGCCATAATCTGGCTCATACTTTCGCATTTTTCGCATACTTGTTGGCCAGATCCTGGGCGTTTTCTGGTTTGGATCACGTATAATGTGGTACCACACTGAAACAGTGAGTTAATCCTGTTTTCGATGGATATATTAGAGGGTAACACCGGTTAGGTCAGGGTTAGGTCTGGTATTTGCCATAATCTGGCTCATACATTCGCATTTTTCGCATACTTGTTGGCCAGATCCTGGGCGTTTTCTGGTTTGGATCACGTAGTAATGTGGAACCACAATGAAACAGTGAGTTAAACCTGGATTCAATCTATATTTTAGAGGATAACACCGGTTAGGTTTGGGTTAGGTCTGGTATTTGCCATCATCTGGCTCATACGTTCGCATTTTTCGCATACTTGTTGGCCAGATCCAGGGCGTTTTCTGGTTTGGATCACGTAGTAATGTAGCACCACTCTGAAACAGTGAGTTAAACCTGGATTCAATCTATATTTTAGAGGATAACACCGGTTAGGTTAGGGTTAGGTCTGGTGTTTGCCATCATCTGGCTCAAACATTCGCATTTTTCGCATACTTTTTGGCCAGATCCTGGGCGTTTTCTGGGTTCGATCACGTTGTAATGTGGTACCACACTGAAACAGTGAGTTAATCACGGTTTCGATCTATATATTAGAGGCTAACACCGGCTAGGATTGGGTTAGGTCTGGTATTTGCCATCATCTGGCTCATGCTTTCGCATTTTTCGCATACTTGTTGGCCAGATCCTGGGCGTTTTCTGGTTTGGATCACGTTGTAATGTGGTACCACACTGAAACAGTGAGTTAATCTTGGTTTCGATCTATATATTAGAGGCTAACACCGGCTAGGATTGGGTTAGGTCTGGTATTTGCCATCAACTGGCTCATACTTTTGCATTTTTCACCTACTTGTTGGCCAGATCCTGGGCGTTTTCTGGGTTGGATCACGTAGTAATTTGGTACCACACTGAAACAGTGAGTTTATCTTGGATACAATCTATATTTTAGAGGATATCACCGGTTAGGTCAGGGTTAGGTCTGGTATTTACCATCATCTGGCTCATACTGTCGCATTTTGCGCATACTCTTTGGCCAGATCCTGGGCGTTTTCTGGTTTGGATCACGTAGTAATTTGGTACCACACTGAAACAGTGAGTTTATCTTGGATACAATCTATATTTTAGAGGATATCACCGGTTAGGTCAGGGTTGGGTCTGGTATTTGCCATCATTTGGCTCATACTGTCGCATTTTTCGCATACTTGTTGGCCAGATCCTGGGCGTTTTCTGGTTTGGCTTACGTAGTGATGTGGTCCCATACTGCAACAGTGAGTTAAACCTGAATTCAATCTATATATTAGAGGATAACACCGGTTAGGTCAGGGTTAGGTCTGGTATTTGCCATCATCTGGCCCATACTTTCGCATTTTTCGCATACTTGTTGGCCAGATCCTGGGCGTTTTCTGGTTTGGATCACGTAGTAATGTAGCACCACTCTGAAACAGTGAGTTAAACCTGGATTCAATCTATATTTTAGAGGATAACACCGGTTAGGTTAGGGTTAGGTCTGGTATTTGCCATCATCTGGCTCAAACATTCGTATTTTTCGCATACTTGTTGGCCAAATCCAGGGCGTTCTCTGGCTTGGATCACGTAGTAATGTGGTACCACACTGAAACAGTGAGTTAAACCTGGATTCAATCTATATTTTAGAGGATAACACCGGTTAGGTTTGGGTTAGGTCTGGTATTTGCCATCATCTGGCTCATACTTTCGCATTTTTCGCATACTTGTTGGCCAGATCCTGGGCGCTTTCTGGTTTGGATCACGTAGTAATGTAGCACCACTCTGAAACAGTGAGTTAAACCTGAATTCAATCTATATTTTAGAGTATAACACGGGTTAGGTCAGGGATAGGTCTGGTTTTTGCCATAATCTGGCTCATACTTTCGCATTTTTCGCATACTTGTTGGCCAGATCCTGGGCGTTTTCTGGTTTGGATCACGTAGTAATGTGGTACCACACTGAAACAGTGAGTTAATCCTGTTTTCGATGAATATATTAGAGGGTAACACCGGTTAGGTTTGGGTTAGGTCTGGTATTTGCCATCATCTGGCTCATACCTTCGCATTTTTCGCATACTTGTTGGCCAGATCCTGGGCGCTTTCTGGTTTGGATCACGTAGTAATCTAGCACCACTCTGAAACAGTCAGTTAAACCTGGATTCAACCTATATTTTAGAGGATATCACCGGTTAGGTCAGGGTTAGGTCTGGTATTCGCCATAATCTGGCTCATACATTCGCATTTTTCGCATACTTGTTGGCCAGATCCTGGGCGTTTTCTGGTTTGGATCACGTAGTAATGTGGAACCACAATGAAACAGTGAGTTAAACCTGGATTCAATCTATATTTTAGAGGATAACACCGGTTAGGTTTGGGTTAGGTCTGGTATTTGCCATCATCTGGCTCATACGTTCGCATTTTTCGCATACTTGTTGGCCAGATCCAGGGCGTTTTCTGGTTTGGATCACGTAGTAATGTAGCACCACTCTGAAACAGTGAGTTAAACCTGGATTCAATCTATATTTTAGAGGATAACACCGGTTAGGTTAGGGTTAGGTCTGGTGTTTGCCATCATCTGGCTCAAACATTCGCATTTTTCGCATACTTTTTGGCCAGATCCTGGGCGTTTTCTGGGTTCGATCACATAGTAATGTGGTGCCACACTGCAACAGTGAGCTAAAGCTGGATTCTATCTATATTTTACAGGATAACACCGGTTAGGTCAGGGTTAGGTCTAGTATTTGCCATCATCTGGCTCATACTTTCGCATTTTTCGCATACTTTTTGGCCAGATCCTGGGCGTTTTCTGGTTTGGATCACGTTGTAATGTGGTACCACACTGAAACAGTGAGTTAATCTTGGTTTCGATCTATATATTAGAGGCTAACACCGGCTAGGATTGGGTTAGGTCTGGTATTTGCCATCATCTGGCTCATGCTTTCGCATTTTTCGCATACTTGTTGGCCAGATCCTGGGCGTTTTCTGGTTTGGATCACTTTGTAATGTGGTACCACACTGAAACAGTGAGTTAATCTTGGTTTCGATCTATATATTAGAGGCTAACACCGGCTAGGATTGGGTTAGGTCTGGTATTTGCCATCAACTGGCTCATACTTTTGCATTTTTCACCTACTTGTTGGCCAGATCCTGGGCGTTTTCTGGGTTGGATCACGTAGTAATTTGGTACCACACTGAAACAGTGAGTTTATCTTGGATACAATCTATATTTTAGAGGATATCACCGGTTAGGTCAGGGTTAGGTCTGGTATTTGCCATCATCTGGCTCATACTGTCGCATTTTTCGCATAGTCTTTGGCCAGATCCTGGGCGTTTTCTGGTTTGGATCACGTAGTAATTTGGTACCACACTGAGACAGTGAGTTTATCTTGGATACAATCTATATTTTAGAGGATATCACCGGTTAGGTCAGGGTTGGGTCTGGTATTTGCCATCATTTGGCTCATACTGTCGCATTTTTCGCATACTTGTTGGCCAGATCCTGGGCGTTTTCTGGTTTGGCTTACGTAGTGATGTGGTACCATACTGCAACAGTGAGTTAAACCGGAATTCAATCTATATATTAGAGGATAACACCGGTTAGGTCAGGGTTAGGTCTGGTATTTGCCATCATCTGGCCCATACTTTCGCATTTTTCGCATACTTGTTGGCCAGATCCTGGGCGTTTTCTGGTTTGGATCACGTAGTAACGTAGCACCACTCTGAAACAGTGAGTTAAACCTGGATTCAATCTATATTTTAGAGGATAACACCGGTTAGGTTAGGGTTAGGTCTGGTATTTGCCATCATCTGGCTCAAACATTCGCATTTTTCGCATACTTGTTGGCCACATCCAGGGCGTTCTCTGGCTTGGATCACGTAGTAATGTGGTACCACACTGAAACAGTGAGTTAAACCTGGATTCAATCTATATTTTAGAGAATAACACCGGTTAGGTTTGGGTTAGGTTTGGTATTTGCCATCATCTGGCTCATACTTTCGCATTTTTCGCATACTTGTTGGCCAGATCCTGGGCGCTTTCTGGTTTGGATCACGTAGTAATGTAGCACCACTCTGAAACAGTGAGTTAAACCTGAATTCAATCTATATTTTAGAGTATAACACGGGTTAGGTCAGGGATAGGTCTGGTTTTTGCCATAATCTGGCTCATACTTTCGCATTTTTCGCATACTTGTTGGCCAGATGCTGGGCGTTTTCTGGTTTGGATCACGTAGTAATGTGGTACCACACTGAAACAGTGAGTTAATCCTGTTTTCGATGAATATATTAGAGGGTAACACCGGTTAGGTTTGGGTTAGGTCTGGTATTTGCCATCATCTGGCTCATACTTTCGCATTTTTCGCATACTTGTTGGCCAGATCCTGGGCGCTTTCTGGTTTGGATCACGTAGTAATCTAGCACCACTCTGAAACAGTCAGTTAAACCTGGATTCAACCTATATTTTAGAGGATATCACCGGTTAGGTCAGGGTTAGGTCTGGTATTTGCCATAATCTGGCTCATACATTCGCATTTTTCGCATACTTGTTGGCCAGATCCTGGGCGTTTTCTGGTTTGGATCACGTAGTAATGTGGAACCACAATGAAACAGTGAGTTAAACCTGGATTCAATCTATATTTTAGAGGATAACACCGGTTAGGTTTGGGTTAGGTCTGGTATTTGCCATCATCTGGCTCATACGTTCGCATTTTTCGCATACTTGTTGGCCAGATCCAGGGCGTTTTCTGGTTTGGATCACGTAGTAATGTAGCACCACTCTGAAACAGTGAGTTAAACCTGGATTCAATCTATATTTTAGAGGATAACACCGGTTAGGTTAGGGTTAGGTCTGGTGTTTGCCATCATCTGGCTCAAACATTCGCATTTTTCGCATACTTTTTGGCCAGATCCTGGGCGTTTTCTGGGTTCGATCACATAGTAACGTGGTGCCACACTGCAACAGTGAGCTAAAGCTGGATTCTATCTATATTTTACAAGATAACACCGGTTAGGTCAGGGTTAGGTCTAGTATTTGCCATCATCTGGCTCATACTTTCGCATTTTTCGCATACTTTTTGGCCAGATCCTGGGCGTTTTCTGGTTTGGATCACGTTGTAATGTGGTACCACACTGAAACAGTGAGTTAATCTTGGTTTCGATCTATATATTAGAGGCTAACACCGGCTAGGATTGGGTTAGGTCTGGTATTTGCCATCATCTGGCTCATGCTTTCGCATTTTTCGCATACTTGTTGGCCAGATCCTGGGCGTTTTCTGGTTTGGATCACGTTGTGATGTGGTACCACACTGAAACAGTGAGTTAATCTTGGTTTCGATCTATATATTAGAGGCTAACACCGGCTAGGATTGGGTTAGGTCTGGTATTTGCCATCAACTGGCTCATACTTTTGCATTTTTCACCTACTTGTTGGCCAGATCCTGGGCGTTTTCTGGGTTCGATCACGTAGTAATTTGGTACCACACTGAAACAGTGAGTTTATCTTGGATACAATCTATATTTTAGAGGATATCACCGGTTAGGTCAGGGTTAGGTCTGGTATTTGCCATCATCTGGCTCATACTGTCGCATTTTTCGCATAGTCTTTGGCCAGATCCTGGGCGTTTTCTGGTTTGGATCACGTAGTAATTTGGTATCACACTGAAACAGTGAGTTTATCTTGGATACAATCTATATTTTAGAGGATATCACCGGTTAGGTCAGGGTTGGGTCTGGTATTTGCCATCATTTGGCTCATACTGTCGCATTTTTCGCATACTTGTTGGCCAGATCCTGGGCGTTTTCTGGTTTGGCTTACGAAGTGATGTGGTACCATACTGCAACAGTGAGTTAAACCTGAATTCAATCTATATATTAGAGGATAACACCGGTTAGGTCAGGGTTAGGTCTGGTATTTGCCATCATCTGGCCCATACTTTCGCATTTTTCGCATACTTGTTGGCCAGATCCTGGGCGTTTTCTGGTTTGGATCACGTAGTAATGTAGCACCACTCTGAAACAGTGAGTTAAAACTGGATTCAATCTATATTTTAGAGCATAACACCGGTTAGGTTAGGGTTAGGTCTGGTATTTGCCATCATCTGGCTCAAACATTCGCATTTTTCGCATACTTGTTGGCCACATCCAGGGCGTTCTCTGGCTTGGATCACGTAGTAATGTGGTACCACACTGAAACAGTGAGTTAAACCTGGATTCAATCTATATTTTAGAGAATAACACCGGTTAGGTTTGGGTTAGGTTTGGTATTTGCCATCATCTGGCTCATACTTTCGCATTTTTCGCATACTTGTTGGCCAGATCCTGGGCGCTTTCTGGTTTGGATCACGTAGTAATGTTGCACCACTCTGAAACAGTGAGTTAAACCTGAATTCAATCTATATTTTAGAGTATAACACGGGTTAGGTCAGGGATAGGTCTGGTTTTTGCCATAATCTGGCTCATACTTTCGCATTTTTCGCATACTTGTTGGCCAGATCCTGGGCGTTTTCTGGTTTGGATCACGTAGTAATGTGGTACCACACTGAAACAGTGAGTTAATCCTGTTTTCGATGAATATATTAGAGGGTAACACCGGTTAGGTTTGGGTTAGGTCTGGTATTTGCCATCATCTGGCTCATACTTTCGCATTTTTCGCATACTTGTTGGCCAGATCCTGGGCGCTTTCTGGTTTGGATCACGTTGTAATCTAGCACCACTCTGAAACAGTCAGTTAAACCTGGATTCAACCTATATTTTAGAGGATATCACCGGTTAGGTCAGGGTTAGGTCTGGTATTTGCCATAATCTGGCTTATACATTCGCATTTTTCGCATACTTGTTGGCCAGATCCTGGGCGTTTTCTGGTTTGGATCACGTAGTAATGTGGAACCACAATGAAACAGTGAGTTAAACCTGGATTCAATCTATATTTTAGAGGATAACACCGGTTAGGTTTGGGTTAGGTCTGGTATTTGCCATCATCTGGCTCATACGTTCGCATTTTTCGCATACTTGTTGGCCAGATCCAGGGCGTTTTCTGGTTTGGATCACGTAGTAATGTAGCACCACTCTGAAACAGTGAGTTAAACCTGGATTCAATCTATATTTTAGAGGATAACACCGGTTAGGTTAGGGTTAGGTCTGGTGTTTGCCATCATCTGGCTCAAACATTCGCATTTTTCGCATACTTTTTGGCCAGATCCTGGGCGTTTTCTGGGTTCGATCACATAGTAATGTGGTGCCACACTGCAACAGTGAGCTAAAGCTGGATTCTATCTATATTTTACAAGATAACACCGGTTAGGTCAGGGTTAGGTCTAGTATTTGCCATCATCTGGCTCATGCTTTCGCATTTTTCGCATACTTGTTGGCCAGATCCTGGGCGTTTTCTGGTTTGGATCACGTTGTGATGTGGTACCACACTGAAACAGTGAGTTAATCTTGGTTTCGATCTATATATTAGAGGCTAACACCGGCTAGGATTGGGTTAGGTCTGGTATTTGCCATCAACTGGCTCATACTTTTGCATTTTTCACCTACTTGTTGGCCAGATCCTGGGCGTTTTCTGGGTTGGATCACGTAGTAATTTGGTACCACACTGAAACAGTGAGTTTATCTTGGATACAATCTATATTTTAGAGGATATCACCGGTTAGGTCAGGGTTAGGTCTGGCATTTGCCATCATCTGGCTCATACTGTCGCATTTTTCGCATACTCTTTGGCCAGATCCTGGGTGTTTTCTGGTTTGGATCACGTAGTAAATTGGTACCACACTGAAACAGTGAGTTTATCTTGGATACAATCTATATTTTAGAGGATATCACCGGTTAGGTCAGGGTTGGGTCTGGTATTTGCCATCATTTGGCTCATACTGTCGCATTTTTCGCATACTTGTTGGCCAGATCCTGGGCGTTTTCTGGTTTGGCTTACGTAGTGATGTGGTACCATACTGCAACAGTGAGTTAAACCTGAATTCAATCTATATATTAGAGGATAACACCGGTTAGGTCAGGGTTAGGTCTGGTATTTGCCATCATCTGGCCCATACTTTCGCATTTTTCGCATACTTGTTGGCCAGATCCTGGGCGTTTTCTGGTTTGGATCACGTAGTAATGTAGCACCACTCTGAAACAGTGAGTTAAACCTGGATTCAATCTATATTTTAGAGGATAGCACCGGTTAGGTTAGGGTTAGGTCTGGTATTTGCCATCATCTGGCTCAAACATTCGCATTTTCCGCATACTTGTTGGCCAGATCCAGGGCGTTCTCTGGCTTGGATCACGTAGTAATGTGGTACCACACTGAAACAGTGAGTTAAACCTGGATTCAATCTATATTTTAGAGGATAACACCGGTTAGGTTTGGGTTAGGTCTGGTATTTGCCATCATCTGGCTCATACTGTCGCATTTTTCGCATACTCTTTGGCCAGATCCTGGGCGTTTTCTGGTTTGGATCACGTAGTAATTTGGTACCACACTGAAACAGTGAGTTTATCTTGGATACAATCTATATTTTAGAGGATATCACCGGTTAGGTCAGGGTTGGGTCTGGTATTTGCCATCATTTGGCTCATACTGTCGCAATTTTCCCCACATTCTTGTTGGCCAGATCCTGGGCGTTTTCTGGTTTGGCTTACGTAGTGATGTGGTACCATACTGCAACAGTGAGTTAAACCTGAATTCAATCTATATATTAGAGGATAACACCGGTTAGGTCAGGGTTAGGTCTGGTATTTGCCATCATCTGGCCCATACTTTCGCATTTTTCGCATACTTGTTGGCCAGATCCTGGGCGTTTTCTGGTTTGGATCACGTAGTAATGTAGCACCACTCTGAAACAGTGAGTTAAACCTGGATTCAATCTATATTTTAGAGGATAACACCGGTTAGGTTAGGGTTAGGTCTGGTATTTGCCATCATCTGGCTCAAACATTCGCATTTTTCGCATACTTGTTGGCCAGATCCAGGGCGTTTTCTGGGTTGGATCAGGTAGTAGTGTGGTACCACACTGAAACAGTGAGTTAAACCTGGATTCAATCTATATTTTAGAGGATAACACCGGTTAGGTCAGGGTTAGGCCTGGTATTTGCCATCATCTGGCTCAAACATTCGCATTTTTCGCATACTTGTTGGCCAGATCCTGGGCGTTTTCTGGTTTGGCTTACGTAGTGATGTGGTACCATACTGCAACAGTGAGTTAAACCTGAATTCAATCTATATATTAGAGGATAACACCGGTTAGGTCAGGGTTAGGTCTGGTATTTGCCATCATCTGGCTCATACTGTCGCATTTTTCGCATACTCTTTGGCCAGATCCTGGGCGTTTTCTGGTTTGGATCACGTAGTAATTTGGTACCACACTGAAACAGTGAGTTTATCTTGGATACAATCTATATTTTAGAGGATATCACCGGTTAGGTCAGGGTTGGGTCTGGTATTTGCCATCATTTGGCTCATACTGTCGCAATTTTCCCCACATTCTTGTTGGCCAGATCCTGGGCGTTTTCTGGTTTGGCTTACGTAGTGATGTGGTACCATACTGCAACAGTGAGTTAAACCTGAATTCAATCTATATATTAGAGGATAACACCGGTTAGGTCAGGGTTAGGTCTGGTATTTGCCATCATCTGGCCCATACTTTCGCATTTTTCGCATACTTGTTGGCCAGATCCTGGGCGTTTTCTGGTTTGGATCACGTAGTAATGTAGCACCACTCTGAAACAGTGAGTTAAACCTGGATTCAATCTATATTTTAGAGGATAACACCGGTTAGGTTAGGGTTAGGTCTGGTATTTGCCATCATCTGGCTCAAACATTCGCATTTTTCGCATACTTGTTGGCCAGATCCAGGGCGTTCTCTGGCTTGGATCACGTAGTAATGTGGTACCACACTGAAACAGTGAGTTAAACCTGGATTCAATCTATATTTTAGAGGATAACACCGGTTAGGTTTGGGTTAGGTCTGGTATTTGCCATCATCTGGCTCATACATTCGCATTTTTCGCATACTTGTTGGCCAGACCCTGGGCGCTTTCTGGTTTGGATCACGTAGTAATGTAGCACCACTCTGAAACAGTGAGTTAAACCTGGATTCAATCTATATTTTAGAGGATAACACCGGTTAGGTTAGGGTTAGGTCTGGTATTTGCCATCATCTGGCTCAAACATTCGCATTTTTCGCATACTTGTTGGCCAGATCCAGGGCGTTTTCTGGGTTGGATCAGGTAGTAGTGTGGTACCACACTGAAACAGTGAGTTAAACCTGGATTCAATCTATATTTTAGAGGATAACACCGGTTAGGTCAGGGTTAGGCCTGGTATTTGCCATCATCTGGCTCATACTTTCGCATTTTTCGCATACTTGTTGGCCAGATCCTGGGCGTTTTCTGGTTTGGATCATGTAGTAATGTGGTACCACACTCAAACAGTGAGTTAAACCTGGATCCAATCTATATTTTAGAAGAATAATAACAGATAGGTCAGCGTTAGGTCTGGTATTTGCCATCAACTGGCTCATACTTTCGCATTTTTCGCATACTTGTTGGCCAGATCCTGGGCGCTTTCTGGTTTGGATCACGTAGTAATGTAGCACCACTCTGAAACAGTGAGTTAAACCTGGATTCAATCTATATTTTAGAGGATAACACCGGTTAGGTTAGGGTTAGGTCTGGTATTTGCCATCATCTGGCTCAAACATTCGCATTTTTCGCATACTTGTTGGCCAGATCCAGGGCGTTCTCTGGGTTGGATCAGGTAGTAATGTGGTACCACACTGAAACAGTGAGTTAAACCTGGATTCAATCTATATTTTAGAGGATAACACCGGTTAGGTCAGGGTTAGGCCTGGTATTTGCCATCATCTGGCTCATACTTTCGCATTTTTCGCATACTTGTTGGCCAGATCCTGGGCGCTTTCTGGTTTGGATCACGTAGTAATGTAGCACCACTCTGAAACAGTGAGTTAAACCTGGATTCAATCTATATTTTAGAGGATAACACCGGTTAGGTTAGGGTTAGGTCTGGTATTTGCCATCATCTGGCTCAAACATTCGCATTTTTCGCATACTTGTTGGCCAGATCCAGGGCGTTCTCTGGCTTGGATCACGTAGTAATGTGGTACCACACTGAAACAGTGAGTTAAACCTGGATTCAATCTATATTTTAGAGGATAACACCGGTTAGGTTTGGGTTAGGTCTGGTATTTGCCATCATCTGGCTCATACTTTCGCATTTTTCGCATACTTGTTGGCCAGATCCTGGGCGTTTTCTGGTTTGGATCATGTAGTAATGTGGTACCACACTCAAACAGTGAGTTAAACCTGGATCCAATCTATATTTTAGAAGAATAATAACAGTTAGGTCAGCGTTAGGTCTGGTATTTGCCATCAACTGGCTCATACTTTCGCATTTTTCGCATACTTGTTGGCCAGATCCTGGGCGCTTTCTGGTTTGGATCACGTTGTGATGTGGTACCACACTGAAACAGTGAGTTAAACCTGGATTCAATCTGTATTTTAGAGGATAACATCGGTTAGGTTAGGGTTAGGTCTGGTATTTGCCATCATCTGGCTCAAACATTCGCATTTTTCGCATACTTGTTGGCCAGATCCAGGGCGTTCTCTGGGTTGGATCAGGTAGTAATGTGGTACCACACTGAAACAGTGAGTTAAACCTGGATTCAATCTATATTTTAGAGGATAACACCGGTTAGGTCAGGGTTAGGCCTGGTATTTGCCATCATCTGGCTCATACTTTCGCATTTTTCGCATACATGTTGGCCAGATCCTGGGCGCTTTCTGGTTTGGATCACGTAGTAATGTAGCACCACTCTGAAACAGTGAGTTAAACCTGGATTCAATCTATATTTTAGAGGATAACACCGGTTAGGTTAGGGTTAGGTCTGGTATTAGCCATCATCTGGCTCAAACATTCGCATTTTTCGCATACTTGTTGGCCAGATCCAGGGCGTTCTCTGGCTTGGATCACGTAGTAATGTGGTACCACACTGAAACAGTGAGTTAAACCTGGATTCAATCTATATTTTAGAGGATAACACCGGTTAGGTTTGGGTTAGGTCTGGTATTTGCCATCATCTGGCTCATACTTTCGCATTTTTCGCATACTTGTTGGCCAGATCCTGGGCGCTTTCTGGTTTGGATCACGTAGTAATGTAGCACCACTCTGAAACAGTGAGTTAAACCTGGATTCAATCTATATTTTAGAGGATAACACCGGTTAGGTCAGGGATAGGTCTGGTATTTGCCATCATCTGGCTCAAACATTCGCATTTTTCGCATACTTGTTGGCCAGATCCAGGGCGTTCTCTGGCTTGGATCACGTAGTAATGTGGTACCACACTGAAACAGTGAGTTAAACCTGGATTCAATCTATATTTTAGAGGATAACACCGGTTAGGTTTGGGTTAGGTCTGGTATTTGCCATCATCTGGCTCATACTTTCGCATTTTTCGCATACTTGTTGGCCAGATCCTGGGCGCTTTCTGGTTTGGATCACGTAGTAATGTAGCACCACTCTGAAACAGTGAGTTAAACCTGAATTCAATCTATATTTTAGAGTATAACACGGGTTAGGTCAGGGATAGGTCTGGTATTTGCCATCATCTGGCTCAAACATTCGCATTTTTCGCATACTTGTTGGCCAGATCCAGGGCGTTCTCTGGCTTGGATCACGTAGTAATGTGGTACCACACTGAAACAGTGAGTTAAACCTGGATTCAATCTATATTTTAGAGGATAACACCGGTTAGGTTTGGGTTAGGTCTGGTATTTGCCATCATCTGGCTCAAACATTCGCATTTTTCGCATACTTGTTGGCCAGATCCAGGGCGTTCTCTGGCTTGGATCACGTAGTAATGTGGTACCACACTGAAACAGTGAGTTAAACCTGGATTCAATCTATATTTTAGAGGATAACACCGGTTAGGTTTGGGTTAGGTCTCGTATTTGCCATCATCTGGCTCATACTTTCGCATTTTTCGCATACTTGTTGGCCAGATCCTGGGCGTTTTTTGCGTTGGATCACGTACTAATGTGGTACCACACTGAAACAGTGAGTTAAACCTGGATTCAATCCATATTTTAGAGGATAACACCGGTTAGGTTTGGGTTAGGTCTGGTATTTGCCATCATCTGGCTCATACGTTCGCATTTTTCGCATACTTGTTGGCCAGATCCAGGGCGTTTTCTGGTTTGGATCACGTAGTAATGTAGCACCACTCTGAAACAGTGAGTAAAACCTGGATTCAATCTATATTTTAGAGGATAACACCGGTTAGGTGAGGGTTAGGTCTGATATTTGCCATCATCTGGCTCAAACATTCGCATTTTTCGCATACTTGTTGGCCAGATCCTGGGCGTTTTCTGGTTTGGATCATGTAGTAATGTGGTACCACACTCAAACAGTGAGTTAAACCTGGATCCAATCTATATTTTAGAAGAATAATAACAGTTAGGTCAGCGTTAGGTCTGGTATTTGCCATCAACTGGCTCATACTTTCGCATTTTTCACCTACTTGTTGGCCAGATCCTGGGCGTTTTCTGGTTTGGGTCACGTAGTAATGTGGTGCCACACTGCCACAGTGAGTTACAGCTGCATTCTATCCATATTTTACAGGATAACACCGGTTAGGTCAGGGTTAGGTTTGGTATTTGCCATCATCTGGCTCATACTTTCGCATTTTTCGCATACTTGTTGGCCAGATCCTGGGCGCTTTCTGGTTTGGATCACGTAGTAATTTGGTGCCACACTGAAACAGTGAGTTTATCTTGGATACAATCTATATTTTAGAGGATATCACCGGTTAGGTCAGGGTTAGGTCTGGTATTTGCCATCATCTGGCTCATACTTTTGCATTTTTCACCTACTTGTTGGCCAGATCCTGGGCGTTTTCTGGGTTGGATCACGTAGTAATTTGGTACCACACTGAAACAGTGAATTTATCTTGGATACAATCTATATTTTAGAGGATATCACCGGTTAGGTCAGGGTTAGGTCTGGTATTTGCCATCATCTGGCTCATACTGTCGCATTTTTCGCATACTTTTTGGCCAGATCCTGGGCGTTTTCTGGTTTGGATCACGTAGTAATTTGGTACCACACTGAAACAGTGAGTTTATCTTGGATACAATCTATATTTTAGAGGATATCACCGGTTAGGTCAGGGTTAGGTCTGGTATTTGCCATCATCTGGCTCATACTGTCGCATTTTTCGCATACTTTTTGGCCAGATCCTGGGCGTTTTCTGGTTTGGATCACGTAGTAATTTGGTACCACACTGAAACAGTGAGTTTATCTTGCATACAATCTATATTTTAGAGGATATCACCGGTTAGGTCAGGGTTGGGTCTGGTATTTGCCATCATCTGGCTCATGCTTTCGCATTTTTCGCATACTTGTTGGCCAGAACCTGGGCGTTCTCTGGCTTGGATCATGTAGTAATGTGGTACCACACTGAAACAGTGAGTTAAACCTGGATTCAATCTATATTTTAGAGGATAACACCGGTTAGGTTAGGGTTAGGTCCGGTATTTGCCATCATCTGGCTCAAACATTCGCATTTTTCGCATACTTTTTGGCCTGATCCTGGGCGTTTTCTGGTTTGGATCACGTAGTAATGTAGCACCACTCAGAAACAGTGAGTTAAACCTGGATTCAATCTATATTTTAGAGGATAACACCGGTTAGGTTTGGGTTAGGTCTGGTATTTGCCATCATCTGGCTCATACGTTCGCATTTTTCGCATACTTGTTGGCCAGATCCAGGGCGTTTTCTGGTTTGGATCACGTAGTAATGTAGCACCACTCTGAAACAGTGAGTTAAACCTGGATTCAATCTATATTTTAGAGGATAACACCGGTTAGGTTAGGGTTAGGTCTGGTATTTGCCATCATCTGGCTCAAACATTCGCATTTTTCGCATACTCTTTGGCCAGATCCTGGGCGTTTTCTGGTTTGGATCACGTAGTAATTTGGTACCACACTGAAACAGTGAGTTTATCTTGGATACAATCTATATTTTAGAGGATATCACCGGTTAGGTCAGGCTTGGGTCTGGTATTTGCCATCATCTGGATCATGCTTTCGCATTTTTCGCATACTTGTTGGCCAGAACCTGGGCGTTCTCTGGCTTGGATCACGTAGTAATGTGGTACCACACTGCAACAGTGAGTTAAACCTGGATTCAATCTATATTTAAGAGGATAACACCGATTAGGATTCGGTTAGGTCTGGTATTTACCATCATCTGGCTCATATTTTCGTATCTTTCGCATACTTGTTGGCCAGATCCTGGGCGTTTTCTGGTTTGGATCACGTAGTAATGTGGTACCAGACTGAAACAGTGAGTTAATCCTGTTTTCGATGAATATATTAGAGGGTAACACCGGTTAGGTTTGGGTTAGGTCTGGTATTTGCCATCATCTGGCTCATACTTTCGCATTTTTCACCTACTTGTTGGCCAGATCCTGGGCGTTTTCTGCTTTGGATCACGTAGTAATGTGGTACCACACTCAAACAGTGAGTTAAACCCGGATCCAATCTATATTTTAGAGGAATAACAACAGTTAGGTCAGCGTTAGATCTGGTATTTGCCATCAACTGGCTCATACTTTCGCATTTTTCACCTACTTGTTGGCCAGATCCTGGGCGTTTTCTGCTTTGGATCACGTAGTAATGTGGTACCACACTCAAACAGTGAGTTTAACCCGGATCCAATCTATATTTTAGAGGAATAACAACAGTTAGGTCAGCGTTAGGTCTGGTATTTGCCATCAACTGGCTCATACTTTTGCATTTTTCACCTACTTGTTGGCCAGATCCTGGGCGTTTTCTGGGTTGGATCACGTAGTAATTTGGTACCACACTGAAACAGTGAGTTTATCTTGGATACAATCTATATTTTAGAGGATAACACCGATTAGGATTCGGTTAGGTCTGGTATTTGCCATCATCTGGCTCATACGTTCGCATTTTTCGCATACTTGTTGGCCAGATCCTGGGCGCTTTCTGGTTTGGATCACGTAGTAATGTGGTACCACACTCAAACAGTGAGTTAAACCCGGATACAATGTATATTTTAGAAGAATAACAACAGTTAGGTCAGCGTTAAGTCTGGTATTTGCCATCAACTGGCTCATACTTTCGCATTTTTCACCTACTTGTTGGCCAGATCCTGGGCGTTTTCTGGGTTGGATCACGTAGTAATGTGGTACCACAGTGAAACAGTGAGTTAAACCTGGATACAATCTATATTTTAGAGTATAACACGGGTTAGGTCAGGGATAGGTCTGGTTTTTGCCATAATCTGGCTCATACTTTCGCATTTTTCGCATACTTGTTGGCCAGATCCTGGGCGTTTTCTGGTTTGGATCACGTAGTAATGTGGTACCACACTGAAACAGTGAGTTAATCCTGTTTTCGATGAATATATTAGAGGGTAACACCGGTTAGGTTTGGGTTAGGTCTGGTATTTGCCATCATCTGGCTCATACTTTCGCATTTTTCGCATACTTTTTGGCCAGATCCTGGGCGTTTTCTGGTTTGGATCACGTAGTAATATGGAACCACAATGAAACAGTGAGTTAAACCTGGATTCAATCTATATTTCAGAGGATAACACCGGTTAGGTTTGGGTTAGGTCTGGTATTTGCCATCATCTGGCTCATACGTTCGCATTTTTCGCATACTTGTTGGCCAGATCCTGGGCGTTTTCTGGTTTGGATCACGTAGTAATGTAGCACCACTCTGAAACAGTGAGTTAAACCTGGATTCAATCTATATTTTAGAGGATAACACCGGTTAGGTTAGGGTTAGGTCTGGTGTTTGCCATCATCTGGCTCAAACATTCGCATTTTTCGCATACTTTTTGGCCAGATCCTGGGCGTTTTCTGGTTTGGATCACGTAGTAATGTAGCACCACTCTGAAACAGTGAGTTAAACCTGGATTCAATCTATAGTTTAGAGGATAACACCGGTTAGGTCAGGGTTAGGCCTGGTATTTGCCATCATCTGGCTCATGCTTTCGCATTTTTCGCATACTTGTTGGCCAGAACCTGGGCGTTCTCTGGCTTGGATCACGTAGTGATGTGGTTCCACACTGCAACAGTGAGTTAAACCTGGATTCAATCTATATTTTAGAGGATAACACCGATTAGGATTGGGTTAGGTCTGGTATTTGCCATCATCTGGCTCATACTTTCGTATCTTTCGCATACTTGTTGGCCAGATCCTGGGCGTTTTCTGGTTTGGATCACGTAGTAATGTGGTACCACACTCAAACAGTGAGTTAAACCTGGATCCAATCTATATTTTAGAAGAATAATAACAGTTAGGTCAGCGTTAGGTCTGGTATTTGCTATCAACTGGCTCATACTTTCGCATTTTTCACCTACTTGTTGGCGAGATCCTGGGCGTTTTCTGGGTTCGATCACATAGTAATGTGGTGCCACACTGCAACAGTGAGCTAAAGCTGGATTCTATCTATATTTTACAGGATAACACCGGTTAGGTCAGGGTTAGGTCTAGTATTTGCCATCATCTGGCTCATACTTTCGCATTTTTCGCATACTTTTTGGCCAGATCCTGGGCGTTTTCTGGTTTGGATCACGTTGTAATGTGGTACCACACTGAAACTGTGAGTTAATCTTGGTTTCGATCTATATATTAGAGGCTAACACCGGCTAGGATTGGGTTAGGTCTGGTATTTGCCATCATCTGCCTCATGCTTTCGCATTTTTCGCATACTTGTTGGCCAGATCCGGGGCGTTTTCTGGTTTGGATCACGTTGTAATGTGGTACCACACTGAAACAGTGAGTTAATCTTGGTTTCGATCTATATATTAGAGGCTAACACCGGCTAGGATTGGGTTAGGTCTGGTATTTGCCATCAACTGGCTCATACTTTTGCATTTTTCACCTACTTGTTGGCCAGATCCTGGGCGTTTTCTGGGTTGGATCACGTAGTAATTTGGTACCACACTGAAACAGTGAGTTTATCTTGGATACAATCTATATTTTAGAGGATATCACCGGTTAGGTCAGGGTTAGGTCTGGTATTTGCCATCATCTGGCTCATACTGTCGCATTTTTCGCATACTCTTTGGCCAGATCCTGGGCGTTTTCTGGTTTGGATCACGTAGTAATTTGGTACCACACTGAAACAGTGAGTTTATCTTGGATACAATCTATATTTTAGAGGATATCACCGGTTAGGTCAGGGTTGGGTCTGGTATTTGCCATCATTTGGCTCATACTGTCGCATTTTTCGCATACTTGTTGGCCAGATCCTGGGCGTTTTCTGGTTTGGCTTACGTAGTGATGTGGTACCATACTGCAACAGTGAGTTAAACCTGAATTCAATCTATATATTAGAGGCTAACACCGGCTAGGATTGGGTTAGGTCTGGTATTTGCCATCATCTGGCTCATGCTTTCGCATTTTTCACATACTTGTTGGCCAGATCCTGGGCGTTTTCTGGTTTGGATCACGTTGTAATGTGGTACCACACTGAAACAGTGAGTTAATCTTGGTTTCGATCTATATATTAGAGGCTAACACCGGCTAGGATTGGGTTAGGTCTGGTATTTGCCATCAACTGGCTCATACTTTTGCATTTTTCACCTACTTGTTGGCCAGATCCTGGGCGTTTTCTGGGTTGGATCACGTAGTAATTTGGTACCACACTGAAACAGTGAGTTTATCTTGGATACAATCTATATTTTAGAGGATAACACCGATTAGGATTCGGTTAGGTCTGGTATTTGCCATCATCTGGCTCATACGTTCGCATTTTTCGCATACTTGTTGGCCAGATCCTGGGCGTTTTCTGGTTTGGATCACGTAGTAATTTGGTACCACACTGAAACAGTGAGTTTATCTTGGATACAATCTATATTTTAGAGGATATCACCGGTTAGGTCAGGGTTGGGTCTGGTATTTGCCATCATTTGGCTCATACTGTCGCATTTTTCGCATACTTGTTGGCCAGATCCTGGGCGTTTTCTGGTTTGGCTTACGTAGTGATGTGGTACCATACTGCAACAGTGAGTTAAACCTGAATTCAATCTATATATTAGAGGATAACACCGGTTAGGTCAGGGTTAGGTCTGGTATTTGCCATCATCTGGCCCATACTTTCGCATTTTTCGCATACTTGTTGGCCAGATCCTGGGCGTTTTCTGGTTTGGATCACGTAGTAATGTAGCACCACTCTGAAACAGTGAGTTAAACCTGGATTCAATCTATATTTTAGAGGATAACACCGGTTAGGTTAGGGTTAGGTCTGGTATTTGCCATCATCTGGCTCAAACATTCGCATTTTTCGCATACTTGTTGGCCAGATCCAGGGCGTTCTCTGGCTTGGATCACGTAGTAATGTGGTACCACACTGAAACAGTGAGTTAAACCTGGATTCAATCTATATTTTAGAGGATAACACCGGTTAGGTTTGGGTTAGGTCTGGTATTTGCCATCATCTGGCTCATACTTTCGCATTTTTCGCATACTTGTTGGCCAGATCCTGGGCGCTTTCTGGTTTGGATCACGTAGTAATGTAGCACCACTCTGAAACAGTGAGTTAAACCTGGATTCAATCTATATTTTAGAGGATAATACCGGTTAGGTTAGGGTTAGGTCTGGTATTTGCCATCATCTGGCTCAAACATTCGCATTTTTCGCATACTTGTTGGCCAGATCCAGGGCGTTCTCTGGCTTGGATCACGTAGTAATGTGGTACCACACTGAAACAGTGAGTTAAACCTGGATTCAATGTATATTTTAGAGGATAACACCGGTTAGGTTTGGGTTAGGTCTGGTATTTGCCATCATCTGGCTCATAATTTCGCATTTTTCGCATACTTGTTGGCCAGATCCTGGGCGCTTTCTGGTTTGGATCACGTAGTAATGTAGCACCACTCTGAAACAGTGAGTTAAACCTGAATACAATCTATATTTTAGAGTATAACACGGGTTAGGTCAGGGATAGGTCTGGTTTTTGCCATAATCTGGCTCATACTTTCGCATTTTTCGCATACTTGTTGGCCAGATCCTGGGCGTTTTCTGGTTTGGATCACGTAGTAATGTGGTACCACACTGAAACAGTGAGTTAATCCTGTTTTCGATGAATATATTAGAGGGTAACACCGGTTAGGTTTGGGTTAGGTCTGGTATTTGCCATCATCTGGCTCATACTTTCGCATTTTTCGCATACTTGTTGGCCAGATCCTGGGCGCTTTCTGGTTTGGATCACGTAGTAATCTAGCACCACTCTGAAACAGTCAGTTAAACCTGGATTCAACCTATATTTTAGAGGATATCACCGGTTAGGTCAGGGTTAGGTCTGGTATTTGCCATAATCTGGCTCATACATTCGCATTTTTCGCATACTTGTTGGCCAGATCCTGGGCGTTTTCTGGTTTGGATCACGTAGTAATGTGGAACCACAATGAAACAGTGAGTTAAACCTGGATTCAATCTATATTTTAGAGGATAACACCGGTTAGGTTTGGGTTAGGTCTGGTATTTGCCATCATGTGGCTCATACATTCGCATTTTTCGCATACTTGTTTGCCAGATCCAGGGCGTTTTCTGGTTTGGATCACGTAGTAATGTAGCACCACTCTGAAACAGTGAGTTAAACCTGGATTCAATCTATATTTTGGAGGATAACACCGGTTAGGTTAGGGTTAGGTCTGGTGTTTGCCATCATCTGGCTCAAACATTCGCATTTTTCGCATACTTTTTGGCCAGATCCTGGGCGTTTTCTGGGTTCGATCACGTTGTAATGTGGTACCACACTGAAACAGTGAGTTAATCTTGGTTTCGATCTATATATTAGAGGCTAACACCGGCTAGGATTGGGTTAGGTCTGGTGTTTGCCATCATCTGGCTCAAACATTCGCATTTTTCGCATACTTTTTGGCCAGATCCTGGGCGTTTTCTGGGTTCGATCACGTTGTAATGTGGTACCACACTGAAACAGTGAGTTAATCTTGGTTTCGATCTATATATTAGAGGCTAACACCGGCTAGGATTGGGTTAGGTCTGGTATTTGCCATCAACTGGCTCATACTTTTGCATTTTTCACCTACTTGTTGGCCAGATCCTGGGCGTTTTCTGGGTTGGATCACGTAGTAATTTGGTACCACACTGAAACAGTGAGTTTATCTTGGATACAATCTATATTTTAGAGGATATCACCGGTTAGGTCAGGGTTAGGTCTGGTATTTGCCATCATCTGGCTCATACTGTCGCATTTTTCGCATACTCTTTGGCCAGATCCTGGGCGTTTTCTGGTTTGGATCACGTAGTAATTTGGTACCACACTGAAACAGTGAGTTTATCTTGGATACAATCTATATTTTAGAGGATATCACCGGTTAGGTCAGGGTTGGGTCTGGTATTTGCCATCATTTGGCTCATACTGTCGCATTTTTCGCATACTTGTTGGCCAGATCCTGGGCGTTTTCTGGTTTGGCTTACGTAGTGATGTGGTACCATACTGCAACAGTGAGTTAAACCTGAATTCAATCTATATATTAGAGGATATCACCGGTTAGGTCAGGGTTAGGTCTGGTATTTGCCATCATCTGGCTCATACTGTCGCATTTTTCGCATACTGTTTGGCCAGATCCTGGGCGTTTTCTGGTTTGGATCACGTAGTAATTTGGTACCACACTGAAACAGTGAGTTTATCTTGGATACAATCTATATTTTAGAGGATATCACCGGTTAGGTCAGGGTTGGGTCTGGTATTTGCCATCATTTGGCTCATACTGTCGCATTTTTCGCATACTTGTTGGCCAGATCCTGGGCGTTTTCTGGTTTGGCTTACGTAGTGATGTGGTACCATACTGCAACAGTGAGTTAAACCTGAATTCAATCTATATATTAGAGGATAACACCGGTTAGGTCAGGGTTAGGTCTGGTATTTGCCATCATCTGGCCCATACTTTCGCATTTTTCGCATACTTGTTGGCCAGATCCTGGGCGTTTTCTGGTTTGGATCACGTAGTAATGTAGCACCACTCTGAAACAGTGAGTTAAACCTGGATTAAATCTATATTTTAGAGGATAACACCGGTTAGGTTAGGGTTAGGTCTGGTATTTGCCATCATCTGGCTCATACTTTCGCATTTTTCGCATACTTGTTGGCCAGATCCTGGGCGCTTTCTGGTTTGGATCACGTAGTAATCTAGCACCACTCTGAAACAGTCAGTTAAACCTGGATTCAACCTATATTTTAGAGGATATCACCGGTTAGGTCAGGGTTAGGTCTGGTATTTGCCATAATCTGGCTCATACATTCGCATTTTTCGCATACTTGTTGGCCAGATCCTGGGCGTTTTCTGGTTTGGATCACGTAGTAATGTGGAACCACAATGAAACAGTGAGTTAAACCTGGATTCAATCTATATTTTAGAGGATAACACCGGTTAGGTTTGGGTTAGGTCTGGTATTTGCCATCATGTGGCTCATACATTCGCATTTTTCGCATACTTGTTTGCCAGATCCAGGGCGTTTTCTGGTTTGGATCACGTAGTAATGTAGCACCACTCTGAAACAGTGAGTTAAACCTGGATTCAATCTATATTTTAGAGGATAACACCGGTTAGGTTAGGGTTAGGTCTGGTGTTTGCCATCATCTGGCTCAAACATTCGCATTTTTCGCATACTTTTTGGCCAGATCCTGGGCGTTTTCTGGGTTCGATCACGTTGTAATGTGGTACCACACTGAAACAGTGAGTTAATCTTGGTTTCGATCTATATATTAGAGGCTAACACCGGCTAGGATTGGGTTAGGTCTGGTATTTGCCATCATCTGGCTCATGCTTTCGCATTTTTCGCATACTTGTTGGCCAGATCCTGGGCGTTTTCTGGTTTGGATCACGTTGTAATGTGGTACCACACTGAAACAGTGAGTTAATCTTGGTTTCGATCTATATATTAGAGGCAAACACCGGCTAGGATTGGGTTAGGTCTGGTATTTGCCATCAACTGGCTCATACTTTTGCATTTTTCACCTACTTGTTGGCCAGATCCTGGGCGTTTTCTGGGTTGGATCACGTAGTAATTTGGTACCACACTGAAACAGTGAGTTTATCTTGGATACAATCTATATTTTAGAGGATATCACCGGTTAGGTCAGGGTTAGGTCTGGTATTTGCCATCATCTGGCTCATACTGTCACATTTTTCGCATACTCTTTGGCCAGATCCTGGGCGTTTTCTGGTTTGGATCACGTAGTAATTTGGTACCACACTGAAACAGTGAGTTTATCTTGGATACAATCTATATTTTAGAGGATATCACCGGTTAGGTCAGGGTTGGGTCTGGTATTTGCCATCATTTGGCTCATACTGTCGCATTTTTCGCATACTTGTTGGCCAGATCCTGGGCGTTTTCTGGTTTGGCTTACGTAGTGATGTGGTACCATACTGCAACAGTGAGTTAAACCTGAATTCAATCTATATATTAGAGGATATCACCGGTTAGGTCAGGGTTAGGTCTGGTATTTGCCATCATCTGGCTCATACTTTCGCATTTTTCGCATACTTGTTGGCCAGATCCTGGGCGCTTTCTGGTTTGGATCACGTAGTAATGTAGCACCACTCTGAAACAGTGAGTTAAACCTGGATTCAATCTATATTTTAGAGGATAACACCGGTTAGGTTAGGGTTAGGTCTGGTATTTGCCATCATTTGGCTCATACTGTCGCATTTTTCGCATACTTGTTGGCCAGATCCTGGGCGTTTTCTGGTTTGGCTTACGTAGTGATGTGGTACCATACTGCAACAGTGAGTTAAACCTGAATTCAATCTATATATTAGAGGATAACACCGGTTAGGTCAGGGTTAGGTCTGGTATTTGCCATCATCTGGCCCATACTTTCGCATTTTTCGCATACTTGTTGGCCAGATCCTGGGCGTTTTCTGGTTTGGATCACGTAGTAATGTAGCACCACTCTGAAACAGTGAGTTAAACCTGGATTAAATCTATATTTTAGAGGATAACACCGGTTAGGTTAGGGTTAGGTCTGGTATTTGCCATCATCTGGCTCAAACATTCGCATTTTTCGCATAATTGTTGGCCAGATCCAGGACGTTCTCTGGCTTGGATCACGTAGTAATGTGGTACCACACTGAAACAGTGAGTTAAACCTGGATTCAATCTATATTTTAGAGGATAACACCGGTTAGGTTTGGGTTAGGTCTGGTATTTGCCATCATCTGGCCCATACTTTCGCATTTTTCGCATACTTGTTGGCCAGATCCTGGGCGTTTTCTGGTTTGGATCACGTAGTAATGTAGCACCACTCTGAAACAGTGAGTTAAACCTGGATTAAATCTATATTTTAGAGGATAACACCGTTTAGGTTAGGGTTAGGTCTGGTATTTGCCATCATCTGGCTCATACTTTCGCATTTTTCGCATACTTGTTGGCCAGATCCTGGGCGCTTTCTGGTTTGGATCACGTAGTAATCTAGCACCACTCTGAAACAGTCAGTTAAACCTGGATTCAACCTATATTTTAGAGGATATCACCGGTTAGGTCAGGGTTAGGTCTGGTATTTGCCATAATCTGGCTCATACATTCGCATTTTTCGCATACTTGTTGGCCAGATCCTGGGCGTTTTCTGGTTTGGATCACGTAGTAATGTGGAACCACAATGAAACAGTGAGTTAAACCTGGATTCAATCTATATTTTAGAGGATAACACCGGTTAGGTTTGGGTTAGGTCTGGTATTTGCCATCATGTGGCTCATACATTCGCATTTTTCGCATACTTGTTTGCCAGATCCAGGGCGTTTTCTGGTTTGGATCACGTAGTAATGTAGCACCACTCTGAAACAGTGAGTTAAACCTGGATTCAATCTATATCTTAGAGGATAACACCGGTTAGGTTAGGGTTAGGTCTAGTGTTTGCCATCATCTGGCTCAAACATTCGCATTTTTCGCATACTTTTTGGCCAGATCCTGGGCGTTTTCTGGGTTCGATCACGTTGTAATGTGGTACCACACTGAAACAGTGAGTTAATCTTGGTTTCGATCTATATATTAGAGGCTAACACCGGCTAGGATTGGGTTAGGTCTGGTATTTGCCATCATCTGGCTCATGCTTTCGCATTTTTCGCATACTTGTTGGCCAGATCCTGGGCGTTTTCTGGTTTGGATCACGTTGTAATGTGGTACCACACTGAAACAGTGAGTTAATCTTGGTTTCGATCTATATATTAGAGGCAAACACCGGCTAGGATTGGGTTAGGTCTGGTATTTGCCATCAACTGGCTCATACTTTTGCATTTTTCACCTACTTGTTGGCCAGATCCTGGGCGTTTTCTGGGTTGGATCACGTAGTAATTTGGTACCACACTGAAACAGTGAGTTTATCTTGGATACAATCTATATTTTAGAGGATATCACCGGTTAGGTCAGGGTTAGGTCTGGTATTTGCCATCATCTGGCTCATACTGTCGCATTTTTCGCATACTCTTTGGCCAGATCCTGGGCGTTTTCTGGTTTGGATCACGTAGTAATTTGGTACCACACTGAAACAGTGAGTTTATCTTGGATACAGTCTATATTTTAGAGGATATCACCGGTTAGGTCAGGGTTGGGTCTGGTATTTGCCATCATTTGGCTCATACTGTCGCATTTTTCGCATACTTGTTGGCCAGATCCTGGGCGTTTTCTGGTTTGGCTTACGTAGTGATGTGGTACCATACTGCAACAGTGAGTTAAACCTGAATTCAATCTATATATTAGAGGATATCACCGGTTAGGTCAGGGTTAGGTCTGGTATTTGCCATCATCTGGCTCATACTGTCGCATTTTTCGCATACTCTTTGGCCAGATCCTGGGCGTTTTCTGGTTTGGATCACGTAGTAATTTGGTACCACACTGAAACAGTGAGTTTATCTTGGATACAATCTATATTTTAGAGGATAACACCGGTTAGGTTAGGGTTAGGTCTGGTATTTGCCATCATCTGGCTCAAACATTCGCATTTTTCGCATAATTGTTGGCCAGATCCAGGACGTTCTCTGGCTTGGATCACGTAGTAATGTGGTACCACACTGAAACAGTGAGTTAAACCTGGATTCAATCTATATTTTAGAGGATAACACCAGTTAGGTTTGGGTTAGGTCTGGTATTTGCCATCATCTGGCTCATACTTTCGCATTTTTCGCATACTTGTTGGCCAGATCCTGGGCGCTTTCTGGTTTGGATCACGTAGTAATGTAGCACCACTCTGAAATAGTGAGTTAAACCTGGATTCAATCTATATTTTAGAGGATAACACCGGTTAGGTTAGGGTTAGGTCTGGTATTTGCCATCATCTGGCTCAAACATTCGCATTTTTCGCATACTTGTTGGCCAGATCCAGGGCGTTCTCTGGCTTGGATCACGTAGTAATGTGGTACCACACTGAAACAGTGAGTTAAACCTGGATTCAATCTATATTTTAGAGGATAACACCGGTTAGGTTTGGGTTACGTCTGGTATTTGCCATCATCTGGCTCATACTTTCGCATTTTTCGCATACTTGTTGGCCAGATCCTGGGCGCTTTCTGGTTTGGATCACGTAGTAATGTAGCACCACTCTGAAACAGTGAGTTAAACCTGGATTCAATCTATATTTTAGAGGATAACACCGGTTAGGTTAGGGTTAGGTCTGGTGTTTGCCATCATCTGGCTCAAACATTCGCATTTTTCGCATACTTTTCGGCCAGATCCTGGGCGTTTTCTGGGTTCGATCACGTTGTAATGTGGTACCACACTGAAACAGTGAGTTAATCTTGGTTTCGATCTATATATTAGAGGCTAACACCGGCTAGGATTGGGTTAGGTCTGGTATTTGCCATCATCTGGCTCATGCTTTCGCATTTTTCGCATACTTGTTGGCCAGATCCTGGGCGTTTTCTGGTTTGGATCACGTTGTAATGTGGTACCACACTGAAACAGTGAGTTAATCTTGGTTTCGATCTATATATTAGAGGCTAACACCGGCTAGGATTGGGTTAGGTCTGGTATTTGCCATCAACTGGCTCATACTTTTGCATTTTTCACCTACTTGTTGGCCAGATCCTGGGCGTTTTCTGGGTTGGATCACGTAGTAATTTGGTACCACACTGAAACAGTGAGTTTATCTTGGATACAATCTATATTTTAGAGGATATCACCGGTTAGGTCAGGGTTAGGTCTGGTATTTGCCATCATCTGGCTCATACTGTCGCATTTTTCGCATACTCTTTGGCCAGATCCTGGGCGTTTTCTGGTTTGCATCACGTAGTAATTTGGTACCACACTGAAACAGTGAGTTTATCTTGGATACAATCTATATTTTAGAGGATATCACCGGTTAGGTCAGGGTTGGGTCTGGTATTTGCCATCATTTGGCTCATACTGTCGCATTTTTCGCATACTTGTTGGCCAGATCCTGGGCGTTTTCTGGTTTGGCTTACGTAGTGATGTGGTACCATACTGCAACAGTGAGTTAAACCTGGATTAAATCTATATTTTAGAGGATAACACCGGTTAGGTTAGGGTTAGGTCTGGTATTTGCCATCATCTGGCTCAAACATTCGCATTTTTCGCATACTTGTTGGCCAGATCCAGGGCGTTCGCTGGCTTGGATCACGTAGTAATGTGGTACCACACTGAAACAGTGAGTTAAACCTGGATTCAATCTATATTTTAGAGGATAACACCGGTTAGGTTTGGGTTAGGTCTGGTATTTGCCATCATCTGGCTCATACTTTCGCATTTTTCGCATACTTGTTGGCCAGATCCTGGGCGCTTTCTGGTTTGGATCACGTAGTAATGTAGCACCACTCTGAAACAGTGAGTTAAACCTGGATTCAATCTATATTTTAGAGGATAACACCGGTTAGGTTAGGGTTAGGTCTGGTATTTGCCATCATCTGGCTCAAACATTCGCATTTTTCGCATACTTGTTGGCCAGATCCAGGGCGTTCTCTGGCTTGGATCACGTAGTAATGTGGTACCACACTGAAACAGTGAGTTAAACCTGGATTCAATCTATATTTTAGAGGATAACACCGGTTAGGTTTGGGTTAGGTCTGGTATTTGCCATCATCTGGCTCATACTTTCGCATTTTTCGCATACTTGTTGGCCAGATCCTGGGCGCTTTCTGGTTTGGATCACGTAGTAATGTAGCACCACTCTGAAACAGTGAGTTAAACCTGGATTCAATCTATATTTTAGAGGATAACACCGGTTAGGTTAGGGTTAGGTCTGGTATTTGCCATCATCTGGCTCAAACATTCGCATTTTTCGCATACTTGTTGGCCAGATCCAGGGCGTTTTCTGGGTTGGATCAGGTAGTAGTGTGGTACCACACTGAAACAGTGAGTTAAACCTGGATTCAATCTATATTTTAGAGGATAACACCGGTTAGGTCAGGGTTAGGCCTGGTATTTGCCATCATCTGGCTCATACTTTCGCATTTTTCGCATACTTGTTGGCCAGATCCTGGGCGCTTTCTGGTTTGGATCACGTAGTAATGTAGCACCACTCTGAAACAGTGAGTTAAACCTGGATTCAATCTATATTTTAGAGGATAACACCGGTTAGGTTAGGGTTAGGTCTGGTATTTGCCATCATCTGGCTCAAACATTCGCATTTTTCGCATACTTGTTGGCCAGATCCAGGGCGTTCTCTGGCTTGGATCACGTAGTAATGTGGTACCACACTGAAACAGTGAGTTAAACCTGGATTCAATCTATATTATAGAGGATAACACCGGTTAGGTTTGGGTTAGGTCTGGCATTTGCCATCATCTGGCTCATACTTTCGCATTTTTCGCATACTTGTTGGCCAGATCCTGGGCGCTTTCTGGTTTGGATCACGTAGTAATGTAGCACCACTCTGAAACAGTGAGTTAAACCTGAATTCAATCTATATTTTAGAGTATAACACGGGTTAGGTCAGGGATAGGTCTGGTTTTTGCCATAATCTGGCTCATACTTTCGCATTTTTCGTATACTTGTTGGCCAGATCCTGGGCGTTTTCTGGTTTGGATCACGTAGTAATGTGGTACCACACTGAAACAGTGAGTTAATCCTGTTTTCGATGAATATATTAGAGGGTAACACCGGTTAGGTTTGGGTTAGGTCTGGTATTTGCCATCATCTGGCTCATAGCTTCGCATTTTTCGCATACTTGTTGGCCAGATCCTGGGCGCTTTCTGGTTTGGATCACGTAGTAATCTAGCACCACTCTGAAACAGTCAGTTAAACCTGGATTCAACCTATATTTTAGAGGATATCACCGGTTAGGTCAGGGTTATGTCTGGTATTTGCCATAATCTGGCTCATACATTCGCATTTTTCGCATACTTGTTGGCCAGATCCTGGGCGTTTTCTGGTTTGGATCACGTAGTAATGTGGAACCACAATGAAACAGTGAGTTAAACCTGGATTCAATCTATATTTTAGAGGATAACACCGGTTAGGTTTGGGTTAGGTCTGGTATTTGCCATCATCTGGCTCATACGTTCGCATTTTTCGCATACTTGTTGGCCAGATCCAGGGCGTTCTCTGGCTTGGATCACGTAGTAATGTGGTACCACACTGAAACAGTGAGTTAAACCTGGATTCAATCTATACTTTAGAGGATAACACCGGTTAGGTTTGGGTTAGGTCTAGTACTTGCCATCATCTGGCTCATACTTTCGCATTCTTCGCATACTTTTTGGCCAGATCCTGGGCGTTTTCTGGGTTCGATCACATAGTAATGTGGTGCCACACTGCAACAGTGAGCTAAAGCTGGATTCTATCTATATTTTACAGGATAACACCGGTTAGGTCAGGGTTAGGTCTAGTATTTGCCATCATCTGGCTCATACTTTCGCATTTTTCGCATACTTTTTGGCCAGATCCTGGGCGTTTTCTGGTTTGGATCACGTTGTAATGTGGTACCACACTGAAACAGTGAGTTAATCTTGGTTTCGATCTATATATTAGAGGCTAACACCGGCTAGGATTGGGTTAGGTCTGGTATTTGCCATCATCTGGCTCATGCTTTCGCATTTTTCGCATACTTGTTGGCCAGATCCTGGGCGTTTTCTGGTTTGGATCACGTTGTAATGTGGTACCACACTGAAACAGTGAGTTAATCTTGGTTTCGATCTATATATTAGAGGCTAACACCGGCTAGGATTGGGTTAGGTCTGGTATTTGCCATCAACTGGCTCATACTTTTGCATTTTTCACCTACTTGTTGGCCAGATCCTGGGCGTTTTCTGGGTTGGATCACGTAGTAATTTGGTACCACACTGAAACAGTGAGTTTATCTTGGATACAATCTATATTTTAGAGGATATCACCGGTTAGGTCAGGGTTGGGCCTGGTATTTGCCATCATTTGGCTCATACTGTCGCATTTTTCGCATACTTGTTGGCCAGATCCTGGGCGTTTTCTGGTTTGGCTTACGTAGTGATGTGGTACCATACTGCAACAGTGAGTTAAACCTGAATTCAATCTATATATTAGAGGATAACACCGGTTAGGTCAGGGTTAGGTCTGGTATTTGCCATCATCTGGCCCATACTTTCGCATTTTTCGCATACTTGTTGGCCAGATCCTGGGCGTTTTCTGGTTTGGATCTCGTAGTAATGTAGCACCACTCTGAAACAGTGAGTTAAACCTGGATTCAATCTATATTTTAGAGGATAACACCGGTTAGGTTAGGGTTAGGTCTGGTATTTGCCATCATCTGGCTCAAACATTCGCATTTTTCGCATACTTGTTGGCCAGATCCAGGGCGTTCTCTGGCTTGGATCACGTAGTAATGTGGTACCACACTGAAACAGTGAGTTATACCTGGATTCAATCTATATTTTAGAGGATAACACCGGTTAGGTTTGGGTTAGGTCTGGTTTTTGCCATCATCTGGCTCATACTGTCGCATTTTTCGCATACTCTTTGGCCAGATCCTGGGCGTTTTCTGGTTTGGATCACGTAGTAATTTGGTACCACACTGAAACAGTGAGTTTATCTTGGATACAATCTATATTTTAGAGGATATCACCGGTTAGGTCAGGGTTGGGTCTGGTATTTGCCATCATTTGGCTCATACTGTCGCATTTTTCGCATACTTGTTGGCCAGATCCTGGGCGTTTTCTGGTTTGGCTTACGTAGTGATGTGGTACCATACTGCAACAGTGAGTTAAACCTGAATTCAATCTATATATTAGAGGATAACACCGGTTAGGTCGGGGTTAGGTCTGGTATTTGCCATCATCTGGCCCATACTTTCGCATTTTTCGCATACTTGTTGGCCAGATCCTGGGCGTTTTCTGGTTTGGATCACGTAGTAATGTAGCACCACTCTGAAACAGTGAGTTAAACCTGGATTCAATCTATATTTTAGAGGATAACACCGGTTAGGTTTGGGTTAGGTCTGGTATTTGCCATCATCTGGCTCATACTTTCGCATTTTTCGCATACTTGTTGGCCAGATCCTGGGCGCTTTCTGGTTTGGATCACGTAGTAATGTAGCACCACTCTGAAACAATGAGTTAAACCTGGATTCAATCTATATTTTAGAGGATAACACCGGTTAGGTTAGGGTTAGGTCTGGTATTTGCCATCATCTGGCTCAAACATTCGCATTTTTCGCATACTTGTTGGCCAGATCCAGGGCGTTTTCTGGGTTGGATCAGGTAGTAGTGTGGTACCACACTGAAACAGTGAGTTAAACCTGGATTCAATCTATATTTTAGAGGATAACACCGGTTAGGTCAGGGTTAGGCCTGGTATTTGCCATCATCTGGCTCATACTTTCGCATTTTTCGCATACTTGTTGGCCAGATCCTGGGCGTTTTCTGGTTTGGATCATGTAGTAATGTGGTACCACACTCAAACAGTGAGTTAAACCTGGATCCAATCTATATTTTAGAAGAATAATAACAGTTAGGTCAGCGTTAGGTCTGGTATTTTGCCATCAACTGGCTCATACTTTCGCATTTTTCGCATACTTGTTGGCCAGATCCTGGGCGCTTTCTGGTTTGGATCACGTAGTAATGTAGCACCACTCTGAAACAGTGAGTTAAACCTGGATTCAATCTATATTTTAGAGGATAACACCGGTTAGGTTAGGGTTAGGTCTGGTATTTGCCATCATCTGGCTCAAACATTCGCATTTTTCGCATACTTGTTGGCCAGATCCAGGGCGTTTTCTGGGTTGGATCAGGTAGTAGTGTGGTACCACACTGAAACAGTGAGTTAAACCTGGATTCAATCTATATTTTAGAGGATAACACCGGTTAGGTCAGGGTTAGGCCTGGTATTTGCCATCATCTGGCTCATACTTTCGCATTTTTCGCATACTTGTTGGCCAGATCCTGGGCGCTTTCTGGTTTGGATCACGTAGTAATGTAGCACCACTCTGAAACAGTGAGTTAAACCTGGATTCAATCTATATTTTAGAGGATAACACCGGTTAGGTTAGGGTTAGGTCTGGTATTTGCCATCATCTGGCTCAAACATTCGCATTTTTCGCATACTTGTTGGCCAGATCCAGGGCGTTCTCTGGCTTGGATCACGTAGTAATGTGGTACCACACTGAAACAGTGAGTTAAACCTGGATTCAATCAATATTTTAGAGGATAACACCGGTTAGGTTTGGGTTAGGTCTGGTATTTGCCATCATCTGGCTCATACTTTCGCATTTTTCGCATACTTGTTGGCCAGATCCTGGGCGCTTTCTGGTTTGGATCACGTAGTAATGTAGCACCACTCTGAAACAGTGAGTTAAACCTGGATTCAATCTATATTTTAGAGGATAACACCGGTTAGGTTAGGGTTAGGTCTGGTATTTGCCATCATCTGGCTCAAACATTCGCATTTTTCGCATACTTGTTGGCCAGATCCAGGGCGTTTTCTGGGTTGGATCAGGTAGTAGTGTGGTACCACACTGAAACAGTGAGTTAAACCTGGATTCAATCTATATTTTAGAGGATAACACCGGTTAGGTCAGGGTTAGGCCTGGTATTTGCCATCATCTGGCTCATACTTTCGCATTTTTCGCATACTTGTTGGCCAGATCCTGGGCGCTTTCTGGTTTGGATCACGTAGTAATGTAGCACCACTCTGAAACAGTGAGTTAAACCTGGATTCAATCTATATTTTAGAGGATAACACCGGTTAGGTTAGGGTTAGGTCTGGTATTTGCCATCATCTGGCTCAAACATTCGCATTTTTCGCATACTTGTTGGCCAGATCCAGGGCGTTCTCTGGCTTGGATCACGTAGTAATGTGGTACCACACTGAAACAGTGAGTTAAACCTGGATTCAATCTATATTATAGAGGATAACACCGGTTAGGTTTGGGTTAGGTCTGGCATTTGCCATCATCTGGCTCATACTTTCGCATTTTTCGCATACTTGTTGGCCAGATCCTGGGCGCTTTCTGGTTTGGATCACGTAGTAATGTAGCACCACTCTGAAACAGTGAGTTAAACCTGAATTCAATCTATATTTTAGAGTATAACACGGGTTAGGTCAGGGATAGGTCTGGTTTTTGCCATAATCTGGCTCATACTTTCGCATTTTTCGTATACTTGTTGGCCAGATCCTGGGCGTTTTCTGGTTTGGATCACGTAGTAATGTGGTACCACACTGAAACAGTGAGTTAATCCTGTTTTCGATGAATATATTAGAGGGTAACACCGGTTAGGTTTGTGTTAGGTCTGGTATTTGCCATCATCTGGCTCATAGCTTCGCATTTTTCGCATACTTGTTGGCCAGATCCTGGGCGCTTTCTGGTTTGGATCACGTAGTAATCTAGCACCACTCTGAAACAGTCAGTTAAACCTGGATTCAACCTATATTTTAGAGGATATCACCGGTTAGGTCAGGGTTAGGTCTGGTATTTGCCATAATCTGGCTCATACATTCGCATTTTTCGCATACTTGTTGGCCAGATCCTGGGCGTTTTCTGGTTTGGATCACGTAGTAATGTGGAACCACAATGAAACAGTGAGTTAAACCTGGATTCAATCTATATTTTAGAGGATAACACCGGTTAGGTTTGGGTTAGGTCTGGTATTTGCCATCATCTGGCTCATACGTTCGCATTTTTCGCATACTTGTTGGCCAGATCCAGGGCGTTCTCTGGCTTGGATCACGTAGTAATGTGGTACCACACTGAAACAGTGAGTTAAACCTGGATTCAATCTATATTTTAGAGGATAACACCGGTTAGGTTTGGGTTAGGTCTAGTACTTGCCATCATCTGGCTCATACTTTCGCATTCTTCGCATACTTTTTGGCCAGATCCTGGGCGTTTTCTGGGTTCGATCACATAGTAATGTGGTGCCACACTGCAACAGTGAGCTAAAGCTGGATTCTATCTATATTTTACAGGATAACACCGGTTAGGTCAGGGTTAGGTCTAGTATTTGCCATCATCTGGCTCATACTTTCGCATTTTTCGCATACTTTTTGGCCAGATCCTGGGCGTTTTCTGGTTTGGATCACGTTGTAATGTGGTACCACACTGAAACAGTGAGTTAATCTTGGTTTCGATCTATATATTAGAGGCTAACACCGGCTAGGATTGGGTTAGGTCTGGTATTTGCCATCATCTGGCTCATGCTTTCGCATTTTTCGCATACTTGTTGGCCAGATCCTGGGCGTTTTCTGGTTTGGATCACGTTGTAATGTGGTACCACACTGAAACAGTGAGTTAATCTTGGTTTCGATCTATATATTAGAGGCTAACACCGGCTAGGATTGGGTTAGGTCTGGTATTTGCCATCAACTGGCTCATACTTTTGCATTTTTCACCTACTTGTTGGCCAGATCCTGGGCGTTTTCTGGGTTGGATCACGTAGTAATTTGGTACCACACTGAAACAGTGAGTTTATCTTGGATACAATCTATATTTTAGAGGATATCACCGGTTAGGTCAGGGTTGGGCCTGGTATTTGCCATCATTTGGCTCATACTGTCGCATTTTTCGCATACTTGTTGGCCAGATCCTGGGCGTTTTCTGGTTTGGCTTACGTAGTGATGTGGTACCATACTGCAACAGTGAGTTAAACCTGAATTCAATCTATATATTAGAGGATAACACCGGTTAGGTCAGGGTTAGGTCTGGTATTTGCCATCATCTGGCCCATACTTTCGCATTTTTCGCATACTTGTTGGCCAGATCCTGGGCGTTTTCTGGTTTGGATCTCGTAGTAATGTAGCACCACTCTGAAACAGTGAGTTAAACCTGGATTCAATCTATATTTTAGAGGATAACACCGGTTAGGTTAGGGTTAGGTCTGGTATTTGCCATCATCTGGCTCAAACATTCGCATTTTTCGCATACTTGTTGGCCAGATCCTGGGCGTTTTCTGGGTTGGATCACGTAGTAATTTGGTACCACACTGAAACAGTGAGTTTATCTTGGATACAATCTATATTTTAGAGGATATCACCGGTTAGGTCAGGGTTAGGTCTGGTATTTGCCATCATCTGGCCCATACTGTCGCATTTTTCGCATACTCTTTGGCCAGATCCTGGGCGTTTTCTGGTTTGGATCACGTAGTAATTTGGTACCACACTGAAACAGTGAGTTTATCTTGGATACAATCTATATTTTAGAGGATATCACCGGTTAGGTCAGGGTTGGGTCTGGTATTTGCCATCATTTGGCTCATACTGTCGCATTTTTCGCATACTTGTTGGCCAGATCCTGGGCGTTTTCTGGTTTGGCTTACGTAGTGATGTGGTACCATACTGCAACAGTGAGTTAAACCTGAATTCAATCTATATATTAGAGGATAACACCGGTTAGGTCGGGGTTAGGTCTGGTATTTGCCATCATCTGGCCCATACTTTCGCATTTTTCGCATACTTGTTGGCCAGATCCTGGGCGTTTTCTGGTTTGGATCACGTAGTAATGTAGCACCACTCTGAAACAGTGAGTTAAACCTGGATTCAATCTATATTTTAGAGGATAACACCGGTTAGGTTAGGGTTAGGTCTGGTATTTGCCATCATCTGGCTCAAACATTCGCATTTTTCGCATACTTGTTGGCCAGATCCAGGGCGTTCTCTGGCTTGGATCACGTAGTAATGTGGTACCACACTGAAACAGTGAGTTAAACCTGGATTCAATCTATATTTTAGAGGATAACACCGGTTAGGTTTGGGTTAGGTCTGGTATTTGCCATCATCTGGCTCATACTTTCGTATTTTTCGCATACTTGTTGGCCAGATCCTGGGCGCTTTCTGGTTTGGATCACGTAGTAATGTAGCACCACTCTGAAACAATGAGTTAAACCTGGATTCAATCTATATTTTAGAGGATAACACCGGTTAGGTCAGGGTTAGGCCTGGTATTTGCCATCATCTGGCTCATACTTTCGCATTTTTCGCATACTTGTTGGCCAGATCCTGGGCGTTTTCTGGTTTGGATCATGTAGTAATGTGGTACCACACTCAAACAGTGAGTTAAACCTGGATCCAATCTATATTTTAGAAGAATAATAACAGTTAGGTCAGCGTTAGGTCTGGTATTTTGCCATCAACTGGCTCATACTTTCGCATTTTTCGCATACTTGTTGGCCAGATCCTGGGCGCTTTCTGGTTTGGATCACGTAGTAATGTAGCACCACTCTGAAACAGTCAGTTAATCCTGGATTCAATCTATATTTTAGAGGATAACACCGGTTAGGTTAGGGTTAGGTCTGGTATTTGCCATCATCTGGCTCAAACATTCGCATTTTTCGCATACTTGTTGGCCAGATCCAGGGCGTTTTCTGGGTTGGATCAGGTAGTAGTGTGGTACCACACTGAAACAGTGAGTTAAACCTGGATTCAATCTATATTTTAGAGGATAACACCGGTTAGGTCAGGGTTAGGCCTGGTATTTGCCATCATCTGGCTCATACTTTCGCATTTTTCGCATACTTGTTGGCCAGATCCTGGGCGCTTTCTGGTTTGGATCACGTAGTAATGTAGCACCACTCTGAAACAGTGAGTTAAACCTGGTTTCAATCTATATTTTAGAGGATAACACCGGTTAGGTTAGGGTTAGGTCTGGTATTTGCCATCATCTGGCTCAAACATTCGCATTTTTCGCATACTTGTTGGCCAGATCCAGGGCGTTCTCTGGCTTGGATCACGTAGTAATGTGGTACCACACTGAAACAGTGAGTTAAACCTGGATTCAATCAATATTTTAGAGGATAACACCGGTTAGGTTTGGGTTAGGTCTGGTATTTGCCATCATCTGGCTCATACTTTCGCATTTTTCGCATACTTGTTGGCCAGATCCTGGGCGCTTTCTGGTTTGGATCACGTAGTAATGTAGCACCACTCTGAAACAGTGAGTTAAACCTGGATTCAATCTATATTTTAGAGGATAACACCGGTTAGGTTAGGGTTAGGTCTGGTATTTGCCATTATCTGGCTCAAACATTCGCATTTTTCGCATACTTGTTGGCCAGATCCAGGGCGTTCTCTGGCTTGGATCACGTAGTAATGTGGTACCACACTGAAACAGTGAGTTAAACCTGGATTCAATCTATATTTTAGAGGATAACACCGGTTAGGTTTGGGTTAGGTCTAGTACTTGCCATCATCTGGCTCATACTTTCGCATTTTTCGCATACTTTTTGGCCAGATCCTGGGCGTTTTCTGGGTTCGATCACATAGTAATGTGGTGCCACACTGCAACAGTGAGCTAAAGCTGGATTCTATCTATATTTTACAGGATAACACCGGTTAGGTCAGGGTTAGGTCTAGTACTTGCCATCATCTGGCTCATACTTTCGCATTTTTCGCATACTTTTTGGCCAGATCCTGGGCGTTTTCTGGTTTGGATCACGTTGTAATGTGGTACCACACTGAAACAGTGAGTTAATCTTGGTTTCGATCTATATATTAGAGGCTAACACCGGCTAGGAGTGGGTTAGGTCTGGTATTTGCCATCATCTGGCTCATGCATTCGCATTTTTCGCATACTTGTTGGCCAGATCCTGGGCGTTTTCTGGTTTGGATCACGTTGTAATGTGGTACCACACTGAAACAGTGAGTTAATCTTGGTTTCGATCTATATATTAGAGGCTAACACCGGCTAGGATTGGGTTAGGTCTGGTATTTGCCATCAACTGGCTCATACTTTTGCATTTTTCACCTACTTGTTGGCCAGATCCTGGGCGTTTTCTGGGTTGGATCACGTAGTAATTTGGTACCACACTGAAACAGTGAGTTTATCTTGGATACAATCTATATTTTAGAGGATATCACCGGTTAGGTCAGGGTTAGGTCTGGTATTTGCCATCATCTGGCTCATACTGTCGCATTTTTCGCATACTCTTTGGCCAGATCCTGGGCGTTTTCTGGTTTGAATCACGTAGTAATTTGGTACCACACTGAAACAGTGAGTTTATCTTGGATACAATCTATATTTTAGAGGATATCACCGGTTAGGTCAGGGTTGGGTCTGGTATTTGCCATCATTTGGCTCATACTGTCGCATTTTTCGCATACTTGTTGGCCAGATCCTGGGCGTTTTCTGGTTTGGCTTACGTAGTGATGTGGTACCATACTGCAACAGTGAGTTAAACCTGAATTCAATCTATATATTAGAGGATAACACCGGTTAGGTCAGGGTTAGGTCTGGTATTTGCCATCATCTGGCCCATACTTTCGCATTTTTCGCATACTTATTGGCCAGATCCTGGGCGTTTTCTGGGTTGGATCACGTAGTAATTTGGTACCACACTGAAACAGTGAGTTTATCTTGGATACAATCTATATTTTAGAGGATATCACCGGTTAGGTCAGGGTTAGGTCTGGCATTTGCCATCATCTGGCTCATACTGTCGCATTTTTCGCATACTTGTTGGCCAGATCCTGGGCGCTTTCTGGTTTGGATCACGTAGTAATGTAGCACCACTCTGAAACAGTGAGTTAAACCTGGATTCAATCTATATTTTAGAGGATAACACCGGTTAGGTTAGGGTTAGGTCTGGTATTTGCCATCATCTGGCTCAATCATTCGCATTTTTCGCATACTTGTTGGCCAGATCCAGGGCGTTCTCTGGCTTGGATCACGTAGTAATGTGGTACCACACTGAAACAGTGAGTTAAACCTGGATTCAATCTATATTTTAGAGGATAACACCGGTTAGGTTTGGGTTAGGTCTGGTATTTGCCATCATCTGGCTCATACTTTCGCATTTTTCGCATACTTGTTGGCCAGATCCTGGGCGCTTTCTGGTTTGGATCACGTAGTAATGTAGCACCACTCTGAAACAGTGAGTTAAACCTGGATTCAATCTATATTTTAGAGGATAACACCGGTTAGGTTAGGGTTAGGTCTGGTATTTGCCATCATCTGGCTCAAACATTCGCATTTTTCGCATACTTGTTGGCCAGATCCAGGGCGTTCTCTGGCTTGGATCACGTAGTAATGTGGTACCACACTGAAACAGTGAGTTAAACCTGGATTCAATCTATATTTTAGAGGATAACACCGGTTAGGTTTGGGTTAGGTCTAGTACTTGCCATCATCTGGCTCATACTTTCGCATTTTTCGCATACTTTTTGGCCAGATCCTGGGCGTTTTCTGGGTTCGATCACATAGTAATGTGGTGCCACACTGCAACAGTGAGCTAAAGCTGGATTCTATCTATATTTTACAGGATAACACCGGTTAGGTCAGGGTTAGGTCTAGTACTTGCCATCATCTGGCTCATACTTTCGCATTTTTCGCATACTTTTAGGCCAGATCCTGGGCGTTTTCTGGTTTGGATCACGTTGTAATGTGGTACCACACTGAAACAGTGAGTTAAACTTGGTTTCGATCTATATATTAGAGGCTAACACCGGCTAGGATTGGGTTAGGTCTGGTATTTGCCATCATCTGGCTCATGCTTTCGCATTTTTCGCATACTTGTTGGCCAGATCCTGGGCGTTTTCTGGTTTGGATCACGTTGTAATGTGGTACCACACTGAAACAGTGAGTTAATCTTGGTTTCGATCTATATATTAGAGGCTAACACCGGCTAGGATTGGGTTAGGTCTGGTATTTGCCATCAACTGGCTCATACTTTTGCATTTTTCACCTACTTGTTGGCCAGATCCTGGGCGTTTTCTGGGTTGGATCACGTAGTAATTTGGTACCACACTGAAACAGTGAGTTTATCTTGGATACAATCTATATTTTAGAGGATATCACCGGTTAGGTCAGGGTTAGGTCTGGTATTTGCCATCATCTGGCTCATACTGTCGCATTTTTCGCATACTCTTTGGCCAGATCCTGGGCGTTTTCTGGTTTGGATCACGTAGTAATTTGGTACCACACTGAAACAGTGAGTTTATCTTGGATACAATCTATATTTTAGAGGATATCACCGGTTAGGTCAGGCTTGGGTTGGTATTTGCCATCATTTGGCTCATACTGTCGCATTTTTCGCATACTTGTTGGCCAGATCCTGGGCGTTTTCTGGTTTGGCTTACGTAGTGATGTGGTACCATACTGCAACAGTGAGTTAAACCTGAATTCAATCTATATATTAGAGGATATCACCGGTTAGGTCAGGGTTAGGTCTGGTATTTGCCATCATCTGGCCCATACTTTCGCATTTTTCGCATACTTGTTGGCCAGATCCAGGGCGTTCTCTGGCTTGGATCACGTAGTAATGTGGTACCACACTGAAACAGTGAGTTATACCTGGATTCAATCTATATTTTAGAGGATAACACCGGTTAGGTTTGGGTTAGGTCTGGTATTTGCCATCATCTGGCTCATACTGTCGCATTTTTCGCATACTCTTTGGCCAGATCCTGGGCGTTTTCTGGTTTGGATCACGTAGTAATTTGGTACCACACTGAAACAGTGAGTTTATCTTGGATACAATCTATATTTTAGAGGATATCACCGGTTAGGTCAGGGTTGGGTCTGGTATTTGCCATCATTTGGCTCATACTGTCGCATTTTTCGCATACTTGTTGGCCAGATCCTGGGCGTTTTCTGGTTTGGCTTACGTAGTGATGTGGTACCATACTGCAACAGTGAGTTAAACCTGAATTCAATCTATATATTAGAGGATAACACCGGTTAGGTCGGGGTTAGGTCTGGTATTTGCCATCATCTGGCCCATACTTTCGCATTTTTCGCATACTTGTTGGCCAGATCCTGGGCGTTTTCTGGTTTGGATCACGTAGTAATGTAGCACCACTCTGAAACAGTGAGTTAAACCTGGATTCAATCTATATTTTAGAGGATAACACCGGTTAGGTTTGGGTTAGGTCTGGTATTTGCCATCATCTGGCTCATACTTTCGCATTTTTCGCATACCTGTTGGCCAGATCCTGGGCGCTTTCTGGTTTGGATCACGTAGTAATGTAGCACCACTCTGAAACAATGAGTTAAACCTGGATTCAATCTATATTTTAGAGGATAACACCGGTTAGGTTAGGGTTAGGTCTGGTATTTGCCATCATCTGGCTCAAACATTCGCATTTTTCGCATACTTGTTGGCCAGATCCAGGGCGTTTTCTGGGTTGGATCAGGTAGTAGTGTGGTACCACACTGAAACAGTGAGTTAAACCTGGATTCAATCTATATTTTAGAGGATAACACCGGTTAGGTCAGGGTTAGGCCTGGTATTTGCCATCATCTGGCTCATACTTTCGCATTTTTCGCATACTTGTTGGCCAGATCCTGGGCGTTTTCTGGTTTGGATCATGTAGTAATGTGGTACCACACTCAAACAGTGAGTTAAACCTGGATCCAATCTATATTTTAGAAGAATAATAACAGTTAGGTCAGCGTTAGGTCTGGTATTTTGCCATCAACTGGCTCATACTTTCGCATTTTTCGCATACTTGTTGGCCAGATCCTGGGCGCTTTCTGGTTTGGATCACGTAGTAATGTAGCACCACTCTGAAACAGTGAGTTAAACCTGGATTCAATCTATATTTTAGAGGATAACACCGGTTAGGTTAGGGTTAGGTCTGGTATTTGCCATCATCTGGCTCAAACATTCGCATTTTTCGCATACTTGTTGGCCAGATCCAGGGCGTTTTCTGGGTTGGATCAGGTAGTAGTGTGGTACCACACTGAAACAGTGAGTTAAACCTGGATTCAATCTATATTTTAGAGGATAACACCGGTTAGGTCAGGGTTAGGCCTGGTATTTGCCATCATCTGGCTCATACTTTCGCATTTTTCGCATACTTGTTGGCCAGATCCTGGGCGCTTTCTGGTTTGGATCACGTAGTAATGTAGCACCACTCTGAAACAGTTTGTTAAACCTGGATTCAATCTATATTTTAGAGGATAACACCGCGTAGGTTAGGGTTAGGTCTGGTATTTGCCATCATCTGGCTCAAACATTCGCATTTTTCGCATACTTGTTGGCCAGATCCAGGGCGTTCTCTGGCTTGGATCACGTAGTAATGTGGTACCACACTGAAACAGTGAGTTAAACCTGGATTCAATCAATATTTTAGAGGATAACACCGGTTAGGTTTGGGTTAGGTCTGGTATTTGCCATCATCTGGCTCATACTTTCGCATTTTTCGCATACTTGTTGGCCAGATCCTGGGCGCTTTCTGGTTTGGATCACGTAGTAATGTAGCACCACTCTGAAACAGTGAGTTAAACATGGATTCAATCTATATTTTAGAGGATAACACCGGTTAGGTTAGGGTTAGGTCTGGTATTTGCCATCATCTGGCTCAAACATTCGCATTTTTCGCATACTTGTTGGCCAGATCCAGGGCGTTCTCTGGCTTGGATCACGTAGTAATGTGGTACCACACTGAAACAGTGAGTTAAACCTGGATTCAATCTATATTTTAGAGGATAACACCGGTTAGGTTTGGGTTAGGTCTAGTACTTGCCATCATCTGGCTCATACTTTCGCATTTTTCGCATACTTTTTGGCCAGATCCTGGGCGTTTTCTGGGTTCGATCACATAGTAATGTGGTGCCACACTGCAACAGTGAGCTAAAGCTGGATTCTATCTATATTTTACAGGATAACACCGGTTAGGTCAGGGTTAGGTCTAGTACTTGCCATCATCTGGCTCATACTTTCGCATTTTTCGCATACTTTTTGGCCAGATCCTGGGCGTTTTCTGGTTTGGATCACGTTGTAATGTGGTACCACACTGAAACAGTGAGTTAATCTTGGTTTCGATCTATATATTAGAGGCTAACACCGGCTAGGAGTGGGTTAGGTCTGGTATTTGCCATCATCTGGCTCATGCTTTCGCATTTTTCGCATACTTGTTGGCCAGATCCTGGGCGTTTTCTGGTTTGGATCACGTTGTAATGTGGTACCACACTGAAACAGTGAGTTAATCTTGGTTTCGATCTATATATTAGAGGCTAACACCGGCTAGGATTGGGTTAGGTCTGGTATTTGCCATCAACTGGCTCATACTTTTGCATTTTTCACCTACTTGTTGGCCAGATCCTGGGCGTTTTCTGGGTTGGATCACGTAGTAATTTGGTACCACACTGAAACAGTGAGTTTATCTTGGATACAATCTATATTTTAGAGGATATCACCGGTTAGGTCAGGGTTAGGTCTGGTATTTGCCATCATCTGGCTCATACTGTCGCATTTTTCGCATACTCTTTGGCCAGATCCTGGGCGTTTTCTGGTTTGGATCACGTAGTAATTTGGTACCACACTGAAACAGTGAGTTTATCTTGGATACAATCTATATTTTAGAGGATATCACCGGTTAGGTCAGGGTTGGGTCTGGTATTTGCCATCATTTGGCTCATACTGTCGCATTTTTCGCATACTTGTTGGCCAGATCCTGGGCGTTTTCTGGTTTGGCTTACGTAGTGATGTGGTACCATACTGCAACAGTGAGTTAAACCTGAATTCAATCTATATATTAGAGGATAACACCGGTTAGGTCGGGGTTAGGTCTGGTATTTGCCATCATCTGGCCCATACTTTCGCATTTTTCGCATACTTGTTGGCCAGATCCTGGGCGTTTTCTGGTTTGGATCACGTAGTAATGTAGCACCACTCTGAAACAGTGAGTTAAACCTGGATTCAATCTATATTTTAGAGGATAACACCGGTTAGGTTAGGGTTAGGTCTGGTATTTGCCATCATCTGGCTCAAACATTCGCATTTTTCGCATACTTGTTGGCCAGATCCAGGGCGTTCTCTGGCTTGGATCACGTAGTAATGTGGTACCACACTGAAACAGTGAGTTAAACCTGGATTCAATCTATATTTTAGAGGATAACACCGGTTAGGTTTGGGTTAGGTCTGGTATTTGCCATCATCTGGCTCATACTTTCGCATTTTTCGCATACTTGTTGGCCAGATCCAGGGCGTTTTCTGGGTTGGATCAGGTAGTAGTGTGGTACCACACTGAAAGAGTGAGTTAAACCTGGATTCAATCTATATTTTAGAGGATAACACCGGTTAGGTCAGGGTTAGGCCTGGTATTTGCCATCATCTGGCTCATACTTTCGCATTTTTCGCATACTTGTTGGCCTGATCCTGGGCGTTTTCTGGTTTGGATCATGTAGTAATGTGGTACCACACTCAAACAGTGAGTTAAACCTGGATCCAATCTATATTTTAGAAGAATAATAACAGTTAGGTCAGCGTTAGGTCTGGTATTTTGCCATCAACTGGCTCATACTTTCGCATTTTTCGCATACTTGTTGGCCAGATCCTGGGCGCTTTCTAGTTTGGATCACGTAGTAATGTAGCACCACTCTGAAACAGTCAGTTAAACCTGGATTCAATCTATATTTTAGAGGATAACACCGGTTAGGTTAGGGTTAGGTCTGGTATTTGCCATCATCTGGCTCATACTTTCGCATTTTTCGCATACTTGTTGGCCAGATCCTGGGCGCTTTCTGGTTTGGATCACGTAGTAATGTAGCACCACTCTGAAACAGTGAGTTAAACCTGGTTTCAATCTATATTTTAGAGGATAACACCGGTTAGGTTAGGGTTAGGTCTGGTATTTGCCATTATCTGGCTCAAACATTCGCATTTTTCGCATACTTGTTGGCCAGATCCAGGGCGTTCTCTGGCTTGGATCACGTAGTAATGTGGTACCACACTGAAACAGTGAGTTAAACCTGGATTCAATCTATATTTTAGAGGATAACACCGGTTAGGTTTGGGTTAGGTCTAGTACTTGCCATCATCTGGCTCATACTTTCGCATTTTTCGCATACTTTTTGGCCAGATCCTGGGCGTTTTCTGGGTTCGATCACATAGTAATGTGGTGCCACACTGCAACAGTGAGCTAAAGCTGGATTCTATCTATATTTTACAGGATAACACCGGTTAGGTCAGGGTTAGGTCTAGTACTTGCCATCATCTGGCTCATACTTTCGCATTTTTCGCATACTTTTTGGCCAGATCCTGGGCGTTTTCTGGTTTGGATCGCGTTGTAATGTGGTACCACACTGAAACAGTGAGTTAATCTTGGTTTCGATCTATATATTAGAGGCTAACACCGGCTAGGAGTGGGTTAGGTCTGGTATTTGCCATCATCTGGCTCATGCTTTCGCATTTTTCGCATACTTGTTGGCCAGATCCTGGGCGTTTTCTGGTTTGGATCACGTTGTAATGTGGTACCACACTGAAACAGTGAGTTAATCTTGGTTTCGATCTATATATTAGAGGCTAACACCGGCTAGGATTGGGTTAGGTCTGGTATTTGCCATCAACTGGCTCATACTTTTGCATTTTTCACCTACTTGTTGGCCAGATCCTGGGCGTTTTCTGGGTTGGATCACGTAGTAATTTGGTACCACACTGAAACAGTGAGTTTATCTTGGATACAATCTATATTTTAGAGGATATCACCGGTTAGGTCAGGGTTAGGTCTGGTATTTGCCATCATCTGGCTCATACTGTCGCATTTTTCGCATACTCTTTGGCCAGATCCTGGGCGTTTTCTGGTTTGGATCACGTAGTAATTTGGTACCACACTGAAACAGTGAGTTTATCTTGGATACAATCTATATTTTAGAGGATATCACCGGTTAGGTCAGGGTTGGGTCTGGTATTTGCCATCATTTGGCTCATACTGTCGCATTTTTCGCATACTTGTTGGCCAGATCCTGGGCGTTTTCTGGTTTGGCTTACGTAGTGATGTGGTACCATACTGCAACAGTGAGTTAAACCTGAATTCAATCTATATATTAGAGGATAACACTGGTTAGGTCAGGGTTAGGTCTGGTATTTGCCATCATCTGGCCCATACTTTCGCATTTTTCGCATACTTGTTGGCCAGATCCTGGGCGTTTTCTGGGTTGGATCACGTAGTAATTTGGTACCACACTGAAACAGTGAGTTTATCTTGGATACAATCTATATTTTAGAGGATATCACCGGTTAGGTCAGGGTTAGGTCTGGCATTTGCCATCATCTGGCTCATACTGTCGCATTTTTCGCATACTTGTTGGCCAGATCCTGGGCGCTTTCTGGTTTGGATCACGTAGTAATGTAGCACCACTCTGAAACAGTGAGTTAAACCTGGATTCAATCTATATTTTAGAGGATAACACCGGTTAGGTTAGGGTTAGGTCTGGTATTTGCCATCATCTGGCTCAAACATTCGCATTTTTCGCATACTTGTTGGCCAGATCCAGGGCGTTCTCTGGCTTGGATCACGTAGTAATGTGGTACCACACTGAAACAGTGAGTTAAACCTGGATTCAATCTATATTTTAGAGGATAACACCGGTTAGGTTTGGGTTAGGTCTGGTATTTGCCATCATCTGGCTCATACTTTCGCATTTTTCGCATACTTGTTGGCCAGATCCTGGGCGCTTTCTGGTTTGGATCACGTAGTAATGTAGCACCACTCTGAAACAGTGAGTTAAACCTGGATTCAATCTATATTTTAGAGGATAACACCGGTTAGGTTAGGGTTAGGTCTGGTATTTGCCATCATCTGGCTCAAACATTCGCATTTTTCGCATACTTGTTGGCCAGATCCAGGGCGTTCTCTGGCTTGGATCACGTAGTAATGTGGTACCACACTGAAACAGTGAGTTAAACCTGGATTCAATCTATATTTTAGAGGATAACACCGGTTAGGTTTGGGTTAGGTCTAGTACTTGCCATCATCTGGCTCATACTTTCGCATTTTTCGCATACTTTTTGGCCTGATCCTGGGCGTTTTCTGGGTTCGATCACATAGTAATGTGGTGCCACACTGCAACAGTGAGCTAAAGCTGGATTCTATCTATATTTTACAGGATAACACCGGTTAGGTCAGGGTTAGGTCTAGTACTTGCCATCATCTGGCTCATACTTTCGCATTTTTCGCATACTTTTAGGCCAGATCCTGGGCGTTTTCTGGTTTGGATCACGTTGTAATGTGGTACCACACTGAAACAGTGAGTTAAACTTGGTTTCGATCTATATATTAGAGGCTAACACCGGCTAGGATTGGGTTAGGTCTGGTATTTGCCATCATCTGGCTCATGCTTTCGCATTTTTCGCATACTTGTTGGCCAGATCCTGGGCGTTTTCTGGTTTGGATCACGTTGTAATGTGGTACCACACTGAAACAGTGAGTTAATCTTGGTTTCGATCTATATATTAGAGGCTAACACCGGCTAGGATTGGGTTAGGTCTGGTATTTGCCATCAACTGGCTCATACTTTTGCATTTTTCACCTACTTGTTGGCCAGATCCTGGGCGTTTTCTGGTTTGGATCACGTTGTAATGTGGTACCACACTGAAACAGTGAGTTAATCTTGGTTTCGATCTATATATTAGAGGATAACACCGGTTAGGTCAGGGTTAGGTCTGGTATTTGCCATCATCTGGCTCATACTGTCGCATTTTTCGCATACTCTTTGGCCAGATCCTGGGCGTTTTCTGGTTTGGATCACGTAGTAATTTGGTACCACACTGAAACAGTGAGTTTATCTTGGATACAATCTATATTTTAGAGGATATCACCGGTTAGGTCAGGCTTGGGTCTGGTATTTGCCATCATTTGGCTCATACTGTCGCATTTTTCGCATACTTGTTGGCCAGATCCTGGGCGTTTTCTGGTTTGGCTTACGTAGTGATGTGGTACCATACTGCAACAGTGAGTTAAACCTGAATTCAATCTATATATTAGAGGATAACACCGGTTAGGTCAGGGTTAGGTCTGGTATTTGCCATCATCTGGCCCATACTTTCGCATTTTTCGCATACTTGTTGGCCAGATCCTGGTCGTTTTCTGGTTTGGATCACGTAGTAATGTAGCACCACTCTGAAACAGTGAGTTAAACCTGGATTCAATCTATATTTTAGAGGATAACACCGGTTAGGTTAGGGTTAGGTCTGGTATTTGCCATCGTCTGGCTCAAACATTCGCATTTTTCGCATACTTGTTGGCCAGATCCAGGGCGTTCTCTGGCTTGGATCACGTAGTAATGTAGCACCACTCTGAAACAGTGAGTTAAACCTGGATTCAATCTATATTTTAGAGGATAACACCGGTTAGGTTAGGGTTAGGTCTGGTATTTGCCATCATCTGGCTCAAACATTCGCATTTTTCGCATACTTGTTGGCCAGATCCAGGGCGTTTTCTGGGTTGGATCAGGTAGTAGTGTGGTACCACACTGAAACAGTAAGTTAAACCTGGATTCAATCTATATTTTAGAGGATAACACCGGTTAGGTCAGGGATAGGCCTGGTATTTGCCATCATCTGGCTCATACTTTCGCATTTTTCGCATACTTGTTGGCCAGATCCTGGGCGTTTTCTGGTTTGGATCATGTAGTAATGTGGTACCACACTCAAACAGTGAGTTAAACCTGGATCCAATCTATATTTTAGAAGAATAATAACAGTTAGGTCAGCGTTAGGTCTGGTATTTGCCATCATCTGACTCATGCTTTCGCATTTTTCGCATACTTGTTGGCCAGAACCTGGGCGTTCTCTGGCTTGGATCACGTAGTAATGTGGTACCACACTGAAACAGTGAGTTAAACCTGGATTCAATCTATATTTTAGAGGATAACACCGGTTAGGTTTGGGTTAGGTCTGGTATTTGCCATAATCTGGCTCATACTTTCGCATTTTTCGCATACTTGTTGGCCAGATCCTGGGCGTTTTCTGGTTTGGATCACGTAGTAATTTTGTACCACACTGAAACAGTGAGTTAAACCTGGATTCAATCTATATTTTAGAGGATAACACCGATTAGGATTGGGTTAGGTCTGGTATTTGCCATCATCTGGCTCAAACATTCGCATTTTTCGCATACTTTTTGGCCACATCCTGGGCGTTTTCTGGTTTGGATCACGTTGTAATGTGGTACCACACTGAAACAGTGAGTTAATCCTGGTTTCGATCTATATATTAGAGGCTAACACCGGTTAGGTTTGGGTTAGGTCTGGTATTTGCCATCAACTGGCTCATACTTTCGCATTTTTCGCGTACTTGTTGGCCAGATCCTGGGCGTTTTCTGGTTCGGATCGCGTAGTAATGTAGTTGCACACTGCATCAGTGAGTTAAACCTGGATACAATCTATATTTTAGAGTATAACACGGGTTAGGTCAGGGATAGGTCTGGTTTTTGCCATAATCTGGCTCATACTTTCGCATTTTTCGCATACTTGTTGGCCAGATCCTGGGCGTTTTCTGGTTTGGATCACGTAGTAATGTGGTACCACACTGAAACAGTGAGTTAATCCTGTTTTCGATGAATATATTAGAGGGTAACACCGGTTAGGTTTGGGTTAGGTCCGGTATTTGCCATCATCTGGCTCATACTTTCGCATTTTTCGCATTCTTGTTGGCCAGATCCTGGGCGTTTTCTGGTTTGGATCACGTTGTAATGTGGTACCACACTGAAACAGTGAGTTAATCTTGGTTTCGATCTATATATTAGAGGCTAACACCGGCTAGGATTGGGTTAGGTCTGGTATTTGCCATCATCTGGCTCATGCTTTCGCATTTTTCGCATACTTGTTGGCCAGATCCTGGGCGTTTTCTGGTTTGGATCACGTTGTAATGTGGTACCACACTGAAACAGTGAGTTAATCTTGGTTTCGATCTATATATTAGAGGCTAACACCGGCTAGGATTGGGTTAGGTCTGGTATTTGCCATCAACTGGCTCATAATTTTGCATTTTTCACCTACTTGTTGGCCAGATCCTGGGCGTTTTCTGGGTTGGATCACGTAGTAATTTGGTACCACACTGAAACAGTGAGTTTATCTTGGATACAATCTATATTTTAGAGGATATCACCGGTTAGGTCAGGGTTAGGTCTGGTATTTGCCATCATCTGGCTCATACTGTCGCATTTTTCGCATACTCTTTGGCCAGATCCTGGGCGTTTTCTGGTTTGGATCACGCAGTAATTTGGTACCACACTGAAACAGTGAGTTTATCTTGGATACAATCTATATTTTAGAGGATATCACCGGTTAGGTCAGGGTTGGGTCTGGTATTTGCCATCATTTGGCTCATACTGTCGCATTTTTCGCATACTTGTTGGCCAGATCCTGGGCGTTTTCTGGTTTGGCTTACGTAGTGATGTGGTACCATACTGCAACAGTGAGTTAAACCTGAATTCAATCTATATATTAGAGGATAACACCGGTTAGGTCAGGGTTTGGTCTGGTATTTGCCATCATCTGGCCCATACTTTCGCATTTTTCGCATACTTGTTGGCCAGATCCTGGGCGTTTTCTGGTTTGGATCACGTAGTAATGTAGCACCACTCTGAAACAGTGAGTTAAACCTGGATTCAATCTATATTTTAGAGGATAACACCGGTTAGGTTAGGGTTAGGTCTGGTATTTGCCATCATCTGGCTCAAACATTCGCATTTTTCGCATACTTGTTGGCCAGATCCAGGGCGTTCTCTGGCTTGGATCACGTAGTAATGTGGTACCACACTGAAACAGTGAGTTAAACCTGGATTCAATCAATATTTTAGAGGATAACACCGGTTAGGTTTGGGTTAGGTCTGGTATTTGCCATCATCTGGCTCATACTGTCGCATTTTTCGCATACTCTTTGGCCAGATCCTGGGCGTTTTCTGGTTTGGATCACGTAGTAATTTGGTACCACACTGAAACAGTGAGTTTATCTTGGATACAATCTATATTTTAGAGGATATCACCGGTTAGGTCAGGGTTGGGTCTGGTATTTGCCATCATTTGGCTCATACTGTCGCATTTTTCGCATACTTGTTGGCCAGATCCTGGGCGTTTTCTGGTTTGGCTTACGTAGTGATGTGGTACCATACTGCAACAGTGAGTTAAACCTGAACTCAATCTATATATTAGAGGATAACACCGGTTAGGTCAGGGTTAGGTCTGGTATTTGCCATCATCTGGCCCATACATTCGCATTTTTCGCATACTTGTTGGCCAGATCCTGGGCGTTTTCTGGTTTGGATCACGTAGTAATGTAGCACCACTCTGAAACAGTGAGTTAAACCTGGATTCAATCTATATTTTAGAGGATAACACCGGTTAGGTTAGGGTTAGGTCTGGTATTTGCCATCATCTGGCTCAAACATTCGCATTTTTCGCATACTTGTTGGCCAGATCCAGGGCGTTCTCTGGCTTGGATCACGTAGTAATGTGGTACCACACTGAAACAGTGAGTTAAACCTGGATTCAATCTATATTTTAGAGGATAACACCGGTTAGGTTTGGGTTAGGTCTGGTATTTGCCATCATCTGGCTCATACTTTCGCATTTTTCGCATACTTGTTGGCCAGATCCTGGGCGCTTTCTGGTTTGGATCACGTAGTAATGTAGCACCACTCTGAAACAGTGAGTTAAACCTGGATTCAATCTATATTTTAGAGGATAACACCGGTTAGGTTAGGGTTAGGTCTGGTATTTGCCATCATCTGGCTCAAACATTCGCATTTTTCGCATACTTGTTGGCCAGATCCAGGGCGTTTTCTGGGTTGGATCAGGTAGTAGTGTGGTACCACACTGAAACAGTGAGTTAAACCTGGATTCAATCTATATTTTAGAGGATAACACCGGTTAGGTCAGGGTTAGGCCTGGTATTTGCCATCATCTGGCTCATACTTTCGCATTTTTCGCATTCTTGTTGGCCAGATCCTGGGCGCTTTCTGATTTGGATCACGTAGTAATGTAGCACCACTCTGAAACAGTGAGTTAAACCTGGATTCAATCTATATTTTAGAGGATAACACCGGTTAGGTTAGGGTTAGGTCTGGTATTTGCCATCATCTGGCTCAAACATTCGCATTTTTCGCATACTTGTTGGCCAGATCCTGGGCGCTTTCTGGTTTGGATCACGTAGTAATGTAGCACCACTCTGAAACAGTGAGTTAAACCTGGATTCAATCTATATTTTAGAGGATAACACCGGTTAGGTCAGGGTTAGGCCTGGTATTTGCCATCATCTGGCTCATACTTTCGCATTTTTCGCATACTTGTTGGCCAGATCCAGGGCGTTTTCTGGGTTGGATCAGGTAGTAGTGTGGTACCACACTGAAACAGTGAGTTAAACCTGGATTCAATCTATATTTTAGAGGATAACACCGGTTAGGTTAGGGTTGGGTCTGGTATTTGCCATCATTTGGCTCATACTGTCGCATTTTTCGCATACTTGTTGGCCAGATCCTGGGCGTTTTCTGGTTTGGATCATGTAGTAATGTGGTACGACACTCAAACAGTGAGTTAAACCTGGATCCAATCTATATTTTAGAAGAATAATAACAGTTAGGTCAGCGTAAGGTCTGGTATTTGCCATCAACTGGCTCATACTTTCGCATTTTTCGCATACTTGTTGGCCAGATCCTGGGCGCTTTCTGATTTGGATCACGTAGTAATGTAGCACCACTCTGAAACAGTGAGTTAAACCTGGATTCAATCTATATTTTAGAGGATAACACCGGTTAGGTTAGGGTTAGGTCTGGTATTTGCCATCATCTGGCTCAAACATTCGCATTTTTCGCATACTTGTTGGCCAGATCCAGGGCGTTTTCTGGGTTGGATCAGGTAGTAGTGTGGTACCACACTGAAACAGTGAGTTAAACCTGGATTCAATCTATATTTTAGAGGATAACACCGGTTAGGTCAGGGTTAGGCCTGGTATTTGCCATCATCTGGCTCATACTTTCGCATTTTTCGCATACTTGTTGGCCAGATCCTGGGCGCTTTCTGGTTTGGATCACGTAGTAATGTAGCACCACTCTGAAACAGTGAGTTAAACCTGGATTCAATCTATATTTTAGAGGATAACACCGGTTAGGTCAGGGTTAGGCCTGGTATTTGCCATTATCTGGCTCATGCTTTCGCATTTTTCGCATACTTGTTGGCCAGATCCTGGGCGTTTTCTGGTTTGGATCACGTTGTAATGTGGTACCACACTGAAACAGTGAGTTAATCTTGGTTTCGATCCATATATTAGAGGCTAACACCGGCTAGGATTGGGTTAGGTCTGGTATTTGCCATCAACTGGCTCATACTTTTGCATTTTTCACCTACTTGTTGGCCAGATCCTGGGCGTTTTCTGGGTTGGATCACGTAGTAATTTGGTACCACACTGAAACAGTGAGTTTATCTTGGATACAATCTATATTTTAGAGGATATCACCGGTTAGGTCAGGGTTAGGTCTGGTATTTGCCATCATCTGGCTCATACTGTCGCATTTTTCGCATACTCTTTGGCCAGATCCTGGGCGTTTTCTGGTTTGGATCACGTAGTAATTTGGTACCACACTGAAACAGTGAGTTTATCTTGGATACAATCTATATTTTAGAGGATATCACCGGTTAGATCAGGGTTGGGTCTGGTATTTGCCATCATTTGGCTCATACTGTCGCATTTTTCGCATACTTGTTGGCCAGATCCTGGGCGTTTTCTGGTTTGGCTTACGTAGTGATGTGGTACCATACTGCAACAGTGAGTTAAACCTGGATCCAATCTATATTTTAGAAGAATAATAACAGTTAGGTCAGCGTTAGGTCTGGTATTTGCCATCAACTGGCTCATACTTTCGCATTTTTCACCTACTTGTTGACCAGATCCTGGGCGTTTTCTGGTTTGGGTCACGCAGTAATGTGGTGCCACACTGCAACAGTGAGTTAAAGCTGCATTCTATCTATATTTTACAGGATAACACCGGTTAGGTCAGGGTTAGGTCTGGTATTTGCCATCATCTGGCTCATACTTTCGCATTTTTCGCATACTTGTTGGCCAGAACCTGGGCATTCTCTGGCTTGGATCACGTAGTAATGTGGTACCACACTGAAACAGTGAGTTAAACCTGGATTCAATCTATATTTTAGAGGATAACACCGGTTAGGTTTGGGTTAGGTCTGGTATTTGCCATCATCTGGCTCATACGTTCACATTTTTCGCGTACTTGTTGGCCAGATCCAGGGCGTTTTCTGGTTTGGATCACGTAGTAATGTAGCACCACTCTGAAACAGTGAGTTAAACCTGGATTCAATCTATATTTTAGAGGATAACACCGGTTAGGTGAGGGTTAGGTCTGATATTTGCCATCATCTGGCTCAAACATTCGCATTTTTCGCATACTTGTTGGCCAGATCCTGGGCGCTTTCTGGTTTGGATCACGTAGTAATGTAGCACCACTCTGAAACAGTGAGTTAAACCTGGATTCAATCTATATTTTAGAGGATAACACCGGTTAGGTTAGGGTTAGGTCTGGTATTTGCCATCATCTGGCTCAAACATTCGCATTTTTCGCATACTTGTTGGCCAGATCCAGGGCGTTTTCTGGGTTGGATCAGGTAGTAGTGTGGTACCACACTGAAACAGTGAGTTAAACCTGGATTCAATCTATATTTTAGAGGATAACACCGGTTAGGTCAGGGTTAGGCCGGGTATTTGCCATCATCTGGCTCATACTTTCGCATTTTTCGCACTCTTGTTGGCCAGATCCTGGTCGTTTTCTGGTTTGGATCATGTAGTAATGTGGTACGACACTCAAACAGTGAGTTAAACCTGGATCCAATCTATATTTTAGAAGAATAATAACAGTTAGGTCAGCGTTAGGTCTGGTATTTGCCATCAACTGGCTCATACTTTCGCATTTTTCGCATACTTGTTGGCCAGATCCTGGGCGCTTTCTGATTTGGATCACGTAGTAATGTAGCACCACTCTGAAACAGTGAGTTAAACCTGGATTCAATCTATATTTTAGAGGATAACACCGGTTAGGTTAGGGTTAGGTCTGGTATTTGCCATCATCTGGCTCAAACATTCGCATTTTTCGCATACTTGTTGGCCAGATCCAGGGCGTTTTCTGGGTTGGATCAGGTAGTAGTGTGGTACCACACTGAAACAGTGAGTTAAACCTGGATTCAATCTATATTTTAGAGGATAACACCGGTTAGGTCAGGGTTAGGCCTGGTATTTGCCATCATCTGGCTCATACTTTCGCATTTTTCGCATACTTGTTGGCCAGATCCTGGGCGCTTTCTGGTTTGGATCACGTAGTAATGTAGCACAACTCTGAAACAGTGAGTTAAACCTGGATTCAATCTATATTTTAGAGGATAACACCGGTTAGGTCAGGGTTAGGCCTGGTATTTGCCATTATCTGGCTCATGCTTTCGCATTTTTCGCATACTTGTTGGCCAGATCCTGGGCGTTTTCTGGTTTGGATCACGTTGTAATGTGGTACCACACTGAAACAGTGAGTTAATCTTGGTTTCGATCTATATATTAGAGGCTAACACCGGCTAGGATTGGGTTAGGTCTGGTATTTGCCATCAACTGGCTCATACTTTTGCATTTTTCACCTACTTGTTGGCCAGATCCTGGGCGTTTTCTGGGTTGGATCACGTAGTAATTTGGTACCACACTGAAACAGTGAGTTTATCTTGGATACAATCTATATTTTAGAGGATATCACCGGTTAGGTCAGGGTTAGGTCTGGTATTTGCCATCATCTGGCTCATACTGTCGCATTTTTCGCATACTCTTTGGCCAGATCCTGGGCGTTTTCTGGTTTGGATCACGTAGTAATTTGGTACCACACTGAAACAGTGAGTTTATCTTGGATACAATCTATATTTTAGAGGATATCACCGGTTAGATCAGGGTTGGGTCTGGTATTTGCCATCATTTGGCTCATACTGTCGCATTTTTCGCATACTTGTTGGCCAGATCCTGGGCGTTTTCTGGTTTGGCTTACGTAGTGATGAGGTACCATACTGCAACAGTGAGTTAAACCTGGATCCAATCTATATTTTAGAAGAATAATAACAGTTAGGTCAGCGTTAGGTCTGGTATTTGCCATCAACTGGCTCATACTTTGGCATTTTTCACCTACTTGTTGGCCAGATCCTGGGCGTTTTCTGGTTTGGGTCACGTAGTAATGTGGTGCCACACTGCAACAGTGAGTTAAAGCCGCATTCTATCTATATTTTACAGGATAACACCGGTTAGGTCAGGGTTAGGTCTGGTATTTGCCATGATCTGGCTCATACTTTCGCATTTTTCGCATACTTGTTGGCCAGATCCTGGGCGCTTTCTGGTTTGGATCTCGTAGTAATGTAGCACCACTCAGAAACAGTGAGTCAAACCTGGATTCAATCTATATTTTAGAGGATAACGCCGGTTAGGTCAGGGTTAGGCCTGGTATTTGCCATCATCTGGCTCATGCTTTCGCATTTTTCGCATACTTGTTGGCCAGAACCTGGGCGTTCTCTGGCTTGGATCACGTAGTAATGTGGTACCACACTGAAACAGTGAGTTAAACCTGGATTCAATCTATATATTAGAGGCTAACACCGGCTAGGATTGGGTTAGGTCTGGTATTTGCCATCAACTGGCTCATACTTTTGCATTTTTCACCTACTTGTTGGCCAGATCCTGGGTGTTTTCTGGGTTGGATCACGTAGTAATTTGGTACCACACTGAAACAGTGAGTTTATCTTGGATACAATCTATATTTTAGAGGATATCACCGGTTAGGTCAGGGTTAGGTCTGGTATTTGCCATCATCTGGCTCATACTGTCGCATTTTTCGCATACTCTTTGGCCAGATCCTGTGCGTTTTCTGGTTTGGATCACGTAGTAATTTGGTACCACACTGAAACAGTGAGTTTATCTTGGATACAATCTATATTTTAGAGGATATCACCGGTTAGGTCAGGGTTGGGTCTGGTATTTGCCATCATTTGGCTCATACTGTCGCATTTTTCGCATACTTGTTGGCCAGATCCTGGGCGCTTTCTGGTTTGGATCACGTAGTAATGTAGCACCACTCTGAAACAGTGAGTTAAACCTGGATTCAATCTATATTTTAGAGGATAACACCGGTTAGGTTAGGGTTAGGTCTGGTATTTGCCATCATCTGGCTCAAACATTCGCATTTTTCGCATACTTGTTGGCCAGATCCAGGGCGTTCTCTGGCTTGGATCACGTAGTAATGTGGTACCACTCTGAAACAGTGAGTTAATCTTGGTTTCGATCTATATATTAGAGGCTAACACCGGCTAGGATTGGGTTAGGTCTGGTATTTGCCATCATCTGGCTCATGCTTTCGCATTTTTCGCATACTTGTTGGCCAGATCCTGGGCGTTTTCTGGTTTGGATCACGTTGTAATGTGGTACCACACTGAAACAGTGAGTTAATCTTGGTTTCGATCTATATATTAGAGGCTAACACCGGCTAGGATTGGGTTAGGTCTGGTATTTGCCATCATCTGGCTCATGCTTTCGCATTTTTCGCATACTTGTTGGCCAGATCCTGGGCGTTTTCTGGTTTGGCTTACGTAGTGATGTGGTACCATACTGCAACAGTGAGTTAAACCTGAATTCAATCTATATATTAGAGGATAACACCGGTTAGGTCAGGGTTAGGTCTGGTATTTGCCATCATCTGGCCCATACTTTCGCATTTTTCGCATACTTGTTGGCCAGATCCTGGGCGTTTTCTGGGTTGGATCACGTAGTAATTTGGTACCACACTGAAACAGTGAGTTTATCTTGGATACAATCTATATTTTAGAGGCTATCACCGGTTAGGTCAGGGTTAGGTCTGGTATTTGCCATCATCTGGCTCATACTGTCGCATTTTTCGCATACTTGTTGGCCAGATCCTGGGCGCTTTCTGGTTTGGATCACGTAGTAATGTAGCACCACTCTGAAACAGTGAGTTAAACCTGGATTCAATCTATATTTTAGAGGATAACACCGGTTAGGTTAGGGTTAGGTCTGGTATTTGCCATCATCTGGCTCAAACATTCGCATTTTTCGCATACTTGTTGGCCAGATCCAGGGCGTTCTCTGGCTTGGATCACGTAGTAATGTGGTACCACACTGAAACAGTGAGTTAAACCTGGATTCAATCTATATTTTAGAGGATAACACCGGTTAGGTTTGGGTTAGGTCTGGTATTTGCCATAATCTGGCTCATACTTTCGCATTTTTCGCATACTTGTTGGCCAGATCCTGGGCGCTTTCTGGTTTGGATCACGTAGTAATGTAGCACCACTCTGAAACAGTGAGTTAAACCTGGATTCAATCTATATTTTAGAGGATAACACCGGTTAGGTTAGGGTTAGGTCTGGTATTTGCCATCATCTGGCTCAAACATTCGCATTTTTCGCATACTTGTTGGCCAGATCCAGGGCGTTCTCTGGCTTGGATCACGTAGTAATGTGGTACCACACTGAAACAGTGAGTTAAACCTGGATTCAATCTATATTTTAGAGGATAACACCGGTTAGGTTTGGGTTAGGTCTAGTACTTGCCATCATCTGGCTCATACTTTCGCATTTTTCGCATACTTTTTGGCCAGATCCTGGGCGTTTTCTGGTTTGGATCACGTTGTAATGTGGTACCACACTGAAACAGTGAGTTAATCTTGGTTTCGATCTATATATTAGAGGCTAACACCGGCTAGGATTGGGTTAGGTCTGGTATTTGCCATCATCTGGCTCATGCTTTCGCATTTTTCGCATACTTGTTGGCCAGATCCTGGGCGTTTTCTGGTTTGGATCACGTTGTAATGCGGTACCACACTGAAACAGTGAGTTTATCTTGGATACAATCTATATTTTAGAGGATATCACCGGTTAGGTCAGGGTTAGGTCTGGTATTTGCCATCATCTGGCTCATACTGTCGCATTTTTCGCATACTCTTTGGCCAGATCCTGGGCGTTTTCTGGTTTGGATCACGTAGTAATTTGGTACCACACTGAAACAGTGAGTTTATCTTGGATACAATCTATATTTTAGAGGATATCACCGGTTAGGTCAGGGTTGGGTCTGGTATTTGCCATCATTTGGCTAATACTGTCGCATTTTTCGCATACTTCTTGGCCAGATCCTGGGCGTTTTCTGGTTTGGCTTACGTAGTGATGTGGTACCATACTGCAACAGTGAGTTAAACCTGAATTCAATCTATATATTAGAGGATAACACCGGTTAGGTCAGGGTTAGGTCTGGTATTTGCCATCATCTGGCTCAAACATTCGCATTTTTCGCATACTTGTTGGCCAGATCCAGGGCGTTCTCTGGCTTGGATCACGTAGTAATGTAGCACCACTCTGAAACAGTGAGTTAAACCTGGATTCAATCTATATTTTAGAGGATAACACCGGTTAGGTTAGGGTTAGGTCTGGTATTTGCCATCATCTGGCTCAAACATTCGCATTTTTCGCATACTTGTTGGCCAGATCCTGGGCGTTTTCTGGGTTGGATCACGTAGTAATTTGGTACCACACTGAAACAGTGAGTTTATCTTGGATACAATCTATATTTTAGAGGATATCACCGGTTAGGTCAGGGTTAGGTCTGGTATTTGCCATCATCTGGCTCATACTGTCGCATTTTTCGCATACTCTTTGGCCAGATCCTGGGCGTTTTCTGGTTTGGATCACGTAGTAATTTGGTACCACACTGAAACAGTGAGTTTATCTTGGATACAATCTATATTTTAGAGGATATCACCGGTTAGGTCAGGGTTGGGTCTGGTATTTGCCATCATTTGGCTCATACTGTCGCATTTTTCGCATACTTGTTGGCCAGATCCTGGGCGTTTTCTGGTTTGGCTTACGTAGTGATGTGGTACCATACTGCAACAGTGAGTTAAACCTGAATTCAATCTATATATTAGAGGATAACACCGGTTAGGTCAGGGTTAGGTCTGGTATTTGCCATCATCTGGCCCATACTTTCGCATTTTTCGCATACTTGTTGGCCAGATCCTGGTCGTTTTCTGGTTTGGATCACGTAGTAATGTAGCACCACTCTGAAACAGTGAGTTAAACCTGGATTCAATCTATATTTTAGAGGATAACACCGGTTAGGTTAGGGTTAGGTCTGGTATTTGCCAACATCTGGCTCAAACATTCGCATTTTTCGCATACTTGTTAGCCAGATCCAGGGCGTTCTCTGGCTTGGATCACGTAGTAATGTAGCACCACTCTGAAACAGTGAGTTAAACCTGGATTCAATCTATATTTTAGAGGATAACACCGGTTAGGTTAGGGTTAGGTCTGGTATTTGCCATCATCTGGCTCAAACATTCGCATTTTTCGCATACTTGTTGGCCAGATCCAGGGCGTTTTCTGGGTTGGATCAGGTAGTAGTGTGGTACCACACTGAAACAGTGAGTTAAACCTGGATTCAATCTATATTTTAGAGGATAACACCGGTTAGGTCAGTGTTAGGCCTGGTATTTGCCATCATCTGGCTCATACTTTCGCATTTTTCGCATACTTGTTGGCCAGATCCTGGGCGTTTTCTGGTTTGGATCATGTAGTAATGTGGTACCACACTCAAACAGTGAGTTAAACCTGGATCCAATCTATATTTTAGAAGAATAATAACAGTTAGGTCAGCGTTAGGTCTGGTATTTGCCATCAACTGGCTCATACTTTCGCATTTTTCGCGTACTTGTTGGCCAGATCCTGGGCGTTTTCTGGTTCGGATCACGTAGTAATGTAGTTGCACACTGCATCAGTGAGTTAAACCTGGATACAATCTATATTTTAGAGTATAACACGGGTTAGGTCAGGGATAGGTCTGGTTTTTGCCATAATCTGGCTCATACTTTCGCATTTTTCGCATACTTGTTGGCCAGATCCTGGGCGTTTTCTGGTTTGGATCACGTAGTAATGTGGTACCACACTGAAACAGTGAGTTAATCCTGTTTTCGATGAATATATTAGAGGGTAACACCGGTTAGGTTTGGGTTAGGTCTGGTATTTGCCATCATCTGGCTCATACTTTCGCATTTTTCGCATACTTGTTGGCCAGATCCTGGGCGTTTTCTGGTTTGGATCACGTTGTAATGTGGTACCACACTGAAACAGAGAGTTAATCTTGGTTTCGATCTATATATTAGAGGCTAACACCGGCTAGGATTGGGTTAGGTCTGGTATTTGCCATCATCTGGCTCATGTTTTCGCATTTTTCGCATACTTGTTGGCCAGATCCTGGGCGTTTTCTGGTTTGGATCACGTTGTAATGTGGTACCACACTGAAACAGTGAGTTAATCTTGGTTTCGATCTATATATTAGAGGCTAACACCGGCTAGGATTGGGTTAGGTCTGGTATTTGCCATCAACTGGCTCATACTTTTGCATTTTTCACCTACTTGTTGGCCAGATCCTGGGCGTTTTCTGGGTTGGATCACGTAGTAATTTGGTACCACACTGAAACAGTGAGTTTATCTTGGATACAATCTATATTTTAGAGGATATCACCGGTTAGGTCAGGGTTAGGTCTGGTATTTGCCATCATCTGGCTCATACTGTCGCATTTTTCGCATACTCTTTGGCCAGATCCTGGGCGTTTTCTGGTTTGGATCACGCAGTAATTTGGTACCACACTGAAACAGTGAGTTTATCTTGGATACAATCTATATTTTAGAGGATATCACCGGTTAGGTCAGGGTTGGGTCTGGTATTTGCCATCATTTGGCTCATACTGTCGCATTTTTCGCATACTTGTTGGCCAGATCCTGGGCGTTTTCTGGTTTGGCTTACGTAGTGATGTGGTACCATACTGCAACAGTGAGTTAAACCTGAATTCAATCTATATATTAGAGGATAACACCGGTTAGGTTTGGGTTAGGTCTGGTATTTGCCATCATCTGGCTCATACTGTCGCATTTTTCGCATACTCTTTGGCCAGATCCGGGGCGTTTTCTGGTTTGGATCACGTAGTAATTTGGTACCACACTGAAACAGTGAGTTTATCTTGGATACAATCTATATTTTAGAGGATATCACCGGTTAGGTCAGGGTTGGGTCTGGTATTTGCCATCATTTGGCTCATACTGTCGCATTTTTCGCATACTTGTTGGCCAGATCCTGGGCGTTTTCTGGTTTGGCTTACGTAGTGATGTGGTACCATACTGCAACAGTGAGTTAAACCTGAATTCAATCTATATATTAGAGGATAACACCGGTTAGGTCAGGGTTAGGTCTGGTATTTGCCATCATCTGGCCCATACTTTCGCATTTTTCGCATACTTGTTGGCCAGATCCTGGGCGTTTTCTGGTTTGGATCACGTAGTAATGTAGCACCACTCTGAAACAGTGAGTTAAACCTGGATTCAATCTATATTTTAGAGGATAACACCGGTTAGGTTAGGGTTAGGTCTGGTATTTGCCATCATCTGGCTCAAACATTCGCATTTTTCGCATACTTGTTGGCCAGATCCAGGGCGTTCTCTGGCTTGGATCACGTAGTAATGTGGTACCACACTGAAACAGTGAGTTAAACCTGGATTCAATCTATATTTTAGAGGATAACACCGGTTAGGTTTGGGTTAGGTCTGGTATTTGCCATCATCTGGCTCATACTTTCGCATTTTTCGCATACTTGTTGGCCAGATCCTGGGCGCTTTCTGGTTTGGATCACGTAGTAATGTAGCACCACTCTGAAACAGTGAGTTAAACCTGGATTCAATCTATATTTTAGAGGATAACACCGGTTAGGTTAGGGTTAGGTCTGGTATTTGCCATCATCTGGCTCAAACATTCGCATTTTTCGCATACTTGTTGGCCAGATCCAGGGCGTTTTCAGGGTTGGATCAGGTAGTAGTGTGGTACCACACTGAAACAGTGAGTTAAACCTGGATTCAATCTATATTTTAGAGGATAACACCGGTTAGGTCAGGGTTAGGCCTGGTATTTGCCATCATCTGGCTCATACTTTCGCATTTTTCGCATACTTGTTGCCCAGATCCTGGGCGTTTTCTGGTTTGGATCATGTAGTAATGTGGTACCACACTCAAACAGTGAGTTAAACCTGGATCCAATCTATATTTTACAAGAATAATAACAGTTAGGTCAGCGTTAGGTCTGGTATTTGCCATCAACTGGCTCATACTTTCGCATTTTTCGCATACTTGTTGGCCAGATCCTGGGCGCTTTCTGATTTGGATCACGTAGTAATGTAGCACCACTCTGAAACAGTGAGTTAAACCTGGATTCAATCTATATTTTAGAGGATAACACCGGTTAGGTTAGGGTTAGGTCTGGTATTTGCCATCATCTGGCTCAAACATTCGCATTTTTCGCATACTTGTTGGCCAGATCCAGGGCGTTCTCTGGCTTGGATCACGTAGTAATGTAGCACCACTCTGAAACAGTGAGTTAAACCTGGATTCAATCTATATTTTAGAGGATAACACCGGTTAGGTTAGGGTTAGGTCTGGTATTTGCCATCATCTGGCTCATGTTTTCGCATTTTTCGCATACTTGTTGGCCAGATCCTGGGCGTTTTCTGGTTTGGATCACGTTGTAATGTGGTACCACACTGAAACAGTGAGTTAATCTTGGTTTCGATCTATATATTAGAGGCTAACACCGGCTAGGATTGGGTTAGGTCTGGTATTTGCCATCAACTGGCTCATACTTTTGCATTTTTCACCTACTTGTTGGCCAGATCCTGGGCGTTTTCTGGGTTGGATCACGCAGTAATTTGGTACCACACTGAAACAGTGAGTTTATCTTGGATACAATCTATATTTTAGAGGATATCACCGGTTAGGTCAGGGTTGGGTCTGGTATTTGCCATCATTTGGCTCATACTGTCGCATTTTTCGCATACTTGTTGGCCAGATCCTGGGCGTTTTCTGGTTTGGCTTACGTAGTGATGTGGTACCATACTGCAACAGTGAGTTAAACCTGAATTCAATCTATATATTAGAGGATAACACCGGTTAGGTTTGGGTTAGGTCTGGTATTTGCCATCATCTGGCTCATACTGTCGCATTTTTCGCATACTCTTTGGCCAGATCCTGGGCGTTTTCTGGTTTGGATCACGTTGTAATTTGGTACCACACTGAAACAGTGAGTTTATCTTGGATACAATCTATATTTTAGAGGATATCACCGGTTAGGTCAGGGTTGGGTCTGGTATTTGCCATCATTTGGCTCATACTGTCGCATTTTTCGCATACTTGTTGGCCAGATCCTGGGCGTTTTCTGGTTTGGCTTACGTAGTGATGTGGTACCATACTGCAACAGTGAGTTAAACCTGAATTCAATCTATATATTAGAGGATAACACCGGTTAGGTCAGGGTTAGGTCTGGTATTTGCCATCATCTGGCCCATACTTTCGCATTTTTCGCATACTTGTTGGCCAGATCCTGGGCGTTTTCTGGTTTGGATCACGTAGTAATGTAGCACCACTCTGAAACAGTGAGTTAAACCTGGATTCAATCTATATTTTAGAGGATAACACCGGTTAGGTTAGGGTTAGGTCTGGTATTTGCCATCATCTGGCTCAAACATTCGCATTTTTCGCATACTTGTTGGCCAGATCCAGGGCGTTCTCTGGCTTGGATCACGTAGTAATGTGGTACCACACTGAAACAGTGAGTTAAACCTGGATTCAATCTATATTTTAGAGGATAACACCGGTTAGGTTTGGGTTAGGTCTGGTATTTGCCATCATCTGGCTCATACTTTCGCATTTTTCGCATACTTGTTGGCCAGATCCTGGGCGCTTTCTGGTTTGGATCACGTAGTAATGTAGCACCACTCTGAAACAGTGAGTTAAACCTGGATTCAATCTATATTTTAGAGGATAACACCGGTTAGGTTAGGGTTAGGTCTGGTATTTGCCATCATCTGGCTCAAACATTCGCATTTTTCGCATACTTGTTGGCCAGATCCAGGGCGTTTTCAGGGTTGGATCAGGTAGTAGTGTGGTACCACACTGAAACAGTGAGTTAAACCTGGATTCAATCTATATTTTAGAGGATAACACCGGTTAGGTCAGGGTTAGGCCTGGTATTTGCCATCATCTGGCTCATACTTTCGCATTTTTCGCATACTTGTTGGCCAGATCCTGGGCGTTTTCTGGTTTGGATCATGTAGTAATGTGGTACCACACTCAAACAGTGAGTTAAACCTGGATCCAATCTATATTTTACAAGAATAATAACAGTTAGGTCAGCGTTAGGTCTGGTATTTGCCATCAACTGGCTCATACTTTCGCATTTTTCGCATACTTGTTGGCCAGATCCTGGGCGCTTTCTGATTTGGATCACGTAGTAATGTAGCACCACTCTGAAACAGTGAGTTAAACCTGGATTCAATCTATATTTTAGAGGATAACACCGGTTAGGTTAGGGTTAGGTCTGGTATTTGCCATCATCTGGCTCAAACATTCGCATTTTTCGCATACTTGTTGGCCAGATCCAGGGCGTTTTCTGGGTTGGATCAGGTAGTAGTGTGGTACCACACTGAAACAGTGAGTTAAACCTGGATTCAATCTATATTTTAGAGGATAACACCGGTTAGGTCAGGGTTAGGCCTGGTATTTGCCATCATCTGGCTCATACTTTCGCATTTTTCGCATACTTGTTGGCCAGATCCTGGGCGCTTTCTGGTTTGGATCACGTAGTAATGTAGCACCACTCTGAAACAGTGAGTTAAACCTGGATTCAATCTATATTTTAGAGGATAACACCGGTTAGGTCAGGGTTAGGCCTGGTATTTGCCATTGTCTGGCTCATGCTTTCGCATTTTTCGCATACTTGTTGGCCAGATCCTGGGCGTTTTCTGGTTTGGATCACGTTGTAATGTGGTACCACACTGAAACAGTGAGTTAATCGTGGTTTCGATCTATATATTAGAGGCTAACACCGGCTAGGATTGGGTTAGGTCTGGTATTTGCCATCAACTGGCTCATACTTTTGCATTTTTCACCTACTTGTTGGCCAGATCCTGGGCGTTTTCTGGGTTGGATCACGTAGTAATTTGGTACCACACTGAAACAGTGAGTTTATCTTGGATACAATCTATATTTTAGAGGATATCACCGGTTAGGTCAGGGTTAGGTCTGGTATTTGCCATCATCTGGCTCATGCTTTCGCATTTTTCGCATACTTGTTGGCCAGAACCTGGGCGTTCTCTGGCTTGGATCACGTAGTAATGTGGTACCACACTGAAACAGTGAGTTAAACCTGGATTCAATCTATATTTTAGAGGATAACACCGGTTAGGTTAGGGTTAGATCTGGTATTTGCCATCATCTGGCTCAAACATTCGCATTTTTCGCATACTTTTTGGCCAGATCCTGGGCGTTTTCTGGTTTGGATCACGTAGTAATGTAGCACCACTCAGAAACAGTGAGTTAAACCTGAATTCAATCTATATTTTAGAGGATAACACCGGTTAGGTTTGGGTTAGGTCTGGTATTTGCCATCATCTGGCTCATACGTTCGCATTTTTCCCATAATTGTTGGCCAGATCCAGGGCGTTTTCTGGTTTGGATCACGTAGTAATGTAGCACCACTCTGAAACAGTGAGTTAAACCTGGATTCAATCTATATTTTAGAGGATAACACAGTTAGGTTAGGGTTAGGTCTGGTATTTACCATCATCTGGCTCAAACATTCGCATTTTTCGCATACTTTTTAGCCAGATCCTGGGCGTTTTCTGGTTTGGATCACGTAGTAATGTAGCACCACTCAGAAACAGTGAGTTAAACCTGGATTCAATCTATATTTTAGAGGATAACACCGGTTAGGTCAGGGTTAGGCCCGGTATTTGCCATCATCTGGCTCATGCTTTCGCATTTTTCGCATACTTGTTGGCCAGAACCTGGGCGTTCTCTGGCTTGGATCACGTAGTAATGTGGTTCCACACTGCAACAGTGAGTTAAACCTGGATCCAATCTATATTTTAGAGGATAACACCGATTAGGATTCGGTTAGGTCTGGTATTTGCCATCATCTGGCTCATACTTTCGTATCTTTCGCATACTTGTTGGCCAGATCCTGGGTGTTTTCTGGTTTGGATCACGTAGTAATGTGGTACCACACTCAAACAGTGAGTTAAACCTGGATCCAATCTATATTTTAGAAGAATAATAACAGTTAGGTCAGCGTTAGGTCTAGTATTTGCCATCATCTGGCTCATACTTTCGCATTTTCCGCATACTTTTTGGCCAGATCCTGGGCGTTTTCTGGTTTGGATCACGTTGTAATGTGGTACCACACTGAAACAGTGAGTAAATCTGGATTCAATCTATATTTTGGAGGATAACACCGGTTAGGTTTGGGTTAGGTCTGGTATTTGCCATTATCTGGCTCAAACATTCGCATTTTTCGCATACTTGTTGGCCAGATCCTGGGCGCTTTCTGGGTTGGATCAGGTAGTAGTGTGGTACCACACTGAAACAGTGAGTTAAACCTGGATTCAATCTATATTTTAGAGGATAACACCGGTTAGGTCAGGGTTAGGCCTGGTATTTGCCATCATCTGGCTCATACTTTCGCATTTTTCGCATACTTGTTGGCCAGATCCTGGGCGTTTTCTGGGTTGGATCAGGTAGTAGTGTGGTACCACACTGAAACAGTGAGTTAAACCTGGATTCAATCTATATTTTAGAGGATAACACCGGTTAGGTCAGGGTTAGGCCTGGTATTTGCCATCATCTGGCTCATACTTTCGCATTTTTCGCATACTTGTTGGCCAGACCCTGGGCGTTTTCTGGGTTGGATCAGGTAGTAGTGTGGTACCACACTGAAACAGTGAGTTAAACCTGGATCCAATCTATATTTTAGAAGAATAATAACAGTTAGGTCAGCGTTAGGTCTGGTATTTGCCATCAACTGGCTCATACTTTCGCATTTTTCACCTACTTGTTGGCCAGATCCTGGGCGTTTTCTGGTTTGTGTCACGTAGTAATGTGGTGCCACACTGCAACAGAGAGTTAAACCTGGATTCAATCTATATTTTAGAGGATAACACCGGTTAGGTCAGGGTTAGGTCTGGTATTTGCCATCATCTGGCTCAAACATTCGCATTTTTCGCATACTTGTTGGCCAGATCCTGGGCGTTTTCTGGTTTGGATCACGTAGTAATGTAGCACCACACTGAAACAGTGAGTTAAACCTGGATTCAATCTATATTTTAGAGGATAACACCGGTTAGGTCAGGGTTAGGCCTGGTATTTGCCACCATCTGGCTCATACTTTCGCATTTTTCGCATACTTGTTGGCCAGATCCTGGGCGTTTTCTGGGTTGGATCAGGTAGTAGTGTGGTACCACACTGAAACAGTGAGTTAAACCTGGATTCAATCTATATTTTAGAGGATAACACCGGTTAGGTCAGGGTTAGGCCTGGTATTTGCCATCATCTGGCTCATACTTTCGCATTTTTCGCATACTTGTTGGCCAGATCCTGGGCGTTTTCTGGTTTGGATCACGTAGTAATGTAGAACACACTCTGAAACCGTGAGTTAAACCTGGATTCAATCTATATTTTAGAGGATAACACCGGTTAGGTCAGGGTTAGGTCTGGTATTTGGCATCATCTGGCTCACACGTTCGCATTTTCCGCATACTTGTTGGCCACATCCTGGGCGTTTTCTGGTTTGGATCACGTAGTAATGTGGTTCCACACTGCAACAGTGAGTTAAACCTGGATTCAATCTATATTTTACAGGATAACACCGGTTAGGTCTGGTGTTTGCCATCTTCTGGCTCATACTTTCGCATTTTTCGCATACTTGTTGGCCAGATCCTGGGCGTTTTCTGGTTTGGATCACGTAGTAATGTGGTTCCACACTGCAACAGTGAGTTAAACCTGGATTCAATCTATATTTACAGGATAACACCGGTTAGATCTGGTATTTGCCGTCATCTGACTCATACTTTCGCATTTTTCGCATACTTGTTGGCCAGATCCTGGGCATTTTTTGGTTTGGATCGCGTAGTACCACACTGAATGTGGTACCATACTGAAACAGTGAGTTAATCTTGGATTCAATCTATATTTTAGATGAAAACACCGGTTATGTCAGGGTTAGGTCTGGTATTTGCCATCTTCTGGCTCATACTTTCGCATTTTTCGCATACATGTTGGCCAGATCCTGGGCGTTTTCTGGTTTGGATCACGTAGTAATGTAGAACCACTCTGAAACAGTAAGTTAAACCAGGATTCAAACTATATTTTAGAGGATAACACCGGTTAGATCTGGGTTAGGTCTGATATTTGCCATCTTCTGGCTCATGCTTTCGCATTTTTCGCATACTTGTTGGCCAGATCCTGGGCTATTTATGGTTTGAATCACGTAGTAATGTAGAACCACTCTGAAACAGTGAGTTAAACCTGGATCCAATCTTTCTTTTAGAGGATAACACCGGTTAGGTCAGGGTTAGGTCTGGTATTTGCCATCATCTGGCTCATACATTCGCATTTTTCGCATACTTATTAGCCAGATCCTGGGGGTCTTCTGCTTTCGAGCACGTAGTAATGTGATTCCACACTGCAACAGTGAGCTAAACCTGGATACAATCTATATTTTGGATGATAACACCGGTTAGGTCAGGGTTAGGTCTGGTATTTGCCGTCATCTGACTCATACTTTCGCATTTTTCGCATACTTGTTGGCCAGATCCGGTGCATTTTCTGGTTTGGATTACGTAGTGATGTGGAACCACACTGAAACAGTTAGTCAATCCTGGATTCGATCTATATATTAGAGGGTAACACCGGTTTGGTTTGGGTTAGGTCTGGTATTTGCCATCATCTGGCTCATACATTCGCATTTTTCGCATACATTTTGGCCAGATCCTGGGCATTTTCTGGTTTGGATCGCGTAGTACCACACTGAATGTGGTACCACACTCAAACAGTGAGTTAATCTTGGATTCAATCTATATTTTAGAGGATAACACCGGTTAGGTCAGGGTTAGGTCTGGTATTTGCCATCTTCTGGCTCATACTTTCGCATTTTTCGCATACTTGTTGGCCAGATCCTGGGCGTTTTCTGGTTAGGACCACGTAGTAATGTAGAACACACTGAAACCGTGAGATAAACCTGGATTCAATCTATATTTTAGAGGATAACACCGGTTAGGTTAGGGTTAGGTCTGGTATTTGGCATCATCTGGCTCACACGTTCGCATTTTCCGCATACTTGTTGGCCACATCCTGGGCGTTTTCTGGTTTGGATCACGTAGTAATGTGGTTCCACAATGCAACAGTGAGTTAAACCTGGATTCAATCTATATTTTACAGGATAACACCGGTTAGGTCTGGTGTTTGCCATCTTCTGGCTCATACTTTCGCATTTTTCGCATACTTGTTGGCCAGATCCTGGGCGTTTTCTGGTTTGGATCACGTAGTAATGTAGAACCACTCTGAAACAGTGAGTTAAACCTGGATCCAATCTATATTTTAGAGGATAACACCGGTTAGGTCGGGGTTGGGACTGGTATTTGCCATCATCTGGCTCATACATTTGCAATTTTCGCATACTTGTTGGCCAGATCCTGGGCGTTTTATGGGTTGGATCACGTAGTAATGTGGCACCACACCCAAACAGTGAATTAAACCGGCATTCGATCTATATTTTAGAGTATAACACCGGTTAGGTCAGGGTTAGGTCTGGTATTTGCCATCATCTGGCACATACATTCGCATTTTTCGCATACTTATTAGCCAGATCCTGGGGGTCTTCTGGTTTCGAGCACGTAGTAATGTGATTCCACACTGCAACAGTGAGCTAATCCTGGACACAATCTATATTTTAGATGATAACACCGGTTAGGTCAGGGTTAGGTCTGGTATTTGCCGTCATCTGACTCATACTTTCGCATTTTTCGCATACTTCTTGGCCAGATCCTGGGCATTTTCTGGATTGGATCGCGTAGTACCACACTGAATGTGGCACCACACTGAAACAGTGAGTTAATCCTGGATTCGATCTATATATTAGAGGGTAACACCGGTTAGGTTTTGGTTAGGTCTGGTATTTGCCATCATCTGGCTCATACTTTCGCAATTTACACATACTTGCTGTCCAGATCCTAGGCGTTTTCTGGGTTGGATCAGGTAGTAGTGTGGTACCGCACTGAGACAGTGAAGTAATCCTGGATTCGATCTATATATTAGAGGGTAACACCGGTTAGGATTGGGTTAGTTCTGGTATTTGCCATCATCTGGCTCATACTTTCGCATTTTTCGCATACTTGTTGGCCAGATCCTCGGCGTTTTCTGGTTTGGATCACGTAGTAATGTTGTTCCACACTGCAACAGTGAGTTAAACCTGGATTCAATCTATATTATAGAGGATAACACCGGTTAGGTCAGGGTTAGGTCTGGTATTTGCCATCGTCTGCCTCATACTTTCGCATTTTTCGCATACTTGTTGGCCAGATCCTGGGCTATTTATGGTTTGAATCACGTAGTAATGTAGAACCACTCTGAAACAGTGAGTTAAACCTGGATCCAATCTATATTTTAGAGGATAACACCGGTTAGGTCAGGGTTAGGTCTATGTATTTGCCATCATATGGCTCATACATTCACATTATTCGCACACTTATTAGCCAGATCCTGGGGGTCTTCTGGTTTCGAGCACGTAGTAATGTGATTCCACACTGCAACAGTGAGCTAAACCTGGATACAATCTATATTTTAGATGATAACACCGGTTAGGTCAGGGTTAGGTCAGATATTTGCCGTCATCTGACTCATACTTTCGCATTTTTCGCATACTTGTTGGCCAGATCCTGGGCGTTTTCTGGTTTGGATTACGTAGTAATGTGGTACCACACTGAGACAGTGAAGTAATCCTGGATTCGATCTATATATTAGAGGGTAACACCGGTTAGGATTGGGTTAGGTCTGGTATTTGCCATCATCTGGCTCATAGTTGCGCATCTTTCGCATACTTGTTGGCCAGATCCTGGGCGATTTCTGGTTTGAATCACGTAGTAATGTAGAACCACTCTGAAACAGTGAGTTAAACCTGGATCCAATCTATATTTTAGAGGATAACACCGGTTAGGTCAGTGTTAGGCCTGGTATTTGCCATCATCTGGCTCATACATTCGCATTTTTCGCATTCTTATTAGCCAGACCCTGGGCGTCTTCTGGTTTCGAGCACGTAGTAATGTGGTTCCACACTGCAACAGTGAGCTAATCCTGGATACAATCTATATTTTAGATGATAACACCGGTTAGGTCAAGGTTAGGTCTGGTATTTGCCGTCATCTGACTCATACTTTCGCATTTTTCGCATAATTGTTGGCCCGATCCTGGGCGTTTTCTGGGTTGGATCAGGTAGTAGTGTGGTACCGCACTGAAACAGTGACGTAATCCTGGATTCGATCTATATATTAGAGGGTAACACCGGTTAGGTTTGGGTTAGGTCTGGTATTTGCCATCATCTGGCTCATAGTTGCGCATCTTTCGCATACTTGTTGGCCAGATCCTGGGCGATTTCTGGTTTGAATCACGTAGTAATGTAGAACCACTCTGAAACAGTGAGTTAAACCTGGATCCAATCTGTATTTTAGAGGATAACACCTGTTAGGTCAGGGCTAGGTGTGGTATTTGCCAGGGTCTGCCTCATACTTTCGCAATTTTCGCATACTTGTTGGCCAGATCCTGGGCATTTTTTGGTTTGGATCGCGTGGTACCACACTGAATGTGGTACCATACTGAAACAGTGAGTTACTCTTGGATTCAATCTGTACTTTAGAGGAAAACACCGGTTAGGTCAGGGTTAGGTCTGGTATTTGCCATCTTCTGGCTCATACTTTCGCATTTTTCGCATACATGTTGGCCAGATCCTGGGCGTTTTCTGGTTTGGATCACGTAGTAATGTAGAACCACTCTGCAACAGTGAGTTAAACCAGGATTCAATCTATATTTTAGAGGATAACACCGGTTAGATCTGGGTTAGGTCTGGTATTTGCCATCTTCTGGCTCATGCTTTCGCATTTTTCGCATACTTGTTGGCCAGATCCTGGGCTATTTATGGTTTGAATCACGTAGTAATGTAGAACCACTCTGAAACAGTGAGTTAAACCTGGATCCAATCTATATTTTAGAGGATAACACCGGTTAGGTCAGGGTTAGGTCTATGTATTTGCCATCATATGGCTCATACATTCACATTATTCGCACACTTATTAGCCAGATCCTGGGGGTCTTCTGGTTTCGAGCACGTAGTAATGTGATTCCACACTGCAACAGTGAGCTAAACCTGGATACAATCTATATTTTCGATGATAACACCGGTTAGGTCAGGGTTAGGTCAGATATTTGCCGTCATCTGACTCATACTTTCGCATTTTTCGCATACTTGTTGGCCAGATCCTGGGCGTTTTCTGGTTTGGATTACGTAGTAATGTGGTACCACACTGAGACAGTGAAGTAATCCTGGATTCGATCTATATATTAGAGGGTAACACCGGTTAGGATTGGGTTAGGTCTGGTATTTGCCATCATCGGGCTCATACTTTCGCATTTTTCGCATATCTGTTGGCCAGATCCTCGGCGTTTTCTGGTTTGGATCACGTAGTAATGTAGAACCACTCTGAAACTGTGAGTTAAATCTAGATTCAATCTATATTTTAGAGGATAACACCGGTTAGATCTGGGTTCGGTCTGGTATTTGCCATCTTCTGGCTCAAACTTTCGCATTTTTCGCATACTTGTTGGCCAGATCCTGGGCGATTTCTGGTTTGAATCACGTAGTAGTGTAGAACCACTCTGAATCAGTGAGTTAAACCTGGATCCAATCTATATTATAGAGGATAACACCGGTTAGGTCAGTGTTAGGCCTGGTATTTGCCATCATCTGGCTCATACATTCGCATTTTTCGCATTCTTATTAGCCAGACCCTGGGCGTCTTCTGGTTTCGAGCACGTAGTAATGTGGTTCCACACTGCAACAGTGAGCTAATCCTGGATACAATCTATATTTTAGATGATAACACCGGTTAGGTCAAGGTTAGGTCTGGTATTTGCCGTCATCTGACTCATACTTTCGCATTTTTCGCATAATTGTTGGCCCGATCCTGGGCGTTTTCTGGGTTGGATCAGGTAGTAGTGTGGTACCGCACTGAAACAGTGACGTAATCCTGGATTCGATCTATATATTAGAGGGTAACACCGGTTAGGTTTGGGTTAGGTCTGGTATTTGCCATCATCTGGCTCATAGTTGCGCATCTTTCGCATACTTGTTGGCCAGATCCTGGGCGTTTTCTGGGTTGGATCAGGTAGTAGTGTGGTACCGCACTCAAACAGTGAGTTAAACCTGGATTCAATCTATATTTTAGAGGATAACACCGGTTAGGTCAGGGTTAGGTCTGGTATTTGCCATCATCTGGCTCATACTTTCGCATTTTCCGCATACATGTTGGCCAGATCCTGGGCGTTTTCTGGTTTGGATCACGTAGTAATGTAGAACCACTCTGAAACAGTAAGTTAAACCAGGATTCAATCTATATTTTAGAGCATAACACCGGTTAGATCTGGGTTAGGTCTGATATTTGCCATCTTCTGGCTCATGCTTTCGCATTTTTCGCATACTTGTTGGCCAGATCCTGGGCTATTTATGGTTTGAATCACGTAGTAATGTAGAACCACTCTGAAACAGTGAGTTAAACCTGGATCCAATCTATATTTTAGAGGATAACACCGGTTAGGTCAGGGTTAGGTCTAGTATTTGCCATCATCTGGCTCATACATTCGCACTTTTCGCATACTTATTAGCCAGATCCTGGGGGTCTTCTGGTTTCGAGCACGTAGTAATGTGATTCCACACTGCAACAGTGAGCTAAACCTGGATACAATCTATATTTTAGATGATAACACCGGTTAGGTCAGGGTTAGGTCTGGTATTTGCCGTCATCTGACTCATACTTTCGCATTTTTCGCATACTTGTTTGCCAGATCCGGTGCATTTTCTGGTTTGGATTACGTAGTGATGTGGTACCACATTGAAACAGTGAGTCAATCCTGGATTCGATCTATATATTAGAGGGTAACACCTGGTAGGATTGGGTTAGGTCTGGTATTTGCCATCATCTGGCTCATGCTTTCGCATTTTTCGCATACATTTTGGCCAGATCCTGGGCATTTTCTGGTTTGGATCGCGTAGTACCACACTGAATGTGGTACCACACTCAAACAGTGAGTTAATCTTGGATTCAATCTATATTTTAGAGGATAACACCGGTTAGGTCAGGGTTAGGTCTGGTATTTGCCATCTTCTGGCTCATACTTTCGCATTTTTAGCATACTTGTTGGCCAGATCCTGGGCGTTTTCTGGTTTGGATCACGTAGTAATGTGATTCCACACTGCAACAGTGAGCTAATCCTGGATACAATCTATATTTCAGATGATAACACCGGTTAGGTCAGGGTTAGGTCTGGTATTTGCCGTCATGTGACTCATACTTTCGCATTTTTCGCATACTTCTTGGCCAGATCCTGGGCATTTTCTGGATTGGATCGCGTAGTACCACACTGAATGTGGCACCACACTGAAACAGTGAGTTAATCCTGGATTCGATCTATATATTAGAGGGTAACACCGGTTAGGTTTGGGTTAGGTCTGGTATTTGCCATCATCTGGCTCATACTTTCGCATTTTTCGCATTCTTGTTGGCCAGATCCTGGGAGTTTTCTGGTTTGGATCACGTAGTAATGTGGTACCACGCTGCAACAGTGAGTTAAACCTGGATTCAATCTGTATTTTAGAAGATAACACCGGTTAGGTCAGGGTTAGGTCTGGTATTTTTCATCATCTGGCTCATACTTTCGCAATTTACACATACTTGCTGTCCAGATCCTGGGCGTTTTCTGGGTTGGATCAGGTAGTAGTGTGGTACCGCACTGAGACAGTGAAGTAATCCTGGATTCGATCTATATATTAGAGGGTAACACCGGTTAGGATTGGGTTAGTTCTGGTATTTGCCATCATCTGGCTCATACTTTCGCATTTTTCGCATACTTGTTGGCCAGATCCCCGGCGTTTTCCGGATTGGATCACGTAGTAATATGGTACCACACTCAAACAGTGAGTTAAACCTGGATTCAAACTATATTTTAGAAGAATAACTCCAATTAGGGCAGGGTTAGGTCTGGTATTTGGCATCATCTGGCTCATAGTTTCGCATTTTTCACCTACATGTTGGCCAGATCCTGGGCGTTTTCTGGTTTGGATCACGTAGTAATGTTGTTCCACACTGCAACAGTGAGTTAAACCTGGATTCAATCTATATTATAGAGGATAACACCGGTTAGGTCAGTGTTAGGTCTGGTATTTGCCATCGTCGGCCTCATACTTTCGCAATTTTCGCATACTTGTTGGCCAGATCCTGGGCATTTTTTGGTTTGGATCGCGTAGTACCACACTGAATGTGGTACCACACTGCAACAGTGAGTTAAACCTGGATCCAATCTATATTTTAGAGGATAACACCGGTTAGGTCAGGGTTAGGTCTGGTATTTGCCATCATCTGGCTCATACATTCGCATTTTTCGCATACTTATTAGCCAGATCCTGGGGGTCTTCTGGTTTCGAGCACGTAGTAATGTGATTCCACACTGCAACAGTGAGCTAAACCTGGATACAATCTATATTTTAGATGATAACACCGGTTAGGTCAGGGTTAGGTCTGGTATTTGCCGTCATGTGACTCATACTTTCGCATTTTTTTCATACTTCTTGGCCAGATCCTGGGCATTTTCTGGATTGGATCGCGTAGTACCACACTGAATGTGGCACCACACTGAAACAGTGAGTTAATCCTGGATTCGATCTATATATTAGAGGGTAACACCGGTTAGGTTTGGGTTAGGTCTGGTATTTGCCAACATCTGGCTCATACTTTCGCATTTTTCGCATTCTTGTTGGCCAGATCCTGGGAGTTTTCTGGTTTGGATCACGTAGTAATGTGGTACCACGCTGCAACAGTGAGTTAAACCTGGATTCAATCTGTATTTTAGAAGATAACACCGGTTAGGTCAGGGTTAGGTCTGGTATTTTTCATCATCTGGCTCATACTTTCGCAATTTACACATACTTGCTGTCCAGATCCTGGGCGTTTTCTGGGTTGGATCAGGTAGTAGTGTGGTACCGCACTGAGACAGTGAAGTAATCCTGGATTCGATCTATATATTAGAGGGTAACACCGGTTAGGATTGGGTTAGTTCTGGTATTTGCCATCATCTGGCTCATACTTTCGCATTTTTCGCATACTTGTTGGCCAGATCCTCGGCGTTTTCCGGATTGGATCACGTAGTAATATGGTACCACACTCAAACAGTGAGTTAAACCTGGATTCAATCTATATTTTGGAAGAATAACTCCAATTAGGGCAGGGTTAGGTCTGGTATGTGGCATCATCTGGCTCATACTTTCGTATTTTTCACCTACATGTTGGCCAGATCCTGGGCGTTTTCTGGTTTGGATCACGTAGTAATGTTGTTCTACACTGCAACAGTGAGTTAAACCTGGATTCAATCTATATTATAGAGGATAACACCGGTTAGGTCAGTGTTAGGTCTGGTATTTGCCATCGTCTGCCTCATACTTTCGCAATTTTCGCATACTTGTTGGCCAGATCCTGGGCATTTTTTGGTTTGGATCGCGTAGTACCACACTGAATGTGGTACCATACTGAAACAGTGAGTTAATCTTGGATTCAATCTATATTTTAGAGGAAAACACCGGTTAGGTCAGGGTTAGGTCTGGTATTTGCCATCTTCTGGCTCATACATTCGCATTCTTCGCATACATGTTGGCCAGATCCTGGGCGATTTATGGTTTGAATCACGTAATAATGTAGAACCACTCTGAAACAGTGAGTTAAACCTGGATCCAATCTATATTTTAGAGGATAACACCGGTTAGGTCAGGGTTAGGTCTGGTATTTGCCATCATCTGGCTCATACATTCGCATTTTTCGCATACTTATTAGCCAGATCCTGGGGGTCTTCAGGTTTCGAGCACGTAGTAATGTGATTCCACACTGCAACAGTGAGCTAAACCTGGATACAGTCTATATTTTAGATGATAACACCGGTTAGGTCAGGGTTAGGTCTGGTATTTGCCATCTTCTGGCTCATACATTCGCATTCTTCGCATACATGTTGGCCAGATCCTGGGCGTTTTCTGCTTTGGATCACGTAGTAATGTAGAACCACTCTGAAACAGTAGGTTAAACCAGGATTCAATCTATATTTTAGAGCATAACACCGGTTAGATCTGGGTTAGGTCTGATATTTGCCATCTTCTGGCTCATGCTTTCGCATTTTTCGCATACTTGTTGGCCAGATCCTGGGCTATTTATGGTTTGAATCACGTAGTAATGTAGAACCACTCTGAAACAGTGATTTAAACCTGGATCCGATCTATATTTTAGAGGATAACACCGGTTAGGTCAGGGTTAGGTCTGGTATTTGCCATCATCTGGCTCATACATTCGCATTTTTCGCATACTTATTATCCAGATCCTGGGGGTCTTCTGGTTTCGAGCACGTAGTAATGTGATTCCACACTGCAGCAGTGAGCTAAACCTGGATACAATCTATATTTTAGATGATAACACCGGTTAGGTCAGGGTTAGGACTGGTATTTGCCGTCATCTGACTCATGCTTTCGCATTTTTCGCATACTTGATGGCCAGATCCGGTGCATTTTCTGGTTTGGGTTACGTAGTGATGTGGTACCACACCGAAACAGTGAGTCAATCCTGGATTCGATCTATATATTAGAGGGTAACACCGGGTAGGATTGGGTCAGGTCTGGTATTTGCCATCATCTGGCTCATACTTTCGCATTTTTCGCATACATTTTGGCCAGATCCTGGGCATTTTCTGGTTTGGATCGCGTAGTACCACACTGAATGTGGTACCACACTCAAACAGTGAGTTAATCTTGGATTCAATCTATATCTTAGAGGATAACACCGGTTAGGTCAGGGTTAGGTCTGGTATTTGCCATCTTCTGGCTCATACTTTCGCATTTTTCGCATACTTGTTGGCCAGATCCTGGGCGTTTTCTGGTTTCGACCACGTAGTAATGTAGAACACACTCTGAAACTGTGAGTTAAACCTGGATTCAATCTATATTTTAGAGGATAACACCGGTTAGGTCAGGGTTAGGTCTGGTATTTGGCATCATCTGGCTCACACTTTCGCATTTTCCGCATACTTGTTGGCCACATCCTGGGCGTTTTCTGGTTTGGATCACGTAGTAATGTGGTTCCACACTGCAACAGTGAGTTAAACCTGGATTCAATCTATATTTTACAGGATAACACAGGTTAGGTCTGGTGTTTGCCATCTTCTGGCTCATACTTTCGCATTTTTCGCATACTTGTTGGCCAGATCCTGGGCGTTTTCTGGTTTGGATCACGTTCTAATGTAGAACCACTCTGAAACAGTGAGTTAAACCTGGATCCAATCTATATTTTAGAGGATAACACCGGTTAGGTCGGGGTTGGGACTGGTATTTGCCATCATCTGGCTCATACATTTGCAATTTTCGCATACTTGTTGGCCAGATCCTGGGCGTTTTATGGGTTGAATCACGTAGTAATGTGGCACCACACCCAAACAGTGAATTAAACCGGGATTCGATCTATATATTAGAGGATAACACCGGTTAGGTCAGGGTTAGGTCTGGTATTTGCCATCGTCTGCCTCATACTTTCGCAATTTTCGCATACTTGTTGGCCAGATCCTGGGCATTTTTTGGATTGGATCGCGTAGTACCACACTGAATGTGGTACCACACTGAACCAGTGAGTTAATCTTGGATTCAATCTATATTTTAGAGGATAACACCGGTTAGGTCAGGGTTAGGTCTGGTATTTGCCATGTTGTGCCTCATACTTTCGCAATTTACACATACTTGCTGGCCAGATCCTGGACGTTTTCTGGGTCGGATCAGGTAGTAGTGTTGTACCGCACAGAGCCAGTGAAGTAATCCTGGATTCGATCTATGTATTAGAGGGTAACACCGGTTAGGATTGGGTTAGGTCTGGTATTTGCCATCATCTGGCTCATACTTTCGCATTTTTCGCATGCTTGTTGGTCAGATCCTGGGCGTCTTCTGGTTTGGATCACGTAGTAATGTAGAACCACTCTGAAACAGTGAGTTAAATCTGGATTCAATCTGTATTTTAGAGGATAACACCGGTTAGGTCTGGGTTAGGTCTGGTATTTGCCATCATCTGGCTCATACTTTCGCATTTTTCGCATGCTTGTTGGTCAGATCCTGGGCGTCTTCTGGTTTGGATCACGTAGTAATGTAGAACCACTCTGAAACAGTGAGTTAAACCTGGATTCAATCTATATTTTAGAGGATAACACCGGTTAGGTCAGGATTAGGTCTGGTATTTGCCGTCATCTGACTCATACTTTTCGCATTTTTCGCATACTTGTTGGCCAGATCCTGGGTGTTTTCTGGGTTGGATCAGGTAGTAGTGTGGTGCCGCACTCAAACAGTGAGTTAAACCTGGATCCAATCTGTATATTAGAAGATAACACCGGTTAGGATTGGGTTAGGTCTGGTATTTGCCATCATCTGGCTCATACTTTCGCATTTTTCGCATGCTTGTTGGTCAGATCCTGGGCGTCTTCTGGTTTGGATCACGTAGTAATGTAGAACCACTCTGAAACAGTGAGTTAAATCTGGATTCAATCTGTATTTTAGAGGATAACACCGGTTAGGTCTGGGTTAGGTCTGGTATTTGCCATCTTCTGGCCCATACTTTCGCATTTTTCGCATACTTGTTTGCCAGATCCTGGGCGATTTCAGGTTTGAATCACGTAGTAATGTAGAACCACTCTGAAACAGTGAGTTACACCTGGATCCAATCTATATTTTAGAGAATAACACCGGTTAGGTCAGGGTTAGGTCTGGTATTTGCCATCATCTGGCTCATACATTCGCATTTTTCGCATACTTATTAGCCAGATCCTGGGGGTCTTCTGGTTTCGAGCACGTTGTAATGTGATTCCTCACTGCAACAGCGAGCTAAACCTGGGTACAATCTATATTTTAGATGATAACACCGGTTAGGTCAGGATTAGGTCTGGTATTTGCCGTCATCTGACTCATACTTTTCGCATTTTTCGCATACTTGTTGGCCAGATCCTGGGTGTTTTCTGGGTTGGATCAGGTAGTAGTGTGGTACCGCACTCAAACAGTGAGTTAAACCTGGATCCAATCTGTATTTTAGAAGATAACACCGGTTAGGTCAGGGTTAGGTCTGGTATTTTCCATCATCTGGCTCATACTTTCGCAATTTACACATACTTCCTGGCCGGATCCTGGGCGTTTTCTGGGTTGGATCAGGTAGTAGTGTGGTACCGCACTGACACAGTGAAGTAATCCTGTATTCGATCTATATATTAGAGGGTAACACCGGTTAGGATTGGGTTAGGTCTGGTATTTGCCATCATCTGTCTCATACTTTCGCATTTTTCGCATACTTGTTGGCCAGATTCTCGGCGTTTCCTGGTTTGGATCACGTAGTAATATGGTACCACACAGCAACAGTGAGTTAAACCTGGATTCAATCTATATTATAGAGGATAACACCGGTTAGGTCAGGGTTAGGTCTGCTATTTGCCATCGTCTGGCCCATACTTTCGCATTTTACGCATACTTCTTGGCCTGATCCTGGGCGTTTTCTGATTTGGGTCACGTAGTAATGAGGTGCCACTCAGAAACAGTGAGTTAAACCTGGATTCAATCTATATTTTAGAGGATAACACCGGTTAGATCTGGGTTAGGTCTGGTATTTGCCATCTTCTGGCTCATACTTTCGCTTTTTTCGCATACTTGTTGGCCAGATCCTGGGCGATTTGTGGTTTGAATCACGTAGTAATGTAGAACCACTCTGAAACAGTGAGTTAAAACTGGATCCAATCTATATTTTAGAGTATAACACCGGTTAGGTCAGGGTTAGGTCTGGTATTTGCCATCATCTGGCTCATACATTCGCATTTTTCGCATACTTATTAACCAGATCCTGGGGGTCTTCTGGTTTCGAGCACGTACTAATGTGATTCCACACTGCAACAGTGAGCTAAACCTGGATACAATCTATATTTTAGATGATAACACCGGTTAGGTCAGGGTTAGGTCTGGTATTTGCCGTCATCTGACTCATACTTTCGCATTTTTCGCATACTTCTCCGCCAGATCCTGGGCATTTTCTGGATTGGATCGCGTAGTACCACACTGAATGTGGCACCACACTGAAACAGTGAGTTAATCCTGGATTCGATCTATATATTAGAGGGTAACACCGGTTAGGTTTGGGTTAGGTCTGGTATTTGCCATCATCTGGCTCATACTTTCGCATTTTTCGCATTCTTGTTGGCCAGATCCTGGGAGTTTTCTGGTTTGGATCACGTAGTAATGTGGTACCACGCTGCAACAGTGAGTTAAACCTGGATTCAATCTGTATTTTAGAAGATAACACCGGTTAGGTCAGGGTTAGGTCTGGTATTTTTCATCATCTGGCTCATACTTTCGCAATTTACACATACTTGCTGTCCAGATCCTGGGCGTTTTCTGGGTTGGATCAGGTAGTAGTGTGGTACCGCACTGAGACAGTGAAGTAATCCTGGATTCGATCTATATATTAGAGGGTAACACCGGTTAGGTTTGGGTTAGGTCTGGTATTTGCCATCATCTGGCTCATACTTTCGCATTTTTCGCATTCTTGTTGGCCAGATCCTGGGCGTCCTCTGGTTTGGATCACGTAGTAATGTACAACCACTCTGAAACAGTGAGTTAAACCTGGATTCAATCTATATTTTAGAGGATAACACCGGTTAGATCTGGGTTAGGTCTGGTATTTGCCATCTTCTGGCTCATACTTTCGCATTTTTCGCATACTTGTTGGCCAGATCCTGGGCGATTTGTGGTTTGAATCACGTAGTAATATAGAACCACTCTGAAACAGTGAGTTAAAACTGGATCCAATCTATATTTTAGAGGATAACACCGGTTAGGTCAGGGTTAGGTCTGGTATTTGGCATCATCTGGCTCACACTTTCGCATTTTTCGCATACTTGTTGGCCAGATCCTGGGCGTTTTCTGGTTTGGATCACGTAGTAATATAGAATCACTCTGAAACTGTGAGTTAAACCTGGATTCAATCTATATTTTAGAGGATAACACCGGTTAGGTCAGGGTTAGGTCTGGTATTTGGCATCAACGGGCTCACACTTTCGCATTTTCCGCATACTTGTTGGCCAGATCCTGGGCGTTTTCTGGTTTGGATCACGTAGTAATGTGGTTCCACACTGCAACAGTGAGTTAAACCTGGATTCGATCTATATTTTAGAGGATAACACCGGTTAGGTCAGGGTCAGGTCTGGTAATTGCAATCGTCTACCTCATACGTTCGCACTTTTCGCATACTTGTTGGCCAGGTCCTGGGCGATTTATGGTTTGGATCGCGTAGTACCACACTGAATGTGGTACCACACTGAAACAGTGAGTTAATCTTGGATTCAATCTATATTTTACAGGATAACACCGGTTAGGTCTGGTATTTGGCATCATCTGGCTCATACTTTCGCAATTTACACATACTTGCTGGCCAGATCCTAGGCGTTTTCTAGGTTGGATCAGGTAGTAGTGTTGTACCGCACTGAGCCAGTGAAGTAATCCTGGATTCGATCTATATATTAGAGGGTAACACCGGTTAGGATTGGGTTAGGTCTGGTATTTGCCATCATCTGGCTCATACTTTCGCATTTTTCGCATACTTGTTGGCCAGATCCTCGGCGTTTTCTGGTTTGGATCACGTAGTTATGTAGAACCACACTGATACAGTGAGTTAAATCTGGATTCAATCTATATTTTAGAGGATAACACCGCTTAGATCTGGGTTAGGTCTGGTATTTGCCATCTTCTGGCTCATACTTTCGCATATTTCGCATACTTGTTGGCCAGATCCTGGGCGATTTCTGGTTTGAATCACGTAGTAATGTAGAACCACTCTGAAACAGTGAGTTAAACCTGGATACAATCTATATTTTAGATGATAACACCGGTTAGATCTGGGTTAGGTCTGGTATTTGCCATCTTCTGGCTCATACTTTCGCATTTTTCGCATACTTGTTGGCCAGATCCTGGGCGTTTTCTGGTTTGGATCACATAGTAATGTACACCCACTCTGAAACAGTGAGTAAAACCTGGATTCAATCTATATTTTAGAGGATAACACCGGTTAGATCTGGGTTAGGTCTGGTATTTGCCATCTTCTGGCTCATACTTTCGCATTTTTCGCATACTTGTTGGCCAGATCCTGGGCGATTTGTGGTTTGAATCACGTAGTAATGTGGTACCACACTGCAACAGTGAGTTAAACCTGGATTCAATCTGTATTTTAGAAGATAACACCGGTTAGGTCAGGGTTAGGTCTGGTATTTTCCATCATCTGGCTCATACTTTCGCAATTTACACATACTTGCTGGCCAGATCCTGGGCGTTTTCTGGGTTGGATCAGGTAGTAGTGTGGTACCGCACTGAGACAGTGAAGTAATCCTGGATTCGATCTATATATTAGAGGGTAACACCGGTTAGGATTGGGTTAGGTCTGGTATTTGCCATCATCGGGCTCATACTTTCGCATTTTTCGCATACTTGTTGGCCAGATCCTGGGCGATTTCTGGTTTGAATCACGTAGTAATGTAGAACCACTCTGAAACAGTGAGTTAAACCTGGATACAATCTATATTTTAGATGATAACACCGGTTAGGTCAGGGTTAGGTCTGGTATTTGCCATCATCTGGCTCATACATTCGCATTTTCCGCATACTTGTTGGCCAGATCCTGGGCGTTTTCTGGTTTGGATCACGTAGTAATGTGGTACCACACTGCAACAGTGAGTTAAACCTGGATTCAATCTGTATTTTAGAAGATAACACCGGTTAGGTCAGGGTTAGGTCAGGTATTTGCCGTCATCTGACTCATACTTTCGCATTTTTCGCACACTTGTTGGCCCGATCCTGGGCGTTTTCTGGTTTGGATTACGTAGTAATGTGGTACCACACTGAAACAGTGAGTTAATCCTGGTTTCGATCTATATATTCGAGGGTAACACCGGTTAGGTTTGGGTTAGGTCTGGTATTTGCCATCATCTGGCTCATACTTTCGCATTTTTCGCATACTTCTTGGCCAGATCCTGGGCGTTTTCTGGGTTGGATCAGGTAGAAGTGTGGTACCGCACTCAAACAGTGAGTTAAACCTGGATTCAATCTATATTTTAGAGGATAACACCGGTTAGGTCAGGGTTAGGTCTGGTATTTGCCATCATCTGGCTCATACTTTCGCATTTTCCGCATACTTGTTGGCCAGATCCTGGGCGTTTTCTGGTTTGGATCACGTAGTAATGTGGTACCACACTGCAACAGTGAGTTAAACCTGGATTCAATCTGTATTTTAGAAGATAACACCGGTTAGGTCAAGGTTAGGTCAGGTATTTGCCATCATCTGGCTCATACTTTCGCATTTTTCGCATACTTGTTGGCCAGATCCTGGGCTTTTCGTATTTGGATCTCGTAGTAATGTAGAACCACTCTGAAACAGTGAGTCAAACCTGGATTCAATCTATATTTTAGAGGATAACACCGGTTAGGTCAGGGTTAGGTCTGGTATTTGCCATCTTCTGGTTCATGCTTTCGCATTTTTCGCATACATGTTGGCCAGATCCTGGGCGTTTTCTGGTTTGGATCACGTAGTAATGTACACCCACTCTGAAACAGTGAGTTAATCCTGGATTCAATCTATATTTTAGAGGATAACACCGGTTAGATCTGGGTTAGGTCTGGTATTTGCCATCATCTGGCTCATACATTCGCATTTTTCGCATTCTTATTAGCCAGATCCTGGGCGTCTTCTGGTTTCGAGCACGTAGTAATGTGGTTCCACACTGCAACAGTGAGCTAATCCTGGATACAATCTATATTTTAGATGATAACACCGGTTAGGTCAGGGTTAGGTCTGGTATTTGCCGTCATCTGACTCATACTTTCGCATTTTTCGCATACTTGTTGGCCCGATCCTGGGCGTTTTCTGGGTTGGATCAGGTAGTAGTGTGGTACCACTCTGAAACAGTGAGTCAAACCTGGATTCAATCTATATTTTAGAGGATAAGACCGGTTAGGTCAGGGTTAGGTCTGGTATTTGCCATCATCTGGCTCATACTTTCGCATTTTCCGCATACTTGTTGGCCAGATCCTGGGCTTTTCGTATTTGGATCACGTAGTAATGTAGAACCACTCTGAAACACTGAGTCAAACCTGGATTCAATCTATATTTTAGAGGATAACACCGGTTAGATCAGGGTTAGGTCTGGTATTTGCCATCTTCTGGCTACTACTTTCGCATTTTTCGCATACATGTTGGCCAGATCCTGGGCGTTTTCTGGTTTGGATCACGTAGTAATGTAGACCCACTCTGAAACAGCGAGTTATACCTGGATCCAATCTATATTTTAGAGGATAGCACCGGTTAGGTCAGGGCTAGGTCCGGTATTTGCCATCATCTGGCTCATACATTCGCAATTTTCGCATACTTGTTGGCCAGAACCTGGGCGTTTTCTGGTTTGGATTACGTAGTAATGTGGTACCACACTGAAATAGTGAGTTAATCCTGGATTCGATCTATATATTAGAGGGCATCACCGGTTAGGTTTGGGTTAGGTCTGGTATTTGCCATCATCTGGCTCATACTTTCGCATTTTTCGCATACTTTGTTGGCCAGATCCTGGGCGTTTTCTTGTTTGGATCACGTAGTAATATGGTACCACTCTGAAACAGTGAGTCAAACCTGGATTCAATCTATATTTTAGAGGATAACACCGGTTAGATCAGGGTTAGGTCTGGTATTTGCCATCATCTGCCTCATACTTTCGCATTTTTCGCATACTTGTTGGCCAGATCCTGGGCGTTTTCTGGTTTGGATCATGTAGTAATGTAGAACACACTCTGAAACAGTGAGTTAAACCTGGATCCAATCTATCTTTTAGAGGATAACACCGGTTAGGTCAGGGTTAGATCTGGTATTTGCCATCATCTGGCTCATACATTCGCATTTTTCGCATACTTATTAGCCAGATCCTGGGCGTCTTCTGATATCGAGCACGTAGTAATGTGGTTCCACACTGCAACAGTGAGCTAAACCTGGATGCAATCTATATTTTAGAGGATAACACCGGTTAGGTCAGGGTTAGGTCTGGTACTTGCCATCGTCTGCCTCATACTTACGCATTTTTCGCATACTTGTTGGCCAGATCCAGGGCGTTTTCTGGTTTGGATCACGTAGTAATGTGGTACAAAACTGAAACAGTGAGTTAATCCTGGATTCGATCTATATATTAGAGGGTAACACCGGTTAGGTTTGGGTTAGGTCTGGTATTTGCCATCATCTGGCTCATACTTTCGCATTTTTCGCATACTTGTTGGCCGGATCCTGGGCGTTTTCTGGATTGGATCACGTAGTAATGTGGTACCACACTGCAACAGTGAGTTAAACCTGGATTCAATCTGCATTTTAGAAGATAACAGCGGTTATGTCAGGGTTAGGTCTGGTATTCTCCATCATCTGGCTCATACTTTCGCATTTTTCGCATGCATGTTGGCTAGATCCTCGGCGTTTTCTGGTTTGGATCACGTAGTAATGTTGTTCCACACTGCAACAGTGAGTTAAACCTGGATTCAATCTATATTATAGAGGATAACACCGGTTAGGTCAGGGTTACGTCTGGTATTTGCCATCGTCTGCCTCATACTTTCGCATTTTTCGCATACATGTTGGCTAGATCCTCGGCGTTTTCTGGTTTGGATCACGTAGTAATGTAGAACCACTCTGAAACAGTGAGTTAAACCTGGATTCAATCTATATTTTAGAGGATAACACCGGTTAGATCTGGGCTAGGTCTGGTATTTGCCATCTTCTGGCTCATACTTTCGCATTTTTCACCTACTTGTTGGCCATATCCTGGGCGTTTTCTTGTTTGGATCACGTAGTAATATGGTACCACTCTGAAACAGTGAGTCAAACCTGGATTCAATCTATATTTTAGAGGATAACACCGGTTAGATCAGGGTTAGGTCTGGTATTTGCCATCTTCTGGCTCATACTTTCGCATTTTTCGCATACATGTTGGCCAGATCCAGGGCATTTTCTGGTTTGGATCGCGTAGTACCACACTGAATGTGGTACCACACTCAAACAGTGAGTTAATCTTGGATTCAATCTATATTTTAGAGGATAACACCGGTTAGGTCAGGGTTAGGTCTGGTATTTGCCATCTTCTGGCTCATACTTTCGCATTTTTCGCATACTTGTTGGCCAGATCCTGGGCGTTTTCTGGTTTGGATCACGTAGTAATGTGGTACCACACTGCAACAGTGAGTTAAACCTGGATTCAATCTGTATTTTAGAAGATAACACCGGTTAGGTCAGGGTTAGGTCTGGTACTTTCCATCATCTGGCTCATACTTTCGCAATTTACACATACTTGCTGGCCAGATCCTGGGCGTTTTCTGGGTTGGATCAGGTAGTATTGTGGTACCCCACTGAAACAGTGACGTAATCCTGGATTCGATCTATATATTAAAGGGTAACACCGGTTAGGTTTGGGTTAGGTCTGGTATTTGCCATCTTCTGGCTACTACTTTCGCATTTTTCGCATACATGTTGGCCAGATCCTGGGCGTTTTCTGGGTTGGATCAGGTAGTAGTGTGGTACCGCACTGAGACAGTGAAGTAATCCTGGATTCGATCTATATATTAGAGGGTAACACCGGTTAGGATTGGGTTAGGTCAGGTATTTGCCATCATCTGGCCCATGCTTTCGCATTTTTCGCATACTTGTTGGCCAGATCCTGGGCGTTTTCTGGTTTGGATCACGTAGTAATGTGGTACCACTCTGAAACACTGAGTCAAACCTGGATTCAATCTATATTTTAGAGGATAACACCGGTTAGATCGGGGTTAGGTCTGGTATTTGCCATCTTCTGGCTACTACTTTCGCATTTTTCGCATACATGTTGGCCAGATCCTGGGCGTTTTCTGGGTTGGATCAGGTAGTAGTGTGGTACCGCACTGAGACAGTAAAGTAATCCTGGATTCGATCTATATATTAGAGGGTAACACCGGTTAGGATTGGGTTAGGTCTGGTATTTGCCATCATCTGGCTCATACTTTCGCATTTTTCACCTACTTGTTGGCCAGATCCTGGGCTTCTCGTATTTGGATCACGTAGTAATGTTGAACCACTCTGAAACAGTGAGTTAAATCTGGAGTCAATCTATATTTTAGGGGATAACACCAGTTAGATCTGGGTTAGGTCTGGTATCTGCCAACTTCTGGCTCATACTTTCGCATTTTTCGCATACTTGTTGGCCAGATCCTGGGCGAGTTCTGGTTTGAATCACGTAGTAATGTAGAACCACTCAGAAACAGTGAGTTAAACCTGGATCCAACCTATATTTTAGAGGATAACACCGGTTAGGTCAGGGTTAGGTCTGGTATTTGCCATCATCAGGCTCATACTTTCGCATTCTTCGCATACTTCTTGGCCAGATCCTGGGCGTTTTCTGATTTGGGTCACGTGGTAATGTGGTGCCACACTGCAACAGTGTGTTAAACCTGGATTCAATCTATATTTTAGAGGATAACACCGGTTAGGTCAAGGTTAGGTCAGGTATTTGCCATCATCTGGCTCATACTTTCACATTTTTCGCATACTTGTTGGCCAGATCCTGGGCTTTTCGTATTTGGATCTCGTAGTAATGTAGAACCACTCTGAAACAGTGAGTCAAACCTGGATTCAATCTATATTTTAGAGGATAACACCGGTTAGGTCAGGGTTAGGTCTGGTATTTGCCATCTTCTGGTTCATGCTTTCGCATTTTTCGCATACATGTTGGCCAGATCCTGGGCGTTTTCTGGTTTGGATCACGTAGTAATGTACACCCACTCTGAAACAGTGAGTTAATCCTGGATTCAATCTATATTTTAGAGGATAACACCGGTTAGATCTGGGTTAGGTCTGGTATTTGCCATCATCTGGCTCATACATTCGCATTTTTCGCATTCTTATTAGCCAGATCCTGGGCGTCTTCTGGTTTCGAGCACGTAGTAATGTGGTTCCACACTGCAACAGTGAGCTAATCCTGGATACAATCTATATTTTAGATGATAACACCGGTTAGGTCAGGGTTAGGTCTGGTATTTGCCGTCATCTGACTCATACTTTCGCATTTTTCGCATACTTGTTGGCCCGATCCTGGGCGTTTTCTGGGTTGGATCAGGTAGTAGTGTGGTACCGCACTGAAACAGTGACGTAATCCTGGATTCGATCTATATATTAGAGGGTAACACCGGTTAGGTTTGGGTTAGGTCTGGTATTTGCCATCATCTGGCTCATAGTTGCGCATCTTTCGCATACTTGTTGGCCAGATCCTGGGCGTTTTCTGGGTTGGATCAGGTAGTAGTGTGGTACCGCACTCAAACAGTGAGTTAAACCTGGATTCAATCTATATTTTAGAGGATAACACCAGTTAGGTCAGGGTTAGGTCTGGTATTTGCCATCTTCTGGCTCATACATTCGCATTTTTCGCATTCTTATTAGCCAGATCCTGGGCGTCTTCTGGTTTCGAGCACGTAGTAATGTGGTTCCACACTGCAACAGTGAGCTAATCCTGGATACAATCTATATTTTAGATGATAACACCGGTTAGATCTGGGTTAGGTCTGGTATTTGCCATCATCTGGCTCATACTTTCGTATTTTTCACCTACTTGTTGGCCAGATCCTGGGCGTTTTCTTGTTTGGATCACGTAGTAATATGGTACCACTCTGAAACAGTGAGTCAAACCTGGATTCAATCTATATTTTAGAGGATAAGACCGGTTAGGTCAGGGTTAGGTCTGGTATTTGCCATCATCTGGCTCATACTTTCGCATTTTCCGCATACTTGTTGGCCAGATCCTGGGCTTTTCGTATTTGGATCACGTAGTAATGTAGAACCACTCTGAAACACTGAGTCAAACCTGGATTCAATCTATATTTTAGAGGATAACACCGGTTAGATCAGGGTTAGGTCTGGTATTTGCCATCTTCTGGCTACTACTTTCGCATTTTTCGCATACATGTTGGCCAGATCCTGGGCGTTTTCTGGTTTGGATCACGTAGTAATGTAGACCCACTCTGAAACAGCGAGTTATACCTGGATCCAATCTATATTTTAGAGGATAGCACCGGTTAGGTCAGGGCTAGGTCCGGTATTTGCCATCATCTGGCTCATACATTCGCAATTTTCGCATACTTGTTGGCCAGATCCTGGGCGTTTTCTGGTTTGGATTACGTAGTAATGTGGTACCACACTGAAACAGTGAGTTAATCCTGGATTCGATCTATATATTAGAGGGCAACACCGGTTAGGTTTGGGTTAGGTCTGGTATTTGCCATCATCTGGCTCATACTTTCGCATTTTTCGCGTACTTTGTTGGCCAGATCCTGGGCGTTTTCTTGTTTGGATCACGTAGTAATATGGTACCACTCTGAAACAGTGAGTCAAACCTGGATTCAATCTATATTTTAGAGGATAACACCGGTTAGATCAGGGTTAGGTCTGGTATTTGCCATCATCTGCCTCATACTTTCGCATTTTTCGCATACTTGTTGGCCAGATCCTGGGCGTTTTCTGGTTTGGATCATGTAGTAATGTAGAACACACTCTGAAACAGTGAGTTAAACCTGGATCCAATCTATCTTTTAGAGGATAACACCGGTTAGGTCAGGGTTAGATCTGGTATTTGCCATCATCTGGCTCATACTTTCGTATTTTTCGCCTACTTATTGCTTCTATGTTGGATCACGTAGTAGTGTGGTACCACACTGAAACAGCGAGTTAAACCGGGGTCCGATCAATACATTAGAGGATAACACCGGTTAGGTCTGGGTTAGGTCTGGTATTAGCCTTCACCTGGTTCATACTTTCGCATTTTTCGCATACTTGATTGCAAGATCCTGGGAGTTTTCTGGTTTGGATCACGTACCAATGTGGTATCACACTGAAACAGTGAGTTAAACGTGGATTCAATCTATATTTTAGAGGATAACACCTGTTAGGTCAGGGTTAGGTCTCGTATTTGCCATCATCTGGCTCATACTTTCGCATTTTTCGCCTACTTGTTGGCCAGATCCTGGGTGTTCTCTGGTTTGGATCACGTAGTAATGAGGTACCACACTGAAACAGTGAGTTAATCTTGGCTTCAATCTACATTTTAGAGGATAACATCGGTTAGGTCAGGGTTAGGTCTGGTATTTGCCATCATCTGGCTCATACTTTCGCATTTTTCGCATACTTGTTGGCCAGATCCTGGGCGTTTTCTTTGTTGGATCACGTAGCAATGAGGTACCACACTGAAACAATGAGTTAATCTTGGCTTCAATCTACATTTTAGAGGATAACATCGGTTAGGTCAGGGTTAGCTCTGGTATTTGCCATCGCCTGGCTCATACTTTCGCATTTTTGGCCTACTTGTTGGCCAGATCCTGGGCGTTTTCTATGTAGGATCACGTAGTAATGAGGTACCACACTGAAACAGTGAGTTAATCTTGGCTTCAATCTACATTTTAGAGGATAACATCGGTTAGGTCGGGGTTAGGTCTGGTATTTGCCATCATCTGGCTCATACTTTCGTATTTTTCGCCTACTTATTGCTTTTATGTTGGATCACGTAGTAGTGTGGTACCACCCTGAAACAGCGAGTTAAACCGGGGTCCGATCAATACATTAGAGGATAACACCGGTTAGGTCTGGGTTAGGTCTGGTATTAGCCTTCACCTGGCTCATACATTCGCATTTTTCGCATACTTGATTGCAAGATCCTGGGAGTTTTCTGGTTTGGATCACGTACCAATGTGGTATCACACTGAAACAGTGAGTTAAACGTGGATTCAATCTATATTTTAGAGGATAACACCTGTTAGGTCAGGGTTAGGTCTCGTATTTGCCATCATCTGGCTCATACTATCGCATTTTTCGCCTACTTGTTGGCCAGATCCTGGCTGTTTTCTGGTTTGGGTCACGTAGTAATGTGGTACCACACTGAAACAGTGAGTCAAACCTGGATTCAATCTATATTTTAGAGGATAACACCGGTTAGGTCTGGGTTAGGTCTGGTATTAGCCTTCACCTGGCTCATAATTTCGCATTTTTCGCATACATGTTGCCCAGATCCTGGTCGTTTTCTGGTTTGGATCACGTAGTAATGTGGTAACACACTGAAACAGTGAGTCAAACCTGGATTCAATCTATATTTTAGAGGATAACACCTGTTAGGTCAGGGTTAGGTCTCGTATTTGCCATCATCTGGCTCATACTTTCGCATTTTTCGCCTACTTGTTGGCCAGATCCTGGGCGTTTTCTATGTAGGATCACGTAGTAATGAGGTACCACACTGAAACAGTGAGTTAATCTTGGCTTCAATCTACATTTTAGAGGATAACATCGGTTAGGTCAGGGTTAGCTCTGGTATTTGCCATCGCCTGGCTCATACTTTCGCATTTTTGGCCTACTTGTTGGCCAGATCCTGGGCGTTTTCTATGTTGGATCACGTAGTAATGAGGTACCACACTGAAACAGTGAGTTAATCTTGGCTTCAATCTACATTTTAGAGGATAACATCGGTTAGGTCAGGGTTAGCTCTGGTATTTGCCATCATCTGGCTCATACTTTCGTATCTTTCGCCTACTTATTGCTTCTATGTTGGATCACGTAGTAGTGTGGTACCACACTGAAACAGCGAGTTAAACCGGGGTCCGATCAATACATTAGAGGATAACACCGGTTAGGTCTGGGTTAGGTCTGGTATTTGCCATCATCTGGCTCATACTTTCGTATTTTTCGCCTACTTATTGCTTCTATGTTGGATCACGTAGTAGTGTGGTACCACACTGAAACAGCGAGTTAAACCGGGGTCCGATCAATACATTAGAGGATAACACCGGTTAGGTCTGGGTTAGGGCTGGTATTAGCCTTCACCTGGCTCATACTTTCGCATTTTTCGCATACTTGATTGCAAGATCCTGGGAGTTTTCTGGTTTGGTCACGTACCAATGTGGTATCACACTGAAACAGTGAGTTAAACGTGGATTCAATCTATATTTTAGAGGATAACACCTGTTAGGTCAGGGTTAGGTCTCGTATTTGCCATCATCTGGCTCATACTTTCGCATTTTTCGCCTACTTGTTGGCCAGATCCTGGGTGTTCTCTGGTTTGGATCACGTAGTAATGAGGTACCACACTGAAACAGTGAGTTAATCTTGGCTTCAATCTACATTTTAGAGGATAACATCGGTTAGGTCAGGGTTAGGTCTGGTATTTGCCATCATCTGGCTCATACTTTCGCATTTTTCGCATACTTGTTGGCCATGTCCCGGGCGTTTTCTGGTTTGGGTCACGTAGTAATGTGGTACCACACTGAAACAGTGAGTCAAACCTGGATTCAATCTATATTTTAGAGGATAACACCGGTTAGGTCTGGGTTAGGTCTGGTATTAGCCTTCACCTGGCTCATAATTTCGCATTTTTCGCATACATGTTGCCCAGATCCTGGTCGTTTTCTGGTTTGGATCACGTAGTAATGTGGTAACACACTGAAACAGCGAGTTAAACCGGGGTCCGATCAATACATTAGAGGATAACACCGGTTAGGTCTGGGTTAGGTCTGGTATTAGCCTTCACCTGACTCATACTTTCGCATTTTTCGCATACTTGATTGCAAGATCCTGGGAGTTTTCTGGTTTGGATCACGTACCAATGTGGTATCACACTGAAACAGTGAGTTAAACGTGGATTCAATCTATATTTTAGAGGATAACACCTGTTAGGTCAGGGTTAGGTCCGGTATTTGCCATCATCTGGCTCATACTTTCGTATTTTTCGCCTACGTATTGCTTCTAGGTTGGATCACGTAGTAATGCGGTACCACACTGAAACGGTGAGTTAAGCCTGGATTCAATCTATATTTCAGAGAATAACTCCGGATAGGTCAGGGTTAGGTCTGGTATTTGCCAGCATCTGGCACATACTTTCGCATTTTTCACATACTTGTTCGCCAGATCCTGGGCGTTTTCTGGTTTGGATCACGTAGTAATGAGGTACCACACTGAAACAGTGAGTTAATCTTGGCTTCAATCTACATTTTAGAGGATAACATCGGTTAGGTCAGGGTTAGCTCTGGTATTTGCCATCATCTGGCTCATGCTTTCGCATTTTTCACCTACTTGTTGGCTTGATCCTGGGCTTTTTCTGGTTTGGATCACATTGTAATGTGATACCACACTGAAGCAGTGAAGTAAACCTCGATCCGATCGATATTTTAGGGGATAAATCCGGTTAGGTCAGGGATAGGTCTGGTAACTGCCAGCATTTGGCTCATACTTTCGCTTATTTCGCATAATTGTTGGCCAGATCCTGGGCGTTTTCTGGTTTGGATCACGTAGTAATGTGGTACCACACTGCAACAGTGAGATAAACCTGGATTCAGTCTATATTTTGGAGGATAGCACCGGTTAGGTCAGGGTCAGGTCTGGTATTTGCCATCATCTGGCTCATACTTTCGCATTTTTCACCTACTTGTTGGCCAGATCCCGGGCGTTTTCTGTGTTGGATCACGTAATAATGTTGTACCACACTGAAACAGTGAGTTAAACCTGGATTCAATCTATATTTTAGAGGGTACCACCGGTTAGGTCAGGGTTAGGTCTGGTATTAGCCTTCACCTGGCTCATAATTTCGCATTTTTCGCATACTTGATTGCAAGATCCTGGGAGTTTTCTGGTTTGGTCACGTACCAATGTGGTATCACACTGAAACAGTGAGTTAAACGTGGATTCAATCTATATTTTAGAGGATAACACCGGTTAGGTCTGGGTTAGGTCTGGTATTTGCCATCATCTGGCTCATACTTTCGCATTTTTCACATACTTGTTCGCCAGATCCTGGGCCTTTTCTGGGTTGGATCACGTAGTAATGTGGTACCACACTGCAACAGTGAGTTAAACCTCGATTCAATCTATATTTTGGAGGATAACACCGGTTAGGTCAGGGTTAGGTCTGGCATTTGCCATCATCTGGCACATACTTTAGCATTTTTCGCATACTTGTTGGCCAGGTCCTGGGCGTTTTCTGGTTTGGATCAGGTAGTAATGTGGTACCGCACTGCAACACTGAGTTAAACCTGGATTCAATCTATATTTTAGAGAATAACTCCGGTTAGGTCAGGCTTGGGTCTGGTATTTGCCATCATCTGGCTCATACTTTCGTATTTTTCGCCTACTTATTGCTTCTATGTTGGATCACGTAGTAGTGTGGTACCACACTGAAACAGCGAGTTAAACCGGGGTCCGATCAATACATTAGAGGATAACACCGGTTAGGTCTGGGTTAGGTCTGGTATTAGCCTTCACCTGGCTCATAGTTTCGCATTTTTCGCATACATGTTGCCCAGATCCTGGTCGTTTTCTGGTTTGGATCACGTAATTTGGTAACACACTGAAACTGGGAATTAATCCTGGATTCGATCTATATTTTAGAGGACAACACCGGTTAGGTTTGGGTTAGGTCTGGTATTTTCCATCATCTGGCTCATACTTTCGCATTTTTCGCATACTTGATTGCAAGATCCTGGGCCTTTTCTGGGTTGGATCACCTAGTAATGTGGTACCACACTGCAACAGTGAGATAAACCCGGATTCAATCTATATTTCAGAGAATAACTCCAGTTAGGTCAGGGTTAGGGCTGTTATTTGCCAGCATCTGGCACATATTTTCGCATTTTTCACATACTTGTTCGCCAGATCCTGGGCGGTTTCTGGTTTGGGTCACGTAGTAATGTGGTACCGCACTGCAACACTGAGTCAAATCTGGATTTAATCTATATTTTAGAGAATAACTCCGGTTACGTCAGGCTTAGGTCCGGTATTGCCCATCATCTGGCTCATACTTTCGTATTTTTCGCCTACTTATTGCTTCTAGGTAGGATCACGTAGTAATGCGGTACCACACTGAAACGGTGAGTTAAGCCTGGATTCAATCTATATTTTAGAGGATAACACCGGTTAGGTCTGGGTTAGGTCTGGTATTAGCCTTCACCTGGCTCATAATTCCGCATTTTTCGCATACATGTTGGCCAGATCCTGGGCGTTTTCTGGTTTGGATCAGGTAGTAATGTGGTACCGCACTGCAACACTGAGTTAAACCTGGATTCAATCTATATTTTAGAGGATAACACCTGTTAGGTCAGGGTTAGGTCTGGTATTTGCCATCATCTGGCTCGTACTTTCGTATTTTTCGCCTACTTATTGCTTCTAGGTTGGATCACGTAGTAACGCGGTACCACACTGCAACAGTGAGATAAACCTGGAATCAGTCTATATTTTGGAGGATAACACCGGTTAGGTCAGGGTTAGGTCTGGTATTTGCCATCATCTGGCTCATACTTTCGCATTTTCCGCATACTTGTTGCCCATGTCCCGGGCGTTTTCTGGTTTAGATCACGTAGTAATGTGGTACCACACTGAAACAGTGAGTAAAACCTGGATTCAATCTATATTTTAGAGGATAACACCGGTTAGATCAGGGTTAGGTCTGGTATTTGCCATCACCTGGCACATACTTTCGCATTTTTCGCATACTTGTTGGCCAGGTCCTGGGCCTTTTCTGGGTTGGATCACGTAGTAATGTGGTACAACACTGCAACAGTGAGTTAAACCTGGATTCAATGTATATTTTAGAGGATAACACCGGTTAGGTCAGGGTTAGGTCTGGCATTTGCCATCACCTGGCACATACTTTCGCATATTCCGTATACATGTTAGCCAGATCCTGGGCGTTTTCTGGTTTGGATCACGTAGTAATGAGGTACCACACTGAAACAGTGAGTAAAACCTGGATTCAATCTATATTTTAGAGGATAACACCGGTTAGATCAGGGTTAGGTCTGGTATTTGCCATCATCTGGCTCATACTTTCGCATTTTTCACCTACTTGTTGGCCAGATCCCGGTCGTTTTCTGGGTTGGATCACGTAGTAATATTGTACCACACTGAAGTGAGTTAAACCTGGATTCAATGTATATTTTAGAGGATAACACCGGTTAGGTCAGGGTTAGGTCTGGCATTTGCCATCACCTGGCACATGCTTTCGCATATTCCGTATACATGTTAGCCAGATCCTGGGCGTTTTCTGGTTTGGATCACGTAGTAATGAGGTACCACACTGAAGCAGTGAGTTCATCTTGGCTTCAATCTACATTTTAGAGGATAACATCGGTTAGGTCAGGGTTAACTCTGGCGTTTGCCATCATCTAGCTCATACTTTCGCATTTTTCGCCTACTTATTGCTTCTAGGTTGGATCACGTAGTAATGCGGTACCACACTGAAACTGGGAATTAATCCTGGATTCAATCTATATTTTAGAGGATAACACCTGTTAGGTCAGGGTTAGGTCTCGTATTTGCCATTATTTGGCTCATACTTTCGCATTTTTGGCCTACTTGTTGGCCAGATCCTGGGCGTTTTCTATGTTGGATCGCGTAGCAATGAGGTACCACACTGAAACAGTGAGTTAATCTTGGCTTCAATCTACATTTTAGAGGATAACATCGGTTAGGTCAGGGTTACCTCTGGTATTTGCCATCATCTGGCTCATACTTTCGCATTTTCCGCATACTTGTTGGCCATGTCCCGGGCGTTTTCTGGTTTAGATCACGTAGTAATGTTGTACCACACTGAAGTGAGTTAAACCTGGATTCGATCTACATTTTAGAGGATAACATCGGTTAGGTCAGGGTTACCTCTGGTATTTGCCATCATCTGGCTCATACTTTCGCATTTTCCGCATACTTGTTGGCCATGTCCCGGGCGTTTTCTGGTTTAGATCACGTAGTAATGTTGTACCACACTGAAGTGAGTTAAACCTGGATTCGATCTATATTTTAGAGGACAACACCGGTTAGGTTTGGGTTAGGTCTGGTATTTTCCATCATCAGGCTCATACTTTCGCATTTTTCGCATACTTGATTGCAAGATCCTGGGAGTTTTCTGGTTTGGATCACGTAGAAATGTTGTACCACACTGAAGTGAGTTAAACCTGGATTCGATCTATATTTTAGAGGACAACACCGGTTAGGTTTGGGTTAGGTCTGGTATTTGCCATCATCTGGCTCATACTTTCGCATTTTTCGCATACTTGTTGGCCAGAACCTGGGCGTTTTGTGGTTTGGATCACGTAGTAATGTGGTAACACACTGAAACTGGGAATTAATCCTGGATTCAATCTATATTTTAGAGGATAACACCGGTTAGGTTTGGGTTAGGTCTGGTATTTGCCATCATCTGGCTCATACTTTCGCATTTTTCGCATACTTGTTGGCCAGAACCTGGGCGTTTTGTGGTTTGGATCACGTAGTAATGTGGTAACACACTGAAACTGGGAATTAATCCTGGATTCAATCTATATTTTAGAGGACAACACCGGTTAGGTTTTGGTTAGGTCTGGTATTTTCCATCATCTGGCTCATACTTTCGCATTTTTCGCATACTTGATTGCAAGATCCTGGGAGTTTTCTGGTTTGGATCACGTAGTAATGTTGTACCACACTGAAGTGAGTTAAACCTGGATTCGATCTATATTTTAGAGGACAACAACGGTTAGGTTTGGGTTAGGGCTGTTATTTGCCAGCATCTGGCACATATTTTCGCATTTTTCACATACTTGTTCGCCAGATCCTGGGCGTTTTCTGGTTTGGGTCACGTAGTAATGTGGTACCGCACTGCAACACTGAGTCAAATCTGGATTTAATCTATATTTTAGAGAATAACTCCGGTTAGGTCAGGCTTAGGTCCGGTATTTGCCATCATCTGGCTCGTACTTTCGTATTTTTCGCCTACTTATTGCTTCTAGGTTGGATCACGTAGTAACGCGGTACCACACTGCAACAGTGAGATAAACCTGGATTCAGTCTATATTTTGGAGGATAACACCGGTTAGGTCAGGGTTAGGTCTGGTATTTGCCATCATCTGGCTCATACTTTCGCATTTTCCGCATACTTGTTGGCCATGTCCCGGGCGTTTTCTGGTTTAGATCACGTAGTAATGTGGTACCACACTGAAACAGTGAGTAAAACCTGGATTCAATCTATATTTTAGAGGATAACACCGGTTAGATCAGGGTTAGGTCTGGTATTTGCCATCACCTGGCACATACTTTCGCATTTTTCGCATACTTGTTGGCCAGGTCCTGGGCCTTTTCTGGGTTGGATCACGTAGTAATGTGGTACAACACTGCAACAGTGAGTTAAACCTGGATTCAATGTATATTTTAGAGGATAACACCGGTTAGGTCAGGGTTAGGTCTGGCATTTGCCATCACCTGGCTCATACTTTCGCATTTTCCGCATACTTGTTGGCCATGTCCCGGGCGTTTTCTGGTTTAGATCACGTAGTAATGTTGTACCACACTGAAGTGAGTTAAACCTGGATTCGATCTACATTTTAGAGGATAACATCGGTTAGGTCAGGGTTACCTCTGGTATTTGCCATCATCTGGCTCATACTTTCGCATTTTCCGCATACTTGTTGGCCATGTCCCGGGCGTTTTCTGGTTTAGATCACGTAGTAATGTTGTACCACACTGAAGTGAGTTAAACCTGGATTCGATCTATATTTTAGAGGACAACACCGGTTAGGTTTGGGTTAGGTCTCGTATTTTCCATCATCAGGCTCATACTTTCGCATTTTTCGCATACTTGATTGCAAGATCCTGGGAGTTTTCTGGTTTGGATCACGTAGTAATGTTGTACCACACTGAAGTGAGTTAAACCTGGATTCGATCTATATTTTAGAGGACAACACCGGTTAGGTTTGGGTTAGGTCTGGTATTTGCCATCATCTGGCTCATACTTTCGCATTTTTCGCATACTTGTTGGCCAGAACCTGGGCGTTTTGTGGTTTGGATCACGTAGTAATGTGGTAACACACTGAAACTGGGAATTAATCCTGGATTCAATCTATATTTTAGAGGATAACACCGGTTAGGTTTGGGTTAGGTCTGGTATTTGCCATCATCTGGCTCATACTTTCGCATTTTTCGCATACTTGTTGGCCAGAACCTGGGCGTTTTGTGGTTTGGATCACGTAGTAATGTGGTAACACACTGAAACTGGGAATTAATCCTGGATTCAATCTATATTTTAGAGGACAACACCGGTTAGGTTTTGGTTAGGTCTGGTATTTTCCATCATCTGGCTCATACTTTCGCATTTTTCGCATACTTGATTGCAAGATCCTGGGAGTTTTCTGGTTTGGATCACGTAGTAATGTTGTACCACACTGAAGTGAGTTAAACCTGGATTCGATCTATATTTTAGAGGACAACAACGGTTAGGTTTGTGTTAGGGCTGTTATTTGCCAGCATCTGGCACATATTTTCGCATTTTTCACATACTTGTTCGCCAGATCCTGGGCGTTTTCTGGTTTGGGTCACGTAGTAATGTGGTACCGCACTGCAACACTGAGTCAAATCTGGATTTAATCTATATTTTCGAGAATAACTCCGGTTAGGTCAGGCTTAGGTCCGGTATTTGCCATCATCTGGCTCGTACTTTCGTATTTTTCGCCTACTTATTGCTTCTAGGTTGGATCACGTAGTAACGCGGTACCACACTGCAACAGTGAGATAAACCTGGATTCAGTCTATATTTTGGAGGATAACACCGGTTAGGTCAGGGTTAGGTCTGGTATTTGCCATCATCTGGCTCATACTTTCGCATTTTCCGCATACTTGTTGGCCAGATCCCGGGCGTTTTCTGGGTTGGATCACGTAGTAATATTGTACCACACTGAAGTGAGTTAAACCTGGATTCAATGTATATTTTAGAGGATAACACCGGTTAGGTCAGGGTTAGGTCTGGCATTTGCCATCACCTGGCACATGCTTTCGCATATTCCGTATACATGTTAGCCAGATCCTGGGCGTTTTCTGGTTTGGATCACGTAGTAATGAGGTACCACACTGAAGCAGTGAGTTCATCTTGGCTTCAATCTACATTTTAGAGGATAACATCGGTTAGGTCAGGGTTAACTCTGGCGTTTGCCATCATCTAGCTCATACTTTCGCATTTTTCGCCTACTTATTGCTTCTAGGTTGGATCACGTAGTAATGCGGTACCACACTGAAACTGGGAATTAATCCTGGATTCAATCTATATTTTAGAGGATAACACCTGTTAGGTCAGGGTTAGGTCTCGTATTTGCCATTATTTGGCTCATACTTTCGCATTTTTGGCCTACTTGTTGGCCAGATCCTGGGCGTTTTCTATGTTGGATCACGTAGCAATGAGGTACCACACTGAAACAGTGAGTTAATCTTGGCTTCAATCTACATTTTAGAGGATAACATCGGTTAGGTCAGGGTTACCTCTGGTATTTGCCATCATCTGGCTCATACTTTCGCATTTTCCGCATACTTGTTGGCCATGTCCCGGGCGTTTTCTGGTTTAGATCACGTAGTAATGTTGTACCACACTGAAGTGAGTTAAACCTGGATTCGATCTATATTTTAGAGGACAACACCGGTTAGGTTTGGGTTAGGTCTGGTATTTTCCATCATCTGGCTCATACTTTCGCATTTTTCGCATACTTGATTGCAAGATCCTGGGAGTTTTCTGGTTTGGATCACGTAGTAATGTTGTACCACACTGAAGTGAGTTAAACCTGGATTCGATCTATATTTTAGAGGACAACACCGGTTAGGTTTGGGTTAGGTCTGGTATTTGCCATCATCTGGCTCATACTTTCGGATTTTTCGCATACTTGTTGGCCAGAACCTGGGCGTTTTGTGGTTTGGATCACGTAGTAATGTGGTAACACACTGAAACTGGGAATTAATCCTGGATTCAATCTATATTTTAGAGGATAACACCGGTTAGGTTTGGGTTAGGTCTGGTATTTGCCATCATCTGGCTCATACTTTCGCATTTTTCGCATACTTGTTGGCCAGAACCTGGGCGTTTTGTGGTTTGGATCACGTAGTAATGTGGTAACACACTGAAACTGGGAATTAATCCTGGATTCAATCTATATTTTAGAGGACAACACCGGTTAGGTTTTGGTTAGGTCTGGTATTTTCCATCATCTGGCTCATACTTTCGCATTTTTCGCATACTTGATTGCAAGATCCTGGGAGTTTTCTGGTTTGGATCACGTAGTAATGTTGTACCACACTGAAGTGAGTTAAACCTGGATTCGATCTATATTTTAGAGGACAACAACGGTTAGGTTTGGGTTAGGGCTGTTATTTGCCAGCATCTGGCACATATTTTCGCATTTTTCACATACTTGTTCGCCAGATCCTGGGCGTTTTCTGGTTTGGGTCACGTAGTAATGTGGTACCGCACTGCAACACTGAGTCAAATCTGGATTTAATCTATATTTTAGAGAATAACTCCGGTTAGGTCAGGCTTAGGTCCGGTATTTGCCATCATCTGGCTCGTACTTTCGTATTTTTCGCCTACTTATTGCTTCTAGGTTGGATCACGTAGTAACGCGGTACCACACTGCAACAGTGAGATAAACCTGGATTCAGTCTATATTTTGGAGGATAACACCGGTTAGGTCAGGGTTAGGTCTGGTATTTGCCATCATCTGGCTCATACTTTCGCATTTTCCGCATACTTGTTGGCCATGTCCCGGGCGTTTTCTGGTTTAGATCACGTAGTAATGTGGTACCACACTGAAACAGTGAGTTAATCCTGGATTCGATCTATATTTTAGAGGATAACACCGGTTAGGTTTGGGTTAGGTCTGGTATTTGCCATCATCTGGCTCATACTTTCGCATTTTTCGCATACTTGTTGGCCAGAACCTGGGCGTTTTGTGGTTTGGATCACGTAGTAATGTGGTAACACACTGAAACTGGGAATTAATCCTGGATTCAATCTATATTTTAGAGGATAACACCTGTTAGGTCAGGGTTAGGTCCCGTATTTGCCATTATTTGGCTCATACTTTCGCATTTTTGGCCTACTTGTTGGCCAGATCCTGGGCGTTTTCTATGTTGGATCACGTAGCAATGAGGTACCACACTGAAACAGTGAGTTAATCTTGGCTTCAATCTACATTTTAGAGGATAACATCGGTTAGGTCAGGGTTACCTCTGGTATTTGCCATCATCTGGCTCATACTTTCGCATTTTTCGCCTACTTGTTGGCCTGATCCTGGGCGTTTTCTGGTTTGGATCACGTAGTAATGTTGTACCACACTGAAGTGAGTTAAACCTGGATTCGATCTATATTTTAGAGGACAACACCGGTTAGGTTTGGGTTAGGTCTGGTATTTTCCATCATCTGGCTCATACTTTCGCATTTTTCGCATACTTGATTGCAAGATCCTGGGAGTTTTCTGGTTTGGATCACGTACCAATGTGGTATCACACTGAAACAGTGAGTTAAACGTGGATTCAATCTATATTTTAGAGGATAACACCTGTTAGGTCAGGGTTAGGTCTCGTATTTGCCATCATCTGGCTCATACTTTCGCATTTTTCGCCTACTTGTTGGCCAGATCCTGGGCGTTTTCTGGTTTGGATCACGTAGTAATGAGGTACCACACTGAAACAGTGAGTTAATCTTGTCTTCAATCTACATTTTAGAGGATAACATCGGCTAGGTCAGGGTTAGGTCTGGTATTTGCCATCATCTGGCTCATACTTTCGCATTTTTCGCATACTTGTTGGCCAGATCCGGGACGTTTTCTGGTTTGGATCACGTAGTAATGCGGTACCACACTGCCACATGAGTTAAACCAGGATTCAATCTATATTTTAGAGGATAACACCGGTTAGGTTTGGGTTAGGTCTGGTATTTGCCATCATCTAGCTCATACTTTCACATTTTTCGCATACTTGTTGGCCAGATCCTGGGCGTTTTCTGGTTTGCTTCACGTAATAATGGGGTACCACACTGATACAGTGAGTTAAGCCTGGATTCGATCTATATATTAGAGGGTAACACCGGTTAGGTTTGGGCTAGGTCTGGTATTTGCCATCATCTGGCCCATACTTTCGCATTTTTCGCATACTTGTTGGCCAGATCCTGGGCGTTTTCTGGTTTGAATCACATAGTAATGTGGTACCACACTGCCACATGAGTTAAACCTGGATTCAATCTATATTTTTGAGGATAACACCGGTTAGGTCAGGGTTAGGTCTGGTATTTGCCATCGTCTGGCCCATACTTTCGCATTCTTCGCATACTTGTTGGCCATATCCTGGGCGCTTTCTGGTTTGGGTCACGTAGTAATGTGGTGCCACACTGCCACATGAGTTAAACCTGGATTCAATCTATATTTTAGAGGATAACACCGGTTAGGTTTGGGCTAGGTCTGGTATTTGCCATCATCTGGCTGATAGTTTCGCATTTTTCGCATACTTGTTGGCCAAATCCTGGGCGTTTTCTGGTTTGGATCACGTAGTAATGTGGTTCTACACTGCATCAGTGAGTTAAACCTGGATACAATCTATATTTTAGAGGATAACACTGAATAGGTCAGGGTTAGGTCTGGTATTTGCCATAATCTGGTGCATACTTTCGCATTTCTCGCATACTTGTTGGCCAGATCCGGGACGTTTTCTGGTTTGGATCACGTAGTAATGCGGAACCACACTGATACAGTGAGTTAAGCCTGGATTCGATCTATATATTAGAGGGTAACACCGGTTAGGTTTGGGTTAGGTCTGGTATTTGCCATCATCTAGCTCATACTTTTTTTTTTTTTTTTTTTTTTTTTTGTAGTGGGGAAAATCTTCGAAAGACTCCCTCCCACCTCCTTGGGGAGAGTTGGGAGGGGTGTGTGGGATTCCCCGCGCCCGTACAACGACAGGCGCGGGACCTACCCACTAAAAACCCCACGGTGACCCTTCGGCACGCTTTGGGAGGATACCGGGAATCGCTCGAAGCCATTCTTCCGGTATCCTCCCCGTGCCCGCGCTTTCGCGCCCATCCCCCGGGGGGACAATCGGTCCCCCCAGTAGACACACTGCCTCATAGCGGCGGGACGGGGCCACTCCATCCCGCCGCTATCCGTCCCGGGGCCGTGTTTAGTGGCGGCTGCGAGCCCCAACTCGCAACCGCCCGCGACCCCGTTTCCACCCCTCGGCGGCCGGGCGTTCATGGCCGCACCAGACCGCCGAGGGTGCCTCCCCTTGCGTCGGACCGGTAGGGGGAGGCACTCCTACCCCCAACCGGTCCGACCCGGCGCCGCCTGGCGGGAGGAGTGTCCCCTCAGGACCCCCCTCCCAGCCTAGGTCATCCGCCACGCCGAGGCGGCCGCCCGCGACGCCTCGCGACCGGGCGACGACCTCGGGCCACCGCACGAGCGCGCGCTTCAGCACGCCGCTGAAGCTCGCGCTCCCTCCCCGCGGCCTCCTTCTGCAACATTACGTTCTCGCAGAAGGAGGCCACGGCCCTCCACTTCTCCTCGCTGCCGAGCATGGCGCGCACCACGCCCGGCAGCGAGACATCCCGCCCGACGACGCCGACCAGGACACGGCGCTCCCCCTCCCACGCGGGGCATACCTCCAGGGTATGATCCGCCGTGTCCTGCTCAGCGTCGCAGTGGCAGCAACGCGCCGTCGGCTCCTTCCCTATCCGGCACAGGTATCTTCCGAAGCTGCCATGCCCGGAAAATACCTGTGCCAGCCGGTAGGTGAGGCTGCCATGGCCTCTGTCCAGCCACTCCTTCAGGAGTGGCCGAACAGCCCCGACAGTCCGGTGCCCCGCGGTTGGCAGAGCCAGCCGCTCCTGCCACGCGAGCAACACGGACTGCCGGGCCTGGCGCTTCAAATCGCCCCAAGCAGGTTCCTGCCCGCCCGGGACCGCCCCCACCCCCGCGCGACGGTCGACGCGTCGCCGGTACATCACCGCGTGCGACCGCGCGAGCAGGTCCATGGGCGGCATCCCCGCTAGAACCGTCGCCGCCTCATGTGACATGGTCCGATACCCGCGGACGACCCTGAGCGCCATGCGCCTCTGCACCCGACGCAGCATAGTCATGCTGCGCCGGGAGGCAGCCAGGTCGTCCGCCCAGACGGGGGCCCCGTATAGGGCCACCGACTGGACCATTGCCACATAGAGGCGACGAACTCGGCCCGCCGGGCCCCCCAGGTTGGGCAGGATCCGGCCCAGAGCCGCAACCATCCTTTCCAACCGGGGGACCAGGCAGCGGAAATGCTTCTCGAAACGCCAGTGGCTATCGAGGATCAGCCCTAGATACCTGATCTGGGGCTTCACCTCGATGTCAGCCCCACCCACCCGAATCAGAGGGGGTGGCGGATCCTGCCGAGGTGAATGAAACGCAATCACCTCGGTCTTATGGACCGCCACCGTCATCCCCATCCCCCTGATCCGGTCGACGACGCGTTGCGACCCCTCCTCCGCGCGACGCATGGCCCTCCCCCAGTGCGCCCCGACGGCCAGCACCAGTGTGTCATCCGCATAACACACCGTGCTGACACCGTCGGGGAGGCCGGCCCGCAACACCGAGTCGTACGCGATGTTCCACAGGAGTGGCCCGAGGACCGACCCCTGCGGAACACCGCAGTACACCTCCCTCCGCATATCACCATCCCGGCCCGGATACTCGATCCACCTGCCGCGGAGATAATCCCCGACGACCGCCCTGAGACAAGGGGGGACTCGATGATATTCGAGTCCCCTCCTTATCTCTTCCCAGGGGAGGGTGTTAAAGGCATTGGCAATATCCAAGGATATTGCCAATGCCACCCCTCCCCGGGAGACGGCCGCCTCCGAGAGGGCCCTCACACGACCTATCGCGTCGATAGTCGATCGGCCCCCCGGAAACCGAACTGGCAGTCGGCCAGACCGGGATCACCCCGCGACAGGTGCTCGACGAGGCGGGCAGCAATCACACGCTCGAAGAGCTTGCCCACCTCGTCGAGGAGACAAATGGGCCGGTATGCGGAGGGAGACTCCGCGGGCCGACCCTCCTTCCGGAGGAGGACCATCCTCGCCACCTTCCAACTGGGGGGGAATCGCCCGTCCCTCAGGCAGCGGTCGAACGACCGCCTGAGGTCGGCCCCAAGGACGCCCTGGGTCAAGACCCAAACCCGGCCGGGCACACCATCCGGACCCGGGGCCGTGTTACGGACCCCGAGCCGTCTGATGGCCGCTGCCAGCTCCTCCTGCGTGACCCCCAGCTCGGCCGTCCACTCCACTGGGACAGCCGCCGCCGCCGGAGGACGCGGTCCCCTCTCCCCAATTGGGAAGAGTGTATTGACCACGTCCTCCAGCAGCCGGGGGTCAAGACCCTCGGTGACGGGGCGCGCCCACGGGCGGAGCTTATTCAGCACCACCTTATATGGGCGCCCCCATGGATCGTCATCAAGGGTTTGGAGGAGCTCCTTCCATGCCTGGGTCTTGGCCCGTTTGATGGCGACCTGCAGAGCAACCCGCGCCACGCGGTATGCTCCATACAGGTCATCAGCTGCCCTCGCTCGCGCCACGCCGTCGCCTGTACGTTGACGACGGCGCGCGCGGGTGTACTGGCGTCGGGCGCGGACAGTCGCGACTCGCAACTCCGCGATCGCGTCCGACCACCAGTACACCGCCCGGCGAGGAGAAGCCCGCCCGACCCGAGGCATCGCTGCGTCGCAAATACCCGCGACCAATGCTCCGAGCCGGGCGACCTCCTCCTCTATGCTCGGCAACTCGGCCGCTCCCTGCGGCCAAGTTGCAGCGAGGGCAGCTGCCATCAGGGCGTCCTTGTCCAGGCGCCGAAGCGCCCAGCGGCGTGGTGGGGCGCCACGCAGGCGGCCGTGTCGGGATGCACTCGCGGCGGCAGAGACCTCCATCCGAATGTACCGGTGATCGGAGAGTGTCTCTGCCCCCGCGACCACGTGCCAACCCGACACCATGCGCACGGCGTTGGGGGTCGCGAATCCAACATCCACGATGGACCCCCCATATCGCCGCACGCATGTGTGCTCCGACCCCCGGTTCAATACCCGGAGGTCGAGCCCCGCCGCCCAATCGCCCAGGATCCCGCCGCGAACGGAGGTCCTGGGGGATCCCCAAGCCACCGACTTGGCATTAAAATCCCCCAGGACCAGCACCGGCCGGGCCGCGTAGCGCTGCACGCATGCCGCGACCTCGGCCAAGTACAGCTCGAACGCAGCGTGACCGCTACGGGGCGAAATGTAGCACCCCACCACAGCGACTCCCCCCCAGTCCACGGCGACGAATCCCCGACCGCGCTCCAACAAGGAGAACGGTGGGGACCCGTCGCCCCCTCCCCATACCGTCGCCACCAAGCCGTCCGCGTCGCCCACCCAATGAGGGTGATCAGGGACGCGGTACGGCTCGGCGGCGACCGCCAGGCCAACCCCCCACTCCGCGAGGACTTGGGACATCAAGTCCTGTGCCGCGCGGCAGTGGTTGAGGTTGGCCTGGAGGAGGAGGCGGGGCGGCATTAATTAATGGCCGCGCCAGCCTCCTCCCGGCCGTCCGTCCCCGTAGCACCGTCCACCTCCATGGAGGACGATGCCACCGCCCTCGGCACCGGAGCCGGTGCAGCCCGCCTCTTCCTCTCCTTCCGGGAGGGGGGGGAGCACTTCTTGCTCCCCACCCTGTGATCGGCTGGCCTCCCCATGTCCGCACACAGCGGGCAGTGGGGGGCCGCCGAGCACTGGCTCGCACGGTGCTCTTTGGCACCGCAGCGGTAACACTGACCGCTGCGGTCCACCGGCGAGGTGCACCACTGCCTCACGTGCCCCAATTCGAGGCAGCGGTGACACTGGAGCGGGCGCGGCGCGAGGATTTCCACTCGCGCCGAAACCCACCCCACCAACACCCTCCCGGATTCCGCCACCTTACGGGCGGCGGAGAGGGGGCACCGGGCCCACACCGACCCGAGGCCGGAGGGCGACCTGCGGATCTCTCCGATCCGCAGGTCCTCCACAGGACAGTCCCCCGCCCTCGCAAGGGCACGGGACACATCCTGTGCGCTGACCGAGTCGTCCAGCCCACAAACGCGCATCTCCGTGCGCTTCGTGGGCCGGGCGACCCGGACACCTCGCTCGCCCAGCTGCTCCCGGAGCCTCTGGGCGAGACGATCCGCCTTCGCGCCGCCTTCTGCACCGGGGATCTCCAGCAAGAGACCCCCGGTCACGGCCCTCTTCGCCCTCACGGAGGCGATGCCCAGCTCTTCCAGGGAGATATTCTCCCTGGCGAGCCGCATCGCCTCCGCGAGGGTCAGGTCGCCCCCCTGCGCAACGGTCAGCGTCACCGCTGCCGTTTTTGGGGGACGACCTGGCCGTGCCTTCCCGACATTCGCGGCCTTTACCTTGGCCGCCGGCGGCGGAGGCGGAGGCTGCGGTTGCGAGGCCTTCCTCGCCGCCCGCTTCGCCTTCCGCCCCACCACCTCACTCCACGCCACCCCCCCTTGGGAGGGTGCCGTGGAGGACGCGACCACCGCGACCACGGGTACACCACCCCCCTTGGGGGTCGCGACCCGGGGCCCTGGTGCCGCAACGCTGGGCGGAGCCTTCACTCCGCCCTTCTTTGCCTTCCCCGACTGTACCGGAACAGGTCGGGGAGGCACCGCCTTCCTGCTGACCGCTCTTCCGGCGAGGAGCTCCTCCCGGAAGGCGGCCAGCTTGCCATCAATCATGTCCCCAATCCTCCTCAGAAGATCGTCTTCTGAGGAGGACGGGGACTTCTTCACGGGCGGAGTGCGGGTGGAGGGGCCCGCGGTGCCCCGCACCACTGCCGCCGCACCCCGCTTATTTACCTCCGCCGAGGGACGCGGCGGTGGAGGAGGAGGGAGGATGGGAGGGAGGGCCGCGCTGTTCCACAGCGCCTCTGCCCTCCTCCTCCCCTGTCGCTCCTCCTCCAACAGGAGCTGCAGACGGGCGTTCCGCCCTCTGAGCTCCCGCGCCGCCTCCCTCATTTCCTCCGCCGCGGCCTTCAGGGCCTCCGCGCCACCGCTTTTCTGCCCCTTAAAGGCGCAGGCAGCGGCGACTTTCTCCACCCGCCTCAGGGACGAGGAGATCCTCTCCGATATCTCCTCGGTCACCTCGTCCCTGAGGCAACTCAGCCTCACCGACGGGCTCATCGCCCCGCCCACCTCGACGACGGCCTGCCCCGTCCTCTTCCTCTTAGAGCCTATGTGGCTCGTGCTGGAGGAGAAGGACGAGACCGACGCCGTCTCGTCGTCCTCCTCCACCCTCCACGAAGCCGGACCTGGCGCTGAGTGGGGCGCGAGCGCCGCCACCCTAACCCCAACCCCGTCTCCGTCCTCCCCAAACGACAAAACCCGCCCCATCCCCATTTTGTTTTCTGTGTCCATAATAGTCCCACGAGATGGTCGGAAATAAAGGTCCACCCGGGCAGAGCCGCCTTACCCGGGTAAGCCTAATACTCCGGGGGTTCGGCAGGTTCCCCGGAGGTGGTCGCTTGGGATTGGGCCTTCTCCCCCAACCATGCATCCCATCGCCGCGCACCATAGCTTAGGATTGGAGGGCGATTTTATAGAGTCGCCATACTCGTGGCCCAGGCGGTTAAGCCAAGACCCCCGTTCCTCCTGCCGTCACGTACCATTCACAAAACCAATAGGGAATTGTGAATGGGTCGTTGTGACGACCAACAGGAGGCTTACGGTGTGTGTATGACTCGGGTACCCCGGGTTCGTTAAGCCCGTACTGCAGCTGAAAGGCTGGCAGCCCCTGAGGGGTCTAGCTCATACTTTCGCATTTCTCGCATACTTGTTGGCCAGATCCGGGACGTTTTCTGGGTTGGATCAGGTAGTAGTGTGGTACCGCACTGAAACAGTGAAGTAATCCTGGATTCGATCTATATATTAGAAGGGTAACACCGGTTAGGTTTGGGTTAGGTCTGGTATTTGCCATCATCTAGCTCATACTTTCGCATTTTTCGCATACTTGTTGGCCAGATCCTGGGCGTTTTCTGGTTTCGGTCACATAGTAATGTGGTTCCACCCTGCAACAGTGAGTTAAACCTGGATTCAATCTATATTTTAGAGGATAACACCGGTTAGGTCAGGATTAGGTTTGGCATTTGCCATCATCTGGCTCATACTTTCGCATTTTGCACCTACGTGTTGGCCAGAACCTGGGCGTTCTCTGGTTTGGATCACGTAGTAATGTGGTACCACACTGAAACAGTGGGTTAACCAGGATTCATTTTATATTTTAGAGGATAACACCGGTTAGGTCTTGGTTAGGTCTAGTATTTGCCATCATCTGGCTCATACTTTCGCCCTTTGCACCTACTTGTTGGCCAGATCCTGGGCGTTTTCTGGTTTCGGTCACATAGTAATGTGGTTCCACCCTGCAACAGTGAGTTAAACCTGGATTCAATCTATATTTTAGAGGATAACACCGGTTAGGTCAGGATTAGGTTTGGCATTTGCCATCATCTGGCTCATACTTTCGCATTTTGCACCTACGTGTTGGCCAGAACCTGGGCGTTCTCTGGTTTGGATCACGTAGTAATGTGGTACCACACTGAAACAGTGGGTTAAACCAGGATTCATTTTATATTTTAGGGGTTAACACCGGCTAGGTCAGGGTTAGGTCTGGTATTTGCCATCATCTGGCCCATACTTTCGCATTTTTCGCATAGTTGTTGGCCAGATCCTGGGCGTTTTCTGGTTTGCATCACGTAGTAATGGGGTACCACACTGATACAGTGAGTTAAACCTGGATTCGATCTATATATTAGAGGGTAACACCGGTTAGGTTTGGGTTAGGTCTGGTATTTGCCATCATCTAGCTCATACTTTCGCCCTTTGCACCTACTTGTTGGCCAGATCCTGGGCGTTTTCTGGTTTTGATCACGTTGTAATGTGACACCACACCGAAACAGTGAGTTAAACCTGGATTCAATCTATATTTTAGAGGTTAACACCGGCTAGGTCAGGGTTAGGTCTGGTATTTGCCATCATCTGGCTCATACTTTCGCCCTTTGCACCTACTTGTTGGCCAGATCCTGGGCGTTTTCTGGGTTGGATCACTTAGTAATGTGGTACCACACTGCCACATGAGTTAAACCTGGATTCAATCTATATTTTAGAGGATAACACCGGTTAGGTCAGGGCTAGGTCTGGTATTTGCCATCATCTGGCTCATACTTTCGCCATTTGCACCTACTTGTTGGCCAGATCCTGGGCGTTTTCTGGTTTTGATCACGTTGTAATGTGGCACCACACTGAAACAGTGAGTTAAACCAGCATTCAATCTATATTTTAGAGGTTAACACAGGCTAGGTCGGGGGTTAGGTCTGGTATTTGCCATCATCTGGCCCATACTTTCGCATTTTTCGCATACTTGTTGGCCAGATCCTGGGCGTTTTCTGGTTTGGGTCACGTAGTAATGTGGTACCACACTGAAACAGTGGTTTAAACCAGGATTCGATCTATATATTAGAGGGTAATACCGGTTCGGTCAGGGTTAGGTCTGGTATTTGCCATCGTCTGGCTCATACTTTCGCATTTTTCGCATACTTGTTGGCCTGATCCTGGGCGTTTTCTGGGTTGGGTCACGTAGTAATGTGGTACCACACTGAAACAGTGGGTTAAACCAGGATTCGATCTATATATTAGAGGGTAATACCGGTTAGGTCAGGTTTAGGTCTGGTATTTGCCATCGTCTGGCTCATACTTTCGCATTTTTCGCATACTTGTTGGCCAGATCCTGGGGGTTTTCTGGTTTGGGACACGTAGTAATGTGGTACCACACTGAAACAGTGGTTTAAACCAGGATTCGATCTATATATTAGAGGGTAATACCGGTTCGGTCAGGGTTAGGTCTGGTATTTGCCATCGTCTGGCTCATACTTTCGCATTTTTCGCATACTTGTTGGCCAGATCCTGGGCGTTTTCTGGGTTGGATCAGGTAGTTGTGTGGTACCGCACAAAAAACAGTGAAGTAATCCTGGATTCGATCTATATATTAGAGGGTAACACCGGTTAGGTTTGGGTTTGGTCTGGTATTTGCCATCATCTGGCTCATGCTTTCGCATTTTTCGCATCCCTGTTGGCCAGATTCTGGGGGTTTTCTGGTTTGGGTCACGTAGTAATGTGGTACCACACTGAAACAGTGGGTTAAACCAGGATTCGATCTATATATTAGAGGGTAATACCGGTTAGGTCAGGTTTAGGTCTGGTATTTGCCATCGTCTGGCTCATACTTTCGCATTTTTCGCATACTTGTTGGCCAGATCCTGGGGGTTTTCTGGTTTGGGACACGTAGTAATGTGGTACCACACTGAAACAGTGGTTTAAACCAGGATTCGATCTATATATTAGAGGGTAATACCGGTTCGGTCAGGGTTAGGTCTGGTATTTGCCATCGTCTGGCTCATACTTTCGCATTTTTCGCATACTTGTTGGCCTGATCCTGGGCGTTTTCTGGGTTGGATCGCGTAGTGATGTGGTACCACACTGAAACAGTGGGTTAAACCAGGATTCAATCTATATTTTAGAGGATAACACCGGTTAGGTCTTGGTTAGGTCTGGTATTTGCCATCATCTGGCTCATACTTTCACATTTTTCGCATACTTGTTGGCCAGATCCGGGGCGTTTTCTGGTTTGGATCACGTAGTAATGTAGTACCACACTGCCACATGAGTTAAACCTGGATTCAATCTATATTTTAGAGGATAACACCGGTTAGGTCAGGGTTAGGTCTGGTATTAGCCATCATCAGGCTCATACTTTCGCATTTTTCGCATACTTATTGGCCAGATCCTGGGCGTTTTCTGGTTTGGAACACGTAGTAATATGGTACCACACTGTAACAGTGGGTTAAACCAGGATTCAATCTATATTTTAGAGGATAACACCGGTTAGGTCTGGGTTAGGTCTGGTATTTGCCGTCGTCTGGCCCATACTTTCGCATTCTTCGCATACTTGCTGGCCAGATCCTGGGCGTTTTCTGGTTTGGGTCACGTAGTAATGTGGTGCCACACTGCAGCAGTGAGTTAAACCTGAATTCAACCTATATTTTAGAGGATAACACCGGTTAGGTCAGGGCTAGGTCTGGTATTTGCCATCATCTGGCTCACACTTTCGCCCTTTGCACCTACTTGCTGGCCAGATCCTGGGCGTTTTCTGGTTTTGATCACGTTGTAATGTGGCACCACACTGAAACAGTGAGTTAAACCAGGATTCAATCTATATTTTAGAGGTTAACACAGGCTAGGTCGGGGGTTAGGTCTGGTATTTGCCATCATCTGGCTCATACTTTCGCATTTTTCGCATACTTGTTGACCAGATCCTGGGCGTCTTCTGGGGTGGATCAGGTAGTAGTGTGGTACCGCACTGAAACAGTGAAGCAATCCTGGATTCGATCTATATATTAGAAGGGTAACACCGGTTAGGTTTGGGTTAGGTCTGGTATTTGCCATCATCTGGCTCATGCTTTCGCATTTTTCGCATCCCTGTTGGCCAGATTCTGGGGGTTTTCTGGTTTGGGTCACGTAGTAATGTGGTACCACACTGAAACAGTGGGTTAAACCAGGATTCGATCTATATTTTAGAGGATAACACCGGTTAGGTCTGGCTTAGGTCTGCTATTTGCCATCATCTGACTCATGCTTTCGCATTTTTCGCATACTTGTTGGCCAGATCCGGGGCGTTTTCTGGTTTGGATCACGTAGTAATGTAGTACCACACTGCCACATGAGTTAAACCTGGATTCAATCTATATTTTAGAGGATAACACCGGTTAGGTCAGGGTTAGGTCTGGTATTTGCCATCGTCTGGCTCATACTTTCGCATTTTTCGCATACTTGTTGGCCAGATCCTGGGCGTTTTCTGTTTTGGATCACGTTGTAATGTGGTACCGCACTGAAACAGTGAAGTAATCGTGGATTCGATCTATATATTAGAGGGTAATACCGGTTAGGTCAGGGTTAGGTCTGGTATTTGCCATCGTCTGGCTCATACTTTCGCATTTTTCGCATACTTGTTGGCCAGATCCTGGGCGTCTTATGGGTTGGATCAGGTAGTAGTGTGGTACCGCACTGAAACAGTGAAGTAATCCTGGATTCGATCTATATATTGGAAGGGTAACACCGGTTAGGTTAGGGTTAGGTCTGGTATTTGCCATCATCTGGCCCATACTTTCTCATTTTTCGCACACTTGTTGGGCAGATCCTGGGCGTTCTCTGGTTTGGATAACGTAGTAATATGGTACCACACTGAAACAGTGTGTTAGTCCTGGATTCAAACTATATTTTAGAGGATAACAGCGGCTAGGTCAGGGTTAGGTCTGGTATTTGCCATAATCTGGCTCATACTTTCGCATTATTCGCATACTTTTTGGCCAGATCCTGGGCTTTTTCTGGTATGGCTCACAAAGTAATGTGGTACCACAATGAAACAGCGGGGTAAACCGGGGCCAGATCAATTCTTTAGGGGATAACACTGGTCAGGTCTGGGTAAGGTCTGGGATTCGCCATCATCTCGATCATACTTTCACTTTTTTCGCATTATTGTTGGCCAAATGCTGGCTTTTTCTGGGTTGGATCACGTAGTAATGTGGTACCACACTGCAGCAGTGAGTTAAACCTGGATTCAATCTATATTTTAGAGGATAACACCGGTTAGGTCAGGGTTAGGTCTGGTATTTGCCATCATCTGGCTCATACTTTCGTTTTTTTCGCATACTTGTTTGCCAGATCCTGGGCGTTTTCTGGGTTGGATCGCGTCGTAATGTGGTACCACACTGCCACATGAGTTAAACCTGGATTCAATCTATATTTTAGAGGATAACACCGGTTAGGTCAGGGTTAGGTCTGGTATTTGCCATCATTCGGCTCATACTTTCGCATTTTTCGCATACTTGTTAGCCAGATCCTGGGCGTTTTCTGGTTTGCATCACGTAGTGATGTGGTACCACACTGATACAGTGAGTTAAGCCTGGATTCGATCTATATATTAGAGGATAACACCGGTTAGGTCAGGGTTAGGTCTGGTATTTGCCATCATCTGGCTCAGACTTTCGCATTTTTCGCATACTTGTTGGCCAGATCCTGGGCGTTTTCTGGTTTGGATCACGTAGTAATGTGGTTCCACACTGCATCAGTGACTTAAACCTGGATACAATCTATATATTAGAGGATAACACCGGTTAGGTCAGGGTTAGGTCTGGTATTTGCCATCGTCTGGGTCATACTTCCACATTTTTCGCATACTTGTTGGCCAGATCCCGGGCGTTTTCTGGTTTGGATCGCGTAGTAATGTGGTTCCACACTGATACAGTGAGTTAAGCCTGGATTCGATCTATGTATTAGAGGGTAACAACGGTTAGGTTTGGGTTAGGTCTGGTATTTGCCATCATCTGACTCATACTTTCGCATTTTTCGCATACTTGTTGGCCAGATCCTGGGCGTTTTCTGGTTTGCATCACCTAGTAATGTGGTACCACACTGATACAGTGAGTTAAGCCTGGATTCGATCTATATATTAGAGGGTAACACCGGTTAGGTCAGGGTTAGGTCTCGTATTTGCCATCGTCTGGCTCATACTTTCGCATTTTTCGCCTACTTGTTGGCCAGATCCTGGGCGTTTTCTGGTTTGGATCAGGTAGTAATATGGTACCCCCCTGCAACAGTGAGTTAAACCTGGATTCAATCTATATTTTAGAGGATAACACCGGTTAGGTCAGGGTTAGGTCTCGTATTCCCCATCACCTGGCTCATACTTTCGCATTTTTGGCCTACTTGTTGGCCAGATCCTGGGCGTTTTCTATGTTGGATCACGTAGTACTGTGGTACCACACTGAAACTGCGAGTGGGGGGGGGTCCGATCAATACATTAGAGGATAACACCGGTTAGGTCTGGGTTAGGTCTGGTATTAGCCTTCACCTGGCTCATAATTTCGCATTTTTCGCATACATGTTGCCCAGATCCTGGTCGTTTTCTGGTTTGGATCACGTAGTAATGTGGTAACACACTGAAACTGGGAATTAATCCTGGATTCAATCTATATTTTAGAGGATAACACCTGTTAGGTCAGGGTTAGGTCTCGTATTTGCCATTATTTGGCTCATACTTTCGAATTTTTGGCCTACTTGTTAGCCAGATCCTGGGCGTTTTCTATGTTGGATCACGTAGCAATGAGGTACCACACTGAAACAGTGAGTTAATCTTGGCTTCAATCTACATTTTAGAGGATAACATCGGTTAGGTCAGGGTTAGCTCTGGTATTTGCCATCATCTGGCTCATACTTTCGCATTTTTCGCCTACTTATTGCTTCTAGGTTGGATCACGTAGTAATGTGGTACCACACTGAAACAGTGAGTTAAACGTGGATTCAATCTATATTTTAGAGGATAACACCTGTTAGGTCAGGGTTAGGTCTCGTATTTGCCATCATCTGGCTCATACTTTCGCATTTTTCGCCTACTTGTTGGCCAGATCCTGGGCGTTTTCTGGTTTGGATCAGGTAGTAATGTGGTACCGCACTGCAACACTGAGTTAAACCTGGATTCAATCTATATTTTAGAGAATAACTCCGGTTAGGTCAGGCTTAGGTCTGGTATTTGCCATCATCTGGCTCATACTTTCGCATTTTTCGCCTACTTATTGCTTCTAGGTTGGATCACGTAGTAATATGGTACCACACTGAAACAGTGAGTTAAACGTGGATTCAATCTATATTTTAGAGGATAACATCGGTTAGGTCAGGGTTAGGTCTGGTATTTGCCATCATCTGGCTCATACTTTCGCATTTTTCGCCTACTTGTTGGCCAGATCCTGGGCGTTTTCTGGTTTGGATCAGGTAGTAATGTGGTACCGCACTGCAACACTGAGTTAAACCTGGATTCAATCTATATTTTAGAGAATAACTCCGGTTAGGTCAGGCTTGGGTCTGGTATTTGCCATCATCTGGCTCATACTTTCGCAATTTTCACATACATGTTAGCTAGATCTTGGGCTTTTTCTGGCTTGGGTCATGTTGTAAAGTGGTACCGCACTGAAACAGTGAGTTAATCCTGGACTCGATCTATATTTTAGAGGATAACACCGGTTAGGTCAGGGTTAGGTCTGGTATTTGCCATCATCTGGCTCATGCTTACGCATTTTTCACCTACCTGTTGGCCAGATCCCGGGCGTTTTCTGGGTTGGATCACGTAATAATGTTGTACCACACTGAAACAGTGAGTTAAACCTGGATACAATCTATATTTTAGAGGATAACACTGGTTAGGTCAGGGTTAGGTCTGGTATTAGCCATCACCTGGCTCATACTTTCGCATTTTTCGCAATACTTGTTGGCTTGATCCTGGGCTTTTTCTGGTTTGGATCACATTGTAATGTGATACCACACTGAAGCAGTGAAGTAAACCTCGATCCGATCGATATTTTAGGGGATAAATCCGGTTAGGTCAGGGATAGGTCTGGTAACTGCCAGCATTTGGCTCATACTTTCGCTTATTTCGCATAATTGTTGGCCAGATCCTGGGCGTTTTCTGGTTTGGATCACGTAGTAATGAGGTACCACACTGAAACAGTGAGTTAATCTTGGCTTCAATCTACATTTTAGAGGATAACATCGGTTAGGTCAGGGTTAGGTCTGGTATTTGCCATCATCTGGCTCATACTTTCGTATTTTTCGCCTACTTATTGCTTCTATGTTGGATCACGTAGTAGTGTGGTACCACACTGAAACGGTGAGTTAAGCCTGGATTCAATCTATATTTTGGAGGACAACACCGGTTAGGTCAGGGTTAGGTCTGGCATTTGCCATCACCTGGCACATACTTTAGCATTTTTCGCATACTTGTTGGCCAGGTCCTGGGCGTTTTCTGGTTTGCATCAGGTAGTAATGTGGTAACACACTGAAACTGGGAATTAATCCTGGATTCAATCTATATTTTAGAGGATAACACCTGTTAGGTCAGGGTTAGGTCTCGTATTTGCCATTATTTGGCTCATACTTTCGCATTTTTGGCCTACTTGTTAGCCAGATACTGGGCGTTTTCTATGTTGGATCACGTAGCATTGAGGTACCACACTGAAACAGTGAGTTAATCTTGGCTTCAATCTACATTTTATAGGATAACATCGGTTAGGTCAGGGTTAGCTCTGGTATTTGCCATCATCTGGCTCATACTTTCGCATTTTTCGCCTACTTATTGCTTCTAGGTTGGATCACGTAGTAATGGGGTACCACACTGAAACAGTGAGTTAAACGTGGATTCAATCTATATTTTAGAGGATAACACCTGTTAGGTCAGGGTTAGGTCTCGTATTTGCCATCATCTGGCTCATACTTTCGCATTTTTCGCCTACTTGTTGGCCAGATCCTGGGCGTTTTCTGGTTTGGATCAGGTAGTAATGTGGTACCGCACTGCAACACTGAGTTAAACCTGGATTCAATCTATATTTTAGAGAATAACTCCGGTTAGGTCAGGCTTAGGTCTGGTATTTGCCATCATCTGGCTCATACTTTCGCATTTTTCGCCTACTTATTGCTTCTAGGTTGGATCACGTAGTAATGGGGTACCACACAGAAACAGTGAGTTAAACGTGGATTCAATCTATATTTTAGAGGATAACATCGGTTAGGTCAGGGTTAGGTCTGGTATTTGCCATCATCTGGCTCATACTTTCGCATTTTTGGCCTACTTGTTGGCCAGATCCTGGGCGTTTTCTGGTTTGGATCAGGTAGTAATGTGGTACCGCACTGCAACACTGAGTTAAACCTGGATTCAATCTATATTTTAGAGAATAACTCCGGTTAGGTCAGGCTTAGGTCTGGTATTTGCCATAATCTGGCTCATACTTTCGCAATTTTCACATACATGTTAGCTAGATCTTGGGCTTTTTCTGGCTTGGATCATGTTGTAAAGTGGTACCGCACTGAAACAGTGAGTTAATCCTGGACTCGATCTATATTTTAGAGGATAACACCGGTTAGGTCAGGGTTAGGTCTGGTATTTGCCATTATCTGGCTCATGCTTTCGCATTTTTCACCTACTTGTTGGCCAGATCCCGGGCGTTTTCTGGGTTGGATCACGTAATAATGTTGTACCACACTGAAACAGTGAGTTAAACCTGGATTCAATCTATATTTTAGAGGATAACACTGATTAGGTCAGGGTTAGGTCTGGTATTAGCCATCACCTGGCTCATACTTTCGCATTTTTCGCAATACTTGTTGGCTTGATCCTGGGCTTCTTCTGGTTTGGATCACATTGTAATGTGATACCACACTGAAGCAGTGAACTAAACCTCGATCGGATCTATATTTTAGGGGATAAATCCGGTTAGGTCAGGGATAGGTCTGGTAACTGCCAGCATTTGGCTCATACTTTCGCTTATTTCGCATAATTGTTGGCCAGATCCTGGGCGTTTTCTGGTTTGAATCACTTAGTAATGTGGTACCACACTGCCACATGAGTTAAACCTGGATCCAATCTATATTTTAGAGGATAACACCGGTTAGGTCAGGGCTAGGTCTGGTATTTGCCATCATCTGGCTCATACTTTCGCCATTTGCACCTACTTGTTGGCCAGATCCGGGGCGTTTTCTGGTTTGAATCACTTAGTAATGTGGTACCACACTGCCGCATGAGTTAAACCTGGATTCAATCTATATTTTAGAGGATAACACCGGTTAGGTCAGGGTTAGGTCTGGAATTTGCCATCGTCTGGCCCATACTTTCGCCCTTTGCACCTACTTGTTGGCCAGATCCTGGGCGTTTTCTGGTTTGGGTCGCGTCGTTATGTGGTGCCACACTGCAGCAGTGTGTTAAACCTGAGTTCAATCTATATTTTAGAGGATAACACCGGTTAGGTCAGGATTAGGTCTGGTATTTGCCATCATCTGGCTCATACTTTCGCCCTTTGCACCTACTTGTTGGCCAGATCCTGGGCGTTTTCTGGTTTTGATCACGTTGTAATGTGACACCACACTGAAACAGTGAGTTAAACCTGGATTCAATCTATATTTTAGGGGTTAACACCGGCTAGGTCAGGGTTAGGTCTGGTATTTGCCATCATCTGGCCCATACTTTCGCATTTTTCGCATAGTTGTCGGCCAGATCCTGGGCGATTTCTGGTTTGCATCACGTAGTAATGGGGTACCACACTGATACAGTGAGTTAAACCTGGATTCGATCTATATATTAGAGGGTAATACCGGTTAGGTTTGGGTTAGGTCTGTTATTTGCCATCATCTAGCTCATACTTTCGCCCCTTGCACCTACTTGTTGGCCAGATCCTGGGCGTTTTCTGGTTTGCATCACGTAGTAATGGGGTACCACACTGATACAGTGAGTTAAACCTGGATTCGATCTATATATTAGAGGGTAACACCGGTTAGGTTTGGGTTAGGTCTGGTATTTGCCACCATCTGGCTCATGCTTTCGCATTTTTCGCATACTTGTTGGCCAGATTCTGGGCGTTTTCTGGTTGGGATCGCGCAGTAATGTGGTACCACACTGAAACAGTGAGTTATTCCTGGATTCGATCTATATATTAGAGGGTAACACCGGTTAGGTTTGGGCTAGGTCTGGTATTTGCCATCATCTGGCTGATACTTTCGCATTTTTCGCATACTTGTTGGCCAGATCCTGGGCGTTTTCTGGTTTGGATCACGTAGTAATGTGGTACCACACTGATACAATGAGTTAAACCTGGATTCGATCTATATTTTAGAGCATAACACTGAATAGGTCAGGGTTAGGTCTGGTATTTGCCATAATCTGGCTCATACTTTCGCATTTTTCGCATACTTGTTGGCCAGATTCTGGGCGTTTTCTGGTATGGATCACGTAGTAATGTGGTACCACACTGATACAATGAGTTAAGCCTGGATTCGATCTATATATTAGAGGGTAACACCGGTTAGGTTTGGGTTAGGTCTGGTATTTGCCATCATCTAGCTCATACTTTCGCATTTTTCGCATACTTGTTGGCCAGATCCGGGGCGTTTTCTGGTTTGCATCACGTAGTAATGGGGTACCACACTGATACAGTGAGTTGAACCTGGATTCGATCTATATATTAGAGGGTAACACCGGTTAGGTTTAGGTTAGGTCTGGTATTTGCCATCATCTAGCTCATACTTTCGCATTTTTCGCATACTTGTTGGCCAGATCCTGGGCTTCTTCTGGTTTGGGTCACGTAGTAATGTGGTACCACCCTGCAACAGTGAGTTAAACCTGGATTCAATCTATATTTTAGAGGACAACACCGGTTAGGTCAGGGTTAGGTCTGGTAATAGCCATCATCAGGCTCATACTTTCGCATTTTTCGCATACTTGTTGGCCAGATCCTGGGCGTTTTCTGATTGGGGTCACGTAGTGATGTGGTGCCACACTGCAGCAGTGAGTTAAACCTGGATTCAATCTATATATTGGAGGGTAACACCGGTTAGGTTTCGATTAGGTCTGGTATTTGCCATCATCTGGCTCATGCTTTCGGATTTTTCGCATACCTGTTGGCCAGATCCTGGGCGTTTTCTTGTTTGGATCACGTTGGAATGTGGTACTACACTGAAACAGTGAGGTAATCCTGGATTCGATCTATATATTAGAGGGTAACACCGGTTAGGTTTGGGTTAGGTCTGGTATTTGCCATAATCTGGCTCATACTTTCGCACTTTTCGCATACTTGTTGGCCAGATCCAGGGCGTTTTCTGGGTTGGATCAGGTAGTAGTGTGCTACCGCACTGATACAGTGAAGTAATCCTGGATTCGATCTATATATTAGAAGGGTAACACCGGTTAGGTTTGGGTTAGGTCTGGTATTTGCCATCATCTGGCTCATACTTTAGCATTTTTCGCATACTTCTTGGCCAGATCCTGGGCGTCTTCTGGGTTGGATCAGGTAGTAGTGTGGTACCGCACTGAAACAGTGAAGCAATCCTGGATTCGATCTATATATTAGAAGGGTAACACCGGTTAGGTTTGGGTTAGGTCTGGTATTTGCCATCATCTGGCTCATACTTTCGCATTTTTCGCATACTTGTTGGCCAGATCCTGGGCGTTTTCTGGGTTGGATCAGGTAGTTGTGTGGTACCGCACTGAAACAGTGAAGTAATCCTGGATTCGATCTACATATTAGAGGGTAACACCGGTTAGGTTTGGGTTTGGTCTGGTATTTGCCATCATCTGGCTCATGCTTTCGTATTTTTCGCATCCCTGTTGGCCAGATTCTGGGCGTTTTCTTGATTGGATCACGTTGTAATGTGGTACTACACTGAAACATTGAGTTAATCCTGGATTCAATCTATATATTAGAGGGTAACACCGGTTAGGTTTGGGTTAGGTCTGGCATTTGCCATCATCTGGCTCATACTTTCGCATTTTTCGCATACTTGTTGGCCAGATCCAGGGCGTTTTCTGGGTTGGATCAGGTAGTAGTGTGGTACCGCACTGAAACAGTTTAGTAATCCTTCGATCTATATATTAGAGGGTAACACCGGTTAGGTCAGGGTTAGGTCTGGTATTTGCCATCATCTGGCCCATACCTTCGCATTTTTCGCATACTTGTTGGCCAGATCCAGGGCCTTTTCTGGGTTGGATCAGGTAGTAGTGTGGTACCGCACTGAAACAGTGAAGTAATCCTGGATTCGATCTATATATTAGAGGGTAGTACCGGTTATGTTTGGGTTAGGTCTGGTATTTGCGATCATCTGGCTCATACTTTCGCATTTTTCGCATACTTGTTGGCCAGATCCTGGGCGTTTTCTGGTTTGGATCAGGTAGTAGTGTGGTACCGCACTGAAACAGTGAATTAATCCTGGATTCGATCAATATATTAGAGGGTAACACCGGTTAGGTTTGGGTTAGGTCTGGTATTTGTTATTATCTGGCCCATACTTTCGCATTTTTCGCATACTTGTTGGCCAGATCCTGGGCGTTTTCTTGATTGGATCACGTTGTAATGTGGTACTACACTGAAACAGTGAGGTAATCCTGGATTCGATCTATATATTAGAGGGTAGTACCGTTTATGTTTGGGTTAGGTCTGGTATTTGCGATCATCTGGCTCATACTTTTGCATTTTTCGCATACTTGTTGGCCAGATCCTGGGCGTTTTCTGGGTTGGATCAGGTAGTTGTGTGGTACCGCACTGAAACAGTGAAGTAATCCTGGATTCGATCTACATATTAGAGGGTAACACCGGTTAGGTTTGGGTTTGGTCTGGTATTTGCCATCATCTGGCTCATGCTTTCGTATTTTTCGCATCCCTGTTGGCCAGATTCTGGGCGTTTTCTTGATTGGATCCCGTTGTAATATGGTACTACACTGAAACATTGAGTTAAACCTGGATACAATCTATATTTTGCAGGATAACTCCGGTTATGTCAGGGTTAGGTCTGGTATTTGCCATCATCTGGCTCATACTTTCGCATTTTTCGCATACTTGTTGGCCAGATCCTGGGCGTCTTATGGGTTGGATCAGGTAGTAGTGTGGTACCGCACTGAAAGAGTGAAGTAATCCTGGATTCGATCTATATATTAGGGGGTAACACCGGTTAGGTTTGGCTTAGGTCTGGTATTTGCCATCATCTGGCTCATACTTTCGCCTTTTTCACTTACTTGTTGGCCTGATCCTGGGCGTTTTCTGGGTTGGATCGCGTCGTAATGTGGTACCACACTGAAACCGTGGGTTAAACCAGGATTCAACATATATTTTAGAGAATAACACCGGTTAGGTCAGGGTTAGGTCTGGGATTCGCCATCGTCTGGCTCATACTTTCGCATTTTTCGCATACTTGTTGGCCTGATCCTGGGCGTTTTCTGGGTTGGATCGCGTAGTGATGTGGTACCACACTGAAACAGTGGGTTAAACCAGGATTCAATTTATATTTTAGAGGATAACACAGGTTAGGTCTTGGTTAGGTCTGGTATTTGCCATCATCTGGCTCATACTTTCACATTTTTCGCATACTTGTTGGCCAGATCCGGGGCGTTTTCTCGTTTGGATCACGTAGTAATGTAGTACCACACTGCCACATGAGTTAAACCTGGATTCAATCTATATTTTAGAGGATAACACCGGTTAGGTCAGGGTTAGGTCTGGTAATTGCCATCATTCGGCTCATACTTTCGCATATTTCGCATAATTGTTGGCCAGATCCTGGGCGTTTTCTGGTTTGGATCACGTTGTAATGTGGTACCGCACTGAAACAGTGAAGTAATCGTGGATTCGATCTATATATTAGAGGGTAATACCGGTTAGGTCAGGGTTAGGTCTGGTATTTGCCATCGTCTGGCTCATACTTTCGCATTTTTCGCATACCTGTTGGCCAGATCCTGGGCGTCTTATGGGTTGCATCAGGTAGTAGTGTGGTACCGCACTGAAACAGTGAATTAATCCTGGATTCGATCAATATATTAGAGGGTAACACCGGTTAGGTTTGGGTTAGGTCTGGTATTTGTTATTATCTGGCCCATACTTTCGCATATTTCGCATAATTGTTGGCCAAATGCTGGCTTTTTCTGGGTTGGATCACGTAGTAATGTGGTACCACACTTGAACAGTGAATTAATCCTGGGTCCGATCTATATTTTAAAGGATGACACCGGTTAGGTCGGGGTGAGGTCTGGGATTTGCCATCATCTGGCTCATACTTTCGCATATTTCGCATACTAGTTGGCCAGATCCTGGTCGTCTTATGGGTTGGATCAGGTAGTAGTGTGGTACCGCACTGAAACAGTGAAGTAATCCTGGATTCGATCTATATATTAGAAGGGTAACACCGGTTAGGTTAGGGTTAGGTCTGGTATTTGCCATCATCTGGCCCATACTTTCTCATTTTTCGCACACTTGTTGGGCAGATCCTGGGCGTCTTATGGGTTGCATCAGGTAGTAGTGTGGTACCGCACTGAAACAGTGAATTAATCCTGGATTCGATCAATATATTAGAGGGTAACACCGGTTAGGTTTGGGTTAGGTCTGGTATTTGTTATTATCTGGCCCATACTTTCGCATATTTCGCATAATTGTTGGCCAAATGCTGGCTTTTTCTGGGTTGGATCACGTAGTAATGTGGTACCACACTTGAACAGTGAATTAATCCTGGGTCCGATCTATATTTTAAAGGATGACACCGGTTAGGTCGGGGTGAGGTCTGGGATTTGCCATCAACTGGCTCATACTTTCGCATATTTCGCATACTAGTTGGCCAGATCCTGGGCGTCTTATGGGTTGGATCAGGTAGTAGTGTGGTACCGCACTGAAACAGTGAAGTAATCCTGGATTCGATCTATATATTGGAAGGGTAACACCGGTTAGGTTAGGGTTAGGTCTGGTATTTGCCATCATCTGGCCCATACTTTCTCATTTTTCGCACACTTGTTGGGCAGATCCTGGGCGTTCTCTGGTTTGGATAACGTAGTAATATGGTACCACACTGAAACAGTGTGTTAATCCTGGATTCAAACTATATTTTAGAGGATAACAGCGGCTCGGTCAGGGTTAGGTCTGGTATTTGCCATCATCTGGCTCATACTTTCGCATAATTCGCATACTTTTTGGCCAGATCCAGGGCTTTTTCTGGTATGGCTCACATAGTAATGTGGTACCACAATGAAACAGCGGGTTAAACCGGGGCCCGATCAATTCTTTAGGGGATAACACTGGTCAGGTCTGGGTAAGGTCTGGGATTCGCCATCATCTCGATCATACTTTCACTTTTTTCGCATTATTGTTGGCCAAATGCTGGCTTTTTCTGGGTTGGGTCACGTAGTAATGTGGTACCACACTGCAGCAGTGAGTTAAACCTGGATTCAATCTATATTTTAGAGGATAACGCCGGTTAGGTCAGGGTTAGGTCTGGTATTTGCCATCATCTGGCTCATACTTTCGCATTTTTCGCATACTTGTTGGCCAGATCCTGGGCGTTTTCTGGGTTGGATCTGGTAGTAGTGTGGTACCGCACTGAAGCAGTAAAGTAATCCTGGATTCGATCTATATTTTAGAGGATAACGCCGGTTAGGTCAGGGTTAGGTCTGGTATATGCCATCATCTGGCTCATACTTTCGCATTTTTCGCATACTTGTTGGCAAGATCCAGGGCGTTTTCTGGGTTGGATCAGGTAGTAGTGTGGTACCGCACTGAAGCAGTGAAGTAATCCTGGATTCGATCTATATATTAGAGGGTAATACCGGTTATGTTTGGGTTCAGTCTGGTATTTGCCAAAATCTGGCTCATGCTTTCGAATTTTTCGCATACTTGTTGGCCAGAACCTGGGCGTTTTCTGGTTTGGATCACGTAGAAGTGTGGCTCCACACTGCATCAGTGACTTAAACCTGGATTCGATCTATATATTAGAGGGTAACATCGGTTAGGTTTGGGTTAGGTCTGGTATTTGCCATCATCTGGCTCATACTTTCGCATTTTTCGCATACTTGTTAACCTGATCCTGGGCGTTTTCTGCTTTGGGTCACGTAGTAATGTGGTACCACACTGAAACCGTGAGTTTATCTTGGATTCAATCTATATATTAGAGGATAACACCGGTTAGGTAAGGGTAAGGTCTGGTATTTGCCATCATCTGGGTCATACTTTCACATTTTTCGCATACTTGTTGGCCAGATCCTGGGCGTTTTCTGGTTTGGGTTACGTAGTAATGTGGTACCACACTGCAACAGTGAGTTAAACCTGGATTCAATCTATATTTTAGAGGATAACACCGGTTAGGTCAGGGTTAGGTCTGGTATTTGCCATCATCTGGCTCATACTTTCGCCTTTTTCACTTACTTGTTGGCCTGATCCTGGGCGTTTTCTGGGTTGGATCGCGTCGTAATGTGGTACCACACTGAAACCGTGGGTTAAACCAGGATTCAACATATATTTTAGAGAATAACACCGGTTAGGTCAGGGTTAGGTCTGGGATTCGCCATCATCTGGCCCTTACTTTCGCATTTTTCGCATACTTGTTGGCCAGATCCTGGGCGTTTTCTGGTTTGGGTTACGTAGTAATGTGGTACCACACTGCAACAGTGAGATAAACCTGGATTCAATCTATATTTTAGAGGATAACACCGGTTAGGTCAGGGTTAGGTCTGGTATTTGCCATCATCTGGCTCATGCTTTCGGATTTTTCGCATACCTGTTGGCCAGATCCTGGGCGTTTTCTTGTTTGGATCACGTTGGAATGTGGTACTACACTGAAACAGTGAGGTAATCCTGGATTCGATCTATATATTAGAGGGTAACACCGGTTAGGTTTGGGTTAGGTCTGGTATTTGCCATAATCTGGCTCATACTTTCGCACTTTTCGCATACTTGTTGGCCAGATCCAGGGCGTTTTCTGGGTTGGATCAGGTAGTAGTGTGCTACCGCACTGATACAGTGAAGTAATCCTGGATTCGATCTATATATTAGAGAATAACTCCGGTTAGGTCAGGCTTAGGTCTGGGATTCGCCATCATCTGGCCCTTACTTTCGCATTTTTCGCATACTTGTTGGCCAGATCCTGGGCGTTTTCTGGTTTGGGTTACGTAGTAATGTGGTACCACACTGCAACAGTGAGTTAAACCTGGATTCAATCTATATTTTAGAGGATAACACCGGTTAGCTCAGGGCTAGGTCTGGTATTTGCCATCATCTGGCTCATACTTTCGCCCTTTGCACCTACTTGTTGGCCAGATCCTGGGCGTTTTCTGGTTTTGATTACGTTGTAATGTGGCACCACACTGAAACAGTGAGTTATACCAGGATTCAATCTATATTTTAGCGGTTAACACAGGCTAGGTCAGGGTTAGGTCTGGTATTTGCCATCATCTGGCCCATACTTTCGCATTTTTCGCATAGTTGTTGGCCAGATCCTGGGCGTTTTCTGGTTTGGAACACGTAGTAATATGGTACCACACTGAAACAGTGGGTTAAACCAGGATTCAATCTATATTTTAGAGGATAACACCGGTTAGGTCAGGGTTAGGTCTGGTATTTGCCGTCGTCTGGCCCATACTTTCGCATTCTTCGCATACTTGTTGGCCAGATCCTGGGCGTTTTCTGGTTTGGGTCACGTAGTAATGTGGTGCCACACTGCAGCAGTGAGTTAAACCTGAATTCAATCTATATTTTAGAGGATAACACCGGTTAGGTCAGGATTAGGTCTGGTATTTGCCATCATCTGGCTCATACTTTCGCCCTTTGCACCTACTTGTTGGCCAGATCCTGGGCGTTTTCTGGTTTTGATCACGTTGTAATGTGACACCACACTGAAACAGTGAGTTAAACCTGGATTCAATCTATATTTTAGAGGTTAACACCGGCTATGTCAGGGTTAGGTCTGGTATTTGCCATCATCTGGCTCATACTTTCGCCCTTTGCACCTACTTGTTGGCCAGATCCTGGGCGTTTTCTGGGTTGGATCACCTAGTAATGTGGTACCACACTGAAACAGTGGGTTAAACCAGGATTCAATCTATATTTTAGAGGATAACACCGGTTAGGTCTTGGTTAGGTCTAGTATTTGCCATCATCTGGCTCATACTTTTGCATTTTTCGCATACATGTTGGCCTGAGCCGGGGCGTTTTCTGGTTTGGATCACGTAGTAATGCGGTACCAGACTGCCACATGAGTTAAACCTGGATTCAATCTATATTTTAGAGGATAACACTGGTTAGGACAGGGTTAGGTCTGGTATTTGCCATCATCTGGCTCATACTTTCGCATTTTTCGCGTACTTGATGGCCAGATCCTGGGCGTTTTCTGGTTTGAATCACTTAGTAATGTGGTACCACACTGCCACATGAGTTAAACCTGGATCCAATCTATATTTTAGAGGATAGCACCGGTTAGGTCAGGGCTAGGTCTGGTATTTGCCATCATCTGGCTCATACTTTCGCCATTTGCACCTACTTGTTGGCCAGATCCGGGGCGTTTTCTGGTTTGAATCACTTAGTAATGTGGTACCACACTGCCGCATGAGTTAAACCTGGATTCAATCTATATTTTAGAGGATAACACCGGTTAGGTCAGGGTTAGGTCTGGTATTTGCCATCGTCTGGCCCATACTTTCGCCCTTTGCACCTACTTGTTGGCCAGATCCTGGGCGTTTTCTGGTTTTGATCACGTTGTAATGTGACACCACACTGAAACAGTGAGTTAAACCTGGATTCAATCTATATTTTAGGGGTTAACACCGGCTAGGTCAGGGTTAGGTCTGGTATTTGCCATCATCTGGCCCATACTTTCGCATTTTTCGCATAGTTGTTGGCCAGATCCTGGGCGATTTCTGGTTTGCATCACGTAGTAATGGGGTACCACACTGATACAGTGAGTTAAACCTGGATTCGATCTATATATTAGAGGGTAACACCGGTTAGGTTTGGGTTAGGTCTGTTATTTGCCATCATCTAGCTCATACTTTCGCCCCTTGCACCTACTTGTTGGCCAGATCCTGGGCGTTTTCTGGTTTGCATCACGTAGTAATGGGGTACCACACTGATACAGTGAGTTGAACCTGGATTCGATCTATATATTAGAGGGTAACACCGGTTAGGTTTGGGTTAGGTCTGGTATTTGCCACCATCTGGCTCATGCTTTCGCATTTTTCGCATACTTGTTGGCCAGATTCTGGGCGTTTTCTGGTTGGGATCGCGCAGTAATGTGGTACCACACTGAAACAGTGAGTTATTCCTGGATTCGATCTATATATTAGAGGGTAACACCGGTTAGGTTTGGGCTAGGTCTGGTATTTGCGATCATCTGGCTGATACTTTCGCATTTTTCGCATACTTGTTGGCCAGATCCGGGGCGTTTTCTGGTTTGCATCACGTAGTAATGGGGTACCACACTGATACAGTGAGTTAAACCTGGATTCGATCTATATATTAGAGGGTAACACCGGTTAGGTTTGGGTTAGGTCTGGTATTTGCCATCATCTAGCTCATACTTTCGCATTTTTCGCATACTTGTTGGCCAGATCCTGGGCTTCTTCTGGTTTGGGTCACGTAGTAATGTGGTACCACCCTGCAACAGTGAGTTAAACCTGGATTCAATCTATATTTTAGAGGACAACACCGGTTAGGTCAGGGTTAGGTCTGGTATTAGCCATCATCAGGCTCATACTTTCGCATTTTTCGCATACTTGTTGGCCAGATCCTGGGCGTTTTCTGATTGGGGTCACGTAGTGATGTGGTGCCACACTGCAGCAGTGAGTTAAACCTGGATTCAATCTATATATTAGAGGGTAACACCGGTTAGGTTTCGATTAGGTCTGGTATTTGCCATCATCTGGCTCATGCTTTCGGATTTTTCGCATACCTGTTGGCCAGATCCTGGGCGTTTTCTTGTTTGGATCACGTTGGAATGTGGTACTACACTGAAACAGTGAGGTAATCCTGGATTCGATCTATATATTAGAGGGTAACACCGGTTAGGTTTGGGTTAGGTCTGGTATTTGCCATAATCTGGCTCATACTTTCGCATTCTTGGCCTACTTGTTGGCCAGATCCTGGGCGTTTTCTGGTTTGGATCAGGTAGTAATGTGGTACCGCACTGCAACACTGAGTTAAATCTGGATTCAATCTATATTTTAGAGAATAACTCCGGTTAGGTCAGGCTTAGGTCTGGTATTTGCCATAATCTGGCTCATACTTTCGCAATTTTCACATACATGTTAGCTAGATCTTGGGCTTTTTCTGGCTTGGATCATGTTGTAAAGTGGTACCGCACTGAAACAGTGAGTTAATCCTGGACTCGATCTATATTTTAGAGGATAACACCGGTTAGGTCAGGGTTACGTCTGGTATTTGCCATCATCTGGCTCATGCTTTCGCATTTTTCACCTACTTGTTGGCCAGATCCCGGGCGTTTTCTGGGTTGGATCACGTAATAATGTTGTACCACACTGAAACAGTGAGTTAAACCTGGATTCAATCTATGTTTTAGAGGATAACACTGATTAGGTCAGGGTTAGGTCTGGTATTAGCCATCACCTAGCTCATACTTTCGCATTTTTCGCAATACTTGTTGGCTTGATCCTGGGCTTTTTCTGGTTTGGATCACATTGTAATGTGATACCACACTGAAGCAGTGAACTAAACCTCGATCCGATCTATATTTTAGGGGATAAATCCGGTTAGGTCAGGGATAGGTCTGGTAACTGCCAGCATTTGGCTCATACTTTCGCTTATTTTGCATAATTGTTGGCCAGATCCTGGGCGTTTTCTGGTTTGAATCACTTAGTAATGTGGTGCCACACTGCCACATGAGTTAAACCTGGATTCAATCTATATTTTAGAGGATAACACCGGTTAGCTCAGGGCTAGGTCTGGTATTTGCCATCATCTGGCTCATACTTTCGCCCTTTGCACCTACTTGTTGGCCAGATCCTGGGCGTTTTCTGGTTTTGATCACGTTGTAATGTGGCACCACACTGAAACAGTGAGTTATACCAGGATTCAATCTATATTTTAGCGGTTAACACAGGCTAGGTCAGGGTTAGGTCTGGCATTTGCCATCATCTGGCCCATACTTTCGCATTTTTCGCATACTTGTTGGCCATATCCTGGGCGTTTTCTGGTTTGGGTCACGTAGTAATGTGGTACCACACTGCAACAGTGAGTTATACCTGGATTCAATCTATATTTTAGTGGACAACACCGGTTAGGTCAGGGTTAGGTCTGGTATTAGCCATCATCAGGCTCATACTTTCGCATTTTTCGCATACTTATTGGCCAGATCCTGGGCGTTTTCTGGTTTGGAACACGTAGTAATATGGTACCACACTGAAACAGTGGGTTAAACCAGGATTCAATCTATATTTTAGAGGATAACACCGGTTAGGTCAGGGTTAGGTCTGGTATTTGCCGTCGTCTGGCCCATACTTTCGCATTCTTCGCATACTTGTTGGCCAGATCCTGGGCGTTTTCTGGTTTCGGTCACGTAGTAATGTGGTGCCACACTGCAGCAGTGAGTTAAACCTGAATTCAATCTATATTTTAGAGGATAACACCGGTTAGGTCAGGATTAGGTCTGGTATTTGCCATCATCTGGCTCATACTTTCGCCCTTTGCACCTACTTGTTGGCCAGATCCTGGGCGTTTTCTGGTTTTGATCACGTTGTAATGTGACACCACACTGAAACAGTGAGTTAAACCTGGATTCAATCTATATTTTAGAGGTTAACACCGGCTAGGTCAGGGTTAGGTCTGGTATTTGCCATCATCTGGCTCATACTTTCGCCCTTTGCACCTACTTGTTGGCCAGATCCTGGGCGTTTTCTGGGTTGGATCACTTAGTAATGTGGTACCACACTGAAACAGTGGGTTAAACCAGGATTCAATCTATATTTTAGAGGATAACACCGGTTAGGTCTTGGTTAGGTCTAGTATTTGCCATCATCTGGCTCATACTTTTGCATTTTTCGCATACATGTTGGCCAGAGCCGGGGCGTTTTCTGGTTTGGATCACGTAGCAATGCGGTACCAGACTGCCACATGAGTTAAACCTGGATTCAATCTATATTTTAGAGGATAACACTGGTTAGGACAGGGTTAGGTCTGGTATTTGCCATCATCTGGCTCATACTTTCGCATTTTTCGCGTACTTGATGGCCAGATCCTGGGCGTTTTCTGGTTTGAATCACTTAGTAATGTGGTACCACACTGCCACATGAGTTAAACCTGGATTCAATCTATATTTTAGAGGATAACACCGGTTAGGTCAGGGTTAGGTCTGGTATTTGCCATCGTCTGGCCCATACTTTCGCCCTTTGCACCTACTTGTTGGCCAGATCCTGGGCGTTTTCTGGGTTGGATCACTTAGTAATGTGGTACCACACTGAAACAGTGGGTTAAACCAGGATTCAATCTATATTTTAGAGGATAACACCGGTTAGGTCAGGGCTAGGTCTGGTATTTGCCATCATCTGGCTCATACTTTCGCCATTTGCACCTACTTGTTGGCCAGATCCTGGGCGTTTTCTGGGTTGGATCACTTAGTAATGTGGTACCACACTGAAACAGTGGGTTAAACCAGGATTCAATCTATATTTTAGAGGATAACACCGGTTAGGTCTTGGTTAGGTCTAGTATTTGCCATCATCTGGCTCATACTTTTGCATTTTTCGCATACATGTTGGCCAGAGCCGGGGCGTTTTCTGGTTTGGATCACGTAGTAATGCGGTACCAGACTGCCACATGAGTTAAACCTGGATTCAATCTATATTTTAGAGGATAACACTGGTTAGGACAGGGTTAGGTCTGGTATTTGCCATCATCTGGCTCATACTTTCGCATTTTTCGCGTACTTGATGGACAGATCCTGGGCGTTTTCTGGTTTGAATCACTTAGTAATGTGGTACCACACTGCCACATGAGTTAAACCTGGATTCAATCTATATTTTAGAGGATAACACCGGTTAGGTCAGGGTTAGGTCTGGTATTTGCCATCGTCTGGCCCATACTTTCGCCCTTTGCACCTACTTGTTGGCCAGATCCTGGGCGTTTTCTGGGTTGGATCACTTAGTAATGTGGTACCACACTGAAACAGTGGGTTAAACCAGGATTCAATCTATATTTTAGAGGATAACACCGGTTAGGTCAGGGCTAGGTCTGGTATTTGCCATCATCTGGCTCATACTTTCGCCATTTGCACCTACTTGTTGGCCAGATCCGGGGCGTTTTCTGGTTTGAATCACTTAGTAATGTGGTACCACACTGCCGCATGAGTTAAACCTGGATTCAATCTATATTTTAGAGGATAACACCGGTTAGGTCAGGATTAGGTCTGGTATTTGCCATCATCTGGCTCATACTTTCGCCCTTTGCACCTACTTGTTGGCCAGATCCTGGGCGTTTTCTGGGTTGGATCACTTAGTAATGTGGTACCACACTGAAACAGTGGGTTAAACCAGGATTCAATCTATATTTTAGAGGATAACACCGGTTAGGTCAGGGTTAGGTCTGGTATTTGCCATCGTCTGGCCCATACTTTCGCCCTTTGCACCTACTTGTTGGCCAGATCCTGGGCGTTTTCTGGTTTGGTTCGCGTAGTTATGTGGTGCAACACTGCAGCAGTGTGTTAAACCTGAGTTCAATCTATATTTTAGAGGATAACACCGGTTAGGTCAGGATTAGGTCTGGTATTTGCCATCATCTGGCTCATACTTTCGCCCTTTGCACCTACTTGTTGGCCAGATCCTGGGCGTTTTCTGGTTTTGATTACGTTGTAATGTGACACCACACTGAAACAGTGAGTTAAACCTGGATTCAATCTATATTTTTGGGGTTAACACCGGCTAGGTCATGGTTAGGTCTGGTATTTGCCATCATCTGGCCCATACTTTCGCATTTTTCGCATAGTTGTTGGCCAGATCCTGGGCGATTTCTGGTTTGCATCACGTAGTAATGGGGTACCACACTGATACAGTGAGTTAAACCTGGATTCGATCTATATATTAGAGGGTAACACCGGTTAGGTTTGGGTTAGGTCTGTTATTTGCCATCATCTAGCTCATACTTTCGCCCCTTGCACCTACTTGTTGGCCAGATCCTGGGCGTTTTCTGGTTTGCATCACGTAGTAATGGGGTACCACACTGATACAGTGAGTTGAACCTGGATTCGATCTATATATTAGAGGGTAACACCGGTTAGGTTTGGGTTAGGTCTGGTATTTGCCACCATCTGGCTCATGCTTTCGCATTTTTCGCATACTTGTTGGCCAGATTCTGGGCGTTTTCTGGTTGGGATCGCGCAGTAATGTGGTACCACACTGAAACAGTGAGTTATTCCTGGATTCGATCTATATATTAGAGGGTAACACCGGTTAGGTTTGGGCTAGGTCTGGTATTTGCGATCATCTGGCTGATACTTTCGCATTTTTCGCATACTTGTTGGCCAGATCCTGGGCGTTTTCTGGTTTGGATCACGTAGTAATGTGGTACCACACTGATACAATGAGTTAAACCTGGATTCGATCTATATTTTAGAGGATAACACTGAATAGGTCAGGGTTAGGTCTGGTATTTGCCATAATCTGGCTCATACTTTCGCATTTTTCGCATACTTGTTGGCCAGATCCTGGGCGTTTTCTGGTATGGATCACGTAGTAATGTGGTACCATACTGATACAATGAGTTAAGCCTGGATTCGATCTATATATTAGAGGGTAACACCGGTTAGGTTTGGGTTAGGTCTGGTATTTGCCATCATCTAGCTCATACTTTCGCATTTTTCGCATACTTGTTGGCCAGATCCGGGGCGTTTTCTGGTTTGCATCACGTAGTAATGGGGTACCACACTGATACAGTGAGTTAAACCTGGATTCGATCTATATATTAGAGGGTAACACCGGTTAGGTTTGGGTTAGGTCTGGTATTTGCCATCATCTAGCTCATACTTTCGCATTTTTCGCATACTTGTTGGCCAGATCCTGGGCGTTTTCTGGTTTGGATCACGTAGTAATGTGGTACCACACTGCAACAGTGAGTTATACCTGGATTCAATCTATATTTTAGTGGACAACACCGGTTAGGTCAGGGTTAGGTCTGGTATTAGCCATCATCAGGCTCATACTTTCGCATTTTTCGCATACTTATTGGCCAGATCCTGGGCGTTTTCTGGTTTGGAACACGTAGTAATATGGTACCACACTGAAACAGTGGGTTAAACCAGGATTCAATCTATATTTTAGAGGATAACACCGGTTAGGTCAGGGTTAGGTCTGGTATTTGCCGTCGTCTGGCCCATACTTTCGCATTCTTCGCATACTTGTTGGCCAGATCCTGGGCGTTTTCTGGTTTGGGTCACGTAGTAATGTGGTGCCACACTGCAGCAGTGAGTTAAACCTGAATTCAATCTATATTTTAGAGGATAACACCGGTTAGGTCAGGATTAGGTCTGGTATTTGCCATCATCTGGCTCATACTTTCGCCCTTTGCACCTACTTGTTGGCCAGATCCTGGGCGTTTTCTGGTTTTGATCACGTTGTAATGTGACACCACACTGAAACAGTGAGTTAAACCTGGATTCAATCTATATTTTAGAGGTTAACACCGGCTAGGTCAGGGTTAGGTCTGGTATTTGCCATCATCTGGCTCATACTTTCGCCCTTTGCACCTACTTGTTGGCCAGATCCTGGGCGTTTTCTGGGTTGGATCACTTAGTAATGTTGTACCACACTGAAACAGTGGGTTAAACCAGGATTCAATCTATATTTTAGAGGATAACACCGGCTAGGTCTTGGTTAGGTCTAGTATTTGCCATCATCTGGGTCATACTTTTGCATTTTTCGCATACATGTTGGCCAGAGCCGGGGCGTTTTCTGGTTTGGATCACGTAGTAATGCGGTACCAGACTGCCACATGAGTTAAACCTGGATTCAATCTATATTTTAGAGGATAACACTGGTTAGGACAGGGTTAGGTCTGGTATTTGCCATCATCTGGCTCATACTTTCGCATTTTTCGCGTACTTGATGGCCAGATCCTGGGCGTTTTCTGGTTTGAATCACTTAGTAATGTGGTACCACACTGCCACATGAGTTAAACCTGGATTCAATCTATATTTTAGAGGATAACACCGGTTAGGTCAGGGTTAGGTCTGGTATTTGCCATCGTCTGGCCCATACTTTCGCCCTTTGCACCTACTTGTTGGCCAGATCCTGGGCGTTTTCTGGGTTGGATCACTTAGTAATGTGGTACCACACTGAAACAGTGGGTTAAACCAGGATTCAATCTATATTTTAGAGGATAACACCGGTTAGGTCAGGGCTAGGTCTGGTATTTGCCATCATCTGGCTCATACTTTCGCCATTTGCACCTACTTGTTGGCCAGATCCTGGGCGTTTTCTGGGTTGGATCACTTAGTAATGTGGTAGCACACTGAAACAGTGGGTTAAACCAGGATTCAATCTATATTTTAGAGGATAACACCGGTTAGGTCTTGGTTAGGTCTAGTATTTGCCATCATCTGGCTCATACTTTTGCATTTTTCGCATACATGTTGGCCAGAGCCGGGGCGTTTTCTGGTTTGGATCACGTAGTAATGCGGTACCAGACTGCCACATGAGTTAAACCTGGATTCAATCTATATTTTAGAGGATAACACTGGTTAGGACAGGGTTAGGTCTGGTATTTGCCATCATCTGGCTCATACTTTCGCATTTTTCGCGTACTTGATGGCCAGATCCTGGGCGTTTTCTGGTTTGAATCACTTAGTAATGTGGTACCACACTGCCACATGAGTTAAACCTGGATTCAATCTATATTTTAGAGGATAACACCGGTTAGGTCAGGGTTAGGTCTGGTATTTGCCATCGTCTGGCTCATAATTTCGCCCTTTGCACCTACTTGTTGGCCAGATCCTGGGCGTTTTCTGGGTTGGATCACTTAGTAATGTGGTACCACACTGAAACAGTGGGTTAAACCAGGATTCAATCTATATTTTAGAGGATAACACCGGTTAGGTCAGGGCTAGGTCTGGTATTTGCCATCATCTGGCTCATACTTTCGCCATTTGCACCTACTTGTTGGCCAGATCCGGGGCGTTTTCTGGTTTGAATCACTTAGTAATGTGGTACCACACTGCCGCATGAGTTAAACCTGGATTCAATCTATATTTTAGAGGATAACACCGGTTAGGTCAGGGTTAGGTCTGGTATTTGCCATCGTCTGGCCCATACTTTCGCCCTTTGCACCTACTTGTTGGCCAGATCCTGGGCGTTTTCTGGTTTGGGTCGCGTAGTTATGTGGTGCCACACTGCAGCAGTGTGTTAAACCTGAGTTCAATCTATATTTTAGAGGATAACAACGGTTAGGTCAGGATTAGGTCTGGTATTTGCCATCATCTGGCTCATACTTTCGCCCTTTGCACCTACTTGTTGGCCAGATCCTGGGCGTTTTCTGGTTTTGATCACGTTGTAATGTGACACCACACTGAAACAGTGAGTTAAACCTGGATTCAATCTATATTTTAGGGGTTAACACCGGCTAGGTCAGGGTTAGGTCTGGTATTTGCCATCATCTGGCCCATACTTTCGCATTTTTCGCATAGTTGTTGGCCAGATCCTGGGCGATTTCTGGTTTGCATCACGTAGTAATGGGGTACCACACTGATACAGTGAGTTAAACCTGGATTCGATCTATATATTAGAGGGTAACACCGGTTAGGTTTGGGTTAGGTCTGTTATTTGCCATCATCTAGCTCATACTTTCGCCCCTTGCACCTACTTGTTGGCCAGATCCTGGGCGTTTTCTGGTTTGCATCACGTAGTAATGGGGTACCACACTGATACAGTGAGTTGAACCTGGATTCGATCTATATATTAGAGGGTAACACCGGTTAGGTTTGTGTTAGGTCTGGTATTTGCCACCATCTGGCTCATGCTTTCGCATTTTTCGCATACTTGTTGGCCAGATTCTGGGCGTTTTCTGGTTGGGATCGCGCAGTAATGTGGTACCACACTGAAACAGTGAGTTATTCCTGGATTCGATCTATATATTAGAGGGTAACACCGGTTAGGTTTGGGCTAGGTCTGGTATTTGCGATCATCTGGCTGATACTTTCGCATTTTTCGCACACTTGTTGGCCAGATCCTGGGCGTTTTCTGGTTTGGATCACGTAGTAATGTGGTACCACACTGATACAATGAGTTAAACCTGGATTCGATCTATATTTTAGAGGATAACACTGAATAGGTCAGGGTTAGGTCTGGTATTTGCCATAATCTGGCTCATACTTTCGCATTTTTCGCATACTTGTTGGCCAGATCCTGGGCGTTTTCTGGTATGGATCACGTAGTAATGTGGTACCATACTGATACAATGAGTTAAGCCTGGATTCGATCTATATATTAGAGGGTAACACCGGTTAGGTTTGGGTTAGGTCTGGTATTTGCCATCATCTAGCTCATACTTTCGCATTTTTCGCATACTTGTTGGCCAGATCCGGGGCGTTTTCTGGTTTGCATCACGTAGTAATGGGGTACCACACTGATACAGTGAGTTAAACCTGGATTCGATCTATATATTAGAGGGTAACACCGGTTAGGTTTGGGTTAGGTCTGGTATTTGCCATCATCTAGCTCATACTTTCGCATTTTTCGCATACTTGTTGGCCAGATCCGGGGCGTTTTCTGGTTTGCATCACGTAGTAATGGGGTACCACACTGATACAGTGAGTTAAACCTGGATTCGATCTATATATTAGAGGGTAACACCGGTTAGGTTTGGGTTAGGTCTGGTATTTGCCATCATCTAGCTCATACTTTCGCATTTTTCGCATACTTGTTGGCCAGATCCTGGGCGTTTTCTGGTTTGGATCACGTAGTAATGTGGTACCACACTGCAACAGTGAGTTATACCTGGATTCAATCTATATTTTAGTGGACAACACCGGTTAGGTCAGGGTTAGGTCTGGTATTAGCCATCATCAGGCTCATACTTTCGCATTTTTCGCATACTTATTGGCCAGATCCTGGGCGTTTTCTGGTTTGGAACACGTAGTAATATGGTACCACACTGAAACAGTGGGTTAAACCAGGATTCAATCTATATTTTAGAGGATAACACCGGTTAGGTCAGGGTTAGGTCTGGTATTTGCCGTCGTCTGGCCCATACTTTCGCATTCTTCGCATACTTGTTGGCCAGATCCTGGGCGTTTTCTGGTTTGGGTCACGTAGTAATGTGGTGCCACACTGCAGCAGTGAGTTAAACCTGAATTCAATCTATATTTTAGAGGATAACACCGGTTAGGTCAGGATTAGGTCTGGTATTTGCCATCATCTGGCTCATACTTTCGCCCTTTGCACCTACTTGTTGGCCAGATCCTGGGCGTTTTCTGGTTTTGATCACGTTGTAATGTGACACCACACTGAAACAGTGAGTTAAACCTGGATTCAATCTATATTTTAGAGGTTAACACCGGCTAGGTCAGGGTTAGGTCTGGTATTTGCCATCATCTGGCTCATACTTTCGCCCTTTGCACCTACTTGTTGGCCAGATCCTGGGCGTTTTCTGGGTTGGATCACTTAGTAATGTTGTACCACACTGAAACAGTGGGTTAAACCAGGATTCAATCTATATTTTAGAGGATAACACCGGCTAGGTCTTGGTTAGGTCTAGTATTTGCCATCATCTGGCTCATACTTTTGCATTTTTCGCATACATGTTGGCCAGAGCCGGGGCGTTTTCTGGTTTGGATCACGTAGTAATGCGGTACCAGACTGCCACATGAGTTAAACCTGGATTCAATCTATATTTTAGAGGATAACACTGGTTAGGACAGGGTTAGGTCTGGTATTTGCCATCATCTGGCTCATACTTTCGCATTTTTCGCGTACTTGATGGCCAGATCCTGGGCGTTTTCTGGTTTGAATCACTTAGTAATGTGGTACCACACTGCCACATGAGTTAAACCTGGATTCAATCTATATTTTAGAGGATAACACCGGTTAGGTCAGGGTTAGGTCTGGTATTTGCCATCGTCTGGCCCATACTTTCGCCCTTTGCACCTACTTGTTGGCCAGATCCTGGGCGTTTTCTGGGTTGAATCACTTAGTAATGTGGTACCACACTGAAACAGTGGGTTAAACCAGGATTCAATCTATATTTTAGAGGATAACACCGGTTAGGTCAGGGCTAGGTCTGGTATTTGCCATCATCTGGCTCATACTTTCGCCATTTGCACCTACTTGTTGGCCAGATCCTGGGCGTTTTCTGGGTTGGATCACTTAGTAATGTGGTAGCACACTGAAACAGTGGGTTAAACCAGGATTCAATCTATATTTTAGAGGATAACACCGGTTAGGTCTTGGTTAGGTCTAGTATTTGCCATCATCTGGCTCATACTTTTGCATTTTTCGCATACATGTTGGCCAGAGCCGGGGCGTTTTCTGGTTTGGATCACGTAGTAATGCGGTACCAGACTGCCACATGAGTTAAACCTGGATTCAATCTATATTTTAGAGGATAACACTGGTTAGGACAGGGTTAGGTCTGGTATTTGCCATCATCTGGCTCATACTTTCGCATTTTTCGCGTACTTGATGGCCAGATCCTGGGCGTTTTCTGGTTTGAATCACTTAGTAATGTGGTACCACACTGCCACATGAGTTAAACCTGGATTCAATCTATATTTTAGAGGATAACACCGGTTAGGTCAGGGTTAGGTCTGGTATTTGCCATCGTCTGGCCCATAATTTCGCCCTTTGCACCTACTTGTTGGCCAGATCCTGGGCGTTTTCTGGGTTGGATCACTTAGTAATGTGGTACCACACTGAAACAGTGGGTTAAACCAGGATTCAATCTATATTTTAGAGGATAACACCGGTTAGGTCAGGGCTAGGTCTGGTATTTGCCATCATCTGGCTCATACTTTCGCCATTTGCACCTACTTGTTGGCCAGATCCGGGGCGTTTTCTGGTTTGAATCACTTAGTAATGTGGTACCACACTGCCGCATGAGTTAAACCTGGATTCAATCTATATTTTAGAGGATAACACCGGTTAGGTCAGGGTTAGGTCTGGTATTTGCCATCGTCTGGCCCATACTTTCGCCCTTTGCACCTACTTGTTGGCCAGATCCTGGGCGTTTTCTGGTTTGGGTCGCGTAGTTATGTGGTGCCACACTGCAGCAGTGTGTTAAACCTGAGTTCAATCTATATTTTAGAGGATAACACCGGTTAGGTCAGGATTAGGTCTGGTATTTGCCATCATCTGGCTCATACTTTCGCCCTTTGCACCTACTTGTTGGCCAGATCCTGGGCGTTTTCTGGTTTTGATCACGTTGTAATGTGACACCACACTGAAACAGTGAGTTAAACCTGGATTCAATCTATATTTTAGGGGTTAACACCGGCTAGGTCAGGGTTAGGTCTGGTATTTGCCATCATCTGGCCCATACTTTCGCATTTTTCGCATAGTTGTTGGCCAGATCCTGGGCGATTTCTGGTTTGCATCACGTAGTAATGGGGTACCACACTGATACAGTGAGTTAAACCTGGATTCGATCTATATATTAGAGGGTAACACCGGTTAGGTTTGGGTTAGGTCTGTTATTTGCCATCATCTAGCTCATACTTTCGCCCCTTGCACCTACTTGTTGGCCAGATCCTGGGCGTTTTCTGGTTTGCATCACGTAGTAATGGGGTACCACACTGATACAGTGAGTTGAACCTGGATTCGATCTATATATTAGAGGGTAACACCGGTTAGGTTTGTGTTAGGTCTGGTATTTGCCACCATCTGGCTCATGCTTTCGCATTTTTCGCATACTTGTTGGCCAGATTCTGGGCGTTTTCTGGTTGGGATCGCGCAGTAATGTGGTACCACACTGAAACAGTGAGTTATTCCTGGATTCGATCTATATATTAGAGGGTAACACCGGTTAGGTTTGGGCTAGGTCTGGTATTTGCGATCATCTGGCTGATACTTTCGCATTTTTCGCACACTTGTTGGCCAGATCCTGGGCGTTTTCTGGTTTGGATCACGTAGTAATGTGGTACCACACTGATACAATGAGTTAAACCTGGATTCGATCTATATTTTAGAGGATAACACTGAATAGGTCAGGGTTAGGTCTGGTATTTGCCATAATCTGGCTCATACTTTCGCATTTTTCGCATACTTGTTGGCCAGATCCTGGGCGTTTTCTGGTATGGATCACGTAGTAATGTGGTACCATACTGATACAATGAGTTAAGCCTGGATTCGATCTATATATTAGAGGGTAACACCGGTTAGGTTTGGGTTAGGTCTGGTATTTGCCATCATCTAGCTCATACTTTCGCATTTTTCGCATACTTGTTGGCCAGATCCGGGGCGTTTTCTGGTTTGCATCACGTAGTAATGGGGTACCACACTGATACAGTGTGTTAAACCTGGATTCGATCTATATATTAGAGGGTAACACCGGTTAGGTTTGGGTTAGGTCTGGTATTTGCCATCATCTAGCTCATACTTTCGCATTTTTCGCATACTTGTTGGCCAGATCCTGGGCTTCTTCTGGTTTGGGTCACGTAGTAATGTGGTACCACCCTGCAACAGTGAGTTAAACCTGGATTCAATCTATATTTTAGAGGACAACACCGGTTAGGTCAGGGTTAGGTCTGGTATTAGCCATCATCAGGCTCATACTTTCGCATTTTTCGCATACTTGTTGGCCAGATCCAGGGCGTTTTCTGGTATGGATCACGTAGTAATGTGGTACCATACTGATACAATGAGTTAAGCCTGGATTCGATCTATATTTTAGAGGATAACGCCGGTTAGGTCAGGGTTAGGTCTGGTATTTGCCATCATCTGGCTCATACTTTCGCATTTTTCGCATACTTGTTGGCCAGATCCTGGGCGTTTTCTGGGTTGGATCTGGTAGTAGTGTGGTACCGCACTGAAGCAGTAAAGTAATCCTGGATTCGATCTATATTTTAGAGGATAACGCCGGTTAGGTCAGGGTTAGGTCTGGTATATGCCATCATCTGGCTCATACTTTCGCATTTTTCGCATACTTGTTGGCAAGATCCAGGGCGTTTTCTGGGTTGGATCAGGTAGTAGTGTGGTACCGCACTGAAGCAGTGAAGTAATCCTGGATTCGATCTATATATTAGAGGGTAACATCGGTTAGGTTTGGGTTAGGTCTGGTATTTGCCATCATCTGGCTCATACTTTCGCATTTTTCGCATACTTGTTAACCTGATCCTGGGCGTTTTCTGCTTTGGGTCACGTAGTAATGTGGTACCACACTGAAACCGTGAGTTTATCTTGGATTCAATCTATATATTAGAGGATAACACCGGTTAGGTAAGGGTAAGGTCTGGTATTTGCCATCATCTGGGTCATACTTTCACATTTTTCGCATACTTGTTGGCCAGATCCGGGGCGTTTTCTGGTTTGGGTTACGTAGTAATGTGGTACCACACTGCAACAGTGAGTTAAACCTGGATTCAATCTATATTTTAGAGGATAACACCGGTTAGGTCAGGGTTAGGTCTGGTATTTGCCATCATCTGGCTCATACTTTCGCCTTTTTCACTTACTTGTTGGCCTGATCCTGGGCGTTTTCTGGGTTGGATCGCGTCGTAATGTGGTACCACACTGAAACCGTGGGTTAAACCAGGATTCAACATATATTTTAGAGAATAACACCGGTTAGGTCAGGGTTAGGTCTGGGATTCGCCATCATCTGGCCCTTACTTTCGCATTTTTCGCATACTTGTTGGCCAGATCCTGGGCGTTTTCTGGTTTGGGTTACGTAGTAATGTGGTACCACACTGCAACAGTGAGATAAACCTGGATTCAATCTATATTTTAGAGGATAACACCGGTTAGGTCAGGGTTAGGTCTGGTATTTGCCATCATCTGGCTCATGCTTTCGGATTTTTCGCATACCTGTTGGCCAGATCCTGGGCGTTTTCTTGTTTGGATCACGTTGGAATGTGGTACTACACTGAAACAGTGAGGTAATCCTGGATTCGATCTATATATTAGAGGGTAACACCGGTTAGGTTTGGGTTAGGTCTGGTATTTGCCATAATCTGGCTCATACTTTCGCACTTTTCGCATACTTGTTGGCCAGATCCAGGGCGTTTTCTGGGTTGGATCAGGTAGTAGTGTGCTACCGCACTGATACAGTGAAGTAATCCTGGATTCGATCTATATATTAGAGAATAACTCCGGTTAGGTCAGGCTTAGGTCTGGGATTCGCCATCATCTGGCCCTTACTTTCGCATTTTTCGCATACTTGTTGGCCAGATCCTGGGCGTTTTCTGGTTTGGGTTACGTAGTAATGTGGTACCACACTGCAACAGTGAGTTAAACCTGGATTCAATCTATATTTTAGAGGATAACACCGGTTAGCTCAGGGCTAGGTCTGGTATTTGCCATCATCTGGCTCATACTTTCGCCCTTTGCACCTACTTGTTGGCCAGATCCTGGGCGTTTTCTGGTTTTGATCACGTTGTAATGTGGCACCACACTGAAACAGTGAGTTATACCAGGATTCAATCTATATTTTAGCGGTTAACACAGGCTAGGTCAGGGTTAGGTCTGGTATTTGCCATCATCTGGCCCATACTTTCGCTTTTTTCGCATACTTATTGGCCAGATCCTGGGCGTTTTCTGGTTTGGAACACGTAGTAATATGGTACCACACTGAAACAGTGGGTTAAACCAGGATTCAATCTATATTTTAGAGGATAACACCGGTTAGGTCAGGGTTAGGTCTGGTATTTGCCGTCATCTGGCCCATACTTTCGCATTCTTCGCATACTTGTTGGCCAGATCCTGGGCGTTTTCTGGTTTGGGTCACGTAGTAATGTGGTGCCACACTGCAGCAGTGAGTTAAACCTGAATTCAATCTATATTTTAGAGGATAACACCGGTTAGGTCAGGATTAGGTCTGGTATTTGCCATCATCTGGCTCATACTTTCGCCCTTTGCACCTACTTGTTGGCCAGATCCTGGGCGTTTTCTGGTTTTGATCACGTTGTAATGTGACACCACACTGAAACAGTGAGTTAAACCTGGATTCAATCTATATTTTAGAGGTTAACACCGGCTATGTCAGGGTTAGGTCTGGTATTTGCCATCATCTGGCTCATACTTTCGCCCTTTGCACCTACTTGTTGGCCAGATCCTGGGCGTTTTCTGGGTTGGATCACCTAGTAATGTGGTACCACACTGAAACAGTGGGTTAAACCAGGATTCAATCTATATTTTAGAGGATAACACCGGTTAGGTCTTGGTTAGGTCTAGTATTTGCCATCATCTGGCTCATACTTTTGCATTTTTCGCATACATGTTGGCCTGAGCCGGGGCGTTTTCTGGTTTGGATCACGTAGTAATGCGGTACCAGACTGCCACATGAGTTAAACCTGGATTCAATCTATATTTTAGAGGATAACACTGGTTAGGACAGGGTTAGGTCTGGTATTTGCCATCATCTGGCTCATACTTTCGCATTTTTCGCGTACTTGATGGCCAGATCCTGGGCGTTTTCTGGTTTGAATCACTTAGTAATGTGGTACCACACTGCCACATGAGTTAAACCTGGATCCAATCTATATTTTAGAGGATAACACCGGTTAGGTCAGGGCTAGGTCTGGTATTTGCCATCATCTGGCTCATACTTTCGCCATTTGCACCTACTTGTTGGCCAGATCCGGGGCGTTTTCTGGTTTGAATCACTTAGTAATGTGGTACCACACTGCCGCATGAGTTAAACCTGGATTCAATCTATATTTTAGAGGATAACACCGGTTAGGTCAGGGTTAGGTCTGGTATTTGCCATCGTCTGGCCCATACTTTCGCCCTTTGCACCTACTTGTTGGCCAGATCCTGGGCGTTTTCTGGTTTTGATCACGTTGTAATGTGACACCACACTGAAACAGTGAGTTAAACCTGGATTCAATCTATATTTTAGGGGTTAACACCGGCTAGGTCAGGGTTAGGTCTGGTATTTGCCATCATCTGGCCCATACTTTCGCATTTTTCGCATAGTTGTTGGCCAGATCCTGGGCGATTTCTGGTTTGCATCACGTAGTAATGGGGTACCACACTGATACAGTGAGTTAAACCTGGATTCGATCTATATATTAGAGGGTAACACCGGTTAGGTTTGGGTTAGGTCTGTTATTTGCCATCATCTAGCTCATACTTTCGCCCCTTGCACCTACTTGTTGGCCAGATCCTGGGCGTTTTCTGGTTTGCATCACGTAGTAATGGGGTACCACACTGATACAGTGAGTTGAACCTGGATTCGATCTATATATTAGAGGGTAACACCGGTTAGGTTTGGGTTAGGTCTGGTATTTGCCACCATCTGGCTCATGCTTTCGCATTTTTCGCATACTTGTTGGCCAGATTCTGGGCGTTTTCTGGTTGGGATCGCGCAGTAATGTGGTACCACACTGAAACAGTGAGTTATTCCTGGATTCGATCTATATATTAGAGGGTAACACCGGTTAGGTTTGGGCTAGGTCTGGTATTTGCGATCATCTGGCTGATACTTTCGCATTTTTCGCATACTTGTTGGCCAGATCCGGGGCGTTTTCTGGTTTGCATCAAGTAGTAATGGGGTACCACACTGATACAGTGAGTTAAACCTGGATTCGATCTATATATTAGAGGGTAACACCGGTTAGGTTTGGGTTAGGTCTGGTATTTGCCATCATCTAGCTCATACTTTCGCATTTTTCGCATACTTGTTGGCCAGATCCTGGGCTTCTTCTGGTTTGGGTCACGTAGTAATGTGGTACCACCCTGCAACAGTGAGTTAAACCTGGATTCAATCTATATTTTAGAGGACAACACCGGTTAGGTCAGGGTTAGGTCTGGTATTAGCCATCATCAGGCTCATACTTTCGCATTTTTCGCATACTTGTTGGCCAGATCCTGGGCGTTTTCTGATTGGGGTCACGTAGTGATGTGGTGCCACACTGCAGCAGTGAGTTAAACCTGGATTCAATCTATATATTAGAGGGTAACACCGGTTAGGTTTCGATTAGGTCTGGTATTTGCCATCATCTGGCTCATGCTTTCGGATTTTTCGCATACCTGTTGGCCAGATCCTGGGCGTTTTCTTGTTTGGATCACGTTGGAATGTGGTACTACACTGAAACAGTGAGGTAATCCTGGATTCGATCTATATATTAGAGGGTAACACCGGTTAGGTTTGGGTTAGGTCTGGTATTTGCCATAATCTGGCTCATACTTTCGCATTTTTGGCCTACTTGTTGGCCAGATCCTGGGCGTTTTCTGGTTTGGATCAGGTAGTAATGTGGTACCGCACTGCAACACTGAGTTAAATCTGGATTCAATCTATATTTTAGAGAATAACTCCGGTTAGGTCAGGCTTAGGTCTGGTATTTGCCATAATCTGGCTCATACTTTCGCAATTTTCACATACATGTTAGCTAGATCTTGGGCTTTTTCTGGCTTGGATCATGTTGTAAAGTGGTACCGCACTGAAACAGTGAGTTAATCCTGGACTCGATCTATATTTTAGAGGATAACACCGGTTAGGTCAGGGTTAGGTCTGGTATTTGCCATCATCTGGCTCATGCTTTCGCATTTTTCACCTACTTGTTGGCCAGATCCCGGGCGTTTTCTGGGTTGGATCACGTAATAATGTTGTACCACACTGAAACAGTGAGTTAAACCTGGATTCAATCTATATTTTAGAGGATAACACTGATTAGGTCAGGGTTAGGTCTGGTATTAGCCATCACCTAGCTCATACTTTCGCATTTTTCGCAATACTTGTTGGCTTGATCCTGGGCTTTTTCTGGTTTGGATCACATTGTAATGTGATACCACACTGAAGCAGTGAACTAAACCTCGATCCGATCTATATTTTAGGGGATAAATCCGGTTAGGTCAGGGATAGGTCTGGTAACTGCCAGCATTTGGCTCATACTTTCGCTTATTTTGCATAATTGTTGGCCAGATCCTGGGCGTTTTCTGGTTTGAATCACTTAGTAATGTGGTACCACACTGCCACATGAGTTAAACCTGGATTCAATCTATATTTTAGAGGATAACACCGGTTAGCTCAGGGCTAGGTCTGGTATTTGCCATCATCTGGCTCATACTTTCGCCCTTTGCACCTACTTGTTGGCCAGATCCTGGGCGTTTTCTGGTTTTGATCACGTTGTAATGTGGCACCACACTGAAACAGTGAGTTATACCAGGATTCAATCTATATTTTAGCGGTTAACACAGGCTAGGTCAGGGTTAGGTCTGGTATTTGCCATCATCTGGCCCATACTTTCGCATTTTTCGCATACTTGTTGGCCATATCCTGGGCGTTTTCTGGTTTGGGTCACGTAGTAATGTGGTACCACACTGCAACAGTGAGTTATACCTGGATTCAATCTATATTTTAGTGGACAACACCGGTTAGGTCAGGGTTAGGTCTGGTATTAGCCATCATCAGGCTCATACTTTCGCATTTTTCGCATACTTATTGGCCAGATCCTGGGCGTTTTCTGGTTTGGAACACGTAGTAATATGGTACCACACTGAAACAGTGGGTTAAACCAGGATTCAATCTATATTTTAGAGGATAACACCGGTTAGGTCAGGGTTAGGTCTGGTATTTGCCGTCGTCTGGCCCATACTTTCGCATTCTTCGCATACTTGTTGGCCAGATCCTGGGCGTTTTCTGGTTTCGGTCACGTAGTAATGTGGTGCCACACTGCAGCAGTGAGTTAAACCTGAATTCAATCTATATTTTAGAGGATAACACCGGTTAGGTCAGGATTAGGTCTGGTATTTGCCATCATCTGGCTCATACTTTCGCCCTTTGCGCCTACTTGTTGGCCAGATCCTGGGCGTTTTCTGGTTTTGATCACGTTGTAATGTGACACCACACTGAAACAGTGAGTTAAACCTGGATTCAATCTATATTTTAGAGGTTAACACCGGCTAGGTCAGGGTTAGGTCTGGTATTTGCCATCATCTGGCTCATACTTTCGCCCTTTGCACCTACTTGTTGGCCAGATCCTGGGCGTTTTCTGGGTTGGATCACTTAGTAATGTGGTACCACACTGAAACAGTGGGTTAAACCAGGATTCAATCTATATTTTAGAGGATAACACCGGTTAGGTCTTGGTTAGGTCTAGTATTTGCCATCATCTGGCTCATACTTTTGCATTTTTCGCATACATGTTGGCCAGTGCCGGGGCGTTTTCTGGTTTGGATCACGTAGCAATGCGGTACCAGACTGCCACATGAGTTAAACCTGGATTCAATCTATATTTTAGAGGATAACACTGGTTAGGACAGGGTTAGGTCTGGTATTTGCCATCATCTGGCTCATACTTTCGCATTTTTCGCGTACTTGATGGCCAGATCCTGGGCGTTTTCTGGTTTGAATCACTTAGTAATGTGGTACCACACTGCCACATGAGTTAAACCTGGATTCAATCTATATTTTAGAGGATAACACCGGTTAGGTCAGGGTTAGGTCTGGTATTTGCCATCGTCTGGCCCATACTTTCGCCCTTTGCACCTACTTGTTGGCCAGATCCTGGGCGTTTTCTGGGTTGGATCACTTAGTAATGTGGTACCACACTGAAACAGTGGGTTAAACCAGGATTCAATCTATATTTTAGAGGATAACACCGGTTAGGTCAGGGCTAGGTCTGGTATTTGCCATCATCTGGCTCATACTTTCGCCATTTGCACCTACTTGTTGGCCAGATCCTGGGCGTTTTCTGGGTTGGATCACTTAGTAATGTGGTACCACACTGAAACAGTGGGTTAAACCAGGATTCAATCTATATTTTAGAGGATAACACCGGTTAGGTCTTGGTTAGGTCTAGTATTTGCCATCATCTGGCTCATACTTTTGCATTTTTCGCATACATGTTGGCCAGAGCCGGGGCGTTTTCTGGTTTGGATCACGTAGTAATGCGGTACCAGACTGCCACATGAGTTAAACCTGGATTCAATCTATATTTTAGAGGATAACACTGGTTAGGACAGGGTTAGGTCTGGTATTTGCCATCATCTGGCTCATACTTTCGCATTTTTCGCGTACTTGATGGCCAGATCCTGGGCGTTTTCTGGTTTGAATCACTTAGTAATGTGGTACCACACTGCCACATGAGTTAAACCTGGATTCAATCTATATTTTAGAGGATAACACCGGTTAGGTCAGGGTTAGGTCTGGTATTTGCCATCGTCTGGCCCATACTTTCGCCCTTTGCACCTACTTGTTGGCCAGATCCTGGGCGTTTTCTGGGTTGGATCACTTAGTAATGTGGTACCACACTGAAACAGTGGGTTAAACCAGGATTCAATCTATATTTTAGAGGATAACACCGGTTAGGTCAGGGCTAGGTCTGGTATTTGCCATCATCTGGCTCATACTTTCGCCATTTGCACCTACTTGTTGGCCAGATCCGGGGCGTTTTCTGGTTTGAATCACTTAGTAATGTGGTACCACACTGCCGCATGAGTTAAACCTGGATTCAATCTATATTTTAGAGGATAACACCGGTTAGGTCAGGATTAGGTCTGGTATTTGCCATCATCTGGCTCATACTTTCGCCCTTTGCACCTACTTGTTGGCCAGATCCTGGGCGTTTTCTGGGTTGGATCACTTAGTAATGTGGTACCACACTGAAACAGTGGGTTAAACCAGGATTCAATCTATATTTTAGAGGATAACACCGGTTAGGTCAGGGTTAGGTCTGGTATTTGCCATCGTCTGGCCCATACTTTCGCCCTTTGCACCTACTTGTTGGCCAGATCCTGGGCGTTTTCTGGTTTGGTTCGCGTAGTTATGTGGTGCAACACTGCAGCAGTGTGTTAAACCTGAGTTCAATCTATATTTTAGAGGATAACACCGGTTAGGTCAGGATTAGGTCTGGTATTTGCCATCATCTGGCTCATACTTTCGCCCTTTGCACCTACTTGTTGGCCAGATCCTGGGCGTTTTCTGGTTTTGATCACGTTGTAATGTGACACCACACTGAAACAGTGAGTTAAACCTGGATTCAATCTATATTTTTGGGGTTAACACCGGCTAGGTCATGGTTAGGTCTAGTATTTGCCATCATCTGGCCCATACTTTCGCATTTTTCGCATAGTTGTTGGCCAGATCCTGGGCGATTTCTGGTTTGCATCACGTAGTAATGGGGTACCACACTGATACAGTGAGTTAAACCTGGATTCGATCTATATATTAGAGGGTAACACCGGTTAGGTTTGGGTTAGGTCTGTTATTTGCCATCATCTAGCTCATACTTTCGCCCCTTGCACCTACTTGTTGGCCAGATCCTGGGCGTTTTCTGGTTTGCATCACGTAGTAATGGGGTACCACACTGATACAGTGAGTTGAACCTGGATTCGATCTATATATTAGAGGGTAACACCGGTTAGGTTTGGGTTAGGTCTGGTATTTGCCACCATCTGGCTCATGCTTTCGCATTTTTCGCATACTTGTTGGCCAGATTCTGGGCGTTTTCTGGTTGGGATCGCGCAGTAATGTGGTACCACACTGAAACAGTGAGTTATTCCTGGATTCGATCTATATATTGGAGGGTAACACCGGTTAGGTTTGGGCTAGGTCTGGTATTTGCGATCATCTGGCTGATACTTTCGCATTTTTCGCATACTTGTTGGCCAGATCCTGGGCGTTTTCTGGTTTGGATCACGTAGTAATGTGGTACCACACTGATACAATGAGTTAAACCTGGATTCGATCTATATTTTAGAGGATAACACTGAATAGGTCAGGGTTAGGTCTGGTATTTGCCATAATCTGGCTCATACTTTCGCATTTTTCGCATACTTGTTGGCCAGATCCTGGGCGTTTTCTGGTATGGATCACGTAGTAATGTGGTACCATACTGATACAATGAGTTAAGCCTGGATTCGATCTATATATTAGAGGGTAACACCGGTTAGGTTTGGGTTAGGTCTGGTATTTGCCATCATCTAGCTCATACTTTCGCATTTTTCGCATACTTGTTGGCCAGATCCGGGGCGTTTTCTGGTTTGCATCACGTAGTAATGGGGTACCACACTGATACAGTGAGTTAAACCTGGATTCGATCTATATATTAGAGGGTAACACCGGTTAGGTTTGGGTTAGGTCTGGTATTTGCCATCATCTAGCTCATACTTTCGCATTTTTCGCATACTTGTTGGCCAGATCCTGGGCGTTTTCTGGTTTGGATCACGTAGTAATGTGGTACCACACTGCAACAGTGAGTTATACCTGGATTCAATCTATATTTTAGTGGACAACACCGGTTAGGTCAGGGTTAGGTCTGGTATTAGCCATCATCAGGCTCATACTTTCGCATTTTTCGCATACTTATTGGCCAGATCCTGGGCGTTTTCTGGTTTGGAACACGTAGTAATATGGTACCACACTGAAACAGTGGGTTAAACCAGGATTCAATCTATATTTTAGAGGATAACACCGGTTAGGTCAGGGTTAGGTCTGGTATTTGCCGTCGTCTGGCCCATACTTTCGCATTCTTCGCATACTTGTTGGCCAGATCCTGGGCGTTTTCTGGTTTGGGTCACGTAGTAATGTGGTGCCACACTGCAGCAGTGAGTTAAACCTGAATTCAATCTATATTTTAGAGGATAACACCGGTTAGGTCAGGATTAGGTCTGGTATTTGCCATCATCTGGCTCATACTTTCGCCCTTTGCACCTACTTGTTGGCCAGATCCTGGGCGTTTTCTGGTTTTGATCACGTTGTAATGTGACACCACACTGAAACAGTGAGTTAAACCTGGATTCAATCTATATTTTAGAGGTTAACACCGGCTAGGTCAGGGTTAGGTCTGGTATTTGCCATCATCTGGCTCATACTTTCGCCCTTTGCACCTACTTGTTGGCCAGATCCTGGGCGTTTTCTGGGTTGGATCACTTAGTAATGTTGTACCACACTGAAACAGTGGGTTAAACCAGGATTCAATCTATATTTTAGAGGATAACACCGGCTAGGTCTTGGTTAGGTCTAGTATTTGCCATCATCTGGCTCATACTTTTGCATTTTTCGCATACATGTTGGCCAGAGCCGGGGCGTTTTCTGGTTTGGATCACGTAGTAATGCGGTACCAGACTGCCACATGAGTTAAACCTGGATTCAATCTATATTTTAGAGGATAACACTGGTTAGGACAGGGTTAGGTCTGGTATTTGCCATCATCTGGCTCATACTTTCGCATTTTTCGCGTACTTGATGGCCAGATCCTGGGCGTTTTCTGGTTTGAATCACTTAGTAATGTGGTACCACACTGCCACATGAGTTAAACCTGGATTCAATCTATATTTTAGAGGATAACACCGGTTAGGTCAGGGTTAGGTCTGGTATTTGCCATCGTCTGGCCCATACTTTCGCCCTTTGCACCTACTTGTTGGCCAGATCCTGGGCGTTTTCTGGGTTGGATCACTTAGTAATGTGGTACCACACTGAAACAGTGGGTTAAACCAGGATTCAATCTATATTTTAGAGGATAACACCGGTTAGGTCAGGGCTAGGTCTGGTATTTGCCATCATCTGGCTCATACTTTCGCCATTTGCACCTACTTGTTGGCCAGATCCTGGGCGTTTTCTGGGTTGGATCACTTAGTAATGTGGTAGCACACTGAAACAGTGGGTTAAACCAGGATTCAATGTATATTTTAGAGGATAACACCGGTTAGGTCTTGGTTAGGTCTAGTATTTGCCATCATATGGCTCATACTTTTGCATTTTTCGCATACATGTTGGCCAGAGCCGGGGCGTTTTCTGGTTTGGATCACGTAGTAATGCGGTACCAGACTGCCACATGAGTTAAACCTGGATTCAATCTATATTTTAGAGGATAACACTGGTTAGGACAGGGTTAGGTCTGGTATTTGCCATCATCTGGCTCATACTTTCGCATTTTTCGCGTACTTGATGGCCAGATCCTGGGCGTTTTCTGGTTTGAATCACTTAGTAATGTGGTACCACACTGCCACATGAGTTAAACCTGGATTCAATCTATATTTTAGAGGATAACACCGGTTAGGTCAGGGTTAGGTCTGGTATTTGCCATCGTCTGGCCCATAATTTCGCCCTTTGCACCTACTTGTTGGCCAGATCCTGGGCGTTTTCTGGGTTGGATCACTTAGTAATGTGGTACCACACTGAAACAGTGGGTTAAACCAGGATTCAATCTATATTTTAGAGGATAACACCGGTTAGGTCAGGGCTAGGTCTGGTATTTGCCATCATCTGGCTCATACTTTCGCCATTTGCACCTACTTGTTGGCCAGATCCGGGGCTTTTTCTGGTTTGAATCACTTAGTAATGTGGTACCACACTGCCGCATGAGTTAAACCTGGATTCAATCTATATTTTAGAGGATAACACCGGTTAGGTCAGGGTTAGGTCTGGTATTTGCCATCGTCTGGCCCATACTTTCGCCCTTTGCACCTACTTGTTGGCCAGATCCTGGGCGTTTTCTGGTTTGGGTCGCGTAGTTATGTGGTGCCACACTGCAGCAGTGTGTTAAACCTGAGTTCAATCTATATTTTAGAGGATAACACCGGTTAGGTCAGGATTAGGTCCGGTATTTGCCATCATCTGGCTCATACTTTCGCCCTTTGCACCTACTTGTTGGCCAGATCCTGGGCGTTTTCTGGTTTTGATCACGTTGTAATGTGACACCACACTGAAACAGTGAGTTAAACCTGGATTCAATCTATATTTTAGGGGTTAACACCGGCTAGGTCAGGGTTAGGTCTGGTATTTGCCATCATCTGGCCCATACTTTCGCATTTTTCGCATAGTTGTTGGCCAGATCCTGGGCGATTTCTGGTTTGCATCACGTAATAATGGGGTACCACACTGATACAGTGAGTTAAACCTGGATTCGATCTATATATTAGAGGGTAACACCGGTTAGGTTTGGGTTAGGTCTGTTATTTGCCATCATCTAGCTCATACTTTCGCCCCTTGCACCTACTTGTTGGCCAGATCCTGGGCGTTTTCTGGTTTGCATCACGTAGTAATGGGGTACCACACTGATACAGTGAGTTGAACCTGGATTCGATCTATATATTAGAGGGTAACACCGGTTAGGTTTGTGTTAGGTCTGGTATTTGCCACCATCTGGCTCATGCTTTCGCATTTTTCGCATACTTGTTGGCCAGATTCTGGGCGTTTTCTGGTTGGGATCGCGCAGTAATGTGGTACCACACTGAAACAGTGAGTTATTCCTGGATTCGATCTATATATTAGAGGGTAACACCGGTTAGGTTTGGGCTAGGTCTGGTATTTGCGATCATCTGGCTGATACTTTCGCATTTTTCGCACACTTGTTGGCCAGATCCTGGGCGTTTTCTGGTTTGGATCACGTAGTAATGTGGTACCACACTGATACAATGAGTTAAACCTGGATTCGATCTATATTTTAGAGGATAACACTGAATAGGTCAGGGTTAGGTCTGGTATTTGCCATAATCTGGCTCATACTTTCGCATTTTTCGCATACTTGTTGGCCAGATCCTGGGCGTTTTCTGGTATGGATCACGTAGTAATGTGGTACCATACTGATACAATGAGTTAAGCCTGGATTCGATCTATATATTAGAGGGTAACACCGGTTAGGTTTGGGTTAGGTCTGGTATTTGCCATCATCTAGCTCATACTTTCGCATTTTTCCAATACTTGTTGGCCAGATCCGGGGCGTTTTCTGGTTTGCATCACGTAGTAATGGGGTACCACACTGATACAGTGAGTTAAACCTGGATTCGATCTATATATTAGAGGGTAACACCGGTTAGGTTTGGGTTAGGTCTGGTATTTGCCATCATCTAGCTCATACTTTCGCATTTTTCGCATACTTGTTGGCCAGATCCGGGGCGTTTTCTGGTTTGCATCACGTAGTAATGGGGTACCACACTGATACAGTGAGTTAAACCTGGATTCGATCTATATATTAGAGGGTAACACCGGTTAGGTTTGGGTTAGGTCTGGTATTTGCCATCATCTAGCTCATACTTTCGCATTTTTCGCATACTTGTTGGCCAGATCCTGGGCGTTTTCTGGTTTGGATCACGTAGTAATGTGGTACCACACTGCAACAGTGAGTTATACCTGGATTCAATCTATATTTTAGTGGACAACACCGGTTAGGTCAGGGTTAGGTCTGGTATTAGCCATCATCAGGCTCATACTTTCGCATTTTTCGCATACTTATTGGCCAGATCCTGGGCGTTTTCTGGTTTGGAACACGTAGTAATATGGTACCACACTGAAACAGTGGGTTAAACCAGGATTCAATCTATATTTTAGAGGATAACACCGGTTAGGTCAGGGTTAGGTCTGGTATTTGCCGTCGTCTGGCCCATACTTTCGCATTCTTCGCATACTTGTTGGCCAGATCCTGGGCGTTTTCTGGTTTGGGTCACGTAGTAATGTGGTGCCACACTGCAGCAGTGAGTTAAACCTGAATTCAATCTATATTTTAGAGGATAACACCGGTTAGGTCAGGATTAGGTCTGGTATTTGCCATCATCTGGCTCATACTTTCGCCCTTTGCACCTACTTGTTGGCCAGATCCTGGGCGTTTTCTGGTTTTGATCACGTTGTAATGTGACACCACACTGAAACAGTGAGTTAAACCTGGATTCAATCTATATTTTAGAGGTTAACACCGGCTAGGTCAGGGTTAGGTCTGGTATTTGCCATCATCTGGCTCATACTTTCGCCCTTTGCACCTACTTGTTGGCCAGATCCTGGGCGTTTTCTGGGTTGGATCACTTAGTAATGTTGCACCACACTGAAACAGTGGGTTAAACCAGGATTCAATCTATATTTTAGAGGATAACACCGGCTAGGTCTTGGTTAGGTCTAGTATTTGCCATCATCTGGCTCATACTTTTGCATTTTTCGCATACATGTTGGCCAGAGCCGGGGCGTTTTCTGGTTTGGATCACGTAGTAATGCGGTACCAGACTGCCACATGAGTTAAACCTGGATTCAATCTATATTTTAGAGGATAACACTGGTTAGGACAGGGTTAGGTCTGGTATTTGCCATCATCTGGCTCATACTTTCGCATTTTTCGCGTACTTGATGGCCAGATCCTGGGCGTTTTCTGGTTTGAATCACTTAGTAATGTGGTACCACACTGCCACATGAGTTAAACCTGGATTCAATCTATATTTTAGAGGATAACACCGGTTAGGTCAGGGTTAGGTCTGGTATTTGCCATCGTCTGGCCCATACTTTCGCCCTTTGCACCTACTTGTTGGCCAGATCCTGGGCGTTTTCTGGGTTGGATCACTTAGTAATGTGGTACCACACTGAAACAGTGGGTTAAACCAGGATTCAATCTATATTTTAGAGGATAACACCGGTTAGGTCAGGGCTAGGTCTGGTATTTGCCATCATCTGGCTCATACTTTCGCCATTTGCACCTACTTGTTGGCCAGATCCTGGGCGTTTTCTGGGTTGGATCACTTAGTAATGTGGTAGCACACTGAAACAGTGGGTTAAACCAGGATTCAATCTATATTTTAGAGGATAACACCGGTTAGGTCTTGGTTAGGTCTAGTATTTGCCATCATCTGGCTCATACTTTTGCATTTTTCGCATACATGTTGGCCAGAGCCGGGGCGTTTTCTGGTTTGGATCACGTAGTAATGCGGTACCAGACTGCCACATGAGTTAAACCTGGATTCAATCTATATTTTAGAGGATAACACTGGTTAGGACAGGGTTAGGTCTGGTATTTGCCATCATCTGGCTCATACTTTCGCATTTTTCGCGTACTTGATGGCCAGATCCTGGGCGTTTTCTGGTTTGAATCACTTAGTAATGTGGTACCACACTGCCACATGAGTTAAACCTGGATTCAATCTATATTTTAGAGGATAACACCGGTTAGGTCAGGGTTAGGTCTGGTATTTGCCATCGTCTGGCCCATAATTTCGCCCTTTGCACCTACTTGTTGGCCAGATCCTGGGCGTTTTCTGGGTTGGATCACTTAGTAATGTGGTACCACACTGAAACAGTGGGTTAAACCAGGATTCAATCTATATTTTAGAGGATAACACCGGTTAGGTCAGGGCTAGGTCTGGTATTTGCCATCATCTGGCTCATACTTTCGCCATTTGCACCTACTTGTTGGCCAGATCCGGGGCGTTTTCTGGTTTGAATCACTTAGTAATGTGGTACCACACTGCCGCATGAGTTAAACCTGGATTCAATCTATATTTTAGAGGATAACACCGGTTAGGTCAGGGTTAGGTCTGGTATTTGCCATCGTCTGGCCCATACTTTCGCCCTTTGCACCTACTTGTTGGCCAGATCCTGGGCGTTTTCTGGTTTGGGTCGCGTAGTTATGTGGTGCCACACTGCAGCAGTGTGTTAAACCTGAGTTCAATCTATATTTTAGAGGATAACACCGGTTAGGTCAGGATTAGGTCTGGTATTTGCCATCATCTGGCTCATACTTTCGCCCTTTGCACCTACTTGTTGGCCAGATCCTGGGCGTTTTCTGGTTTTGATCACGTTGTAATGTGACACCACACTGAAACAGTGAGTTAAACCTGGATTCAATCTATATTTTAGGGGTTAACACCGGCTAGGTCAGGGTTAGGTCTGGTATTTGCCATCATCTGGCCCATACTTTCGCATTTTTCGCATAGTTGTTGGCCAGATCCTGGGCGATTTCTGGTTTGCATCACGTAGTAATGGGGTACCACACTGATACAGTGAGTTAAACCTGGATTCGATCTATATATTAGAGGGTAACACCGGTTAGGTTTGGGTTAGGTCTGTTATTTGCCATCATCTAGCTCATACTTTCGCCCCTTGCACCTACTTGTTGGCCAGATCCTGGGCGTTTTCTGGTTTGCATCACGTAGTAATGGGGTACCACACTGATACAGTGAGTTGAACCTGGATTCGATCTATATATTAGAGGGTAACACCGGTTAGGTTTGTGTTAGGTCTGGTATTTGCCACCATCTGGCTCATGCTTTCGCATTTTTCGCATACTTGTTGGCCAGATTCTGGGCGTTTTCTGGTTGGGATCGCGCAGTAATGTGGTACCACACTGAAACAGTGAGTTATTCCTGGATTCGATCTATATATTAGAGGGTAACACCGGTTAGGTTTGGGCTAGGTCTGGTATTTGCGATCATCTGGCTGATACTTTCGCATTTTTCGCACACTTGTTGGCCAGATCCTGGGCGTTTTCTGGTTTGGATCACGTAGTAATGTGGTACCACACTGATACAATGAGTTAAACCTGGATTCGATCTATATTTTAGAGGATAACACTGAATAGGTCAGGGTTAGGTCTGGTATTTGCCATAATCTGGCTCATACTTTCGCATTTTTCGCATACTTGTTGGCCAGATCCTGGGCGTTTTCTGGTATGGATCACGTAGTAATGTGGTACCATACTGATACAATGAGTTAAGCCTGGATTCGATCTATATATTAGAGGGTAACACCGGTTAGGTTTGGGTTAGGTCTGGTATTTGCCATCATCTAGCTCATACTTTCGCATTTTTCGCATACTTGTTGGCCAGATCCGGGGCGTTTTCTGGTTTGCATCACGTAGTAATGGGGTACCACACTGATACAGTGAGTTAAACCTGGGTTCGATCTATATATTAGAGGGTAACACCGGTTAGGTTTGGGTTAGGTCTGGTATTTGCCATCATCTAGCTCATACTTTCGCATTTTTCGCATACTTGTTGGCCAGATCCTGGGCTTCTTCTGGTTTGTGTCACGTAGTAATGTGGTACCACCCTGCAACAGTGAGTTAAACCTGGATTCAATCTATATTTTAGAGGACAACACCGGTTAGGTCAGGGTTAGGTCTGGTATTAGCCATCATCAGGCTCATACTTTCGCATTTTTCGCATACTTGTTGGCCAGATCCTGGGCGTTTTCTGATTGGGGTCACGTAGTGATGTGGTGCCACACTGCAGCAGTGAGTTAAACCTGGATTCAATCTATATATTAGTGGGTAACACCGGTTAGGTTTCGATTAGGTCTGGTATTTGCCATCATCTGGCTCATGCTTTCGGATTTTTCGCATACCTGTTGGCCAGATCCTGGGGCGTTTTCTTGTTTGGATCACGTTCGAATGTGGTACTACACTGAAACAGTGAGGTAATCCTGGATTCGATCTATATATTAGAGGGTAACACCGGTTAGGTTTGGGTTAGGTCTGGTATTTGCCATATTCTGGCTCATACTTTCGCACTTTTCGCATACTTGTTGGCCAGATCCAGGGCGTTTTCTGGGTTGGATCAGGTAGTAGTGTGCTACCGCACTGATACAGTGAAGTAATCCTGGATTCGATCTATATATTAGAAGGGTAACACCGGTTAGGTTTGGGTTAGGTCTGGTATTTGCCATCATCTGGCTCATGCTTTCGGATTTTTCGCATACCTGTTGGCCAGATCCTGGGCGTTTTCTTGTTTGGATCACGTTGGAATGTGGTACTACACTGAAACAGTGAGGTAATCCTGGATTCGATCTACATATTAGAGGGTAACACCGGTTAGGTTTGGGTTTGGTCTGGTATTTGCCATCATCTGGCTCATGCTTTCGCATTTTTCGCATCCCTGTTGGCCAGATTCTGGGCGTTTTCTTGATTGGATCACGTTGTAATGTGGTACTACACTGAAACATTGAGTTAATCCTGGATTCAATCTATATATTAGAGGGTAACACCGGTTAGGTTTGGGTTAGGTCTGGCATGTGCTATCATCTGGCTCATACTTTCGCATTTTTCGCATACTTGTTGGCCAGATCCAGGGCGTTTTCTGGGTTGGATCAGGTAGTAGTGTGGTACCGCACTGAAACATTGAAGTAATCCTGGATTCGATCTATATATTAGAGGGTAATACCGGTTATGTTTGGGTTAGGTCTGGTATTTGCGATCATCTGGCTCATACTTTCGCATTTTTCGCATACTTGTTGGCCAGATCCTGGGCGTTTTCTGGTTTGGTTCACGTAGTAATGTGGTACCACACTGAAACAGTGGGTTAAACCAGGATTCGTTCTATATATTAGAGGGTAATACCGGTTAGGTCAGGGTTAGATCTGGTATTTGCCATCGTCTGGCTCATACTTTCGCATTTTTCGCATACTTGTTGGCCAGATCCAGGGCGTTTTCTGGGTTGGATCACGTTGTAATGTGGCACCACACTGCAACAGTGAGTTAGACCTGGATACAATCTATATTTTGCAGGATAACTCCGGTTATGTCAGGGTTAGGTCTGGTATTTGCCATCATCTGGCTCATACTTTCGCATTTTTCGCATACTTGTTGGCCAGATCCTGGGCGTCTTATGGGTTGGATCAGGTAGTAGTGTGGTACCGCACTGAAAGAGTGAAGTAATCCTGGATTCGATCTATATATTAGGGGGTAACACCGGTTAGGTTTGGCTTAGGTCTGGTATTTGCCATCATCTGACTCATGCTTTCGCATTTTTCGCATACTTATTGGCCAGATCTTGGGCGTTTTCTGGTTTGGATCACGTAGTAATGTGGTACCACACTGCCACATGAGTTAAACCTGGATTCAATCCATATTTTAGAGGATAACACCGGTTAGGTCAGGGTTAGGTCTGGTATTTGCCATCGTCTGGCTCATACTTTCGCATTTTTCGCATACTTGTTGGCCTGATCCTGGGCGTTTTCTGGGTTGGATCGCGTAGTGATGTGGTACCACACTGAAACAGTGGGTTAAACCAGGATTCGATCTATATTTTAGAGGATAACACAGGTTAGGTCTTGGTTAGGTCTGGTATTTGCCATCATCTGGCTCATACTTTCACATTTTTCGCATACTTGTTGGCCAGATCCGGGGCGTTTTCTCGTTTGGATCACGTAGTAATGTAGTACCACACTGCCACATGAGTTAAACCTGGATTCAATCTATATTTTAGAGGATAACACCGGTTAGGTCAGGGTTAGGTCTGGTAATTGCCATGATTCGGCTCATACTTTCGCATATTTCGCATAATTGTTGGCCAGATCCTGGGCGTTTTCTGGTTTGGATCACGTTGTAATGTGGTACCGCACTGAAACAGTGAAGTAATCGTGGATTCGATCTATATATTAGAGGGTAATACCGGTTAGGTCAGGGTTAGGTCTGGTATTTGCCATCATCTAGCTCATACTTTCGCCCCTTGCACCTACTTGTTGGCCAGATCCTGGGCGTTTTCTGGTTTGCATCACGTAGTAATGGGGTACCACACTGATACAGTGAGTTGAACCTGGATTCGATCTATATATTAGAGGGTAACACCGGTTAGGTTTGGGTTAGGTCTGGTATTTGCCACCATCTGGCTCATGCTTTCGCATTTTTCGCATACTTGTTGGCCAGATTCTGGGCGTTTTCTGGTTGGGATCGCGCAGTAATGTGGTACCACACTGAAACAGTGAGTTATTCCTGGATTCGATCTATATATTAGAGGGTAACACCGGTTAGGTTTGGGTTAGGTCTGGTATTTGCCATCATCTAGCTCATACTTTCGCATTTTTCGCATACTTGTTGGCCAGATCCGGGGCGTTTTCTGGTTTGCATCACGTAGTAATGGGGTACCACACTGATACAGTGAGTTAAACCTGGATTCGATCTATATATTAGAGGGTAACACCGGTTAGGTTTGGGTTAGGTCTGGTATTTGCCATCATCTGGCTCATACTTTCGCATTTTTCGCATACTTGTTGGCCAGATCCTGGGCGTTTTCTGGTTTGGATCACGTAGTAATGTGGTACCACACTGCAACAGTGAGTTATACCTGGATTCAATCTATATTTTAGTGGACAACACCGGTTAGGTCAGGGTTAGGTCTGGTATTAGCCATCATCAGGCTCATACTTTCGCATTTTTCGCATACTTATTGGCCAGATCCTGGGCGTTTTCTGGTTTGGAACACGTAGTAATATGGTACCACACTGAAACAGTGGGTTAAACCAGGATTCAATCTATATTTTAGAGGATAACACCGGTTAGGTCAGGGTTAGGTCTGGTATTTGCCGTCGTCTGGCCCATACTTTCGCATTCTTCGCATACTTGTTGGCCAGATCCTGGGCGTTTTCTGGTTTGGGTCACGTAGTAATGTGGTGCCACACTGCAGCAGTGAGTTAAACCTGAATTCAATCTATATTTTAGAGGATAACACCGGTTAGGTCAGGATTAGGTCTGGTATTTGCCATCATCTGGCTCATACTTTCGCCCTTTGCACCTACTTGTTGGCCAGATCCTGGGCGTTTTCTGGTTTTGATCACGTTGTAATGTGACACCACACTGAAACAGTGAGTTAAACCTGGATTCAATCTATATTTTAGAGGTTAACACCGGCTAGGTCAGGGTTAGGTCTGGTATTTGCCATCATCTGGCTCATACTTTCGCCCTTTGCACCTACTTGTTGGCCAGATCCTGGGCGTTTTCTGGGTTGGATCACTTAGTAATGTGGTACCACACTGAAACAGTGGGTTAAACCAGGATTCAATCTATATTTTAGAGGATAACACCGGTTAGGTCTTGGTTAGGTCTAGTATTTGCCATCATCTGGCTCATACTTTCGCATTTTTCGCGTACTTGATGGCCAGATCCTGGGCGTTTTCTGGTTTGAATCACTTAGTAATGTGGTACCACACTGCCACATGAGTTAAACCTGGATTCAATCTATATTTTAGAGGATAACACCGGTTAGGTCAGGGTTAGGTCTGGTATTTGCCATCGTCTGGCCCATACTTTCGCCCTTTGCACCTACTTGTTGGCCAGATCCTGGGCGTTTTCTGGGTTGGATCACTTAGTAATGTGGTACCACACTGAAACAGTGGGTTAAACCAGGATTCAATCTATATTTTAGAGGATAACACCGGTTAGGTCAGGGCTAGGTCTGGTATTTGCCATCATCTGGCTCATACTTTCGCCATTTGCACCTACTTGTTGGCCAGATCCTGGGCGTTTTCTGGGTTGGATCACTTAGTAATGTGGTACCACACTGAAACAGTGGGTTAAACCAGGATTCAATCTATATTTTAGAGGATAACACCGGTTAGGTTTTGGTTAGGTCTAGTATTTGCCATCATCTGGCTCATACTTTTGCATTTTTCGCATACATGTTGGCCAGAGCCGGGGCGTTTTCTGGTTTGGATCACGTAGTAATGCGGTACCAGACTGCCACATGAGTTAAACCTGGATTCAATCTATATTTTAGAGGATAACACTGGTTAGGACAGGGTTAGGTCTGGTATTTGCCATCATCTGGCTCATACTTTCGCATTTTTCGCGTACTTGATGGCCAGATCCTGGGCGTTTTCTGGTTTGAATCACTTAGTAATGTGGTACCACACTGCCACATGAGTTAAACCTGGATTCAATCTATATTTTAGAGGATAACACCGGTTAGGTCAGGGTTAGGTCTGGTATTTGCCATCGTCTGGCCCATACTTTCGCCCTTTGCACCTACTTGTTGGCCAGATCCTGGGCGTTTTCTGGGTTGGATCACTTAGTAATGTGGTACCACACTGAAACAGTGGGTTAAACCAGGATTCAATCTATATTTTAGAGGATAACACCGGTTAGGTCAGGGCTAGGTCTGGTATTTGCCATCATCTGGCTCATACTTTCGCCATTTGCACCTACTTGTTGGCCAGATCCGGGGCGTTTTCTGGTTTGAATCACTTAGTAATGTGGTACCACACTGCCGCATGAGTTAAACCTGGATTCAATCTATATTTTAGAGGATAACACCGGTTAGGTCAGGGTTAGGTCTGGTATTTGCCATCGTCTGGCCCATACTTTCGCCCTTTGCACCTACTTGTTGGCCAGATCCTGGGCGTTTTCTGGTTTGGGTCGCGTAGTTATGTGGTGCCACACTGCAGCAGTGTGTTAAACCTGAGTTCAATCTATATTTTAGAGGATAACACCGGTTAGGTCAGGATTAGGTCTGGTATTTGCCATCATCTGGCTCATACTTTCGCCCTTTGCACCTACTTGTTGGCCAGATCCTGGGCGTTTTCTGGTTTTGATCACGTTGTAATGTGACACCACACTGAAACAGTGAGTTAAACCTGGATTCAATCTATATTTTAGGGGTTAACACCGGCTAGGTCAGGGTTAGGTCTGGTATTTGCCATCATCTGGCCCATACTTTCGCATTTTTCGCATAGTTGTTGGCCAGATCCTGGGCGTTTTCTGATTGGGGTCACGTAGTGATGGGGTGCCACACTGCAGCAGTGAGTTAAACCTGGATTCAATCTATATATTAGAGGGTAACACCGGTTAGGTTTCGATTAGGTCTGGTATTTGCCATCATCTGGCTCATGCTTTCGGATTTTTCGCATACCTGTTGGCCAGATCCTGGGCGTTTTCTGGTTGGGATCGCGCAGTAATGTGGTACCACACTGAAACAGTGAGTTATTCCTGGATTCGATCTATATATTAGAGGGTAACACCGGTTAGGTTTGGGCTAGGTCTGGTATTTGCGATCATCTGGCTGATACTTTCGCATTTTTCGCATACTTGTTGGCCAGATCCTGGGCGTTTTCTGGTTTGGATCACGTAGTAATGTGGTACCACACTGATACAATGAGTTAAACCTGGATTCGATCTATATTTTAGAGGATAACACTGAATAGGTCAGGGTTAGGTCTGGTATTTGCCATAATCTGGCTCATACTTTCGCATTTTTCGCATACTTGTTGGCCAGATCCTGGGCGTTTTCTGGTATGGATCACGTAGTAATGTGGTACCATACTGATACAATGAGTTAAGCCTGGATTCGATCTATATATTAGAGGGTAACACCGGTTAGGTTTGGGTTAGGTCTGGTATTTGCCATCATCTAGCTCATACTTTCGCATTTTTCGCATACTTGTTGGCCAGATCCGGGGCGTTTTCTGGTTTGCATCACGTAGTAATGGGGTACCACACTGATACAGTGAGTTAAACCTGGATTCGATCTATATATTAGAGGGTAACACCGGTTAGGTTTGGGTTAGGTCTGGTATTTGCCATCATCTAGCTCATACTTTCGCATTTTTCGCATACTTGTTGGCCAGATCCTGGGCTTCTTCTGGTTTGGGTCACGTAGTAATGTGGTACCACCCTGCAACAGTGAGTTAAACCTGGATTCAATCTATATTTTAGAGGACAACACCGGTTAGGTCAGGGTTAGGTCTGGTATTAGCCATCATCAGGCTCATACTTTCGCATTTTTCGCATACTTGTTGGCCAGATCCTGGGCGTTTTCTGATTGGGGTCACGTAGTGATGTGGTGCCACACTGCAGCAGTGAGTTAAACCTGGATTCAATCTATATATTAGAGGGTAACACCGGTTAGGTTTCGATTAGGTCTGGTATTTGCCATCATCTGGCTCATGCTTTCGGATTTTTCGCATACTTGCTGGCCAGATCCTGGGCGTTTTCTGGTTTGGGTCACGTAGTAATGTGGTGCCACACTGCAGCAGTGAGTTAAACCTGAATTCAACCTATATTTTAGAGGATAACACCGGTTAGGTCAGGGCTAGGTCTGGTATTTGCCATCATCTGGCTCACACTTTCGCCCTTTGCACCTACTTGCTGGCCAGATCCTGGGCGTTTTCTGGTTTTGATCACGTTGTAATGTGGCACCACACTGAAACAGTGAGTTAAACCAGGATTCAATCTATATTTTAGAGGTTAACACAGGCTAGGTCGGGGGTTAGGTCTGGTATTAGCCATCATCAGGCTCATACTTTCACATTTTTCGCATACTTGTTGGCCAGATCCTGGGCGTTTTCTGATTGGGGTCACGTAGTGATGGGGTGCCACACTGCAGCAGTGAGTTAAACCTGGAATCAATCTATATATTAGAGGGTAACACCGGTTAGGTTTCGATTAGGTCTGGTATTTGCCATCATCTGGCTCATGCTTTCGGATTTTTCGCATACCTGTTGGCCAGATCCTGGGCGTTTTCTGGTTGGGATCGCGCAGTAATGTGGTACCACACTGAAACAGTGAGTTATTCCTGGATTCGATCTATATATTAGAGGGTAACACCGGTTAGGTTTGGGCTAGGTCTGGTATTTGCGATCATCTGGCTGATACTTTCGCATTTTTCGCATACTTGTTGGCCAGATCCTGGGCGTTTTCTGGTTTGGATCACGTAGTAATGTGGTACCACACTGATACAATGAGTTAAACCTGGATTCGATCTATATTTTAGAGGATAACACTGAATAGGTCAGGGTTAGGTCTGGTATTTGCCATAATCTGGCTCATACTTTCGCATTTTTCGCATACTTGTTGGCCAGATCCTGGGCGTTTTCTGGTATGGATCACGTAGTAATGTGGTACCATACTGATACAATGAGTTAAGCCTGGATTCGATCTATATATTAGAGGGTAACACCGGTTAGGTTTGGGTTAGGTCTGGTATTTGCCATCATCTAGCTCATACTTTCGCATTTTTCGCATACTTGTTGGCCAGATCCGGGGCGTTTTCTGGTTTGCATCACGTAGTAATGGGGTACCACACTGATACAGTGAGTTAAACCTGGATTCGATCTATATATTAGAGGGTAACACCGGTTAGGTTTGGGTTAGGTCTGGTATTTGCCATCATCTAGCTCATACTTTCGCATTTTTCGCATACTTGTTGGCCAGATCCTGGGCTTCTTCTGGTTTGGGTCACGTAGTAATGTGGTACCACCCTGCAACAGTGAGTTAAACCTGGATTCAATCTATATTTTAGAGGACAACACCGGTTAGGTCAGGGTAAGGTCTGGTATTAGCCATCATCAGGCTCATACTTTCGCATTTTTCGCATACTTGTTGGCCAGATCCTGGGCGTTTTCTGATTGGGGTCACGTAGTGATGTGGTGCCACACTGCAGCAGTGAGTTAAACCTGGATTCAATCTATATATTAGAGGGTAACACCGGTTAGGTTTCGATTAGGTCTGGTATTTGCCATCATCTGGCTCATGCTTTCGGATTTTTCGCATACCTGTTGGCCAGATCCTGGGCGTTTTCTTGTTTGGATCACGTTCGAATGTGGTACTACACTGAAACAGTGAGGTAATCCTGGATTCGATCTATATATTAGAGGGTAACACCGGTTAGGTTTGGGTTAGGTCTGGTATTTGCCATAATCTGGCTCATACTTTCGCACTTTTCGCATACTTGTTGGCCAGATCCAGGGCGTTTTCTGGGTTGGATCAGGTAGTAGTGTGCTACCGCACTGATACAGTGAAGTAATCCTGGATTCGATCTATATATTAGAAGGGTAACACCGGTTAGGTTTGGGTTAGGTCTGGTATTTGCCATCATCTGGCTCATGCTTTCGGATTTTTCGCATACCTGTTGGCCAGATCCTGGGCGTTTTCTTGTTTGGATCACGTTGGAATGTGGTACTACACTGAAACAGTGAGGTAATCCTGGATTCGATCTACATATTAGAGGGTAACACCGGTTAGGTTTGGGTTTGGTCTGGTATTTGCCATCATCTGGCTCATGCTTTCGCATTTTTCGCATCCCTGTTGGCCAGATTCTGGGCGTTTTCTTGATTGGATCACGTTGTAATGTGGTACTACACTGAAACATTGAGTTAATCCTGGATTCAGTCTATATATTAGAGGGTAACACCGGTTAGGTTTGGGTTAGGTCTGGCATTTGCCATCATCTGGCTCATACTTTCGCATTTTTCGCATACTTGTTGGCCAGATCCAGGGCGTTTTCTGGGTTGGATCAGGTAGTAGTGTGGTACCGCACTGAAACAGTGAAGTAATCCTGGATTCGATCTATATATTAGAGGGTAATACCGGTTATGTTTGGGTTAGGTCTGGTATTTGCGATCATCTGGCTCATACTTTCGCATTTTTCGCATACTTGTTGGCCAGATCCTGGGCGTTTTCTGGTTTGGTTCACGTAGTAATGTGGTACCACACTGAAACAGTGGGTTAAACCAGGATTCGATCTATATATTAGAGGGTAATACCGGTTAGGTCAGGGTTAGATCTGGTATTTGCCATCGTCTGGCTCATACTTTCGCATTTTTCGCATACTTGTTGGCCAGATCCAGGGCGTTTTCTGGGTTGGATCACGTTGTAATGTGGCACCACACTGCAACAGTGAGTTAGACCTGGATACAATCTATATTTTGCAGGATAACTCCGGTTATGTCAGGGTTAGGTCTGGTATTTGCCATCATCTGGCTCATACTTTCGCATTTTTCGCATACTTGTTGGCCAGATCCTGGGCGTCTTATGGGTTGGATCAGGTAGTAGTGTGGTACCGCACTGAAAGAGTGAAGTAATCCTGGATTCGATCTATATATTAGGGGGTAACACCGGTTAGGTTTGGCTTAGGTCTGGTATTTGCCATCATCTGACTCATGCTTTCGCATTTTTCGCATACTTATTGGCCAGATCTTGGGCGTTTTCTGGTTTGGATCACGTAGTAATGTGGTACCACACTGCCACATGAGTTAAACCTGGATTCAATCCATATTTTAGAGGATAACACCGGTTAGGTCAGGGTTAGGTCTGGTATTTGCCATCGTCTGGCTCATACTTTCGCATTTTTCGCATACTTGTTGGCCTGATCCTGGGCGTTTTCTGGGTTGGATCGCGTAGTGATGTGGTACCACACTGAAACAGTGGGTTAAACCAGGATTCGATCTATATTTTAGAGGATAACACAGGTTAGGTCTTGGTTAGGTCTGGTATTTGCCATCATCTGGCTCATACTTTCACATTTTTCGCATACTTGTTGGCCAGATCCGGGGCGTTTTCTCGTTTGGATCACGTAGTAATGTAGTACCACACTGCCACATGAGTTAAACCTGGATTCAATCTATATTTTAGAGGATAACACCGGTTAGGTCAGGGTTAGGTCTGGTAATTGCCATCATTCGGCTCATACTTTCGCATATTTCGCATAATTGTTGGCCAGATCCTGGGCGTTTTCTGGTTTGGATCACGTTGTAATGTGGTACCGCACTGAAACAGTGAAGTAATCGTGGATTCGATCTATATATTAGAGGGTAATACCGGTTAGGTCAGGGTTAGGTCTGGTATTTGCCATCGTCTGGCTCATACATTCGCATTTATCGCATACTTGTTGGCCAGATCCTGGGCGTCTTATGGGTTGCATCAGGTAGTAGTGTGGTACCGCACTGAAACAGTGAATTAATCCTGGATTCGATCAATATATTAGAGGGTAACACCGGTTAGGTTTGGGTTAGGTCTGGTATTTGTTATTATCTGGCCCATACTTTCGCATATTTCGCATAATTGTTGGCCAAATGCTGGCTTTTTCTGGGTTGGATCACGTAGTAATGTGGTACCACACTTGAACAGTGAATTAATCCTGGGTCCGATCTATATTTTAAAGGATGACACCGGTTAGGTCGGGGTGAGGTCTGGGATTTGCCATCATCTGGCTCATACTTTCGCATATTTCGCATACTAGTTGGCCAGATCCTGGGCGTCTCATGGGTTGGATCAGGTAGTAGTGTGGTACCGCACTGAAACAGTGAAGTAATCCTGGATTCGATCTATATATTAGAAGGGTAACACCGGTTAGGTTAGGGTTAGGTCTGGTATTTGCCATCATCTGGCCCATACTTTCTCATTTTTCGCACACTTGTTGGGCAGATCCTGGGCGTTCTCTGGTTTGGATAACGTAGTAATATGGTACCACACTGAAACAGTGTGCTAATCCTGGATTCAAACTATATTTTAGAGGATAACAGCGGCTAGGTCAGGGTTAGGTCTGGTATTTGCCATCATCTGGCTCATACTTTCGCATAATTCGCATACTTTTTGGCCAGATCCAGGGCTTTTTCTGGTATGGCTCACATAGTAATGTGGTACCACAATGAAACAGCGGGTTAAACCGGGGCCCGATCAATTCTTTAGGGGATAACAATGGTCAGGTCTGGGTAAGGTCTGGGATTCGCCATCATCTCGATCATACTTTCACTTTTTTCGCATTATTGTTGGCCAAATGCTGGCTTTTTCTGGGTTGGGTCACGTAGTAATGTGGTACCACACTGCAGCAGTGAGTTAAACCTGGATTCAATCTATATTTTAGAGGATAACGCCGGTTAGGTCAGGGTTAGGTCTGGTATTTGCCATCATCTGGCTCATACTTTCGCATTTTTCGCATACTTGTTGGCCAGATCCTGGGCGTTTTCTGGGTTGGATCTGGTAGTAGTGTGGTACCGCACTGAAGCAGTAAAGTAATCCTGGATTCGATCTATATTTTAGAGGATAACGCCGGTTAGGTCAGGGTTAGGTCTGGTATATGCCATCATCTGGCTCATACTTTCGCATTTTTCGCATACTTGTTGGCAAGATCCAGGGCGTTTTCTGGGTTGGATCAGGTAGTAGTGTGGTACCGCACTGAAGCAGTGAAGTAATCCTGGATTCGATCTATATATTAGAGGGTAATACCGGTTATGTTTGGGTTCAGTCTGGTATTTGCCAAAATCTGGCTCATGCTTTCGAATTTTTCGCATACTTGTTGGCCAGAACCTGGGCGTTTTCTGGTTTGGATCACGTAGAAGTGTGGTTCCACACTGCATCAGTGACTTAAACCTGGATTCGATCTATATATTAGAGGGTAACATCGGTTAGGTTTGGGTTAGGTCTGGTATTTGCCATCATCTGGCTCATACTTTCGCATTTTTCGCATACTTGTTAACCTGATCCTGGGCGTTTTCTGCTTTGGGTCACGTAGTAATGTGGTACCACACTGAAACCGTGAGTTTATCTTGGATTCAATCTATATATTAGAGGATAACACCGGTTAGGTAAGGGTAAGGTCTAGTATTTGCCATCATCTGGGTCATACTTTCACATTTTTCGCATACTTGTTGGCCAGATCCTGGGCGTTTTCTGGTTTGGGTTACGTAGTAATGTGGTACCACACTGCAACAGTGAGTTAAACCTGGATTCAATCTATATTTTAGAGGATAACACCGGTTAGGTCAGGGTTAGGTCTGGTATTTGCCATCATCTGGCTCATACTTTCGCCTTTTTCACTTACTTGTTGGCCTGATCCTGGGCGTTTTCTGGGTTGGATCACGTTGTAATGTGGTACCGCACTGATACAGTGAGTTAATCCTGGATTCGATCTATATATGAGAGGGCAACACCGGTTAGGTTTGGGTTAGGTCTGGTATTTGCCATCTCCTGGCTCATACTTCCGCATTTTTCGCATACTTGTTGGCTAGATCCTAGGCGTTTTCTGGTTTGGATAACGTAGTAATGTGGTACCACACTGAAACAGTGAGTTAATCTTGGATTCGATTTAAATTTTAGAGGATAACACCTGTTAGGTCTTGGTTAGGTCTGGTATTTGCCATCATCTGGCTCATGCTTTCGCATTTTTCGCATACGTGTTGGCGAGATCCTGGGCGTTTTCTGGTTCGGATCACGTAGTAATGTGGTACCACACTGAAACAGTGAGTTAATCTTGGATTCGATTTAAATTTTAGAGGATAACACCTGTTAGGTCTTGGTTAGGTCTGGTATTTGCCATCATCTGGCTCATGCTTTCGTATTTTTCGCATACGTGTTGGCGAGATCCTGGGCGTTTTCTGGTTTGGATCACGTAGTAATGTGGTACCACACTGAAACAGTGAGTTAATCTTGGATTCGATTTAAATTTTAGAGGATAAAACCTGTTAAGTCTTGGTTAGGTCTGGTATTTGCCATCATCTGGCTCATGCTTTCGCATTTTTCGCATACTTGTTGGCCAGATCCTGGGCGTTTTCTGGGTTGGATCACGTGGTAATGTGGTTCCACACTGCATCAGTGAGCTAAACCTGGATACGATTTATATTTTAGAGGATAACACTGGTTAGGTCAGGGTTGGGTCTGGTATTTCCCATCATCTGGCCCTTACTTTCGCATTTTTCGCATACTTGTTGGCCAGATCCTGGGCGTTTTCTGGTTTGGGTTGCGTAGTAATGTGGTACCACACTGCAACAGTGAGCTAAACCTGGGTTCAATCTATATTTTAGAGGATAACACCGGTTAGGTCAGTGTCAGGTCTGGGATTCGCCATCATCTCGCTCATACTTTCACTTTTTTCGCATAATTGTTGGCCAAATGCTGGCTTTTTCTGGGTTGGATCACGTAGTAATGTGGTACCACATTTGAACAGTGAATTAATCCTGGATTCGGTCTATATATTAGAGAGTAACACCGGTTAGGTTTTGGTTAGGTTTGGTATTTGCCATCATCTGGCTCATACTTTCGCATTTTTCGCATACTTGTTGGCCTGATCCTGGGCGTTATCTGGTTTGGATCAGGTAGTAATGTGGTTCCACACTGCAACAGTGAGTTAAACCTGGATTCAATCTATATTTTAGAGGATAACACCGGCTAGGTCAGGGTTAGGTCTGGTATTTGTCATCACCTGGCTCATACATTCGCATTTTTCGGATACTTGTTGGCCAGATCCTGGGCGTTTTCTGGGTCGGATCACGTAGTAATGTAGCACCACACTCAAACAGTGGGTTAAACCTAGATTCAATCTATATTTTAGAGGATAACACCGGTTAGGTCAGGGTTAGGTCTGGTATTTGCCAACGTCTGCCACATACTTTCGCATTTTTCGCCAACTTGTTGGCCAGATCCAGGGCGTTTTCTGGTTTGGATCACGTAGTAATGTGGTACCACACTGAAACAGTGAGTTAATCCTGGATTCGATCTATATATTAGAGGGTAACACCGGTTAGGTTTGGGTTAGGTCTGGTATTTGCCATAATCTGGCTCATGCTTTCGCATTTTTCGCATATTTCTTGCCCAGATCCTGGGCGTTTTCTGGTTGGATCACGTAGTAATGAGGTACCACACAGAAACAGTGAGTTAATCCTGGATTCGATCTATATATTAGAGGGTAACACCGGTTGGGTTTGGGTTAGGTCAGGTATTTGCCATCATCTGGCTCATACTTTCGCATTTTACGCATACTTGTTGGCCAGATCCTGGGCGTTTTCTGGTTTGGATCACACAGTAATGTGGTATCACACTGAAACAGTGAGTTAATCTCGGATTCAATCTATATATTAGAGGGTAACACAGGTTAGGTTTGGGTTAGGTCTGGTATTTAATATTTTCTGGCCCATGCATTCGCATATTTCGTATAAATGTTGGCCAGATCCTGGGCTTTATCTGGTATGGATCACGTTGTAATGTGGTACCACAATGAAACAGCGGGTTAAACCGGGGCCCGATCAATTCTTCAGAGGATAAACCCGGTAAGGTCTGGGTGAGGTCTGACATTCGCCATCATCTCGCTCATAGTTTCACTTTTTTCGCATATTTGTTGGCGAAATGCTGGCTTTTTCTGGGTTGGATCACGTAGTAATGTGGTACCACACTTGAACAGTGAATTAATCCTGGGTCCGATCTATATTTTAAAGGATAGCACCGGTTAGATCGGGGTGAGGTCTGGGATTTGCCATCATCTGCCTCATACTTTCGCATTTTTCGCATACTTGTTGGCCAGATCCTGGTCGTTTTCTGGTTCGGATCACGTTGTAATGTGGTACCACTCCGAAGCAGTGAGTTAAACCTGGATTCAATCTATATTTTAGAGGATAACACCGGTTAGGTTTGGGTTAGGTCTGGTATTTGCCATCATCTGGCTCATACTTTCGCATTTCTCATATACTTGTTGGCCAGATCCTGGGCGTTTTCTGGTTTGGATCATGTAGTAATGAGGTACCACACTGAAACAGTGAGTTAATCCTAGATTCGATCTATATATTAGAGGGTAACACCGGTTAGGTTTGGGTTAGGTCTGGTATTTGGCATAATCTGGCTCATGCTTCCGCATTTTTCGCATACTCGTTTGCCAGATCCTGGGCGTTTTCTGGGTTGGACCAGTTAGTAGTGTGGTACCGCACTGAAACAGTGAGTTAATCCTGGATTCGATCTATATATTAGACGGTAACATCGGTTAGGTTTGGGTTAGGTCTGGTATTTGCCATAATCTGGCTCATGCTTCCGCATTTTTCGCATACTTGTTGCCCAGATCCTGGGCGTTTTCTGGTTTGGATCATGTAGTAATGAGATACCACACTGAAACAGTGAGTTAATCCTAGATTCGATCTATATATTAGAGGGTAACACCGGTTAGGTTTGGGTTAGGTCTGGTATTTGGCATAATCTGGCTCATGCTTCCGCATTTTTCGCATACTCGTTTGCCAGATCCTGGGCGTTTTCTGGGTTGGACCAGTTAGTAGTGTGGTACCGCACTGAAACAGTGAGTTAATCCTGGATTCGATCTATATATTAGACGGTAACATCGGTTAGGTTTGGGTTAGGTCTGGTATTTGCCATAATCTGGCTCATGCTTCCGCATTTTTCGCATACTTGTTGCCCACATCCTGGGCGTTTTCTGGTTTGGATCACGTAGTAATGTAGCACCACTCCGAAACAGTGAGTTAAACCTGGATTCAATCTATATTTTAGAGGATAACACCGGTTAGGTTTGGGTTAGGTCTGGTATTTGCCATCATCTGGCTCATGCTTTCGCATTTTTCGCATATTTCTTGCCCAGATCCTGGGCGTTTTCTGGTTTGGATCACGTAGTAATGAGGTACCACACAGAAACAGTGAGTTAATCCTGGATTCGATCTATATATTAGAGGGTAACACCGGTTGGGTTTGGGTTAGGTCAGGTATTTGCCATCATCTGGCTCATACTTTCGCATTTTACGCATACTTGTTGGCCAGATCCTGGGCGTTTTCTGGTTTGGATCACACAGTAATGTGGTATCACACTGAAACAGTGAGTTAATCTCGGATTCAATCTATATATTAGAGGGTAACACAGGTTAGGTTTGGGTTAGGTCTGGTATTTAATATTTTCTGGCCCATGCATTCGCATATTTCGTATAAATGTTGGCCAGATCCTGGGCTTTATCTGGTATGGATCACGTTGTAATGTGGTACCACAATGAAACAGCGGGTTAAACCGGGGCCCGATCAATTCTTCAGAGGATAAACCCGGTAAGGTCTGGGTGAGGTCTGACATTCGCCATCATCTCGCTCATAGTTTCACTTTTTTCGCATATTTGTTGGCGAAATGCTGGCTTTTTCTGGGTTGGATCGCGTAGTAATGTGGTACCACACTTGAACAGTGAATTAATCCTGGGTCCGATCTATATTTTAAAGGATAGCACCGGTTAGATCGGGGTGAGGTCTGGGATTTGCCATCATCTGCCTCATACTTTCGCATTTTTCGCATACTTGTTGGCCAGATCCTGGTCGTTTTCTGGTTCGGATCACGTTGTAATGTGGTACCACTCCGAAGCAGTGAGTTAAACCTGGATTCAATCTATATTTTAGAGGATAACACCGGTTAGGTTTGGGTTAGGTCTGGTATTTGCCATCATCTGGCTCATACTTTCGCATTTCTCATATACTTGTTGGCCAGATCCTGGGCGTTTTCTGGTTTGGATCATGTAGTAATGAGGTACCACACTGAAACAGTGAGTTAATCCTAGATTCGATCTATATATTAGAGGGTAACACCGGTTAGGTTTGGGTTAGGTCTGGTATTTGGCATAATCTGGCTCATGCTTCCGCATTTTTCGCATACTCGTTTGCCAGATCCTGGGCGTTTTCTGGGTTGGACCAGTTAGTAGTGTGGTACCGCACTGAAACAGTGAGTTAATCCTGGATTCGATCTATATATTAGACGGTAATATCGGTTAGGTTTGGGTTAGGTCTGGTATTTGCCATAATCTGGCTCATGCTTCCGCATTTTTCGCATACTTGTTGCCCAGATCCTGGGCGTTTTCTGGTTTGGATCATGTAGTAATGAGATACCACACTGAAACAGTGAGTTAATCCTAGATTCGATCTATATATTAGAGGGTAACACCGGTTAGGTTTGGGTTAGGTCTGGTATTTGGCATAATCTGGCTCATGCTTCCGCATTTTTCGCATACTCGTTTGCCAGATCCTGGGCGTTTTCTGGGTTGGACCAGTTAGTAGTGTGGTACCGCACTGAAACAGTGAGTTAATCCTGGATTCGATCTATATATTAGACGGTAACATCGGTTAGGTTTGGGTTAGGTCTGGTATTTGCCATAATCTGGCTCATGCTTCCGCATTTTTCGCATACTTGTTGCCCACATCCTGGGCGTTTTCTGGTTTGGATCACGTAGTAATGTAGCACCACTCCGAAACAGTGAGTTAAACCTGGATTCAATCTATATTTTAGAGGATAACACCGGTTAGGTTTGGGTTAGGTCTGGTATTTGCCATCATCTGGCTCATACTTTCGCATTTCTCATATACTTGTTGGCCAGATCCTGGGCGTTTTCTGGTTTGGATCATGTAGTAATGTGGCACCACACTGCAACAGTGAGTTAAATCTGGATTCAATCTATATTTTAGAGGATAACACTGGTTAGGTCAGGGTTAGGTCTCCTATTTGCCAACGTCTGCCTCATACTTTTGCATTTTTCGCATTCTTGTTGGCCAGATCCTGGTCGTTTTCCGGTTTGGATCACGTTGTAATGTGGTACCACACTGAAACAGATAGTTAATCCTGGATTCGATCTATATATTAGAGGGTAACACCGGTTAGGTTTGGGTTAGGTCTGGTATTTGCCATCATCTGGCTCATACTTTCGCATTTTTCGCATACTTGTTGGCCAGATCATGGGCGTTTTCTGGTTTGGATTACATAGTAATGTGGTATCACACTGAAACAGTGAGTTAATCTCGGATTCAATCTATATTTTAGAGGATAACACCGGTTAGGTCATGCTTAGGTCTGGTATTTGCCATCATCTGGCTCATACTTTCGCCTTTTTCACTTACTTGTTGGCCTGATCCTGGGCGTTTTCTGGGTTGGATCACGTTGTAATGTGGTACCGCACTGATACAGTGAGTTAATCCTGGATTCGATCTATATATGAGAGGGCAACACCGGTTAGGTTTGGGTTAGGTCTGGTATTTGCCATCTCCTGGCTCATACTTCCGCATTTTTCGCATACTTGTTGGCTAGATCCTAGGCGTTTTCTGGTTTGGATAACGTAGTAATGTGGTACCACACTGAAACAGTGAGTTAATCTTGGATTCGATTTAAATTTTAGAGGATAACACCTGTTAGGTCTTGGTTAGGTCTGGTATTTGCCATCATCTGGCTCATGCTTTCGCATTTTTCGCATACGTGTTGGCGAGATCCTGGGCGTTTTCTGGTTCGGATCACGTAGTAATGTGGTACCACACTGAAACAGTGAGTTAATCTTGGATTCGATTTAAATTTTAGAGGATAACACCTGTTAGGTCTTGGTTAGGTCTGGTATTTGCCATCATCTGGCTCATGCTTTCGTATTTTTCGCATACGTGTTGGCGAGATCCTGGGCGTTTTCTGGTTTGGATCACGTAGTAATGTGGTACCACACTGAAACAGTGAGTTAATCTTGGATTCGATTTAAATTTTAGAGGATAAAACCTGTTAAGTCTTGGTTAGGTCTGGTATTTGCCATCATCTGGCTCATGCTTTCGCATTTTTCGCATACTTGTTGGCCAGATCCTGGGCGTTTTCTGGGTTGGATCACGTGGTAATGTGGTTCCACACTGCATCAGTGAGCTAAACCTGGATACGATTTATATTTTAGAGGATAACACTGGTTAGGTCAGGGTTGGGTCTGGTATTTCCCATCATCTGGCCCTTACTTTCGCATTTTTCGCATACTTGTTGGCCAGATCCTGGGCGTTTTCTGGTTTGGGTTGCGTAGTAATGTGGTACCACACTGCAACAGTGAGCTAAACCTGGGTTCAATCTATATTTTAGAGGATAACACCGGTTAGGTCAGTGTCAGGTCTGGGATTCGCCATCATCTCGCTCATACTTTCACTTTTTTCGCATAATTGTTGGCCAAATGCTGGCTTTTTCTGGGTTGGATCACGTAGTAATGTGGTACCACATTTGAACAGTGAATTAATCCTGGATTCGGTCTATATATTAGAGAGTAACACCGGTTAGGTTTTGGTTAGGTTTGGTATTTGCCATCATCTGGCTCATACTTTCGCATTTTTCGCATACTTGTTGGCCTGATCCTGGGCGTTATCTGGTTTGGATCAGGTAGTAATGTGGTTCCACACTGCAACAGTGAGTTAAACCTGGATTCAATCTATATTTTAGAGGATAACACCGGCTAGGTCAGGGTTAGGTCTGGTATTTGTCATCACCTGGCTCATACATTCGCATTTTTCGCATACTTGTTGGCCAGATCCTGGGCGTTTTCTGGGTCGGATCACGTAGTAATGTAGCACCACACTCAAACAGTGGGTTAAACCTAGATTCAATCTATATTTTAGAGGATAACACCGGTTAGGTCAGGGTTAGGTCTGGTATTTGCCAACGTCTGCCACATACTTTCGCATTTTTCGCCAACTTGTTGGCCAGATCCAGTGGCGTTTTCTGGTTTGGATCACGTAGTAATGTGGTACCACACTGAAACAGTGAGTTAATCCTGGATTCGATCTATATATTAGAGGGTAACACCGGTTAGGTTTGGGTTAGGTCTGGTATTTGCCATAATCTGGCTCATGCTTTCGCATTTTTCGCATATTTCTTGCCCAGATCCTGGGCGTTTTCTGGTTTGGATCACGTAGTAATGAGGTACCACACAGAAACAGTGAGTTAATCCTGGATTCGATCTATATATTAGAGGGTAACACCGGTTGGGTTTGGGTTAGGTCAGGTATTTGCCATCATCTGGCTCATACTTTCGCATTTTACGCATACTTGTTGGCCAGATCCTGGGCGTTTTCTGGTTTGGATCACACAGTAATGTGGTATCACACTGAAACAGTGAGTTAATCTCGGATTCAATCTATATATTAGAGGGTAACACAGGTTAGGTTTGGGTTAGGTCTGGTATTTAATATTATCTGGCCCATGCATTCGCATATTTCGTATAAATGTTGGCCAGATCCTGGGCTTTATCTGGTATGGATCACGTTGTAATGTGGTACCACAATGAAACAGCGGGTTAAACCGGGGCCCGATCAATTCTTCAGAGGATAAACCCGGTAAGGTCTGGGTGAGGTCTGACATTCGCCATCATCTCGCTCATAGTTTCACTTTTTTCGCATATTTGTTGGCGAAATGCTGGCTTTTTCTGGGTTGGATCACGTAGTAATGTGGTACCACACTTGAACAGTGAATTAATCCTGGGTCCGATCTATATTTTAAAGGATAGCACCGGTTAGATCGGGGTGAGGTCTGGGATTTGCCATCATCTGCCTCATACTTTCGCATTTTTCGCATACTTGTTGGCCAGATCCTGGTCGTTTTCTGGTTCGGATCACGTTGTAATGTGGTACCACTCCGAAGCAGTGAGTTAAACCTGGATTCAATCTATATTTTAGAGGATAACACCGGTTAGGTTTGGGTTAGGTCTGGTATTTGCCATCATCTGGCTCATACTTTCGCATTTCTCATATACTTGTTGGCCAGATCCTGGGCGTTTTCTGGTTTGGATCATGTAGTAATGAGGTACCACACTGAAACAGTGAGTTAATCCTAGATTCGATCTATATATTAGAGGGTAACACCGGTTAGGTTTGGGTTAGGTCTGGTATTTGGCATAATCTGGCTCATGCTTCCGCATTTTTCGCATACTCGTTTGCCAGATCCTGGGCGTTTTCTGGGTTGGACCAGTTAGTAGTGTGGTACCGCACTGAAACAGTGAGTTAATCCTGGATTCGATCTATATATTAGACGGTAACATCGGTTAGGTTTGGGTTAGGTCTGGTATTTGCCATAATCTGGCTCATGCTTCCGCATTTTTCGCATACTTGTTGCCCAGATCCTGGGCGTTTTCTGGTTTGGATCATGTAGTAATGAGATACCACACTGAAACAGTGAGTTAATCCTAGATTCGATCTATATATTAGAGGGTAACACCGGTTAGGTTTGGGTTAGGTCTGGTATTTGGCATAATCTGGCTCATGCTTCCGCATTTTTCGCATACTCGTTTGCCAGATCCTGGGCGTTTTCTGGGTTGGACCAGTTAGTAGTGTGGTACCGCACTGAAACAGTGAGTTAATCCTGGATTCGATCTATATATTAGACGGTAACATCGGTTAGGTTTGGGTGTGGTCTGGTATTTGCCATAATCTGGCTCATGCTTCCGCATTTTTCGCATACTTGTTGCCCACATCCTGGGCGTTTTCTGGTTTGGATCACGTAGTAATGTAGCACCACTCCGAAACAGTGAGTTAAACCTGGATTCAATCTATATTTTAGAGGATAACACCGGTTAGGTTTGGGTTAGGTCTGGTATTTGCCATCATCTGGCTCATACTTTCGCATTTCTCATATACTTGTTGGCCAGATCCTGGGCGTTTTCTGGTTTGGATCATGTAGTAATGTGGCACCACACTGCAACAGTGAGTTAAATCTGGATTCAATCTATATTTTAGAGGATAACACTGGTTAGGTCAGGGTTAGGTCTCCTATTTGCCAACGTCTGCCTCATACTTTTGCATTTTTCGCATTCTTGTTGGCCAGATCCTGGTCGTTTTCCGGTTTGGATCACGTTGTAATGTGGTACCACACTGAAACAGATAGTTAATCCTGGATTCGATCTATATATTAGAGGGTAACACCGGTTAGGTTTGGGTTAGGTCTGGTATTTGCCATCATCTGGCTCATACTTTCGCATTTTTCGCATACTTGTTGGCCAGATCATGGGCGTTTTCTGGTTTGGATTACATAGTAATGTGGTATCACACTGAAACAGTGAGTTAATCTCGGATTCAATCTATATTTTAGAGGATAACACCGGTTAGGTCATGCTTAGGTCTGGTATTTGCCATCACCTGGCTCATACTTTCGCATTTTTCGCAAACTTGTTGGCCAGATCCTGGGCGTTTTCTGATTTGTGTTACGTAGTAATGTGGTACCACACTGCAACAGTGAGTTAAACCTGGGTTCAATTTATATTATAGAGGATAACACCGGTTAGGTTTGGGTTAGGTCTGTTATTTGCCATCATCTAGCTCATACTTTCGCCCTTTGCACCTACTTGTTGGCCAGATTCTGGGCGTTTTCTGGGTTGGATCACGTGGTAATGTGGTTCCACACTGCATCAGTGAGCTAAACCTGGATACGATCTATATTTTAGAGGATACCACTGGTTAGGTCAGGGTTGGGTCTGGTATTTCCCATCATCTGGCCCTTACTTTCGCATTTTTCGCATACTTCTTGGCCAGATCCTGGGCGTTTTCTGGTTTGGGTTACGTAGTAATGTGGTACCACACTGCAACAGTGAGTTAAACCTGGGTTCAATCTATATTTTAGAGGATAACACCGGTTAGGTCAGTGTCAGGTCTGGGATTCGCCATCATCTCGCTCATACTTTCACTTTTTTCGCATAATTGTTGGCCAAATGCTGGCTTATTCTGGGTTGGATCACGTAGTAATGTGGTACCACACTTGAACAGTGAATTAATCCTGGATTCGGTCTATATATTAGAGGGTAACACCGGTTAGGTTTTGGTTAGGTTTGGTATTTGCCATCATCTGGCTCATACTTTCGCATTTTTCGCATACTTGTTGGCCGGATCCTGGGCGTATTCTGGTTTGGATCGCGTAGTAATGTAGAACCACTCTGAAACAGTGAGTTAAACCCGGATTCAATCTGTATTTTAGAGAATAACACCGGTCAGGTCAGGGTTAGGTCTGGTATTTTCCATCATCTGGCTCATACTTTCGCATTTTTCGCATACTTGTTGGCCTGATCCTGGGCGTTATCTGGTTTGGATCAGGTAGTAATGTGGTTCCACACTGCAACAGTGAGTTAAACCTGGATTCAATCTATATTTTAGAGGATAACACCGGCTAGGTCAGGGTTAAGTCTGGTATTTGTCATCATCTGGCTCATACATTCGCATTTTTCGCATACTTGTTGGCCAGATCCTGGGCGTTTTCTGGGTCGGATCACGTAGTAATGTAGCACCACACTCAAACAGTGGGTTAAACCTAGATTCAATCTATATTTTAGAGGATAACACCGGTTAGGTCAGGGTTAGGTCTGGTATTTGCCATCATCTGGCTCATATTTTCGCATTTTTCGCATACTTATTGGCCAGATCCTGGGCGTTTTCAGGGTTGGGTCACGTAGTAGTGTGATGCCACACTGAAACAGTGAATTAATCCTGGATTCGATCTATATATTAGAGGGTAACACCGGTTAGGTTTGGGTTAGGTCTGGTATTTGCCATCATGTGGCTCATACTTTCGCATTATTCCAATACTTGTTGGCCAGATCCTGGGCGTTTTCTGGTTTGGATCACGTAGTAATGTGGTACCACACTGGAACACTGAGTTAAACCTGGATACAATCTATATTTTAGAGGATAACACCGGTTAGGTCAGGGTTAGGTCTGGTATTTGCCATCATCTGGCTCATGCTTTGGCATTTTTCACATACTTGTTGGCCAGATCCTGGGCGTTTTCTGGGTTGGATCAGCTAGTAGTGTGGTACAGCACTGCAACAGTGAGTTAAACCAGGATTCAATCTATATTTTAGAGGATAACACCGGTCAGGTCAGGGTTAGGTCTGGTATTTGATATTATCTGGCTCATACTTTCGTATATTTCGTATACATGTTGGCCAGATCCTGGGCGTTTACTGGGTTGGATCACGTAGTAATGTGGTACCACACTGGAACAGTGAGTTAAACCTGGATTCAATCTATATTTTAGAGGATATCACCGCTTAGGTCAGGGTTAGGTCTGGTATTTGATATTATCTGGCTCATACTTTCGTATATTTCGTATACATGTTGGCCAGATCCTGGGCGTTTACTGGGTTGGATCACGTAGTAATGTGGTACCACACTGGAACAGTGAGTTAAACCTGGATTCAATCTATATTTTAGAGGATAACACCGGTTGGGTCACGGTTAGGTCTGGTATTTGCCTTCATGTGGCACATTCTTTCGCATTTTTCGCATACTTGGTGGCAAGATCCCGGGCTTTTTCTGGTTGGATCACGTAGTAATGCGTTACCGCAATGAGACAGTCAATTAAACCTGGTTTCGATCAATATATTAGAGGATAACACCGGTTAGGTCTGGGTTAGTTCTGGTAGTTTCCATTATCTGGCTCATACTTTCGCATTCTTCACCTACTTGTTGGCCAGATCCTGGGCGTTTTCTGGGCTGGATCACGTAGTAATGTGGTACCACACTGAAACAGTGAGTTAATCCTGGATTCAACCTATATATTAGAGGATATCACCGGTTAGGACACGGTTAGGTCTGGTATTTTCCATCATCTGGCTCATACTTTCGCATTCTTCACCTACTTGTTGGCCAGATCCTGGGTGTTTTCTGGTTTGGATCACGTAGTAATGTGGTACCACACTGGAACAGTGAGTTAAACCTGGATTCAATCTATATTTTAGAGGATAACACCGGTTAGGTCAGGGTTAGGTCTGGTATTTGATATTATCTGGCTCATACTTTCGCATTCTTCACCTACTTGTTGGCCAGATCCTGGGCGTTTTCTAGGTTGGATCACGTAGTTATGTAGTACCACACTGCAACAGTAAGCTAAACCTGGATTCAATCTATATTTTAGTGGATAACACCGGTTAGGTCAAGGTTAGGTCTGGGATTTGCCCTCATCTGGCTCATACTTTCGCTTCTTTCGCATAATTGTTGGACAAATGCTGGGCTTTTTCTGGGTTGGATCACGCAGTAATGTGGTACCACACTGAAACAGTGAGTTAAGCCTGTATGCGAACAATATTTTAGAGGATAGCACCGGTTAGGCCAGGGTTAGGTCTGGTATTTTCCATCAACTGGCTCATACTTTCGCATACTTGTTGGCCAGATCCTTGGCGTTTTCTGGTTTGGATCACGTAGCAATGTTGTACCACACTGCAACAGTGTGTTAAACCTGGATTCAATCTATATTTTAGAGGATAACACCGGTTAGGTCAGGGTTAGGTCTGGTATTTGATATTATCTGGCTCATACTTTCGCATTCTTCACCTACTTGTTGGCCAGCTGCTGGGCTTTTTCTGGGTTGGATCACGTAGTAATGTGGTACCACACGGAAACGGTGCATTATACCTGGATTCGATCTATAATTTAGAGGGTAACTCCGGTTAGGTTTGTGGTAGGTCTTGGATTTGGCCTCATATCGCTCATTCCTTCGCATTTTTCGCATACTTGTTGACCAGGTGCTGGGCTTTTTCTGGGTTGGATCACGTAGTAATGTGGTACCACACGGAAACAGTGTGTTAAACCTGGATTCAATCTATATTTTAGAAGGTAACACCGGTTAGGTCTGGGTTAGGTCTGGTATTTTCCATCAACTGGCTCATACTTTCGCATACTTGTTGGCCAGATCCTTGGCGTTTTCTGGTTTGGATCACGTAGCAATGTTGTATCACACTGCAACAGTGTGTTAAACCTGGATTCAATCTATATTTTAGAAGGTAACACCGGTTAGGTCTGGTATTTGCCATCATCTGGCTCATACCTTCGCATTCTTCGCATACTTGTTGGCCAGATCCAGGGCGTTTTCTGGTTTCGAAGGTTACTCGGGTTAGGTTTCTGGTAGGTCTTGGATTTGGCCTCATCTCGCTCATTCCTTCGCATTTTTCACATACTTGTTGGCCAGGTGCTGGGCTTTTTCTGGTTTGGATCACGTAGTAATGTGGTACCACACTGAGACGGTGAGCCTAACCTGGATTCGATCAATATTTTAAGAGATAACAACGGTTAGGTCTGGGTCAGGGCTGGTATTTGCCATCATCTAGCTCATACTTTCGCATTTTTCGCATACTTGTTGGCCAGATCCTGGTCGTTTTCTAGTTTGGATCTCGTAGCAATGTGGTACCACACTGAGACGGTGAGCCTAACCTCGATTCGATCAATATTTTAAGGGATAACACCGGTTAGGTCTGGGTTAGGTCTGGTATTTGCCATCATCTAGCTCATACTTTCGCATTTGCCGCATACCTGATGGCCAGATCCAGGGAGTTTTCTGGTTTGGATCACGTTCTAATGTGGTACCACATGGAAACAGTGCATTAAACATGGATTCGATCTATAATTTAGAAGGTAACTCCGGTTAGGTTTGTGGTAGGTCTTGGATTTGGCCTCATCTCGCTCATTCTTCCGCATTTTTCGCATACTTGTTGGCCAGCTGCTGGGCTTTTTCTGGGTTGGATCACGTAGTAATGTGGTACCACACGGAAACAGTGCATTAAACCTGGATTCAATCTATAATTTAGAAGGTAACTCCGGTTAGGTTTGTGGTAGGTCTTGGATTTGGCCTTATCTCGCTCATTCCTTCGCATTTTTCGCATACTTGTTGGCCGGGTGCTGGGCGTTTTCTGGTTTGGATCACGTCCTAATGTGGTACCACACGGAAACAGTGAGTTAAACCTGGATTCGATCTATATTTTAGAGGATAACACGGGTTAGGTCAGGGTTAGGTCTTGGATTTGGCCCCATCTCGCTCATCCTTTCGCATTTTTCGCATACTTTTTGGCCAGATCATGGGCGTTATCTGGTTTGGATCACGTAGTAATGTGGTACCACACTGAAACAGTGAGTTAAACCCGGACTCAATCTATATTCTAGAGGATAACACCGGTTAGGTGTGGGTTAGGTCTTGGATTTGGCCTCATCTCGCTCATCCTTTCGCATTTTTCGCATACTTGTTGGCCAGATCCTGGATGTTTTCTGGTTTGGGTCACATAGTAATGTGATACCACACTGAAACGGTGAGTCAAACCTGGATTCGACCAGTGTTTCAGAGGATAACAAAGGTTACGTCTGAGTTAGGTCTGGTCTTTGCCATCATCTGGCTCATACTTTCGCAATTTTCACATACTTGATGGCAAGATCCTGGCCTTTTTCTGGTTGGATCACGTAGTAATGTGGTACCACAATGAAACAGTGCGTTTAACCTGGGTGCGATTAAAATTCTAGAGGATAACACCGGTTAGGTCAGGGTTAGGAATTGGATTTGGCCTCATCTCGCTCATCCTTTCGCATTTTTCGCATACTTGTTGGCCAGATGCTCGGCTTTTTCTGGGTTGGATCACGTAGTGACGTGGTACCATACTGAAACAGTGAGTTAATCCTGGATTCGATCAACATTTTAATGGATAACACAGGTTAGCTCTGGGTTAGGTCTGGTATTTGCCATCATCTAGCTCATACTTTCGCATTTTTCGCATACTTGATGGCCAGATCCTGGGCGTTTTCTGGTTTGGATCACGTTCTAATGTGGTACCACACGGAAACAGCGCATTAAACCTGGATTCGATCTATAATTTAGAAGGTAACTCCGGTTAGGTTTGTGGTAGGTCATGGATTTGGCCTCATCTCGCTCATTCCTTCGCATATTTCGCATACTTGTTGGCCAGGTGCTGGGCTTTTTCTGGGTTGGATTACATAGTAATGTGGTACCACACGGAAACAGTGCATTAAACCTGGATTCGATCTATAATTTAGAAGGTAACTCCGGCTAGGTTTGTGGTAGGTCTGGTATTTGGAATCATCTGGCTCATACTTTCGCATTTTTCGCATACTTGATGGCCAGATCCTGGGCGTTTTCTGGTTTGGATCACGTTCTAATGTGGTACCACACGGGAACAGCGCATTAAACCTGGATTCGATCTATAATTTAGAAGGTAACTCCGGCTAGGTTTGTGGTAGGTCTGGTATTTGGAATCATCTGGCTCATACTTTCGCATTTTTCGCATACTTGATGGCCAGATCCTGGGCGTTTTCTGGTTTGGATCACGTTCTAATGTGGTACCACACGGGAACAGCGCATTAAACCTGGATTCGATCTATAATTTAGAAGGTAACTCCGGTTAGGTTTGTGGTAGGTCATGGATTTGGCCTCATCTCGCTCATTCCTTCGCATTTTTCGCATACTTGTTGGCCAGATGCTCGGCTTTTTCTGGGTTGGATCACGTAGTGACGTGGTACCATACTGAAACAGTGAGTTAATCCTGGATTCGATCAACATTTTAATGGATAACACGAGTTAGCTCTGGGTTAGGGCTGGTATTCGCCATCATCTACGTCATAATTTCGCATTTTTCGCCCTCTTCCTGCCCAGATCCTGGGCGTTTTCTGGTTTGCATCACGTAGTAATATGGTAACACACAGTAACAGTGCATTAAACCTGGCTTCGATCTATAATTTAGAAGGTATCTCCGGTTAGGTTTGGGTTAGGTCTGGTATTTGCCATCATCTGGCTCATACTTTCGCATTTTTCGCATAATTGTTGGCCAGATCCCGGGCGTTTTCTGGTTTGTATCACGTAGTAATGTGGTAGCACACTGCAAAAGTGAGTTAAACCTGGATTCAATCTATATTTTAGAGGATAACACCGATTAGGTCGGGTTAGGTCTGGTATTTGCCCTCATCTCGCACATACTTTCGCTTCTTTCGCATACTTGTTGGCCAGATGCTGGGCTTTTTCCGGGTTGGATCACGTAGTAGTGTGGTTCCACACTGAAACAGTGAATTAGTCCTGGATTCGATCTATATTTTAGAGGATAACACCGGTTAGGTATGGATTAAGTCTGGTATTTTCCATTATCTGACTCATACTTTCGCTTCTTTCGCATACTTGTTGGCCAGATGCTGGGCTTTTTCCGGGTTGGATCACCTAGTAGTGTGGTTCCACACTGAAACAGTGAATTAGTCCTGGATTCGATCTATATTTTAGAGGATAACACCGGTTAGGTATGGATTAAGTCTGGTATTTTCCATCATCTGGCTCATACTTTCGCTTTTTTCGCATAATTGTTGGAGAAATGCTGGGCTTTTTCTGGGTTGGATCACGCAGTGATGTGGTACCACACTGAAACAGTGAGTTAAGCCTGGGTACGATCAATGTATTAGAGGATAACACCGGTTAGGTCAGGATTAGTTCTTGTATTTGCCATCATCTGGCTCATACTTTCGTATTTTTCACCTACTTGTTGGCTAGATCCTTGGCGTTTTCTGGTTTGGATCACGTAGTAATGTGGTACCACACTGAAACAGTGAGTTAAGCCTGGGTACGATCAATGTTTTAGAGGATAACACCGGTTAGGTCAGGATTAGTTCAGGTATTCGCCATCATCTGGCTCATACTTTAGCTTTTTTCGCATACTTGTTGGCCAGATCCTGGGCGTTTTCTGGTTTGGATCACGTAGTAATGTGGTACCACACAGAAATTGTGAGTTAATCCTGGATTCAATCTATATTTTGGAGGATAACACCGGTTAAGTCAGGGTTATGTCTGGTATTTGCCATCATCTGGCTCATACCTTGGCATTATTCGCCTACTTGTTGGCCGGATCCTGGGTGTTTTCTAGGTTGGATCACGTAGTAATGTGGTACCACACTGAAACAGTGAGTTGAGCCTGGATTCAATCTATATTTTACAGGATAACACCGGTTAGGTCAGGATTAGTTCTGGTATTTGCCATCATCTGACTCATACTTTCGCATTTTTCTCCTACAAGTTGGCCAGATCCTGGGCGTTTTCTGGTTTGTATCACGTAGTAATGTGGTACCACACTGAAACAGTGGGTGAAACCTGGATTCAATCTATATTTTATAGCCTAGCACCTGTTAGGTTAGGGTTAGGTCTGGTATTTTCCATCATCTGGCTTATACTTTAGCATTTTTCGCATACTTGTTGGCCGGATCCTGGGTGTTTTCTAGGTTGGATCACGTAGTAATGTGGTACCACACTGAAACAGTGAGTTGAGCCTGGATCCGATCAATATTTTAGAGGATAACACCGGTTAGGTGAGGGTTACCTCTGGTATTTGCCATCATCTGGCTCATACTTTCGCATTTTTCGCATACTTGTTGGCCAGATCCCGGGTGTTTTCTGGTTTCGATCACGTAGTAATGTGGTTCAACACAGCAACAGTGAGCTAAACCTGGATTCAATCTATATTTTACAGTATAACACCGGTTCGGTCAGGGTTAGGTCTGGTATTTGATATTATCTGGCTCATACTTTCGTATATTTCGTATACATGTTGGCCAGATCCTGGACTTTTGCTGGATTGGATCACGTAGTAATGTGGTACCACACTGAAACAGCGGGTTAAACCGGGGTCCGATCAATACTTTAGAGGATAACACCGGTTAGGTCAGGGTTAGGGCTGGTATTTTCCATGATCTGGCTCATGCTTTCGCATTCTTCACCTACTTATTGGCCAGATCCTGGGCGTTTTCTGGGTTGGATCACGTAGTAATGTTGTACCACACTGCAACAGTGAGTTAAACCTGGATTCAATTTATATTTTAGAGGATAACACCGCTTAGGTCAGGGTTAGGTCTGGTATTTGGCATAATCTGGCTCATACTTTCGCATTCTTCACCTACGTGTTGGCCAGATCCTGGGTGTTTTCTGGTTTGGAGCACGTAGTAATGTTGTACCACACTGCAACAGTGAGTTAAACCGGGATTCAATCTATATTTTTGAGAATAACACCGCTTAGGTCAGGGTTAGGTCTGGTATTTGGCATTATCTGGCTCACACTTTCGCATTTTTCACCTACAAGTTGGCCAAATCCTGGGCTTTTGCTGGAATGGATCACGTAGTAATGTGGTACCACACTGAAACAGCGGGTTAAACCGGGGTCCGATCAGTACTTTAGAGGATAACACCGGTTAGGTCAGGGTTAGGGCTGGTATTTTCCATCATCTGGCTCATACTTTCGCATTCTTCACCTACTTGTTGGCCAGATCCTGGGCGTTTTCTGGGTTGGATCACGTAGCAATGTGGTACCACACTGAAACAGTGAGTTAAACCTGGATTCAATCTATGTTTTAGAGGATATCACCGCTTAGGTCAGGGTTAGGTCTGGTATTTGATATTATTTGGCACATACTTTCGTATATTTCGTATACATGTTGGCCAGATCCTGGGCGTTTACTGGGTTGGATCACGTAGCAATGTTGTACCACACTGCAACAGTGTGTTAAACCTGGATTCAATCTATATTTTAGAGGATAACACCGGTTAGGTCATGGTTAGGTCTGGTATTTGATATTATCTGGCTCATACTTTCGCATTCTTCACCTACTTGTTGGCCAGATCCTGGGCGTTTGCTGGTTTGGATCAGGTAGTAACGGGGTACCACACTGAAACAGTGAGTTAAACCTGGATTCAACCTATATATTAGAGGATATCACCGGTTAGGACACGGTTGGGTCTGGTATTTTCCATCATCTGGCTCATACTTTCGCATTCTTCACCTACTTGTTGGCCAGATCCTGGGCGTCTTCTGGGTTGGATCACGTAGTAATGTGGTACCACACGGAAACGGTGCATTAAACCTGGATTCGATCTATATTTTAGAAGGTAACACCGGTTAGGTCTGGGTTAGGTCTGGTATTTGCCATCATCTGGCTCATACTTTCGCATTCTTCGCATACTTGTTGGCCAGATCCTGGGCGTTTTCTGGTTTCGAAGGTTACTCCGGTTAGGTTTCTGGTAGGTCTTGGATTTGGCCTCATCTCGCTCATTCCTTCGCATTTTTCGCATACTTGTTGGCCAGGTGCTGGGCTTTTTCTGGGTTGGATCACGTAGTAATGTGGTACCACACGGGAACAGTGCATTATACCTGGATTCGATCTATAATTTAGAGGGTAACTCCGGTTAGGTTTGTGGTAGGTCTTGGATTTGGCGTCATATCGCTCATTGCTTCGCATTTTTCGCATACTTTTTGGCCCGGTGCTGGGCTTTTCCTGGTTTGCATCACGTGGTACTGTGGTACCACACCGAAACGGTGAGTCTAACCTGCATTCGATTAATGTTTTAGAGGATAACACCGGTTAGGTCTGGTGTTAGGTCTGGTATTCGTCATCATCTACGTCATAATTTCCGCATTTTTCGCTTACTTCTTGGCCAGAGCCTGGGCGTTTTCTGGTTTGCATCACGTAGTAATCTGGTACCACACTGAAACAGTGAGTTAACTCTGGATTCGATCTATATTTTAGAGCATAACACCGGGTAGGACAGGGTTAGGTCTGGTATTTGCCATCATCTTGCTCGTACTTTCGCATTTTTCGCACACTTGTTGGCCAGATCCTGGGCGTTTTCTGGTTTGGATCACGTTCTAATGTGGTACCACACGGAAACAGTCAGTTAAACCTGGATTCGATTTATATTTTAGAGGATAACACCGGTTAGGTCAGGGTTAGGTCTGGTATTTGCCATCATCTTGCTCATACTTTCGCATTTTCCGCATACTTGTTGACCAGATCCTGGGCGTTATCTGGTTTGGATCACGTAGTAATCTGGTACCACTCTGAAACAGTGAGTTAACTCTGGATTCGATCTCTATTTTAGATGATAACACCGGTTAGGACAGGGTTAGGTCTTGGATTTGGCCTCATCTCGCTCATTCTTTCGCATTTTTCGCATACTTGTTGGCCAGATCCAGGGCTCAGTCTGGTTCGGATCACGTAGTAAGGTGGTGCCTCACTGAAACGGTGAGTCTAACCTGGATTCGATCAATATTTTTGAGGATAACAGCGGTTAGGTCAGGGTTAGGTCTTGGATTTGGCCTCATCTCGCTCATCCTTTCGCATTTTTCGCGTACTCGTTGGCCAGATCCTGGGCGTTTTCTGGTTTGGATCACGTTCTAATGTGGTACCACACGGAAACAGTCAGTTAAACCTGGATTCGATTTATATTTTAGAGGATAACACCGGTTAGGTCAGGGTTAGGTCTGGTATTTGCCATCATCTTGCTCGTACTTTCGCATTTTCCGCATACTTGTTGACCAGATCCTGGGCGTTATCTGGTTTGGATCACGTAGTAATGTGGTACCACATTGAAACAGTGAGTTAATCCTGGATTCGACCAATGTTTTAGAGGATAACAACGGTTAGGTCTGGTGTTAGGTTTGGTATTCGTCATCATCTACGTCATAATTTCCGCATTTTTTGCCTACTTCTTGGCCAGAGCCTGGGCGTTTTCTGGTTTGCATCACGTAGTAATCTGGTACCACTCTGAAACAGTGAGTTAACTCTGGATTCGATCTCTATTTTAGATGATAACACCGGTTAGGACAGGGTTAGGTCTTGGATTTGGCCTCATCTCGCTCATTCTTTCGCATTTTTCGCATACTTGTTGGCCAGATCCAGGGCTCAGTCTGGTTCGGATCACGTAGTAAGGTGGTGCCTCACTGAAACGGTGAGTCTAACCTGGATTCGATCAATATTTTTGAGGATAACAGCGGTTAGGTCAGGGTTAGGTCTTGGATTTGGCCTCATCTCGCTCATCCTTTCGCATTTTTCGCGTACTCGTTGGCCAGATCCTGGGCGTTTTCTGGTTTGGATCACGTAGTAATGTGGTACCACACTGAGACGGTGAGCCTAACCTGGATTCGATCAATATTTTAAGAGATAACAACGGTTAGGTCTGGGTTAGGGCTGGTATTTGCCATCATCTAGCTCATACTTTCGCATTTTTCGCATACTTGTTGGCCAGATCCTGGTCGTTTTCTAGTTTGGATCTCGTAGTAATGTGGTACCACACTGAGACGGTGAGCCTAACCTCGATTCGATCAATATTTTAAGGAATAACACCGGTTAGGTCTGGGTTAGGTCTGGTATTTGCCATCATCTAGCTCATACTATCGCATTTGCCGCATACTTGATGGCCAGATCCAGGGAGTTTTCTGGTTTGGAACACGTTCTAATGTGGTACCACATGGAAACTGTGCATTAAACATGGATTCGATCTATAATTTAGAAGGTAACTCCGGTTAGGTTTGTGGTAGGTCTTGGATTTGGCCTCATCTCGCTCATTCTTTCGCATTTTTCGCATACTTGTAGGCCAGCTGCTGGGCTTTTTCTGGGTTGGATCACGTAGTATTGTGGTACCACACGGAAACAGTGCATTAAACCTGGATTCAATCTATAATTTAGAAGGTAACTCCGGTTAGGTTTGTGGTAGGTCTTGGATTTGGCCTTATCTCGCTCATTCCTTCGCATTTTTCGCATACTTGTTGGCCGTGTGCTGGGCGCTTTCTGGTTTGGATCACGTTCTAATGTGGTACCACACGGAAACAGTGAGTTAAACCTGGATTCGATCTATATTTTAGAGGATAACACCGGTTAGGTCAGGGTTAAGTCTGGTATATGCCATCATCTTGCTCATACTTTCGCATTTTTCGCATACTTGTTGGCCAGATCCTGGGCGTTTTCTGGTTTGGATGACGTTCTAATGTGGTACCACACGGAAACGGTGAGTTAAACCTGGATTCGATCTATATTTTAGAGGATAACACGGGTTAGGTCAGGGTTAGGTCTTGGATTTGGCCCCATCTCGCTCATCCTTTCGCATTTTTCGCATACTTGTTGGCCAGATCATGGGCGTTATCTGGTTTGGATCACGTAGTAATGTGGTACCACACTGAAACGCTGAGTCAAACCTGGATTCGATCAATATTTTAGAGGATAACAACGGTTAGGACAGGGTTAGGTCTTGGATTTGGCGTCATCTCGCTCATTCTTTCGCATTTTTCGCATACTTGTTGCCCAGATCCTGGGCGTTTTCTGGTTTGGAACACGTAGTTATGTGATACCACACAGTAAAATTGCATTAAACCTGGATTCGATCTATATTTTAGAAGGTAACTCCGCTTAGGTTTGTGGTATGTCTGGTATTTACAATAATCTGGCTCATACTTTCGCATTCTTCGGATACTTGTTGGCCAGATCCAGGGCTCTTTCTGGTTCGGATCACGTAGTAAGGTGGTGCCTCACTGAAACGGTGAGTCAAACCTGGATTCGATCAATATTTTAGAGGATAGCAGCGGTTTGGTCTGGGTTAGGTCTGGTCTTTGCCATCATCTGGCTCATACTTTCGCAATTTTCACATACTTCATGGGAAGATCCCGGCCTTTTTCCGGTTTTGATCACGTAGCAACGTGGTACCACAATGAAATAGTGCGTTTAACATGGGTTCGATTAAAATTCTAGAGGATAATACCGGTTAGGTCAGGGTTAGGCTTGGTATTTGCCATCATCTAGCTCATACTTTCGCATTTTTCGCATTCTTGTTGGCCAGATCCTGGGTGTTTTCTGGTTTGGATCGCGTTGTAATGTGGCACCACACTGAAACGGTGAGTCAAACCTGGATTCGAGCAATATTTTAGAGGATAACACCGGTTAGGTACGGGTTAGGTTTGGTATTTGCCATCATCTAGCTCATACTTTCGCATTTCTCGCACACTTGTTGGCCAGATCCATGGCCCTTACTAGTTCGGATCACGTAGTAATGTTGTACCACACAGAGACAGTGAGTTAAACCTGGATTCAATCTCTATTTTAGAGGATAACACCGGTAGGGCAGGGTTAGGTCTGGTATTTGCCTTCATCTGGCTCATACTTTCGCATTTTTCGCATACTTGATTGCAAGGTCCTGGGCTTTTTCTGGTTTGGATCACTTAGTAATGTGGTACTGCACTGAAGCTGTGAGTCAAACCTGGATTCGATCAATATTTTAGAGGATAACACCGGTTAGGTCAGGTTTTGGTCTGGTATTTGCCAACATCTGGCTCATACTTTCGCATTTTTCGCATACTTGTTAGCCAGATCCATGGCCCTTACTGGTTCGGATCACGTAGTAATGTCGTACCACACAGAAACAGTGAGTTAAACCTGGATTCGATCAATATTTTAGAGGATAACACCGGTTTAGTCAGGGTTAGGTCTGGTATTTGCCATCATCTGGCTCATACTTTTGCATTTTTCACATACCTGTTGGCCAGATCCATGGCCCTTACTGGGTCGGATCACGTAGTAATGTCGTACCACACAGAAACAGTGAGTTAAACCTGGATTCAATCTCTATTTTAGAGGATAAGACCGGTAGGGCAGGGTTAGGTCTGGTATTTGCCTTCATCTGGCACATTCTTTCGCTATCTTCGCATTGTTTTTGGACAAATCTGGGGCTCTTTCTGGTTTCGATCACGTAGTAATGTGGTACCACGCTGAAACAGTGAGTTAAACCTGGGTCCGATCAATATTTTAGAGGATAACACCGCTTAGGCCTGGGTTAGGTCTGGTATTTGCCATCATCTAGCTCATACTTTCGCATTTTTCGCATACTTGTTGGCCAGATCCAGGGCGTTTTCTGGGTTGGATCACGTAGTAATATGGTACAAACACAAAAGCAGTGAATTAAACCTGGATTCGATCTATATTTTAGAGGATAATATCGGTTAGGTCTGGGTTAGGTCTGGTATTTGCCATCATCTGGCTCACACTTTCGCTTTTTTCGCATACTTTTTGGCAATATCCTGCGCTTCTTCCTGGTTTGGAACACGTAGGAATGTGGTACCACACTAAAACAGTGAGTTAAGCCTGGGTCCGGTCAATATTTTAGAGGATAACACCGGTCAGGTCAGGGTTAGGTCTGGTATTTGCCATCATCTGGCTCATACTTTCGCATTATTCGTATACTTCTTGGCCAGATCCTGGGCGGTTACTGGGTCGGATCACGTAGTAATGTGGTTCCACACTGAAACAGTGATTTAAACGAGGATTCAATGTATATTTTAGAGGATGACACCGGTTACGTCAGAGTTAGGTCTGGTATTTGCCATCATCTGGCTCATACTTTCGCATATTTCGTATACATGTTGGGCAGATCCAGGGCGTTTGCTGTGTTGGATAACGTAGTAATGTGGCACCACACTGAAGCAGTGAGTTAAACTTGGGTGCGATCGATATTTTAGAGGATGACACCGGTTACGTCAGAGTTAGGTCTGGTATTTGCCATCATCTGGCTCATACGTTCGCATTTTTCGCATACTTCTTGGCCAGATCCTGGGCGTTTCATGTTTGCATCACGTAGTAGTGTGGTACCACACAGTAACAGCGAGTTAATCCTGGATTCGATCAACATTTTAGAGGATAACACCGCTTAGGTCTGGGTTAGGCCTGGTATTTGCCATCATCTAGCTCATACTTTCGCAATTTCGAAGACTTGTCGGCCAGATCCTGGGCGTTTTCTGGTTTGGATCACTTAGTAATGTGGTACCACACTGAAACGGTGAGTCAAACTTGGTTCCGATCGATATTTTAGAGGATAACACCGGTTAGGTCTGGGTTAGGTCTTGTATTTGGCATCATCTGGCTCATACTTTCGCATTTTTCGCATACTTGTTGGCCAGATCCAGGGCGTTTTCTGGGTTGGATCACGTAGTAATATGGTACAAACACAAAAGCAGTGAATTAAACCTGGATTCGATCTATATTTTAGAGGATAATATCGGTTAGGTCTGGGTTAGGTCTGGTATTTGCCATCATCTGGCTCACACTTTCGCTTTTTTCGCATACTTCTTGGAAAGATCCTGGGCGTTTTCCTGGTTTGGATCACGTAGAAATGTGGTACCACACCGAGGCAGGAAGTTAAACCTGGATACGATTATCACTTTAGAGGATAACACCGGTCAGGTCAGGGTTTGGTCTGGTATTTGCCATCATCTGCCTTATACTTTCGCATTATTCGTATACTTCGTGGCCAGATCCTGGGCGTTTACTGGGTTGGATCACGTAGTAATGTGGTTCCACACTGAAACAGTAATTTAAACGTGGTTTCAATCTATATTTTAGAGGATGACTCCGGTTACGTCAGAGTTAGGTCTGGTATTTGCCATCATCTGTCTCATACGTTCGCATTTTTCGCATACTTCTTGGCCATATCCTGGGCGCTTTCTAGGTTGGATCATGCAGTAGTGTGGTACCACACTGAAACAGTGAATTAATCCTGGACTCAATCTATATTTTAGAGGATAACACCGCTTAGTTCAGGGTTAGGCCTGGTATTTGCCATCATCTGGCTCATACATTCGCATTTTTCGCATATTTTTTGACAAGATCTTGGGCTTTTTCCTGGTTTGGATCACGTAGGAATGTGGTACCACACCGAGGCAGGAAGTTAAACCTGGTTACGATTATCACTTTAGAGGATAACGCCGGTTAGGTCTGGGTTAGGTCTGGTATTTGATATTATCTGGCTCATACTTTCGCATATTTCGCATACTTGTTGGCCAGATCCTGGGCGTTTTCTGATTCGGATGGCGTAGTAATGTGGTACCACACAGAAGCAGTGAGTTAAACCTGGATTCGATGAATATTTTAGGGGGTCACACCGGTTAAGTCTGGGTTAGGTCTGGTATATGCAATCATCTGCCTGATACCTCCGCGTTTTTCGCATACTTGTTGGCCAGATCCTGGGCGTTTGCAGGTTTCGATCACGTTGTAATGTGGCACCACACGGAAACAGAGAATTAAACATCGATCCGATAGATATTTCAGAGGATAACACCGGTTAGGTCTGGGGTAGGTCTGGTATTTGCCATCATCTGGCTCATACTTTCGCATATTTCACCTACTTGTTGGCCGGATCCTGGGCGTTTTCAGGTTTGGATCACGTAGTAATGTGGTACCACACTGAAACAGTGAGTTAAACCTGGCTTCAATCTATATTTCAGAGAATAACACCGGTTAGGTCTGGTATTTGCCATTATCTGGCTCATACTTTTGCATTTTTCGCGTACTTGTTGGCCAGATCCTGGGCCTTTTCTGGTTTGGATCACGTAGTAATGTGGTACCACACTGAAACAGTGAGTTAAACCTGGATTCCATCTATATTTTAAAGGATAACACCGGTTAGGTCAGGGTTAGGTCTGGTATTTGCCATCATCTGGCTCATACTTTCTCATTTTTCACCTACTTGTTGGCCAGATCCAGGGCGTTTTCTAGGTTGGATCACGTAGTAATGTGGTACCACACTGAAACAGTGAGTTAAACCTGGATTCAATCTATAATTCAGAGAATAACACCGGTTAGGTCTGGGTTAGGTCTGGTAGTTGCCATCACCTGCCTCATACCTTCGCATTTTTCGCATACTTGTTGGCCGGATCCTGGGGGTTTTCAAGGTTGTGTCACATAGTAATGTGGAACCAGACTGAAACTGTGACTTAAACCTGGATTCGATCTACATTTTAGAGGATAACTCCGGTTAGGTCAGGGTTAGGTCTGTTATTTGCCATCATCTGGCTCACACTTTTGCATTTTTCGCGTACTTGTTGGCCAGATCCTGGGCCTCTTCTGGTTTGGATCACGTAGTAATGTGGTACCACACTGCAACAGTGAGTTAAACCTGGATTCAATCTATATTTTAGAGAACAACACCGTTTAGGTCAGGGATGGGTCTCGTATTTGCCATCATCTGGCTCATACCTTCGCATTTTTCGAATACTTGTTGGCCAGATACTGGGCGTGTTCAAGTTTGGATCACATAGTAATGTGGAACCAGACTGAAACTGTGACTTAAACCTGGATTCGATCTACATTTTAGAGGATAACTCCGGTTAGGTCTGGGTTAGGTCTGGTATTTGCCATCACCTGCCTCATACCTTCGCATTTTTCGCATACTTGTTGGCCAGATGCAGGGCGTTTTCTGGTTTGGATCACGTAGTAATGTGGTACCACACTTCAACAGTGAGTTAAACCTGGATTCCATCTATATTTTAAAGGATAACACCGGATAGGTCAGGGTTAGGTCTGGTATTTGCTATCATCTGGCTCATACTTTCGCAATTTTCACACACATGTTAGCCAGATCCTGGGCTTTTTCTGCCTTGGGTCACGTTGTAATGTGGTACCACACTGAAACAGTGAATTAAACCTGGATTCGATCTGCATCTTAGAGGAAAACACCGGTTAGGTCAGGGTTAGGTTTGGTATTTGCCATCAGCTGGCTCATACATTCGCATTTTTCCCATACTTTTTGACAAGATACTGGGCGTTTTCTGGTTTGGATCACGTAATGTGGTACCACACTGCAACAGTGAGTTAAACCTGGATTCAATCTATATTTTAGAGGATAACACCGGATAGGTCAGGGTTAGCTTTGGTATTTGCCATCAGCTGGGTCATACTTTCGCATTTTTCGCATACTTGTTGGCCAGATCCTTGACCTTTTCTGGTATGGATCACGTTGTAATGTGGTACCACACTGAAACAGTGAGTTTAACCTGGATTCAATCTATATTTTAGAGGATAATACCGGTTAGGTCAGGGTTAGGTCTGGTATTTACCATCATCCGGCTCATACTTTCGCATTTTTCGCATACTTGTTGGCCAGATCCTGGGCGTTTTCAGGTTTGTATCACATAGTAATGTGGTACCACACTGAAACAGTGAGTTAAACCTGGATACGATCTATATTTTAGAGGATAACACCGGTTGGGTCAGGGTTAGGTCTGGTATTTGCCATCAGCCGGCTCATACCTTCGCATTTTTCGCATACTTGTTGGCCAGATCCATGGCCTTTTCTGGTTTGGATCACGTTGTAATGTGGTACCACACTGAAGCAGTGAGTTTAACCTGGATTCAATCTATATTTTAGAGGATAATACCGGTTAGGTCAGGGTTAGGTCTGGTATTTACCATCATCCGGCTCATACTTTCGCATTTTTCGCAGACTTGTTGGCCAGATCCTGGGCGTTTTCTGGTTTGGATCACGTTGTAATGTGGTACCACACTGAAACAGTGAGTTAAACCTGGATACGATCTATATTTTAGAGGATAACACCGGTTGGGTCAGGGTTAGGTCTGGTATTTGCCATCATCTGGCTCACACTTTCGCTCTTTTCGCATACTTTTTGGCAATATCCTGCGCTTCTTCCTGGTTTGGAACACGTAGGAATGTGGTATCACACTAAAACAGTGAGTTAAGCCTGGGTCCGACCAATATTTTAGAGGATAACACCGGTCAGGTCAGGGTTAGGTCTGGTATTTGCCATCATCTGGCACATACTTTCGCATTATTCGTATACTTCTTGGCCAGATCCTGGGCGGTTACTGGGTCGGATCACGCAGTAATGTTGTACCACACTGAAACAGTGAGTTAAACCTAGGTTCGATGAGTATTTTACAGTGTAACACCGGTTAGATCAGGGTTAGGTCTGGTATTTACCATCATCCGGCTCATACTATCGCATTATTCGTATACTTCTTGGCCAGATCCTGGGCGGTTACTGGTTTGGATCACGTAGTAATGTTGTACCAGACGGAAACAGTGAGTTTAACCTGGGTCCGATCAATATTTTAGAGGATAACACCGGTTAGGTCAGGGTTAAGTCTGGTATTTGCCATCATCTGGCTCATACTTTCGCATTTTTCGCATACTTGATTGCAAGATCCTTGGCATTCTCTGCTTCGCAGCACGTTGTAAAGTGGTACCACACTGAAACTGTGAACTAAACCTGGAATCGATCTATATTTTAGGGGATAACTCCGGTTAGGTCAGGGTTAGGTCTGGTATTTGCCATCATCTGGCTCATACTGTCACACTTCTTGCAATACTTGTTGGCCTGATCCAGGGCTTTTTCTGGTTCGGATCACGCTGTAATGTGGTACCACACTGAAACAGAGTATTAAACCTCGATCAGATAGATATTTTAGAGGATAACACCGGGTAGGTCTGGGTTAGGTGTGGTATTTGCCATCATCTGGCTCATACTTTCGCATTTTTCGCACACTTGTTGGCCAGATCCTGGGCGTTTTCTGGGCTGGATCACTTAGTAGTGTGGTAAGACACTGAAACAGTGAATTAGTCTTGGATTCGATATATATTTTAGAGGATAACACCGGTTAGGTTTGGGTTAGGTCTGGTATTTGCCACCTTCTGGCTCATACTTTCGCATTTTTCGCATACTTGTTGGCCAGATCCTGGGCGCTTCCTGGTTTGGATCACGTAGTAATGTTGTACCACACGGAAACAGTGAGATAAACCTGGGTCCGATCAATATTTTAGAGGATAACACCGGTTAGGTCAGGGTTAAGTCTGGTATTTGCCATCATCTGGCTCATACTTTCGCATTTTTCGCATACTTGATTGCAAGATCCTTGGCATTCTCTGCTTCGCAGCACGTTGTAAAGTGGTACCACACTGAAACTGTGAACTAAACCTGGAATCGATCTATATTTTAGGGGATAACTCCGGGTAGGTCAGGGTTAGGTCTGGTATTTGCCATCATCTGGCTCATACTGTCACACTTCTTGCAATACTTGTTGGCCTGATCCAGGGCTTTTTCTGGTTCGGATCACGCTGTAATGTGGTACCACACTGAAACAGAGAATTAAACCTCGATCCGATAGATATTTTAGAGGATAACACCGGTTAGGTCTGGGTTAGGACTGGTATTTGCCATCATCTGGCTCATACTTTCGCATTTTTCGCATACTTGATTGCAAGATCCTTGGCATTCTCCGCTGTGCAGCACGTTATAATATGGTACCACACTGAAACTGTGAATTAATCCTGGATTCGATCTATATTTTAGAGGATAACTCCGGTTAGGTCAGGGTTAGGTCTGGTATTTGCCATCATCTGGCTCATACTGTCACACTTCTTGCAATACTTGTTGGCCTGATTCAGGGCTTTTTCTGGTTCGGATCACGCTGTAATGTGGTACCACACTGAAACAGAGAATTAAACCTCGATCCGTTAGATATTTTAGAGGATAACTCTGGTTAGGTCAGGGTTAGGTCTGGTATTTGCCATCATCTGGCTCATACTTTCGCATTTTCCGCATACTTGTTGGCCAGATCCTGGGCGTTTTCTGGTTTGGATCACGTAGTAATGTGGTACCACACTGAAACAGTGAGTTTAACCTGGATTCAATCTCTATTTTAGAGGATAAGACCGGTAGCGCAGGGTTGGGTCTGGTATTTGCCATCATCTGGCTCATACTTTCGCATGTTTCGCATACTTGTTGGCCAGATCCTGGGCGTTTTCTGGTTTGGATCACGTTGTAATGTGGTACCACACTGAAACAGTGAGTTAAACCTGGATACGATCAATATTTTAGAGGATAACACCGGTTGGGTCGGGGTTAGGTCTGGTATTTGCCATCATCTGACTCATGCACTCGCATTTTTCGCATACTTGTTGGCCAGATTCAGGGCTCTTTCTGCTTTGGACCACGTTGTAATGTGGTACCACACTGAAACCGTGAATTAAACCTGGATTCGATGTGTATTTTAGATGATAACTCCGGTTAGGTCACGGTTAGGTCTGGTATTTGCCATCATCTGGCTCATACTGTCACATTTCTCGCAATACTTGTTGGCTTGATCCTGGGCTTTTGCTGATTTGGATCACGTTGTAATGTGGCACCACACTGAAACAGAGAATTAAACCTCGATCCGATAGATATTTCAGAGGATAACACCGGTTAGGTCTGGGTTAGGTCTGGTATTTGCCATCATCTGGCTCATACTTTCTCATTTTTCGCAGACTTGTTGGCCAGATCCTGGACGTTTTCTGGTTTGGATCACGTAGGAATGTGGTACCACACTAAAACAGTGAGTTAAGCCTGGGTCCGATCAATATTTTAGAGGATAACACCGGTCAGGTCAGGGTTAGGTCTGGTATTTGCCATCATCTGGCTCATACTTTCGCATTATTCGTATACTTCTTGGCCAGATCCTGGGCGGTTACTGGGTCGGATCACGCAGTAATGTTGTACCACACTGAAACAGTGAGTTAAACCTGGATTCCATCTATATTTTAAAGGATAACACCGGTTAGGTCAGGGTTAGGTCTGGTATTTGCCATCATCTGGCTCATACTTTCTCATTTTTCGCATACTTGTTGGCCAGATCCTAGGCGTTTTCTGGTTTGGATCACGTAGTAATGTGGTACCACACTTCAACAGTGAGTTAAACCTGGATTCAATCTATATTTAAGAGGATAACACCGGATAGGTCAGGGTTAGGTCTGGTATTTGCCATCATCTGGCCCATTGTTTCTCATTTTTCGTATAATTGTTGGCCAAATCCTGGAAGTTTTCTAGGTTGGATCACGTAGTCATCTGGTACCACACTGAAACAGTGAGCTACGCTTGGTTCCGATCAATATTTTAGTGGATAACACCGGTTACGTCTGGGTTAGGTCTCGTTTTTGCCATCATCTGGCTCGTACTTTCCCATTTTTCGCATACTTGTTGGCCAGATCCTGGACGTTTTCTGCTTCGCAGCACGTTGTAAAGTGGTACCACACTGAAACTGTGAACTAAAACTGGATTCGATCTATATTTTAAAGGATAACGCCGGTTAGGTCTGGGTTAGGTCTGGTATTTGCCATCATCTGACTCATACTTTCGCATTTTTCGCATACTTGTTGGCCAGATTCAGAGCCCTTTCTGGTTCGGATCTCGTTAAATGTGTCACCACACAGTAACAGTGAGTTAATCCTGGATTCGATCTATATTTTAGAGGATACACCGCTTAGGTCTGGGTTAGGTCTGGTATTTGCCATCATCTGGCTCGTAGTTTCCCATTTTTCGCATACTTGTTGGCCAGATCCTGGACGTTTTCTGCTTCGCAGCACGTTGAAAAGGGGTACCACACTGAAACTGTGAACTAAACCTGGATTCGATCTATATTTTAAAGGATAACGCCGGTTAGGTCTGGGTTAGGTCTGGTATTTGCCATCATCTGGCTCATACTTTCGCTTTTTTCGCATACTTGTTGGCCAGATCCTGGACGTTTTCTGCTTCGCAGCACGTTGAAAAGGGGTACCACACTGAAACTGTGAACTAAACCAGGATTCGATCAATATTTTAGAGGATAACACCGGTTAGGTCTGGGTTAGGTCTGGTATTTGCCATCATCTGACTCATACTTTCGCATTTTTCGCATACTTGTTGGCCAGATGCTGGGCTTTTTCTGGTTTGGATCACGTTGTAATGTGGTACCACACTGAAACAGTCAGATAAACCTGGATTCAATCTATATTTTAGAGGATAACACCGGTAAGGTCAGGGTTAGGTCTCATATTTGCCATCATCTGGGTCATCGTTTCACATTTTTCGCCTACTTGTTGGCCAGATCCTGGGCGTATTCTGGTTTGGATGACGTTGTAATGTGGTACCACACTGAAATTGTGAGTTAAACCTGGATACGATCTATATGTTCGAGGATAACACCGGTTAGGTCACGGTTAGGTCTGGTATTTGCCATCATCTGGATCATAGTTTCGCATTTTTCGCCTACTTGTTGGCCAGCTCCTGGGCGTTTTCTAGGTTGGATCACGTAGTAATGTGGTACCACACTGAAATTGTGAGTTAAACCTGGATTCAATCCATATTTTGGATGATAAGACCGGTTAGGTCTGGGTTGCGTCTGGTATTTTCCGTCATCTGGCTCATACTTTCGCAATTTTCGCATACATTTTGGCCAGATCCTGGGCGTTTTCTGGTTTGGATCACGTAGTAATGTGGTACCACACTGAAACAGCGAGATAAACCTTGATTCAATCTATATTTTAGAGGCGAACACCGGTTTGGTCAGGGTTAGGTCTGGTATTTGCCATGATCTGGTTCATACTTTCGCATTTTTCGCCTAGTTGTTGGCCAGATCCTTGGCATTCTCTGCTTTGGAGCACGTTGTACTGTGGTACCACACTGACACTGCAGGTTAAACCGGGGTCCGATCAATACTTTAGAGGATAACACCGGTTAGGTCTGGGTTAGGTCTATTTGCCCCCATCTCGCTCATCGTTTCGCTTTTTTCGCATAATTGTTGGCCAAATGCTGGGCTTTTTCTGGGTCGGATGACGTAGTAATGTGGTACCACACTGAAACAGTGAGCTAAGCCAGGATTCAATCTATATTTTACAGGATAACACCGGTTAGGTCACGGTTAGGTCTGGTATTTGCCATCATCTGGATCATAGTTTCGCATTTTTCGCCTACTTGTTGGCCAGCTCCTGGGCGTTTTCTAGGTTGGATCACGTAGTAATGTGGTACCACACTGAAATTGTGAGTTAAACCTGGATTCAATCTATATTTTGGATGATAAGACCGGTTAGGTCAGGGTTGCGTCTGGTATTTTCCGTCATCTGGCTCATACTTTCGTAATTTTCGCATACATTTTGGCCAGATCCTGGGCGTTTTCTAGGTTGGATCACGTAGTAATGTGGTACCACACTGAAATTGTGAGTTAAACCTGGATTCAATCTATATATTGGAGGATAACACCGGTTAGGTCACGGGTAGGTCTGGTATTTGCCATCATCTGGCTCATACTTTCGCTTGTTTCGCATACTTGTTGGCCAGATCCTTGGGATTCTCTGCTTTGGAGCATGTTGTAATGTGGTACCACACTGATACTGTGAATTAAAACTGGATTCGATCTATATGTTCGAGGATAACACCGGTTAGGTCAGGGTTAGGTCTGGTATTTGCCTTCATCTAGCTCATGCGTTCGCATCTTTCGCATACTTGTTGGCCAGATCCTGGGCTTTTGCTGGTATGGATCACGTAGTAATGTGGTACCACACTGACACAGCGGGTTAAACCTGGGTCCGATCAATATTCTTGAGGATAAAGCAGGTTAGGTGTGGTATTTGCCTTCATCTAGCTCATACATTCGCATTTTGCGCATACTTGTTGGCCAGATCCTGGGCGTTTTCTGGTTTGGATCAGGTAGTAATGTGGTACCACACCGAAACAGTGAGTTAAACCTGGATTCATTCTATATTTTAGAGGATAACACTTATTAGGTCTGGGGTAGGTCTCGTATTTGCCATGATCTGGTTCATACTTTCGCATTTTTCGCATACTTCTTGGCCAGATTCTGGGCGTTTTCTGGTTTGGATCACGTAGTAATGTGGTACCACACTGAAACAGTGAGATAAACCTGGATTCAATCTATATTTTAGGGGATAACACCGGTTAAGTGTGGTATTTGCCTTCATCTAGCTCATACTTTCGCATTTTTCGCATACTTGTTAGCCAGATCCTGGGCGTTTTCTGGTTTGGATCAGGTAGTAATGTGGTACCACACCGAAACAGTGAATTAATCCTGGATTCAATCTATATCTTAGAGGTTAACACCGGTTAGGTCAGGGTTAGGTCTGGTATTTGCCGTCATCTGTCTCATACTTTCGCATTTTTCACCTACTTGTTGGCCAGATCCTGGGCGTTTTCTGGTTTGGATCACGTAGTAATGTAGCACCACTCTGAAACAGTGAGTTAAACCTGGATTCAATCTATATTTTAGAGGATAACACCGGTTAGGTCAGGGTTAGGTCTGGTATTTGCCATCATCTCGCTCATACTTTCACTTTTTTCGCATAATTGTTGGCCAGATGCAGGCTTTTTCTGGGTTGGATCACGTAGTATTGTGGTACCACACTTGAACAGTGAGTTAAACCTGATTCCAATCTATATTTTAGAAGAATAATAACAGTTAGGTCAGCGTTAGGTCTGGTATTTGCCATCAACTGGCTCATACTTTCGCATTTTTCACCTACTTGTTGGCCAGATCCTGGGCGTTTTCTGGTTTGGATCACGTAGTAATGTGGTACCACACTCAAACAGTGAGTTAAACCTGGTTCCAATCTATATTTTAGAAGAATAATAACAGTTAGGTCAGCGTTAGGTCTGGTATTTGCCATCAACTGGCTCATACTTTCGCATTTTTCACCTACTTGTTGGCCAGATCCTGGGCGTTTTCTGGTTTGGGTCACGTAGTAATGTGGTGCGACACTGCAACAGTGAGTTAAAGCTGGATTCTATCTATATTTTACAGGATAACACCGGTTAGGTCAGGGTTAGGTCTGGTATTTGCCATCATCTGGCTCATGCTTTCGCATTTTTCGCATACTTGTTGGCCAGATCCTGGGCGCTTTCTGGTTTGGATCACGTAGTAATGTGGTACCACACTGAAACAGTATGTTAATCGTGGATTCGATCTATATATTAGAGTGTAACACCGGTTAGGTTTGGGTTAGGTCTGGTATTTGCCATCATCTGGCTCATGCTTTCGCATTTTTCGCATACTTGTAGGCCAGATCCTGGGCGTTTTCTGGTTTGGATCACGTAGTAATGTGGTACCACACTCAAACAGTGAGTTAAACCTGGTTCCAATCAATATTTTAGAAGAATAATAACAGTTAGGTCAGCGTTAGGTCTGGTATTTGCCATCAACTGGCTCATGCTTTCGCATTTTTCACCTACTTGTTGGCCAGATCCTGGGCGTTTTCTGGTTTGGGTTTCGTAGTGATGTGGTACCACACTGAAACAGTATGTTAATCGTGGATTCGATCTATATATTAGAGTGTAACACCGGTTAGGTTTGGGTTAGGTCTGGTATTTGCCATCATCTGGCTCATGCTTTCGCATTTTTCGCATACTTGTTGGCCAGATCCTGGGCGTTTTCTGGTTTGGGTTTCGTAGTGATGTGGTACCACACTGAAACAGTATGTTAATCGTGGATTCGATCTATATATTAGAGTGTAACACCGGTTAGGTTTGGGTTAGGTCTGGTATTTGCCATCATCTGGCTCATGCTTTCGCATTTTTCACCTACTTGTTGGCCAGATCCTGGGCGTTTTCTGGTTTGGGTCACGTAGTAATGTGGTGCGACACTGCAACAGTGAGTTAAACCTGGTTTCAATCTATATTTTAGAAGAATAATAACAGTTAGGTCAGCGTTAGGTCTGGTATTTGCCATCAACTGGCTCATACTTTCGCATTTTTCACCTACTTGTTGGCCAGATCCTGGGCGCTTTCTGGTTTGGATCACGTAGTAATGTGGTACCACACTGAAACAGTATGTTAATCGTGGATTCGATCTATATATTAGAGTGTAACACCGGTTAGGTTTGGGTTAGGTCTGGTATTTGCCATCATCTGGCTCATGCTTTCGCATTTTTCGCATACTTGTTGGCCAGATCCTGGGCGTTTTCTGGTTTGGGTTTCGTAGTGATGTGGTACCACACTGAAACAGTATGTTAATCGTGGATTCGATCTATATATTAGAGTGTAACACCGGTTAGGTTTGGGTTAGGTCTGGTATTTGCCATCATCTGGCTCATGCTTTCGCATTTTTCGCATACTTGTTGTCCAGATCCTGGGCGTTTTCTGGTTTGGATCACGTAGTAATTTGGTACCAGACTGAAACAGTGAGTTAAACCTGGATTCAATCTATATTTTGGAGGATAACACCGGTTAGGATTGGGTTAGGTCTGGTATTTGCCATCATCTGGCTCATGCTTTCGCATTTTTCGCATACTTGTTGGCCAGATCCTGGGCGTTTTCTGGTTTGGGTTTCGTAGTGATGTGGTACCACACTGAAACAGTATGTTAATCGTGGATTCGATCTATATATTAGAGTGTAACACCGGTTAGGTTTGGGTTAGGTCTGGTATTTGCCATCATCTGGCTCATGCTTTCGCATTTTTCGCATACTTGTTGGCCAGATCCTGGGCGTTTTCTGGTTTGGGTTTCGTAGTAATGTAGCACCACTCTGAAACAGTGAGTAACCCTGGATTCAATCTATATTTTAGAGGATAACACCGGTTAGGTCAGGGTTAGGTCTGGTATTTGCCATCATCTGGCTCATGCTTTCGCATTTTTCGCATACTTGTAGGCCAGATCCTGGGCGTTTTCTGGCTTGGATCACGTGGTAATGTGGTTCCACACTGCAACAGTGAGTTAAACCTGGATTCAATCTATATTTTAGAGGATAACACCGATTAGGATTGGGTTAGGTCTGGTATTTGCCATCATCTGGCTCATACTTTCGCATTTTTCGCATACTTGTTGGCTTGATCCTGGGCGTTTTCTGGTTTGGATCACGTAGTAATGTGGTACCACACTGAAACAGTATGTTAATCGTGGATTCGATCTATATATTAGAGTGTAACACCGGTTAGGTTTGGGTTAGGTCTGGTATTTGCCATCATCTGGCTCATGCTTTCGCATTTTTCGCATACTTGTTGGCCAGATCCTGGGCGTTTTCTGGTTTGGGTTTCGTAGTGATGTGGTACCATACTGCAACAGTGAGTTAAACCTGAATTCTATATATATTTTAGAGGATAACACCGGTTAGGTCAGGGTTAGGTCTGGTATTTGCCATCATCTGGCTCAAACATTCGCATTTTTCGCATACTTGTTGGCCAGATCCTGGGCGTTTTCTGGTTTGGATCACGTAGTAATGTGGTACCACACTCAAACCGTGAGTTAAACCTGGATCCAATCTATATTTTAGAAGAATAATAACAGTTAGGTCAGCGTTAGGTCTGGCATTTGCCATCAACTGGCTCATACTTTCGCATTTTTCAGTTACTTGTTGGCCAGATCCTGGGCGTGCTCTGGGTTGGATCACGTAGTAATGTGGTACCACACTGAAACAGTGAGTTAAACCTGGTTTCAATGTATATTTTAGAGAATAACACCGGTTAGGTCAGGGTTAGGTCTGGTATTTGCCATCATCTGGCTTATACCTTCGCCTTTTTCACCTACTTGTTGGCCAGATCCTGGGCGTTTTCTGGGTTGGATCAGGTAGTAGTGTGGTACTGCACTGAAACAGTGAACTAATCCTGGATTCGATCTATAATATTAGAGGGTGACACCGGTTAGGTTTGGGTTAGGTCTGGTATTTGCCATCATCTGGCTCATACGTTTGCATTTTTCGCATACTTGTTGGCCAGATCCAGGGCGTTTTCTGGGTTAGATCAGGCAGTAGTGTGGTACCGCACTGAAACAGTGAAGTAATCCTGGATTCGATCTATATATTAGAGGGTAACACCGGTTAGGTTTGGGTTAGGTCTGGTATTTGCCATCATCTGGCTCATACATTCGCATTTTTCGCATACTTGTTGGCCAGATTCTGGGCGTTTTCTGGTCTGGATCACGTAGTAATGTGAGACCGCACTCAAACAGTGAGTTAAACCTGGATCCAATATATATTTTAGAAGAATAACAACAGTTAGGTCAGCGTTAGGTCTGGTATTTGGCATCAACTGGCTCATACTTTCGCATCTTTCACCTACTTGTTGGCCAGATCCTGTGCGTTTTCTGGTTTGGATCATGTAGTAATGTGGTACCACACTGCATCAGTGAGTTAAGCCTGGATACAATCTTTGTTTTAGAGGATAACACTGGTTAGGTCGGGGCTAGGTCTGGTATTTGCCATCATTTGGCTCATACTTTCGCATTTTTCGCATACTTGTTGGCCAGATCATGGGAGTTTTCTGGGTTGGATAAGGTAGTAGTGTGGTACCGCACTGAAACAGTGAAGTAATCCTTGATTCGATGTATATATTAGAGGGTAACACCGGTTAGGTTTGGGTTAGGTCTGGTATTTGCCATCATCTGGCTCATACTTTCGCATTTTTCGCATACTTGTTGGCCAGATCCTGGGCGTTTTCTGGGTTGGATAAGGTAGTAGTGTGGTACCGCACTGAAGCAGTGAAGTAATCCTTGATTCGATGTATATATTAGAGGGTAACACCGGTTAGGTTTGGGTTAGGTCTGGTATTTGCCATCATCTGGCTCATGCTTTCGCATTTTTCGCATACTTGTTGTCCAGATCCTGGGCGTTTTCTGGTTTGGATCACGTAGTAATTTGGTACCAGACTGAAACAGTGAGTTAAACCTGGATTCAATCTATATTTTGGAGGATAACACCGGTTAGGATTGGGTTAGGTCTGGTATTTGCCATCATCTGGCTCATACTTTCGCATTTTTCGCATACTTGTTGGCCAGATCCTGGGCGTTTTCTGGTTTGGATCACGTAGTGTGGCAGCACACTGCAACAGTGAGTTAAACCAGGATTCAATCTATATTTTAGAGGATAACACTGGTTAGGTCAGGGTTAGGTCTGGTATGTGCCATCATCTGGCTTATACTTTCGCCTTTTTCACCTACTTGTTGGCCAGATCCTGGGCGTTTTCTGGGTTGGATAAGGTAGTAGTGTGGTACCGCACTGAAGCAGTGAAGTAATCCTTGATTCGATCTATATATTAGAAGGGTAACACCGGTTAGGTTTGGGTTAGGTCTGGTATTTGCCATCATCTCGCTCATGCTTTCGCATTTTTCGCATACTTGTTGGCCAGATCCTGGGCGCTTTCTGGTTTGGATCACGTAGTAATCTAGCACCACTCTGAAACAGTGAGTTAAACCTGGATTCAATCTATATTTTAGAGGATAACACCGGTTAGGTCAGGGTTAGGTCTGGTATTTGCCATAATCTGGCTCATACATTCGCGTTTTTCGCATACCTGTTGGCCAGATCCTGGGCGTTTTCTGGTTTGGATCACGTAGTAATGTGGTACCACACTGAAACAGTGAGTTAAACCTGGATTCAATCTATATTTTAGAGGATAACACCGGTTAGGTTTGGGTTAGGTCTGGTATTTGCCATCATCTGGCTCATACGTTCGCATTTTTCGCATACTTGTTGGCCAGATCCAGGGCGTTTTCTGGGTTAGATCAGGTAGTAGTGTGGTACCGCACTGAAACAGTGAAGTAATCCTGGATTCGATCTATATATTAGAGGGTAACACCGGTTAGGTTTGGGTTAGGTCTGGAATTTGCCATCATCTGGCTCATACTTTCGCATTTTTCACATACTTTTTGGCCAGATCCTGGGCGTTTTCTGGTTTGGATCACGTAGTAATTTGGTACCATACTGCAACAGTGAGTTAAACCTGAATTCAATCTATATTTTAGAGGATAACACCGGTTAGGTCAGGGTTAGGTCTGGTATTTGCCATCATCTGGCCCATACTTTCGCATTTTTCGCATACTTGTTGGCCAGATCCTGGGCGTTTTCCGGTTTGGATCACGTAGTAATGTAGCACCACTCTGAAACAGTAAGTTAAACCTGGATTCAATCTATATTTTAGAGGATAACACCGGTTAGGTCAGGGTTAGGTCTGGTATTTGCCATCATCTGGCTCAAACATTCGCATTTTTCGCGTACTTGTTGGCCAGATCCTGGGCGTTTTCTGGTTTGGATCACGTAGTAATGTAGCACCACTCTGAAACAGTGAGTTAAACCTGGATTCAAGCTATATTTTAGAGGATAACACCGGTTAGGTCAGGGTTAGGTCTGGTATTTGCCATCATCTGGCTCAAACATTCGCATTTTTCGCATACTTGTTGGCCAGATCCTGGGCGTTTTCCGGTTTTGATCACGTAGTAATGTAGCACCACTCTGAAACAGTGAGTTAAACCTGGATTCAATCTATATTTTAGAGGATAACACCGGTTAGGTCAGGGTTAGGTCTGGTATTTTCCATCAACTGGCTCATACTTTCGCATTTTTCACTTACTTGTTGGCCAGATCCTGGGCGTTCTCTGGGTTGGATCACGTAGTAATGTGGTACCACACTGAAACAGTGAGTTAAACCTGGATTCAATATATATTTTAGAGGATCACACCGGTTAGGTTTGGGTTAGGTCTGGTATTTGCCATCAACTGGCTCATACTTTCGCATTTTTCACCTACTTGTTGGCCAGATCCTGGGCGTTTTTTGCGTTGGATCACGTAGTAATGTGGTACCACACTGAAACAGTGAGTTAAACCTGGATTCAATCTATATTTTAGAGGATAACACCGGTTAGGTCAGGGTTAGGTCTGGTATTTGCCATCATCTGGCTCAAACATTCGCATTTTTCGCGTACTTGTTGGCCTGATCCTGGGCGTTTTCTGGTTTGGATCACGTAGTAATGTAGCACCACTCTGAAACAGTGAGTTAAACCTGGATTCAATCTATATTTTAGAGGATAACACCGGTTAGGTCAGGGTTAGGTCTGGTATTTTCCATCAACTGGTTCATACTTTCGCATTTTTCGCATACTTGTTGGCCAGATCCTGGGCGTTTTCCGGTTTTGATCACGTAGTTATGTAGCACCACTCTGAAACAGTGAGTTAAACCTGGATTCAATATATATTTTAGAGGATAACACCGGTTAGGTTTGGGTTAGGTCTGGTATTTGCCATCAACTGGCTCATACTTTCGCATTTTTCACTTACTTGTTGGCAAGATCCTGGGCGTTCTCTGGGTTGGATCACGTAGTAATGTGGTACCACACTGAAGCAGTGAGTCAAACCTGGTTTCAATGTATATTTTAGAGAATAACACCGGTTAGGTCAGGGTTAGGTCTGGTATTTGCCATCATCTGGCTTATACTTTCGCCTTTTTCACCTACTTGTTGGCCAGATCCTGGGCGTTTTCTGGGTTGCATCAGGTAGTAGTGTGGTACCACACTGAAACAGTGAGTTAAACCTGGTTTCAATGTATATTTTAGAGAATAACACCGGTTAGGTCAGGGTTAGGTCTGGTATTTGCCATTATCTGGCTCATACATTCGCATTTTTCGCATACTTGTTGGCCAGATCCTGGGCGTTTTCTGGTTTGGATCACGTAGTAATGTGGTACCACACTCAAACAGTGAGTTAAACCCGGATCCAATCTATATTTTAGAAGAATAACAACAGTTAGGTCAGCGTTAGGTCTGGTATTTGCCATCAACTGGCTCATACTTTCGCATTTTTCACCTACTTGTTGGCCAGATCCTGGGCGTTTTTTGCGTTGGATCACGTAGTAATGTGGTACCACACTGAAACAGTGAGTTAAACCTGGTTTCAATGTATATTTTAGAGAATAACACTGGTTAGGTCAGGGTTAGGTCTGGTATTTGCCATTATCTGGCTCATACATTCGCATTTTTCGCATACTTGTTGGCCAGATCCTGGGCGTTTTCTGGTTTGGATCACGTAGTAATGTGGTACCACACTCAAACAGTGAGTTAAACCCGGATCCAATCTATATTTTAGAAGAATAACAACAGTTAGGTCAGCGTTAGGTCTGGTATTTGCCATTATCTGGCTCATACTTTCGCATTTTTCACCTACTTGTTGGCCAGATCCTGGGCGTTTTCTGGTTTGGATCACGTAGTAATGTAGCACCACTCTGAAACAGTGAGTTAAAGCTGGATTCAAGCTATATTTTAGAGGATAACACCGGTTAGGTCAGGGTTAGGTCTGGTATTTGCCATCATCTGGCTTATACTTTCGCCTTTTTCACCTACTTGTTGGCCAGATCCTGGGCGTTTTCTGGGTTGCATCAGGTAGTAGTGTGGTACCACACTGAAACAGTGAGTTAAACCTGGTTTCAATGTATATTTTAGAGAATAACACCGGTTAGGTTTGGGTTAGGTCTGGTATTTGCCATTATCTGGCTCATACATTCGCATTTTTCGCATACTTGTTGGCCAGATCCTGGGCGTTTTCTGGGTTGCATCAGGTAGTAGTGTGGTACCACTCTGAAACAGTGAGTTAAACCTGGTTTCAATGTATATTTTAGAGAATAACACCGATTAGGTCAGCGTTAGGTCTGGTATTGGCCATCAACTGGCTCATACTTTCGCATTTTTCACCTACTTGTTGGCCAGATCCTGGGCGTTTTCTGGTTTGGGTCACGTAGTAATGTGGTGCCACACTGCAACAGTGAGTTAAAGCGGCATTGTATCTATATTTCACAGGATAACGCCGGTTAGGTCAGGGTTAGGTCTGGTATTTGCCATCATCTGGCTCATACTTTCGCATTTTTCGCATACTTGTTGGCCAGATCCTGGGCGCTTTCTGGTTTGGATCACGTAGTAATGTAGCACCACTCTGAAACAGTGAGTTAAACCTGGATTCAATCTATATTTTAGAGGATAACACCGGTTAGGTCAGGGTTAGGTCTGGTATTTGCCATCATCTGGCTCAAACATTCGCATTTTTCGCATACTTGTTGGCCAGATCCAGGGCGTTTTCCGGTTTTGATCACGTAGCAATGTAGCACCACTCTGAAACAGTGAGTTAAACCTGGATTCAATCTATATTTTAGAGGATAACACCGGTTAGGTCAGGGTTAGGTCTGGTATTTGCCATCATCTGGCTCAAACATTCGCATTTTTCGCATACTTGTTGGCCAGATCCTGGGCGATTTCTGGTTTGGATCACGTAGTAATGTGGTACCACACTGAAACAGTGAGTTAAACCTGGTTTCAATGGATATTTTAGAGAATAACACCGGTTAGGTCAGGGTTAGGTCTGGTATTTGCCATCATCTGGCTCATACTTTCGCATTTTTCGCATACTTGTTGGCCAGATCCTGGGCGTTTTCTGGTTTGGATCACGTAGTAATGTAGCACCGCTCTGAAACAGTGAGTTAAACCTGGATTCAATCCATGTTTTAGAGGATAACACCGGTTAGGTCAGGGGTAGGTCTGGTATTTGCCATCATCTGGCTCAAACATTCGCATTTTTCGCATACTTGTTGGCCAGATCCTGGGCGTTTTCCGGTTTTGATCACGTAGTAATGTAGCACCACTCTGAAACAGTGAGTTAAACCTGGATTCAATCTATATTTTAGAGGATAACACCGGTTAGGTCAGGGTTAGGTCTGGTATTTGCCATCATCTGGCTCAAACATTCGCATTTTTCGCATACTTGTTGGCCAGATCCAGGGCGTTTTCCGGTTTTGATCACGTAGCAATGTAGCACCACTCTGAAACAGTGAGTTAAACCTGGATTCAATCTATATTTTAGAGGATAACACCGGTTAGGTCAGGGTTAGGTCTGGTATTTGCCATCATCTGGCTCAAACATTCGCATTTTTCGCGTAATTGCTGGTCACATCCTGGGCGTTTTCTGGTTTGGATCACGTAGTAATGTAGCACCACTCTGAAACAGTGAGTTAAACCTGGATTCAATCTATATTTTAGAGGATAACACCGGTTAGGTCAGGGTTAGGTCTGGTATTTGCCATCATCAGGCTTATACTTTCGCCTTTTTCACCTACTTGATGGCCAGATCCTGGGCGTTTTCTGGGTTAGATCAGGTAGTAGTGAGGTACCACACTGAAACAGTGAGTTAAACCTGGTTTCAATGTATATTTTAGAGAATAACACCGGTTAGGTCAGGGTTAGGTCTGGTATTTGCCATCATCTGGCTCATACTTTCGCATTTTTCGCGTACTTGCTGGTCAGATCCTGGGCGTTTTCTGGTTTGAATCACGTAGTAATGTAGCACCACTCTGAAACAGTGAGTTAAACCTGGATTCAATCTATATTTTAGAGGATAACACCGGTTAGGTTTGGGTTAGGTCTGGTATTTGCCATTATCTGTCTCATACATTCGCATTTTTCGCATACTTGTTGGCCAGATCCTGGGCGATTTCTGGTTTGGATCACGTAGCAATGTAGCACCACTCTGAAACAGTGAGTTAAACCTGGATTCAATCTATATTTTAGAGGATAACACCGGTTAGGTTTGGGTTAGGTCTGGTATTTGCCATCATCTGGCTCATACTTTCGTATCTTTCGCATACTTGTTGGCCAGATCCTGGGCGTTTTCTGGTTTGGATCACGTAGTAATGTGGTACCACACTCAAACAGTGAGTTAAACCTGGACCCAATCTATATTTTAGAAGAATAATAACAGTTAGGTCAGCGTTAGGTCTGGTATTTGCCATCAACTGGCTCATACTTTCGCATTTTTCACCTACTTGCTGGCCAGATCCTGGGCGTTTTCTGGGTTCGATCACATAGTAATGTGGTGCCACACTGCAACAGTGAGCTAAAGCTGGATTCTATCTATATTTTACAGGATAACACCGGTTAGGTCAGGGTTAGGTCTGGTATTTGCCATCATCTGGCTCAAACATTCGCATTTTTCGCATACTTGTTGGCCAGATCCTGGGCGATTTCTGGTTTGGATCACGTAGTAATGTGGTACCACACTGAAACAGTGAGTTAAACCTGGTTTCAATGGATATTTTAGAGAATAACACCGGTTAGGTCAGGGTTAGGTCTGGTATTTGCCATCATCTAGCTCATACTTTCGCATTTTTCGCATACTTGTTGGCCAGATCCTGGGCGTTTTCTGGTTTGGATCACGTAGTAATGTAGCACCGCTCTGAAACAGTGAGTTAAACCTGGATTCAATCCATATTATAGAGGATAACACCGGTTAGGTCAGGGTTAGGTCTGGTATTTGCCATCATCTGGCTCGAACATTCGCATTTTTCGCATACTTGTTGGCCAGATCCTGGGCGTTTTCCGGTTTTGATCACGTAGTAATGTAGCACCACTCTGAAACAGTGAGTTAAACCTGGATTCAATCTATATTTTAGAGGATAACACCGGTTAGGTCAGGGTTAGGTCTGGTATTTGCCATCAACTGGCTCATTATTTCGCATTTTTCACTTATTTGTTGGCCAGATCCTGGGCGTTCTCTGGGTTGGATCACGTAGTAATGTGGTACCACACTGAAACAGTGAGTTAAACCTGGTTTCAATGTATATTTTAGAGAATAACACCGGTTAGGTCAGGGTTAGGTCTGGTATTTGCCATCATCTGGCTTATACTTTCGCCTTTTTCACCTACTTGTTGGCCAGATCCTGGGCGTTTTCTGGGTTAGATCAGGTAGTAGTGTGGTACCACACTGAAACAGTGAGTTAAACCTGGTTTCAATGTATATTTTAGAGAATAACACCGGTTAGGTCAGGGTTAGGTCTGGTGTTTGCCATCATCTGGCTCATACTTTCGCATTTTTCGCGTACTTGTTGGTCAGATCCTGGGCGTTTTCTGGTTTGGATCACGTAGTAATGTAGCACCACTCTGAAACAGTGAGTTAAACCTGGATTCAATCTATATTTTAGAGGATAACACCGGTTAGGTTTGGGTTAGGTCTGGTATTTGCCATTATCTGGCTCATACATTCGCATTTTTCGCATACTTGTTGGCCAGATCCTGGGCGTTTTCTGGTTTGGATCACGTAGTAATGTGGTACCACACTCAAACAGTGAGTTAAACCCGGATCCAATCTATATTTTAGAAGAATAACAACAGTTAGGTCAGCGTTAGGTCTGGTATTTGCCATCAACTGGCTCATACTTTCGCATTTTTCACCTACTTGTTGGCCAGATCCTGGGCGTTTTTTGCGTTGGATCACGTACTAATGTGGTACCACACTGAAACAGTGAGTTAAACCTGGATTCAATCTATATTTTAGAGGATAACACCGGTTAGGTTTGGGTTAGGTCTGATATTTGCCATCATCTGGCTCAAACATTCGCATTTTTCGCGTACTTGTTGGTCAGATCCTGGGCGTTTTCTGGTTTGGATCACGTAGTAATGTAGCACCACTCTGAAACAGTGAGTTAAACCTGGATTCAATCTATATTTTAGAGGATAACACCGGTTAGGTTTGGGTTAGGTCTGGTATTTGCCATTATCTGGCTCATACATTCGCATTTTTCGCATACTTGTTGGCCAGATCCAGGGCGTTTTCTGGTTTGGATCACGTAGTAATGTAGCACCACTCTGAAACAGTGAGTAAAACCTGGATTCAATCTATATTTTAGAGGATAACACCGGTTAGGTGTGGGTTAGGTCTGATATTTGCCATCATCTGGCTCAAACATTCGCATTTTTCGCATACTTGTTGGCCAGATCCTGGGCGTTTTCTGGTTTGGATCATGTAGTAATGTGGTACCACACTCAAACAGTGAGTTAAACCTGGATCCAATGTATATTTTAGAAGAATAATAACAGTTAGGTCAGCGTTAGGTCTGGTATTTGCCATCAACTGGCTCATACTTTCGCATTTTTCACCTACTTGTTGGCCAGATCCTGGGCCTTTTCTGGTTTGGGTCACGTAGTAATGTGGTGCCACACTGCAACAGTGAGTTAAAGCTGCATTCTATCTATATTTTACAGGATAACACCGGTTAGGTCAGGGTTAGGTCTGGTATTTGCCATCATCTGGCTCATACTTTCGCATTTTTCGCATACTTGTTGGCCAGATCCTGGGCGCTTTCTGGTTTGGATCACGTAGTAATGTAGCACCACTCAGAAACAGTGAGTTAAACCTGGATTCAATCTATATTTTACAGGATAACACCGGTTAGGTCAGGGTTAGGCCTGGTATTTGCCATCATCTGGCTCATGCTTTCGCATTTTTCGCATACTTGTTGGCCAGAACCTGGGCGTTCTCTGGCTTGGATCACGTAGTAATGTGGTACCACACTGAAACAGTGAGTTAAACCTGGATTCAATCTATATTTTAGAGGATAACACCGGTTAGGTTTGGGTTAGGTCTGGTATTTGCCATCATCTGGCTCATACGTTCGCATTTTTCGCATACTTGTTGGCCAGATCCAGGGCGTTTTCTGGTTTGGATCACGTAGTAATGTAGCACCACTCTGAAACAGTGAGTAAAACCTGGATTCAATCTATATTTTAGAGGATAACACCGGTTAGGTGAGGGTTAGGTCTGATATTTGCCATCATCTGGCTCAAACATTCGCATTATTCGCATACTTGTTGGCCAGATCCTGGGCGTTTTCTGGTTTGGATCATGTAGTAATGTGGTACCACACTCAAACAGTGAGTTAAACCTGGATCCAATCTATATTTTAGAAGAATAATAACAGTTAGGTCAGCGTTAGGTCTGGTATTTGCAATCAACTGGCTCATACTTTCGCATTTTTCACCTACTTGTTGGCCAGATCCTGGGCGTTTTCTGGTTTGGGTCACGTAGTAATGTGGTGCCACACTGCAACAGTGAGTTAAAGCTGCATTCTATCTATATTTTACAGGATAACACCGGTTAGGTCAGGGTTAGGTCTGGTATTTGCCATAATCTGGCTCATACTTTCGCATTTTTCGCATACTTGTTGGCCAAATCCTGGCCGCTTTCTGGTTTGGATCACGTAGTAATGTAGCACCACTCAGAAACAGTGAGTTAAACCTGGATTCAATCTATATTTTAGAGGATAACACCGGTTAGGTCAGGGTTAGGCCTGGTATTTGCCATCATCTGGCTCATGCTTTCGCATTTTTCGCATACTTGTTGGCCAGAACCTGGGCGTTCTCTGGCTTGGATCACGTAGTAATGTGGTACCACACTGAAACAGTGAGTTAAACCTGGATTCAATCTATATTTTAGAGAATAACACCGGTTAGGTTTGGGTTAGGTCTGGTATTTGCCATCATCTGGCTCATACGTTCGCATTTTTCGCACACTTGTTGGCCAGATCCAGGGCGTTTTGTGGTTTGGATCACGTAGTAATGTAGCACCACTCTGAAACAGTGAGTTGAACCTGGATTCAATCTATATTTTAGAGGATAACACCGGTTAGGTTAGGGTTAGGTCTGGTATTTGCCATCATCTGGCTCAAACATTCGCATTTTTCGCATACTTTTTGGCCAGATCCTGGGCGTTTTCTGGTTTGGATCACGTAGTAATGTAGCACCACTCAGAAACAGTGAGTTAAACCTGGATTCAGTCTACATTTTAGAAGATAACACCGGTTAGGTCAGGGTTAGGCCTGGTATTTGCCATCATCTGGCCCATGCTTTCGCATTTTTCGCATACTTGTTGGCCAGAACCTGGGCGTTCTCTGGCTTGGATCACGTAGTAATGTGGTTCCACACTGCAACAGTGAGTTAAACCTGGATTCAATCTATATTTTAGAGGATAACACCGATTAGGATTGGGTTAGGTCTGGTATTTGCCATCATCTGGCTCATACTTTCGTATCTTTCGCATACTTGTTGGCCAGATCCTGGGCGTTTTCTGGTTTGGATCACGTAGTAATGTGGTACCACACTCAAACAGTGAGTTAAACCTGGACCCAATCTATATTTTAGAAGAATAATAACAGTTAGGTCAGCGTTAGGTCTGGTATTTGCCATCAACTGGCTCATACTTTCGCATTTTTCACCTACTTGTTGGCCAGATCCTGGGCGTTTTCTGGGTTCGATCACATAGTAATGTGGTGCCACACTGCAACAGTGAGCTAAAGCTGGATTCTATCTATATTTTTCAGGATAACACCGGTTAGGTCAGGGTTAGGTCTGGTATTTGCCATCATCTGGCTCAAACATTCGCATTTTTCGCATACTTGTTGGCCAGATCCAGGGCGTTTTCCGGTTTTGATCACGTAGCAATGTAGCACCACTCTGAAACAGTGAGTTAAACCTGGATTCAATCTATATTTTAGAGGATAACACCGGTTAGGTCAGGGTTAGGTCTGGTATTTGCCATCATCTGGCTCAAACATTCGCATTTTTCGCATACTTGTTGGCCAGATCCTGGGCGATTTCTGGTTTGGATCACGTAGTAATGTGGTACCACACTGAAACAGTGAGTTAAACCTGGTTTCAATGGATATTTTAGAGAATAACACCGGTTAGGTCAGGGTTAGGTCTGGTATTTGCCATCATCTGGCTCATACTTTCGCATTTTTCGCATACTTGTTGGCCAGATCCTGGGCGTTTTCTGGTTTGGATCACGTAGTAATGTAGCACCGCTCTGAAACAGTGAGTTAAACCTGGATTCAATCCATATTTTAGAGGATAACACCGGTTAGGTCAGGGTTAGGTCTGGTATTTGCCATCATCTGGCTCAAACATTCGCATTTTTCGCATACTTGTTGGCCAGATCCTGGGCGTTTTCCGGTTTTGATCACGTAGTAATGTAGCACCACTCTGAAACAGTGAGTTAAACCTGGATTCAATCTATATTTTAGAGGATAACACCGGTTAGGTCAGGGTTAGGTCTGGTATTTGCCATCAACTGGCTCATTATTTCGCATTTTTCACTTATTTGTTGGCCAGATCCTGGGCGTTCTCTGGGTTGGATCACGTGGTAATGTGGTACCACACTGAAACAGTGAGTTAAACCTGGTTTCAATGTATATTTTAGAGAATAACACCGGTTAGGTCAGGGTTAGGTCTGGTATTTGCCATCATCTGGCTTATACTTTCGCCTTTTTCACCTACTTGTTGGCCAGATCCTGGGCGTTTTCTGGGTTAGATCAGGTAGTAGTGTTGTACCACACTGAAACAGTGAGTTAAACCTGGTTTCAATGTATATTTTAGAGAATAACACCGGTTAGGTCAGGGTTAGGTCTGGTATTTGCCATCATCTGGTTCATACGTTCGCATTTTTCGCGTACTTGTTGGTCAGATCCTGGGCGTTTTCTGGTTTGGATCACGTAGTAATGTAGCACCACTCTGAAACAGTGAGTTAAACCTGGATTCAATCTATATTTTAGAGGATAACACCGGTTAGGTTTGGGTTAGGTCTGGTATTTGCCATTATCTGGCTCATACTTTCGCATTTTTCGCGTACTTGTTGGTCAGAGCCTGGGCGTTTTCTGGTTTGGATCACGTAGTAATGTAGCACCACTCTGAAACAGTGAGTTAAACCTGGATTCAATATATATTTTAGAGGATAACACCGGTTAGGTTTGGGTTAGGTCTGGCATTTGCCATTATCTGGCTCATACATTCGCATTTTTCGCATACTTGTTGGCCAGATCCTGGGCGTTTTCAGGTTTGGATCACGTAGTAATTTGGTACCACACTGAAACAGTGAGTTTATCTTGGATACAATCTATATTTTAGAGGATAACACCGGTTAGGTTTGGGTTAGGTCTGGTATTTGCCATTATCTGGCTCATACTGTCGCATTTTTCGCATACTTTTTGGCCAGATCCTGGGCGTTTTCTGGTTTGGATCACGTAGTAATTTGGTACCACACTGAAACAGTGAGTTTATCTTGGATACAATCTATATTTTAGAGGATATCACCGGTTAGGTCAGGGTTGGGTCTGGTATTTGCCATCATCTGGCTCATACTGTCGCATTTTTCGGATACTTGTTGGCCAGATCCTGGGCGCTTTCTGGTTTGGATCACGTAGTAATTTGGTGCCACACTGAAACAGTGAGTTTATCTTGGATACAATCTATATTTTAGAGGATATCACCGGTTAGGTCAGGGTTAGGTCTGGTATTTGCCATCATCTGGCTCATACTGTCGCATTTTTCGCATACTTGTTGGCCAGATCCTGGGCGTTTTCTGGTTTGGATCACGTAGTAATTTGGTACCACACTGAAACAGTGAGTTTATCTTGCATACAATCTATATTTTAGAGGATATCACCGGTTAGGTCAGGGTTGGGTCTGGTATTTGCCATCATCTGGCTCATGCTTTCGCATTTTTCGCATACTTGTTGGCCAGAACCTGGGCGTTCTCTGGCTTGGATCATGTAGTAATGTGGTACCACACTGAAACAGTGAGTTAAACCTGGATTCAATCTATATTTTAGAGGATAACACCGGTTAGGTTAGGGTTAGGTCTGGTATTTGCCATCATCTGGCTCAAACATTCGCATTTTTCGCATACTTTTTGGCCAGATCCTGGGCGTTTTCTGGTTTGGATCACGTAGTAATGTAGCACCACTCAGAAACAGTGAGTTAAACCTGGATTCAATCTATATTTTAGAGGATAACACCGGTTAGGTTTGGGTTAGGTCTGGTATTTGCCATCATCTGGCTCATACGTTCGCATTTTTCGCATACTTGTTGGCCAGATCCAGGGCGTTTTCTGGTTTGGATCACGTAGTAATGTAGCACCACTCTGAAACAGTGAGTTAAACCTGGATTCAATCTATATTTTAGAGGATAACACCGGTTAGGTTAGGGTTAGGTCTGGTATTTGCCATCATCTGGCTCAAACATTCGCATTTTTCGCATACTTTTTGGCCAGATCCTGGGCGTTTTCTGGTTTGGATCACGTAGTAATGTAGCACCACTCAGAAACAGTGAGTTAAACCTGGATTCAATCTATATTTTAGAGGATAACACCGGTTAGGTCAGGGTTAGGCCTGGTATTTGCCATCATCTGGCTCATACTTTCGCATTTTTCGCATACTTTTTGGCCAGATCCTGGGCGTTTTCTGGTTTCGATCACGTTGTAATGTGGTACCACACTGAAACAGTGAGTAAATCTGGATTCAATCTATATTTTGGAGGATAACACCGGTTAGGTTTGGGTTAGGTCTGGTATTTGCCATTATCTGGCTCATACATTCGCATTTTTCGCATACTTGTTGGCCAGATCCTGGGCGTTTTCTGCTTTGGATCACGTAGTAATGTGGTACCACACTCAAACAGTGAGTTAAACCCGGATCCAATCTATATTTTAGAGGAATAACAACAGTTAGGTCAGCGTTAGGTCTGGTATTTGCCATCAACTGGCTCATACTTTTGCATTTTTCACCTACTTGTTGGCCAGATCCTGGGCGTTTTCTGGGTTGGATCACGTAGTAATTTGGTACCACACTGAAACAGTGAGTTTATCTTGGATACAATCTATATTTTAGAGGATATCACCGGTTAGGTCAGGGTTCGGTCTGGTATTTGCCATTATCTGGCTCATACTGTCGCATTTTTCGCATACTTTTTGGCCAGATCCTGGGCGTTTTCTGGTTTGGATCACGTAGTAATTTGGTACCACACTGAAACAGTGAGTTTATCTTGGATACAATCTATATTTTAGAGGATATCACCGGTTAGGTCAGGGTTGGGTCTGGTATTTGCCATCATCTGGCTCATACTGTCGCATTTTTCGCATACTTGTTGGCCCGATCCTGGGCGTTTTCTGGTTTGGCTTACGTAGTGATGTGGTACCATACCGCACCAGTGAGTTAAACCTGAATTCAATCTATATTTTAGAGGATAACACCGGTTAGGTCAGGGTTAGGTCTGGTATTTGCCATCATCTGGCCCATACTTTCGCATTTTTCGCATACTTGTTGGCCAGATCCTGGGCGTGTTCTGGGTTGGATCAGGTAGTAGTGTTGTACCACACTGAAACAGTGAGTTAAACCTGGATTCAATCTATATTTTAGAGGATAACACCGGTTAGGTCAGGGTTAGGCCTGGTATTTGCCATCATCTGGCTCATACTTTCGCATTTTTCGCATACTTGTTGGCCAGATCCTGGGCGTTTTCTGGGTTGGATCAGGTAGTAGTGTGGTACCACACTGAAACAGTGAGTTAAACCTGGATTCAATCTATATTTTAGAGGATAACACCGGTTAGGTCAGGGTTAGGCCTGCTATTTGCCATCATCTGGCTCATACTTTCGCATTTTTCGCATACTTGTTGGCCAGATCCTGGGCGTTTTCTGGGTTGGATCAGGTAGTAGTGTGGTACCACACTGAAACAGTGAGTTAAACCTGGATCCAATCTATATTTTAGAAGAATAATAACAGTTAGGTCAGCGTTAGGTCTGGTATTTGCCATCAACTGGCTCATACTTTCGCATTTTTCACCTACTTGTTGGCCAGATCCTGGGCGTTTTCTGGGTTCGATCACATAGTAATGTGGTGCCACACTGCAACAGTGAGCTAAAGCTGGATTCTATCTATATTTTACAGCATAACACCGGTTAGGTCAGGGTTAGGTCTGGTATTTGCCATCATCTGGCTCAAACATTCGCATTTTTCGCATACTTGTTGGCCAGATCCAGGGCGTTTTCCGGTTTTGATCACGTAGCAATGTAGCACCACTCTGAAACAGTGAGTTAAACCTGGATTCAATCTATATTTTAGAGGATAACACCGGTTAGGTCAGGGTTAGGTCTGGTATTTGCCATCATCTGGCTCAAACATTCGCATTTTTCGCATACTTGTTGGCCAGATCCTGGGCGATTTCTGGTTTGGATCACGTAGTAATGTGGTACCACACTGAAACAGTGAGTTAAAGCTGGTTTCAATGGATATTTTAGAGAATAACACCGGTTAGGTCAGGGTTAGGTCTGGTATTTGCCATCATCTGGCTCATACTTTCGCATTTTTCGCATACTTGTTGGCCAGATCCTGGGCGTTTTCTGGTTTGGATCACGTAGTAATGTAGCACCGCTCTGAAACAGTGAGTTAAACCTGGATTCAATCCATATTTTAGAGGATAACACCGGTTAGGTCAGGGTTAGGTCTGGTATTTGCCATCATCTGGCTCAAACATTCGCATTTTTCGCATACTTGTTGGCCAGATCCTGGGCGTTTTCCGGTTTTGATCACGTAGTAATGTAGCACCACTCTGAAACAGTGAGTTAAACCTGGATTCAATCTATATTTTAGAGGATAACACCGGTTAGGTCAGGGTTAGGTCTGGTATTTGCCATCAACTGGCTCATACTTTCGCATTTTTCACCTACTTGTTGGCCAGATCCTGGGCTTTTTTTGCGTTGGATCACGTACTAATGTGGTACCACACTGAAACAGTGAGTTAAACCTGGATTCAATCCATATTTTAGAGGATAACACCGGTTAGGTTTGGGTTAGGTCTGGTATTTGCCATCATCTGGCTCATACGTTCGCATTTTTCGCATACTTGTTGGCCAGATCCAGGGCGTTTTCTGGGTTGGATCACGTAGTAATGTGGTACCACACTGAAACAGTGAGTTAAACCTGGTTTCAATGTATATTTTAGAGAATAACACCGGTTAGGTCAGGGTTAGGTCTGGTATTTGCCATCATCTGGCTTATACTTTCGCCTTTTTCACCTACTTGTTGGCCAGATCCTGGGCGTTTTCTGGGTTAGATCAGGTAGTAGTGTGGTACCACACTGAAACAGTGAGTTAAACCTGGTTTCAATGTATATTTTAGAGAATAACACCGGTTGGGTCAGGGTTAGGTCTGGTATTTGCCATCATCTGGCTCATACTTTCGCATTTTTCGCGTACTTGTTGGTCAGATCCTGGGCGTTTTCTGGTTTGGATCACGTAGTAATGTAGCACCACTCTGAAACAGTGAGTTAAACCTGGATTCAATCTATATTTTAGAGGATAACACCGGTTAGGTTTGGGTTAGGTCTGGTATTTGCCATTATCTGGCTCATACATTCGCATTTTTCGCATACTTGTTGGCCAGATCCTGGGCGTTTTCTGGTTTGGATCACGTAGTAATGTGGTACCACACTCAAACAGTGAGTTAAACCCGGATCCAATCTATATTTTAGAAGAATAACAACAGTTAGGTCAGCGTTAGGTCTGGTATTTGTCATCAACTGGCTCATACCTTCGCATTTTTCACCTACTTGTTGGCCAGATCCTGGGCGTTTTCTGGTTTGGATCACGTAGTAATGTAGCACCGCTCTGAAACAGTGAGTTAAACCTGGATTCAATCCATATTTTAGAGGATAACACCGGTTAGGTCAGGGTTAGGTCTGGTATTTGCCATCATCTGGCTCAAACATTCGCATTTTTCGCATACTTGTTGGCCAGATCCTGGGCGTTTTCCGGTTTTGATCACGTAGTAATGTAGCACCACTCTGAAACAGTGAGTTAAACCTGGATTCAATCTATATTTTAGAGGATAACACCGGTTAGGTCAGGGTTAGGTCTGGTATTTGCCATCAACTGGCTCATACTTTCGCATTTTTCACCTACTTGTTGGCCAGATCCTGGGCGTTTTTTGCGTTGGATCACGTACTAATGTGGTACCACACTGAAACAGTGAGTTAAACCTGGATTCAATCCATATTTTAGAGGATAACACCGGTTAGGTTTGGGTTAGGTCTGGTATTTGCCATCAACTGGCTCATACTTTCGCATTTTTCACCTACTTGTTGGCCAGATCCTGGGCGTTTTTTGCGTTGGATCACGTACTAATGTGGTACCACACTGAAACAGTGAGTTAAACCTGGATTCAATCCATATTTTAGAGGATAACACCGGTTAGGTTTGGGTTAGGTCTGGTATTTGCCATCATCTGGCTCATACGTTCGCATTTTTCGCATACTTGTTGGCCAGATCCAGGGCGTTTTCTGGGTTGGATCACGTAGTAATGTGGTACCACACTGAAACAGTGAGTTAAACCTGGTTTCAATGTATATTTTAGAGAATAACACCGGTTAGGTCAGGGTTAGGTCTGATATTTGCCATCATCTGGCTCAAACATTCGCATTTTTCGCATACTTGTTGGCCAGATCCTGGGCGTTTTCTGGTTTGGATCACGTAGTAATGTTGTACCACACAGAGACAGTGAGTTAAACCTGGATTCAATCTCTATTTTAGAGGATAACACCGGTAGGGCAGGGTTAGGTCTGGTATTTGCCATCATCTGGCTTATACTTTCGCCTTTTTCACCTACTTGTTGGCCAGATCCTGGGCGTTTTCTGGGTTAGATCAGGTAGTAGTGTGGTACCACACTGAAACAGTGAGTTAAACCTGGTTTCAATGTATATTTTAGAGAATAACACCGGTTGGGTCAGGGTTAGGTCTGGTATTTGCCATCATCTGGCTCATACTTTCGCATTTTTCGCGTACTTGTTGGTCAGATCCTGGGCGTTTTCTGGTTTGGATCACGTAGTAATGTAGCACCACTCTGAAACAGTGAGTTAAACCTGGATTCAATCTATATTTTAGAGGATAACACCGGTTAGGTTTGGGTTAGGTCTGGTATTTGCCATTATCTGGCTCATACATTCGCATTTTTCGCATACTTGTTGGCCAGATCCTGGGCGTTTTCTGGTTTGGATCACGTAGTAATGTGGTACCACACTCAAACAGTGAGTTAAACCCGGATCCAATCTATATTTTAGAAGAATAACAACAGTTTGGTCAGCGTTAGGTCTGGTATTTGCCATCAACTGGCTCATACCTTCGCATTTTTCACCTACTTGTTGGCCAGATCCTGGGCGTTTTTTGCGTTGGATCACGTACTAATGTGGTACCACACTGAAACAGTGAGTTAAACCTGGATTCAATCCATATTTTAGAGGATAACACCGGTTAGGTTTGGGTTAGGTCTGGTATTTGCCATCATCTGGCTCATACGTTCGCATTTTTCGCATACTTGTTGGCCAGATCCAGGGTGTTTTCTGGTTTGGATCACGTAGTAATGTAGCACCACTCTGAAACAGTGAGTAAAACCTGGATTCAATCTATATTTTAGAGGATAACACCGGTTAGGTGAGGGTTAGGTCTGATATTTGCCATCATCTGGCTCAAACATTCGCATTTTTCGCATACTTGTTGGCCAGATCCTGGGCGTTTTCTGGTTTGGATCATGTAGTAATGTGGTACCACACTCAAACAGTGAGTTAAACCTGGATCCAATCTATATTTTAGAAGAATAATAACAGTTAGGTCAGCGTTAGGTCTGGTATTTGCCATCAACTGGCTCATACTTTCGCATTTTTCACCTACTTGTTGGCCAGATCCTGGGCGTTTTCTGGTTTGGATCACGTAGTAATGTAGCACCACTCAGAAACAGTGAGTTAAACCTGGATTCAATCTATATTTTAGAGGATATCACCGGTTAGGTCACGGTTAGGCCTGGTATTTGCCATCATCTGGCTCATACTTTCGCATTTTTCGCATACTTTTTGGCCAGATCCTGGGCGTTTTCTGGTTTGGATCACGTTGTAATGTGGTACCACACTGAAACAGTGAGTAAATCTGGATTCAATCTATATTTTGGAGGATAACACCGGTTAGGTTTGGGTTAGGTCTGGTATTTGCCATTATCTGGCTCATACATTCGCATTTTTCGCATACTTGTTGGCCAGATCCTGGGCGTTTTCTGCTTTGGATCACGTAGTAATGTGGTACCACACTCAAACAGTGAGTTAAACCCGGATCCAATCATTATTTTAGAGGAATAACAACAGTTAGGTCAGCGTTAGGTCTGGTATTTGCCATCAACTGGCTCATACTTTTGCATTTTTCACCTACTTGTTGGCCAGATCCTGGGCGTTTTCTGGGTTGGATCACGTAGTAATTTGGTACCACACTGAAACAGTGAGTTTATCTTGGATACAATCTATATTTTAGAGGATATCACCGGTTAGGTCAGGGTTCGGTCTGGTATTTGCCATTATCTGGCTCATACTGTCGCATTTTTCGCATACTTTTTGGCCAGATCCTGGGCGTTTTCTGGTTTGGATCACGTAGTAATTTGGTACCACACTGAAACAGTGAGTTTATCTTGGATACAATCTATATTTTAGAGGATATCACCGGTTAGGTCAGGGTTGGGTCTGGTATTTGCCATCATCTGGCTCATACTGTCGCATTTTTCGCATACTTGTTGGCCAGATCCTGGGCGTTTTCTGGTTTGGCTTACGTAGTGATGTGGTACCATACTGCAACAGTGAGTTAAACCTGAATTCAATCTATATTTTAGAGGATAACACCGGTTAGGTCAGGGTTAGGTCTGGTATTTGCCATCATCTGGCCCATACTTTCGCATTTTTCGCATACTTGTTGGCCAGATCCTGGGCGTTTTCTGGGTTGGATCAGGTAGTAGTGTTGTACCACACTGAAACAGTGAGTTAAACCTGGATTCAATCTATATTTTAGAGGATAACACCGGTTAGGTCAGGGTTAGGCCTGGTATTTGCCATCATCTGGCTCATACTTTCGCATTTTTCGCATACTTGTTGGCCAGATCCTGGGCGTTTTCTGGGTTGGATCAGGTAGTAGTGTGGTACCACACTGAAACAGTGAGTTAAACCTGGATTCAATCTATATTTTAGAGGATAACACCGGTTAGGTCAGGGTTAGGCCTGCTATTTGCCATCATCTGGCTCATACTTTCGCATTTTTCGCATACTTGTTGGCCAGATCCTGGGCGTTTTCTGGGTTGGATCAGGTAGTAGTGTGGTACCACACTGAAACAGTGAGTTAAACCTGGATTCAATCTATATTTTAGAGGATAACACCGGTTAGGTCAGGGTTAGGCCTGCTATTTGCCATCATCTGGCTCATACTTTCGCATTTTTCGCATACTTGTTGGCCAGATCCTGGGCGTTTTCTGGGTTGGATCAGGTAGTAGTGTGGTACCACTCTGAAACAGTGAGTTAAACCTGGATTCAATCTATATTTTAGAGGATAACACCGGTTAGGTCAGGGTTAGGTCTGGTATTTGCCATCATCTGGCTCAAACATTCGCATTTTTCGCATACTTGTTGGCCAGATCCTGGGCGATTTCTGGTTTGGATCACGTAGTAATGTGGTACCACACTGAAACAGTGAGTTAAACCTGGTTTCAATGGATATTTTAGAGAATAACACCGATTAGGTCAGGGTTAGGTCTGGTATTTGCCATCATCTGGCTCATACTTTCGCATTTTTCGCATACTTGTTGGCCAGATCCTGGGCGTTTTCTGGTTTGGATCACGTAGTAATGTAGCACCGCTCTGAAACAGTGAGTTAAACCTGGATTCAATCCATATTTTAGAGGATAACACCGGTTAGGTCAGGGTTAGGTCTGGTATTTGCCATCATCTGGCTCAAACATTCGCATTTTTCGCATACTTGTTGGCCAGATCCTGGGCGTTTTCCGGTTTTGATCACGTAGTAATGTGGTACCACACTGAAACAGTGAGTTAAACCTGGTTTCAATGTATATTTTAGAGAATAACACCGGTTAGGCCAGGGTTAGGTCTGGTATTTGCCATCATCTGGCTTATACTTTCGCCTTTTTCACCTACTTGTTGGCCAGATCCTGGGCGTTTTCTGGGTTAGATCACGTAGTAATGTAGCACCACTCTGAAACAGTGAGTTAAACCTGGATTCAATCTATATTTTAGAGGATAACACCGGTTAGGTGAGGGTTAGGTCTGATATTTGCCATCATCTGGCTCAAACATTCGCATTTTTCGCATACTTGTTGACCAGATCCTGGGCGTTTTTTGCGTTGGATCACGTACTAATGTGGTACCACACTGAAACAGTGAGTTAAACCTGGATTCAATCCATATTTTAGAGGATAACACCGGTTAGGTTTGGGTTAGGTCTGGTATTTGCCATCATCTGGCTCATACGTTCGCATTTTTCGCATACTTGTTGGCCAGATCCAGGGCGTTTTCTGGTTTGGATCACGTAGTAATGTAGCACCACTCTGAAACAGTGAGTAAAACCTGGATTCAATCTATATTTTAGAGGATAACACCGGTTAGGTGAAGGTTAGGTCTGATATTTGCCATCATCTGGCTCAAACATTCGCATTTTTCGCATACTTGTTGGCCAGATCCTGGGCGTTTTCTGGTTTGGATCATGTAGTAATGTGGTACCACACTCAAACAGTGAGTTAAACCTGGATCCAATCTATATTTTAGAAGAATAATAACAGTTAGGTCAGCGTTAGGTCTGGTATTTGCCATCAACTGGCTCATACTTTCGCATTTTTCACCTACTTGTTGGCCAGATCCTGGGCGTTTTCTGGTTTGGGTCACGTAGTAATGTGGTGCCACACTGCAACAGTGAGTTAAAGCTGCATTCTATCTATATTTTACAGGATAACACCGGTTAGGTCAGGGTTAGGTCTGGTATTTGCCATCATCTGGCTCATACTTTCGCATTTTTCGCATACTTGTTGGCCAGATCCTGGGCGCTTTCTGGTTTGGATCACGTAGTAATTTGGTGCCACACTGAAACAGTGAGTTTATCTTGGATACAATCTATATTTTAGAGGATATCACCGGTTAGGTCAGGGTTAGGTCTGGTATTTGCCATCATCTGGCTCATACTTTTGCATTTTTCACCTACTAGTTGGCCAGATCCTGGGCGTTTTCTGGGTTGGATCACGTAGTAATTTGGTACCACACTGAAACAGTGAATTTATCTTGGATACAATCTATATTTTAGAGGATATCACCGGTTAGGTCAGGGTTAGGTCTGGTATTTGCCATCATCTGGCTCATACTGTCGCATTTTTCGCATACTTTTTGGCCAGATCCTGGGCGTTTTCTGGTTTGGATCACGTAGTAATTTGGTACCACACTGAAACAGTGAGTTTATCTTGGATACAATCTATATTTTAGAGGATATCACCGGTTAGGTCAGGGTTAGGTCTGGTATTTGCCATCATCTGGCTCATACTGTCGCATTTTTCGCATACTTCTTGGCCAGATCCTGGGCGTTTTCTGGTTTGGATCACGTAGTAATTTGGTACCACACTGACACAGTGAGTTTATCTTGCATACAATCTATATTTTAGAGGATATCACCGGTTAGGTCAGGGTTGGGTCTGGTATTTGCCATCATCTGGCTCATGCTTTCGCATTTTTCGCATACTTGTTGGCCAGAACCTGGGCGTTCTCTGGCTTGGATCATGTAGTAATGTGGTACCACACTGAAACAGTGAGTTAAACCTGGATTCAATCTATATTTTAGAGGATAACACCGGTTAGGTTAGGGTTAGGTCTGGAATTTGCCATCATCTGGCTCAAACATTCGCATTTTTCGCATACTTTTTGGCCAGATCCTGGGCGTTTTCTGGTTTGGATCACGTAGTATTGTAGCACCACTCAGAAACAGTGAGTTAAACCTGGATTCAATCTATATTTTAGAGGATAACACCGGTTAGGTTTGGGTTAGGTCTGGTATTTGCCATCATCTGGCTCATACGTTCGCATTTTTCGCATACTTGTTGGCCAGATCCAGGGCGTTTTCTGGTTTGGATCACGTAGTAATGTAGCACCACTCTGAAACAGTGAGTTAAACCTGGATTCAATCTATATTTTAGAGGATAACACCGGCTAGGTTAGGGTTAGGTCTGGTATTTGCCATCATCTGGCTCAAACATTCGCATTTTTCGCATACTTTTTGGCCAGATCCTGGGCGTTTTCTGGTTTGGATCACGTAGTAATGTAGCACCACTCAGAAACAGTGAGTTAAACCTGGATTCAATCTATATTTTAGAGGATAACACCGGTTAGGTCAGGGTTAGGCCTGGTATTTGCCATCATCTGGCTCATGCTTTCGCATTTTTCGCATACTTGTTGGCCAGAACCTGGGCGTTCTCTGGCTTGGATCACGTTGTAATGTGGTACCACACTGAAACAGTGAGTAAATCTGGATTCAATCTATATTTTGGAGGATAACACCGGTTAGGTTTGGGTTAGGTCTGGTATTTGCCATTATCTGGCTCATACATTCGCATTTTTCGCATACTTGTTGGCCAGATCCTGGGCGTTTTCTGCTTTGGATCACGTAGTAATGTGGTACCACACTCAAACAGTGAGTTAAACCCGGATCCAATCTATATTTTAGAGGAATAACAACAGTTAGGTCAGCGTTAGGTCTGGTATTTGCCATCAACTGGCTCATACTTTTGCATTTTTCACCTACTTGTTGGCCAGATCCTGGGCGTTTTCTGGGTTGGATCACGTAGTAATTTGGTACCACACTGAAACAGTGAGTTTATCTTGGATACAATCTATATTTTAGAGGATATCACCGGTTAGGTCAGGGTTGGGTCTGGTATTTGCCATCATCTGGCTCATACTGTCGCATTTTTCGCATACTTTTTGGCCAGATCCTGGGCGTTTTCTGGTTTGGATCACGTAGTAATTTGGAACCACACTGAAACAGTGAGTTTATCTTGGATACAATCTATATTTTAGAGGATATCACCGGTTAGGTCAGGGTTGGGTCTGGTATTTGCCATCATCTGGCTCATACTGTCGCATTTTTCGCATACTTGTTGGCCAGATCCTGGGCGTTTTCTGGGTTGGATCAGGTAGTAGTGTTGTACCACACTGAAACAGTGAGTTAAACCTGGATTCAATCTATATTTTAGAGGATAACACCGGTTAGGTCAGGGTTAGGCCTGCTATTTGCCATCATCTGGCTCATACTTTCGCATTTTTCGCATACTTTTTGGCCAGATCCTGGGCGTTTTCTGGTTTGGATCACGTAGTAATTTGGTACCACACTGAAACAGTGAGTTTATCTTGGATACAATCTATATTTTAGAGGATATCACCGGTTAGGTCAGGGTTCGGTCTGGTATTTGCCATTATCTGGCTCATACTGTCGCATTTTTCGCATACTTTTTGGCCAGATCCTGGGCGTTTTCTGGTTTGGATCACGTAGTAATTTGGTACCACACTGAAACAGTGAGTTTATCTTGGATACAATCTATATTTTAGAGGATATCACCGGTTAGGTCAGGGTTGGGTCTGGTATTTGCCATCATCTGGCTCATACTGTCGCATTTTTCGCATACTTGTTGGCCAGATCCTGGGCGTTTTCTGGTTTGGCTTACGTAGTGATGTGGTACCATACTGCAACAGTGAGTTAAACCTGAATTCAATCTATATTTTAGAGGATAACACCGGTTAGGTCAGGGTTAGGTCTGGTATTTGCCATCATCTGGCCCATACTTTCGCATTTTTCGCATACTTGTTGGCCAGATCCTGGGCGTTTTCCGGTTTTGATCACGTAGCAATGTAGCACCACTCTGAAACAGTGAGTTAAACCTGGATTCAATCTATATTTTAGAGGATAACACCGGTTAGGTCAGGGTTAGGTCTGGTATTTGCCATCATCTGGCTCAAACATTCGCATTTTTCGCATACTTGTTGGCCAGATCCTGGGCGATTTCTGGTTTGGATCACGTAGTAATGTGGTACCACACTGAAACAGTGAGTTAAAGCTGGTTTCAATGGATATTTTAGAGAATAACACCGGTTAGGTCAGGGTTAGGTCTGGCATTTGCCATCATCTGGCTCATTATTTCGCATTTTTCACTTATTTGTTGGCCAGATCCTGGGCATTGTCTGGGTTGGATCACGTAGTAATGTGGTACCACACTGAAACAGTGAGTTAAACCTGGTTTCAATGTATATTTTAGAGAATAACACCGGTTAGGTCAGGGTTAGGTCTGGTATTTGCCATCATCTGGCTTATACTTTCGCCTTTTTCACCTACTTGTTGGCCAGATCCTGGGCGTTTTCTGGGTTAGATCAGGTAGTAGTGTGGTACCACACTGAAACAGTGAGTTAAACCTGGTTTCAATGTATATTTTAGAGAATAACACCGGTTAGGTCAGGGTTAGGTCTGGTATTTGCCATCATCTGGCTCATACTTTCGCATTTTTCGCGTACTTGTTGGTCAGATCCTGGGCGTTTTCTGGTTTGGATCACGTAGTAATGTAGCACCACTCTGAAACAGTGAGTTAAACCTGGATTCAATCTATATTTTAGAGGATAACACCGGTTAGGTTTGGGTTAGGTCTGGTATTTGCCATTATCTGGCTCATACATTCGCATTTTTCGCATACTTGTTGGCCAGATCCTGGGCGTTTTCTGGTTTGGATCACGTAGTAATGTGGTACCACACTCAAACAGTGAGTTAAACCCGGATCCAATCTATATTTTAGAAGAATAACAACAGTTAGGTCAGCGTTAGGTCTGGTATTTGCCATCAACTGGCTCATACTTTCGCATTTTTCACCTACTTGTTGGCCAGATCCTGGGCGTTTTTTGCGTTGGATCACGTACTAATGTGGTACCACACTGAAACAGTGAGTTAAACCTGGATTCAATCCATATTTTAGAGGATAACACCGGTTAGGTTTGGGTTAGGTCTGGTATTTGCCATCATCTGGCTCATACGTTCGCATTTTTCGCATACTTGTTGGCCAGATCCAGGGCGTTTTCTGGTTTGGATCACGTAGTAATGTAGCACCACTCTGAAACAGTGAGTAAAACCTGGATTCAATCTATATTTTAGAGGATAACACCGGTTAGGTGAGGGTTAGGTCTGATATTTGCCATCATCTGGCTCAAACATTCGCATTTTTCGCATACTTGTTGGCCAGATCCTGGGCGTTTTCTGGTTTGGATCATGTAGTAATGTGGTACCACACTCAAACAGTGAGTTAAACCTGGATCCAATCTATATTTTAGAAGAATAATAACAGTTAGGTCAGCGTTAGGTCTGGTATTTGCCATCAACTGGCTCATACTTTCGCATTTTTCACCTACTTGTTGGCCAGATCCTGGGCGTTTTCTGGTTTGGATCACGTAGTAATGTAGCACCACTCAGAAACAGTGAGTTAAACCTGGATTCAATCTATATTTTAGAGGATAACACCGGTTAGGTCAGGGTTAGGCCTGGTATTTGCCATCATCTGGCTCATACTTTCGCATTTTTCGCATACTTTTTGGCCAGATCCTGGGCGTTTTCTGGTTTGGATCACGTTGTAATGTGGTACCACACTGAAACAGTGAGTAAATCTGGATTCAATCTATATTTTGGAGGATAACACCGGTTAGGTTTGGGTTAGGTCTGGTATTTGCCATTATCTGGCTCATACATTCGCATTTTTCGCATACTTGTTGGCCAGATCCTGGGCGTTTTCTGCTTTGGATCACGTAGTAATGTGGTACCACACTCAAACAGTGAGTTAAACCCGGATCCAATCTATATTTTAGAGGAATAACAACAGTTAGGTCAGCGTTAGGTCTGGTATTTGCCATCAACTGGCTCATACTTTTGCATTTTTCACCTACTTGTTGGCCAGATCCTGGGCGTTTTCTGGGTTGGATCACGTAGTAATTTGGTACCACACTGAAACAGTGAGTTTATCTTGGATACAATCTATATTTTAGAGGATATCACCGGTTAGGTCAGGGTTGGGTCTGGTATTTGCCATCATCTGGCTCATACTGTCGCATTTTTCGCATACTTTTTGGCCAGATCCTGGGCGTTTTCTGGTTTGGATCACGTAGTAATTTGGAACCACACTGAAACAGTGAGTTTATCTTGGATACAATCTATATTTTAGAGGATATCACCGGTTAGGTCAGGGTTGGGTCTGGTATTTGCCATCATCTGGCTCATACTGTCGCATTTTTCGCATACTTGTTGGCCAGATCCTGGGCGTTTTCTGGGTTGGATCAGGTAGTAGTGTTGTACCACACTGAAACAGTGAGTTAAACCTGGATTCAATCTATATTTTAGAGGATAACACCGGTTAGGTCAGGGTTAGGCCTGCTATTTGCCATCATCTGGCTCATACTTTCGCATTTTTCGCATACTTTTTGGCCAGATCCTGGGCGTTTTCTGGTTTGGATCACGTAGTAATTTGGTACCACACTGAAACAGTGAGTTTATCTTGGATACAATCTATATTTTAGAGGATATCACCGGTTAGGTCAGGGTTCGGTCTGGTATTTGCCATTATCTGGCTCATACTGTCGCATTTTTCGCATACTTTTTGGCCAGATCCTGGGCGTTTTCTGGTTTGGATCACGTAGTAATTTGGTACCACACTGAAACAGTGAGTTTATCTTGGATACAATCTATATTTTAGAGGATATCACCGGTTAGGTCAGGGTTGGGTCTGGTATTTGCCATCATCTGGCTCATACTGTCGCATTTTTCGCATACTTGTTGGCCAGATCCTGGGCGTTTTCTGGTTTGGCTTACGTAGTGATGTGGTACCATACTGCAACAGTGAGTTAAACCTGAATTCAATCTATATTTTAGAGGATAACACCGGTTAGGTCAGGGTTAGGTCTGGTATTTGCCATCATCTGGCCCATACTTTCGCATTTTTCGCATACTTGTTGGCCAGATCCTGGGCGTTTTCCGGTTTTGATCACGTAGCAATGTAGCACCACTCTGAAACAGTGAGTTAAACCTGGATTCAATCTATATTTTAGAGGATAACACCGGTTAGGTCAGGGTTAGGTCTGGTATTTGCCATCATCTGGCTCAAACATTCGCATTTTTCGCATACTTGTTGGCCAGATCCTGGGCGATTTCTGGTTTGGATCACGTAGTAATGTGGTACCACACTGAAACAGTGAGTTAAAGCTGGTTTCAATGGATATTTTAGAGAATAACACCGGTTAGGTCAGGGTTAGGTCTGGCATTTGCCATCATCTGGCTCAAACATTCGCATTTTTCGCATACTTGTTGGCCAGATCCTGGGCGTTTTCCGGTTTTGATCACGTAGTAATGTAGCACCACTCTGAAACAGTGAGTTAAACCTGGATTCAATCTATATTTTAGAGGATAACACCGGTTAGGTCAGGGTTAGGTCTGGTATTTGCCATCAACTGGCTCATTATTTCGCATTTTTCACTTATTTGTTGGCCAGATCCTGGGCATTGTCTGGGTTGGATCACGTAGTAATGTGGTACCACACTGAAACAGTGAGTTAAACCTGGTTTCAATGTATATTTTAGAGAATAACACCGGTTAGGTCAGGGTTAGGTCTGGTATTTGCCATCATCTGGCTTATACTTTCGCCTTTTTCACCTACTTGTTGGCCAGATCCTGGGCGTTTTCTGGGTTAGATCAGGTAGTAGTGTGGTACCACACTGAAACAGTGAGTTAAACCTGGTTTCAATGTATATTTTAGAGAATAACACCGGTTAGGTCAGGGTTAGGTCTGGTATTTGCCATCATCTGGCTCATACTTTCGCATTTTTCGCGTACTTGTTGGTCAGATCCTGGGCGTTTTCTGGTTTGGATCACGTAGTAATGTAGCACCACTCTGAAACAGTGAGTTAAACCTGGATTCAATCTATATTTTAGAGGATAACACCGGTTAGGTTTGGGTTAGGTCTGGTATTTGCCATTATCTGGCTCATACATTCGCATTTTTCGCATACTTGTTGGCCAGATCCTGGGCGTTTTCTGGTTTGGATCACGTAGTAATGTGGTACCACACTCAAACAGTGAGTTAAACCCGGATCCAATCTATATTTTAGAAGAATAACAACAGTTAGGTCAGCGTTAGGTCTGGTATTTGCCATCAACTGGCTCATACTTTCGCATTTTTCACCTACTTGTTGGCCAGATCCTGGGCGTTTTTTGCGTTGGATCACGTACTAATGTGGTACCACACTGAAACAGTGAGTTAAACCTGGATTCAATCCATATTTTAGAGGATAACACCGGTTAGGTTTGGGTTAGGTCTGGTATTTGCCATCATCTGGCTCATACGTTCGCATTTTTCGCATACTTGTTGGCCAGATCCAGGGCGTTTTCTGGTTTGGATCACGTAGTAATGTAGCACCACTCTGAAACAGTGAGTAAAACCTGGATTCAATCTATATTTTAGAGGATAACACCGGTTAGGTGAGGGTTAGGTCTGATATTTGCCATCATCTGGCTCAAACATTCGCATTTTTCGCATACTTGTTGGCCAGATCCTGGGCGTTTTCTGGTTTGGATCATGTAGTAATGTGGTACCACACTCAAACAGTGAGTTAAACCTGGATCCAATCTATATTTTAGAAGAATAATAACAGTTAGGTCAGCGTTAGGTCTGGTATTTGCCATCAACTGGCTCATACTTTCGCATTTTTCACCTACTTGTTGGCCAGATCCTGGGCGTTTTCTGGTTTGGATCACGTAGTAATGTAGCACCACTCAGAAACAGTGAGTTAAACCTGGATTCAATCTATATTTTAGAGGATAACACCGGTTAGGTCAGGGTTAGGCCTGGTATTTGCCATCATCTGGCTCATACTTTCGCATTTTTCGCATACTTTTTGGCCAGATCCTGGGCGTTTTCTGGTTTGGATCACGTTGTAATGTGGTACCACACTGAAACAGTGAGTAAATCTGGATTCAATCTATATTTTGGAGGATAACACCGGTTAGGTTTGGGTTAGGTCTGGTATTTGCCATTATCTGGCTCATACATTCGCATTTTTCGCATACTTGTTGGCCAGATCCTGGGCGTTTTCTGCTTTGGATCACGTAGTAATGTGGTACCGCACTCACACAGTGAGTTAAACCCGGATCCAATCTATATTTTAGAGGAATAACAACAGTTAGGTCAGCGTTAGTTCTGGTATTTGCCATCAACTGGCTCATACTTTTGCATTTTTCACCTACTAGTTGGCCAGATCCTGGGCGTTTTCTGGGTTGGATCACGTAGTAATTTGGTACCACACTGAAACAGTGAGTTTATCTTGGATACAATCTATATTTTAGAGGATATCACCGGTTAGGTCAGGGTTCGGTCTGGTATTTGCCATTATCTGGCTCATACTGTCGCATTTTTCGCATACTTTTTGGCCAGATCCTGGGCGTTTTCTGGTTTGGATCACGTAGTAATTTGGTACCACACTGAAACAGTGAGTTTATCTTGGATACAATCTATATTTTAGAGGATATCACCGGTTAGGTCAGGGTTGGGTCTGGTATTTGCCATCATCTGGCTCATACTGTCGCATTTTTCGCATACTTGTTGGCCAGATCCTGGGCGTTTTCTGGTTTGGCTTACGTAGTGATGTGGTACCATACTGCAACAGTGAGTTAAACCTGAATTCAATCTATATTTTAGAGGATAACACCGGTTAGGTCAGGGTTAGGTCTGGTATTTGCCATCATCTGGCCCATACTTTCGCATTTTTCGCATACTTGTTGGCCAGTTCCTGGGCGTTTTCTGGGTTGGATCAGGTAGTAGTGTGGTACCACACTGAAACAGTGAGTTAAACCTGGATTCAATCTATATTTTAGAGGATAACACCGGTTAGGTCAGGGTTAGGCCTGGTATTTGCCATCATCTGGCTCATACTTTCGCATTTTTCGCATACTTGTTGGCCAGATCCTGGGCGTTTTCTGGGTTGGATCAGGTAGTAGTGTGGTACCACACTGAAACAGTGAGTTAAACCTGGATTCAATCTATATTTTAGAGGATAACACCGGTTAGGTCAGGGTTAGGCCTGCTATTTGCCATCATCTGGCTCATACTTTCGCATTTTTCGCATACTTGTTGGCCAGATCCTGGGCGTTTTCTGGGTTGGATCAGGTAGTAGTGTGGTACCACACTGAAACAGTGAGTTAAACCTGGATCCAATCTATATTTTAGAAGAATAATAACAGTTAGGTCAGCGTTAGGTCTGGTATTTGCCATCAACTGGCTCATACTTTCGCATTTTTCACCTACTTGTTGGCCAGATCCTTTGGCGTTTTCTGGGTTCGATCACATAGTAATGTGGTGCCACACTGCAACAGTGAGCTAAAGCTGGATTCTATCTATATTTTACAGGATAACACCGGTTAGGTCAGGGTTAGGTCTGGTATTTGCCATCATCTGGCTCAAACATTCGCATTTTTCGCATACTTGTTGGCCAGATCCAGGGCGTTTTCCGGTTTTGATCACGTAGCAATGTAGCACCACTCTGAAACAGTGAGTTAAACCTGGATTCAATCTATATTTTAGAGGATAACACCGGTTAGGTCAGGGTTAGGTCTGGTATTTGCCATCATCTGGCTCAAACATTCGCATTTTTCGCATACTTGTTGGCCAGATCCTGGGCGATTTCTGGTTTGGATCACGTAGTAATGTGGTACCACACTGAAACAGTGAGTTAAAGCTGGTTTCAATGGATATTTTAGAGAATAACACCGGTTAGGTCAGGGTTAGGTCTGGTATTTGCCATCATCTGGCTCATACTTTCGCATTTTTCGCATACTTGTTGGCCAGATCCTGGGCGTTTTCTGGTTTGGATCACGTAGTAATGTAGCACCGCTCTGAAACAGTGAGTTAAACCTGGATTCAATCCATATTTTAGAGGATAACACCGGTTAGGTCAGGGTTAGGTCTGGTATTTGCCATCAACTGGCTCATTATTTCGCATTTTTCACTTATTTGTTGGCCAGATCCTGGGCATTGTCTGGGTTGGATCACGTAGTAATGTGGTACCACACTGAAACAGTGAGTTAAACCTGGTTTCAATGTATATTTTAGAGAATAACACCGGTTAGGTCAGGGTTAGGTCTGGTATTTGCCATCATCTGGCTCATACTTTCGCATTTTTCGCGTACTTGTTGGTCAGATCCTGGGCGTTTTCTGGTTTGGATCACGTAGTAATGTAGCACCACTCTGAAACAGTGAGTTAAACCTGGATTCAATCTATATTTTAGAGGATAACACCGGTTAGGTTTGGGTTAGGTCTGGTATTTGCCATTATCTGGCTCATACATTCGCATTTTTCGCATACTTGTTGGCCAGATCCTGGGCGTTTTCTGGTTTGGATCACGTAGTAATGTGGTACCATACTCAAACAGTGAGTTAAACCCGGATCCAATCTATATTTTAGAAGAATAACACAAGTTAGGTCAGCGTTAGGTCTGGTATTTGCCATCAACTGGCTCATACTTTCGCATTTTTCACCTACTTGTTGGCCAGATCCTGGGCGTTTTTTGCGTTGGATCACGTACTAATGTGGTACCACACTGAAACAGTGAGTTAAACCTGGATTCAATCCATATTTTAGAGGATAACACCGGTTAGGTTTGGGTTAGGTCTGGTATTTGCCATCATCTGGCTCATACGTTCGCATTTTTCGCATACTTGTTGGCCAGATCCAGGGCGTTTTCTGGTTTGGATCACGTAGTAATGTAGCACCACTCTGAAACAGTGAGTAAAACCTGGATTCAATCTATATTTTAGAGGATAACACCGGTTAGGTGAGGGTTAGGTCTGATATTTGCCATCATCTGGCTCAAACATTCGCATTTTTCGCATACTTGTTGGCCAGATCCTGGGCGTTTTCTGGTTTGGATCATGTAGTAATGTGGTACCACACTCAAACAGTGAGTTAAACCTGGATCCAATCTATATTTTAGAAGAATAATAACAGTTAGGTCAGCGTTAGGTCTGGTATTTGCCATCAACTGGCTCATACTTTCGCATTTTTCACCTACTTGTTGGCCAGATCCAGGGCGTTTTTTGCGTTGGATCACGTACTAATGTGGTACCACACTGAAACAGTGAGTTAAACCTGGATTCAATCCATATTTTAGAGGATAACACCGGTTAGGTTTGGGTTAGGTCTGGTATTTGCCATCATCTGGCTCATACGTTCGCATTTTTCGCATACTTGTTGGCCAGATCCAGGGCGTTTTCCGGTTTTGATCACGTAGCAATGTAGCACCACTCTGAAACAGTGAGTTAAACCTGGATTCAATCTATATTTTAGAGGATAACACCGGTTAGGTCAGGGTTAGGTCTGGTATTTGCCATCATCTGGCTCAAACATTCGCATTTTTCGCATACTTGTTGGCCAGATCCTGGGCGCTTTCTGGTTTGGATCACGTAGTAATTTGGTGCCACACTGAAACAGTGAGTTTATCTTGGATACAATCTATATTTTAGAGGATATCACCGGTTAGGTCAGGGTTAGGTCTGGTATTTGCCATCATCTGGCTCATACTTTTGCATTTTTCACCTACTAGTTGGCCAGATCCTGGGCGTTTTCTGGGTTGGATCACGTAGTAATTTGGTACCACACTGAAACAGTGAATTTATCTTGGATACAATCTATATTTTAGAGGATATCACCGGTTAGGTCAGGGTTAGGTCTGGTATTTGCCATCATCTGGCTCATACTGTCGCATTTTTCGCATACTTTTTGGCCAGATCCTGGGCGTTTTCTGGTTTGGATCACGTAGTAATTTGGTACCACACTGAAACAGTGAGTTTATCTTGGATACAATCTATATTTTAGAGGATATCACCGGTTAGGTCGGGGTTAGGTCTGGTATTTGCCATCATCTGGCTCATACTGTCGCATTTTTCGCATACTTCTTGGCCAGATCCTGGGCGTTTTCTGGTTTGGATCACGTAGTAATTTGGTACCACACTGAAACAGTGAGTTTATCTTGCATACAATCTATATTTTAGAGGATATCACCGGTTAGGTCAGGGTTGGGTCTGGTATTTGCCATCATCTGGCTCATGCTTTCGCATTTTTCGCATACTTGTTGGCCAGAACCTGGGCGTTCTCTGGCTTGGATCATGTAGTAATGTGGTACCACACTGAAACAGTGAGTTAAACCTGGATTCAATCTATATTTTAGAGGATAACACCGGTTAGGTTAGGGTTAGGTCTGGTATTTGCCATCATCTGGCTCAAACATTCGCATTTTTCGCATACTTTTTGGCCAGATCCTGGGCGTTTTCTGGTTTGGATCACGTAGTAATGTAGCACCACTCAGAAACAGTGAGTTAAACCTGGATTCAATCTATATTTTAGAGGATAACACCGGCTAGGTTTGGGTTAGGTCTGGTATTTGCCATCATCTGGCTCATACGTTCGCATTTTTCGCATACTTGTTGGCCAGATCCAGGGCGTTTTCTGGTTTGGATCACGTAGTAATGTAGCACCACTCTGAAACAGTGAGTTAAACCTGGATTCAATCTATATTTTAGAGGATAACACCGGCTAGGTTAGGGTTAGGTCTGGTATTTGCCATCATCTGGCTCAAACATTCGCATTTTTCGCATACTTTTTGGCCAGATCCTGGGCGTTTTCTGGTTTGGATCACGTAGTAATGTAGCACCACTCAGAAACAGTGAGTTAAACCTGGATTCAATCTATATTTTAGAGGATAACACCGGTTAGGTCAGGGTTAGGCCTGGTATTTGCCATCATCTGGCTCATGCTTTCGCATTTTTCGCATACTTGTTGGCCAGAACCTGGGCGTTCTCTGGCTTGGATCACGTAGTAATGTGGTTCCACACTGCAACAGTGAGTTCAACCTGGATTCAATCTATATTTTAGAGGATAACACCGATTAGGATTCGGTTAGGTCTGGTATTTACCATCATCTGGCTCATACTTTCGTATCTTTCGCATACTTGTTGGCCAGATCCTGGGCGTTTTCTGGTTTGGATCACGTAGTAATGTGGTACCACACTCAAACAGTGAGTTAAAACTGGATCCAATCTATATTTTAGAAGAATAATAACAGTTAGGTCAGCGTTAGGTCTGGTATTTGCCATCAACTGGCTCATACTTTCGCATTTTTCACCTACTTGTTGGCCAGATCCTGGGCGTTTTCTGGGTTCGATCACATAGTAATGTGGTGCCACACTGCAAGAGTGAGCTAAAGCTGGATTCTATCTATATTTTACAGGATAACACCGGTTAGGTCAGGGTTAGGTCTAGTATTTGCCATCATCTGGCTCATACTTTCGCATTTTTCGCATACTTTTTGGCCAGATCCTGGGCGTTTTCTGGTTTGGATCACGTTGTAATGTGGTACCACACTGAAACAGTGAGTAAATCTGGATTCAATCTATATTTTGGAGGATAACACCGGTTAGGTTTGGGTTAGGTCTGGTATTTGCCATTATCTGGCTCATACATTCGCATTTTTCGCATACTTGTTGGCCAGATCCTGGGCGTTTTCTGCTTTGGATCACGTAGTAATGTGGTACCACACTCAAACAGTGAGTTAAACCCGGATCCAATCTATATTTTAGAGGAATAACAACAGTTAGGTCAGCGTTAGGTCTGGTATTTGCCATCAACTGGCTCATACTTTTGCATTTTTCACCTACTTGTTGGCCAGATCCTGGGCGTTTTCTGGGTTGGATCACGTAGTAATTTGGTACCACACTGAAACAGTGAGTTTATCTTGGATACAATCTATATTTTAGAGGATATCACCGGTTAGGTCAGGGTTGGGTCTGGTATTTGCCATCATCTGGCTCATACTGTCGCATTTTTCGCATACTTGTTGGCCAGATCCTGGGCGTTTTCTGGTTTGGATCACGTAGTAATTTGGTACCACACTGAAACAGTGAGTTTATCTTGGATACAATCTATATTTTAGAGGATATCACCGGTTAGGTCAGGGTTGGGTCTGGTATTTGCCATCATCTGGCTCATACTGTCGCATTTTTCGCATACTTGTTGGCCAGATCCTGGGCGTTTTCTGGTTTGGCTTACGTAGTGATGTGGTACCATACTGCAACAGTGAGTTAAACCTGAATTCAATCTATATTTTAGAGGATAACACCGGTTAGGTCAGGGTTAGGTCTGGTATTTGCCATCATCTGGCCCATACTTTCGCATTTTTCGCATACTTGTTGGCCAGATCCTGGGCGTTTTCTGGTTTGGATGACGTAGTAATGTAGCACCACTCTGAAACAATGAGTTAAACCTGGATTCAAACTATATTTTAGAGGATAACACCGGTTAGGTTAGGGTTAGGTCTGGTATTTGCCATCATCTGGCTCAAACATTCGCATTTTTCGCATACTTGTTGGCCAGATCCTGGGCGTTTTCTGGGTTGGATCAGGTAGTAGTGTGGTACCACACTGAAACAGTGAGTTAAACCTGGATTCAATCTATATTTTAGAGGATAACACCGGTTAGGTCAGGGATAGGCCTGGTATTTGCCATCAACTGGCTCATACTTTCGCATTTTTCGCATACTTGTTGGCCAGATCCTGGGCGTTTTCTGGGTTGGATCAGGTAGTAGTGTGGTACCACACTGAAACAGTGAGTTAAACCTGGATTCAATCTATATTTTAGAGGATAACACCGGTTAGGTCAGGGTTAGGCCTGCTATTTGCCATCATCTGGCTCATACTTTCGCATTTTTCGCATACTTGTTGGCCAGATCCTGGGCGTTTTCTGGGTTGGATCAGGTAGTAGTGTGGTACCACACTGAAAGAGTGAGTTAAACCTGGATCCAATCTATATTTTAGAAGAATAATAACAGTTAGGTCAGCGTTAGGTCCGGTATTTGCCATCAACTGGCTCATACTTTCGCATTTTTCACCTACTTGTTGGCCAGATCCTGGGCGTTTTCTGGTTTGGGTCACGTAGTAATGTGGTGCCACACTGCAACAGAGAGTTAAACCTGGATTCAATCTATATTTTAGAGGATAACACCGGTTAGGTCAGGGTTAGGTCTGGTATTTGCCATCATCTGGCTCAAACATTCGCATTTTTCGCATACTTGTTGGCCAGATCCCGGGCGTTTTCCGGTTTTGATCACGTAGTAATGTAGCTCCACTCTGAAACAGTGAGTTAAAACTGGATTCAATCTATATTTTAGAGGATAACACCGGTTAGGTCAGGGTTAGGTCTGGTATTTGCCATCAACTGGCTCATACTTTCGCATTTTTCACTTACTTGTTGGCCAGATCCTGGGCGTTGTCTGGGTTGGATCACGTAGTAATGTGGTACCACACTGAAACAGTGAGATAAACCTGGATTCAATCTATATTTTAGAGGATAACACCGGTTAGGTTAGGGTTAGGTCTGGTATTTGCCATCATCTGGCTCAAACATTCGCATTTTTCGCATACTTGTTGGCCAGAACCTGGGCGTTCTCTGGCTTGGATCACGTAGTAATGTGGTTCCACACTGCAACAGTGAGTTAAACCTGGATTCAATCTATATTTTAGAGGATAACACCGATTAGGATTCGGTTAGGTCTGGTATTTACCATCATCTGGCTCATACTTTCGTACCTTTCGCATACTTGTTGGCCAGATCCTGGGCGTTTTCTGGTTTGGATCACGTAGTAATGTGGTACCACACTCAAACAGTGAGTTAAACCTGGATCCAATCTATATTTTAGAAGAATAATAACAGTTAGGTCAGCGTTAGGTCTGGTATTTGCCATCAACTGGCTCATACTTTCGCATTTTTCACCAACTTGTTGGCCAGATCCTGGGCGTTTTTTGCGTTGGATCACGTAGTAATGTGGTACCACACTCAAACAGTAAGTTAAACCCGGATCCAATCTATATTTTAGAAGAATAACAACAGTTAGGTCAGCGTTAGGTCTGGTATTTGCCATCAACTGGCTCATACTTTCGCATTTTTCACCTACTTGTTGGCCAGATCCTGGGCGTTTTTTGCGTTGGATCACGTAGTAATGTGGTACCACACTCAAACAGTGAGTTAAACCCGGATACAATGTATATTTTAGAAGAATAACAACAGTTAGGTCAGCGTTAAGTCTGGTATTTGCCATCAACTGGCTCATAGTTTCGCATTTTTCACCTACTTGTTGGCCAGATCCTGGGCGTTTTCTGGGTTGGATCACGTAGTAATGTGGTACCACAGTGAAACAGTGAGTTAAACCTGAATTCAATCTATATTTTAGAGGATAACACCGGTTAGGTCAGGGATAGGTCTGGTTTTTGCCATAATCTGGCTCATACTTTCGCATTTTTCGCATACTTGTTGGCCATATCCTGGGCGTTTTCTGGTTTGGATCACGTAGTAATGTGGTACCACACTCAAACAGTGAGTTAATCCTGTTTTCGATGAATATATTAGAGGGTAACACCGGTTAGGTTTGGGTTAGGTCTGGTATTTGCCATCATCTGGCTCATACTTTCGCATTTTTCGCATACTTGTTGTCCAGATCCAGGGCGCTTTCTGGTTTGGATCACGTAGTAATCTAGCACCACTCTGAAACAGTCAGTTAAACCTGGATTCAACCTATTTTTTAGAGGATATCACCGGTTAGGTCAGGGTTAGGTCTGGTATTTGCCATAATCTGGCTCATACATTCGCATTTTTCGCATACTTGTTGGCCAGATCCTGGGCGTTTTCTGGTTTGGATCACGTAGTAATGTGGTACCACAATGAAACAGTGAGTTAAACCTGGATTCAATCTATATTTTAGAGGATAACACCGGTTAGGTTTGGGTTAGGTCTGGTATTTGCCATCATCTGGCTCATACGTTCGCATTTTTCGCATACTTGTTGGCCAGATCCTGGGCGTTTTCTGGTTTGGATCACGTAGTAATGTGGTACCACACTCAAACAGTGAGTTAAACCCGGATCCAATCTATATTTTAGAGGATATCACCGGTTAGGTCGGGGTTAGGTCTGGTATTTGCCATCATCTGGCTCATACTGTCGCATTTTTCGCATACTTCTTGGCCAGATCCTGGGCGTTTTCTGGTTTGGATCACGTAGTAATTTGGTACCACACTGAAACAGTGAGTTTATCTTGCATACAATCTATATTTTAGAGGATATCACCGGTTAGGTCAGGGTTGGGTCTGGTATTTGCCATCATCTGGCTCATGCTTTCGCATTTTTCGCATACTTGTTGGCCAGAACCTGGGCGTTCTCTGGCTTGGATCATGTAGTAATGTGGTACCACACTGAAACAGTGAGTTAAACCTGGATTCAATCTATATTTTAGAGGATAACACCGGTTAGGTTAGGGTTAGGTCTGGTATTTGCCATCATCTGGCTCAAACATTCGCATTTTTCGCATACTTTTTGGCCAGATCCTGGGCGTTTTCTGGTTTGGATCACGTAGTAATGTAGCACCACTCAGAAACAGTGAGTTAAACCTGGATTCAATCTATATTTTAGAGGATAACACCGGTTAGGTTTGGGTTAGGTCTGGTATTTGCCATCATCTGGCTCATACGTTCGCATTTTTCGCATACTTGTTGGCCAGATCCAGGGCGTTTTCTGGTTTGGATCACGTAGTAATGTAGCACCACTCTGAAACAGTGAGTTAAACCTGGATTCAATCTATATTTTAGAGGATAACACCGGCTAGGTTAGGGTTAGGTCTGGTATTTGCCATCATCTGGCTCAAACATTCGCATTTTTCGCATACTTTTTGGCCAGATCCTGGGCGTTTTCTGGTTTGGATCACGTAGTAATGTAGCACCACTCAGAAACAGTGAGTTAAACCTGGATTCAATCTATATTTTAGAGGATAACACCGGTTAGGTCAGGGTTAGGCCTGGTATTTGCCATCATCTGGCTCATGCTTTCGCATTTTTCGCATACTTGTTGGCCAGAACCTGGGCGTTCTCTGGCTTGGATCACGTAGTAATGTGGTTCCACACTGCAACAGTGAGTTCAACCTGGATTCAATCTATATTTTAGAGGATAACACCGATTAGGATTCGGTTAGGTCTGGTATTTACCATCATCTGGCTCATACTTTCGTATCTTTCGCATACTTGTTGGCCAGATCCTGGGCGTTTTCTGGTTTGGATCACGTAGTAATGTGGTACCACACTCAAACAGTGAGTTAAAACTGGATCCAATCTATATTTTAGAAGAATAATAACAGTTAGGTCAGCGTTAGGTCTGGTATTTGCCATCAACTGGCTCATACTTTCGCATTTTTCACCTACTTGTTGGCCAGATCCTGGGCGTTTTCTGGGTTCGATCACATAGTAATGTGGTGCCACACTGCAAGAGTGAGCTAAAGCTGGATTCTATCTATATTTTACAGGATAACACCGGTTAGGTCAGGGTTAGGTCTAGTATTTGCCATCATCTGGCTCATACTTTCGCATTTTTCGCATACTTTTTGGCCAGATCCTGGGCGTTTTCTGGTTTGGATCACGTTGTAATGTGGTACCACACTGAAACAGTGAGTAAATCTGGATTCAATCTATATTTTGGAGGATAACACCGGTTAGGTTTGGGTTAGGTCTGGTATTTGCCATTATCTGGCTCATACATTCGCATTTTTCGCATACTTGTTGGCCAGATCCTGGGCGTTTTCTGCTTTGGATCACGTAGTAATGTGGTACCACACTCAAACAGTGAGTTAAACCCGGATCCAATCTATATTTTAGAGGAATAACAACAGTTAGGTCAGCGTTAGGTCTGGTATTTGCCATCAACTGGCTCATACTTTTGCATTTTTCACCTACTTGTTGGCCAGATCCTGGGCGTTTTCTGGGTTGGATCACGTAGTAATTTGGTACCACACTGAAACAGTGAGTTTATCTTGGATACAATCTATATTTTAGAGGATATCACCGGTTAGGTCAGGGTTGGGTCTGGTATTTGCCATCATCTGGCTCATACTGTCGCATTTTTCGCATACTTGTTGGCCAGATCCTGGGCGTTTTCTGGTTTGGATCACGTAGTAATTTGGTACCACACTGAAACAGTGAGTTTATCTTGGATACAATCTATATTTTAGAGGATATCACCGGTTAGGTCAGGGTTGGGTCTGGTATTTGCCATCATCTGGCTCATACTGTCGCATTTTTCGCATACTTGTTGGCCAGATCCTGGGCGTTTTCTGGTTTGGCTTACGTAGTGATGTGGTACCATACTGCAACAGTGAGTTAAACCTGAATTCAATCTATATTTTAGAGGATAACACCGGTTAGGTCAGGGTTAGGTCTGGTATTTGCCATCATCTGGCCCATACTTTCGCATTTTTCGCATACTTGTTGGCCAGATCCTGGGCGTTTTCTGGTTTGGATGACGTAGTAATGTAGCACCACTCTGAAACAATGAGTTAAACCTGGATTCAAACTATATTTTAGAGGATAACACCGGTTAGGTTAGGGTTAGGTCTGGTATTTGCCATCATCTGGCTCAAACATTCGCATTTTTCGCATACTTGTTGGCCAGATCCTGGGCGTTTTCTGGGTTGGATCAGGTAGTAGTGTGGTACCACACTGAAACAGTGAGTTAAACCTGGATTCAATCTATATTTTAGAGGATAACACCGGTTAGGTCAGGGATAGGCCTGGTATTTGCCATCAACTGGCTCATACTTTCGCATTTTTCGCATACTTGTTGGCCAGATCCTGGGCGTTTTCTGGGTTGGATCAGGTAGTAGTGTGGTACCACACTGAAACAGTGAGTTAAACCTGGATTCAATCTATATTTTAGAGGATAACACCGGTTAGGTCAGGGTTAGGCCTGCTATTTGCCATCATCTGGCTCATACTTTCGCATTTTTCGCATACTTGTTGGCCAGATCCTGGGCGTTTTCTGGGTTGGATCAGGTAGTAGTGTGGTACCACACTGAAAGAGTGAGTTAAACCTGGATCCAATCTATATTTTAGAAGAATAATAACAGTTAGGTCAGCGTTAGGTCCGGTATTTGCCATCAACTGGCTCATACTTTCGCATTTTTCACCTACTTGTTGGCCAGATCCTGGGCGTTTTCTGGTTTGGGTCACGTAGTAATGTGGTGCCACACTGCAACAGAGAGTTAAACCTGGATTCAATCTATATTTTAGAGGATAACACCGGTTAGGTCAGGGTTAGGTCTGGTATTTGCCATCATCTGGCTCAAACATTCGCATTTTTCGCATACTTGTTGGCCAGATCCCGGGCGTTTTCCGGTTTTGATCACGTAGTAATGTAGCTCCACTCTGAAACAGTGAGTTAAAACTGGATTCAATCTATATTTTAGAGGATAACACCGGTTAGGTCAGGGTTAGGTCTGGTATTTGCCATCAACTGGCTCATACTTTCGCATTTTTCACTTACTTGTTGGCCAGATCCTGGGCGTTGTCTGGGTTGGATCACGTAGTAATGTGGTACCACACTGAAACAGTGAGATAAACCTGGATTCAATCTATATTTTAGAGGATAACACCGGTTAGGTTAGGGTTAGGTCTGGTATTTGCCATCATCTGGCTCAAACATTCGCATTTTTCGCATACTTGTTGGCCAGAACCTGGGCGTTCTCTGGCTTGGATCACGTAGTAATGTGGTTCCACACTGCAACAGTGAGTTAAACCTGGATTCAATCTATATTTTAGAGGATAACACCGATTAGGATTCGGTTAGGTCTGGTATTTACCATCATCTGGCTCATACTTTCGTACCTTTCGCATACTTGTTGGCCAGATCCTGGGCGTTTTCTGGTTTGGATCACGTAGTAATGTGGTACCACACTCAAACAGTGAGTTAAACCTGGATCCAATCTATATTTTAGAAGAATAATAACAGTTAGGTCAGCGTTAGGTCTGGTATTTGCCATCAACTGGCTCATACTTTCGCATTTTTCACCAACTTGTTGGCCAGATCCTGGGCGTTTTCTGGTTTGGATCAGGTAGTAATGTGGTACCACACTCAAACAGTAAGTTAAACCCGGATCCAATCTATATTTTAGAAGAATAACAACAGTTAGGTCAGCGTTAGGTCTGGTATTTGCCATCAACTGGCTCATACTTTCGCATTTTTCACCTACTTGTTGGCCAGATCCTGGGCGTTTTTTGCGTTGGATCACGTAGTAATGTGGTACCACACTCAAACAGTGAGTTAAACCCGGATACAATGTATATTTTAGAAGAATAACAACAGTTAGGTCAGCGTTAAGTCTGGTATTTGCCATCAACTGGCTCATAGTTTCGCATTTTTCACCTACTTGTTGGCCAGATCCTGGGCGTTTTCTGGGTTGGATCACGTAGTAATGTGGTACCACAGTGAAACAGTGAGTTAAACCTGAATTCAATCTATATTTTAGAGGATAACACCGGTTAGGTCAGGGATAGGTCTGGTTTTTGCCATAATCTGGCTCATACTTTCGCATTTTTCGCATACTTGTTGGCCATATCCTGGGCGTTTTCTGGTTTGGATCACGTAGTAATGTGGTACCACACTCAAACAGTGAGTTAATCCTGTTTTCGATGAATATATTAGAGGGTAACACCGGTTAGGTTTGGGTTAGGTCTGGTATTTGCCATCATCTGGCTCATACTTTCGCATTTTTCGCATACTTGTTGTCCAGATCCAGGGCGCTTTCTGGTTTGGATCACGTAGTAATCTAGCACCACTCTGAAACAGTCAGTTAAACCTGGATTCAACCTATTTTTTAGAGGATATCACCGGTTAGGTCAGGGTTAGGTCTGGTATTTGCCATAATCTGGCTCATACATTCGCATTTTTCGCATACTTGTTGGCCAGATCCTGGGCGTTTTCTGGTTTGGATCACGTAGTAATGTGGTACCACAATGAAACAGTGAGTTAAACCTGGATTCAATCTATATTTTAGAGGATAACACCGGTTAGGTTTGGGTTAGGTCTGGTATTTGCCATCATCTGGCTCATACGTTCGCATTTTTCGCATACTTGTTGGCCAGATCCTGGGCGTTTTCTGGTTTGGATCACGTAGTAATGTGGTACCACACTCAAACAGTGAGTTAAACCCGGATCCAATCTATATTTTAGAGGATAACACCGGTTAGGTTAGGGTTAGGTCTGGTGTTTGCCATCATCTGGCTCAAACATTCGCATTTTTCGCATACTTTTTGGCCAGATCCTGGGCGTTTTCTGGTTTGGATCACGTAGTAATGTAGCACCACTCAGAAACAGTGAGTTAAACCTGGATTCAATCTATAGTTTAGAGGATAACACCGGTTAGGTCAGGGTTAGGCCTGGTATTTGCCATCATCTGGCTCATGCTTTCGCATTTTTCGCATACTTGTTGGCCAGAACCTGGGCGTTTTCTGGGTTGGATCACGTAGTAATGTGGTACCACACTCAAACAGTGAGTTAAACCTGGATCCAATCTATATTTTAGAAGAATAATAACAGTTAGGTCAGCGTTAGGTCTGGTATTTGCCATCAACTGGCTCATACTTTCGCATTTTTCACCTACTTGTTGGCCAGATCCTGGGCGTTTTCTGGTTTGGGTCACGTAGTAATGTGGTGCCACACTGCCACAGTGAGTTACAGCTGCATTCTATCCATATTTTACAGGATAACACCGGTTAGGTCAGGGTTAGGTTTGGTATTTGCCATCATCTGGCTCATACTTTCGCATTTTTCGCATACTTGTTGGCCAGATCCTGGGCGTTTTTTGGTTTGGCTTACGTAGTGATGTGGTACCATACTGCAACAGTGAGTTAAACCTGAATTCAATCTATATTTTAGAGGATAACACCGGTTAGGTCAGGGTTAGGTCTGGTATTTGCCATCATCTGGCCCATACTTTCGCATTTTTCGCATACTTGTTGGCCAGATCCTGGGCGTTTTCTGGTTTGGATCACGTAGTAATGTAGCACCACTCTGAAACAGTGAGTTAAACCTGGATTCAAACTATATTTTAGAGGATAACACCGGTTAGGTTAGGGTTAGGTCTGGTATTTGCCATCATCTGGCTCAAACATTCGCATTTTTCGCATACTTGTTGGCCAGATCCTGGGCGTTTTCTGGGTTGGATCAGGTAGTAGTGTGGTACCACACTGAAACAGTGAGTTAAACCTGGATACAATCTATATTTTAGAGTATAACACGGGTTAGCTCAGGGATAGGTCTGGTTTTTGCCATAATCTGGCTCATACTTTCGCATTTTTCGCATACTTGTTGGCCAGATCCTGGGCGTTTTCTGGTTTGGATCACGTAGTAATGTGGTACCACACTGAAACAGTGAGTTAATCCTGTTTTCGATGAATATATTAGAGGGTAACACCGGTTAGGTTTGGGTTAGGTTTGGTATTTGCCATCATCTGGCTCATACTTTCGCATTTTTCGCATACTTGTTGGCCAGATCCTGGGCGCTTTCTGGTTTGGATCACGTAGTAATCTAGCACCACTCTGAAACAGTCAGTTAAACCTGGATTCAACCTATATTTTAGAGGATATCACCGGTTAGGTCAGTGTTAGGTCTGGTATTTGCCATAATCTGGCTCATACATTCGCATTTTTCGCATACTTGTTGGACAGATCCTGGGCGTTTTCTGGTTTGAATCATGTAGTAATGTGGAACCACTCTGAAACAGTGAGTTAAACCTGGATTCAATCTATATTTTAGAGGATAACACCGGTTAGGTCAGGGTTAGGTCTGGTATTTGCCATCAACTGGCTCATACTTTCGCATTTTTCACTTACTTGTTGGCCAGATCCTGGGCGTTGTCTGGTTTGGATCACGTAGTAATGTAGCACCACTCAGAAACAGTGAGTTAAACCTGGATTCAATCTATAGTTTAGAGGATAACACCGGTTAGGTTTGGGTTAGGTCTGGTATTTGCCATCATCTGGCTCATACGTTCGCATTTTTCGCAAACTTGTTGGCCAGATCCTGGGCGTTTTCTGGGTTGGATCAGGTAGTAGTGTGGTACCACACTGAAACAGTGAGTTAAACCTGGATCCAATCTATATTTTAGAAGAATAATAACAGTTAGGTCAGCGTTAGGTCTGGTATTTGCCATCAACTGGCTCATACTTTCGCATTTTTCGCATACTTGTTGGCCAGATCCTGGGCGTTTTCTGGGTTGGATCAGGTAGTAGTGTGGTACCACACTGAAACAGTGAGTTAAACCTGGATCCAATCTATATTTTAGAAGAATAATAACAGTTAGGTCAGCGTTAGGTCTGGTATTTGCCATCAACTGGCTCATACTTTCGCATTTTTCACCTACTTGTTGGCCAGATCCTGGGCGTTTTCTGGGTTGGATCACGTAGTAATTTGGTACCACACTGAAACAGTGAGTTTATCTTGGATACAATCTATATTTTAGAGGATATCACCGGTTAGGTCAGGGTTAGGTCTGGTATTTGCCATCATCTGGCTCATACTGTCGCATTTTTCGCATACTTGTTGGCCAGATCCTGGGCGTTTTCTGGGTTGGATCAGGTAGTAGTGTGGTACCACACTGAAACAGTGAGTTAAACCTGGATTCAATCTATATTTTAGAGGATAACACCGGTTAGGTCAGGGATAGGCCTGGTATTTGCCATCATCTGGCTCATACTTTCGCATTTTTCGCATACTTGTTGGCCAGATCCTGGGCGTTTTCTGGGTTGGATCAGGTTGTAGTGTGGTACCACACTGAAACAGTGAGTTAAACCTGGATCCAATCTATATTTTAGAAGAATAATAACAGTTAGGTCAGCGTTAGGTCTGGTATTTGCCATCAACTGGCTCATACTTTCGCGTTTTTCACCTACTTGTTGGCCAGATCCTGGGCGTTTTCTGGTTTGGGTCACGTAGTAATGTGGTGCCACACTGCAACAGAGAGTTAAACCTGGATTCAATCTATATTTTAGAGGATAACACCGGTTAGGTCAGGGTTAGGTCTGGTATTTGCCATCATCTGGCTCAAACATTCGCATTTTTCGCATACTTGTTGGCCAGATCCTGGGCGTTTTCCGGTTTTGATCACGTAGTAATGTAGCACCACTCTGAAACAGTGAGTTAAATCTGGATTCAATCTATATTTTAGAGGATAACACCGGTTAGGTCAGGGTTAGGTCTGGTATTTGCCATCAACTGGCTCATACTTTCGCATTTTTCACTTACTTGTTGGCCAGATCCTGGGCGTTGTCTGGTTTGGATCACGTAGTAATGTAGCACCACTCAGAAACAGTGAGTTAAACCTGGATTCAATCTATAGTTTAGAGGATAACACCGGTTAGGTTTGGGTTAGGTCTGGTATTTGCCATCATCTGGCTCATACGTTCGCATTTTTCGCATACTTGTTGGCCAGATCCAGGGCGTTTTCTGGTTTGGATCACGTAGTAATGTAGCACCACTCTGAAACAGTGAGTTAAACCTGGATTCAATCTATATTTTAGAGGATAACACCGGTTAGGTTAGGGTTAGGTCTGATGTTTGCCATCATCTGGCTCAAACATTCGCATTTTTCGCATACTTTTTGGCCAGATCCTGGGCGTTTTCTGGTTTGGATCACGTAGTAATGTAGCACCACTCAGAAACAGTGAGTTAAACCTGGATTCAATCTATAGTTTAGAGGATAACACCGGTTAGGTCAGGGTTAGGCCTAGTATTTGCCATCATCTGGCTCATGCTTTCGCATTTTTCGCATACTTGTTGGCCAGAACCTGGGCGTTCTCTGGCTTGGATCACGTAGTTATGTGGTTCCACACTGCAACAGTGAGTTAAACCTGGATTCAATCTATATTTTAGAGGATAACACCGATTAGGATTGGGTTAGGTCTGGTATTTGCCATCATCTGGCTCATACTTTCGTATCTTTCGCATACTTGTTGGCCAGATCCTGGGCGTTTTCTGGTTTGGATCACGTAGTAATGTGGTACCACACTCAAACAGTGAGTTAAACCTGGATCCAATCTATATTTTAGAAGAATAATAACAGTTAGGTCAGCGTTAGGTCTGGTATTTGCCATCAACTGGCTCATACTTTCGCATTTTTCACCTACTTGTTGGCCAGATCCTGGGCGTTTTCTGGGATCGATCACATAGTAATGTGGTGCCACACTGCAACAGTGAGCTAAAGCTGGATTCTATCTATATTTTACAGGATAACACCGGTTAGGTCAGGGTTAGGTCTAGTATTTGCCATCATCTGGCTCATACTGTCGCATTTTTCGCATACTCTTTGGCCAGATCCTGGGCGTTTTCTGGTTTGGATCACGTAGTAATGTAGCACCACTCTGAAACAGTGAGTTAAACCTGGATTCAATCTATATTTTAGAGGATAACACCGGTTAGGTTTGGGTTAGGTCTGGTATTTGCCATCATCTGGCTCATACTTTCGCATTTTTCGCATACTTGTTGGCCAGATCCTGGGCGCTTTCTGGTTTGGATCACGTAGTAATGTAGCACCACTCTGAAACAGTGAGTTAAACCTGAATTCAATCTATATTTTAGCGTATAACACGGGTTAGGTCAGGGATAGGTCTGGTTTTTGCCATAATCTGGCTCATACTTTCGCATTTTTCGCATACTTGTTGGCCAGATCCTGGGCGTTTTCCGGTTTTGATCACGTAGTAATGTAGCACCACTCTGAAACAGTGAGTTAAATCTGGATTCAATCTATATTTTAGAGGATAACACCGGTTAGGTCAGGGTTAGGCCTGCTATTTGCCATCATCTGGCTCATACTTTCGCATTTTTCGCATACTTGTTGGCCAGATCCTGGGCGTTTTCTGGGTTGGATCAGGTAGTAGTGTGGTACCACACTGAAACAGTGAGTTAAACCTGGATCCAATCTATATTTTAGAAGAATAATAACAGTTAGGTCAGCGTTAGGTCTGGTATTTGCCATCAACTGGCTCATACTTTCGCATTTTTCACCTACTTGTTGGCCAGATCCTGGGCGTTTTCTGGGTTGGATCACGTAGTAATTTGGTACCACACTGAAACAGTGAGTTTATCTTGGATACAATCTATATTTTAGAGGATATCACCGGTTAGGTCAGGGTTAGGTCTGGTATTTGCCATCATCTGGCTCATACTGTCGCATTTTTCGCATACTTGTTGGCCAGATCCTGGGCGTTTTCTGGGTTGGATCAGGTAGTAGTGTGGTACCACACTGAAACAGTGAGTTAAACCTGGATTCAATCTATATTTTAGAGGATAACACCGGTTAGGTCAGGGATAGGCCTGGTATTTGCCATCATCTGGCTCATACTTTCGCATTTTTCGCATACTTGTTGGCCAGATCCTGGGCGTTTTCTGGGTTGGATCAGGTTGTAGTGTGGTACCACACTGAAACAGTGAGTTAAACCTGGATCCAATCTATATTTTAGAAGAATAATAACAGTTAGGTCAGCGTTAGGTCTGGTATTTGCCATCAACTGGCTCATACTTTCGCGTTTTTCACCTACTTGTTGGCCAGATCCTGGGCGTTTTCTGGTTTGGGTCACGTAGTAATGTGGTGCCACACTGCAACAGAGAGTTAAACCTGGATTCAATCTATATTTTAGAGGATAACACCGGTTAGGTCAGGGTTAGGTCTGGTATTTGCCATCATCTGGCTCAAACATTCGCATTTTTCGCATACTTGTTGGCCAGATCCTGGGCGTTTTCCGGTTTTGATCACGTAGTAATGTAGCACCACTCTGAAACAGTGAGTTAAATCTGGATTCAATCTATATTTTAGAGGATAACACCGGTTAGGTCAGGGTTAGGTCTGGTATTTGCCATCAACTGGCTCATACTTTCGCATTTTTCACTTACTTGTTGGCCAGATCCTGGGCGTTGTCTGGTTTGGATCACGTAGTAATGTAGCACCACTCAGAAACAGTGAGTTAAACCTGGATTCAATCTATAGTTTAGAGGATAACACCGGTTAGGTTTGGGTTAGGTCTGGTATTTGCCATCATCTGGCTCATACGTTCGCATTTTTCGCATACTTGTTGGCCAGATCCAGGGCGTTTTCTGGTTTGGATCACGTAGTAATGTAGCACCACTCTGAAACAGTGAGTTAAACCTGGATTCAATCTATATTTTAGAGGATAACACCGGTTAGGTTAGGGTTAGGTCTGATGTTTGCCATCATCTGGCTCAAACATTCGCATTTTTCGCATACTTTTTGGCCAGATCCTGGGCGTTTTCTGGTTTGGATCACGTAGTAATGTAGCACCACTCAGAAACAGTGAGTTAAACCTGGATTCAATCTATAGTTTAGAGGATAACACCGGTTAGGTCAGGGTTAGGCCTAGTATTTGCCATCATCTGGCTCATGCTTTCGCATTTTTCGCATACTTGTTGGCCAGAACCTGGGCGTTCTCTGGCTTGGATCACGTAGTTATGTGGTTCCACACTGCAACAGTGAGTTAAACCTGGATTCAATCTATATTTTAGAGGATAACACCGATTAGGATTGGGTTAGGTCTGGTATTTGCCATCATCTGGCTCATACTTTCGTATCTTTCGCATACTTGTTGGCCAGATCCTGGCCGTTTTCTGGTTTGGATCACGTAGTAATGTGGTACCACACTCAAACAGTGAGTTAAACCTGGATCCAATCTATATTTTAGAAGAATAATAACAGTTAGGTCAGCGTTAGGTCTGGTATTTGCCATCAACTGGCTCATACTTTCGCATTTTTCACCTACTTGTTGGCCAGATCCTGGGCGTTTTCTGGGATCGATCACATAGTAATGTGGTGCCACACTGCAACAGTGAGCTAAAGCTGGATTCTATCTATATTTTACAGGATAACACCGGTTAGGTCAGGGTTAGGTCTAGTATTTGCCATCATCTGGCTCATACTGTCGCATTTTTCGCATACTCTTTGGCCAGATCCTGGGCGTTTTCTGGTTTGGATCACGTAGTAATGTAGCACCACTCTGAAACAGTGAGTTAAACCTGGATTCAATCTATATTTTAGAGGATAACACCGGTTAGGTTTGGGTTAGGTCTGGTATTTGCCATCATCTGGCTCATACTTTCGCATTTTTCGCATACTTGTTGGCCAGATCCTGGGCGCTTTCTGGTTTGGATCACGTAGTAATGTAGCACCACTCTGAAACAGTGAGTTAAACCTGAATTCAATCTATATTTTAGAGTATAACACGGGTTAGGTCAGGGATAGGTCTGGTTTTTGCCATAATCTGGCTCATACTTTCGCATTTTTCGCATACTTGTTGGCCAGATCCTGGGCGTTTTCCGGTTTTGATCACGTAGTAATGTAGCACCACTCTGAAACAGTGAGTTAAATCTGGATTCAATCTATATTTTAGAGGATAACACCGGTTAGGTCAGGGTTAGGTCTGGTATTTGCCATCAACTGGCTCATACTTTCGCATTTTTCACTTACTTGTTGGCCAGATCCTGGGCGTTGTCTGGGTTGGATCACGTAGTAATGTGGTACCACACTGAAACAGTGAGTTAAACCTGGTTTCAATGTATATTTTAGAGAATAACACCGGTTAGGTCAGGGTTAGGTCTGGTATTTGCCATCATCTGGCTTATACTTTCGCCTTTTTCACCTACTTGTTGGCCAGATCCTGGGCGTTTTCTGGGTTAGATCAGGTAGTAGTGTGGTACCACACTGAAACAGTGAGTTAAACCTGGTTTCAATGTATATTTTAGAGAATAACACCGGTTAGGTCAGGGTTAGGTCTGGTATTTGCCATCATCTGGCTCATACATTCGCATTTTTCGCATACTTGTTGGCCAGATCCTGGGCGTTTTCTGGTTTGGATCAGGTAGTAATGTGGTACCACACTCAAACAGTGAGTTAAACCCGGATCCAATCTATATTTTAGAAGAATAACAACAGTTAGGTCAGCGTTAGGTCTGGAATTTGCCATCAACTGGCTCATACTTTCGCATTTTTCACCTACTTGTTGGCCAGATCCTGGGCGTTTTTTGCGTTGGATCACGTAGTAATGTGGTACCACACTGAACCAGTGAGTTAAACCTGGATGCAATCTATATTTTAGAGTATAACACGGGTTAGGTCACGGATAGGTCTGGTTTTTGCCATCATCTGGCTCATACGTTCGCATTTTCCGCATACTTGTTGGCCAGATCCTGGGCGTTTTCTGGTTTGGATCACGTAGTAATGTGGTACCACACTCAAACAGTGAGTTAAACCCGGATACAATGTATATTTTAGAAGAATATCAACAGTTAGGTCAGCGTTAAGTCTGGTATTTGCCATCAACTGGCTCATACTTTCGCATTTTTCACCTACTTGTTGGTCAGATCCTGGGCGTTTTCTGGGTTGGATCACGTAGTAATGTGGTACCACAGTGAAACAGTGAGTTAAACCTGGATACAATCTATATTTTAGAGTATAACACGGGTTAGCTCAGGGATAGGTCTGGTTTTTGCCATAATCTGGCTCATACTTTCGCATTTTTCGCATACTTGTTGGCCAGATCCTGGGCGTTTTCTGGTTTGGATCACGTAGTAATGTGGTACCACACTGAAACAGTGAGTTAATCCTGTTTTCGATGAATATATTAGAGGGTAACACCGGTTAGGTTTGGGTTAGGTTTGGTATTTGCCATCATCTGGCTCATACTTTCGCATTTTTCGCATACTTGTTGGCCAGATCCTGGGCGCTTTCTGGTTTGGATCACGTAGTAATCTAGCACCACTCTGAAACAGTCAGTTAAACCTGGATTCAACCTATATTTTAGAGGATATCACCGGTTAGGTCAGTGTTAGGTCTGGTATTTGCCATAATCTGGCTCATACATTCGCATTTTTCGCATACTTGTTGGACAGATCCTGGGCGTTTTCTGGTTTGGATCATGTAGTAATGTGGAACCACTCTGAAACAGTGAGTTAAACCTGGATTCAATCTATATTTTAGAGGATAACACCGGTTAGGTTAGGGTTAGGTCTGATGTTTGCCATCATCTGGCTCAAACATTCGCATTTTTCGCATACTTGTTGGCCAGATCCTGGGCGTTTTCTGGTTTGGATCACGTAGTAATGTAGCACCACTCTGAAACAGTGAGTTAAACCTGGATTCAATCTATATTTTAGAGGATAACACCGGTTAGGTTAGGGTTAGGTCTGGTATTTGCCATCATCTGGCTCAAACATTCGCATTTTTCGCATACTTGTTGGCCAAATCCAGGGCGTTCTCTGGCTTGGATCACGTAGTAATGTGGTACCACACTGAAACAGTGAGTTAAACCTGGATTCAATCTATATTTTAGAGGATAACACCGGTTAGGTTTGGGTTAGGTCTGGTATTTGCCATCATCTGGCTCATACTTTCGCATTTTTCGCATACTTGTTGGCCAGATCCTGGGCGCTTTCTGGTTTGGATCACGTAGTAATGTAGCACCACTCTGAAACAGTGAGTTAAACCTGAATTCAATCTATATTTTAGAGTATAACACGGGTTAGGTCAGGGATAGGTCTGGTTTTTGCCATAATCTGGCTCATACTTTCGCATTTTTCGCATACTTGTTGGCCAGATCCTGGGCGTTTTCTGGTTTGGATCACGTAGTAATGTGGTACCACACTGAAACAGTGAGTTAATCCTGTTTTCGATGAATATATTAGAGGGTAACACCGGTTAGGTCAGGGTTAGGTCTGGTGTTTGCCATCATCTGGCTCAAACATTCGCATTTTTCGCATACTTTTTGGCCAGATCCTGGGCGTTTTCTGGGTTCGATCACGTTGTAATGTGGTACCACACTGAAACAGTGAGTTAATCTTGGTTTCGATCTATATATTAGAGGCTAACACCGGCTAGGATTGGGTTAGGTCTGGTATTTGCCATCATCTGGCTCATGCTTTCGCATTTTTCGCATACTTGTTGGCCAGATCCTGGGCGTTTTCTGGTTTGGATCACGTTGTAATGTGGTACCACACTGAAACAGTGAGTTAATCTTGGTTTCGATCTATATATTAGAGGCTAACACCGGCTAGGATTGGGTTAGGTCTGGTATTTGCCATCAACTGGCTCATACTTTTGCATTTTTCACCTACTTGTTGGCCAGATCCTGGGCGTTTTCTGGGTTGGATCAGGTAGTAGTGTGGTACCACACTGAAACAGTGAGTTAAACCTGGATTCAATCTATATTTTAGAGGATATCACCGGTTAGGTCAGGGTTAGGTCTGGTATTTGCCATCATCTGGCTCATACTGTCGCATTTTTCGCATACTTTTTGGCCAGATCCTGGGCGTTTTCTGGTTTGGATCACGTAGTAATTTGGTACCACACTGAAACAGTGAGTTTATCTTGGATACAATCTATATTTTAGAGGATATCACCGGTTAGGTCAGGGTTAGGTCTGGTGTTTGCCATCATCTGGCTCATACTGTCGCATTTTTCGCATACTTTTTGGCCAGATCCTGGGCGTTTTCTGGTTTGGATCACGTAGCAATTTGGTACCACACTGAAACAGTGAGTTTATCTTGGATACAATCTATATTTTAGAGGATGTCACCGGTTAGGTCAGGGTTGGGTCTGGTATTTGCCATCATCTGGCTAATACTGTCGCATTTTTCGCATACTTGTTGGCCAGATCCTGGGCGTTTTCTGGTTTGGCTTACGTAGTGATGTGGTACCATACTGCAACAGTGAGTTAAACCTGAATTCAATCTATATTTTAGAGGATAACACCGGTTAGGTCAGGGTTAGGTCTGGTATTTGCCATCATCTGGCCCATACTTTCGCATTTTTCGCATACTTGTTGGCCAGATCCTGGGCGTTTTCTGGTTTGGATCACGTAGTAATGTAGCACCACTCTGAAACAGTGAGTTAAACCTGGATTCAAACTATATTTTAGAGGATAACACCGGTTAGGTTAGGGTTAGGTCTGGTATTTGCCATCATCTGGCTCAAACATTCGCATTTTTCGCATACTTGTTGGCCAGATCCTGGGCGTTTTCTGGGTTGGATCAGGTAGTAGTGTGGTACCACACTGAAACAGTGAGTTAAACCTGGATTCAATCTATATTTTAGAGGATAACACCGGTTAGGTCTGGGTTAGGCCTGGTATTTGCCATCATCTGGCTCATACTTTCGCATTTTTCGCATACTTGTTGGCCAGATCCTGGGCGTTTTCTGGGTTGGATCAGGTAGTAGTGTGGTACCACACTGAAACAGTGAGTTAAACCTGGATTCAATCTATATTTTAGAGGATAACACCGGTTAGGTCAGGGTTAGGCCTGCTATTTGCCATCATCTGGCTCATACTTTCGCATTTTTCGCATACTTGTTGGCCAGATCCTGGGCGTTTTCTGGGTTGGATCAGGTAGTAGTGTGGTACCACACTGAAACAGTGAGTTAAACCTGGATCCAATCTATATTTTAGAAGAATAATAACAGTTAGGTCAGCGTTAGGTCTGGTATTTGCCATCAACTGGCTCATACTTTCGCATTTTTCACCTACTTGTTGGCCAGATCCTGGGCGTTTTCTGGGTTGGATCACGTAGTAATTTGGTACCACACTGAAACAGTGAGTTTATCTTGGATACAATCTATATTTTAGAGGATATCACCGGTTAGGTCAGGGTTAGGTCTGGTATTTGCCATCATCTGGCTCATACTGTCGCATTTTTCGCATACTTGTTGGCCAGATCCTGGGCGTTTTCTGGGTTGGATCAGGTAGTAGTGTGGTACCACACTGAAACAGTGAGTTAAACCTGGATTCAATCTATATTTTAGAGGATAACACCGGTTAGGTCAGGGATAGGCCTGGTATTTGCCATCATCTGGCTCATACTTTCGCATTTTTCGCATACTTGTTGGCCAGATCCTGGGCGTTTTCTGGGTTGGATCAGGTTGTAGTGTGGTACCACACTGAAACAGTGAGTTAAACCTGGATCCAATCTATATTTTAGAAGAATAATAACAGTTAGGTCAGCGTTAGGTCTGGTATTTGCCATCAACTGGCTCATACTTTCGCGTTTTTCACCTACTTGTTGGCCAGATCCTGGGCGTTTTCTGGTTTGGGTCACGTAGTAATGTGGTGCCACACTGCAACAGAGAGTTAAACCTGGATTCAATCTATATTTTAGAGGATAACACCGGTTAGGTCAGGGTTAGGTCTGGTATTTGCCATCATCTGGCTCAAACATTCGCATTTTTCGCATACTTTTTGGCCAGATCCTGGGCGTTTTCTGGGTTCGATCACGTTGTAATGTGGTACCACACTGAAACAGTGAGTTAATCTTGGTTTCGATCTATATATTAGAGGCTAACACCGGCTAGGATTGGGTTAGGTCTGGTATTTGCCATCATCTGGCTCATGCTTTCGCATTTTTCGCATACTTGTTGGCCAGATCCTGGGCGTTTTCTGGGTTGGATCAGGTAGTAGTGTGGTACCACACTGAAACAGTGAGTTAAACCTGGATTCAATCTATATTTTAGAGGATAACACCGGTTAGGTCAGGGATAGGCCTGGTATTTGCCATCATCTGGCTCATACTTTCGCATTTTTCGCATACTTTTTGGCCAGATCCTGGGCGTTTTCTGGGTTCGATCACGTTGTAATGTGGTACCACACTGAAACAGTGAGTTAATCTTGGTTTCGATCTATATATTAGAGGCTAACACCGGCTAGGATTGGGTTAGGTCTGGTATTTGCCATCATCTGGCTCATGCTTTCGCATTTTTCGCATACTTGTTGGCCAGATCCTGGGCGTTTTCTGGTTTGGGTCACGTAGTAATGTGGTGCCACACTGCAACAGAGAGTTAAACCTGGATTCAATCTATATTTTAGAGGATAACACCGGTTAGGTCAGGGTTAGGTCTGGTATTTGCCATCATCTGGCTCAAACATTCGCATTTTTCGCATACTTGTTGGCCAGATCCTGGGCGTTTTCCGGTTTTGATCACGTAGTAATGTAGCACCACTCTGAAACAGTGAGTTAAATCTGGATTCAATCTATATTTTAGAGGATAACACCGGTTAGGTCAGGGTTAGGTCTGGTATTTGCCATCAACTGGCTCATACTTTCGCATTTTTCACTTACTTGTTGGCCAGATCCTGGACGTTGTCTGGGTTGGATCACGTAGTAATGTGGTACCACACTGAAACAGTGAGTTAAACCTGGTTTCAATGTATATTTTAGAGAATAACACCGGTTAGGTCAGGGTTAGGTCTGGTATTTGCCATCATCTGGCTTATACTTTCGCCTTTTTCACCTACTTGTTGGCCAGATCCTGGGCGTTTTCTGGGTTAGATCAGGTAGTAGTGTGGTACCACACTGAAACAGTGAGTTAAACCTGGTTTCAATGTATATTTTAGAGAATAACACCGGTTAGGTCAGGGTTAGGTCTGGTATTTGCCATCATCTGGCTCATACATTCGCATTTTTCGCATACTTGTTGGCCAGATCCTGGGCGTTTTCTGGTTTGGATCAGGTAGTAATGTGGTACCACACTCAAACAGTGAGTTAAACCCGGATCCAATCTATATTTTAGAAGAATAACAACAGTTAGGTCAGCGTTAGGTCTGGAATTTGCCATCAACTGGCTCATACTTTCGTATTTTTCACCTACTTGTTGGCCAGATCCTGGGCGTTTTTTGCGTTGGATCACGTAGTAATGTGGTACCACACTGAACCAGTGAGTTAAACCTGGATGCAATCTATATTTTAGAGTATAACACGGGTTAGGTCACGGATAGGTCTGGTTTTTGCCATCATCTGGCTCATACGTTCGCATTTTCCGCATACTTGTTGGCCAGATCCTGGGCGTTTTCTGGTTTGGATCACGTAGTAATGTGGTACCACACTCAAACAGTGAGTTAAACCCGGATACAATGTATATTTTAGAAGAATATCAACAGTTAGGTCAGCGTTAAGTCTGGTATTTGCCATCAACTGGCTCATACTTTCGCATTTTTCACCTACTTGTTGGTCAGATCCTGGGCGTTTTCTGGGTTGGATCACGTAGTAATGTGGTACCACAGTGAAACAGTGAGTTAAACCTGGATACAATCTATATTTTAGAGTATAACACGGGTTAGCTCAGGGATAGGTCTGGTTTTTGCCATAATCTGGCTCATACTTTCGCATTTTTCGCATACTTGTTGGCCAGATCCTGGGCGTTTTCTGGTTTGGATCACGTAGTAATGTGGTACCACACTGAAACAGTGAGTTAATCCTGTTTTCGATGAATATATTAGAGGGTAACACCGGTTAGGTTTGGGTTAGGTTTGGTATTTGCCGTCATCTGGCTCATACTTTCGCATTTTTCGCATACTTGTTGGCCAGATCCTGGGCGCTTTCTGGTTTGGATCACGTAGTAATCAAGCACCACTCTGAAACAGTCAGTTAAACCTGGATTCAACCTATATTTTAGAGGATATCACCGGTTAGGTCAGTGTTAGGTCTGGTATTTGCCATAATCTGGCTCATACATTCGCATTTTTCGCATACTTGTTGGACAGATCCTGGGCGTTTTCTGGTTTGGATCATGTAGTAATGTGGAACCACAATGAAACAGTGAGTTAAACCTGGATTCAATCTATATTTTAGAGGATAACCCCGGTTAGGTTTGGGTTAGGTCTGGTATTTGCCATCATCTGGCTCATACGTTCGCATTTTTCGCATACTTGTTGGCCAGATCCAGGGCGTTTTCTGGTTTGGATCACGTAGTAATGTAGCACCACTCTGAAACAGTGAGTTAAACCTGGATTCAATCTATATTTTAGAGGATAACACCGGTTAGGTTAGGGTTAGGTCTGATGTTTGCCATCATCTGGCTCAAACATTCGCATTTTTCGCATACTTGTTGGCCAGAACCTGGGCGTTCTCTGGCTTGGATCACGTAGTTATGTGGTTCCACACTGCAACAGTGAGTTAAACCTGGATTCAATCTATATTTTAGAGGATAACACCGATTAGGATTGGGTTAGGTCTGGTATTTGCCATCATCTGGCTCATACTTTCGTATCTTTCGCATACTTGTTGGCCAGATCCTGGGCGTTTTCTGGTTTGGATCACGTAGTAATGTGGTACCACACTCAAACAGTGAGTTAAACCTGGATCCAATCTATATTTTAGAAGAATAATAACAGTTAGGTCAGCGTTAGGTCTGGTATTTGCCATCAACTGGCTCATACTTTCGCATTTTTCACCTACTTGTTGGCCAGATCCTGGGCGTTTTCTGGGATCGATCACATAGTAATGTGGTGCCACACTGCAACAGTGAGCTAAAGCTGGATTCTATCTATATTTTACAGGATAACACCGGTTAGGTCAGGGTTAGGTCTAGTATTTGCCATCATCTGGCTCATACTGTCGCATTTTTCGCATACTCTTTGGCCAGATCCTGGGCGTTTTCTGGTTTGGATCACGTAGTAATGTAGCACCACTCTGAAACAGTGAGTTAAACCTGGATTCAATCTATATTTTAGAGGATAACACCGGTTAGGTTTGGGTTAGGTCTGGTATTTGCCATCATCTGGCTCATACTTTCGCATTTTTCGCATACTTGTTGGCCAGATCCTGGGCGCTTTCTGGTTTGGATCACGTAGTAATGTAGCACCACTCTGAAACAGTGAGTTAAACCTGAATTCAATCTATATTTTAGAGTATAACACGGGTTAGGTCAGGGATAGGTCTGGTTTTTGCCATAATCTGGCTCATACTTTCGCATTTTTCGCATACTTGTTGGCCAGATCCTGGGCGTTTTCCGGTTTTGATCACGTAGTAATGTAGCACCACTCTGAAACAGTGAGTTAAATCTGGATTCAATCTATATTTTAGAGGATAACACCGGTTAGGTCAGGGTTAGGTCTGGTATTTGCCATCAACTGGCTCATACTTTCGCATTTTTCACTTACTTGTTGGCCAGATCCTGGGCGTTGTCTGGGTTGGATCACGTAGTAATGTGGTACCACACTGAAACAGTGAGTTAAACCTGGTTTCAATGTATATTTTAGAGAATAACACCGGTTAGGTCAGGGTTAGGTCTGGTATTTGCCATCATCTGGCTTATACTTTCGCCTTTTTCACCTACTTGTTGGCCAGATCCTGGGCGTTTTCTGGGTTAGATCAGGTAGTAGTGTGGTACCACACTGAAACAGTGAGTTAAACCTGGTTTCAATGTATATTTTAGAGAATAACACCGGTTAGGTCAGGGTTAGGTCTGGTATTTGCCATCATCTGGCTCATACATTCGCATTTTTCGCATACTTGTTGGCCAGATCCTGGGCGTTTTCTGGTTTGGATCAGGTAGTAATGTGGTACCACACTCAAACAGTGAGTTAAACCCGGATCCAATCTATATTTTAGAAGAATAACAACAGTTAGGTCAGCGTTAGGTCTGGAATTTGCCATCAACTGGCTCATACTTTCGCATTTTTCACCTACTTGTTGGCCAGATCCTGGGCGTTTTTTGCGTTGGATCACGTAGTAATGTGGTACCACACTGAACCAGTGAGTTAAACCTGGATGCAATCTATATTTTAGAGTATAACACGGGTTAGGTGACGGATAGGTCTGGTTTTTGCCATCATCTGGCTCATACGTTCGCATTTTCCGCATACTTGTTGGCCAGATCCTGGGCGTTTTCTGGTTTGGATCACGTAGTAATGTGGTACCACACTCAAACAGTGAGTTAAACCCGGATACAATGTATATTTTAGAAGAATATCAACAGTTAGGTCAGCGTTAAGTCTGGTATTTGCCATCAACTGGCTCATACTTTCGCATTTTTCACCTACTTGTTGGTCAGATCCTGGGCGTTTTCTGGGTTGGATCACGTAGTAATGTGGTACCACAGTGAAACAGTGAGTTAAACCTGGATACAATCTATATTTTAGAGTATAACACGGGTTAGCTCAGGGATAGGTCTGGTTTTTGCCATAATCTGGCTCATACTTTCGCATTTTTCGCATACTTGTTGGCCAGATCCTGGGCGTTTTCTGGTTTGGATCACGTAGTAATGTGGTACCACACTGAAACAGTGAGTTAATCCTGTTTTCGATGAATATATTAGAGGGTAACACCGGTTAGGTTTGGGTTAGGTCTGGTATTTGCCATCATCTGGCTCATACTTTCGCATTTTTCGCATACTTGTTGGCCAGATCCTGGGCGCTTTCTGGTTTGGATCACGTAGTAATCTAGCACCACTCCGAAACAGTCAGTTAAACCTGGATTCAACCTATATTTTAGAGGATATCACCGGTTAGGTCAGTGTTAGGTCTGGTATTTGCCATAATCTGGCTCATACATTCGCATTTTTCGCATACTTGTTGGACAGATCCTGGGCGTTTTCTGGTTTGGATCATGTAGTAATGTGGAACCACAATGAAACAGTGAGTTAAACCTGGATTCAATCTATATTTTAGAGGATAACACCGGTTAGGTTTGGGTTAGGTCTGGTATTTGCCATCATCTGGCTCATACGTTCGCATTTTTCGCATACTTGTTGGCCAGATCCAGGGCGTTTTCTGGTTTGGATCACGTAGTAATGTAGCACCACTCTGAAACAGTGAGTTAAACCTGGATTCAATCTATATTTTAGAGGATAACACCGGTTAGGTTAGGGTTAGGTCTGATGTTTGCCATCATCTGGCTCAAACATTCGCATTTTTCGCATACTTTTTGGCCAGATCCTGGGCGTTTTCTGGTTTGGATCACGTAGTAATGTAGCACCACTCAGAAACAGTGAGTTAAACCTGGATTCAATCTATATTTTAGAGGATAACACCGGTTAGGTTTGGGTTAGGTCTGGTATTTGCCATCATCTGGCTCATACTTTCGCATTTTTCGCATACTTGTTGGCCAGATCCTGGGCGCTTTCTGGTTTGGATCACGTAGTAATGTAGCACCACTCTGAAACAGTGAGTTAAACCTGAATTCAATCTATATTTTAGAGTATAACACGGGTTAGGTCAGGGATAGGTCTGGTTTTTGCCATAATCTGGCTCATACTTTCGCATTTTTCGCATACTTGTTGGCCAGATCCTGGGCGTTTTCTGGTTTGGATCACGTAGTAATGTGGTACCACACTGAAACAGTGAGTTAATCCTGTTTTCGATGAATATATTAGAGGGTAACACCGGTTAGGTCAGGGTTAGGTCTGGTGTTTGCCATCATCTGGCTCAAACATTCGCATTTTTCGCATACTTTTTGGCCAGATCCTGGGCGTTTTCTGGGTTCGATCACGTTGTAATGTGGTACCACACTGAAACAGTGAGTTAATCTTGGTTTCGATCTATATATTAGAGGCTAACACCGGCTAGGATTGGGTTAGGTCTGGTATTTGCCATCATCTGGCTCATGCTTTCGCATTTTTCGCATACTTGTTGGCCAGATCCTGGGCGTTTTCTGGTTTGGATCACGTTGTAATGTGGTACCACACTGAAACAGTGAGTTAATCTTGGTTTCGATCTATATATTAGAGGCTAACACCGGCTAGGATTGGGTTAGGTCTGGTATTTGCCATCAACTGGCTCATACTTTTGCATTTTTCACCTACTTGTTGGCCAGATCCTGGGCGTTTTCTGGGTTGGATCACGTAGTAATTTGGTACCACACTGAAACAGTGAGTTTATCTTGGATACAATCTATATTTTAGAGGATATCACCGGTTAGGTCAGGGTTAGGTCTGGTATTTGCCATCATCTGGCTCATACTGTCGCATTTTGCGCATACTCTTTGGCCAGATCCTGGGCGTTTTCTGGTTTGGATCACGTAGTAATTTGGTACCACACTGAAACAGTGAGTTTATCTTGGATACAATCTATATTTTAGAGGATATCACCGGTTAGGTCAGGGTTGGGTCTGGTATTTGCCATCATTTGGCTCATACTGTCGCATTTTTCGCATACTTGTTGGCCAGATCCTGGGCGTTTTCTGGTTTGGCTTACGTAGTGATGTGGTCCCATACTGCAACAGTGAGTTAAACCTGAATTCAATCTATATATTAGAGGATAACACCGGTTAGGTCAGGGTTAGGTCTGGTATTTGCCATCATCTGGCCCATACTTTCGCATTTTTCGCATACTTGTTGGCCAGATCCTGGGCGTTTTCTGGTTTGGATCACGTAGTAATGTAGCACCACTCTGAAACAGTGAGTTAAACCTGGATTCAATCTATATTTTAGAGGATAACACCGGTTAGGTTAGGGTTAGGTCTGGTATTTGCCATCATCTGGCTCAAACATTCGCATTTTTCGCATACTTGTTGGCCAAATCCAGGGCGTTCTCTGGCTTGGATCACGTAGTAATGTGGTACCACACTGAAACAGTGAGTTAAACCTGGATTCAATCTATATTTTAGAGGATAACACCGGTTAGGTTTGGGTTAGGTCTGGTATTTGCCATCATCTGGCTCATACTTTCGCATTTTTCGCATACTTGTTGGCCAGATCCTGGGCGCTTTCTGGTTTGGATCACGTAGTAATGTAGCACCACTCTGAAACAGTGAGTTAAACCTGAATTCAATCTATATTTTAGAGTATAACACGGGTTAGGTCAGGGATAGGTCTGGTTTTTGCCATAATCTGGCTCATACTTTCGCATTTTTCGCATACTTGTTGGCCAGATCCTGGGCGTTTTCTGGTTTGGATCACGTAGTAATGTGGTACCACACTGAAACAGTGAGTTAATCCTGTTTTCGATGAATATATTAGAGGGTAACACCGGTTAGGTTTGGGTTAGGTCTGGTATTTGCCATCATCTGGCTCATACCTTCGCATTTTTCGCATACTTGTTGGCCAGATCCTGGGCGCTTTCTGGTTTGGATCACGTAGTAATCTAGCACCACTCTGAAACAGTCAGTTAAACCTGGATTCAACCTATATTTTAGAGGATATCACCGGTTAGGTCAGGGTTAGGTCTGGTATTTGCCATAATCTGGCTCATACATTCGCATTTTTCGCATACTTGTTGGCCAGATCCTGGGCGTTTTCTGGTTTGGATCACGTAGTAATGTGGAACCACAATGAAACAGTGAGTTAAACCTGGATTCAATCTATATTTTAGAGGATAACACCGGTTAGGTTTGGGTTAGGTCTGGTATTTGCCATCATCTGGCTCATACGTTCGCATTTTTCGCATACTTGTTGGCCAGATCCTGGGCGTTTTCTGGTTTGGATCACGTAGTAATGTAGCACCACTCTGAAACAGTGAGTTAAACCTGGATTCAATCTATATTTTAGAGGATAACACCGGTTAGGTTTGGGTTAGGTCTGGTATTTGCCATCATCTGGCTCATACTTTCGCATTTTTCGCATACTTGTTGGCCAGATCCTGGGCGCTTTCTGGTTTGGATCACGTAGTAATGTAGCACCACTCTGAAACAGTGAGTTAAACCTGAATTCAATCTATATTTTAGAGTATAACACGGGTTAGGTCAGGGATAGGTCTGGTTTTTGCCATAATCTGGCTCATACTTTCGCATTTTTCGCATACTTGTTGGCCAGATCCTGGGCGTTTTCCGGTTTTGATCACGTAGTAATGTAGCACCACTCTGAAACAGTGAGTTAAATCTGGATTCAATCTATATTTTAGAGGATAACACCGGTTAGGTCAGGGTTAGGTCTGGTATTTGCCATCAACTGGCTCATACTTTCGCATTTTTCACTTACTTGTTGGCCAGATCCTGGGCGTTGTCTGGGTTGGATCACGTAGTAATGTGGTACCACACTGAAACAGTGAGTTAAACCTGGTTTCAATGTATATTTTAGAGAATAACACCGGTTAGGTCAGGGTTAGGTCTGGTATTTGCCATCATCTGGCTTATACTTTCGCCTTTTTCACCTACTTGTTGGCCAGATCCTGGGCGTTTTCTGGGTTAGATCAGGTAGTAGTGTGGTACCACACTGAAACAGTGAGTTAAACCTGGTTTCAATGTATATTTTAGAGAATAACACCGGTTAGGTCAGGGTTAGGTCTGGTATTTGCCATCATCTGGCTCATACATTCGCATTTTTCGCATACTTGTTGGCCAGATCCTGGGCGTTTTCTGGCTTGGATCAGGTAGTAATGTGGTACCACACTCAAACAGTGAGTTAAACCCGGATCCAATCTATATTTTAGAAGAATAACAACAGTTAGGTCAGCGTTAGGTCTGGAATTTGCCATCAACTGGCTCATACTTTCGCATTTTTCACCTACTTGTTGGCCAGATCCTGGGCGTTTTTTGCGTTGGATCACGTAGTAATGTGGTACCACACTGAACCAGTGAGTTAAACCTGGATGCAATCTATATTTTAGAGTATAACACGGGTTAGGTCACGGATAGGTCTGGTTTTTGCCATCATCTGGCTCATACGTTCGCATTTTCCGCATACGTGTTGGCCAGATCCTGGGCGTTTTCTGGTTTGGATCACGTAGTAATGTGGTACCACACTCAAACAGTGAGTTAAACCCGGATACAATGTATATTTTAGAAGAATATCAACAGTTAGGTCAGCGTTAAGTCTGGTATTTGCCATCAACTGGCTCATACTTTCGCATTTTTCACCTACTTGTTGGTCAGATCCTGGGCGTTTTCTGGGTTGGATCACGTAGTAATGTGGTACCACAGTGAAACAGTGAGTTAAACCTGGATACAATCTATATTTTAGAGTATAACACGGGTTAGCTCAGGGATAGGTCTGGTTTTTGCCATAATCTGGCTCATACTTTCGCATTTTTCGCATACTTGTTGGCCAGATCCTGGGCGTTTTCTGGTTTGGATCACGTAGTAATGTGGTACCACACTGAAACAGTGAGTTAATCCTGTTTTCGATGAATATATTAGAGGGTAACACCGGTTAGGTTTGGGTTAGGTCTGGTATTTGCCATCATCTGGCTCATACTTTCGCATTTTTCGCATACTTGTTGGCCAGATCCTGGGTGCTTTCTGGTTTGGATCACGTAGTAATCTAGCACCACTCTGAAACAGTCAGTTAAACCTGGATTCAACCTATATTTTAGAGGATATCACCGGTTAGGTCAGTGTTAGGTCTGGTATTTGCCATAATCTGGCTCATACATTCGCATTTTTCGCATACTTGTTGGACAGATCCTGGGCGTTTTCTGGTTTGGATCATGTAGTAATGTGGAACCACAATGAAACAGTGAGTTAAACCTGGATTCAATCTATATTTTAGAGGATAACACCGGTTAGGTTTGGGTTAGGTCTGGTATTTGCCATCATCTGGCTCATACGTTCGCATTTTTCGCATACTTGTTGGCCAGATCCAGGGCGTTTTCTGGTTTGGATCACGTAGTAATGTAGCACCACTCTGAAACAGTGAGTTAAACCTGGATTCAATCTATATTTTAGAGGATAACACCGGTTAGGTTAGGGTTAGGTCTGATGTTTGCCATCATCTGGCTCAAACATTCGCATTTTTCGCATACTTTTTGGCCAGATCCTGGGCGTTTTCTGGTTTGGATCACGTAGTAATGTAGCACCACTCAGAAACAGTGAGTTAAACCTGGATTCAATCTATAGTTTAGAGGATAACACCGGTTAGGTCAGGGTTAGGCCTAGTATTTGCCATCATCTGGCTCATGCTTTCGCATTTTTCGCATACTTGTTGGCCAGAACCTGGGCGTTCTCTGGCTTGGATCACGTAGTTATGTGGTTCCACACTGCAACAGTGAGTTAAACCTGGATTCAATCTATATTTTAGAGGATAACACCGATTAGGATTGGGTTAGGTCTGGTATTTGCCATCATCTGGCTCATACTTTCGTATCTTTCGCATACTTGTTGGCCAGATCCTGGGCGTTTTCTGGTTTGGATCACGTAGTAATGTGGTACCACACTCAAACAGTGAGTTAAACCTGGATCCAATCTATATTTTAGAAGAATAATAACAGTTAGGTCAGCGTTAGGTCTGTTATTTGCCATCAACTGGCTCATACTTTCGCATTTTTCACCTACTTGTTGGCCAGATCCTGGGCGTTTTCTGGGTTCGATCACATAGTAATGTGGTGCCACACTGCAACAGTGAGCTAAAGCTGGATTCTATCTATATTTTACAGGATAACACCGGTTAGGTCAGGGTTAGGTCTAGTATTTGCCATCATCTGGCTCATACTGTCGCATTTTTCGCATACTCTTTGGCCAGATCCTGGGCGTTTTCTGGTTTGGATCACGTAGTAATGTAGCACCACTCTGAAACAGTGAGTTAAACCTGGATTCAATCTATATTTTAGAGGATAACACCGGTTAGGTTTGGGTTAGGTCTGGTATTTGCCATCATCTGGCTCATACTTTCGCATTTTTCGCATACTTGTTGGCCAGATCCTGGGCGCTTTCTGGTTTGGATCACGTAGTAATGTAGCACCACTCTGAAACAGTGAGTTAAACCTGAATTCAATCTATATTTTAGAGTATAACACGGGTTAGGTCAGGGATAGGTCTGGTTTTTGCCATAATCTGGCTCATACTTTCGCATTTTTCGCATACTTGTTGGCCAGATCCTGGGCGTTTTCTGGTTTGGATCACGTAGTAATGTGGTACCACACTGAAACAGTGAGTTAATCCTGTTTTCGATGAATATATTAGAGGGTAACACCGGTTAGGTCAGGGTTAGGTCTGGTATTTGCCATAATCTGGCTCATACATTCGCATTTTTCGCATACTTGTTGGCCAGATCCTGGGCGTTTTCTGGTTTGGATCACGTAGTAATGTGGAACCACAATGAAACAGTGAGTTAAACCTGGATTCAATCTATATTTTAGAGGATAACACCGGTTAGGTTTGGGTTAGGTCTGGTATTTGCCATCATCTGGCTCATACGTTCGCATTTTTCGCATACTTGTTGGCCAGATCCAGGGCGTTTTCTGGTTTGGATCACGTAGTAATGGTGCACCACTCTGAAACAGTGAGTTAAACCTGGATTCAATCTATATTTTAGAGGATAACACCGGTTAGGTTAGGGTTAGGTCTGGTGTTTGCCATCATCTGGCTCAAACATTCGCATTTTTCGCATACTTTTTGGCCAGATCCTGGGCGTTTTCTGGGTTCGATCACGTTGTAATGTGGTACCACACTGAAACAGTGAGTTAATCACGGTTTCGATCTATATATTAGAGGCTAACACCGGCTAGGATTGGGTTAGGTCTGGTATTTGCCATCATCTGGCTCATGCTTTCGCATTTTTCGCATACTTGTTGGCCAGATCCTGGGCGTTTTCTGGTTTGGATCACGTTGTAATGTGGTACCACACTGAAACAGTGAGTTAATCTTGGTTTCGATCTATATATTAGAGGCTAACACCGGCTAGGATTGGGTTAGGTCTGGTATTTGCCATCAACTGGCTCATACTTTTGCATTTTTCACCTACTTGTTGGCCAGATCCTGGGCGTTTTCTGGGTTGGATCACGTAGTAATTTGGTACCACACTGAAACAGTGAGTTTATCTTGGATACAATCTATATTTTAGAGGATATCACCGGTTAGGTCAGGGTTAGGTCTGGTATTTACCATCATCTGGCTCATACTGTCGCATTTTGCGCATACTCTTTGGCCAGATCCTGGGCGTTTTCTGGTTTGGATCACGTAGTAATTTGGTACCACACTGAAACAGTGAGTTTATCTTGGATACAATCTATATTTTAGAGGATATCACCGGTTAGGTCAGGGTTGGGTCTGGTATTTGCCATCATTTGGCTCATACTGTCGCATTTTTCGCATACTTGTTGGCCAGATCCTGGGCGTTTTCTGGTTTGGCTTACGTAGTGATGTGGTCCCATACTGCAACAGTGAGTTAAACCTGAATTCAATCTATATATTAGAGGATAACACCGGTTAGGTCAGGGTTAGGTCTGGTATTTGCCATCAACTGGCTCATACTTTTGCATTTTTCACCTACTTGTTGGCCAGATCCTGGGCGTTTTCTGGGTTGGATCACGTAGTAATTTGGTACCACACTGAAACAGTGAGTTTATCTTGGATACAATCTATATTTTAGAGGATATCACCGGTTAGGTCAGGGTTAGGTCTGGTATTTACCATCATTTGGCTCATACTGTCGCATTTTTCGCATACTTGTTGGCCAGATCCTGGGCGTTTTCTGGTTTGGATCACGTAGTAATGTAGCACCACTCTGAAACAGTGAGTTAAACCTGGATTCAATCTATATTTTAGAGGATAACACCGGTTAGGTTAGGGTTAGGTCTGGTATTTGCCATCATCTGGCTCAAACATTCGTATTTTTCGCATACTTGTTGGCCAAATCCAGGGCGTTCTCTGGCTTGGATCACGTAGTAATGTGGTACCACACTGAAACAGTGAGTTAAACCTGGATTCAATCTATATTTTAGAGGATAACACCGGTTAGGTTTGGGTTAGGTCTGGTATTTGCCATCATCTGGCTCACACTTTCGCATTTTTCGCATACTTGTTGGCCAGATCCTGGGCGCTTTCTGGTTTGGATCACGTAGTAATGTAGCACCACTCTGAAACAGTGAGTTAAACCTGAATTCAATCTATATTTTAGAGTATAACACGGGTTAGGTCAGGGATAGGTCTGGTTTTTGCCATAATCTGGCTCATACTTTCGCATTTTTCGCATACTTGTTGGCCAGATCCTGGGCGTTTTCTGGTTTGGATCACGTAGTAATGTGGTACCACACTGAAACAGTGAGTTAATCCTGTTTTCGATGAATATATTAGAGGGTAACACCGGTTAGGTTTGGGTTAGGTCTGGTATTTGCCATCATCTGGCTCATACCTTCGCATTTTTCGCATACTTGTTGGCCAGATCCTGGGCGCTTTCTGGTTTGGATCACGTAGTAATCTAGCACCACTCTGAAACAGTCAGTTAAACCTGGATTCAACCTATATTTTAGAGGATATCACCGGTTAGGTCAGGGTTAGGTCTGGTATTTGCCATAATCTGGCTCATACATTCGCATTTTTCGCATACTTGTTGGCCAGATCCTGGGCGTTTTCTGGTTTGGATCACGTAGTAATGTGGAACCACAATGAAACAGTGAGTTAAACCTGGATTCAATCTATATTTTAGAGGATAACACCGGTTAGGTTTGGGTTAGGTCTGGTACTTGCCATCATCTGGCTCATACGTTCGCATTTTTCGCATACTTGTTGGCCAGATCCAGGGCGTTTTCTGGTTTGGATCACGTAGTAATGTAGCACCACTCTGAAACAGTGAGTTAAACCTGGATTCAATCTATATTTTAGAGGATAACACCGGTTAGGTTAGGGTTAGGTCTGGTGTTTGCCATCATCTGGCTCAAACATTCGCATTTTTCGCATACTTTTTGGCCAGATCCTGGGCGTTTTCTGGGTTCGATCACATAGTAATGTGGTGCCACACTGCAACAGTGAGCTAAAGCTGGATTCTATCTATATTTTACAGGATAACACCGGTTAGGTCAGGGTTAGGTCTAGTATTTGCCATCATCTGGCTCATACTTTCGCATTTTTCGCATACTTTTTGGCCAGATCCTGGGCGTTTTCTGGTTTGGATCACGTTGTAATGTGGTACCACACTGAAACAGTGAGTTAATCTTGGTTTCGATCTATATATTAGAGGCTAACACCGGCTAGGATTGGGTTAGGTCTGGTATTTGCCATCATCTGGCTCATGCTTTCGCATTTTTCGCATACTTGTTGGCCAGATCCTGGGCGTTTTCTGGTTTGGATCACTTTGTAATGTGGTACCACACTGAAACAGTGAGTTAATCTTGGTTTCGATCTATATATTAGAGGCTAACACCGGCTAGGATTGGGTTAGGTCTGGTATTTGCCATCAACTGGCTCATACTTTTGCATTTTTCACCTACTTGTTGGCCAGATCCTGGGCGTTTTCTGGGTTGGATCACGTAGTAATTTGGTACCACACTGAAACAGTGAGTTTATCTTGGATACAATCTATATTTTAGAGGATATCACCGGTTAGGTCAGGGTTAGGTCTGGTATTTGCCATCATCTGGCTCATACTGTCGCATTTTTCGCATAGTCTTTGGCCAGATCCTGGGCGTTTTCTGGTTTGGATCACGTAGTAATTTGGTACCACACTGAGACAGTGAGTTTATCTTGGATACAATCTATATTTTAGAGGATATCACCGGTTAGGTCAGGGTTGGGTCTGGTATTTGCCATCATTTGGCTCATACTGTCGCATTTTTCGCATACTTGTTGGCCAGATCCTGGGCGTTTTCTGGTTTGGCTTACGTAGTGATGTGGTACCATACTGCAACAGTGAGTTAAACCGGAATTCAATCTATATATTAGAGGATAACACCGGTTAGGTCAGGGTTAGGTCTGGTATTTGCCATCATCTGGCCCATACTTTCGCATTTTTCGCATACTTGTTGGCCAGATCCTGGGCGTTTTCTGGTTTGGATCACGTAGTAACGTAGCACCACTCTGAAACAGTGAGTTAAACCTGGATTCAATCTATATTTTAGAGGATAACACCGGTTAGGTTAGGGTTAGGTCTGGTATTTGCCATCATCTGGCTCAAACATTCGCATTTTTCGCATACTTGTTGGCCACATCCAGGGCGTTCTCTGGCTTGGATCACGTAGTAATGTGGTACCACACTGAAACAGTGAGTTAAACCTGGATTCAATCTATATTTTAGAGAATAACACCGGTTAGGTTTGGGTTAGGTTTGGTATTTGCCATCATCTGGCTCATACTTTCGCATTTTTCGCATACTTGTTGGCCAGATCCTGGGCGCTTTCTGGTTTGGATCACGTAGTAATGTAGCACCACTCTGAAACAGTGAGTTAAACCTGAATTCAATCTATATTTTAGAGTATAACACGGGTTAGGTCAGGGATAGGTCTGGTTTTTGCCATAATCTGGCTCATACTTTCGCATTTTTCGCATACTTGTTGGCCAGATGCTGGGCGTTTTCTGGTTTGGATCACGTAGTAATGTGGTACCACACTGAAACAGTGAGTTAATCCTGTTTTCGATGAATATATTAGAGGGTAACACCGGTTAGGTTTGGGTTAGGTCTGGTATTTGCCATCATCTGGCTCATACTTTCGCATTTTTCGCATACTTGTTGGCCAGATCCTGGGCGCTTTCTGGTTTGGATCACGTAGTAATCTAGCACCACTCTGAAACAGTCAGTTAAACCTGGATTCAACCTATATTTTAGAGGATATCACCGGTTAGGTCAGGGTTAGGTCTGGTATTTGCCATAATCTGGCTCATACATTCGCATTTTTCGCATACTTGTTGGCCAGATCCTGGGCGTTTTCTGGTTTGGATCACGTAGTAATGTGGAACCACAATGAAACAGTGAGTTAAACCTGGATTCAATCTATATTTTAGAGGATAACACCGGTTAGGTTTGGGTTAGGTCTGGTATTTGCCATCATCTGGCTCATACGTTCGCATTTTTCGCATACTTGTTGGCCAGATCCAGGGCGTTTTCTGGTTTGGATCACGTAGTAATGTAGCACCACTCTGAAACAGTGAGTTAAACCTGGATTCAATCTATATTTTAGAGGATAACACCGGTTAGGTTAGGGTTAGGTCTGGTGTTTGCCATCATCTGGCTCAAACATTCGCATTTTTCGCATACTTTTTGGCCAGATCCTGGGCGTTTTCTGGGTTCGATCACATAGTAATGTGGTGCCACACTGCAACAGTGAGCTAAAGCTGGATTCTATCTATATTTTACAAGATAACACCGGTTAGGTCAGGGTTAGGTCCAGTATTTGCCATCATCTGGCTCATACTTTCGCATTTTTCGCATACTTTTTGGCCAGATCCTGGGCGTTTTCTGGTTTGGATCACGTTGTAATGTGGTACCACACTGAAACAGTGAGTTAATCTTGGTTTCGATCTATATATTAGAGGCTAACACCGGCTAGGATTGGGTTAGGTCTGGTATTTGCCATCATCTGGCTCATGCTTTCGCATTTTTCGCATACTTGTTGGCCAGATCCTGGGCGTTTTCTGGTTTGGATCACGTTGTGATGTGGTACCACACTGAAACAGTGAGTTAATCTTGGTTTCGATCTATATATTAGAGGCTAACACCGGCTAGGATTGGGTTAGGTCTGGTATTTGCCATCAACTGGCTCATACTTTTGCATTTTTCACCTACTTGTTGGCCAGATCCTGGGCGTTTTCTGGGTTGGATCACGTAGTAATTTGGTACCACACTGAAACAGTGAGTTTATCTTGGATACAATCTATATTTTAGAGGATATCACCGGTTAGGTCAGGGTTAGGTCTGGTATTTGCCATCATCTGGCTCATACTGTCGCATTTTTCGCATAGTCTTTGGCCAGATCCTGGGCGTTTTCTGGTTTGGATCACGTAGTAATTTGGTACCACACTGAAACAGTGAGTTTATCTTGGATACAATCTATATTTTAGAGGATATCACCGGTTAGGTCAGGGTTGGGTCTGGTATTTGCCATCATTTGGCTCATACTGTCGCATTTTTCGCATACTTGTTGGCCAGATCCTGGGCGTTTTCTGGTTTGGCTTACGTAGTGATGTGGTACCATACTGCAACAGTGAGTTAAACCTGAATTCAATCTATATATTAGAGGATAACACCGGTTAGGTCAGGGTTAGGTCTGGTATTTGCCATCATCTGGCCCATACTTTCGCATTTTTCGCATACTTGTTGGCCAGATCCTGGGCGTTTTCTGGTTTGGATCACGTAGTAATGTAGCACCACTCTGAAACAGTGAGTTAAAACTGGATTCAATCTATATTTTAGAGCATAACACCGGTTAGGTTAGGGTTAGGTCTGGTATTTGCCATCATCTGGCTCAAACATTCGCATTTTTCGCATACTTGTTGGCCACATCCAGGGCGTTCTCTGGCTTGGATCACGTAGTAATGTGGTACCACACTGAAACAGTGAGTTAAACCTGGATTCAATCTATATTTTAGAGAATAACACCGGTTAGGTTTGGGTTAGGTTTGGTATTTGCCATCATCTGGCTCATACTTTCGCATTTTTCGCATACTTGTTGGCCAGATCCTGGGCGCTTTCTGGTTTGGATCACGTAGTAATGTAGCACCACTCTGAAACAGTGAGTTAAACCTGAATTCAATCTATATTTTAGAGTATAACACGGGTTAGGTCAGGGATAGGTCTGGTTTTTGCCATAATCTGGCTCATACTTTCGCATTTTTCGCATACTTGTTGGCCAGATCCTGGGCGTTTTCTGGTTTGGATCACGTAGTAATGTGGTACCACACTGAAACAGTGAGTTAATCCTGTTTTCGATGAATATATTAGAGGGTAACACCGGTTAGGTTTGGGTTAGGTCTGGTATTTGCCATCAACTGGCTCATACTTTTGCATTTTTCACCTACTTGTTGGCCAGATCCTGGGCGTTTTCTGGTTTGGATCACGTAGTAATGTGGAACCACAATGAAACAGTGAGTTAAACCTGGATTCAATCTATATTTTAGAGGATAACACCGGTTAGGTTTGGGTTAGGTCTGGTATTTGCCATCATCTGGCTCATACGTTCGCATTTTTCGCATACTTGTTGGCCAGATCCAGGGCGTTTTCTGGTTTGGATCACGTAGTAATGTAGCACCACTCTGAAACAGTGAGTTAAACCTGGATTCAATCTATATTTTAGAGGATAACACCGGTTAGGTTAGGGTTAGGTCTGGTGTTTGCCATCATCTGGCTCAAACATTCGCATTTTTCGCATACTTTTTGGCCAGATCCTGGGCGTTTTCTGGGTTCGATCACATAGTAATGTGGTGCCACACTGCAACAGTGAGCTAAAGCTGGATTCTATCTATATTTTACAAGATAACACCGGTTAGGTCAGGGTTAGGTCTAGTATTTGCCATCATCTGGCTCATGCTTTCGCATTTTTCGCATACTTGTTGGCCAGATCCTGGGCGTTTTCTGGTTTGGATCACGTTGTGATGTGGTACCACACTGAAACAGTGAGTTAATCTTGGTTTCGATCTATATATTAGAGGCTTACACTGGCTAGGATTGGGTTAGGTCTGGTATTTGCCATCAACTGGCTCATACTTTTGCATTTTTCACCTACTTGTTGGCCAGATCCTGGGCGTTTTCTGGGTTGGATCACGTAGTAATTTGGTACCACACTGAAACAGTGAGTTTATCTTGGATACAATCTATATTTTAGAGGATATCACCGGTTAGGTCAGGGTTAGGTCTGGCATTTGCCATCATCTGGCTCATACTGTCGCATTTTTCGCATACTCTTTGGCCAGATCCTGGGTGTTTTCTGGTTTGGATCACGTAGTAAATTGGTACCACACTGAAACAGTGAGTTTATCTTGGATACAATCTATATTTTAGAGGATATCACCGGTTAGGTCAGGATTGGGTCTGGTATTTGCCATCATTTGGCTCATACTGTCGCATTTTTCGCATACTTGTTGGCCAGATCCTGGGCGTTTTCTGGTTTGGCTTACGTAGTGATGTGGTACCATACTGCAACAGTGAGTTAAACCTGAATTCAATCTATATATTAGAGGATAACACCGGTTAGGTCAGGGTTAGGTCTGGTATTTGCCATCATCTGGCCCATACTTTCGCATTTTTCGCATACTTGTTGGCCAGATCCTGGGCGTTTTCTGGTTTGGATCACGTAGTAATGTAGCACCACTCTGAAACAGTGAGTTAAACCTGGATTCAATCTATATTTTAGAGGATAGCACCGGTTAGGTTAGGGTTAGGTCTGGTATTTGCCATCATCTGGCTCAAACATTCGCATTTTCCGCATACTTGTTGGCCAGATCCAGGGCGTTCTCTGGCTTGGATCACGTAGTAATGTGGTACCACACTGAAACAGTGAGTTAAACCTGGATTCAATCTATATTTTAGAGGATAACACCGGTTAGGTTTGGGTTAGGTCTGGTATTTGCCATCATCTGGCTCATACTGTCGCATTTTTCGCATACTCTTTGGCCAGATCCTGGGCGTTTTCTGGTTTGGATCACGTAGTAATTTGGTACCACACTGAAACAGTGAGTTTATCTTGGATACAATCTATATTTTAGAGGATATCACCGGTTAGGTCAGGGTTGGGTCTGGTATTTGCCATCATTTGGCTCATACTGTCGCAATTTTCCCCACATTCTTGTTGGCCAGATCCTGGGCGTTTTCTGGTTTGGCTTACGTAGTGATGTGGTACCATACTGCAACAGTGAGTTAAACCTGAATTCAATCTATATATTAGAGGATAACACCGGTTAGGTCAGGGTTAGGTCTGGTATTTGCCATCATCTGGCCCATACTTTCGCATTTTTCGCATACTTGTTGGCCAGATCCTGGGCGTTTTCTGGTTTGGATCACGTAGTAATGTAGCACCACTCTGAAACAGTGAGTTAAACCTGGATTCAATCTATATTTTAGAGGATAACACCGGTTAGGTTAGGGTTAGGTCTGGTATTTGCCATCATCTGGCTCAAACATTCGCATTTTTCGCATACTTGTTGGCCAGATCCAGGGCGTTTTCTGGGTTGGATCAGGTAGTAGTGTGGTACCACACTGAAACAGTGAGTTAAACCTGGATTCAATCTATATTTTAGAGGATAACACCGGTTAGGTCAGGGTTAGGCCTGGTATTTGCCATCATCTGGCTCAAACATTCGCATTTTTCGCATACTTGTTGGCCAGATCCTGGGCGTTTTCTGGTTTGGCTTACGTAGTGATGTGGTACCATACTGCAACAGTGAGTTAAACCTGAATTCAATCTATATATTAGAGGATAACACCGGTTAGGTCAGGGTTAGGTCTGGTATTTGCCATCATCTGGCTCATACTGTCGCATTTTTCGCATACTCTTTGGCCAGATCCCGGGCGTTTTCTGGTTTGGATCACGTAGTAATTTGGTACCACACTGAAACAGTGAGTTTATCTTGGATACAATCTATATTTTAGAGGATATCACCGGTTAGGTCAGGGTTGGGTCTGGTATTTGCCATCATTTGGCTCATACTGTCGCAATTTTCCCCACATTCTTATTGGCCAGATCCTGGGCGTTTTCTGGTTTGGCTTACGTAGTGATGTGGTACCATACTGCAACAGTGAGTTAAACCTGAATTCAATCTATATATTAGAGGATAACACCGGTTAGGTCAGGGTTAGGTCTGGTATTTGCCATCATCTGGCCCATACTTTCGCATTTTTCGCATACTTGTTGGCCAGATCCTGGGCGTTTTCTGGTTTGGATCACGTAGTAATGTAGCACCACTCTGAAACAGTGAGTTAAACCTGGATTCAATCTATATTTTAGAGGATAACACCGGTTAGGTTAGGGTTAGGTCTGGTATTTGCCATCATCTGGCTCAAACATTCGCATTTTTCGCATACTTGTTGGCCAGATCCAGGGCGTTCTCTGGCTTGGATCACGTAGTAATGTGGTACCACACTGAAACAGTGAGTTAAACCTGGATTCAATCTATATTTTAGAGGATAACACCGGTTAGGTTTGGGTTAGGTCTGGTATTTGCCATCATCTGGCTCATACATTCGCATTTTTCGCATACTTGTTGGCCAGACCCTGGGCGCTTTCTGGTTTGGATCACGTAGTAATGTAGCACCACTCTGAAACAGTGAGTTAAACCTGGATTCAATCTATATTTTAGAGGATAACACCGGTTAGGTTAGGGTTAGGTCTGGTATTTGCCATCATCTGGCTCAAACATTCGCATTTTTCGCATACTTGTTGGCCAGATCCAGGGCGTTTTCTGGGTTGGATCAGGTAGTAGTGTGGTACCACACTGAAACAGTGAGTTAAACCTGGATTCAATCTATATTTTAGAGGATAACACCGGTTAGGTCAGGGTTAGGCCTGGTATTTGCCATCATCTGGCTCATACTTTCGCATTTTTCGCATACTTGTTGGCCAGATCCTGGGCGTTTTCTGGTTTGGATCATGTAGTAATGTGGTACCACACTCAAACAGTGAGTTAAACCTGGATCCAATCTATATTTTAGAAGAATAATAACAGATAGGTCAGCGTTAGGTCTGGTATTTGCCATCAACTGGCTCATACTTTCGCATTTTTCGCATACTTGTTGGCCAGATCCTGGGCGCTTTCTGGTTTGGATCACGTAGTAATGTAGCACCACTCTGAAACAGTGAGTTAAACCTGGATTCAATCTATATTTTAGAGGATAACACCGGTTAGGTTAGGGTTAGGTCTGGTATTTGCCATCATCTGGCTCAAACATTCGCATTTTTCGCATACTTGTTGGCCAGATCCAGGGCGTTCTCTGGGTTGGATCAGGTAGTAATGTGGTACCACACTGAAACAGTGAGTTAAACCTGGATTCAATCTATATTTTAGAGGATAACACCGGTTAGGTCAGGGTTAGGCCTGGTATTTGCCATCATCTGGCTCATACTTTCGCATTTTTCGCATACTTGTTGGCCAGATCCTGGGCGCTTTCTGGTTTGGATCACGTAGTAATGTAGCACCACTCTGAAACAGTGAGTTAAACCTGGATTCAATCTATATTTTAGAGGATAACACCGGTTAGGTTAGGGTTAGGTCTGGTATTTGCCATCATCTGGCTCAAACATTCGCATTTTTCGCATACTTGTTGGCCAGATCCAGGGCGTTCTCTGGCTTGGATCACGTAGTAATGTGGTACCACACTGAAACAGTGAGTTAAACCTGGATTCAATCTATATTTTAGAGGATAACACCGGTTAGGTTTGGGTTAGGTCTGGTATTTGCCATCATCTGGCTCATACTTTCGCATTTTTCGCATACTTGTTGGCCAGATCCTGGGCGTTTTCTGGTTTGGATCATGTAGTAATGTGGTACCACACTCAAACAGTGAGTTAAACCTGGATCCAATCTATATTTTAGAAGAATAATAACAGTTAGGTCAGCGTTAGGTCTGGTATTTGCCATCAACTGGCTCATACTTTCGCATTTTTCGCATACTTGTTGGCCAGATCCTGGGCGCTTTCTGGTTTGGATCACGTTGTGATGTGGTACCACACTGAAACAGTGAGTTAAACCTGGATTCAATCTATATTTTAGAGGATAACATCGGTTAGGTTAGGGTTAGGTCTGGTATTTGCCATCATCTGGCTCAAACATTCGCATTTTTCGCATACTTGTTGGCCAGATCCAGGGCGTTCTCTGGGTTGGATCAGGTAGTAATGTGGTACCACACTGAAACAGTGAGTTAAACCTGGATTCAATCTATATTTTAGAGGATAACACCGGTTAGGTCAGGGTTAGGCCTGGTATTTGCCATCATCTGGCTCATACTTTCGCATTTTTCGCATACTTGTTGGCCAGATCCTGGGCGCTTTCTGGTTTGGATCACGTAGTAATGTAGCACCACTCTGAAACAGTGAGTTAAACCTGGATTCAATCTATATTTTAGAGGATAACACCGGTTAGGTTAGGGTTAGGTCTGGTATTAGCCATCATCTGGCTCAAACATTCGCATTTTTCGCATACTTGTTGGCCAGATCCAGGGCGTTCTCTGGCTTGGATCACGTAGTAATGTGGTACCACACTGAAACAGTGAGTTAAACCTGGATTCAATCTATATTTTAGAGGATAACACCGGTTAGGTTTGGGTTAGGTCTGGTATTTGCCATCATCTGGCTCATACTTTCGCATTTTTCGCATACTTGTTGGCCAGATCCTGGGCGCTTTCTGGTTTGGATCACGTAGTAATGTAGCACCACTCCGAAACAGTGAGTTAAACCTGGATTCAATCTATATTTTAGAGGATAACACCGGTTAGGTCAGGGATAGGTCTGGTATTTGCCATCATCTGGCTCAAACATTCGCATTTTTCGCATACTTGTTGGCCAGATCCAGGGCGTTCTCTGGCTTGGATCACGTAGTAATGTGGTACCACACTGAAACAGTGAGTTAAACCTGGATTCAATCTATATTTTAGAGGATAACACCGGTTAGGTTTGGGTTAGGTCTGGTATTTGCCATCATCTGGCTCATACTTTCGCATTTTTCGCATACTTGTTGGCCAGATCCTGGGCGCTTTCTGGTTTGGATCACGTAGTAATGTAGCACCACTCTGAAACAGTGAGTTAAACCTGGATTCAATCTATATTTTAGAGGATAACACCGGTTAGGTTAGGGTTAGGTCTCGTATTTGCCATCATCTGGCTCATACTTTCGCATTTTTCGCATACTTGTTGGCCAGATCCTGGGCGTTTTTTGCGTTGGATCACGTACTAATGTGGTACCACACTGAAACAGTGAGTTAAACCTGGATTCAATCCATATTTTAGAGGATAACACCGGTTAGGTTTGGGTTAGGTCTGGTATTTGCCATCATCTGGCTCATACGTTCGCATTTTTCGCATACTTGTTGGCCAGATCCAGGGCGTTTTCTGGTTTGGATCACGTAGTAATGTAGCACCACTCTGAAACAGTGAGTAAAACCTGGATTCAATCTATATTTTAGAGGATAACACCGGTTAGGTGAGGGTTAGGTCTGATATTTGCCATCATCTGGCTCAAACATTCGCATTTTTCGCATACTTGTTGGCCAGATCCTGGGCGTTTTCTGGTTTGGATCATGTAGTAATGTGGTACCACACTCAAACAGTGAGTTAAACCTGGATCCAATCTATATTTTAAAAGAATAATAACAGTCAGGTCAGCGTTAGGTCTGGTATTTGCCATCAACTGGCTCATACTTTCGCATTTTTCACCTACTTGTTGGCCAGATCCTGGGCGTTTTCTGGTTTGGGTCACGTAGTAATGTGGTGCCACACTGCCACAGTGAGTTACAGCTGCATTCTATCCATATTTTACAGGATAACACCGGTTAGGTCAGGGTTAGGTTTGGTATTTGCCATCATCTGGCTCATACTTTCGCATTTTTCGCATACTTGTTGGCCAGATCCTGGGCGCTTTCTGGTTTGGATCACGTAGTAATTTGGTGCCACACTGAAACAGTGAGTTTATCTTGGATACAATCTATATTTTAGAGGATATCACCGGTTAGGTCAGGGTTAGGTCTGGTATTTGCCATCATCTGGCTCATACTTTTGCATTTTTCACCTACTTGTTGGCCAGATCCTGGGCGTTTTCTGGGTTGGATCACGTAGTAATTTGGTACCACACTGAAACAGTGAATTTATCTTGGATACAATCTATATTTTAGAGGATATCACCGGTTAGGTCAGGGTTAGGTCTGGTATTTGCCATCATCTGGCTCATACTGTCGCATTTTTCGCATACTTTTTGGCCAGATCCTGGGCGTTTTCTGGTTTGGATCACGTAGTAATTTGGTACCACACTGAAACAGTGAGTTTATCTTGGATACAATCTATATTTTAGAGGATATCACCGGTTAGGTCAGGGTTAGGTCTGGTATTTGCCATCATCTGGCTCATACTGTCGCATTTTTCGCATACTTTTTGGCCAGATCCTGGGCGTTTTCTGGTTTGGATCACGTAGTAATTTGGTACCACACTGAAACAGTGAGTTTATCTTGCATACAATCTATATTTTAGAGGATATCACCGGTTAGGTCAGGGTTGGGTCTGGTATTTGCCATCATCTGGCTCATGCTTTCGCATTTTTCGCATACTTGTTGGCCAGAACCTGGGCGTTCTCTGGCTTGGATCATGTAGTAATGTGGTACCACACTGAAACAGTGAGTTAAACCTGGATTCAATCTATATTTTAGAGGATAACACCGGTTAGGTTAGGGTTAGGTCCGGTATTTGCCATCATCTGGCTCAAACATTCGCATTTTTCGCATACTTTTTGGCCTGATCCTGGGCGTTTTCTGGTTTGGATCACGTAGTAATGTAGCACCACTCAGAAACAGTGAGTTAAACCTGGATTCAATCTATATTTTAGAGGATAACACCGGTTAGGTTTGGGTTAGGTCTGGTATTTGCCATCATCTGGCTCATACGTTCGCATTTTTCGCATACTTGTTGGCCAGATCCAGGGCGTTTTCTGGTTTGGATCACGTAGTAATGTAGCACCACTCTGAAACAGTGAGTTATATGGATTCAATCTATATTTTAGAGGATAACACCGGTTAGGTTAGGGTTAGGTCTGGTATTTGCCATCATCTGGCTCAAACATTCGCATTTTTCGCATACTCTTTGGCCAGATCCTGGGCGTTTTCTGGTTTGGATCACGTAGTAATTTGGTACCACACTGAAACAGTGAGTTTATCTTGGATACAATCTATATTTTAGAGGATATCACCGGTTAGGTCAGGCTTGGGTCTGGTATTTGCCATCATCTGGATCATGCTTTCGCATTTTTCGCATACTTGTTGGCCAGAACCTGGGCGTTCTCTGGCTTGGATCACGTAGTAATGTGGTACCACACTGCAACAGTGAGTTAAACCTGGATTCAATCTATATTTAAGAGGATAACACCGATTAGGATTCGGTTAGGTCTGGTATTTACCATCATCTGGCTCATATTTTCGTATCTTTCGCATACTTGTTGGCCAGATCCTGGGCGTTTTCTGGTTTGGATCACGTAGTAATGTGGTACCACACTGAAACAGTGAGTTAATCCTGTTTTCGATGAATATATTAGAGGGTAACACCGGTTAGGTTTGGGTTAGGTCTGGTATTTGCCATCATCTGGCTCATACTTTCGCATTTTTCACCTACTTGTTGGCCAGATCCTGGGCGTTTTCTGCTTTGGATCACGTAGTAATGTGGTACCACACTCAAACAGTGAGTTAAACCCGGATCCAATCTATATTTTAGAGGAATAACAACAGTTAGGTCAGCGTTAGATCTGGTATTTGCCATCAACTGGCTCATACTTTCGCATTTTTCACCTACTTGTTGGCCAGATCCTGGGCGTTTTCTGCTTTGGATCACGTAGTAATGTGGTACCACACTCAAACAGTGAGTTTAACCCGGATCCAATCTATATTTTAGAGGAATAACAACAGTTAGGTCAGCGTTAGGTCTGGTATTTGCCATCAACTGGCTCATACTTTTGCATTTTTCACCTACTTGTTGGCCAGATCCTGGGCGTTTTCTGGGTTGGATCACGTAGTAATTTGGTACCACACTGAAACAGTGAGTTTATCTTGGATACAATCTATATTTTAGAGGATAACACCGATTAGGATTCGGTTAGGTCTGGTATTTGCCATCATCTGGCTCATACGTTCGCATTTTTCGCATACTTGTTGGCCAGATCCTGGGCGTTTTCTGGTTTGGATCACGTAGTAATGTGGTACCACACTCAAACAGTGAGTTAAACCCGGATACAATGTATATTTTAGAAGAATAACAACAGTTAGGTCAGCGTTAAGTCTGGTATTTGCCATCAACTGGCTCATACTTTCGCATTTTTCACCTACTTGTTGGCCAGATCCTGGGCGTTTTCTGGGTTGGATCACGTAGTAATGTGGTACCACAGTGAAACAGTGAGTTAAACCTGGATACAATCTATATTTTAGAGTATAACACGGGTTAGGTCAGGGATAGGTCTGGTTTTTGCCATAATCTTGCTCATACTTTCGCATTTTTCGCATACTTGTTGGCCAGATCCTGGGCGTTTTCTGGTTTGGATCACGTAGTAATGTGGTACCACACTGAAACAGTGAGTTAATCCTGTTTTCGATGAATATATTAGAGGGTAACACCGGTTAGGTTTGGGTTAGGTCTGGTATTTGCCATCATCTGGCTCATACTTTCGCATTTTTCGCATACTTTTTGGCCAGATCCTGGGCGTTTTCTGGTTTGGATCACGTAGTAATATGGAACCACAATGAAACAGTGAGTTAAACCTGGATTCAATCTATATTTCAGAGGATAACACCGGTTAGGTTTGGGTTAGGTCTGGTATTTGCCATCATCTGGCTCATACGTTCGCATTTTTCGCATACTTGTTGGCCAGATCCTGGGCGTTTTCTGGTTTGGATCACGTAGTAATGTAGCACCACTCTGAAACAGTGAGTTAAACCTGGATTCAATCTATATTTTAGAGGATAACACCGGTTAGGTTAGGGTTAGGTCTGGTGTTTGCCATCATCTGGCTCAAACATTCGCATTTTTCGCATACTTTTTGGCCAGATCCTGGGCGTTTTCTGGTTTGGATCACGTAGTAATGTAGCACCACTCTGAAACAGTGAGTTAAACCTGGATTCAATCTATAGTTTAGAGGATAACACCGGTTAGGTCAGGGTTAGGCCTGGTATTTGCCATCATCTGGCTCATGCTTTCGCATTTTTCGCATACTTGTTGGCCAGAACCTGGGCGTTCTCTGGCTTGGATCACGTAGTGATGTGGTTCCACACTGCAACAGTGAGTTAAACCTGGATTCAATCTATATTTTAGAGGATAACACCGATTAGGATTGGGTTAGGTCTGGTATTTGCCATCATCTGGCTCATACTTTCGTATCTTTCGCATACTTGTTGGCCAGATCCTGGGCGTTTTCTGGTTTGGATCACGTAGTAATGTGGTACCACACTCAAACAGTGAGTTAAACCTGGATCCAATCTATATTTTAGAAGAATAATAACAGTTAGGTCAGCGTTAGGTCTGGTATTTGCTATCAACTGGCTCATACTTTCGCATTTTTCACCTACTTGTTGGCGAGATCCTGGGCGTTTTCTGGGTTCGATCACATAGTAATGTGGTGCCACACTGCAACAGTGAGCTAAAGCTGGATTCTATCTATATTTTACAGGATAACACCGGTTAGGTCAGGGTTAGGTCTAGTATTTGCCATCATCTGGCTCATACTTTCGCATTTTTCGCATACTTTTTGGCCAGATCCTGGGCGTTTTCTGGTTTGGATCACGTTGTAATGTGGTACCACACTGAAACTGTGAGTTAATCTTGGTTTCGATCTATATATTAGAGGCTAACACCGGCTAGGATTGGGTTAGGTCTGGTATTTGCCATCATCTGGCTCATGCTTTCGCATTTTTCGCATACTTGTTGGCCAGATCCTGGGCGTTTTCTGGTTTGGATCACGTTGTAATGTGGTACCACACTGAAACAGTGAGTTAATCTTGGTTTCGATCTATATATTAGAGGCTAACACCGGCTAGGATTGGGTTAGGTCTGGTATTTGCCATCAACTGGCTCATACTTTTGCATTTTTCACCTACTTGTTGGCCAGATCCTGGGCGTTTTCTGGGTTGGATCACGTAGTAATTTGGTACCACACTGAAACAGTGAGTTTATCTTGGATACAATCTATATTTTAGAGGATATCACCGGTTAGGTCAGGGTTAGGTCTGGTATTTGCCATCATCTGGCTCATACTGTCGCATTTTTCGCATACTCTTTGGCCAGATCCTGGGCGTTTTCTGGTTTGGATCACGTAGTAATTTGGTACCACACTGAAACAGTGAGTTTATCTTGGATACAATCTATATTTTAGAGGATATCACCGGTTAGGTCAGGGTTGGGTCTGGTATTTGCCATCATTTGGCTCATACTGTCGCATTTTTCGCATACTTGTTGGCCAGATCCTGGGCGTTTTCTGGTTTGGCTTACGTAGTGATGTGGTACCATACTGCAACAGTGAGTTAAACCTGAATTCAATCTATATATTAGAGGCTAACACCGGCTAGGATTGGGTTAGGTCTGGTATTTGCCATCATCTGGCTCATGCTTTCGCATTTTTCACATACTTGTTGGCCAGATCCTGGGCGTTTTCTGGTTTGGATCACGTTGTAATGTGGTACCACACTGAAACAGTGAGTTAATCTTGGTTTCGATCTATATATTAGAGGCTAACACCGGCTAGGATTGGGTTAGGTCTGGTATTTGCCATCAACTGGCTCATACTTTTGCATTTTTCACCTACTTGTTGGCCAGATCCTGGGCGTTTTCTGGGTTGGATCACGTAGTAATTTGGTACCACACTGAAACAGTGAGTTTATCTTGGATACAATCTATATTTTAGAGGATAACACCGATTAGGATTCGGTTAGGTCTGGTATTTGCCATCATCTGGCTCATACGTTCGCATTTTTCGCATACTTGTTGGCCAGATCCTGGGCGTTTTCTGGTTTGGATCACGTAGTAATTTGGTACCACACTGAAACAGTGAGTTTATCTTGGATACAATCTATATTTTAGAGGATATCACCGGTTAGGTCAGGGTTGGGTCTGGTATTTGCCATCATTTGGCTCATACTGTCGCATTTTTCGCATACTTGTTGGCCAGATCCTGGGCGTTTTCTGGTTTGGCTTACGTAGTGATGTGGTACCATACTGCAACAGTGAGTTAAACCTGAATTCAATCTATATATTAGAGGATAACACCGGTTAGGTCAGGGTTAGGTCTGGTATTTGCCATCATCTGGCCCATACTTTCGCATTTTTCGCATACTTGTTGGCCAGATCCTGGGCGTTTTCTGGTTTGGATCACGTAGTAATGTAGCACCACTCTGAAACAGTGAGTTAAACCTGGATTCAATCTATATTTTAGAGGATAACACCGGTTAGGTTAGGGTTAGGTCTGGTATTTGCCATCATCTGGCTCAAACATTCGCATTTTTCGCATACTTGTTGGCCAGATCCAGGGCGTTCTCTGGCTTGGATCACGTAGTAATGTGGTACCACACTGAAACAGTGAGTTAAACCTGGATTCAATCTATATTTTAGAGGATAACACCGGTTAGGTTTGGGTTAGGTCTGGTATTTGCCATCATCTGGCTCATACTTTCGCATTTTTCGCATACTTGTTGGCCAGATCCTGGGCGCTTTCTGGTTTGGATCACGTAGTAATGTAGCACCACTCTGAAACAGTGAGTTAAACCTGGATTCAATCTATATTTTAGAGGATAATACCGGTTAGGTTAGGGTTAGGTCTGGTATTTGCCATCATCTGGCTCAAACATTCGCATTTTTCGCATACTTGTTGGCCAGATCCAGGGCGTTCTCTGGCTTGGATCACGTAGTAATGTGGTACCACACTGAAACAGTGAGTTAAACCTGGATTCAATGTATATTTTAGAGGATAACACCGGTTAGGTTTGGGTTAGGTCTGGTATTTGCCATCATCTGGCTCATAATTTCGCATTTTTCGCATACTTGTTGGCCAGATCCTGGGCGCTTTCTGGTTTGGATCACGTAGTAATGTAGCACCACTCTGAAACAGTGAGTTAAACCTGAATACAATCTATATTTTAGAGTATAACACGGGTTAGGTCAGGGATAGGTCTGGTTTTTGCCATAATCTGGCTCATACTTTCGCATTTTTCGCATACTTGTTGGCCAGATCCTGGGCGTTTTCTGGTTTGGATCACGTAGTAATGTGGTACCACACTGAAACAGTGAGTTAATCCTGTTTTCGATGAATATATTAGAGGGTAACACCGGTTAGGTTTGGGTTAGGTCTGGTATTTGCCATCATCTGGCTCATACTTTCGCATTTTTCGCATACTTGTTGGCCAGATCCTGGGCGCTTTCTGGTTTGGATCACGTAGTAATCTAGCACCACTCTGAAACAGTCAGTTAAACCTGGATTCAACCTATATTTTAGAGGATATCACCGGTTAGGTCAGGGTTAGGTCTGGTATTTGCCATAATCTGGCTCATACATTCGCATTTTTCGCATACTTGTTGGCCAGATCCTGGGCGTTTTCTGGTTTGGATCACGTAGTAATGTGGAACCACAATGAAACAGTGAGTTAAACCTGGATTCAATCTATATTTTAGAGGATAACACCGGTTAGGTTTGGGTTAGGTCTGGTATTTGCCATCATGTGGCTCATACATTCGCATTTTTCGCATACTTGTTTGCCAGATCCAGGGCGTTTTCTGGTTTGGATCACGTAGTAATGTAGCACCACTCTGAAACAGTGAGTTAAACCTGGATTCAATCTATATTTTGGAGGATAACACCGGTTAGGTTAGGGTTAGGTCTGGTGTTTGCCATCATCTGGCTCAAACATTCGCATTTTTCGCATACTTTTTGGCCAGATCCTGGGCGTTTTCTGGGTTCGATCACGTTGTAATGTGGTACCACACTGAAACAGTGAGTTAATCTTGGTTTCGATCTATATATTAGAGGCTAACACCGGCTAGGATTGGGTTAGGTCTGGTGTTTGCCATCATCTGGCTCAAACATTCGCATTTTTCGCATACTTTTTGGCCAGATCCTGGGCGTTTTCTGGGTTCGATCACGTTGTAATGTGGTACCACACTGAAACAGTGAGTTAATCTTGGTTTCGATCTATATATTAGAGGCTAACACCGGCTAGGATTGGGTTAGGTCTGGTATTTGCCATCAACTGGCTCATACTTTTGCATTTTTCACCTACTTGTTGGCCAGATCCTGGGCGTTTTCTGGGTTGGATCACGTAGTAATTTGGTACCACACTGAAACAGTGAGTTTATCTTGGATACAATCTATATTTTAGAGGATATCACCGGTTAGGTCAGGGTTAGGTCTGGTATTTGCCATCATCTGGCTCATACTGTCGCATTTTTCGCATACTCTTTGGCCAGATCCTGGGCGTTTTCTGGTTTGGATCACGTAGTAATTTGGTACCACACTGAAACAGTGAGTTTATCTTGGATACAATCTATATTTTAGAGGATATCACCGGTTAGGTCAGGGTTGGGTCTGGTATTTGCCATCATTTGGCTCATACTGTCGCATTTTTCGCATACTTGTTGGCCAGATCCTGGGCGTTTTCTGGTTTGGCTTACGTAGTGATGTGGTACCATACTGCAACAGTGAGTTAAACCTGAATTCAATCTATATATTAGAGGATATCACCGGTTAGGTCAGGGTTAGGTCTGGTATTTGCCATCATCTGGCTCATACTGTCGCATTTTTCGCATACTGTTTGGCCAGATCCTGGGCGTTTTCTGGTTTGGATCACGTAGTAATTTGGTACCACACTGAAACAGTGAGTTTATCTTGGATACAATCTATATTTTAGAGGATATCACCGGTTAGGTCAGGGTTGGGTCTGGTATTTGCCATCATTTGGCTCATACTGTCGCATTTTTCGCATACTTGTTGGCCAGATCCTGGGCGTTTTCTGGTTTGGCTTACGTAGTGATGTGGTACCATACTGCAACAGTGAGTTAAACCTGAATTCAATCTATATATTAGAGGATAACACCGGTTAGGTCAGGGTTAGGTCTGGTATTTGCCATCATCTGGCCCATACTTTCGCATTTTTCGCATACTTGTTGGCCAGATCCTGGGCGTTTTCTGGTTTGGATCACGTAGTAATGTAGCACCACTCTGAAACAGTGAGTTAAACCTGGATTAAATCTATATTTTAGAGGATAACACCGGTTAGGTTAGGGTTAGGTCTGGTATTTGCCATCATCTGGCTCATACTTTCGCATTTTTCGTATACTTTTTGGCCAGATCCTGGGCGTTTTCTGGGTTCGATCACGTTGTAATGTGGTACCACACTGAAACAGTGAGTTAATCTTGGTTTCGATCTATATATTAGAGGCTAACACCGGCTAGGATTGGGTTAGGTCTGGTATTTGCCATCATCTGGCTCATGCTTTCGCATTTTTCGCATACTTGTTGGCCAGATCCTGGGCGTTTTCTGGTTTGGATCACGTTGTAATGTGGTACCACACTGAAACAGTGAGTTAATCTTGGTTTCGATCTATATATTAGAGGCAAACACCGGCTAGGATTGGGTTAGGTCTGGTATTTGCCATCAACTGGCTCATACTTTTGCATTTTTCACCTACTTGTTGGCCAGATCCTGGGCGTTTTCTGGGTTGGATCACGTAGTAATTTGGTACCACACTGAAACAGTGAGTTTATCTTGGATACAATCTATATTTTAGAGGATATCACCGGTTAGGTCAGGGTTAGGTCTGGTATTTGCCATCATCTGGCTCATACTGTCGCATTTTTCGCATACTCTTTGGCCAGATCCTGGGCGTTTTCTGGTTTGGATCACGTAGTAATTTGGTACCACACTGAAACAGTGAGTTTATCTTGGATACAATCTATATTTTAGAGGATATCACCGGTTAGGTCAGGGTTGGGTCTGGTATTTGCCATCATTTGGCTCATACTGTCGCATTTTTCGCATACTTGTTGGCCAGATCCTGGGCGTTTTCTGGTTTGGCTTACGTAGTGATGTGGTACCATACTGCAACAGTGAGTTAAACCTGAATTCAATCTATATATTAGAGGATATCACCGGTTAGGTCAGGGTTAGGTCTGGTATTTGCCATCATCTGGCTCATACTGTCGCATTTTTCGCATACTCTTTGGCCAGATCCTGGGCGTTTTCTGGTTTGGATCACGTAGTAATTTGGTACCACACTGAAACAGTGAGTTTATCTTGGATACAATCTATATTTTAGAGGATATCACCGGTTAGGTCAGGGTTGGGTCTGGTATTTGCCATCATTTGGCTCATACTGTCGCATTTTTCGCATACTTGTTGGCCAGATCCTGGGCGTTTTCTGGTTTGGCTTACGTAGTGATGTGGTACCATACTGCAACAGTGAGTTAAACCTGAATTCAATCTATATATTAGAGGATAACACCGGTTAGGTCAGGGTTAGGTCTGGTATTTGCCATCATCTGGCCCATACTTTCGCATTTTTCGCATACTTGTTGGCCAGATCCTGGGCGTTTTCTGGTTTGGATCACGTAGTAATGTAGCACCACTCTGAAACAGTGAGTTAAACCTGGATTAAATCTATATTTTAGAGGATAACACCGGTTAGGTTAGGGTTAGGTCTGGTATTTGCCATCATCTGGCTCAAACATTCGCATTTTTCGCATAATTGTTGGCCAGATCCAGGACGTTCTCTGGCTTGGATCACGTAGTAATGTGGTACCACACTGAAACAGTGAGTTAAACCTGGATTCAATCTATATTTTAGAGGATAACACCGGTTAGGTTTGGGTTAGGTCTGGTATTTGCCATCATCTGGCCCATACTTTCGCATTTTTCGCATACTTGTTGGCCAGATCCTGGGCGTTTTCTGGTTTGGATCACGTAGTAATGTAGCACCACTCTGAAACAGTGAGTTAAACCTGGATTAAATCTATATTTTAGAGGATAACACCGTTTAGGTTAGGGTTAGGTCTGGTATTTGCCATCATCTGGCTCATACTTTCGCATTTTTCGCATACTTGTTGGCCAGATCCTGGGCGCTTTCTGGTTTGGATCACGTAGTAATCTAGCACCACTCTGAAACAGTCAGTTAAACCTGGATTCAACCTATATTTTAGAGGATATCACCGGTTAGGTCAGGGTTAGGTCTGGTATTTGCCATAATCTGGCTCATACATTCGCATTTTTCGCATACTTGTTGGCCAGATCCTGGGCGTTTTCTGGTTTGGATCACGTAGTAATGTGGAACCACAATGAAACAGTGAGTTAAACCTGGATTCAATCTATATTTTAGAGGATAACACCGGTTAGGTTTGGGTTAGGTCTGGTATTTGCCATCATGTGGCTCATACATTCGCATTTTTCGCATACTTGTTTGCCAGATCCAGGGCGTTTTCTGGTTTGGATCACGTAGTAATGTAGCACCACTCTGAAACAGTGAGTTAAACCTGGATTCAATCTATATTTTAGAGGATAACACCGGTTAGGTTAGGGTTAGGTCTAGTGTTTGCCATCATCTGGCTCAAACATTCGCATTTTTCGCATACTTTTTGGCCAGATCCTGGGCGTTTTCTGGGTTCGATCACGTTGTAATGTGGTACCACACTGAAACAGTGAGTTAATCTTGGTTTCGATCTATATATTAGAGGCTAACACCGGCTAGGATTGGGTTAGGTCTGGTATTTGCCATCATCTGGCTCATGCTTTCGCATTTTTCGCATACTTGTTGGCCAGATCCTGGGCGTTTTCTGGTTTGGATCACGTTGTAATGTGGTACCACACTGAAACAGTGAGTTAATCTTGGTTTCGATCTATATATTAGAGGCAAACACCGGCTAGGATTGGGTTAGGTCTGGTATTTGCCATCAACTGGCTCATACTTTTGCATTTTTCACCTACTTGTTGGCCAGATCCTGGGCGTTTTCTGGGTTGGATCACGTAGTAATTTGGTACCACACTGAAACAGTGAGTTTATCTTGGATACAATCTATATTTTAGAGGATATCACCGGTTAGGTCAGGGTTAGGTCTGGTATTTGCCATCATCTGGCTCATACTGTCGCATTTTTCGCATACTCTTTGGCCAGATCCTGGGCGTTTTCTGGTTTGGATCACGTAGTAATTTGGTACCACACTGAAACAGTGAGTTTATCTTGGATACAATCTATATTTTAGAGGATATCACCGGTTAGGTCAGGGTTGGGTCTGGTATTTGCCATCATTTGGCTCATACTGTCGCATTTTTCGCATACTTGTTGGCCAGATCCTGGGCGTTTTCTGGTTTGGCTTACGTAGTGATGTGGTACCATACTGCAACAGTGAGTTAAACCTGAATTCAATCTATATATTAGAGGATATCACCGGTTAGGTCAGGGTTAGGTCTGGTATTTGCCATCATCTGGCTCATACTGTCGCATTTTTCGCATACTCTTTGGCCAGATCCTGGGCGTTTTCTGGTTTGGATCACGTAGTAATTTGGTACCACACTGAAACAGTGAGTTTATCTTGGATACAATCTATATTTTAGAGGATAACACCGGTTAGGTTAGGGTTAGGTCTGGTATTTGCCATCATCTGGCTCAAACATTCGCATTTTTCGCATAATTGTTGGCCAGATCCAGGACGTTCTCTGGCTTGGATCACGTAGTAATGTGGTACCACACTGAAACAGTGAGTTAAACCTGGATTCAATCTATATTTTAGAGGATAACACCGGTTTGGTTTGGGTTAGGTCTGGTATTTGCCATCATCTGGCTCATACTTTCGCATTTTTCGCATACTTGTTGGCCAGATCCTGGGCGCTTTCTGGTTTGGATCACGTAGTAATGTAGCACCACTCTGAAATAGTGAGTTAAACCTGGATTCAATCTATATTTTAGAGGATAACACCGGTTAGGTTAGGGTTAGGTCTGGTATTTGCCATCATCTGGCTCAAACATTCGCATTTTTCGCATACTTGTTGGCCAGATCCAGGGCGTTCTCTGGCTTGGATCACGTAGTAATGTGGTACCACACTGAAACAGTGAGTTAAACCTGGATTCAATCTATATTTTAGAGGATAACACCGGTTAGGTTTGGGTTAGGTCTGGTATTTGCCATCATCTGGCTCATACTTTCGCATTTTTCGCATACTTGTTGGCCAGATCCTGGGCGCTTTCTGGTTTGGATCACGTAGTAATGTAGCACCACTCTGAAACAGTGAGTTAAACCTGAATTCAATCTATATTTTAGAGTATAACACGGGTTAGGTCAGGGATGGGTCTGGTTTTTGCCATAATCTGGCTCATACTTTCGCATTTTTCGCATACTTGTTGGCCAGATCCTGGGCGTTTTCTGGTTTGGATCACGTAGTAATGTGGTACCACACTGAAACAGTGAGTTAATCCTGTTTTCGATGAATATATTAGAGGGTAACACCGGTTAGGTTAGGGTTAGGTCTGGTATTTGCCATCATCTGGCTCAAACATTCGCATTTTTCGCATACTTGTTGGCCAGATCCAGGGCGTTCTCTGGCTTGGATCACGTAGTAATGTGGTACCACACTGAAACAGTGAGTTAAACCTGGATTCAATCTATATTTTAGAGGATAACACCGGTTAGGTTTGGGTTACGTCTGGTATTTGCCATCATCTGGCTCATACTTTCGCATTTTTCGCATACTTGTTGGCCAGATCCTGGGCGCTTTCTGGTTTGGATCACGTAGTAATGTAGCACCACTCTGAAACAGTGAGTTAAACCTGGATTCAATCTATATTTTAGAGGATAACACCGGTTAGGTTAGGGTTAGGTCTGGTGTTTGCCATCATCTGGCTCAAACATTCGCATTTTTCGCATACTTTTCGGCCAGATCCTGGGCGTTTTCTGGGTTCGATCACGTTGTAATGTGGTACCACACTGAAACAGTGAGTTAATCTTGGTTTCGATCTATATATTAGAGGCTAACACCGGCTAGGATTGGGTTAGGTCTGGTATTTGCCATCATCTGGCTCATGCTTTCGCATTTTTCGCATACTTGTTGGCCAGATCCTGGGCGTTTTCTGGTTTGGATCACGTTGTAATGTGGTACCACACTGAAACAGTGAGTTAATCTTGGTTTCGATCTATATATTAGAGGCTAACACCGGCTAGGATTGGGTTAGGTCTGGTATTTGCCATCAACTGGCTCATACTTTTGCATTTTTCACCTACTTGTTGGCCAGATCCTGGGCGTTCTCTGGGTTGGATCACGTAGTAATTTGGTACCACACTGAAACAGTGAGTTTATCTTGGATACAATCTATATTTTAGAGGATATCACCGGTTAGGTCAGGGTTAGGTCTGGTATTTGCCATCATCTGGCTCATACTGTCGCATTTTTTGCATACTCTTTGGCCAGATCCTGGGCGTTTTCTGGTTTGGATCACGTAGTAATTTGGTACCACACTGAAACAGTGAGTTTATCTTGGATACAATCTATATTTTAGAGGATATCACCGGTTAGGTCAGGGTTGGGTCTGGTATTTGCCATCATTTGGCTCATACTGTCGCATTTTTCGCATACTTGTTGGCCAGATCCTGGGCGTTTTCTGGTTTGGCTTACGTAGTGATGTGGTACCATACTGCAACAGTGAGTTAAACCTGGATTAAATCTATATTTTAGAGGATAACACCGGTTAGGTTAGGGTTAGGTCTGGTATTTGCCATCATCTGGCTCAAACATTCGCATTTTTCGCATACTTGTTGGCCAGATCCAGGGCGTTCGCTGGCTTGGATCACGTAGTAATGTGGTACCACACTGAAACAGTGAGTTAAACCTGGATTCAATCTATATTTTAGAGGATAACACCGGTTAGGTTTGGGTTAGGTCTGGTATTTGCCATCATCTGGCTCATACTTTCGCATTTTTCGCATACTTGTTGGCCAGATCCTGGGCGCTTTCTGGTTTGGATCACGTAGTAATGTAGCACCACTCTGAAACAGTGAGTTAAACCTGGATTCAATCTATATTTTAGAGGATAACACCGGTTAGGTTAGGGTTAGGTCTGGTATTTGCCATCATCTGGCTCAAACATTCGCATTTTTCGCATACTTGTTGGCCAGATCCAGGGCGTTCTCTGGCTTGGATCACGTAGTAATGTGGTACCACACTGAAACAGTGAGTTAAACCTGGATTCAATCTATATTTTAGAGGATATCACCGGTTAGGTTAGGGTTAGGTCTGGTATTTGCCATCATCTGGCTCAAACATTCGCATTTTTCGCATACTTGTTGGCCAGATCCAGGGCGTTCTCTGGCTTGGATCACGTAGTAATCTAGCACCACTCTGAAACAGTCAGTTAAACCTGGATTCAACCTATATTTTAGAGGATATCACCGGTTAGGTCAGGGTTAGGTCTGGTATTTGCCATAATCTGGCTCATACATTCGCATTTTTCGCATACTTGTTGGCCAGATCCTGGGCGTTTTCTGGTTTGGATCACGTAGTAATGTGGAACCACAATGAAACAGTGAGTTAAACCTGGATTCAATCTATATTTTAGAGGATAACACCGGTTAGGTTTGGGTTAGGTCTGGTATTTGCCATCATCTGGCTCATACGTTCGCATTTTTCGCATACTTGTTGGCCAGATCCAGGGCGTTCTCTGGCTTGGATCACGTAGTAATGTGGTACCACACTGAAACAGTGAGTTAAACCTGGATTCAATCTATATTTTAGAGGATAACACCGGTTAGGTTTGGGTTAGGTCTAGTACTTGCCATCATCTGGCTCATACTTTCGCATTCTTCGCATACTTTTTGGCCAGATCCTGGGCGTTTTCTGGGTTCGATCACATAGTAATGTGGTGCCACACTGCAACAGTGAGCTAAAGCTGGATTCTATCTATATTTTACAGGATAACACCGGTTAGGTCAGGGTTAGGTCTAGTATTTGCCATCATCTGGCTCATACTTTCGCATTTTTCGCATACTTTTTGGCCAGATCCTGGGCGTTTTCTGGTTTGGATCACGTTGTAATGTGGTACCACACTGAAACAGTGAGTTAATCTTGGTTTCGATCTATATATTAGAGGCTAACACCGGCTAGGATTGGGTTAGGTCTGGTATTTGCCATCATCTGGCTCATGCTTTCGCATTTTTCGCATACTTGTTGGCCAGATCCTGGGCGTTTTCTGGTTTGGATCACGTTGTAATGTGGTACCACACTGAAACAGTGAGTTAATCTTGGTTTCGATCTATATATTAGAGGCTAACACCGGCTAGGATTGGGTTAGGTCTGGTATTTGCCATCAACTGGCTCATACTATTGCATTTTTCACCTACTTGTTGGCCAGATCCTGGGCGTTTTCTGGGTTGGATCACGTAGTAATTTGGTACCACACTGAAACAGTGAGTTTATCTTGGATACAATATATATTTTAGAGGATATCACCGGTTAGGTCAGGGTTGGGCCTGGTATTTGCCATCATTTGGCTCATACTGTCGCATTTTTCGCATACTTGTTGGCCAGATCCTGGGCGTTTTCTGGTTTGGCTTACGTAGTGATGTGGTACCATACTGCAACAGTGAGTTAAACCTGAATTCAATCTATATATTAGAGGATAACACCGGTTAGGTCAGGGTTAGGTCTGGTATTTGCCATCATCTGGCCCATACTTTCGCATTTTTCGCATACTTGTTGGCCAGATCCTGGGCGTTTTCTGGTTTGGATCTCGTAGTAATGTAGCACCACTCTGAAACAGTGAGTTAAACCTGGATTCAATCTATATTTTAGAGGATAACACCGGTTAGGTTAGGGTTAGGTCTGGTATTTGCCATCATCTGGCTCAAACATTCGCATTTTTCGCATACTTGTTGGCCAGATCCAGGGCGTTCTCTGGCTTGGATCACGTAGTAATGTGGTACCACACTGAAACAGTGAGTTATACCTGGATTCAATCTATATTTTAGAGGATAACACCGGTTAGGTTTGGGTTAGGTCTGGTTTTTGCCATCATCTGGCTCATACTGTCGCATTTTTCGCATACTCTTTGGCCAGATCCTGGGCGTTTTCTGGTTTGGATCACGTAGTAATTTGGTACCACACTGAAACAGTGAGTTTATCTTGGATACAATCTATATTTTAGAGGATATCACCGGTTAGGTCAGGGTTGGGTCTGGTATTTGCCATCATTTGGCTCATACTGTCGCATTTTTCGCATACTTGTTGGCCAGATCCTGGGCGTTTTCTGGTTTGGCTTACGTAGTGATGTGGTACCATACTGCAACAGTGAGTTAAACCTGAATTCAATCTATATATTAGAGGATAACACCGGTTAGGTCGGGGTTAGGTCTGGTATTTGCCATCATCTGGCCCATACTTTCGCATTTTTCGCATACTTGTTGGCCAGATCCTGGGCGTTTTCTGGTTTGGATCACGTAGTAATGTAGCACCACTCTGAAACAGTGAGTTAAACCTGGATTCAATCTATATTTTAGAGGATAACACCGGTTAGGTTTGGGTTAGGTCTGGTATTTGCCATCATCTGGCTCATACTTTCGCATTTTTCGCATACTTGTTGGCCAGATCCTGGGCGCTTTCTGGTTTGGATCACGTAGTAATGTAGCACCACTCTGAAACAGTGAGTTAAACCTGGATTCAATCTATATTTTAGAGGATAACACCGGTTAGGTTAGGGTTAGGTCTGGTATTTGCCATCATCTGGCTCAAACATTCGCATTTTTCGCATACTTGTTGGCCAGATCCTGGGCGCTTTCTGGTTTGGATCACGTAGTAATGTAGCACCACTCTGAAACAGTGAGTTAAACCTGGATTCAATCTATATTTTAGAGGATAACACCGGTTAGGTTTGGGTTAGGTCTAGTACTTGCCATCATCTGGCCCATACTTTCGCATTTTTCGCATACTTGTTGGCCAGATCCTGGGCGCTTTCTGGTTTGGATCACGTAGTAATGTAGCACCACTCTGAAACAGTGAGTTAAACCTGGATTCAATCTATATTTTAGAGGATAACACCGGTTAGGTTAGGGTTAGGTCTGGTATTTGCCATCATCTGGCTCAAACATTCGCATTTTTCGCATACTTGTTGGCCAGATCCAGGGCGTTTTCTGGGTTGGATCAGGTAGTAGTGTGGTACCACACTGAAACAGTGAGTTAAACCTGGATTCAATCTATATTTTAGAGGATAACACCGGTTAGGTCAGGGTTAGGCCTGGTATTTGCCATCATCTGGCTCAAACATTCGCATTTTTCGCATACTTGTTGGCCAGATCCAGGGCGTTTTCTGGGTTGGATCAGGTAGTAGTGTGGTACCACACTGAAACAGTGAGTTAAACCTGGATTCAATCTATATTTTAGAGGATAACACCGGTTAGGTCAGGGTTAGGCCTGGTATTTGCCATCATCTGGCTCATACTTTCGCATTTTTCGCATACTTGTTGGCCAGATCCAGGGCGTTTTCTGGTTTGGATCATGTAGTAATGTGGTACCACACTGAAACAGTGAGTTATACCTGAATTCAATCTATATATTAGAGGATAACACCGGTTAGGTCGGGGTTAGGTCTGGTATTTGCCATCATCTGGCCCATACTTTCGCATTTTTCGCATACTTGTTGGCCAGATCCTGGGCGTTTTCTGGTTTGGATCATGTAGTAATGTGGTACCACACTCAAACAGTGAGTTAAACCTGGATCCAATCTATATTTTAGAAGAATAATAACAGTTAGGTCAGCGTTAGGTCTGGTATTTTGCCATCAACTGGCTCATACTTTCGCATTTTTCGCATACTTGTTGGCCAGATCCTGGGCGCTTTCTGGTTTGGATCACGTAGTAATGTAGCACCACTCTGAAACAGTGAGTTAAACCTGGATTCAATCTATATTTTAGAGGATAACACCGGTTAGGTTAGGGTTAGGTCTGGTATTTGCCATCATCTGGCTCAAACATTCGCATCTTTCGCATACTTGTTGGCCAGATCCAGGGCGTTTTCTGGGTTGGATCAGGTAGTAGTGTGGTACCACACTGAAACAGTGAGTTAAACCTGGATTCAATCTATATTTTAGAGGATAACACCGGTTAGGTCAGGGTTAGGCCTGGTATTTGCCATCATCTGGCTCATACTTTCGCATTTTTCGCATACTTGTTGGCCAGATCCTGGGCGCTTTCTGGTTTGGATCACGTAGTAATGTAGCACCACTCTGAAACAGTGAGTTAAACCTGGATTCAATCTATATTTTAGAGGATAACACCGGTTAGGTTAGGGTTAGGTCTGGTATTTGCCATCATCTGGCTCAAACATTCGCATTTTTCGCATACTTGTTGGCCAGATCCAGGGCGTTCTCTGGCTTGGATCACGTAGTAATGTGGTACCACACTGAAACAGTGAGTTAAACCTGGATTCAATCAATATTTTAGAGGATAACACCGGTTAGGTTTGGGTTAGGTCTGGTATTTGCCATCATCTGGCTCATACTTTCGCATTTTTCGCATACTTGTTGGCCAGATCCTGGGCGCTTTCTGGTTTGGATCACGTAGTAATGTAGCACCACTCTGAAACAGTGAGTTAAACCTGGATTCAATCTATATTTTAGAGGATAACACCGGTTAGGTTAGGGTTAGGTCTGGTATTTGCCATCATCTGGCTCAAACATTCGCATTTTTCGCATACTTGTTGGCCAGATCCAGGGCGTTCTCTGGCTTGGATCACGTAGTAATGTGGTACCACACTGAAACAGTGAGTTAAACCTGGATTCAATCTATATTTTAGAGGATAACACCGGTTAGGTTTGGGTTAGGTCTAGTACTTGCCATCATCTGGCTCATACTTTCGCATTTTTCGCATACTTTTTGGCCAGATCCTGGGCGTTTTCTGGGTTCGATCACATAGTAATGTGGTGCCACACTGCAACAGTGAGCTAAAGCTGGATTCTATCTATATTTTACAGGATAACACCGGTTAGGTCAGGGTTAGGTCTAGTACTTGCCATCATCTGGCTCATACTTTCGCATTTTTCGCATACTTTTTGGCCAGATCCTGGGCGTTTTCTGGTTTGGATCACGTTGTAATGTGGTACCACACTGAAACAGTGAGTTAATCTTGGTTTCGATCTATATATTAGAGGCTAACACCGGCTAGGAGTGGGTTAGGTCTGGTATTTGCCATCATCTGGCTCATGCTTTCGCATTTTTCGCATACTTGTTGGCCAGATCCTGGGCGTTTTCTGGTTTGGATCACGTTGTAATGTGGTACCACACTGAAACAGTGAGTTAATCTTGGTTTCGATCTATATATTAGAGGCTAACACCGGCTAGGATTGGGTTAGGTCTGGTATTTGCCATCAACTGGCTCATACTTTTGCATTTTTCACCTACTTGTTGGCCAGATCCTGGGCGTTTTCTGGGTTGGATCACGTAGTAATTTGGTACCACACTGAAACAGTGAGTTTATCTTGGATACAATCTATATTTTAGAGGATATCACCGGTTAGGTCAGGGTTAGGTCTGGTATTTGCCATCATCTGGCTCATACTGTCGCATTTTTCGCATACTCTTTGGCCAGATCCTGGGCGTTTTCTGGTTTGGATCACGTAGTAATTTGGTACCACACTGAAACAGTGAGTTTATCTTGGATACAATCTATATTTTAGAGGATATCACCGGTTAGGTCAGGGTTGGGTCTGGTATTTGCCATTATTTGGCTCATACTGTCGCATTTTTCGCATACTTGTTGGCCAGATCCTGGGCGTTTTCTGGTTTGGCTTACGTAGTGATGTGGTACCATACTGCAACAGTGAGTTAAACCTGAATTCAATCTATATATTAGAGGATAACACCGGTTAGGTCGGGGTTAGGTCTGGTATTTGCCATCATCTGGCCCATACTTTCGCATTTTTCGCATACTTGTTGGCCAGATCCTGGGCGTTTTCTGGTTTGGATCACGTAGTAATGTAGCACCACTCTGAAACAGTGAGTTAAACCTGGATTCAATCTATATTTTAGAGGATAACACCGGTTAGGTTAGGGTTAGGTCTGGTATTTGCCATCATCTGGCTCAAACATTCGCATTTTTCGCATACTTGTTGGCCAGATCCAGGGCGTTCTCTGGCTTGGATCACGTAGTAATGTGGTACCACACTGAAACAGTGAGTTAAACCTGGATTCAATCTATATTTTAGAGGATAACACCGGTTAGGTTTGGGTTAGGTCTGGTATTTGCCATCATCTGGCTCATACTTTCGTATTTTTCGCATACTTGTTGGCCAGATCCTGGGCGCTTTCTGGTTTGGATCACGTAGTAATGTAGCACCACTCTGAAACAATGAGTTAAACCTGGATTCAATCTATATTTTAGAGGATAACACCGGTTAGGTCAGGGTTAGGCCTGGTATTTGCCATCATCTGGCTCATACTTTCGCATTTTTCGCATACTTGTTGGCCAGATCCTGGGCGTTTTCTGGTTTGGATCATGTAGTAATGTGGTACCACACTCAAACAGTGAGTTAAACCTGGATCCAATCTATATTTTAGAAGAATAATAACAGTTAGGTCAGCGTTAGGTCTGGTATTTTGCCATCAACTGGCTCATACTTTCGCATTTTTCGCATACTTGTTGGCCAGATCCTGGGCGCTTTCTGGTTTGGATCACGTAGTAATGTAGCACCACTCTGAAACAGTCAGTTAATCCTGGATTCAATCTATATTTTAGAGGATAACACCGGTTAGGTTAGGGTTAGGTCTGGTATTTGCCATCATCTGGCTCAAACATTCGCATTTTTCGCATACTTGTTGGCCAGATCCAGGGCGTTTTCTGGGTTGGATCAGGTAGTAGTGTGGTACCACACTGAAACAGTGAGTTAAACCTGGATTCAATCTATATTTTAGAGGATAACACCGGTTAGGTCAGGGTTAGGCCTGGTATTTGCCATCATCTGGCTCATACTTTCGCATTTTTCGCATACTTGTTGGCCAGATCCTGGGCGCTTTCTGGTTTGGATCACGTAGTAATGTAGCACCACTCTGAAACAGTGAGTTAAACCTGGTTTCAATCTATATTTTAGAGGATAACACCGGTTAGGTTAGGGTTAGGTCTGGTATTTGCCATCATCTGGCTCAAACATTCGCATTTTTCGCATACTTGTTGGCCAGATCCAGGGCGTTCTCTGGCTTGGATCACGTAGTAATGTGGTACCACACTGAAACAGTGAGTTAAACCTGGATTCAATCAATATTTTAGAGGATAACACCGGTTAGGTTTGGGTTAGGTCTGGTATTTGCCATCATCTGGCTCATACTTTCGCATTTTTCGCATACTTGTTGGCCAGATCCTGGGCGCTTTCTGGTTTGGATCACGTAGTAATGTAGCACCACTCTGAAACAGTGAGTTAAACCTGGATTCAATCTATATTTTAGAGGATAACACCGGTTAGGTTAGGGTTAGGTCTGGTATTTGCCATTATCTGGCTCAAACATTCGCATTTTTCGCATACTTGTTGGCCAGATCCAGGGCGTTCTCTGGCTTGGATCACGTAGTAATGTGGTACCACACTGAAACAGTGAGTTAAACCTGGATTCAATCTATATTTTAGAGGATAACACCGGTTAGGTTTGGGTTAGGTCTAGTACTTGCCATCATCTGGCTCATACTTTCGCATTTTTCGCATACTTTTTGGCCAGATCCTGGGCGTTTTCTGGGTTCGATCACATAGTAATGTGGTGCCACACTGCAACAGTGAGCTAAAGCTGGATTCTATCTATATTTTACAGGATAACACCGGTTAGGTCAGGGTTAGGTCTAGTACTTGCCATCATCTGGCTCATACTTTCGCATTTTTCGCATACTTTTTGGCCAGATCCTGGGCGTTTTCTGGTTTGGATCACGTTGTAATGTGGTACCACACTGAAACAGTGAGTTAATCTTGGTTTCGATCTATATATTAGAGGCTAACACCGGCTAGGAGTGGGTTAGGTCTGGTATTTGCCATCATCTGGCTCATGCTTTCGCATTTTTCGCATACTTGTTGGCCAGATCCTGGGCGTTTTCTGGTTTGGATCACGTTGTAATGTGGTACCACACTGAAACAGTGAGTTAATCTTGGTTTCGATCTATATATTAGAGGCTAACACCGGCTAGGATTGGGTTAGGTCTGGTATTTGCCATCAACTGGCTCATACTTTTGCATTTTTCACCTACTTGTTGGCCAGATCCTGGGCGTTTTCTGGGTTGGATCACGTAGTAATTTGGTACCACACTGAAACAGTGAGTTTATCTTGGATACAATCTATATTTTAGAGGATATCACCGGTTAGGTCAGGGTTAGGTCTGGTATTTGCCATCATCTGGCTCATACTGTCGCATTTTTCGCATACTCTTTGGCCAGATCCTGGGCGTTTTCTGGTTTGGATCACGTAGTAATTTGGTACCACACTGAAACAGTGAGTTTATCTTGGATACAATCTATATTTTAGAGGATATCACCGGTTAGGTCAGGGTTGGGTCTGGTATTTGCCATCATTTGGCTCATACTGTCGCATTTTTCGCATACTTGTTGGCCAGATCCTGGGCGTTTTCTGGTTTGGCTTACGTAGTGATGTGGTACCATACTGCAACAGTGAGTTAAACCTGAATTCAATCTATATATTAGAGGATAACACCGGTTAGGTCAGGGTTAGGTCTGGTATTTGCCATCATCTGGCCCATACTTTCGCATTTTTCGCATACTTGTTGGCCAGATCCTGGGCGTTTTCTGGGTTGGATCACGTAGTAATTTGGTACCACACTGAAACAGTGAGTTTATCTTGGATACAATCTATATTTTAGAGGATATCACCGGTTAGGTCAGGGTTAGGTCTGGCATTTGCCATCATCTGGCTCATACTGTCGCATTTTTCGCATACTTGTTGGCCAGATCCTGGGCGCTTTCTGGTTTGGATCACGTAGTAATGTAGCACCACTCTGAAACAGTGAGTTAAACCTGGATTCAATCTATATTTTAGAGGATAACACCGGTTAGGTTAGGGTTAGGTCTGGTATTTGCCATCATCTGGCTCAAACATTCGCATTTTTCGCATACTTGTTGGCCAGATCCAGGGCGTTCTCTGGCTTGGATCACGTAGTAATGTGGTACCACACTGAAACAGTGAGTTAAACCTGGATTCAATCTATATTTTAGAGGATAACACCGGTTAGGTTTGGGTTAGGTCTGGTATTTGCCATCATCTGGCTCATACTTTCGCATTTTTCGCATACTTGTTGGCCAGATCCTGGGCGCTTTCTGGTTTGGATCACGTAGTAATGTAGCACCACTCTGAAACAGTGAGTTAAACCTGGATTCAATCTATATTTTAGAGGATAACACCGGTTAGGTTAGGGTTAGGTCTGGTATTTGCCATCATCTGGCTCAAACATTCGCATTTTTCGCATACTTGTTGGCCAGATCCAGGGCGTTCTCTGGCTTGGATCACGTAGTAATGTGGTACCACACTGAAACAGTGAGTTAAACCTGGATTCAATCTATATTTTAGAGGATAACACCGGTTAGGTTTGGGTTAGGTCTAGTACTTGCCATCATCTGGCTCATACTTTCGCATTTTTCGCATACTTTTTGGCCAGATCCTGGGCGTTTTCTGGGTTCGATCACATAGTAATGTGGTGCCACACTGCAACAGTGAGCTAAAGCTGGATTCTATCTATATTTTACAGGATAACACCGGTTAGGTCAGGGTTAGGTCTAGTACTTGCCATCATCTGGCTCATACTTTCGCATTTTTCGCATACTTTTAGGCCAGATCCTGGGCGTTTTCTGGTTTGGATCACGTTGTAATGTGGTACCACACTGAAACAGTGAGTTAAACTTGGTTTCGATCTATATATTAGAGGCTAACACCGGCTAGGATTGGGTTAGGTCTGGTATTTGCCATCATCTGGCTCATGCTTTCGCATTTTTCGCATACTTGTTGGCCAGATCCTGGGCGTTTTCTGGTTTGGATCACGTTGTAATGTGGTACCACACTGAAACAGTGAGTTAATCTTGGTTTCGATCTATATATTAGAGGCTAACACCGGCTAGGATTGGGTTAGGTCTGGTATTTGCCATCAACTGGCTCATACTTTTGCATTTTTCACCTACTTGTTGGCCAGATCCTGGGCGTTTTCTGGGTTGGATCACGTAGTAATTTGGTACCACACTGAAACAGTGAGTTTATCTTGGATACAATCTATATTTTAGAGGATATCACCGGTTAGGTCAGGGTTAGGTCTGGTATTTGCCATCATCTGGCTCATACTGTCGCATTTTTCGCATACTCTTTGGCCAGATCCTGGGCGTTTTCTGGTTTGGATCACGTAGTAATTTGGTACCACACTGAAACAGTGAGTTTATCTTGGATACAATCTATATTTTAGAGGATATCACCGGTTAGGTCAGGCTTGGGTTGGTATTTGCCATCATTTGGCTCATACTGTCGCATTTTTCGCATACTTGTTGGCCAGATCCTGGGCGTTTTCTGGTTTGGCTTACGTAGTGATGTGGTACCATACTGCAACAGTGAGTTAAACCTGAATTCAATCTATATATTAGAGGATAACACCGGTTAGGTCAGGGTTAGGTCTGGTATTTGCCATCATCTGGCCCATACTTTCGCATTTTTCGCATACTTGTTGGCCAGATCCAGGGCGTTCTCTGGCTTGGATCACGTAGTAATGTGGTACCACACTGAAACAGTGAGTTATACCTGGATTCAATCTATATTTTAGAGGATAACACCGGTTAGGTTTGGGTTAGGTCTGGTATTTGCCATCATCTGGCTCATACTGTCGCATTTTTCGCATACTCTTTGGCCAGATCCTGGGCGTTTTCTGGTTTGGATCACGTAGTAATTTGGTACCACACTGAAACAGTGAGTTTATCTTGGATACAATCTATATTTTAGAGGATATCACCGGTTAGGTCAGGGTTGGGTCTGGTATTTGCCATCATTTGGCTCATACTGTCGCATTTTTCGCATACTTGTTGGCCAGATCCTGGGCGTTTTCTGGTTTGGCTTACGTAGTGATGTGGTACCATACTGCAACAGTGAGTTAAACCTGAATTCAATCTATATATTAGAGGATAACACCGGTTAGGTCGGGGTTAGGTCTGGTATTTGCCATCATCTGGCCCATACTTTCGCATTTTTCGCATACTTGTTGGCCAGATCCTGGGCGTTTTCTGGTTTGGATCACGTAGTAATGTAGCACCACTCTGAAACAGTGAGTTAAACCTGGATTCAATCTATATTTTAGAGGATAACACCGGTTAGGTTTGGGTTAGGTCTGGTATTTGCCATCATCTGGCTCATACTTTCGCATTTTTCGCATACCTGTTGGCCAGATCCTGGGCGCTTTCTGGTTTGGATCACGTAGTAATGTAGCACCACTCTGAAACAATGAGTTAAACCTGGATTCAATCTATATTTTAGAGGATAACACCGGTTAGGTTAGGGTTAGGTCTGGTATTTGCCATCATCTGGCTCAAACATTCGCATTTTTCGCATACTTGTTGGCCAGATCCAGGGCGTTTTCTGGGTTGGATCAGGTAGTAGTGTGGTACCACACTGAAACAGTGAGTTAAACCTGGATTCAATCTATATTTTAGAGGATAACACCGGTTAGGTCAGGGTTAGGCCTGGTATTTGCCATCATCTGGCTCATACTTTCGCATTTTTCGCATACTTGTTGGCCAGATCCTGGGCGTTTTCTGGTTTGGATCATGTAGTAATGTGGTACCACACTCAAACAGTGAGTTAAACCTGGATCCAATCTATATTTTAGAAGAATAATAACAGTTAGGTCAGCGTTAGGTCTGGTATTTTGCCATCAACTGGCTCATACTTTCGCATTTTTCGCATACTTGTTGGCCAGATCCTGGGCGCTTTCTGGTTTGGATCACGTAGTAATGTAGCACCACTCTGAAACAGTGAGTTAAACCTGGATTCAATCTATATTTTAGAGGATAACACCGGTTAGGTTAGGGTTAGGTCTGGTATTTGCCATCATCTGGCTCAAACATTCGCATTTTTCGCATACTTGTTGGCCAGATCCAGGGCGTTTTCTGGGTTGGATCAGGTAGTAGTGTGGTACCACACTGAAACAGTGATTTAAACCTGGATTCAATCTATATTTTAGAGGATAACACCGGTTAGGTCAGGGTTAGGCCTGGTATTTGCCATCATCTGGCTCATACTTTCGCATTTTTCGCATACTTGTTGGCCAGATCCTGGGCGCTTTCTGGTTTGGATCACGTAGTAATGTAGCACCACTCTGAAACAGTGAGTTAAACCTGGATTCAATCTATATTTTAGAGGATAACACCGGTTAGGTTAGGGTTAGGTCTGGTATTTGCCATCATCTGGCTCAAACATTCGCATTTTTCGCATACTTGTTGGCCAGATCCAGGGCGTTCTCTGGCTTGGATCACGTAGTAATGTGGTACCACACTGAAACAGTGAGTTAAACCTGGATTCAATCAATATTTTAGAGGATAACACCGGTTAGGTTTGGGTTAGGTCTGGTATTTGCCATCATCTGGCTCATACTTTCGCATTTTTCGCATACTTGTTGGCCAGATCCTGGGCGCTTTCTGGTTTGGATCACGTAGTAATGTAGCACCACTCTGAAACAGTGAGTTAAACCTGGATTCAATCTATATTTTAGAGGATAACACCGGTTAGGTTAGGGTTAGGTCTGGTATTTGCCATCATCTGGCTCAAACATTCGCATTTTTCGCATACTTGTTGGCCAGATCCAGGGCGTTCTCTGGCTTGGATCACGTAGTAATGTGGTACCACACTGAAACAGTGAGTTAAACCTGGATTCAATCTATATTTTAGAGGATAACACCGGTTAGGTTTGGGTTAGGTCTAGTACTTGCCATCATCTGGCTCATACTTTCGCATTTTTCGCATACTTTTTGGCCAGATCCTGGGCGTTTTCTGGGTTCGATCACATAGTAATGTGGTGCCACACTGCAACAGTGAGCTAAAGCTGGATTCTATCTATATTTTACAGGATAACACCGGTTAGGTCAGGGTTAGGTCTAGTACTTGCCATCATCTGGCTCATACTTTCGCATTTTTCGCATACTTTTTGGCCAGATCCTGGGCGTTTTCTGGTTTGGATCACGTTGTAATGTGGTACCACACTGAAACAGTGAGTTAATCTTGGTTTCGATCTATATATTAGAGGCTAACACCGGCTAGGAGTGGGTTAGGTCTGGTATTTGCCATCATCTGGCTCATGCTTTCGCATTTTTCGCATACTTGTTGGCCAGATCCTGCGCGTTTTCTGGTTTGGATCACGTTGTAATGTGGTACCACACTGAAACAGTGAGTTAATCTTGGTTTCGATCTATATATTAGAGGCTAACACCGGCTAGGATTGGGTTAGGTCTGGTATTTGCCATCAACTGGCTCATACTTTTGCATTTTTCACCTACTTGTTGGCCAGATCCTGGGCGTTTTCTGGGTTGGATCACGTAGTAATTTGGTACCACACTGAAACAGTGAGTTTATCTTGGATACAATCTATATTTTAGAGGATATCACCGGTTAGGTCAGGGTTAGGTCTGGTATTTGCCATCATCTGGCTCATACTGTCGCATTTTTCGCATACTCTTTGGCCAGATCCTGGGCGTTTTCTGGTTTGGATCACGTAGTAATTTGGTACCACACTGAAACAGTGAGTTTATCTTGGATACAATCTATATTTTAGAGGATATCACCGGTTAGGTCAGGGTTGGGTCTGGTATTTGCCATCATTTGGCTCATACTGTCGCATTTTTCGCATACTTGTTGGCCAGATCCTGGGCGTTTTCTGGTTTGGCTTACGTAGTGATGTGGTACCATACTGCAACAGTGAGTTAAACCTGAATTCAATCTATATATTAGAGGATAACACCGGTTAGGTCAGGGTTTGGTCTGGTATTTGCCATCATCTGGCCCATACTTTCGCATTTTTCGCATACTTGTTGGCCAGATCCTGGGCGTTTTCTGGTTTGGATCACGTAGTAATGTAGCACCACTCTGAAACAGTGAGTTAAACCTGGATTCAATCTATATTTTAGAGGATAACACCGGTTAGGTTAGGGTTAGGTCTGGTATTTGCCATCATCTGGCTCAAACATTCGCATTTTTCGCATACTTGTTGGCCAGATCCAGGGCGTTCTCTGGCTTGGATCACGTAGTAATGTGGTACCACACTGAAACAGTGAGTTAAACCTGGATTCAATCTATATTTTAGAGGATAACACCGGTTAGGTTTGGGTTAGGTCTGGTATTTGCCATCATCTGGCTCATACTGTCGCATTTTTCGCATACTCTTTGGCCAGATCCTGGGCGTTTTCTGGTTTGGATCACGTAGTAATTTGGTACCACACTGAAACAGTGAGTTTATCTTGGATACAATCTATATTTTAGAGGATATCACCGGTTAGGTCAGGGTTGGGTCTGGTATTTGCCATCATTTGGCTCATACTGTCGCATTTTTCGCATACTTGTTGGCCAGATCCTGGGCGTTTTCTGGTTTGGCTTACGTAGTGATGTGGTACCATACTGCAACAGTGAGTTAAACCTGAATTCAATCTATATATTAGAGGATAACACCGGTTAGGTCAGGGTTAGGTCTGGTATTTGCCATCATCTGGCCCATACTTTCGCATTTTTCGCATACTTGTTGGCCAGATCCTGGGCGTTTTCTGGTTTGGATCACGTAGTAATGTAGCACCACTCTGAAACAGTGAGTTAAACCTGGATTCAATCTATATTTTAGAGGATAACACCGGTTAGGTTAGGGTTAGGTCTGGTATTTGCCATCATCTGGCTCAAACATTCGCATTTTTCGCATACTTGTTGGCCAGATCCAGGGCGTTCTCTGGCTTGGATCACGTAGTAATGTGGTACCACACTGAAACAGTGAGTTAAACCTGGATTCAATCTATATTTTAGAGGATAACACCGGTTAGGTTTGGGTTAGGTCTGGTATTTGCCATCATCTGGCTCATACTTTCGCATTTTTCGCATACTTGTTGGCCAGATCCTGGGCGCTTTCTGGTTTGGATCACGTAGTAATGTAGCACCACTCTGAAACAGTGAGTTAAACCTGGATTCAATCTATATTTTAGAGGATAACACCGGTTAGGTTAGGGTTAGGTCTGGTATTTGCCATCATCTGGCTCAAACATTCGCATTTTTCGCATACTTGTTGGCCAGATCCAGGGCGTTTTCTGGGTTGGATCAGGTAGTAGTGTGGTACCACACTGAAACAGTGAGTTAAACCTGGATTCAATCTATATTTTAGAGGATAACACCGGTTAGGTCAGGGTTAGGCCTGGTATTTGCCATCATCTGGCTCATACTTTCGCATTTTTCGCATTCTTGTTGGCCAGATCCTGGGCGCTTTCTGATTTGGATCACGTAGTAATGTAGCACCACTCTGAAACAGTGAGTTAAACCTGGAATCAATCTATATTTTAGAGGATAACACCGGTTAGGTTAGGGTTAGGTCTGGTATTTGCCATCATCTGGCTCAAACATTCGCATTTTTCGCATACTTGTTGGCCAGATCCAGGGCGTTTTCTGGGTTGGATCAGGTAGTAGTGTGGTACCACTCTGAAACAGTGAGTTAAACCTGGATTCAATCTATATTTTAGAGGATAACACCGGTTAGGTTAGGGTTAGGTCTGGTATTTGCCATCATCTGGCTCAAACATTCGCATTTTTCGCATACTTGTTGGCCAGATCCAGGGCGTTTTCTGGGTTGGATCAGGTAGTAGTGTGGTACCACACTGAAACAGTGAGTTAAACCTGGATTCAATCTATATTTTAGAGGATAACACCGGTTAGGTTAGGGTTGGGTCTGGTATTTGCCATCATTTGGCTCATACTGTCGCATTTTTCGCATACTTGTTGGCCAGATCCTGGGCGTTTTCTGGTTTGGATCATGTAGTAATGTGGTACGACACTCAAACAGTGAGTTAAACCTGGATCCAATCTATATTTTAGAAGAATAATAACAGTTAGGTCAGCGTTAGGTCTGGTATTTGCCATCAACTGGCTCATACTTTCGCATTTTTCGCATACTTGTTGGCCAGATCCTGGGCGCTTTCTGATTTGGATCACGTAGTAATGTAGCACCACTCTGAAACAGTGAGTTAAACCTGGATTCAATCTATATTTTAGAGGATAACACCGGTTAGGTTAGGGTTAGGTCTGGTATTTGCCATCATCTGGCTCAAACATTCGCATTTTTCGCATACTTGTTGGCCAGATCCAGGGCGTTTTCTGGGTTGGATCAGGTAGTAGTGTGGTACCACACTGAAACAGTGAGTTAAACCTGGATTCAATCTATATTTTAGAGGATAACACCGGTTAGGTCAGGGTTAGGCCTGGTATTTGCCATCATCTGGCTCATACTTTCGCATTTTTCGCATACTTGTTGGCCAGATCCTGGGCGCTTTCTGGTTTGGATCACGTAGTAATGTAGCACCACTCTGAAACAGTGAGTTAAACCTGGATTCAATCTATATTTTAGAGGATAACACCGGTTAGGTCAGGGTTAGGCCTGGTATTTGCCATTATCTGGCTCATGCTTTCGCATTTTTCGCATACTTGTTGGCCAGATCCTGGGCGTTTTCTGGTTTGGATCACGTTGTAATGTGGTACCACACTGAAACAGTGAGTTAATCTTGGTTTCGATCTATATATTAGAGGCTAACACCGGCTAGGATTGGGTTAGGTCTGGTATTTGCCATCAACTGGCTCATACTTTTGCATTTTTCACCTACTTGTTGGCCAGATCCTGGGCGTTTTCTGGGTTGGATCACGTAGTAATTTGGTACCACACTGAAACAGTGAGTTTATCTTGGATACAATCTATATTTTAGAGGATATCACCGGTTAGGTCAGGGTTAGGTCTGGTATTTGCCATCATCTGGCTCATACTGTCGCATTTTTCGCATACTCTTTGGCCAGATCCTGGGCGTTTTCTGGTTTGGATCACGTAGTAATTTGGTACCACACTGAAACAGTGAGTTTATCTTGGATACAATCTATATTTTAGAGGATATCACCGGTTAGATCAGGGTTGGGTCTGGTATTTGCCATCATTTGGCTCATACTGTCGCATTTTTCGCATACTTGTTGGCCAGATCCTGGGCGTTTTCTGGTTTGGCTTACGTAGTGATGTGGTACCATACTGCAACAGTGAGTTAAACCTGGATCCAATCTATATTTTAGAAGAATAATAACAGTTAGGTCAGCGTTAGGTCTGGTATTTGCCATCAACTGGCTCATACTTTCGCATTTTTCACCTACTTGTTGACCAGATCCTGGGCGTTTTCTGGTTTGGGTCACGCAGTAATGTGGTGCCACACTGCAACAGTGAGTTAAAGCTGCATTCTATCTATATTTTACAGGATAACACCGGTTAGGTCAGGGTTAGGTCTGGTATTTGCCATCATCTGGCTCATACTTTCGCATTTTTCGCATACTTGTTGGCCAGAACCTGGGCATTCTCTGGCTTGGATCACGTAGTAATGTGGTACCACACTGAAACAGTGAGTTAAACCTGGATTCAATCTATATTTTAGAGGATAACACCGGTTAGGTTTGGGTTAGGTCTGGTATTTGCCATCATCTGGCTCATACGTTCACATTTTTCGCGTACTTGTTGGCCAGATCCAGGGCGTTTTCTGGTTTGGATCACGTAGTAATGTAGCACCACTCTGAAACAGTGAGTTAAACCTGGATTCAATCTATATTTTAGAGGATAACACCGGTTAGGTGAGGGTTAGGTCTGATATTTGCCATCATCTGGCTCAAACATTCGCATTTTTCGCATACTTGTTGGCCAGATCCTGGGCGCTTTCTGGTTTGGATCACGTAGTAATGTAGCACCACTCTGAAACAGTGAGTTAAACCTGGATTCAATCTATATTTTAGAGGATAACACCGGTTAGGTTAGGGTTAGGTCTGGTATTTGCCATCATCTGGCTCAAACATTCGCATTTTTCGCATACTTGTTGGCCAGATCCAGGGCGTTTTCTGGGTTGGATCAGGTAGTAGTGTGGTACCACACTGAAACAGTGAGTTAAACCTGGATTCAATCTATATTTTAGAAGAATAATAACAGTTAGGTCAGCGTTAGGTCTGGTATTTGCCATCAACTGGCTCATACTTTCGCATTTTTCGCATACTTGTTGGCCAGATCCTGGGCGCTTTCTGATTTGGATCACGTAGTAATGTAGCACCACTCTGAAACAGTGAGTTAAACCTGGATTCAATCTATATTTTAGAGGATAACACCGGTTAGGTTAGGGTTAGGTCTGGTATTTGCCATCATCTGGCTCAAACATTCGCATTTTTCGCATACTTGTTGGCCAGATCCAGGGCGTTTTCTGGGTTGGATCAGGTAGTAGTGTGGTACCACACTGAAACAGTGAGTTAAACCTGGATTCAATCTATATTTTAGAGGATAACACCGGTTAGGTCAGGGTTAGGCCTGGTATTTGCCATCATCTGGCTCATACTTTCGCATTTTTCGCATACTTGTTGGCCAGATCCTGGGCGCTTTCTGGTTTGGATCACGTAGTAATGTAGCACCACTCTGAAACAGTGAGTTAAACCTGGATTCAATCTATATTTTAGAGGATAACACCGGTTAGGTCAGGGTTAGGCCTGGTATTTGCCATTATCTGGCTCATGCTTTCGCATTTTTCGCATACTTGTTGGCCAGATCCTGGGCGTTTTCTGGTTTGGATCACGTTGTAATGTGGTACCACACTGAAACAGTGAGTTAATCTTGGTTTCGATCTATATATTAGAGGCTAACACCGGCTAGGATTGGGTTAGGTCTGGTATTTGCCATCAACTGGCTCATACTTTTGCATTTTTCACCTACTTGTTGGCCAGATCCTGGGCGTTTTCTGGGTTGGATCACGTAGTAATTTGGTACCACACTGAAACAGTGAGTTTATCTTGGATACAATCTATATTTTAGAGGATATCACCGGTTAGGTCAGGGTTAGGTCTGGTATTTGCCATCATCTGGCTCATACTGTCGCATTTTTCGCATACTCTTTGGCCAGATCCTGGGCGTTTTCTGGTTTGGATCACGTAGTAATTTGGTACCACACTGAAACAGTGAGTTTATCTTGGATACAATCTATATTTTAGAGGATATCACCGGTTAGATCAGGGTTGGGTCTGGTATTTGCCATCATTTGGCTCATACTGTCGCATTTTTCGCATACTTGTTGGCCAGATCCTGGGCGTTTTCTGGTTTGGCTTACGTAGTGATGAGGTACCATACTGCAACAGTGAGTTAAACCTGGATCCAATCTATATTTTAGAAGAATAATAACAGTTAGGTCAGCGTTAGGTCTGGTATTTGCCATCAACTGGCTCATACTTTGGCATTTTTCACCTACTTGTTGGCCAGATCCTGGGCGTTTTCTGGTTTGGGTCACGTAGTAATGTGGTGCCACACTGCAACAGTGAGTTAAAGCCGCATTCTATCTATATTTTACAGGATAACACCGGTTAGGTCAGGGTTAGGTCTGGTATTTGCCATCATCTGGCTCATACTTTTGCATTTTTCGCATACTTGTTGGCCAGATCCTGGGCGCTTTCTGGTTTGGATCTCGTAGTAATGTAGCACCACTCAGAAACAGTGAGTCAAACCTGGATTCAATCTATATTTTAGAGGATAACGCCGGTTAGGTCAGGGTTAGGCCTGGTATTTGCCATCATCTGGCTCATGCTTTCGCATTTTTCGCATACTTGTTGGCCAGAACCTGGGCGTTCTCTGGCTTGGATCACGTAGTAATGTGGTACCACACTGAAACAGTGAGTTAAACCTGGATTCAATCTATATATTAGAGGCTAACACCGGCTAGGATTGGGTTAGGTCTGGTATTTGCCATCAACTGGCTCATACTTTTGCATTTTTCACCTACTTGTTGGCCAGATCCTGGGTGTTTTCTGGGTTGGATCACGTAGTAATTTGGTACCACACTGAAACAGTGAGTTTATCTTGGATACAATCTATATTTTAGAGGATATCACCGGTTAGGTCAGGGTTAGGTCTGGTATTTGCCATCATCTGGCTCATACTGTCGCATTTTTCGCATACTCTTTGGCCAGATCCTGTGCGTTTTCTGGTTTGGATCACGTAGTAATTTGGTACCACACTGAAACAGTGAGTTTATCTTGGATACAATCTATATTTTATAGGATATCACCGGTTAGGTCAGGGTTGGGTCTGGTATTTGCCATCATTTGGCTCATACTGTCGCATTTTTCGCATACTTGTTGGCCAGATCCTGGGCGTTTTCTGGTTTGGCTTACGTAGTGATGTGGTACCATACTGCAACAGTGAGTTAAACCTGAATTCAATCTATATATTAGAGGATAACACCGGTTAGGTCAGGGTTAGGTCTGGTATTTGCCATCATCTGGCCCATACTTTCGCATTTTTCACCTACTTGTTGGCCAGATCCTGGGCGTTTTCTGGGTTGGATCACGTAGTAATTTGGTACCACACTGAAACAGTGAGTTTATCTTGGATACAATCTATATTTTAGAGGATATCACCGGTTAGGTCAGGGTTAGGTCTGGTATTTGCCATCATCTGGCTCATACTGTCGCATTTTTCGCATACTCTTTGGCCAGATCCTGGGCGTTTTCTGGTTTGGATCACGTAGTAATTTGGTACCACACTGAAACAGTGAGTTTATCTTGGATACATTCTATATTTTAGAGGATATCACCGGTTAGGTCAGGGTTGGGTCTGGTATTTGCCATCATTTGGCTCATACTGTCGCATTTTTCGCATACTTGTTGGCCAGATCCTGGGCGTTTTCTGGTTTGGCTTACGTAGTGATGTGGTACCATACTGCAACAGTGAGTTAAACCTGAATTCAATCTATATATTAGAGGATAACACCGGTTAGGTCAGGGTTAGGTCTGGTATTTGCCATCATCTGGCCCATACTTTCGCATTTTTCGCATACTTGTTGGCCAGATCCTGGGCGTTTTCTGGTTTGGATCACGTAGTAATGTAGCACCACTCTGAAACAGTGAGTTAAACCTGGATTCAATCTATATTTTAGAGGATAACACCGGTTAGGTTAGGGTTAGGTCTAAAATTTGCCATCATCTGGCTCAAACATTCGCATTTTTCGCATACTTGTTGGCAAGATCCAGGGCGTTCTCTGGCTTGGATCACGTAGTAATGTGGTACCACACTGAAACAGTGAGTTAAACCTGGATTCAATCTATATTTTAGAGGATAACACCGGTTAGGTTTGGGTTAGGTCTGGTATTTGCCATCATGTGGCTCATACTGTCGCATTTTTCGCATACTCTTTGGCCAGATCCTGGGCGTTTTCTGGTTTGGATCACGTAGTAATTTGGTACCACACTGAAACAGTGAGTTTATCTTGGATACAATCTATATTTTAGAGGATATCACCGGTTAGGTCAGGGTTGGGTCTAGGTATTTGCCATCATTTGGCTCATACTGTCGCATTTTTCGCATACTTGTTGGCCAGATCCTGGGCGTTTTCTGGTTTGGCTTACGTAGTGATGTGGTACCCTACTGCAACAGTGAGTTAAACCTGAATTCAATCTATATATTAGAGGATAACACCGGTTAGGTCAGGGTTAGGTCTGGTATTTGCCATCATCTGGCCCATACTTTCGCATTTTTCGCATACTTGTTGGCCAGATCCTGGGCGTTTTCTGGTTTGGATCACGTAGTAATGTAGCACCACTCTGAAACAGTGAGTTAAACCTGGATTCAATCTATATTTTAGAGGATAACACCGGTTAGGTTAGGGTTAGGTCTGGTATTTGCCATCATCTGGCTCAAACATTCGCATTTTTCGCATACTTGTTGGCCAGATCCAGGGCGTTTTCTGGGTTGGATCAGGTAGTAGTGTGGTACCACACTGAAACAGTGAGTTAAACCTGGATTCAATCTATATTTTAGAGGATAACACCGGTTAGGTCAGGGTTAGGCCTGGTATTTGCCATCATCTGGCTCATACTTTCGCATTTTTCGCATACTTGTTGGCCAGATCCTGGGCGTTTTCTGGTTTGGATCATGTAGTAATGTGGTACCACACTCAAACAGTGAGTTAAACCTGGATCCAATCTATATTTTAGAAGAATAATAACAGTTAGGTCAGCGTTAGGTCTGGTATTTGCCATCAACTGGCTCATACTTTCGCATTTTTCGCATACTTGTTGGCCAGATCCTGGGCGCTTTCTGGTTTGAATCACGTAGTAATGTAGCACCACTCTGAAACAGTGAGTTAAACCTGGATTCAATCTATATTTTAGAGGATAACACCGGTTAGGTTAGGGTTAGGTCTGGTATTTGCCATCATCTGGCTCAAACATTCGCATTTTTCGCATACTTGTTGGCCAGATCCAGGGCGTTCTCTGGCTTGGATCACGTAGTAATGTGGTACCACACTGAAACAGTGAGTTAAACCTGGATTCAATCTATATTTTAGAGGATAACACCGGTTAGGTTTGGGTTAGGTCTAGTATTTGCCATCATCTGGCTCATACTTTCGCATTTTTCGCATACTTGTTGGCCAGATCCTGGGCGCTTTCTGGTTTGGATCACGTAGTAATGTAGCACCACTCTGAAACAGTGAGTTAAACCTGAATTCAATCTATATTTTAGAGTATAACACGGGTTAGGTCAGGGATAGGTCTGGTTTTTGCCATAATCTGGCTCATACTTTCGCATTTTTCGCATACTTGTTGGCCAGATCCTGGGCGTTTTCTGGTTTGGATCACGTAGTAATGTGGTACCACACTGAAACAGTGAGTTAATCCTGTTTTCGATGAATATATTAGAGGGTAACACCGGTTAGGTTTGGGTTAGGTCTGGTATTTGCCATCATCTGGCTCATACCTTCGCATTTTTCGCATACTTGTTGGCCAGATCCTGGGCGCTTTCTGGTTTGGATCACGTAGTAATCTAGCACCACTCTGAAACAGTCAGTTAAACCTGGATTCAACCTATATTTTAGAGGATATCACCGGTTAGGTCAGGGTTAGGTCTGGTATTTGCCATAATCCGGCTCATACATTCGCATTTTTCGCATACTTGTTGGCCAGATCCTGGGCGTTTTCTGGTTTGGATCACGTAGTAATGTGGAACCACAATGAAACAGTGAGTTAAACCTGGATTCAATCTATATTTTAGAGGATAACACCGATTAGGTTTGGGTTAGGTCTGGTATTTGCCATCATCTGGCTCATACGTTCGCATTTTTCGCATACTTGTTGGCCAGATCCAGGGCGTTTTCTGGTTTGGATCACGTAGTAATGTAGCACCACTCTGAAACAGTGAGTTAAACCTGGATTCAATCTATATTTTAGAGGATAACACCGGTTAGGTTAGGGTTAGGTCTGGTGTTTGCCATCATCTGGCTCAAACATTCGCATTTTTCGCATACTTTTTGGCCAGATCCTGGGCGTTTTCTGGGTTCGATCACATAGTAATGTGGTGCCACACTGCAACAGTGAGCTAAAGCTGGATTCTATCTATATTTTACAGGATAACACCGGTTAGGTCAGGGTTAGGTCTAGTATTTGCCATCATCTGGCTCATACTTTCGCATTTTTCGCATACTTTTTGGCCAGATCCTGGGCGTTTTCTGGTTTGGATCACGTTGTAATGTGGTACCACACTGAAACAGTGAGTTAATCTTGGTTTCGATCTATATATTAGAGGCTAACACCGGCTAGGATTGGGTTAGGTCTGGTATTTGCCATCATCTGGCTCATGCTTTCGCATTTTTCGCATACTTGTTGGCCAGATCCTGGGCGTTTTCTGGTTTGGATCACGTTGTAATGTGGTACCACACTGAAACAGTGAGTTAATCTTGGTTTCGATCTATATATTAGAGGCTAACACCGGCTAGGATTGGGTTAAGTCTGGTATTTGCCATCAACTGGCTCATACTTTTGCATTTTTCACCTACTTGTTGGCCAGATCCTGGGCGTTTTCTGGTTTGGCTTACGTAGTGATGTGGTACCATACTGCAACAGTGAGTTAAACCTGAATTCAATCTATATATTAGAGGATAACACCGGTTAGGTCAGGGTTAGGTCTGGTATTTGCCATCATCTGGCCCATACTTTCGCATTTTTCGCATACTTGTTGGCCAGATCCTGGGCGTTTTCTGGTTTGGATCTCGTAGTAATGTAGCACCACTCTGAAACAGTGAGTTAAACCTGGATTCAATCTATATTTTAGAGGATAACACCGGTTAGGTTAGGGTTAGGTCTGGTATTTGCCATCATCTGGCTCAAACATTCGCATTTTTCGCATACTTGTTGGCCAGATCCAGGGCGTTCTCTGGCTTGGATCACGTAGTAATGTGGTACCACACTGAAACAGTGAGTTATACCTGGATTCAATCTATATTTTAGAGGATAACACCGGTTAGGTTTGGGTTAGGTCTGGTATTTGCCATCATCTGGCTCATACTGTCGCATTTTTCGCATACTCTTTGGCCAGATCCTGGGCGTTTTCTGGTTTGGATCACGTAGTAATTTGGTACCACACTGAAACAGTGAGTTTATCTTGGATACAATCTATATTTTAGAGGATATCACCGGTTAGGTCAGGGTTGGGTCTGGTATTTGCCATCATTTGGCTCATACTGTCGCATTTTTCGCATACTTGTTGGCCAGATCCTGGGCGTTTTCTGGTTTGGCTTACGTAGTGATGTGGTACCATACTGCAACAGTGAGTTAAACCTGAATTCAATCTATATATTAGAGGATAACACCGGTTAGGTCAGGGTTAGGTCTGGTATTTGCCATCATCTGGCCCATACTTTCGCATTTTTCGCATACTTGTTGGCCAGATCCTGGGCGTTTTCTGGTTTGGATCACGTAGTAATGTAGCACCACTCTGAAACAGTGAGTTAAACCTGGATTCAATCTATATTTTAGAGGATAACACCGGTTAGGTTAGGGTTAGGTCTGGTATTTGCCATCATCTGGCTCAAACATTCGCATTTTTCGCATACTTGTTGGCCAGATCCAGGGCGTTCTCTGGCTTGGATCACGTAGTAATGTGGTACCACACTGAAACAGTGAGTTAAACCTGGATTCAATCTATATTTTAGAGGATAACACCGGTTAGGTTTGGGTTAGGTCTGGTATTTGGCATCATCTGGCTCATACTTTCGCATTTTTCGCATACTTGTTGGCCAGATCCTGGGCGCTTTCTGGTTTGGATCACGTAGTAATGTAGCACCACTCTGAAACAGTGAGTTAAACCTGGATTCAATCTATATTTTAGAGGATAACACCGGTTAGGTTAGGGTTAGGTCTGGTATTTGCCATCATCTGGCTCAAACATTCGCATTTTTCGCATACTTGTTGGCCAGATCCAGGGCGTTTTCTGGGTTGGATCAGGTAGTAGTGTGGTACCACACTGAAACAGTGAGTTAAACCTGGATTCAATCTATATTTTAGAGGATAACACCGGCTAGGATTGGGTTAGGTCTGGTATTTGCCATCATCTGGCTCATACTTTCGCATTTTTCGCATACTTTTTGGCCAGATCCTGGGCGTTTTCTGGTTTGGATCACGTTGTAATGTGGTACCACACTGAAACAGTGAGTTAATCTTGGTTTCGATCTATATATTAGAGGCTAACACCGGCTAGGATTGGGTTAGGTCTGGTATTTGCCATCATCTGGCTCATGCTTTCGCATTTTTCGCATACTTGTTGGCCAGATCCTGGGCGTTTTCTGGTTTGGATCACGTTGTAATGTGGTACCACACTGAAACAGTGAGTTAATCTTGGTTTCGATCTATATATTAGAGGCTAACACCGGCTAGGATTGGGTTAGGTCTGGTATTTGCCATCAACTGGCTCATACTTTTGCATTTTTCACCTACTTGTTGGCCAGATCCTGGGCGTTTTCTGGGTTGGATCACGTAGTAATTTGGTACCACACTGAAGCAGTGAGTTTATCTTGGATACAATCTATATTTTAGAGGATATCACCGGTTAGGTCAGGGTTAGGTCTGGTATTTGCCATCATCTGGCTCATACTGTCGCATTTTTCGCATACTCTTTGGCCAGATCCTGGGCGTTTTCTGGTTTGGATCACGTAGTAATTTGGTACCACACTGAAACAGTGAGTTTATCTTGGATACAATCTATATTTTAGAGGATATCACCGGTTAGGTCAGGGTTGGGTCTGGTATTTGCCATCATTTGGCTCAAACATTCGCATTTTTCGCATACTTGTTGGCCAGATCCAGGGCGTTCTCTGGCTTGGATCACGTAGTAATGTGGTACCACTCTGAAACAGTGAGTTAATCTTGGTTTCGATCTATATATTAGAGGCTAACACCGGCTAGGATTGGGTTAGGTCTGGTATTTGCCATCATCTGGCTCATGCTTTCGCATTTTTCGCATACTTGTTGGCCAGATCCTGGGCGTTTTCTGGTTTGGATCACGTTGTAATGTGGTACCACACTGAAACAGTGAGTTAATCTTGGTTTCGATCTATATATTAGAGGCTAACACCGGCTAGGATTGGGTTAGGTCTGGTATTTGCCATCATCTGGCTCATGCTTTCGCATTTTTCGCATACTTGTTGGCCAGATCCTGGGCGTTTTCTGGTTTGGCTTACGTAGTGATGTGGTACCATACTGCAACAGTGAGTTAAACCTGAATTCAATCTATATATTAGAGGATAACACCGGTTAGGTCAGGGTTAGGTCTGGTATTTGCCATCATCTGGCCCATACTTTCGCATTTTTCGCATACTTGTTGGCCAGATCCTGGGCGTTTTCTGGGTTGGATCACGTAGTAATTTGGTACCACACTGAAACAGTGAGTTTATCTTGGATACAATCTATATTTTAGAGGATATCACCGGTTAGGTCAGGGTTAGGTCTGGTATTTGCCATCATCTGGCTCATACTGTCGCATTTTTCGCATACTTGTTGGCCAGATCCTGGGCGCTTTCTGGTTTGGATCACGTAGTAATGTAGCACCACTCTGAAACAGTGAGTTAAACCTGGATTCAATCTATATTTTAGAGGATAACACCGGTTAGGTTAGGGTTAGGTCTGGTATTTGCCATCATCTGGCTCAAACATTCGCATTTTTCGCATACTTGTTGGCCAGATCCAGGGCGTTCTCTGGCTTGGATCACGTAGTAATGTGGTACCACACTGAAACAGTGAGTTAAACCTGGATTCAATCTATATTTTAGAGGATAACACCGGTTAGGTTTGGGTTAGGTCTGGTATTTGCCATAATCTGGCTCATACTTTCGCATTTTTCGCATACTTGTTGGCCAGATCCTGGGCGCTTTCTGGTTTGGATCACGTAGTAATGTAGCACCACTCTGAAACAGTGAGTTAAACCTGGATTCAATCTATATTTTAGAGGATAACACCGGTTAGGTTAGGGTTAGGTCTGGTATTTGCCATCATCTGGCTCAAACATTCGCATTTTTCGCATACTTTTTGGCCAGATCCTGGGCGTTTTCTGGTTTGGATCACGTTGTAATGTGGTACCACACTGAAACAGTGAGTTTATCTTGGATACAATCTATATTTTAGAGGATATCACCGGTTAGGTCAGGGTTAGGTCTGGTATTTGCCATCATCTGGCTCATACTGTCGCATTTTTCGCATACTCTTTGGCCAGATCCTGGGCGTTTTCTGGTTTGGATCACGTAGTAATTTGGTACCACACTGAAACAGTGAGTTTATCTTGGATACAATCTATATTTTAGAGGATATCACCGGTTAGGTGAGGGTTGGGTCTGGTATTTGCCATCATTTGGCTAATACTGTCGCATTTTTCGCATACTTGTTGGCCAGATCCTGGGCGTTTTCTGGTTTGGCTTACGTAGTGATGTGGTACCATACTGCAACAGTGAGTTAAACCTGAATTCAATCTATATATTAGAGGATAACACCGGTTAGGTCAGGGTTAGGTCTGGTATTTGCCATCATCTGGCTCAAACATTCGCATTTTTCGCATACTTGTTGGCCAGATCCAGGGCGTTCTCTGGCTTGGATCACGTAGTAATGTAGCACCACTCTGAAACAGTGAGTTAAACCTGGATTCAATCTATATTTTAGAGGATAACACCGGTTAGGTTAGGGTTAGGTCTGGTATTTGCCATCATCTGGCTCAAACATTCGCATTTTTCGCATACTTGTTGGCCAGATCCTGGGCGTTTTCTGGGTTGGATCACGTAGTAATTTGGTACCACACTGAAACAGTGAGTTTATCTTGGATACAATCTATATTTTAGAGGATATCACCGGTTAGGTCAGGGTTAGGTCTGGTATTTGCCATCATCTGGCTCATACTGTCGCATTTTTCGCATACTCTTTGGCCAGATCCTGGGCGTTTTCTGGTTTGGATCACGTAGTAATTTGGTACCACACTGAAACAGTGAGTTTATCTTGGATACAATCTATATTTTAGAGGATATCACCGGTTAGGTCAGGGTTGGGTCTGGTATTTGCCATCATTTGGCTCATACTGTCGCATTTTTCGCATACTTGTTGGCCAGATCCTGGGCGTTTTCTGGTTTGGCTTACGTAGTGATGTGGTACCATACTGCAACAGTGAGTTAAACCTGAATTCAATCTATATATTAGAGGATAACACCGGTTAGGTCAGGGTTAGGTCTGGTATTTGCCATCATCTGGCCCATACTTTCGCATTTTTCGCATACTTGTTGGCCAGATCCTGGTCGTTTTCTGGTTTGGATCACGTAGTAATGTAGCACCACTCTGAAACAGTGAGTTAAACCTGGATTCAATCTATATTTTAGAGGATAACACCGGTTAGGTTAGGGTTAGGTCTGGTATTTGCCAACATCTGGCTCAAACATTCGCATTTTTCGCATACTTGTTAGCCAGATCCAGGGCGTTCTCTGGCTTGGATCACGTAGTAATGTAGCACCACTCTGAAACAGTGAGTTAAACCTGGATTCAATCTATATTTTAGAGGATAACACCGGTTAGGTTAGGGTTAGGTCTGGTATTTGCCATCATCTGGCTCAAACATTCGCATTTTTCGCATACTTGTTGGCCAGATCCAGGGCGTTTTCTGGGTTGGATCAGGTAGTAGTGTGGTACCACACTGAAACAGTGAGTTAAACCTGGATTCAATCTATATTTTAGAGGATAACACCGGTTAGGTCAGTGTTAGGCCTGGTATTTGCCATCATCTGGCTCATACTTTCGCATTTTTCGCATACTTGTTGGCCAGATCCTGGGCGTTTTCTGGTTTGGATCATGTAGTAATGTGGTACCACACTCAAACAGTGAGTTAAACCTGGATCCAATCTATATTTTAGAAGAATAATAACAGTTAGGTCAGCGTTAGGTCTGGTATTTGCCATCAACTGGCTCATACTTTCGCATTTTTCGCGTACTTGTTGGCCAGATCCTGGGCGTTTTCTGGTTCGGATCACGTAGTAATGTAGTTGCACACTGCATCAGTGAGTTAAACCTGGATACAATCTATATTTTAGAGTATAACACGGGTTAGGTCAGGGATAGGTCTGGTTTTTGCCATAATCTGGCTCATACTTTCGCATTTTTCGCATACTTGTTGGCCAGATCCTGGGCGTTTTCTGGTTTGGATCACGTAGTAATGTGGTACCACACTGAAACAGTGAGTTAATCCTGTTTTCGATGAATATATTAGAGGGTAACACCGGTTAGGTTTGGGTTAGGTCTGGTATTTGCCATCATCTGGCTCATACTTTCGCATTTTTCGCATACTTGTTGGCCAGATCCTGGGCGTTTTCTGGTTTGGATCACGTTGTAATGTGGTACCACACTGAAACAGAGAGTTAATCTTGGTTTCGATCTATATATTAGAGGCTAACACCGGCTAGGATTGGGTTAGGTCTGGTATTTGCCATCATCTGGCTCATGTTTTCGCATTTTTCGCATACTTGTTGGCCAGATCCTGGGCGTTTTCTGGTTTGGATCACGTTGTAATGTGGTACCACACTGAAACAGTGAGTTAATCTTGGTTTCGATCTATATATTAGAGGCTAACACCGGCTAGGATTGGGTTAGGTCTGGTATTTGCCATCAACTGGCTCATACTTTTGCATTTTTCACCTACTTGTTGGCCAGATCCTGGGCGTTTTCTGGGTTGGATCACGTAGTAATTTGGTACCACACTGAAACAGTGAGTTTATCTTGGATACAATCTATATTTTAGAGGATATCACCGGTTAGGTCAGGGTTAGGTCTGGTATTTGCCATCATCTGGCTCATACTGTCGCATTTTTCGCATACTCTTTGGCCAGATCCTGGGCGTTTTCTGGTTTGGATCACGCAGTAATTTGGTACCACACTGAAACAGTGAGTTTATCTTGGATACAATCTATATTTTATAGGATATCACCGGTTAGGTCAGGGTTGGGTCTGGTATTTGCCATCATTTGGCTCATACTGTCGCATTTTTCGCATACTTGTTGGCCAGATCCTGGGCGTTTTCTGGTTTGGCTTACGTAGTGATGTGGTACCATACTGCAACAGTGAGTTAAACCTGAATTCAATCTATATATTAGAGGATAACACCGGTTAGGTTTGGGTTAGGTCTGGTATTTGCCATCATCTGGCTCATACTGTCGCATTTTTCGCATACTCTTTGGCCAGATCCGGGGCGTTTTCTGGTTTGGATCACGTAGTAATTTGGTACCACACTGAAACAGTGAGTTTATCTTGGATACAATCTATATTTTAGAGGATATCACCGGTTAGGTCAGGGTTGGGTCTGGTATTTGCCATCATTTGGCTCATACTGTCGCATTTTTCGCATACTTGTTGGCCAGATCCTGGGCGTTTTCTGGTTTGGCTTACGTAGTGATGTGGTACCATACTGCAACAGTGAGTTAAACCTGAATTCAATCTATATATTAGAGGATAACACCGGTTAGGTCAGGGTTAGGTCTGGTATTTGCCATCATCTGGCCCATACTTTCGCATTTTTCGCATACTTGTTGGCCAGATCCTGGGCGTTTTCTGGTTTGGATCACGTAGTAATGTAGCACCACTCTGAAACAGTGAGTTAAACCTGGATTCAATCTATATTTTAGAGGATAACACCGGTTAGGTTAGGGTTAGGTCTGGTATTTGCCATCATCTGGCTCAAACATTCGCATTTTTCGCATACTTGTTGGCCAGATCCAGGGCGTTCTCTGGCTTGGATCACGTAGTAATGTGGTACCACACTGAAACAGTGAGTTAAACCTGGATTCAATCTATATTTTAGAGGATAACACCGGTTAGGTTTGGGTTAGGTCTGGTATTTGCCATCATCTGGCTCATACTTTCGCATTTTTCGCATACTTGTTGGCCAGATCCTGGGCGCTTTCTGGTTTGGATCACGTAGTAATGTAGCACCACTCTGAAACAGTGAGTTAAACCTGGATTCAATCTATATTTTAGAGGATAACACCGGTTAGGTTAGGGTTAGGTCTGGTATTTGCCATCATCTGGCTCAAACATTCGCATTTTTCGCATACTTGTTGGCCAGATCCAGGGCGTTTTCAGGGTTGGATCAGGTAGTAGTGTGGTACCACACTGAAACAGTGAGTTAAACCTGGATTCAATCTATATTTTAGAGGATAACACCGGTTAGGTCAGGGTTAGGCCTGGTATTTGCCATCATCTGGCTCATACTTTCGCATTTTTCGCATACTTGTTGGCCAGATCCTGGGCGTTTTCTGGTTTGGATCATGTAGTAATGTGGTACCACACTCAAACAGTGAGTTAAACCTGGATCCAATCTATATTTTACAAGAATAATAACAGTTAGGTCAGCGTTAGGTCTGGTATTTGCCATCAACTGGCTCATACTTTCGCATTTTTCGCATACTTGTTGGCCAGATCCTGGGCGCTTTCTGATTTGGATCACGTAGTAATGTAGCACCACTCTGAAACAGTGAGTTAAACCTGGATTCAATCTATATTTTAGAGGATAACACCGGTTAGGTTAGGGTTAGGTCTGGTATTTGCCATCACCTGGCTCAAACATTCGCATTTTTCGCATACTTGTTGGCCAGATCCAGGGCGTTCTCTGGCTTGGATCACGTAGTAATGTAGCACCACTCTGAAACAGTGAGTTAAACCTGGATTCAATCTATATTTTAGAGGATAACACCGGTTAGGTTAGGGTTAGGTCTGGTATTTGCCATCATCTGGCTCATGTTTTCGCATTTTTCGCATACTTGTTGGCCAGATCCTGGGCGTTTTCTGGTTTGGATCACGTTGTAATGTGGTACCACACTGAAACAGTGAGTTAATCTTGGTTTCGATCTATATATTAGAGGCTAACACCGGCTAGGATTGGGTTAGGTCTGGTATTTGCCATCAACTGGCTCATACTTTTGCATTTTTCACCTACTTGTTGGCCAGATCCTGGGCGTTTTCTGGGTTGGATCACGCAGTAATTTGGTACCACACTGAAACAGTGAGTTTATCTTGGATACAATCTATATTTTAGAGGATATCACCGGTTAGGTCAGGGTTGGGTCTGGTATTTGCCATCATTTGGCTCATACTGTCGCATTTTTCGCATACTTGTTGGCCAGATCCTGGGCGTTTTCTGGTTTGGCTTACGTAGTGATGTGGTACCATACTGCAACAGTGAGTTAAACCTGAATTCAATCTATATATTAGAGGATAACACCGGTTAGGTTTGGGTTAGGTCTGGTATTTGCCATCATCTGGCTCATACTGTCGCATTTTTCGCATACTCTTTGGCCAGATCCTGGGCGTTTTCTGGTTTGGATCACGTAGTAATTTGGTACCACACTGAAACAGTGAGTTTATCTTGGATACAATCTATATTTTAGAGGATATCACCGGTTAGGTCAGGGTTGGGTCTGGTATTTGCCATCATTTGGCTCATACTGTCGCATTTTTCGCATACTTGTTGGCCAGATCCTGGGCGTTTTCTGGTTTGGCTTACGTAGTGATGTGGTACCATACTGCAACAGTGAGTTAAACCTGAATTCAATCTATATATTAGAGGATAACACCGGTTAGGTCAGGGTTAGGTCTGGTATTTGCCATCATCTGGCCCATACTTTCGCATTTTTCGCATACTTGTTGGCCAGATCCTGGGCGTTTTCTGGTTTGGATCACGTAGTAATGTAGCACCACTCTGAAACAGTGAGTTAAACCTGGATTCAATCTATATTTTAGAGGATAACACCGGTTAGGTTAGGGTTAGGTCTGGTATTTGCCATCATCTGGCTCAAACATTCGCATTTTTCGCATACTTGTTGGCCAGATCCAGGGCGTTCTCTGGCTTGGATCACGTAGTAATGTGGTACCACACTGAAACAGTGAGTTAAACCTGGATTCAATCTATATTTTAGAGGATAACACCGGTTAGGTTTGGGTTAGGTCTGGTATTTGCCATCATCTGGCTCATACTTTCGCATTTTTCGCATACTTGTTGGCCAGATCCTGGGCGCTTTCTGGTTTGGATCACGTAGTAATGTAGCACCACTCTGAAACAGTGAGTTAAACCTGGATTCAATCTATATTTTAGAGGATAACACCGGTTAGGTTAGGGTTAGGTCTGGTATTTGCCATCATCTGGCTCAAACATTCGCATTTTTCGCATACTTGTTGGCCAGATCCAGGGCGTTTTCAGGGTTGGATCAGGTAGTAGTGTGGTACCACACTGAAACAGTGAGTTAAACCTGGATTCAATCTATATTTTAGAGGATAACACCGGTTAGGTCAGGGTTAGGCCTGGTATTTGCCATCATCTGGCTCATACTTTCGCATTTTTCGCATACTTGTTGGCCAGATCCTGGGCGTTTTCTGGTTTGGATCATGTAGTAATGTGGTACCACACTCAAACAGTGAGTTAAACCTGGATCCAATCTATATTTTACAAGAATAATAACAGTTAGGTCAGCGTTAGGTCTGGTATTTGCCATCAACTGGCTCATACTTTCGCATTTTTCGCATACTTGTTGGCCAGATCCTGGGCGCTTTCTGATTTGGATCACGTAGTAATGTAGCACCACTCTGAAACAGTGAGTTAAACCTGGATTCAATCTATATTTTAGAGGATAACACCGGTTAGGTTAGGGTTAGGTCTGGTATTTGCCATCATCTGGCTCAAACATTCGCATTTTTCGCATACTTGTTGGCCAGATCCAGGGCGTTTTCTGGGTTGGATCAGGTAGTAGTGTGGTACCACACTGAAACAGTGAGTTAAACCTGGATTCAATCTATATTTTAGAGGATAACACCGGTTAGGTCAGGGTTAGGCCTGGTATTTGCCATCATCTGGCTCATACTTTCGCATTTTTCGCATACTTGTTGGCCAGATCCTGGGCGCTTTCTGGTTTGGATCACGTAGTAATGTAGCACCACTCTGAAACAGTGAGTTAAACCTGGATTCAATCTATATTTTAGAGGATAACACCGGTTTGGTCAGGGTTAGGCCTGGTATTTGCCATTATCTGGCTCATGCTTTCGCATTTTTCGCATACTTGTTGGCCAGATCCTGGGCGTTTTCTGGTTTGGATCACGTTGTAATGTGGTACCACACTGAAACAGTGAGTTAATCGTGGTTTCGATCTATATATTAGAGGCTAACACCGGCTAGGATTGGGTTAGGTCTGGTATTTGCCATCAACTGGCTCATACTTTTGCATTTTTCACCTACTTGTTGGCCAGATCCTGGGCGTTTTCTGGGTTGGATCACGTAGTAATTTGGTACCACACTGAAACAGTGAGTTTATCTTGGATACAATCTATATTTTAGAGGATATCACCGGTTAGGTCAGGGTTAGGTCTGGTATTTGCCATCATCTGGCTCATGCTTTCGCATTTTTCGCATACTTGTTGGCCAGAACCTGGGCGTTCTCTGGCTTGGATCACGTAGTAATGTGGTACCACACTGAAACAGTGAGTTAAACCTGGATTCAATCTATATTTTAGAGGATAACACCGGTTAGGTTAGGGTTAGATCTGGTATTTGCCATCATCTGGCTCAAACATTCGCATTTTTCGCATACTTTTTGGCCAGATCCTGGGCGTTTTCTGGTTTGGATCACGTAGTAATGTAGCACCACTCAGAAACAGTGAGTTAAACCTGAATTCAATCTATATTTTAGAGGATAACACCGGTTAGGTTTCGGTTAGGTCTGGTATTTGCCATCATCTGGCTCATACGTTCGCATTTTTCCCATAATTGTTGGCCAGATCCAGGGCGTTTTCTGGTTTGGATCACGTAGTAATGTAGCACCACTCTGAAACAGTGAGTTAAACCTGGATTCAATCTATATTTTAGAGGATAACACAGTTAGGTTAGGGTTAGGTCTGGTATTTACCATCATCTGGCTCAAACATTCGCATTTTTCGCATACTTTTTAGCCAGATCCTGGGCGTTTTCTGGTTTGGATCACGTAGTAATGTAGCACCACTCAGAAACAGTGAGTTAAACCTGGATTCAATCTATATTTTAGAGGATAACACCGGTTAGGTCAGGGTTAGGCCCGGTATTTGCCATCATCTGGCTCATGCTTTCGCATTTTTCGCATACTTGTTGGCCAGAACCTGGGCGTTCTCTGGCTTGGATCACGTAGTAATGTGGTTCCACACTGCAACAGTGAGTTAAACCTGGATTCAATCTATATTTTAGAGGATAACACCGATTAGGATTCGGTTAGGTCTGGTATTTGCCATCATCTGGCTCATACTTTCGTATCTTTCGCATACTTGTTGGCCAGATCCTGGGCGTTTTCTGGTTTGGATCACGTAGTAATGTGGTACCACACTCAAACAGTGAGTTAAACCTGGATCCAATCTATATTTTAGAAGAATAATAACAGTTAGGTCAGCGTTAGGTCTAGTATTTGCCATCATCTGGCTCATACTTTCGCATTTTCCGCATACTTTTTGGCCAGATCCTGGGCGTTTTCTGGTTTGGATCACGTTGTAATGTGGTACCACACTGAGACAGTGAGTAAATCTGGATTCAATCTATATTTTGGAGGATAACACCGGTTAGGTTTGGGTTAGGTCTGGTATTTGCCATTATCTGGCTCAAACATTCGCATTTTTCGCATACTTGTTGGCCAGATCCTGGGCGCTTTCTGGGTTGGATCAGGTAGTAGTGTGGTACCACACTGAAACAGTGAGTTAAACCTGGATTCAATCTATATTTTAGAGGATAACACCGGTTAGGTCAGGGTTAGGCCTGGTATTTGCCATCATCTGGCTCATACTTTCGCATTTTTCGCATACTTGTTGGCCAGATCCTGGGCGTTTTCTGGGTTGGATCAGGTAGTAGTGTGGTACCACACTGAAACAGTGAGTTAAACCTGGATTCAATCTATATTTTAGAGGATAACACCGGTTAGGTCAGGGTTAGGCCTGGTATTTGCCATCATCTGGCTCATACTTTCGCATTTTTCGCATACTTGTTGGCCAGACCCTGGGCGTTTTCTGGGTTGGATCAGGTAGTAGTGTGGTACCACACTGAAACAGTGAGTTAAACCTGGATCCAATCTATATTTTAGAAGAATAATAACAGTTAGGTCAGCGTTAGGTCTGGTATTTGCCATCAACTGGCTCATACTTTCGCATTTTTCACCTACTTGTTGGCCAGATCCTGGGCGTTTTCTGGTTTGTGTCACGTAGTAATGTGGTGCCACACTGCAACAGAGAGTTAAACCTGGATTCAATCTATATTTTAGAGGATAACACCGGTTAGGTCAGGGTTAGGTCTGGTATTTGCCATCATCTGGCTCAAACATTCGCATTTTTCGCATACTTGTTGGCCAGATCCTGGGCGTTTTCTGGTTTGGATCACGTAGTAATGTAGCACCACACTGAAACAGTGAGTTAAACCTGGATTCAATCTATATTTTAGAGGATAACACCGGTTAGGTCAGGGTTAGGCCTGGTATTTGCCACCATCTGGCTCATACTTTCGCATTTTTCGCATACTTGTTGGCCAGATCCTGGGCGTTTTCTGGGTTGGATCAGGTAGTAGTGTGGTACCACACTGAAACAGTGAGTTAAACCTGGATTCAATCTATATTTTAGAGGATAACACCGGTTAGGTCAGGGTTAGGCCTGGTATTTGCCATCATCTGGCTCATACTTTCGCATTTTTCGCATACTTGTTGGCCAGATCCTGGGCGTTTTCTGTGTTAGATCTGGTAGTAGTGTGGTACCACACTGAAACAGTGAGTTAAACCTGGATTCAATGTATATTTTAGAGAATAACACCGGTTAGGTCAGGGTTAGGTCTGGTATTTGCCATCATCTGGCTCATACTTTCGCATTTTTCGCGTACCTGTTGGTCAGATCCTGGGCGTTTTCTGGTTTGGATCACGTAGTAATGTAGCAACACTCTGAAACAGTGAGTTAAACCTGGATTCAATCTATATTTTAGAGGATAACACCGGTTAGGTTTGGGTTAGGTCTGGTATTTGCCATTATCTGGCTCATACATTCGCATTTTTCGCATACTTTTTGGCCAGATCCTGGGCGTTTTCTGGTTTGGATCACGTAGTAATGTAGCACCACTCAGAAACAGTGAGTTAAACCTGGATTCAATCTATATTTTAGAGGATAACACCGGTTAGGTTTGGGTTAGGTCTGGTATTTGCCATCATCTGGCTCATACGTTCGCATTTTTCCCATACTTGTTGGCCAGATCCAGGGCGTTTTCTGGTTTGGATCACGTAGTAATGTAGCACCACTCTGAAACAGTGAGTTAAACCTGGATTCAATCTATATTTTAGAGGATAACACAGTTAGGTTAGGGTTAGGTCTGGTATTTGCCATCATCTGGCTCATACTTTCGCATTTTTCGCGTACCTGTTGGTCAGATCCTGGGCGTTTTCTGGTTTGGATCACGTAGTAATGTAGCAACACTCTGAAACAGTGAGTTAAACCTGGATTCAATCTATATTTTAGAGGATAACACCGGTTAGGTTTGGGTTAGGTCTGGTATTTGCCATTATCTGGCTCATACATTCGCATTTTTCGCATACTTGTTGGCCAGATCCTGGGCGTTTTCTGGTTTGGATCAGGTAGTAATGTGGTACCACACTCAAACAGTGAGTTAAACCCGGATCCAATCTATATTTTAGAAGAATAACAACAGTTAGGTCAGCGTTAGGTCTGGTATTTGCCATCAACTGGCTCATACTTTCGCATTTTTCACCTACTTGTTGGCCAGATCCTGGGCGTTTTCTGGTTTGGATCATGTAGTAATGTGGTACCACACTCAAACAGTGAGTTAAACCTGGATCCAATCTATATTTTAGAAGAATAATAACAGTTAGGTCAGCGTTAGGTCTGGTATTTGCCATCAACTGGCTCATACTTTCGCATTTTTCACCTACTTGTTGGCCAGATCCTGGGCGTTTTCTGGTTTGGGTCACGTAGTAATGTGGTACCACACTGAAACAGTGAGTTAAACCTGGATTCAATCTATATTTTAGAGGATAACACCGGTTAGGTTTGGGTTAGGTCTGGTATTTGCCATCATCTGGCTCATACGTTCGCATTTTACGCACACTTGTTGGCCAGATCCAGGGCGTTTTCGGGTTTGGATCTCGTAGTAATGTAGCACCACTCTGAAACAGTGAGTAAAACCTGGATTCAATCTATATTTTAGAGGATAACACCGGTTAGGTGAGGGTTAGGTCTGATATTTGCCATCATCTGGCTCAAACATTCGCATTTTTCGCATACTTGTTGGCCAGATCCTGGGCGTTTTCTGGTTTGGATCATGTAGTAATGTGGTACCACACTCAAACAGTGAGTTAAACCTGGATCCAATCTATATTTTAGAAGAATAATAACAGTTAGGTCAGCGTTAGGTCTGGTATTTGCCATCAACTGGCTCATACTTTCGCATTTTTCACCTACTTGTTGGCCAGATCCTGGGCGTTTTCTGGTTTGGGTCACGTAGTAATGTGGTGCCACACTGCAACAGTGAGTTAAAGCTGCATTCTATCTATATTTTACAGGAAAACACCGGTTAGGTCAGGGTTAGGTCTTGTATTTGCCATCATCTGGCTCATACTTTCGCATTTTTCGCATACTTGTTGGCCAGATCCTGGGCGCTTTCTGGTTTGGATCACGTAGTAATGTAGCACCACACAGAAACAGTGAGTTGAACCTGGATTCAATCTGTATTTTAGAGGATAACACCGGTTAGGTCAGGGTTAGGCCTGGTATTTGCCATCATCTGGCTCATGCTTTCGCATTTTTCGCATACTTGTTGGCCAGAACCTGGGCGTTCTCTGGCTTGGATCACGTAGTAATGTGGTACCACACTGAAACAGTGAGTTAAACCTGGATTCAATCTATATTTTAGAGGATAACACCGGTTAGGTTAGGGTTAGATCTGGTATTTGCCATCATCTGGCTCAAACATTCGCATTTTTCGCATACTTTTTGGCCAGATCCTGGGCGTTTTCTGGTTTGGATCACGTAGTAATGTAGCACCACTCAGAAACAGTGAGTTAAACCTGGATTCAATCTATATTTTAGAGGATAACACCGGTTAGGTTTGGGTTAGGTCTGGTATTTGCCATCATCTGGCTCATACGTTCGCATTTTTCCCATACTTGTTGGCCAGATCCAGGGCGTTTTCTGGTTTGGATCACGTAGTAATGTAGCACCACTCTGAAACAGTGAGTTAAACCTGGATTCAATCTATATTTTAGAGGATAACACAGTTAGGTTAGGGTTAGGTCTGGTATTTGCCATCATCTGGCTCAAACATTCGCATTTTTCGCATACTTTTTAGCCAGATCCTGGGCGTTTTCTGGTTTGGATCACGTAGTAATGTAGCACCACTCAGAAACAGTGAGTTAAACCTGGATTCAATCTATATTTTAGAGGATAACACCGGTTAGGTCAGGGTTAGGCCCGGTATTTGCCATCATCTGGCTCATGCTTTCGCATTTTTCGCATACTTGTTGGCCAGAACCTGGGCGTTCTCTGGCTTGGATCACGTAGTAATGTGGTTCCACACTGCAACAGTGAGTTAAACCTGGATTCAATCTATATTTTAGAGGATAACACCGATTAGGATTCGGTTAGGTCTGGTATTTGCCATCATCTGGCTCATACTTTCGTATCTTTCGCATACTTGTTGGCCAGATCCTGGGCGTTTTCTGGTTTGGATCACGTAGTAATGTGGTACCACACTCAAACAGTGAGTTAAACCTGGATCCAATCTATATTTTAGAAGAATAATAACAGTTAGGTCAGCGTTAGGTCTGGTATTTGCCATCAACTGGCTCATACTTTCGCATTTTTCACCTACTTGTTGGCCAGATCCTGGGCGTTTTCTGGGTTGGATCACGTAGTAATGTGGTACCTCACTGAAACACTGAGTTAAACCTGGATTCGATCTATATTTCAGAGAATAACACCGGTTAGGTCGAGGTTAGGTCTGGTATTTGCCATCATCTGGCTCATGCTTTCGCATTTTTCGCATACTTGTTGGCCAGAACCTGGGCGTTCTCTGGCTTGGATCACGTAGTAATGTGGTTCCACACTGCAACAGTGAGTTAAACCTGGATTCAATCTATATTTTAGAGGATAACACCGATTAGGATTCGGTTAGGTCTGGTATTTGCCATCATCTGGCTCATACTTTCGTATCTTTCGCATACTTGTTGGCCAGATCCTGGGCGTTTTCTGGTTTGGATCACGTAGTAATGTGGTACCACACTCAAACAGTGAGTTAAACCTGGATCCAATCTATATTTTAGAAGAATAATAACAGTTAGGTCAGCGTTAGGTCTGGTATTTGCCATCAACTGGCTCATACTTTCGCATTTTTCACCTACTTGTTGGCCAGATCCTGGGCGTTTTCTGGGTTCGATCACATAGTAATGTGGTGCCACACTGCAACAGTGAGCTAAAGCTGGATTCTATCTATATTTTACAGGATAACACCGGTTAGGTCAGGGTTAGGTCTAGTATTTGCCATCATCTGGCTCATACTTTCGCATTTTCCGCATACTTTTTGGCCAGATCCTGGGCGTTTTCTGGTTTGGATCACGTTGTAATGTGGTACCACACTGAAACAGTGAGTAAATCTGGATTCAATCTATATTTTGGAGGATAACACCGGTTAGGTTTGGGTTAGGTCTGGTATTTGCCATTATCTGGCTCAAACATTCGCATTTTTCGCATACTTGTTGGCCAGATCCTGGGCGCTTTCTGGGTTGGATCAGGTAGTAGTGTGGTACCACACTGAAACAGTGAGTTAAACCTGGATTCAATCTATATTTTAGAGGATAACACCGGTTAGGTCAGGGTTAGGCCTGGTATTTGCCATCATCTGGCTCATACTTTCGCATTTTTCGCATACTTGTTGGCCAGATCCTGGGCGTTTTCTGGGTTGGATCAGGTAGTAGTGTGGTACCACACTGAAACAGTGAGTTAAACCTGGATCCAATCTATATTTTAGAAGAATAATAACAGTTAGGTCAGCGTTAGGTCTGGTATTTGCCATCAACTGGCTCATACTTTCGCATTTTTCACCTACTTGTTGGCCAGATCCTGGGCGTTTTCTGGTATGTGTCACGTAGTAATGTGGTGCCACACTGCAACAGAGAGTTAAACCTGGATTCAATCTATATTTTAGAGGATAACACCGGTTAGGTCAGGGTTAGGCCTGGTATTTGCCATCATCTGGCTCATACTTTCGCATTTTTCGCATACTTGTTGGCCAGATCCTGGGCGTTTTCTGGGTTGGATCAGGTAGTAGTGTGGTACCACTCTGAAACAGTGAGTTAAACCTGGATTCAATCTATATTTTAGAGGATAACACCGGTTAGGTCAGGGTTAGGCCTGGTATTTGCCATCATCTGGCTCATACTTTCGCATTTTTCGCATACTTGTTGGCCAGATCCTGGGCGTTTTCTGGGTTAGATCTGGTAGTAGTGTGGTACCACACTGAAACAGTGAGTTAAACCTGGATTCAATGTATATTTTAGAGAATAACACCGGTTAGGTCAGGGTTAGGTCTGGTATTTGCCATCATCTGGCTCATACTTTCGCATTTTTCGCGTACTTGTTGGTCAGATCCTGGGCGTTTTCTGGTTTGGATCACGTAGTAATGTAGCAACACTCTGAAACAGTGAGTTAAACCTGGATTCAATCTATATTTTATAGGATAACACCGGTTAGGTTTGGGTTAGGTCTGGTATTTGCCATTATCTGGCTCATACATTCGCATTTTTCGCATACTTGTTGGCCAGATCCTGGGCGTTTTCTGGGTTGGATCAGGTAATAGTGCGGTACCACACTGAAACAGTGAGTTAAACCTGGATTCAATCTATATTTTAGAGGATAACACCGGTTAGGTCAGGGTTAGGCCTGGTATTTGCCATCATCTGGCTCATACTTTCGCATTTTTCGCATACTTGTTGGCCAGATCCAGGGCGTTTTCTGGGTTGGATCAGGTAGTAGTGTGGTACCACTCTGAAACAGTGAGTTAAACCTGGATTCAATCTATATTTTAGAGGATAACACCGGTTAGGTCAGGGTTAGGCCTGGTATTTGCCATCATCTGGCTCATACTTTCGCATTTTTCGCATACTTGTTGGCCAGATCCTGGGCGTTTTCTGGGTTAGATCTGGTAGTAGTGTGGTACCACACTGAAACAGTGAGTTAAACCTGGATTCAATGTATATTTTAGAGAATAACACCGGTTAGGTCAGGGTTAGGCCTGGTATTTGCCATCAACTGGCTCATACTTTCGCATTTTTCACCTACTTGTTGGCCAGATCCTGGGCGTTTTTTGCGTTGGATCACGTAGTAATGTGGTACCACACTGAAACAGTGAGTTAAACCTGGATGCAATCTATATTTTAGAGGATAACACCGGTTAGGTTTGGGTTAGGTCTGGTATTTGCCATCATCTGGCTCATACGTTCGCATTTTTCGCATACTTGTTGGCCAGATCCAGGGCGTTTTCTGGTTTGGATCACGTAGTAATGTAGCACCACTCTGAAACAGTGAGTTAAACCAGGATTCAATCTATATTTTAGAGGATAACACCGGTTAGGTGAGGGTTAGGTCTGATATTTGCCATCATCTGGCTCAAACATTCGCATTTTTCGCATACTTGTTGGCCAGATCCTGGGCGTTTTCTGGTTTGGATCATGTAGTAATGTGGTACCACACTCAAACAGTGAGTTAAACCTGGATCCAATCTATATTTTAGAAGAATGATAACAGTTAGGTCAGCGTTAGGTCTGGTATTTGCCATCAACTGGCTCAAACATTCGCATTTTTCGCATACTTGTTGGCCAGATTCTGGGCGTTTTCTGGGTTGGATCAGGTAGTAGTGTGGTACCACACTGAAACAGTGAGTTAAACCTGGATTCAATCTATATTTTAGAGGATAACACCGGTTAGGTCAGGGTTAGGGCTGGTATTTGCCATCATCTGGCTCATACTTTCGCATTTTTCGCATACTTGTTGGCCAGAACCTGGGCGTTCTCTGGCTTGGATCACGTAGTAATGTGGTTCCACACTGCAACAGTGAGTTAAACCTGGATTCAATCTATATTTTAGAGGATAACACCGATTAGGATTCGGTTAGGTCTGGTATTTGCCATCATCTGGCTCCTACTTTCGTATCTTTCGCATACTTGTTGGCCAGATCCTGGGCGTTTTCTGGTTTGGATCACGTAGTAATGTGGTACCACACTCAAACAGTGAGTTAAACCTGGATCCAATCTATATTTTAGAAGAATAATAACACTTAGGTCAGCGTTAGGTCTGGTATTTGCCATCAACTGGCTCATACTTTCGCATTTTTCACCTACTTGTTGGCCAGATCCTGGGCGTTTTCTGGTTTGCGTCACGTAGTAATGTGGTGCCACACTGCAACAGTGAGTTAAAGCTGCATTCTATCTATATTTTACAGGATAACACCGGTTAGGTCAGGGTTGGGTCTGGTATTTGCCATCATCTGGCTCATACTGTCGCATTTTTCGCATACTTGTTGGCCAGATCCTGGGCGTTTTCTGGTTTGGCTTACGTAGTGATGTGGTACCATACTGCAACAGTGAGTTAAACCTGAATTCAATCTATATTTTAGAGGATAACACCGGTTAGGTCAGGGTTAGGTCTGGTATTTGCCATCATCTGGCCCATACTTTCGCATTTTTCGCATACTTGTTGGCCAGATCCTGGGCGTTTTCTGGTTTGGATCACGTAGTAATGTAGCACCACTCTGAAACAGTGAGTTAAACCTGGATTCAATCTATATTTTACAGGATAACACCGGTTAGGTTAGGGTTAGGTCTGGTATTTGCCATCATCTGGCTCAAACATTCGCATTTTTCACCTACTTGTTGGCCAGATCCTGGGCGTTTTCTGGGTTCGATCACATAGTAATGTGGTGCCACACTGCAACAGTGAGCTAAAGCTGGATTCTATCTATATTTTACAGGATAACACCGGTTAGGTCAGGGTTAGGTCTAGTATTTGCCATCATCTGGCTCATACTTTCGCATTTTCCGCATACTTTTTGGCCAGATCCTGGGCGTTTTCTGGTTTGGATCACGTTGTAATGTGGTACCACACTGAAATAGTGAGTAAATCTGGATTCAATCTATATTTTGGAGGATAACACCGGTTAGGTTTGGGTTAGGTCTGGTATTTGCCATTATCTGGCTCATACATTCGCATTTTTCGCATACTTGTTGGCCAGATCCTGGGCGTTTTCTGGTTTGGATCACGTAGTAATGTGGTACCACACTCAAACAGTGAGTTAAACCCGGATCCAATCTATATTTTAGACGAATAACAACAGTTAGGTCAGCGTTAGGTCTGGTATTTGCCATCAACTGGCTCATACTTTTGCATTTTTCACCTACTTGTTGGCCAGATCCTGGGCGTTTTCTGGTTTGGATCACGTAGTAATTTGGTACCACACTGAAACAGTGAGTTTATCTTGGATACAATCTATATTTTAGAGGATATCACCGGTTAGGTCAGGGTTGGGTCTGGTATTTGCCATCATCTGGCTCATACTGTCGCATTTTTCGCATACTTGTTGGCCAGATCCTGGGCGTTTTCTGGTTTGGCTTACGTAGTGATGTGGTACCATACTGCAACAGTGAGTTAAACCTGAATTCAATCTATATTTTAGAGGATAACACCGGTTAGGTCAGGGTTAGGTCTGGTATTTGTCATCATCTGGCCCATACTTTCGCATTTTTCGCATACTTGTTGGCCAGATCCTGGGCGTTTTCTGGTTTGGATCACGTAGTAATGTGGTGCCACACTGCAACAGAGAGTTAAACCTGGATTCAATCTATATTTTAGAGGATAACACCGGTTAGGTCAGGGTTAGGTCTGGTATTTGCCATCATCTGGCTCAAACATTCGCATTTTTCGCATACTTGTTGGCCAGATCCTGGGCGTTTTCTGGTTTGGATCACGTAGTAATGTAGCACCACACTGAAACAGTGAGTTAAACCTGGATTCGATCTATATTTTAGAGGATAACACCGGTTAGGTCAGGGTTAGGCCTGGTATTTGCCATCATCTGGCTCATACTTTCGCATTTTTCGCATACTTGTTGGCCAGATCCTGGGCGTTTTCTGGGTTGGATAAGGTAGTAGTGTGGTACCACACTGAAACAGTGAGTTAAACCTGGATCCAAACTATATTTTAGAAGAATAATAACAGTTAGGTCAGCGTTAGGTCTGGTATTTGCCATCAACTGGCTCATACTTTCGCATTTTTCACCTACTTGTTGGCCAGATCCTGGGCGTTTTCTGGTTTGGGTCACGTAGTAATGTGGTGCCACACTGCAACAGAGAGTTAAACCTGGATTCAATCTATATTTTAGAGGATAACACCGGTTAGGTCAGGGTTAGGTCTGGTATTTGCCATCATCTGGCTCAAACATTCGCATTTTTCGCATACTTGTTGGCCAGATCCTGGGCGTTTTCTGGTTTGGATCACGTAGTAATGTAGCACCACACTGAAACAGTGAGTTAAACCTGGATTCGATGTATATTTTAGAGGATAACACCGGTTAGGTCAGGGTTAGGCCTGGTATTTGCCATCATCTGGCTCATACTTTCGCATTTTTCGCATACTTGTTGGCCAGATCCTCGGCGTTTTCTGGGTTGGATCAGGTAGTAGTGTGGTACCACACTGAAACAGTGAGTTAAACCTGGATTCAATCTATATTTTAGAGGATAACACCGGTTAGGTCAGGGTTAGGCCTGGTATTTGCCATCATCTGGCTCATACTTTCGCATTTTTCGCATACTTGTTGGCCAGATCCTGGGCGTTTTCTGGGTTAGATCTGGTAGTAGTGTGGTACCACACTGAAACAGTGAGTTAAACCTGGATTCAATGTATATTTTAGAGAATAACACCGGTTAGGTCAGGGTTAGGTCTGGTATTTGCCATCAACTGGCTCATACTTTCGCATTTTTCACCTACTTGTTGGCCAGATCCTGGGCGTTTTTTGCGTTGGATCACGTAGTAATGTGGTACCACACTGAAACAGTGAGTTAAACCTGGATGCAATCTATATTTTAGAGGATAACACCGGTTAGGTTTGGGTTAGGTCTGGTATTTGCCATCATCTGGCTCATACGTTCGCATTTTTCGCATACTTGTTGGCCAGATCCAGGGCGTTTTCTGGTTTGGATCACGTAGTAATGTAGCACCACTCTGAAACAGTGAGTTAAACCTGGATTCAATCTATATTTTAGAGGATAACACCGGTTAGGTTAGGGTTAGGTCTGGTATTTGCCATCATCTGGCTCAAACATTCGCATTTTTCGCATACTTGTTGGCCAGATTCTGGGCGTTTTGTGGGTTGGATCACGTAGTAATGTTGCACCGCTCTGAAACAGTGAGTTAAACCTGGATTCAATCTATATTTTAGAGGATAACACCGGTTAGGTTAGGGTTAGGTCTGGTATTTGCCATCATCTGGCTCATACTTTCGCATTTTTCGCATACTTGTTGGCCAGATCCAGGGCGTTTTCTGGTTTGGATCGCGTAGTAATGTAGCACCACTCTGAAACAGTGAGTTAAACCTGGATTCAATCTATATTTTAGAGGATAACACCGGTTAGGTGAGGGTTAGGTCTGATATTTGCCATCATCTGGCTCAAACATTCGCATTTTCCGCATACTTGTTGGCCAGATCCTGGGCGTTTTCTGGTTTGGATCATGTAGTAATGTGGTACCACACTCAAACAGTGAGTTAAACCTGGATCCAATCTATATTTTAGAAGAATAATATCAGTTAGGTCAGCGTTAGGTCTGGTATTTGCCATCAACTGACTCATACTTTCGCATTTTTCACCTACTTGTTGGCCAGATCCTGGGCGTTTTCTGGTTTGGGTCACGTAGTAATGTGGTGCCACACTGCAACAGTGAGTTAAAGCTGCATTCTATCTATATTTTACAGGATAACACCGGTTAGGTCAGGGTTATGTCTGATATTTGCCATCATCTGGCTCATACTTTCGCATTTTTCGCATACTTGTTGGCCAGATCCTGGGCGCTTTCTGGTTTGGATCACGTAGTAATGTAGCACCACTCAGAAACAGTGAGTTAAACCTGGATTCAATCTATATTTTAGAGGATAACGCCGGTTAGGTCAGGGTTAGGCCTGGTATTTGCCATCATCTGGCTCATGCTTTCGCATTTTTCGCATACTTGTTGGCCAGAACCTGGGCGTTCTCTGGCTTGGATCACGTAGTAATGTGGTACCACACTGAAACAGTGAGTTAAACCTGGATTCAATCTATATTTTAGAGGATAACACCGATTAGGATTGGGTTAGGTCTGGTATTTGCCATCATCTGGCTCATACTTTCGTATCTTTCGCATACTTGTTGGCCAGATCCTGGGCGTTTTCTGGTTTGGGTCACGTAGTAATGTGGTGCCACACTGCAACAGTGTGTTAAAGCTGCATTCTATCTATATTTTACAGGATAACACCGATTAGGATTGGGTTAGGGCTGGTATTTGCCATCATCTGGCTCATGCTTTCGCATTTTTCGGATACTTGTTGGCCAGATCCTGGGCGCTTTCTGGTTTGGATCACGTAGTAATGTGGTGCCACACTGCAACAGTGAGTTAAAGCTGCATTCTAACTATATTTTACAGGATAACACCGGTTAGGTCAGGGTTATGTCTGGTATTTGCCATCATCTGGCTCATACTTTCGCATTTTTCGCATACTTGTTGGCCAGATCCTGGGCGCTTTCTGGTTTGGATCACGTAGTAATGTAGCACCACTCAGAAACAGTGAGTTAAACCTGGATTCAATCTATATTTTAGAGGATAACGCCGGTTAGGTCAGGGTTAGGCCTGGTATTTGCCATTATCTGGCTCATACATTCGCATTTTTTGCATACTTGTTGGCCAGATCCTGGGCGTTTTCTGGTCTGGATCACGTAGTAAGGTGGTACCACACTCAAACAGTGAGTTAAACCCGGATCCAATCTATATTTTAGAAGAATAACAACAGTTAGGTCAGCGTTAGGTCTGGTATTTGCCATCAACTGGCTCATACTTTTGCATTTTTCACCTACTTGTTGGCCAGATCCTGGGCGTTTTCTGGTCTGGATCACGTAGTAAGGTGGTACCACACTCAAACAGTAAGTTAAACCCGGATCCAATCTATATTTTAGAAGAATAACAACAGTTAGGTCAGGGTTAGGCCTGGTATTTGCCATCATCTGGCTCATGCTTTCGCATTTTTCGCATACTTGTTGGCCAGAACCTGGGCGTTCTCTGGCTTGGATCACGTAGTAATGTAGCACCACTCTGAAACAGTGAGTTAAACCTGGATTCAATCTATATTTTAGAGGATAACACCGGTTAGGTTAGGGTTAGGTCTGGTATTTGCCATCATCAGGCTCAAACATTCGCATTTTTCGCATTCTTGTTGGCCAGATCCTGGGCGTTTTCTGGGTTGGATCAGGTAGTAGTGTGGTACCACACTGAAACAGTGAGTTAAACCTGGATTCAATCTATATTTTAGAGGATAACACCGGTTAGGTCAGGGTTAGGCCTGGTATTTGCCATCATCTGGCTCATACTTTCGCATTTTTCGCATACTTGTTGGCAAGATCCTGGGCGTTTTCTGGGTTGGATCAGGTAGTAGTGTGGTACCACACTGAAACAGTGAGTTAAACATGGATTCAATCTATATTTTAGAGGATAACACCGGTTAGGTCAGGGTTAGGTCTGGTATTTGCCATCATCTGGCTCAAACATTCGCATTTTTCGCATACTTTTTGGCCAGATCCTGGGCGTTTTCTGGTTTGGATCACGAGGTAATTTGGTGCCACACTGCAACAGTGAGCTAAAGCTGGATTCTATCTATATTTTACAGGATAACACCGGTTAGGTCAGGGTTAGGTCTAGTATTTGCCATCATCTGGCTCATACTTTCGCATTTTTCGCATACTTTTTGGCCATATCCTGGGCGTTTTCTGGTTTGGATCACGTTGTAATGTGATACCACACTGAAACAGTGAGTTAATCTTGGTTTCGATCTATATATTAGAGGCTAACACCGGCTAGGATTGGGTTAGGTCTGGTATTTGCCATCATCTGGCTCATGCTTTCGCATTTTTCGCATACTTGTTGGCCAGATCCTGGGCGTTTTCTGGTTTGGATCACGTTGTAATTTGGTACCACACTGAAACAGTGAGTTTATCTTGGATACAATCTATATTTTAGAGGATATCACCGGTTAGGTCAGGGTTGGGTCTGGTATTTGCCATCATTTAGCTCATACTGTCGCATTTTTCGCATACTTGTTGGCCAGATCCTGGGCGCTTTCTGGTTTGGATCACGTAGTAATGTAGCACCACTCAGAAACAGTGAGTTAAACCTGGATTCAATCTATATTTTAGAGGATAACGCCGGTTAGGTCAGGGTTAGGCCTGGTATTTGCCATCATCTGGCTCATGCTTTCGCATTTTTCGCATACTTGTTGGCCAGAACCTGGGCGTTCTCTGGCTTGGATCACGTAGTAATGTGGTACCACACTGAAACTGTGAGTTAAACCTGGATTCAATCTATATTTTAGAGGATAACACCGGTTAAGTTTGGGTTAGGTCTGGTATTTGCCATCATCTGGCTCATACGTTCACATTTTTCGCATACTTGTTGGCCAGATCCAGGGCGTTTTCTGGTTTGGATCACGTAGTAATGTAGCACCACTCTGAAACAGTGAGATAAACCTGGATTCAATCTATATTTTAGAGGGTAACACCGGTTAGGTTAGGGTTAGGTCTGGTATTTGCCATCATCTGGCTCATACTTTCGTATCTTTCGCAGACTTGTTGGCCAGATCCTGGGCGTTTTCTGGTTTGGATCACGTAGTAATGTGGTACCACACTCAAACAGTGAGTTAAACCTGGATGCAATCTATATTTTAGAAGAATAATAACAGTTAGGTCAGCGTTAGGTCTGGTATTTGCCATCAACTGGCTCGTACTTTCGCATTTTCCACCTACTTGTTGGCCAGATCCTGGGCTTTTTCTGGGTTCGATCACATAGTAATGTGGTGCCACACTGCAACAGTGAGCTAAAGCTGGATTCTATCTATATTTTACAGGATAACACCGGTTAGGTCAGGGTTAGGTCTAGTATTTGCCATCATCTGGCTCATACTTTCGCATTTTTCGCATACTTGTTGGCCAGATCCTGGGCGTTTTCTGGTTTGGATCACGTAGTAATGTGGTACCACACTGAAACAGTGAGTTAATCCTGGATTCGATGAATATATTAGAGGGTAACACCGGTTTGGTTTGGGTTAGGTCTGGTATTTGCCATCATCTGGCTCATACTTTCGCATTTTTCGCATACTTGTTGGCCAGATCCTGGGCGCTTTCTGGTTTGGATCACGTAGTAATCTAGCACCACTCTGAAACAGTCAGTTGAACCTGGATTCAATCTATATTTTAGAGGATATCACCGGTTAGGTCAGGGTTAGGTCTGGTATTTGCCATAATCTGGCTCATACATTCGCAATTTTCGCATACTTGTTGGCCAGATCCTGGGCGTTTTCTGGTTTGGATCACGTAGTAATGTGGTACCACAATGAAACAGTGAGTTAAACCTGGATTCAATCTATATTTTAGAGGATAACACCGGTTAGGTTTGGGTTAGGTCTGGTATTTGCCATCATCTGGCTCATACGTTCGCATTTTTCGCATACTTGTTGGCCAGATCCAGGGCGTTTTCTGGTTTGGATCACGTAGTAATGTAGCACCACTCTGAAACAGTGAGTTAAACCTGGATTCAATCTATATTTTAGAGGATAACACCGGTTAGGTTAGGGTTAGGTCTGGTGTTTGCCATCATCTGGCTCAAACATTCGCATTTTTCGCATACTTTTTGGCCAGATCCTGGGCGTTTCCTGGTTTGGATCACGTAGTAATGTAGCACCACTCAGAAACAGTGAGTTAAACCTGGATTCAATCTATAGTTTAGAGGATAACATCGGTTAGGTCAGGGTTAGGCCTGGTATTTGCCATCATCTGGCTCATGCTTTCGCATTTTTCGCATACTTGTTGGCCAGAACCTGGGCGTTCTCTGGCTTGGATCACGTAGTGATGTGGTTCCACACTGCAACAGTGAGTTAAACCTGGATTCAATCTATATTTTAGAGGATAACACCGATTAGGATTGGGTTAGGTCTGGTATTTGCCATCAACTGGCTCATACTTTCGTATCTTTCGCATACTTGTTGGCCAGATCCTGGGCGTTTTCTGGTTTGGATCACATAGTAATGTGGTACCACACTCAAACAGTGAGTTAAACCTGGATCCAATCTATATTTTAGAAGAATAATAACAGTTAGGTCAGCGTTAGGTCTGGTATTTGCCATCAACTGGCTCATACTTTCGCATTTTTCACCTACTTGTTGGCCAGATCCTGGGCGTTTTCTGGTTTGGGTCACGTAGTAATGTGGTGCCACACTGCAACAGTGAGTTAAAGCTGCATTCTATCTATATTTTACAGGATAACACCGGTTAGGTCAGGGTTAGGTCTGGTATTTGCCATCATCTGGCTCATACTTTCGCATTTTTCGCATACTTGTTGGCCAGATCCTGAGCGCTTTCTGGTTTGGATCACGTAGTAATGTAGCACCACTCAGAAACAGTGAGTTAAACCTGGATTCAATCTATATTTTAGAGGATAACGCCGGTTAGGTCAGGGTTAGGCCTGGTATTTGCCATCATCTGGCTCATGCTTTCGCATTTTTCGCATACTTGTTGGCCAGATCCTGGGCGCTTTCTGGTTTGGATCACGTAGTAATCTAGCACCCCTCTGAAACAGTCAGTTAAACCTGGATTCAATCTATATTTTAGAGGATATCACCGGTTAGGTCAGGGTTAGGTCTGGTATTTGCCATAATCTGGCTCATACATTCGCAATTTTCGCATACTTGTTGGCCAGATCCTGGGCGTTTTCTGGTTTGGATCACGTAGTAATGTGGTACCACAATGAAACAGTGAGTTAAACCTGGATTCAATCTATATTTTAGAGGATAACACCCGTTAGGTTTGGGTTAGGTCTGGTATTTGCCATCATCTGGCTCATACGTTCGCATTTTTCGCATACTTGTTGGCCAGATCCAGGGCGTTTTCTGGTTTGGATCACGTAGTAATGTAGCACCACTCTGAAACAGTGAGTTAAACCTGGATTCAATCTATATTTTAGAGGATAACACCGGTTAGGTTAGGGTTAGGTCTGGTGTTTGCCATCATCTGGCTCAAACATTCGCATTTTTCGCATACTTTTTGGCCAGATCCTGGGCGTTTCCTGGTTTGGATCACGTAGTAATGTAGCACCACTCAGAAACAGTGAGTTAAACCTGGATTCAATCTATAGTTTACAGGATAACATCGGTTAGGTCAGGGTTAGGCCTGGTATTTGCCATCATCTGGCTCATGCTTTCGCATTTTTCGCATACTTGTTGGCCAGAACCTGGGCGTTCTCTGGCTTGGATCACGTAGTGATGTGGTTCCACACTGCAACAGTGAGTTAAACCTGGATTCAATCTATATTTTAGAGGATAACACCGATTAGGATTGGGTTAGGTCTGGTATTTGCCATCAACTGGCTCATACTTTCGTATCTTTCGCATACTTGTTGGCCAGATCCTGGGCGTTTTCTGGTTTGGATCACGTAGTAATGTGGTACCACACTCAAACAGTGAGTTAAACCTGGATCCAATCTATATTTTAGAAGCATAATAACAGTTAGGTCAGCGTTAGGTCTGGTATTTGCCATCAACTGGCTCATACTTTCGCATTTTTCACCTACTTGTTGGCCAGATCCTGGGCGTTTTCTGGTTTGGATCGCGTAGTAATGTAGCACCACTCTGAAACAGTGAGTTAAACCTGGATTCAATCTATATTTTAGAGGATAACACCGGTTAGGTGAGGGTTAGGTCTGATATTTGCCATCATCTGGCTCAAACATTCGCATTTTCCGCATACTTGTTGGCCAGATCCTGGGCGTTTTCTGGTTTGGATCATGTAGTAATGTGGTACCACACTCAAACAGTGAGTTAAACCTGGATCCAATCTATATTTTAGAAGAATAATATCAGTTAGGTCAGCGTTAGGTCTGGTATTTGCCATCAACTGACTCATACTTTCGCATTTTTCACCTACTTGTTGGCCAGATCCTGGGCGTTTTCTGGTTTGGGTCACGTAGTAATGTGGTGCCACACTGCAACAGTGAGTTAAAGCTGCATTCTATCTATATTTTACAGGATAACACCGGTTAGGTCAGGGTTATGTCTGATATTTGCCATCATCTGGCTCATACTTTCGCATTTTTCGCATACTTGTTGGCCAGATCCTGGGCGCTTTCTGGTTTGGATCACGTAGTAATGTAGCACCACTCAGAAACAGTGAGTTAAACCTGGATTCAATCTATATTTTAGAGGATAACGCCGGTTAGGTCAGGGTTAGGCCTGGTATTTGCCATCATCTGGCTCATGCTTTCGCATTTTTCGCATACTTGTTGGCCAGAACCTGGGCGTTCTCTGGCTTGGATCACGTAGTAATGTGGTACCACACTGAAACAGTGAGTTAAACCTGGATTCAATCTATATTTTAGAGGATAACACCGATTAGGATTGGGTTAGGTCTGGTATTTGCCATCATCTGGCTCATACTTTCGTATCTTTCGCATACTTGTTGGCCAGATCCTGGGCGTTTTCTGGTTTGGGTCACGTAGTAATGTGGTGCCACACTGCAACAGTGTGTTAAAGCTGCATTCTATCTATATTTTACAGGATAACACCGATTAGGATTGGGTTAGGGCTGGTATTTGCCATCATCTGGCTCATGCTTTCGCATTTTTCGGATACTTGTTGGCCAGATCCTGGGCGCTTTCTGGTTTGGATCACGTAGTAATGTGGTGCCACACTGCAACAGTGAGTTAAAGCTGCATTCTAACTATATTTTACAGGATAACACCGGTTAGGTCAGGGTTATGTCTGGTATTTGCCATCATCTGGCTCATACTTTCGCATTTTTCGCATACTTGTTGGCCAGATCCTGGGCGCTTTCTGGTTTGGATCACGTAGTAATGTAGCACCACTCAGAAACAGTGAGTTAAACCTGGATTCAATCTATATTTTAGAGGATAACACCGATTAGGATTGGGTTAGGTCTGGTATTTGCCATCATCTGGCTCATACTTTCGTATCTTTCGCATACTTGTTGGCCAGATCCTGGGCGTTTTCTGGTTTGGGTCACGTAGTAATGTGGTGCCACACTGCAACAGTGTGTTAAAGCTGCATTCTATCTATATTTTACAGGATAACACCGATTAGGATTGGGTTAGGGCTGGTATTTGCCATCATCTGGCTCATGCTTTCGCATTTTTCGGATACTTGTTGGCCAGATCCTGGGCGTTTTCTGGTTTGGGTCACGTAGTAATGTGGTGCCACACTGCAACAGTGTGTTAAAGCTGCATTCTATCTATATTTTAGAGGATAACGCCGGTTAGGTCAGGGTTAGGCCTGGTATTTGCCATTATCTGGCTCATACATTCGCATTTTTTGCATACTTGTTGGCCAGATCCTGGGCGTTTTCTGGTCTGGATCACGTAGTAAGGTGGTACCACACTCAAACAGTGAGTTAAACCCGGATCCAATCTATATTTTAGAAGAATAACAACAGTTAGGTCAGCGTTAGGTCTGGTATTTGCCATCAACTGGCTCATACTTTTGCATTTTTCACCTACTTGTTGGCCAGATCCTGGGCGTTTTCTGGTCTGGATCACGTAGTAAGGTGGTACCACACTCAAACAGTAAGTTAAACCCGGATCCAATCTATATTTTAGAAGAATAACAACAGTTAGGTCAGGGTTAGGCCTGGTATTTGCCATCATCTGGCTCATGCTTTCGCATTTTTCGCATTCTTGTTGGCCAGATCCTGGGCGTTTTCTGGGTTGGATCAGGTAGTAGTGTGGTACCACACTGAAACAGTGAGTTAAACCTGGATTCAATCTATATTTTAGAGGATAACACCGGTTAGGTCAGGGTTAGGCCTGGTATTTGCCATCATCTGGCTCATACTTTCGCATTTTTCGCATACTTGTTGGCAAGATCCTGGGCGTTTTCTGGGTTGGATCAGGTAGTAGTGTGGTACCACACTGAAACAGTGAGTTAAACATGGATTCAATCTATATTTTAGAGGATAACACCGGTTAGGTCAGGGTTAGGTCTGGTATTTGCCATCATCTGGCTCAAACATTCGCATTTTTCGCATACTTTTTGGCCAGATCCTGGGCGTTTTCTGGTTTGGATCACGAGGTAATTTGGTGCCACACTGCAACAGTGAGCTAAAGCTGGATTCTATCTATATTTTACAGGATAACACCGGTTAGGTCAGGGTTAGGTCTAGTATTTGCCATCATCTGGCTCATACTTTCGCATTTTTCGCATACTTTTTGGCCAGATCCTGGGCGTTTTCTGGTTTGGATCACGTTGTAATGTGATACCACACTGAAACAGTGAGTTAATCTTGGTTTCGATCTATATATTAGAGGCTAACACCGGCTAGGATTGGGTTAGGTCTGGTATTTGCCATCATCTGGCTCATGCTTTCGCATTTTTCGCATACTTGTTGGCCAGATCCTGGGCGTTTTCTGGTTTGGATCACGTTGTAATTTGGTACCACACTGAAACAGTGAGTTTATCTTGGATACAATCTATATTTTAGAGGATATCACCGGTTAGGTCAGGGTTGGGTCTGGTATTTGCCATCATTTAGCTCATACTGTCGCATTTTTCGCATACTTGTTGGCCAGATCCTGGGCGTTTTCTGGTTTGGCTTACGTAGTGATGTGGTACCACACTGCAACAGTGAGTTAAACCTGGATTCAATCAATATTTTAGAGGATAACACCGGTTAGGTTTGGGTTAGGTCTGGTATTTGCCATCATCTGTCTCATACGTTCGCATTTTTCGCATACTTGTTGGCCAGATCCAGGGCGTTCTCTGGCTTGGATCACGTAGTAATGTGGTACCACAATGAAACAGTGAGTTAAACCTGGATTCAATCTATATTTTAGAGGATAACACCGGTTAGGTTTGGGTTAGGTCTGGTAATTGCCATCATCTGGCTCATACTTTCGCATTTTTCGCATACTTGTTGGCCAGATCCTGGGCGCTTTCTGGTTTGGATCACGTAGTAATGTAGCACCACTCAGAAACAGTGAGTTAAACCTGGATTCAATCTATATTTTAGAGGATAACGCCGGTTAGGTCAGGGTTAGGCCTGGTATTTGCCATCATCTGGCTCATGCTTTCGCATTTTTCGCATACTTGTTGGCCAGAACCTGGGCGTTCTCTGGCTTGGATCACGTAGTAATGTGGTACCACACTGAAACTGTGAGTTAAACCTGGATTCAATCTATATTTTAGAGGATAACACCGGTTAAGTTTGGGTTAGGTCTGGTATTTGCCATCATCTGGCTCATACGTTCACATTTTTCGCATACTTGTTGGCCAGATCCAGGGCGTTTTCTGGTTTGGATCACGTAGTAATGTAGCACCACTCTGAAACAGTGAGTTAAACCTGGATTCAATCTATATTTTAGAGGGTAACACCGGTTAGGTTAGGGTTAGGTCTGGTATTTGCCATCATCTGGCTCATACTTTCGTATCTTTCGCAGACTTGTTGGCCAGATCCTGGGCGTTTTCTGGTTTGGATCACGTAGTAATGTGGTACCACACTCAAACAGTGAGTTAAACCTGGATCCAATCTATATTTTAGAAGAATAATAACAGTTAGGTCAGCGTTAGGTCTGGTATTTGCCATCAACTGGCTCGTACTTTCGCATTTTCCACCTACTTGTTGGCCAGATCCTGGGCTTTTTCTGGGTTCGATCACATAGTAATGTGGTGCCACACTGCAACAGTGAGCTAAAGCTGGATTCTATCTATATTTTACAGGATAACACCGGTTAGGTCAGGGTTAGGTCTAGTATTTGCCATCATCTGGCTCATACTTTCGCATTTTTCGCATACTTGTTGGCCAGATCCTGGGCGTTTTCTGGTTTGGATCACGTAGTAATGTGGTACCACACTGAAACAGTGAGTTAATCCTGGATTCGATGAATATATTAGAGGGTAACACCGGTTAGGTTTGGCTTAGGTCTGGTATTTGCCATCATCTGGCTCATACTTTCGCATTTTTCGCATACTTGTTGGCCAGATCCTGGGCGCTTTCTGGTTTGGATCACGTAGTAATCTAGCACCACTCTGAAACAGTCAGTTGAACCTGGATTCAATCTATATTTTAGAGGATATCACCGGTTACGTCAGGGTTAGGTCTGGTATTTGCCATAATCTGGCTCATACATTCGCAATTTTCGCATACTTGTTGGCCAGATCCTGGGCGTTTTCTGGTTTGGATCACGTAGTAATGTGGTACCACAATGAAACAGTGAGTTAAACCTGGATTCAATCTATATTTTAGAGGATAACACCGGTTAGGTTTGGGTTAGGTCTGGTATTTGCCATCATCTGGCTCATACGTTCGCATTTTTCGCATACTTGTTGGCCAGATCCAGGGCGTTTTCTGGTTTGGATCACGTAGTAATGTAGCACCACTCTGAAACAGTGAGTTAAACCTGGATTCAATCTATATTTTAGAGGATAACACCGGTTAGGTTAGGGTTAGGTCTGGTGTTTGCCATCATCTGGCTCAAACATTCGCATTTTTCGCATACTTTTTGGCCAGATCCTGGGCGCTTCCTGGTTTGGATCACGTAGTAATGTAGCACCACTCAGAAACAGTGAGTTAAACCTGGATTCAATCTATAGTTTAGAGGATAACATCGGTTAGGTCAGGGTTAGGCCTGGTATTTGCCATCATCTGGCTCATGCTTTCGCATTTTTCGCATACTTGTTGGCCAGAACCTGGGCGTTCTCTGGCTTGGATCACGTAGTGATGTGGTTCCACACTGCAACAGTGAGTTAAACCTGGATTCAATCTATATTTTAGAGGACAACACCGATTAGGATTGGGTTAGGTCTGGTATTTGCCATCATCTGGCTCAAACATTCGCATTTTTCGCATACTTTTTGGCCAGATCCTGGGCGTTTTCTGGTTTGGATCACGAGGTAATTTGGTGCCACACTGCAACAGTGAGCTAAAGCTGGATTCTATCTATATTTTACAGGATAACACCGGTTAGGTCAGGGTTAGGTCTAGTATTTGCCATCATCTGGCTCATACATTCGCAATTTTCGCATACTTGTTGGCCAGATCCTGGGCGTTTTCTGGTTTGGATCACGTTGTAATTTGGTACCACACTGAAACAGTGAGTTTATCTTGGATACAATCTATATTTTAGAGGATATCACCGGTTAGGTCAGGGTTGGGTCTGGTATTTGCCATCATTTAGCTCATACTGTCGCATTTTTCGCATACTTGTTGGCCAGATCCTGGGCGTTTTCTGGTTTGGATCACGTAGTAATCTAGCACCCCTCTGAAACAGTCAGTTAAACCTGGATTCAATCTATATTTTAGAGGATATCACCGGTTAGGTCAGGGTTAGGTCTGGTATTTGCCATAATCTGGCTCATACATTCGCAATTTTCGCATACTTGTTGGCCAGATCCTGGGCGTTTTCTGGTTTGGATCACGTAGTAATGTGGTACCACAATGAAACAGTGAGTTAAACCTGGATTCAATCTATATTTTAGAGGATAACACCCGTTAGGTTTGGGTTAGGTCTGGTATTTGCCATCATCTGGCTCATACGTTCGCATTTTTCGCATACTTGTTGGCCAGATCCAGGGCGTTTTCTGGCTTGGATCACGTAGTAATGTAGCACCACTCTGAAACAGTGAGTTAAACCTGGATTCAATCTATATTTTAGAGGATAACACCGGTTAGGTTAGGGTTAGGTCTGGTGTTTGCCATCATCTGGCTCAAACATTCGCATTTTTCGCATACTTTTTGGCCAGATCCTGGGCGTTTCCTGGTTTGGATCACGTAGTAATGTAGCACCACTCAGAAACAGTGAGTTAAACCTGGATTCAATCTATAGTTTACAGGATAACATCGGTTAGGTCAGGGTTAGGCCTGGTATTTGCCATCATCTGGCTCATGCTTTCGCATTTTTCGCATACTTGTTGGCCAGAACCTGGGCGTTCTCTGGCTTGGATCACGTAGTGATGTGGTTCCACACTGCAACAGTGAGTTAAACCTGGATTCAATCTATATTTTAGAGGATAACACCGATTAGGATTGGGTTAGGTCTGGTATTTGCCATCAACTGGCTCATACTTTCGTATCTTTCGCATACTTGTTGGCCAGATCCTGGGCGTTTTCTGGTTTGGATCACGTAGTAATGTGGTACCACACTCAAACAGTGAGTTAAACCTGGATCCAATCTATATTTTAGAAGCATAATAACAGTTAGGTCAGCGTTAGGTCTGGTATTTGCCATCAACTGGCTCATACTTTCGCATTTTTCACCTACTTGTTGGCCAGATCCTGGGCGTTTTCTGGGTTCGATCACATAGTAATGTGGTGCCACACTGTAACAGTGAGCTAAAGCTGGATTCTATCTATATTTTACAGGATAACACCGGTTAGGTCAGGGTTGGGTCTAGTATTTGCCATCATCTGGCTCATACTTTCGCATTTTTCGCATACTTTTTGCCCAGATCCTGGGCGTTTTCTGGTTTGGATCACGTTGTAATGTGGTACCACACTGAAACAGTGAGTTAATCTTGGTTTCGATCTATATATTAGAGGCTAACACCGGCTAGGATTGGGTTAGGTCTGGTATTTGCCATCAACTGGCTCATACTTTTGCATTTTTCACCTACTTGTTGGCCAGATCCTGGGCGTTTTCTGGGTTGGATCACGTAGTAATTTGGTACCACACTGAAACAGTGAGTTTATCTTGGATACAATCTATATTTTAGAGGATATCACCGGTTAGGTCAGGGTTAGGTCTGGTATTTGCCATCATCTGGCTCATACTGTCGCATTTTTCGCATACTTTTTGGCCAGATCCTGGGCGTTTTCTGGTTTGGATCACGTAGTAATTTGGTACCACACTGAAACAGTGAGTTTATCTTGGATACAATCTATATTTTAGAGGATATCACCGGTTAGGTCAGGGTTGGGTCTGGTATTTGCCATCATCTGGCTCATACTGTCGCATTTTTCGCATACTTGTTGGCCAGATCCTGGGCGTTTTCTGGTTTGGCTTACGTAGTGATGTGGTACCATACTGCAACAGTGAGTTAAACCTGAATTCAATCTATATTTTAGAGGATAACACCGGTTAGGTCAGGGTTAGGTCTGGTATTTGCCATCATCTGGCCCATACTTTCGCATTTTTCGCATACTTTTTGGCCAGATCCTGGGCGTTTTCTGGTTTGGATCACGTAGTAATGTAGCACCATTCTGAAACAGTGAGTTAAACCTGGATTCAATCTATATTTTAGAGGATAACACCGGTTAGGTTAGGGTTAGGTCTGGTATTTGCCATCATCTGGCTCAAACATTCGCATTTTTCGCATACTTGTTGGCCAGATTCTGGGCGTTTTCTGGGTTGGATCAGGTAGTAGTGTGGTACCACACTGAAACAGTGAGTTAAACCTGGATCCAATCTATATTTTAGAAGAATAATAACAGTTAGGTCAGCGTTAGGTCTGGTATTTGCCATCATCTGGCTCAAACATTCGCATTTTTCGCATACTTGTTGGCCAGATCCTGGGCGTTTTCTGGTTTGGGTCACGTAGTAATGTGGTGCCACACTGCAACAGGGAGTTAAAGCTGCATTCTATCTATATTTTACATGATAACACCGGTTAGGTCAGGGTTAGGTCTGGTATTTGCCATCATCTGGCTCATACTTTCGCATTTTTCGCATACTTGTTGGCCAGCTCCTGGGCGCTTTCTGGTTTGGATCACGTAGTAATGTAGCACCACTCAGAAACAGTGAGTTAAACCTGGATTCAATCTATATTTTAGAGGATAACGCCGGTTAGGTCAGGGTTAGGCCTGGTATTTGCCATCATCTGGCTCATGCCTTCGCATTTTTCGCATACTTGTTGGCCAGAACCTGGGCGTTCTCTGGCTCGGATCACGTAGTAATGTGGTACCACACTGACACAGTGAGTTAAACCTGGATTCAATCTATATTTTAGAGGATAACACCGGTTAGGTTTGGGTTAGGTCTGGTATTTGCCATCATCTGGCTCATACGTTCGCATTTTTCACCTACTTGTTGGCCAGATCCTGGGCGTTTTCTGGGTTCGATCACATATTAATGTGGTGCCACACTGCAACAGTGAGCTAAAGCTGGATTCTATCTATATTTTACAGGATAACACCGGTTAGGTCAGGGTTAGGTCTAGTATTTGCCATCATCTGGCTCATACTTTCGCATTTTTCGCATACTTGTTGGCCAGATCCTGGGCGTTTTCTGGTTTGGATCACGTACTAATGTGGTACCACACTGAAACAGTGAGTTAATCCTGGATTCGATGAATATATTAGAGGGTAACACCGGTTAGGTTTGGGTTAGGTCTGGTATTTGCCATCATCTGGCTCATACTTTCGCATTTTTCGCATACTTGTTGGCCAGATCCTGGGCGCTTTCTGGTTTGGATCATGTAGTAATCTAGCACCACTCTGAAACAGTGAGTTAAACCTGGATTCAATCTATATTTTAGAGGATATCACCGGTTAGGTCAGGGTTAGGTCTGGTATTTGCCATAATCTGGCTCATACATTCGCAATTTTCGCATACTTGTTGGCCAGATCCTGGGCGTTTTCTGGTTTGGATCACGTAGTAATGTGGTACCACAATGAAACAGTGAGTTAAACCTGGATTCAATCTATATTTTAGAGGATAACACCGGTTAGGTTTGGGTTAGGTCTGGTATTTGCCATCATCTGGCTCAAACATTCGCATTTTTCGCATACTTGTTGGCCAGATTCTGGGCGTTTTCTGGGTTCGATCACATAGTAATGTGGTGCCACACTGCAACAGTGAGCTAAAGCTGGATTCTATCTATATTTTACAGGATAACACCGGTTAGGTCAGGGTTGGGTCTAGTATTTGCCATCATCTGGCTCATACTTTCGCATTTTTCGCATACTTTTTGGCCAGATCCTGGGCGTTTTCTGGTTTGGATCACGTAGTAATTTGGTACCACACTGAAACAGTGAGTTTATCTTGGATACAATCTATATTTTAGAGGATATCACCGGTTAGGTCAGGGTTGGGTCTAGTATTTGGCATCATCTGGCTCATACTGTCGCATTTTTCGCATACTTGTTGGCCAGATCCTGGGCGTTTTCTGGTTTGGCTTACGTAGTGATGTGGTACCATACTGCAACAGTGAGTTAAACCTGAATTCAATCTATATTTTAGAGGATAACACCGGTTAGGTCAGGGTTAGGTCTGGTATTTGCCATCATCTGGCCCATACTTTCGCATTTTTCGCATACTTGTTGGCCAGATCCTGGGCGTTTTCTGGTTTGGATCACGTAGTAATGTAGCACCATTCTGAAACAGTGAGTTAAACCTGGATTCAATCTATATTTTAGAGGATAACACCGGTTAGGTTAGGGTTAGGTCTGGTATTTGCCATCATCTGGCTCAAACATTCGCATTTTTCGCATACTTGTTGGCCAGATTCTGGGCGTTTTCTGGGTTGGATCAGGTAGTAGTGTGGTACCACACTGAAACAGTGAGTTAAACCTGGGTTCAATCTATATTTTAGAGGATAACACCGGTTAGGTTTGGGTTAGGTCTGGTATTTGCCATCAACTGGCTCATACTTTTGCATTTTTCACCTACTTGTTGGCCAGATCCTGGGCGTTTTCTGGGTTGGATCACGTAGTAATGTGGTACCACACTGAAACAGTGAGTTAAACCTGGATTCAATCTATATTTTAGAGGATAACACCGGTTAGGTTTGGGTTAGGTCTGGTATTTGCCATCATCTGGCTCATACGTTCGCATTTTTCGCATACTTGTTGGCCAGATCCAGGGCGTTCTCTGGCTTGGATCACGTAGTAATGTGGTACCACACTGAAACAGTGAGTTAAACCTGGATTCAATCTATATTTTAGAGGATAACACCGGTTAGGTTTGGGTTAGGTCTGGTATTTGCCATCATCTGGCTCATATATTCGCATTTTTCGCATACTTGTTGGCCAGATCCAGGGCGTTTTCTGGTTTGGATCACGTAGTAATGTAGCACCACTCTGAAACAGTGAGTTAAACCTGGATTCAATCTATATTTTAGAGGATAACACCGGTTAGGTTAGGGTTAGGTGTGGTATTTGCCATCATCTGGCTCATACTTTCGCAGTTTTCGCATACTTGTTGGCCAGATCCTGGGCGCTTTCTGGTTTGGATCACGTAGTAATGTAGCACCACTCTGAAACAGTGAGTTAAACCTGGATTCAATCTATATTTTAGAGGATAACACCGCTTAGGTTAGGGTTAGGTCTGGTATTTGCCATCATCTGGCTCAAACATTCGCATTTTTCGCATACTTGTTGGCCAGATCCAGGGCGTTTTCTGGGTTGGATCAGGTAGTAGTGTGGTACCACACTGAAACAGTGAGTTAAACCTGGATTCAATCTATATTTTAGAGGATAACACCGGTTAGGTCAGGGTTAGGCCTGGTATTTGCCATCATCTGGCTCATACTTTCGCATTTTTCGCATACTTGTTGGCCAGATCCAGGGCGTTTTCTGGTTTGGATCACGTAGTAATGTAGCACCACTCTGAAACAGTGAGTTAAACCTGGATTCCATCTATATTTTAGAGGATAACACCGGTTAGGTGAGGGTTCGGTCTGATATTTGCCATCATCTGGCTCAAACATTCGCATTTTTCGCATACTTGTTGGCCAGATCCTCGGCGTTCTCTGGTTTGGATCATGTAGTAATGTGGTACCACACTCAAACAGTGAGTTAAACCTGGATCCAATCTATATTTTAGAAGAATAATAACAGTTAGGTCAGCGTTAGGTCTGGTATTTGCCATCAACTGGCACGTACTTTCGCATTTTTCACCTACTTGTTGGCCAGATCCTGGGCGTTTTCTGGGTTCGATCACATAGTAATGTGGTGCCACACTGCAACAGTGAGCTAGAGCTGGATTCTATCTGTATTTTACAGGATAACACCGGTTAGGTGAGGGTTCGGTCTGGTATTTGCCATCATCTGGCTCATACGTTCGCATTTTTCGCATACTTGTTGGCCAGATCCAGGGCGTTTTCTGGTTTGGATCACGTAGTTATGTAGCACCACTCTGAAACAGTAAGTTAAACCTGGATTCAATCTATATTTTAGAGGATAACACCGGTTAGGTTAGTGTTAGGTCTGGTATTTGCCATCATCTGGCTTATACTGTCGCATTTTTCGCATACTTTTTGGCCAGATCCTGGGCGTTTTCTGGTTTGGATCACGTAGTAATTTGGTACCACACTGAAACAGTGAGTTTATCTTGGATACAATCTATATTTTAGAGGATATCACCGGTTAGGTCAGGGTTGGGTCTGGTATTTGCCATCATCTGGCTCATACTGTCGCATTTTTCGCATACTTGTTGGCCAGAACCTGGGCGTTCTCTGGCTTGGATCACGTAGTGATGTGGTTCCACACTGCAACAGTGAGTTAAACCGGGATTCAATCTATATTTTAGAGGATAACACCGATTAGGATTGGGTTAGGTCTGGTATTTGCCATCAACTGGCTCATACTTTCGTATCTTTCGCATACTTGTTGGCCAGATCCTGGGCGTTTTCTGGTTTGAATCACGTAGTAATGTAGCACCACTCAGAAACAGTGAGTTAAACCTGGATTCAATCTATAGTTTAGAGGATAACACCGGTTAGGTCAGGGTTAGCCCTGGTATTTGTCATCATCTGGCTCATGCTTTCGCATTTTTCGCATACTTGTTGGCCAGAACCTGGGCGTTCTCTGGTTTGGCTTACGTAGTGATGTGGTACCATACTGCAACAGTGAGTTAAACCTGAATTCAATCTATATTTTAGAGGATAACACCGGTTAGGTCAGGGTTAGGTCTGGTATTTGCCATCATCTGGCCCATACTTTCGCATTTTTCGCATACTTGTTGGCCAGATCCTGGGCGTTTTCTGGTTTGGATCACGTTGTAATGTGGTACCACACTGAAACAGTGAGTTAATCTTGGTTTCGATCTATATATTAGAGGCTAACACCGGCTAGGATTGGGTTAGGTCTGGTATTTGCCATCAACTGGCTCATACTTTTGCATTTTTCACCTACTTGTTGGCCAGATCGTGGGCGTTTTCTGGGTTGGATCACGTAGTAATTTGGTACCACACTGAAGCAGTGAGTTAATCTTGGATACAATCTATATTTTAGAGGATATCACCGGTTAGGTCAGGGTTAGGTCTGGTATTTGCCATCATCTGGCTTATACTGTCGCATTTTTCGCATACTTTTTGGCCAGATCCTGGGCGTTTTCTGGTTTGGATCACGTAGTAATTTGGTACCACACTGAAACAGTGAGTTTATCTTGGATACAATCTATATTTTAGAGGATATCACCGGTTAGGTCAGGGTTGGGTCTGGTATTTGCCATCATCTGGCTCATACTGTCGCATTTTTCGCATACTTGTTGGCCAGATCCTGGGCGTTTTCTGGTTTGGCTTACGTAGTGATGTGGTACCATACTGCAACAGTGAGTTAAACCTGAATTCAATCTATATTTTAGAGGATAACACCGGTTATGTCAGGGTTAGGTCTGGTATTTGCCATCATCTGGCCCATACTTTCGCATTTTTCGCATACTTGTTGGCCAGATCCTGGGCGTTTTCTGGTTTGGATCACGTAGTAATGTAGCACCATTCTGAAACAGTGAGTTAAACCTGGATTCCATCTATATTTTAGAGGATAACACCGGTTAGGTTAGGGTTAGGTCTGGTATTTGCCATCATCTGGCTCAAACATTCGCATTTTTCATCTACTTGTTGGCCAGATCCTGGGCGTTTTCTGGTTTGGGTCACGTAGTAATGTGGTGCCACACTGCAACAGTGAGTTAAAGCTGCATTCTATCTATATTTTACAGGATAACACCGGTTAGGTCAGGGTTAGGTCTGGTATTTGCCATCATCTGGCTCATACTTTCGCATTTTTCGCATACTTGTTGGCCAGCTCCTGGGCGCTTTCTGGTTTGGATCACGTAGTAATGTAGCACCACTCAGAAACAGTGAGTTAAACCTGGATTCAATCTATATTTTAGAGGATAACGCCGGTTAGGTCAGGGTTAGGCCTGGTATTTGCCATCATCTGGCTCATGCTTTCGCATTTTTCGCATACTGGTTGGCCAGAACCTGGGCGTTCTCTGGCTTGGATCACGTAGTAATGTGGTACCACACTGAAACAGTGAGTTAAACCTGGATTCAATCTATATTTTAGAGGATAACACCGGTTATGTTTGGGTTAGGTCTGGTATTTGCCATCATCTGGCTCATACGTTCGCATTTTTCGCATACTTGTTGGCCAGATCCAGGGCGTTTTCTGGTTTGGATCACGTAGTAATGTAGCACCACTCTGAAACAGTGAGTAAAACCTGGATTCAATCTATATTTTAGAGGATAACACCGGTTAGGTTAGGGTTAGGTCTGGTGTTTGCCATCATCTGGCTCAAACATTCGCATTTTTCGCATACTTTTTGGCCAGATCCTGGGCGTTTTCTGGTTTGGATCACGTAGTAATGTAGCACCACTCAGAAACAGTGAGTTAAACCTGGATTCAATCTATAGTTTAGAGGATAACACCGGTTAGGTCAGGGTTAGGTCTGGTATTTGCCATCAACTGGCTCATACTTTCGTATCTTTCGCATACTTGTTGGCCAGATCCTGGGCGTTTTCTGGTTTGAATCACGTAGTAATGTAGCACCACTCAGAAACAGTGAGTTAAACCTGGATTCAATCTATAGTTTAGAGGATAACACCGGTTAGGTCAGGGTTAGGCCTGGTATTTGTCATCATCTGGCTCATGCTTTCGCATTTTTCGCATACTTGTTGGCCAGAACCTGGGCGTTCTCTGGTTTGGCTTACGTAGTGATGTGGTACCATACTGCAACAGTGAGTTAAACCTGAATTCAATCTATATTTTAGAGGATAACACCGGTTAGGTCAGGGTTAGGTCTGGTATTTGCCATCATCTGGCCCATACTTTCGCATTTTTCGCATACTTGTTGGCCAGATCCTGGGCGTTTTCTGGTTTGGATCACGTTGTAATGTGGTACCACACTGAAACAGTGAGTTAATCTTGGTTTCGATCTATATATTAGAGGCTAACACCGGCTAGGATTGGGTTAGGTCTGGTATTTGCCATCAACTGGCTCATACTTTTGCATTTTTCACCTACTTGTTGGCCAGATCGTGGGCGTTTTCTGGGTTGGATCACGTAGTAATTTGGTACCACACTGAAGCAGTGAGTTAATCTTGGATACAATCTATATTTTAGAGGATATCACCGGTTAGGTCAGGGTTAGGTCTGGTATTTGCCATCATCTGGCTTATACTGTCGCATTTTTCGCATACTTTTTGGCCAGATCCTGGGCGTTTTCTGGTTTGGATCACGTAGTAATTTGGTACCACACTGAAACAGTGAGTTTATCTTGGATACAATCTATATTTTAGAGGATATCACCGGTTAGGTCAGGGTTGGGTCTGGTATTTGCCATCATCTGGCTCATACTGTCGCATTTTTCGCATACTTGTTGGCCAGATCCTGGGCGTTTTCTGGTTTGGCTTACGTAGTGATGTGGTACCATACTGCAACAGTGAGTTAAACCTGAATTCAATCTATATTTTAGAGGATAACACCGGTTATGTCAGGGTTAGGTCTGGTATTTGCCATCATCTGGCCCATACTTTCGCATTTTTCGCATACTTGTTGGCCAGATCCTGGGCGTTTTCTGGTTTGGATCACGTAGTAATGTAGCACCATTCTGAAACAGTGAGTTAAACCTGGATTCCATCTATATTTTAGAGGATAACACCGGTTAGGTTAGGGTTAGGTCTGGTATTTGCCATCATCTGGCTCAAACATTCGCATTTTTCACCTACTTGTTGGCCAGATCCTGGGCGTTTTCTGGTTTGGGTCACGTAGTAATGTGGTGCCACACTGCAACAGTGAGTTAAAGCTGCATTCTATCTATATTTTACAGGATAACACCGGTTAGGTCAGGGTTAGGTCTGGTATTTGCCATCATCTGGCTCATACTTTCGCATTTTTCGCATACTTGTTGGCCAGCTCCTGGGCGCTTTCTGGTTTGGATCACGTAGTAATGTAGCACCACTCAGAAACAGTGAGTTAAACCTGGATTCAATCTATATTTTAGAGGATAACACCGGTTAGGTCAGGGTTAGGCCTGGTATTTGCCATCATCTGGCTCATGCTTTCGCATTTTTCGCATACTTGTTGGCCAGAACCTGGGCGTTCTCTGGCTTGGATCACGTAGTAATGTGGTACCACACTGAAACAGTGAGTTAAACCTGGATTCAATCTATATTTTAGAGGATAACACCGGTTATGTTTGGGTTAGGTCTGGTATTTGCCATCATCTGGCTCATACGTTCGCATTTTTCGCATACTTGTTGGCCAGATCCAGGGCGTTTTCTGGTTTGGATCACGTAGTAATGTAGCACCACTCTGAAACAGTGAGTAAAACCTGGATTCAATCTATATTTTAGAGGATAACACCGGTTAGGTTAGGGTTAGGTCTGGTGTTTGCCATCATCTGGCTCAAACATTCGCATTTTTCGCATACTTTTTGGCCAGATCCTGGGCGTTTTCTGGTTTGGATCACGTAGTAATGTAGCACCACTCAGAAACAGTGAGTTAAACCTGGATTCAATCTATAGTTTAGAGGATAACACCGGTTAGGTCAGGGTTAGGCCTGGTATTTGCCATCATCTGGCTCATGCTTTCGCATTTTTCGCATACTTGTTGGCCAGAACCTGGGCGTTCTCTGGCTTGGATCACGTAGTGATGTGGTTCCACACTGCAACAGTGAGTTAAACCTGGATTCAATCTATATTTTAGAGGATAACACCGATTAGGATTGGGTTAGGTCTGGTATTTGCCATCAACTGGCTCATACTTTCGTATCTTTCGCATACTTGTTGGCCAGATCCTGGGCGTTTTCTGGTTTGGATCACGTAGTAATGTTGTACCACACTCAAACAGTGAGTTAAACCTGGATCCAATCTATATTTTAGAAGAATAATAACAGTTAGGTCAGCGTTAGGTCTGGTATTTGCCATCATCTGGCTCATACTGTCGCATTTTTCGCATACTTTTTGGCCAGATCCTGGGCGTTTTCTGGTTTGGATCACGTAGTAATTTGGTACCACACTGAAACAGTGAGTTTATCTTGGATACAATCTATATTTTAGAGGATATCACCGGTTAGGTCAGGGTTGGGTCTGGTATTTGCCATCATCTGGCTCATACTGTCGCATTTTTCGCATACTTGTTGGCCAGATCCTGGGCGTTTTCTGGTTTGGCTTACGTAGTGATGTGGTACCATACTGCAACAGTGAGTTAAACCTGAATTCAATTTATATTTTAGAGGATAACCCCGGTTAGGTCAGGGTTAGGTCTGGTATTTGCCATCATCTGGCCCATACTTTCGCATTTTTCGCATACTTGTTGGCCAGATCCTGGGCGTTTTCTGGTTTGGATCACGTAGTAATGTAGCACCACTCAGAAACAGTGAGTTAAACCTGGATTCAATCTATATTTTAGAGGATAACGCCGGTTAGGTCAGGGTTAGGCCTGGTATTTGCCATCATCTGGCTCATGCTTTCGCATTTTTCGCATACTTGTTGGCCAGAACCTGGGCGTTCTCTGGCTTGGATCACGTAGTAATGTGGTACCACACTGAAACAGTGAGTTAAACCTGGATTCAATCTATATTTTAGAGGATAACACCGGTTATGTTTGGGTTAGGTCTGGTATTTGCCATCATCTGGCTCATACGTTCGCATTTTTCGCATACTTGTTGGCCAGATCCAGGGCGTTTTCTGGTTTGGATCACGTAGTAATGTAGCACCACTCTGAAACAGTGAGTAAAACCTGGATTCAATCTATATTTTAGAGGATAACACCGGTTAGGTTAGGGTTAGGTCTGGTGTTTGCCATCATCTGGCTCAAACATTCGCATTTTTCGCATACTTTTTGGCCAGATCCTGGGCGTTTTCTGGTTTGGATCACGTAGTAATGTAGCACCACTCAGAAACAGTGAGTTAAACCTGGATTCAATCTATAGTTTAGAGGATAACACCGGTTAGGTCAGGGTTAGGCCTGGTATTTGCCATCATCTGGCTCATGCTTTCGCATTTTTCGCATACTTGTTGGCCAGAACCTGGGCGTTCTCTGGCTTGGATCACGTAGTGATGTGGTTCCACACTGCAACAGTGAGTTAAACCTGGATTCAATCTATATTTTAGAGGATAACACCGATTAGGATTGGGTTAGGTCTGGTATTTGCCATCAACTGGCTCATACTTTCGTATCTTTCGCATACTTGTTGGCCAGATCCTGGGCGTTTTCTGGTTTGGATCACGTAGTAATGTTGTACCACACTCAAACAGTGAGTTAAACCTGGATCCAATCTATATTTTAGAAGAATAATAACAGTTAGGTCAGCGTTAGGTCTGGTATTTGCCATCATCTGGCTCATACTGTCGCATTTTTCGCATACTTTTTGGCCAGATCCTGGGCGTTTTCTGGTTTGGATCACGTAGTAATTTGGTACCACACTGAAACAGTGAGTTTATCTTGGATACAATCTATATTTTAGAGGATATCACCGGTTAGGTCAGGGTTGGGTCTGGTATTTGCCATCATCTGGCTCATACTGTCGCATTTTTCGCATACTTGTTGGCCAGATCCTGGGCGTTTTCTGGTTTGGCTTACGTAGTGATGTGGTACCATACTGCAACAGTGAGTTAAACCTGAATTCAATTTATATTTTAGAGGATAACCCCGGTTAGGTCAGGGTTAGGTCTGGTATTTGCCATCATCTGGCCCATACTTTCGCATTTTTCGCATACTTGTTGGCCAGATCCTGGGCGTTTTCTGGTTTGGATCACGTAGTAATGTAGCACCATTCTGAAACAGTGAGTTAAACCTGGATTCAATCTATATTTTAGAGGATAACACCGGTTAGGTTAGGGTTAGGTCTGGTATTTGCCATCATCTGGCCCATACTTTCGCATTTTTCGCATACTTGTTGGCCAGATCCTGGGCGTTCTCTGGCTTGGATCACGTAGTAATGTGGTACCACACTGAAACAGTGAGTTAAACCTGGATTCAATCTATATTTTAGAGGATAACACCGGTTATGTTTGGGTTAGGTCTGGTATTTGCCATCATCTGGCTCATACGTTCGCATTTTTCGCATACTTGTTGGCCAGATCCAGGGCGTTTTCTGGTTTGGATCACGTAGTAATGTAGCACCACTCTGAAACAGTGAGTAAAACCTGGATTCAATCTATATTTTAGAGGATAACACCGGTTAGGTTAGGGTTAGGTCTGGTGTTTGCCATCATCTGGCTCAAACATTCGCATTTTTCGCATACTTTTTGGCCAGATCCTGGGCGTTTTCTGGTTTGGATCACGTAGTAATGTAGCACCACTCAGAAACAGTGAGTTAAACCTGGATTCAATCTATAGTTTAGAGGATAACACCGGTTAGGTCAGGGTTAGGTCTGGTATTTGCCATCAACTGGCTCATACTTTCGTATCTTTCGCATACTTGTTGGCCAGATCCTGGGCGTTTTCTGGTTTGAATCACGTAGTAATGTAGCACCACTCAGAAACAGTGAGTTAAACCTGGATTCAATCTATAGTTTAGAGGATAACACCGGTTAGGTCAGGGTTAGGCCTGGTATTTGTCATCATCTGGCTCATGCTTTCGCATTTTTCGCATACTTGTTGGCCAGAACCTGGGCGTTCTCTGGTTTGGCTTACGTAGTGATGTGGTACCATACTGCAACAGTGAGTTAAACCTGAATTCAATCTATATTTTAGAGGATAACACCGGTTAGGTCAGGGTTAGGTCTGGTATTTGCCATCATCTGGCCCATACTTTCGCATTTTTCGCATACTTGTTGGCCAGATCCTGGGCGTTTTCTGGTTTGGATCACGTAGTAATGTAGCACCACTCAGAAACAGTGAGTTAAACCTGGATTCAATCTATATTTTAGAGGATAACGCCGGTTAGGTCAGGGTTAGGCCTGGTATTTGCCATCATCTGGCTCATGCTTTCGCATTTTTCGCATACTTGTTGGCCAGAACCTGGGCGTTCTCTGGCTTGGATCACGTAGTAATGTGGTACCACACTGAAACAGTGAGTTAAACCTGGATTCAATCTATATTTTAGAGGATAACACCGGTTATGTTTGGGTTAGGTCTGGTATTTGCCATCATCTGGCTCATACGTTCGCATTTTTCGCATACTTGTTGGCCAGATCCAGGGCGTTTTCTGGTTTGGATCACGTAGTAATGTAGCACCACTCTGAAACAGTGAGTAAAACCTGGATTCAATCTATATTTTAGAGGATAACACCGGTTAGGTTAGGGTTAGGTCTGGTGTTTGCCATCATCTGGCTCAAACATTCGCATTTTTCGCATACTTTTTGGCCAGATCCTGGGCGTTTTCTGGTTTGGATCACGTAGTAATGTAGCACCACTCAGAAACAGTGAGTTAAACCTGGATTCAATCTATAGTTTAGAGGATAACACCGGTTAGGTCAGGGTTAGGCCTGGTATTTGCCATCATCTGGCTCATGCTTTCGCATTTTTCGCATACTTGTTGGCCAGAACCTGGGCGTTCTCTGGCTTGGATCACGTAGTGATGTGGTTCCACACTGCAACAGTGAGTTAAACCTGGATTCAATCTATATTTTAGAGGATAACACCGATTAGGATTGGGTTAGGTCTGGTATTTGCCATCAACTGGCTCATACTTTCGTATCTTTCGCATACTTGTTGGCCAGATCCTGGGCGTTTTCTGGTTTGGATCACGTAGTAATGTTGTACCACACTCAAACAGTGAGTTAAACCTGGATCCAATCTATATTTTAGAAGAATAATAACAGTTAGGTCAGCGTTAGGTCTGGTATTTGCCATCATCTGGCTCATACTGTCGCATTTTTCGCATACTTTTTGGCCAGATCCTGGGCGTTTTCTGGTTTGGATCACGTAGTAATTTGGTACCACACTGAAACAGTGAGTTTATCTTGGATACAATCTATATTTTAGAGGATATCACCGGTTAGGTCAGGGTTGGGTCTGGTATTTGCCATCATCTGGCTCATACTGTCGCATTTTTCGCATACTTGTTGGCCAGATCCTGGGCGTTTTCTGGTTTGGCTTACGTAGTGATGTGGTACCATACTGCAACAGTGAGTTAAACCTGAATTCAATTTATATTTTAGAGGATAACCCCGGTTAGGTCAGGGTTAGGTCTGGTATTTGCCATCATCTGGCCCATACTTTCGCATTTTTCGCATACTTGTTGGCCAGATCCTGGGCGTTTTCTGGTTTGGATCACGTAGTAATGTAGCACCATTCTGAAACAGTGAGTTAAACCTGGATTCAATCTATATTTTAGAGGATAACACCGGTTAGGTTAGGGTTAGGTCTGGTATTTGCCATCATCTGGCCCATACTTTCGCATTTTTCGCATACTTGTTGGCCAGATCCTGGGCGTTCTCTGGCTTGGATCACGTAGTAATGTGGTACCACACTGAAACAGTGAGTTAAACCTGGATTCAATCTATATTTTAGAGGATAACACCGGTTATGTTTGGGTTAGGTCTGGTATTTGCCATCATCTGGCTCATACGTTCGCATTTTTCGCATACTTGTTGGCCAGATCCAGGGCGTTTTCTGGTTTGGATCACGTAGTAATGTAGCACCACTCTGAAACAGTGAGTAAAACCTGGATTCAATCTATATTTTAAAGGATAACACCGGTTAGGTTAGGGTTAGGTCTGGTGTTTGCCATCATCTGGCTCAAACAATCGCATTTTTCGCATACTTTTTGGCCAGATCCTGGGCGTTTTCTGGTTTGGATCACGTAGTAATGTAGCACCACTCAGAAACAGTGAGTTAAACCTGGATTCAATCTATAGTTTAGAGGATAACACCGGTTAGGTCAGGGTTAGGTCTGGTATTTGCCATCAACTGGCTCATACTTTCGTATCTTTCGCATACTTGTTGGCCAGATCCTGGGCGTTTTCTGGTTTGAATCACGTAGTAATGTAGCACCACTCAGAAACAGTGAGTTAAACCTGGATTCAATCTATAGTTTAGAGGATAACACCGGTTAGGTCAGGGTTAGGCCTGGTATTTGTCATCATCTGGCTCATGCTTTCGCATTTTTCGCATACTTGTTGGCCAGAACCTGGGCGTTCTCTGGTTTGGCTTACGTAGTGATGTGGTACCATACTGCAACAGTGAGTTAAACCTGAATTCAATCTATATTTTAGAGGATAACACCGGTTAGGTCAGGGTTAGGTCTGGTATTTGCCATCATCTGGCCCATACTTTCGCATTTTTCGCATACTTGTTGGCCAGATCCTGGGCGTTTTCTGGTTTGGATCACGTTGTAATGTGGTACCACACTGAAACAGTGAGTTAATCTTGGTTTCGATCTATATATTAGAGGCTAACACCGGCTAGGATTGGGTTAGGTCTGGTATTTGCCATCAACTGGCTCATACTTTTGCATTTTTCACCTACTTGTTGGCCAGATCGTGGGCGTTTTCTGGGTTGGATCACGTAGTAATTTGGTACCACACTGAAGCAGTGAGTTAATCTTGGATACAATCTATATTTTAGAGGATATCACCGGTTAGGTCAGGGTTAGGTCTGGTATTTGCCATCATCTGGCTTATACTGTCGCATTTTTCGCATACTTTTTGGCCAGATCCTGGGCGTTTTCTGGTTTGGATCACGTAGTAATTTGGTACCACACTGAAACAGTGAGTTTATCTTGGATACAATCTATATTTTAGAGGATATCACCGGTTAGGTCAAGGTTGGGTCTGGTATTTGCCATCATCTGGCTCATACTGTCGCATTTTTCGCATACTTGTTGGCCAGATCCTGGGCGTTTTCTGGTTTGGCTTACGTAGTGATGTGGTACCATACTGCAACAGTGAGTTAAACCTGAATTCAATCTATATTTTAGAGGATAACACCGGTTATGTCAGGGTTAGGTCTGGTATTTGCCATCATCTGGCCCATACTTTCGCATTTTTCGCATACTTGTTGGCCAGATCCTGGGCGTTTTCTGGTTTGGATCACGTAGTAATGTAGCACCATTCTGAAACAGTGAGTTAAACCTGGATTGCATCTATATTTTAGAGGATAACACCGGTTAGGTTAGGGTTAGGTCTGGTATTTGCCATCATCTGGCTCAAACATTCGCATTTTTCACCTACTTGTTGGCCAGATCCTGGGCGTTTTCTGGTTTGGGTCACGTAGTAATGTGGTGCCACACTGCAACAGTGAGTTAAAGCTGCATTCTATCTATATTTTACAGGATAACACCGGTTAGGTCAGGGTTAGGTCTGGTATTTGCCATCATCTGGCTCATACTTTCGCATTTTTCGCATACTTGTTGGCCAGCTCCTGGGCGCTTTCTGGTTTGGATCACGTAGTAATGTAGCACCACTCAGAAACAGTGAGTTAAACCTGGATTCAATCTATATTTTAGAGGATAACGCCGGTTAGGTCAGGGTTAGGCCTGGTATTTGCCATCATCTGGCTCATGCTTTCGCATTTTTCGCATACTTGTTGGCCAGAACCTGGGCGTTCTCTGGCTTGGATCACGTAGTAATGTGGTACCACACTGAAACAGTGAGTTAAACCTGGATTCAATCTATATTTTAGAGGATAACACCGGTTATGTTTGGGTTAGGTCTGGTATTTGCCATCATCTGGCTCATACGTTCGCATTTTTCGCATACTTGTTGGCCAGATCCAGGGCGTTTTCTGGTTTGGATCACGTAGTAATGTAGCACCACTCTGAAACAGTGAGTAAAACCTGGATTCAATCTATATTTTAGAGGATAACACCGGTTAGGTTAGGGTTAGGTCTGGTGTTTGCCATCATCTGGCTCAAACATTCGCATTTTTCGCATACTTTTTGGCCAGATCCTGGGCGTTTTCTGGTTTGGATCACGTAGTAATGTAGCACCACTCAGAAACAGTGAGTTAAACCTGGATTCAATCTATAGTTTAGAGGATAACACCGGTTAGGTCAGGGTTAGGCCTGGTATTTGCCATCATCTGGCTCATGCTTTCGCATTTTTCGCATACTTGTTGGCCAGAACCTGGGCGTTCTCTGGCTTGGATCACGTAGTGATGTGGTTCCACACTGCAACAGTGAGTTAAACCTGGATTCAATCTATATTTTAGAGGATAACACCGATTAGGATTGGGTTAGGTCTGGTATTTGCCATCAACTGGCTCATACTTTCGTATCTTTCGCATACTTGTTGGCCAGATCCTGGGCGTTTTCTGGTTTGGATCACGTAGTAATGTTGTACCACACTCAAACAGTGAGTTAAACCTGGATCCAATCTATATTTTAGAAGAATAATAACAGTTAGGTCAGCGTTAGGTCTGGTATTTGCCATCATCTGGCTCATACTGTCGCATTTTTCGCATACTTTTTGGCCAGATCCTGGGCGTTTTCTGGTTTGGATCACGTAGTAATTTGGTACCACACTGAAACAGTGAGTTTATCTTGGATACAATCTATATTTTAGAGGATATCACCGGTTAGGTCAGGGTTGGGTCTGGTATTTGCCATCATCTGGCTCATACTGTCGCATTTTTCGCATACTTGTTGGCCAGATCCTGGGCGTTTTCTGGTTTGGCTTACGTAGTGATGTGGTACCATACTGCAACAGTGAGTTAAACCTGAATTCAATCTATATTTTAGAGGATAACACCGGTTAGGTCAGGGTTAGGTCTGGTATTTGCCATCATCTGGCCCATACTTTCGCATTTTTCGCATACTTGTTGGCCAGATCCTGGGCGTTTTCTGGTTTGGATCACGTAGTAATGTAGCACCACTCAGAAACAGTGAGTTAAACCTGGATTCAATCTATATTTTAGAGGATAACGCCGGTTAGGTCAGGGTTAGGCCTGGTATTTGCCATCATCTGGCTCATGCTTTCGCATTTTTCGCATACTTGTTGGCCAGAACCTGGGCGTTCTCTGGCTTGGATCACGTAGTAATGTGGTACCACACTGAAACAGTGAGTTAAACCTGGATTCAATCTATATTTTAGAGGATAACACCGGTTATGTTTGGGTTAGGTCTGGTATTTGCCATCATCTGGCTCATACGTTCGCATTTTTCGCATACTTGTTGGCCAGATCCAGGGCGTTTTCTGGTTTGGATCACGTAGTAATGTAGCACCACTCTGAAACAGTGAGTAAAACCTGGATTCAATCTATATTTTAGAGGATAACACCGGTTAGGTTAGGGTTAGGTCTGGTGTTTGCCATCATCTGGCTCAAACATTCGCATTTTTCGCATACTTTTTGGCCAGATCCTGGGCGTTTTCTGGTTTGGATCACGTAGTAATGTAGCACCACTCAGAAACAGTGAGTTAAACCTGGATTCAATCTATAGTTTAGAGGATAACACCGGTTAGGTCAGGGTTAGGCCTGGTATTTGCCATCATCTGGCTCATGCTTTCGCATTTTTCGCATACTTGTTGGCCAGAACCTGGGCGTTCTCTGGCTTGGATCACGTAGTGATGTGGTTCCACACTGCAACAGTGAGTTAAACCTGGATTCAATCTATATTTTAGAGGATAACACCGATTAGGATTGGGTTAGGTCTGGTATTTGCCATCAACTGGCTCATACTTTCGTATCTTTCGCATACTTGTTGGCCAGATCCTGGGCGTTTTCTGGTTTGGATCACGTAGTAATGTTGTACCACACTCAAACAGTGAGTTAAACCTGGATCCAATCTATATTTTAGAAGAATAATAACAGTTAGGTCAGCGTTAGGTCTGGTATTTGCCATCATCTGGCTCATACTGTCGCATTTTTCGCATACTTTTTGGCCAGATCCTGGGCGTTTTCTGGTTTGGATCACGTAGTAATTTGGTACCACACTGAAACAGTGAGTTTATCTTGGATACAATCTATATTTTAGAGGATATCACCGGTTAGGTCAGGGTTGGGTCTGGTATTTGCCATCATCTGGCTCATACTGTCGCATTTTTCGCATACTTGTTGGCCAGATCCTGGGCGTTTTCTGGTTTGGCTTACGTAGTGATGTGGTACCATACTGCAACAGTGAGTTAAACCTGAATTCAATTTATATTTTAGAGGATAACCCCGGTTAGGTCAGGGTTAGGTCTGGTATTTGCCATCATCTGGCCCATACTTTCGCATTTTTCGCATACTTGTTGGCCATATCCTGGGCGTTTTCTGGTTTGGATCACGTAGTAATGTAGCACCATTCTGAAACAGTGAGTTAAACCTGGATTCAATCTATATTTTAGAGGATAACACCGGTTAGGTTAGGGTTAGGTCTGGTATTTGCCATCATCTGGCTCAAACATTCGCATTTTTCGCATACTTGTTGGACAGATTCTGGGCGTTTTCTGGGTTGGATCAGGTAGTAGTGTGGTACCACACTGAAACAGTGAGTTAAACCTGGATTCAATCTATATTTTAGAGGATAACACCGGTAAGGTCAGGGTTAGGCCTGGTATTTGCCATCATCTGGCTCATACTTTCGCATTTTTCGCATACTTGTTGGCCAGCTCCTGGGCGCTTTCTGGTTTGGATCACGTAGTAATGTAGCACCACTCAGAAACAGTGAGTTAAACCTGGATTCAATCTATATTTTAGAGGATAACGCCGGTTAGGTCAGGGTTAGGCCTGGTATTTGCCATCATCTGGCTCATGCTTTCGCATTTTTCGCATACTTGTTGGCCAGAACCTGGGCGTTCTCTGGCTCGGATCACATAGTAATGTGGTACCACACTCAAACAGTGTGTTAAACCTGGATTCAATCTATATTTTAGAGGATAACACCGGTAAGGTTTGGGTTAGGTCTGGTATTTGCCATCATCTGGCTCATACGTTCGCATTTTTCGCACACTTGTTGGCCAGATCCAGGGCGTTCTCTGGCTTGGATCACGTAGTAATGTAGCACCACTCAGAAACAGTGAGTTAAACCTGGATTCAATCTATATTTTAGAGGATAACGCCGGTTAGGTCAGGGTTAGGCCTGGTATTTGCCATCATCTGGCTCATGCTTTCGCATTTTTCGCATACTTTTTGCCCAGATCCTGGGCGTTTTCTGGTTTGGATCACGTTGTAATGTGGTACCACACTGAAACAGTGAGTTAATCTTGGTTTCGATCTATATATTAGAGGCTAACACCGGCTAGGATTGGGTTAGGTCTGGTATTTGCCATCATCTGGCTCATGCTTTCGCATTTTTCGCATACTTTTTGGCCAGATCCTGGGCGTTTTCTGGTTTGGATCACGTTGTAATGTGGTACCACACTGAAACAGTGAGATAATCTTGGTTTCGATCTATATATTAGAGGCTAACACCGGCTAGGATTGGGTTAGGTCTGGTATTTGCCATCATCTGGCTCATGCTTTCGCATTTTTCGCATACTTTTTGGCCAGATTCTGGGCGTTCTCTGGCTTGGATCACGTAGTAATGTGGTACCACACTGAAACAGTGAGTTAAACCTGGATTCAATCTATATTTTAGAGAATAACACCGGTTAGGTTTGGGTTAGGTCTGGTAGTTGCCATCATCTGGCTCATACGTTCGCATTTTTCGCATACTTGTTGGCCAGATCCAGGGCGTTTTCTGGTTTGGATCAGGTAGTAGTGTGGTACCACACTGAAACAGTGAGTTAAACCTGGATTCAATCTATATTTTAGAAGAATAATATCAGTTAGGTCAGCGTTAGGTCTGGTATTTGCCATCAACTGGCTCATACTTTCGCATTTTTCACCTACTTGTTGGCCAGATCCTGGGCGTTTTCTGGGTTCGATCACATAGTAATGTGGTGCCACACTGCAACAGTGTGCTAAAGCTGGATTCTATCTATATTTTACAGGATAACACCGGTTAGGTCAGGGTTGGGTCTAGTATTTGCCATCATCTGGCTCATGCTTTCGCATTTCTCGCATACTTGTTGGCCAGATCCTGGGCGTTTTCTGGTTTGGATCACGTTGTAATGTGGTACCACACTGAAACAGTGAGTTAATCTTGGTTTCGATCTATATATTAGAGGCTAACACCGGCTAGGATTGGGTTAGGTCTGGTATTTGCCATCATCTGGCTCAAACATTCGCATTTTTCGCATACTTGTTGGACAGATTCTGGGCGTTTTCTGGGTTGGATCAGGTAGTAGTGTGGTACCACACTGAAACAGTGAGTTAAACCTGGATTCAATCTATATTTTAGAGGATAACACCGGTAAGGTCAGGGTTAGGCCTGGTATTTGCCATCATCTGGCTCATACTTTCGCATTTTTCGCATACTTGTTTGCCAGATCCAGGGCGTTTTCTGGTTTGGATCACGTAGTAATGTAGCACCACTCTGAAACAGTGAGTTAAACCTGGATTCAATCTATATTTTAGAGGATAACACCGGTTAGGTGAGGGTTAGGTCTGATATTTGCCATCATCTGGCTCTAACATTCGCATTTTTCACCTACTTGTTGGCCAGATCCTGGGCGTTTTCTGGTTTGGGTCACGTAGTAATGTGGTGCCACACTGCAACAGTGAGTTAAAGCTGCATTCTATCTATATTTTACAGGATAACACCGGTTAGGTCAGGGTTAGGTCTGGTATTTGCCATCATCTGGCTCATACGTTCGCATTTTTCGCATACTTGTTTGCCAGATCCAGGGCGTTCTCTGGCTTGGATCACGTAGTAATGTGGTACCACACTGAAACAGTGAGTTAAACCTGGATTCAATTTATATTTTAGAGGATAACACCGGTTAGGTTTGGGTTAGGTCTGGTATTTGCCATCATCTGGCTCATACGTTCGCATTTTTCGCATACTTGTTGGCCAGATCCAGGGCGTTTTCTGGTTTGGATCACGTAGTAATGTATCACCACTCTGAAACAGTGAGTTAAACCTGGATCCAATCTATATTTTAGAAGAATAATAACCGTTAGGTCAGCGTTAGGTCTGGTATTTGCCATCAACTGGCTCATACTTTCGCATTTTTCACCTACTTGTTGGCCAGATCCTGGGCGTTTTCTGGGTTCGATCACATAGTAATGTGGTGCCACACTGCAACAGTGAGCTAAAGCTGGATTCTATCTATATTTTACAGGATAACACCGGTTAGGTCAGGGTTGGGTCTAGTATTTGCCATCATCTGGCTCATACTTTCGCATTTTTCGCATACTTTTTGCCCAGATCCTGGGCGTTTTCTGGTTTGGATCACGTTGTAATGTGGTACCACACTGAAACAGTGAGTTAATCTTGGTTTCGATCTATATATTAGAGGCTAACACCGGCTAGGATTGGGTTAGGTCTGGTATTTGCCATCATCTGGCTCATGCTTTCGCATTTTTTGCATACTTGTTGGCCAGATCCTGGGCGTTTTCTGGTTTGGATCACGTTGTAATGTGGTACCACACTGAAACAGTGAGTTAATCTTGGTTTCGATCTATATATTAGAGGCTAACACAGGCTAGGATTGGGTGAGGTCTGGTATTTGCCATCAACTGGCTCATACTTTTGCATTTTTCACCTACTTGTTGGCCAGATCCTGGGCGTTTTCTGGGTTGGATCACGTAGTAATTTGGTACCACACTGAAACAGTGAGTTTATCTTGGATACAATCTATATTTTAGAGGATATCACCGGTTAGGTCAGGGTTAGGTCTGGTATTTGCCATCATCTGGCTCATACTGTCGCATTTTTCGCATACTTTTTGGCCAGATCCTGGGCGTTTTCTGGTTTGGATCACGTAGTAATTTGGTACCACACTGAAACAGTGAGTTTATCTTGGATACAATCTATATTTTAGAGGATATCACCGGTTAGGTCAGGGTTGGGTCTGGTATTTTGCATCATCTGGCTCATACTGTCGCATTTTTCGCATACTTGTTGGCCAGATCCTGGGCGTTTTCTGGTTTGGCTTACGTAGTGATGTGGTACCATACTGCAACAGTGAGTTAAACCTGAATTCAATCTATATTTTAGAGGATAACACCGGTTAGGTCAGGGTTAGGTCTGGTATTTGCCATCATCTGGCCCATACTTTCGCATTTTTCGCATACTTGTTGGCCAGATCCTGGGCGTTTTCTGGTTTGGATCACGTAGTAATGTAGCACCATTCTGAAACAGTGAGTTAAACCTGGATTCAATCTATATTTTAGAGGATAACACCGGTTAGGTTAGGGTTAGGTCTGGTATTTGCCATCATCTGGCTCAAACATTCGCATTTTTCGCATACTTGTTGGCCAGATTCTGGGCGTTTTCTGGGTTGGATCAGGTAGTAGTGTGGTACCACACTGAAACAGTGAGTTAAACCTGGATTCAATCTATATTTTAGAGGATAACACCGGTTAGGTCAGGTTTAGGCCTGGTATTTGCCATCATCTGGCTCATACTTCCGCATTTTTCGCATACTTGTTGGCCAGATCCAGGGCGTTTTCTGGTTTGGATCACGTAGTAATGTAGCACCACTCTGAAACAGTGAGTTAAACCTGGATTCAATCTATATTTTAGAGGATAACACCGGTTAGGTGAGGGTTAGGTCTGATACTTGCCATCATCTGGCTCAAACATTCGCATTTTTCGCATACTTGTTGGCCAGATCCTGGGCGTTTTCTGGTTTGGAGCATGTAGAAATGTGGTACCACACTCAAACAGTGAGTTAAACCTGGATCCAATCTATATTTTAGAAGAATAATAACAGTTAGGTCAGCGTTAGGTCTGGTATTTGCCATCAACTGGCTCATACTTTCGCATTTTTCACCTACTTGTTGGCCAGATCCTGGGCGTTTTCTGGTTTGGGTCACGTAGTAATGTGGTGCCACACTGCAACAGTGAGTTAAAGCTGCATTCCATCTATATTTTACAGGATAACACCGGTTAGGTCAGGGTTAGGTCTGGTATTTGCCATCATCTGGCTCATACTTTCGCATCTTTCGCATACTTGTTGGCCAGCTCCTGGGCGCTTTCTGGTTTGGATCACGTAGTAATGTAGCACCACTCAGAAACAGTGAGTTAAACCTGGATTCAATCTATATTTTAGAGGATAACGCCGGTTAGGTCAGGGTTAGGCCTGGTATTTGCCATCATCTGGCTCATACGTTCGCATTTTTCGCATACTTGTTGGCCAGATCCAGGGCGTTCTCTGGCTTGGATCACGTAGTAATGTGGTACCACACTGAAACAGTGAGTTAAACCTGGATTCAATCTATATTTTAGAGGATAACACCGGTTAGGTTTGGGTTAGGTCTGGTATTTGCCATCATCTGGCTCATACGTTCGCATTTTTCGCATACTTGTTGGCCAGATCCAGGGCGTTTTCTGGTTTGGATCACGTAGTAATGTAGCACCACTCAGAAACAGTGAGTTAAACCTGGATTCAATCTATATTTTAGCGGATAACACCGATTAGGATTGGGTTAGGTCTGGTATTTGCCATCATCTGGCTCATACTTTCGTATCTTTCGCAGACTTGTTGGCCAGATCCTGGGCGTTTTCTGGTTTGGATCACGTAGTAATGTGGTACCACACTCAAACAGTGAGTTAAACCTGGATCCAATCTATATTTTAGAAGAATAATAACAGTTAGGTCAGCGTTAGGTCTGGTATTTGCCATCAACTGGCTCGTACTTTCGCATTTTTCACCTACTTGTTGGCCAGATCCTGGGCGTTTTCTGGGTTCGATCACATAGTAATGTGGTGCCACACTGCAACTGTGAGCTAAAGCTGGATTCTATCTATATTTTACAGGATAACACCGGTTAGGTCAGGGTTAGGTCTGGTATTTGCCATCATCTGGCTCATACTTTCGCATTTTTCGCATACTTGTTGGCCAGATCCTGGGCGATTTCTGGTTTGGATCATGTAGTAATCTAGCACCACTCTGAAACAGTGAGTTAAACCTGGATTGAATCTATATTTTAGAGGATATCACCGGTTAGGTCAGGGTTAGGTCTGGTATTTGCCATAATCTGGCTCATACATTCGCAATTTTCGCATACTTGTTGGCCAGATCCTGGGCGTTTTCTGGTTTGGATCACGTAGTAATGTGGTACCACAATGAAACAGTGAGTTAAACCTGGATTCAATCTATATTTTAGAGGATAACACCGGTTAGGTTTGGGTTAGGTCTGGTATTTGCCATCATCTGGCTCATACGTTCGCATTTTTCGCATACTTGTTGGCCAGATCCAGGGCGTTTTCTGGTTTGGATCACGTAGTAATGTAGCACCACTCTGAAACAGTGAGTTAAACCTGGATTCAATCTATATTTTAGAGGATAACACCGGTTAGGTTAGGGTTAGGTCTGGTGTTTGCCATCATCTGGCTCAAACATTCGCATTTTTCGCATACTTTTTGGCCAGATCCTGGGCGTTTTCTGGTTTGGATCACGTAGTAATGTAGCACCACTCAGAAACAGTGAGTTAAACCTGGATTCAATCTATAGTTTAGAGGATAACACCGGTTAGGTCAGGGTTAGGCCTGGTATTTGCCATCATCTGGCTCATACTTTCGCATTTTTCGCATACTTGTTGGCCAGAACCTGGGCGTTCTCTGGCTTGGATCACGTAGTGATGTGGTTCCACACTGCAACAGTGAGCTAAACCTGGATTCAATCTATATTTTAGAGGATAACACCGATTATGATTGGGTTAGGTCTGGTATTTGCCATCAACTGGCTCATACTTTCGTATCTTTCGCATACTTGTTGGCCAGATCCTGGGCGTTTTCTGGTTTGGATCACGTAGTAATGTGGTACCACACTCAAACAGTGAGTTAAACCTGGATCCAATCTATATTTTAGAAGAATAATAACAGTTAGGTCAGCGTTAGGTCTGGTATTTGCCATCAACTGGCTCATACTTTCGCATTTTTCACCTACTTGTTGGCCAGATCCTGGGCGTTTTCTGGGTTCGATCACATAGTAATGTGGTGCCACACTGCAACAGTGAGCTAAAGCTGGATTCTATCTATATTTTACAGGATAACACCGGTTAGGTCAGGGTTGGGTCTAGTATTTGCCATCATCTGGCTCATACTTTCGCATTTTTCGCATACTTTTTGCCCAGATCCTGGGCGTTTTCTGGTTTGGATCACGTTGTAATGTGGTACCACACTGAAACAGTGAGTTAATCTTGGTTTCGATCTATATATTAGAGGCTAACACCGGCTAGGATTGGGTTAGGTCCGGTATTTGCCATCATCTGGCTCATGCTTTCGCATTTTTCGCATACTTGTTGGCCAGATCCTGGGCGTTTTCTGGTTTGGATCACGTTGTAATGTGGTACCACACTGAAACAGTGAGTTAATCTTGGTTTCGATCTATATATTAGAGGCTAACACCGGCTAGGATTGGGTTAGGTCTGGTATTTGCCATCAACTGGCTCATACTTTTGCATTTTTCACCTACTTGTTGGCCAGATCCTGGGCGTTTTCTGGGTTGGATCACGTAGTAATTTGGTACCACACTGAAACAGTGAGTTTATCTTGGATACAATCTATATTTTAGAGGATATCACCGGTTAGGTCAGGGTTAGGTCTGGTATTTGCCATCATCTGGCTCATACTGTCGCATTTTTCGCATACTTTTTGGCCAGATCCTGGGCGTTTTCTGGTTTGGACCACGTAGTAATTTGGTACCACACTGAAACAGTGAGTTTATCTTGGATACAATCTATATTTTAGAGGATATCACCGGTTAGGTGTGGGTTGGGTCTGGTATTTGCCATCATCTGGCTCATACTGTCGCATTTTTCGCATACTTGTTGGCCAGATCCTGGGCGTTTTCTGGTTTGGCTTACGTAGTGATGTGGTACCATACTGCAACAGTGAGTTAAACCTGTATTCAATCTATATTTTAGAGGATAACACCGGTTAGGTCAGGGTTAGGTCTGGAATTTGCCATCATCTGGCCCATACTTTCGCATTTTTCGCATACTTGTTGGCGAGATCCTGGGCGTTTTCTGGTTTGGATCACGTAGTAATGTAGCACCATTCTGAAACAGTGAGTTAAACCTGGATGCAATCTATATTTTAGAGGATAACACCGGTTAGGTTAGGGTTAGGTCTGGTATTTGCCATCATCTGGCTCAAACATTCGCATTTTTCGCATACTTGTTGGCCAGATTCTGGGCGTTTTCTGGGTTGGATCAGGTAGTAGTGTGGTACCACACTGAAACAGTGAGTTAAACCTGTATTCAATCTATATTTTAGAGGATAACACCGGTTAGGACAGCGTTAGGTCTGGTATTTGCCATCAACTGGCACATACTTTCGCATTTTTCACCTACTTGTTGGCCAGATCCTGGGCGTTTTCTGGTTTGGGTCACGTAGTAATGTGGTGCCACACTGCAACAGTGAGTTAAAGCTGCATTCTATCTATATTTTACAGGATAACACCGGTTAGGTCAGGGTTAGGTCTGGTATTTGCCATCATCTGGCTCATACTTTCGCATTTTTCGCATACTTGTTGGCCAGCTCCTGGGCGCTTTCTGGTTTGGATCACGTAGTAATGTAGCACCACTCAGAAACAGTGAGTTAAACCTGGATTCAATCTATATTTTAGAGGAAAACGGCGGTTAGGTCAGGGTTAGGTCTGGTATTTGCCATCATCTGGCTCATGCTTTCGCATTTTTCGCATACTTGTTGGCCAGAACCTGGGCGTTCTCTGACTCGGATCACGTAGTAATGTGGTACACACACTGAAACAGTGAGTTAAACCTGGATTCAATCTATATTTTAGAGGATAACACCGGTTAGGTTTGGGTTAGGTCTGGTATTTGCCATCATCTGGCTCATACGTTCGCATTTTTCGCATACTTGTTGGCCAGATCCTGGGCGTTTTCTGGTTTGGATCACGTAGTAATGTGGTACCACACTCAAACAGTGAGTTAAACCTGGATCCAATCTATATTTTGGAAGAATAATAACAGTTAGGTCAGCGTTAGGTCTGGTATTTGCCATCAACTGGCTCATACTTTCGCATTTTTCACCTACTTGTTGGCCAGATCCTGGGCGTTTTCTGGGTTCGATCACATAGTAATGTGGTGCCACACTGCAACAGTGAGCTAAAGCTGGATTCTATCTATATTTTACAGGATAACACCGGTTAGGTCAGGGTTAGGTCTAGTATTTGCCATCATCTGGCTCATACTTTCGCATTTTTCGCATACTTTTTGGCCAGATCCTGGGCGTTTTCTGGTTTGGATCACGTTGTAATGTGGTACCACACTGAAACAATGAGTTAATCTTGGTTTCGATCTATATATTAGAGGCTAACACCGGCTAGGATTGGGTTAGGTCTGGTATTTGCCATCAACTGGCTCATACTTTCGCATTTTTCACCTACTTGTTGGCCAGATCCTGGGCGTTTTCTGGGTTCGATCACATAGTAATGTGGTGCCACACTGCAACAGTGAGCTAAAGCTGGATTCTATCTATATTCTACAGGATAACACCGGTTAGGTCAGGGTTAGGTCTGGTATTTGCCATCATCTGGCTCATACTTTCGCATTTTTCGCATACTTGTTGGCCAGATGCTGGGCGCTTTCTGGTTTGGATCACGTAGTAATGTAGCACCACTCAGAAACAGTGAGTTAAACCTGGATTCAATCTATATTTTACAGGATAACGCCGGTTAGGTCAGGGTTAGGCCTGGTATTTGCCATCATCTGGCTCATGCTTTCGCATTTTTCGCATACTTGTTGGCCAGAACCTGGGCGTTCTCTGGCTTGGATCACGTAGTAATGTGGTACCACACTGAAACAGTGAGTTAAACCTGGATTCAATCTATATTTTAGAGGATAACACCGGTTAGGTTTGGGTTAGGTCTGGTATTTGCCATCATCTGGCTCATACGTTCGCATTTTTCGCATACTTCTTGGCCAGAACCTGGGCGTTCTCTGGCTTGCATCACGTAGTAATGTGGTACCACACTGAAACAGTGAGTTAAACCTGGATTCAATCTATATTTTAGAGGATAACACCGGTTAGGTTTGGGTTAGGTCTGGTATTTGCCATCATCTGGCTCATGCTTTCGCATTTTTCGCATACTTGTTGGCCAGAACCTGGGCGTTCTCTGGCTTGGATCACGTAGTAATGTGGTACCACACTGAAACAGTGAGTTAAACCTGGATTCAATCTATATTTTAGAGGATAACACCGGTTAGGTTTGGGTTAGGTCTGGTATTTGCCATCATCTGGCTCATACGTTCGCATTTTTCGCATACTTCTTGGCCAGATCCAGGGCGTTCTCTGGCTTGGATCACGTAGTAATGTGGTACCACACTGAAACAGTGAGTTAAACCTGGATTCAATCTATATTTTAGAGGATAACGCCGGTTAGGTCGGGGTTAGGCCTGGTATTTGCCATCATCTGGCTCATGCTTTCGCATTTTTCGCACACTTGTTGGCCAGAACCTGGGCGTTCTCTGGCTTGCATCACGTAGTAATGTGGTACCACTCTGAAACAGTGAGTTAAACCTGGATTCAATCTATATTTTAGAGGATAACACCGATTAGGATTGGGTTAGGTCTGGTATTTGCCATCATCTGGCTCATACTTTCGTATCTTTCGCATACTTGTTGGCCAGATCCTGTGCGTTTTCTGGTTTGGATCACGTAGTAATGTGGTACCACACTCAAACAGTGAGTTAAACCTGGATCCAATCTATATTTTAGAAGAATAATAACAGTTAGGTCAGCGTTAGGTCTGGTATTTGCCATCAACTGGCTCATACTTTCGCATTTTTCACCTACTTGTTGGCCAGATCCTGGGCGTTTTCTGGGTTCGATCACATAGTAATGTGGTGCCACACTGCAACAGTGAGCTAAAGCTGGATTCTATCTATATTTTACAGGATAACACCGGTTAGGTCAGGGTTAGGTCTAGTATTTGCCATCATCTGGCTCATACTTTCGCATTTTTCGCATACTCTGTGGCCAGATCCTGGGCGTTTTCTGGTTTGGATCACGTTGTAATGTGGTACCACACTGAAACAGTGAGTTAATCTTGGTTTCGATCTATATATTAGAGGCTAACACCGGCTAGGATTGGGTTAGGTCTGGTATTTGCCATCATCTGGCTCATACTTTCGCAGTTTTCGCATACTTGTTGGCCAGATCCTGGGCGCTTTCTGGTTTGGATCACGTAGTAATGTAGCACCACTCTGAAACAGTGAGTTAAACCTGGATTCAATCTATATTTTAGAGGATAACACCGGTTAGGTTAGGGTTAGGTCTGGTATTTGCCATCATCTGGCTCAAACATTCGCATTTTTCGCATACTTGTTGGCCAGATCCAGGGCGTTTTCTGGGTTGGATCAGGTAGTAGTGTGGTACCACACTGAAACAGTGAGTTAAACCTGGATTCAATCTATATTTTAGAGGATAACACCGGTTAGGTCAGGGTTAGGCCTGGTATTTGCCATCATCTGGCTCATACTTTCGCATTTTTCGCATACTTGTTGGCCAGATCCAGGGCGTTTTCTGGTTTGGATCACGTAGTAATGTAGCACCACTCTGAAACAGTGAGTTAAACCTGGATTCCATCGATATTTTAGAGGATAACACCGGTTAGGTGAGGGTTCGGTCTGATATTTGCCATCATCTGGCTCAAACATTCGCATTTTTCGCATACTTGTTGGCCAGATCCTGGGCGTTTTCTGGTTTGGATCATGTAGTAATGTGGTACCACACTCAAACAGTGAGTTAAACCTGGATCCAATCTATATTTTAGAAGAATAATAACAGTTAGGTCAGCGTTAGGTCTGGTATTTGCCATCAACTGGCTCATACTTTCGCATTTTTCACCTACTTGTTGGCCAGATCCTGGGCGCTTTCTGGTTTGGATCACGTAGTAATGTAGCACCACTCAGAAACAGTGAGTTAAACCTGGATTCAATCTATATTTTAGAGGATAACGCCGGTTAGGTCAGGGTTAGGTCTGGTATTTGCCATCATCTGGCTCATACGTTCGCATTTTTCGCATACTTGTTGACAAGATCCAGGGCGTTCTCTGGCTTGGATCACGTAGTAATGTGGTACCACACTGAAACAGTGAGTTAAACCTGGATTCAATCTATATTTTAGAGGATAACACCGGTTAGGTTTGGGTTAGGTCTGGTATTTGCCATCATCTGGCTCATACTTTCGCATTTTTCGCATACTTGTTGGCCAGATCCTGGGCGCTTTCTGGTTTGGATCACGTAGTAATGTAGCACCACTCAGAAACAGTGAGTTAAACCTGGATTCAATCTATATTTTAGAGGATAACGCCGGTTAGGTCAGGGTTAGGCCTGGTATTTGCCATCATCTGGCTCATGCTTTCGCATTTTTCGCATACTTGTTGGCCAGAACCTGGGCGTTCTCTGGCTTGGATCACGTAGTAATGTGGTACCACACTGAAACAGTGAGTTAAACCTGGATTCAATCTATATTTTAGAGGATAACACCGGTTAGGTTTGGGTTAGGTCTGGTATTTGCCATCATCTGGCTCATACGTTCACATTTTTCGCATACTTGTTGGCCAGATCCAGGGCGTTTTCTGGTTTGGATCACGTAGTAATGTAGCACCACTCTGAAACAGTGAGTTAAACCTGGATTCAATCTATATTTTAGAGGATAAAACCGATTAGGATTGGGTTAGGTCTGGTATTTGCCATCATCTGGCTCATACTTTCGTATCTTTCGCAGACTTGTTGGCCAGATCCTGGGCGTTTTCTGGTTTGGATCACGTAGTAATGTGGTACCACACTCAAACAGTGAGTTAAACCTGGATCCAATCTATATTTTAGAAGAATAATAACAGTTAGGTCAGCGTTAGGTCTGGTATTTGCCATCAACTGGCTCGTACTTTCGCATTTTTCACCTACTTGTTGGCCAGATCCAGGGCGTTTTCTGGTTTGGATCACATAGTAATGTGGTGCCACACTGCAACAGTGAGTTAAACCTGGATTCAATCTATATTTTAGAGGATAACACCGGTTAGGTTAGGGTTAGGTCTGGTGTTTGCCATCATCTGGCTCAAACATTCGCATTTTTCGCATACTTTTTGGCCAGATCCTGGGCGTTTTCTGGTTTGGATCACGTAGTAATGTAGCACCACTCAGAAACAGTGAGTTAAACCTGGATTCAATCTATAGTTTAGAGGATAACACCGGTTAGGTCAGGGTTAGGCCTGGTATTTGCCATCATCTGGCTCATGCTTTCGCATTTTTCGCATACTTGTTGGCCAGAACCTGGGCGTTCTCTGGCTTGGATCACGTAGTGATGTGGTTCCACACTGCAACAGTGAGTTAAACCTGGATTCAATCTATATTTTAGAGGATAACACCGATTATGATTGGGTTAGGTCTGGTATTTGCCATCAACTGGCTCATACTTTCGTATCTTTCGCATACTTGTTGGCCAGATCCTGGGCGTTTTCTGGTTTGGATCACGTAGTAATGTGGTACCACACTCAAACAGTGAGTTAAACCTGGATCCAATCTATATTTTAGAAGAATAATAACAGTTAGGTCAGCGTTAGGTCTGGTATTTGCCATCAACTGGCTCATACTTTCGCATTTTTCACCTACTTGTTGGCCAGATCCTGGGCGTTTTCTGGGTTCGATCACATAGTAATGTGGTGCCACACTGCAACAGTGAGCTAAAGCTGGATTCTATCTATATTTTACAGGATAACACCGGTTAGGTCAGGGTTGGGTCTAGTATTTGCCATCATCTGGCTCATACTTTCGCATTTTTCGCATACTTTTTGCCCAGATCCTGGGCGTTTTCTGGTTTGGATCACGTTGTAATGTGGTACCACACTGAAACAGTGAGTTAATCTTGGTTTCGATCTATATATTAGAGGCTAACACCGGCTAGGATTGGGTTAGGTCCGGTATTTGCCATCATCTGGCTCATGCTTTCGCAATTTTCGCATACTTGTTGGCCAGATCCTGGGCGTTTTCTGGTTTGGATCACGTTGTAATGTGGTACCACACTGAAACAGTGAGTTAATCTTGGTTTCGATCTATATATTAGAGGCTAACACCGGCTAGGATTGGGTTAGGTCTGGTATTTGCCATCAACTGGCTCATACTTTTGCATTTTTCACCTACTTGTTGGCCAGATCCTGGGCGTTTTCTGGGTTGGATCACGTAGTAATTTGGTACCACACTGAAACAGTGAGTTTATCTTGGATACAATCTATATTTTAGAGGATATCACCGGTTAGGTCAGGGTTAGGTCTGGTATTTGCCATCATCTGGCTCATACTGTCGCATTTTTCGCATACTTTTTGGCCAGATCCTGGGCGTTTTCTGGTTTGGATCACGTAGTAATTTGGTACCACACTGAAACAGTGAGTTTATCTTGGATACAATCTATATTTTAGAGGATATCACCGGTTAGGTGTGGGTTGGGTCTGGTATTTGCCATCATCTGGCTCATACTGTCGCATTTTTCGCATACTTGTTGGCCAGATCCTGGGCGTTTTCTGGTTTGGCTTACGTAGTGATGTGGTACCATACTGCAACAGTGAGCTAAAGCTGGATTCTATCTATATTCTACAGGATAACACCGGTTAGGTCAGGGTTAGGTCTGGTATTTGCCATCATCTGGCTCATACTTTCGCATTTTTCGCATACTTGTTGGCCAGATCCTGGGCGCTTTCTGGTTTGGATCACGTAGTAATGTAGCACCACTCAGAAACAGTGAGTTAAACCTGGATTCAATCTATATTTTAGAGGATAACGCCGGTTAGGTCAGGGTTAGGCCTGGTATTTGCCATCATCTGGCTCATGCTTTCGCATTTTTCGCATACTTGTTGGCCAGAACCTGGGCGTTCTCTGGCTTGGATCACGTAGTAATGTGGTACCACACTGAAACAGTGAGTTAAACCTGGATTCAATCTATATTTTAGAGGATAACACCGGTTAGGTTTGGGTTAGGTCTGGTATTTGCCATCATCTGGCTCATACGTTCGCATTTTTCGCATACTTCTTGGCCAGATCCAGGGCGTTCTCTGGCTTGGATCACGTAGTAATGTGGTACCACACTGAAACAGTGAGTTAAACCTGGATTCAATCTATATTTTAGAGGATAACACCGGTTAGGTTTGGGTTAGGTCTGGTATTTGCCATCATCTGGCTCATACTTTCGCATTTTTCGCATACTTGTTGGCCAGATCCTGGGCGCTTTCTGGTTTGGATCACGTAGTAATGTAGCACCACTCAGAAACAGTGAGTTAAACCTGGATTCAATCTATATTTTAGAGGATAACGCCGGTTAGGTCAGGGTTAGGCCTGGTATTTGCCATCATCTGGCTCATGCTTTCGCATTTTTCGCACACTTGTTGGCCAGAACCTGGGCGTTCTCTGGCTTGGATCACGTAGTCATGTGGTACCACACTGAAACAGTGAGTTAAACCTGGATTCAATCTATATTTTAGAGGATAACATCGGTTAGGTTTGGGTTAGGTCTGGTATTTGCCATCATCTGGCTCATACGTTCACATTTTTCGCATACTTGTTGGCCAGATCCAGGGCGTTTTCTGGTTTGGATCACGTAGTAATGTAGCACCACTCTGAAACAGTGAGTTAAACCTGGATTCAATCTATATTTTAGAGGATAACACCGGTTAGGTTAGGGTTAGGTCTGGTATTTGCCATCATCTGGCTCAAACATTCGCATTTTTCGCATACTTTTTGGCCAGATCCTGGGCGTTTTCTGGTTTGGATCGCGTAGTAATGTAGCACCACTCAGAAACAGTGAGTTAAACCTGGATTCAATCTATATTTTAGAGGATAAAACCGATTAGGATTGGGTTAGGTCTGGTATTTGCCATCATCTGGCTCATACTTTCGTATCTTTCGCAGACTTGTTGGCCAGATCCTGGGCGTTTTCTGGTTTGGATCACGTAGTAATGTGGTACCACACTCAAACAGTGAGTTAAACCTGGATCCAATCTATATTTTAGAAGAATAATAACAGTTAGGTCAGCGTTAGGTCTGGTATTTGCCATCAACTGGCTCGTACTTTCGCATTTTTCACCTACTTGTTGGCCAGATCCTGGGCGTTTTCTGGGTTCGATCACATAGTAATGTGGTGCCACACTGCAACAGTGAGTTAAAGCTGGATTCTATCTGTATTTTACAGGATAACACCGGTTAGGTCAGGGTTAGGTCTGGTATTTGCCATAATCTGGCTCATACATTCGCAATTTTCGCATACTTGTTGGCCAGATCCTGGGCGTTTTCTGGTTTGGATCACGTAGTAATGTGGTACCACAAGGAAACAGTGAGTTAAACCTGGATTCAATCTATATTTTAGAGGATAACACCGGTTAGGTTTGGGTTAGGTCTGGTATTTGCCATCATCTGGCTCATACGTTCGCATTTTTCGCATACTTGTTGGCCAGATCCAGGGCGTTTTCTGGTTTGGATCACGTAGTAATGTAGCACCACTCTGAAACAGTGAGTTAAACCTGGATTCAATCTATATTTTAGAGGATAACACCGATTAGGATTGGGTTAGGTCTGGTATTTGCCATCATCTGGCTCATACTTTCGTATCTTTCGCATACTTGTTGGCCAGATCCTGGGCGTTTTCTGGTTTGGATCACGTAGTAATGTGGTACCACACTCAAACAGTGAGTTAAACCTGGATCCAATCTATATTTTAGAAGAATAATAACAGTTAGGTCAGCGTTAGGTCTGGTATTTGCCATCAACTGGCTCATACTTTCGCATTTTTCACCTACTTGTTGGCCAGATCCTGGGCGTTTTCTGGGTTCGATCACATAGTAATGTGGTGCCACACTGCAACAGTGAGCTAAAGCTGGATTCTATCTATATTTTACAGGATAACACCGGTTAGGTCAGGGTTAGGTCTAGTATTTGCCATCATCTGGCTCATACTTTCGCATTTTTCGCATACTTTTTGGCCAGATCCTGGGCGTTTTCTGGTTTGGATCACGTTGTAATGTGGTACCACACTGAAACAGTGAGTTAATCTTGGTTTCGATCTATATATTAGAGGCTAACACCGGCTAGGATTGGGTTAGGTCTGGTATTTGCCATCATCTGGCTCATACTTTCGCAGTTTTCGCATACTTGTTGGCCAGATCCTGGGCGCTTTCTGGTTTGGATCACGTAGTAATGTAGCACCACTCTGAAACAGTGAGTTAAACCTGGATTCAATCTATATTTTAGAGGATAACACCGGTTAGGTTAGGGTTAGGTCTGGTATTTGCCATCATCTGGCTCAAACATTCGCATTTTTCGCATACTTGTTGGCCAGATCCAGGGCGTTTTCTGGGTTGGATCAGGTAGTAGTGTGGTACCACACTGAAACAGTGAGTTAAACCTGGATTCAATCTATATTTTAGAGGATAACACCGGTTAGGTCAGGGTTAGGCCTGGTATTTGCCATCATCTGGCTCATACTTTCGCATTTTTCGCATACTTGTTGGCCAGATCCAGGGCGTTTTCTGGTTTGGATCACGTAGTAATGTAGCACCACTCTGAAACAGTGAGTTAAACCTGGATTCCATCGATATTTTAGAGGATAACACCGGTTAGGTGAGGGTTCGGTCTGATATTTGCCATCATCTGGCTCAAACATTCGCATTTTTCGCATACTTGTTGGCCAGATCCTGGGCGTTTTCTGGTTTGGATCATGTAGTAATGTGGTACCACACTCAAACAGTGAGTTAAACCTGGATCCAATCTATATTTTAGAAGAATAATAACAGTTAGGTCAGCGTTAGGTCTGGTATTTGCCATCAACTGGCTCATACTTTCGCATTTTTCACCTACTTGTTGGCCAGATCCTGGGCGCTTTCTGGTTTGGATCACGTAGTAATGTAGCACCACTCAGAAACAGTGAGTTAAACCTGGATTCAATCTATATTTTAGAGGATAACGCCGGTTAGGTCAGGGTTAGGTCTGGTATTTGCCATCATCTGGCTCATACGTTCGCATTTTTCGCATACTTGTTGGCCAGATCCAGGGCGTTCTCTGGCTTGGATCACGTAGTAATGTGGTACCACACTGAAACAGTGAGTTAAACCTGGATTCAATCTATATTTTAGAGGATAACACCGGTTAGGTTTGGGTTAGGTCTGGTATTTGCCATCATCTGGCTCATACTTTCGCATTTTTCGCATACTTGTTGGCCAGATCCTGGGCGCTTTCTGGTTTGGATCACGTAGTAATGTAGCACCACTCAGAAACAGTGAGTTAAACCTGGATTCAATCTATATTTTAGAGGATAACGCCGGTTAGGTCAGGGTTAGGCCTGGTATTTGCCATCATCTGGCTCATGCTTTCGCATTTTTCGCATACTTGTTGGCCAGAACCTGGGCGTTCTCTGGCTTGGATCACGTAGTAATGTGGTACCACACTGAAACAGTGAGTTAAACCTGGATTCAATCTATATTTTAGAGGATAACACCGGTTAGGTTTGGGTTAGGTCTGGTATTTGCCATCATCTGGCTCATACGTTCACATTTTTCGCATACTTGTTGGCCAGATCCAGGGCGTTTTCTGGTTTGGATCACGTAGTAATGTAGCACCACTCTGAAACAGTGAGTTAAACCTGGATTCAATCTATATTTTAGAGGATAAAACCGATTAGGATTGGGTTAGGTCTGGTATTTGCCATCATCTGGCTCATACTTTCGTATCTTTCGCAGACTTGTTGGCCAGATCCTGGGCGTTTTCTGGTTTGGATCACGTAGTAATGTGGTACCACACTCAAACAGTGAGTTAAACCTGGATCCAATCTATATTTTAGAAGAATAATAACAGTTAGGTCAGCGTTAGGTCTGGTATTTGCCATCAACTGGCTCGTACTTTCGCATTTTTCACCTACTTGTTGGCCAGATCCTGGGCGTTTTCTGGGTTCGATCACATAGTAATGTGGTGCCACACTGCAACAGTGAGTTAAAGCTGGATTCTATCTGTATTTTACAGGATAACACCGGTTAGGTCAGGGTTAGGTCTAGTATTTGCCATCATCTGGCTCATACTTTCGCATTTTTCGCATACTTGTTGGCCAGATCCTGGGCGTTTTCTGGTTTGGATCACGTAGTAATGTGGTACCACACTGAAACAGTGAGTTAATCCTGGATTCGATGAATATATTAGAGGGTAACACCGGTTAGGTTTGGGTTAGGTCTGGTATTTGCCATCATCTGGCTCATACTTTCTCATTTTTCGCATACTTGTTCGCCAGATCCTGGGCGCTTTCTGGTTTGGATCACGTAGTAATCTAGCACCACTCTGAAACAGTCACTTAAACCTGGATTCAATCTATATTTTAGAGGATATCACCGGTTAGGTCAGGGTTGGGTCTGGTATTTGCCATAATCTGGCTCATACATTCGCAATTTTCGCATACTTGTTGGCCAGATCCTGGGCGTTTTCTGGTTTGGATCACGTAGTAATGTGGTACCACAATGAAACTGTGAGTTAAACCTGGATTCAATCTATATTTTAGAGGATAACACCGGTTAGGTTTGGGTTAGGTCTGGTATTTGCCATCATCTGGCTCATACGTTCGCATTTTTCGCATACTTGTTGGCCAGATCCAGGGCGTTTTCTGGTTTGGATCACGTAGTAATGTAGCACCACTCTGAAACAGTGAGTTAAACCTGGATTCAATCTATATTTTAGAGGATAACACCGGTTAGGTTAGGGTTAGGTCTGGTGTTTGCCATCATCTGGCTCAAACATTCGCATTTTTCGCATACTTTTTGGCCAGATCCTGGGCGTTTTCTGGTTTGGATCACGTAGTAATGTAGCACCACTCAGAAACAGTGAGTTAAACCTGGATTCAATCTATAGTTTAGAGGATAACACCGGTTAGGTCAGGGTTAGGCCTGGTATTTGCCATCATCTGGCTCATGCTTTCGCATTTTTCGCATACTTGTTGGCCAGAACCTGGGCGTTCTCTGGCTTGGATCACGTAGTGATGTGGTTCCACACTGCAACAGTGAGTTAAACCTGGATTCAATCTATATTTTAGAGGATAACACCGATTAGGATTGGGTTAGGTCTGGTATTTGCCATCAACTGGCTCATACTTTCGTATCTTTCGCATACTTGTTGGCCAGATCCTGGGCGTTTTCTGGTTTGGATCACGTAGCAATGTAGCACCACTCAGAAACAGTGAGTTAAACCTGGATTCAATCTATAGTTTAGAGGATAACACCGGTTAGGTCAGGGTTAGGCCTGGTATTTGCCATCATCTGGCTCATGCTTTCGCATTTTTCGCATACTTGTTGGCCAGAACCTGGGCGTTCTCTGGTTTGGCTTACGTAGTGATGTGGTACCATACTGCAACAGTGAGTTAAACCTGAATTCAATCTATATTTTAGAGGATAACACCGGTTAGGTCAGGGTTAGGTCTGGTATTTGCCATCATCTGGCCCATACTTTCGCATTTTTCGCATACTTGTTGGCCAGATCCTGGGCGTTTTCTGGTTTGGATCACGTTGTAATGTGGTACCACACTGAAACAGTGAGTTAATCTTGGTTTCGATCTATATATTAGAGGCTAACACCGGCTAGGATTGGGTTAGGTCTGGTACTTGCCATCAACTGGCTCATACTTTTGCATTTTTCACCTACTTGTTGGCCAGATCGTGGGCGTTTTCTGGATTGGATCACGTAGTAATTTGGTACCACACTGAAGCAGTGAGTTTATCTTGGATACAATCTATATTTTAGAGGATATCACCGGTTAGGTCAGGGTTAGGTCTGGTATTTGCCATCATCTGGCTCAAACATTCGCATTTTTCGCATACTTGTTGGCCAGATTCTGGGCGTTTTCTGGGTTGGATCAGGTAGTAGTGTGGTACCACACTGAAACAGTGAGTTAAACCTGGATTCAATCTATATTTTAGAGGATAACACCGGTTAGGTCAGGGTTAGGTCTGGTATTTGCCATCATCTGGCCCATACATTCGCATTTTTCGCATACTTGTTGGCCAGATCCTGGGCGTTTTCTGGTTTGGATCACGTAGTAATGTAGCACCATTCTGAAACAGTGAGTTAAACCTGGATTCAATCTATATTTTAGAGGATAACACCGGTTAGGTTAGGGTTAGGTCTGGTATTTGCCATCATCTGGCTCAAACATTCGCATTTTTCGCATACTTGTTGGCCAGATTCTGGGCGTTTTCTGGGTTGGATCAGGTAGTAGTGTGGTACCACACTGAAACAGTGAGTTAAACCTGGATTCAATCTACATTTTAGAGGATAACACCGGTTAGGTCAGGGTTAGGCCTGGTATTTGCCATCATCTGGCTCATACTTTCGCATTTTTCGCATACTTGTTGGCCAGATCCAGGGCGTTTTCTGGTTTGGATCACGTAGTAATGTAGCACCACTCTGAAACAGTGAGTTAAACCTGGATTCAATCTATATTTTAGAGGATAACACCGGTTAGGTGAGGGTTAGGTCTGATATTTGCCATCATCTGGCTCAAACATTCGCATTTTTCACCTACTTGTTGGCCAGATCCTGGGCGTTTTCTGGTTTGGGTCACGTAGTAATGTGGTGCCACACTGCGACAGTGAGTTAAAGCTGCATTCTATCTATATTTTACAGGATAACACCGGTTAGGTCAGGGTTAGGTCTGGTATTTGCCATCATCTGGCACATACTTTCGCATTTTTCGCATACTTGTTGGCCAGCTCCTGGGCGCTTTCTGGTTTGGATCACGTAGTAATGTAGCACCACTCAGAAACAGTGAGTTAAACCTGGATTCAATCTATAGTTTAGAGGATAACACCGGTTAGGTCAGGGTTAGGCCTGGTATTTGCCATCATCTGGCTCATGCTTTCGCATTTTTCGCATACTTGTTGGCCAGAACCTGGGCGTTCTCTGGCTTGGATCACGTAGTAATGTGGTAACCCACTGAAACAGTGAGTTAAACCTGGATTCAATCTATATTTTAGAGGATAACACCGGTTAGGCTTGGGTTAGGTCTGGAATTTGCCATCATCTGGCTCATACGTTCGCATTTTTCGCATACTTGTTGGCCAGATCCAGGGCGTTTTCTGGTTTGGATCACGTAGTAATGTAGCACCACTCAGAAACAGTGAGTTAAACCTGGATTCAATCTATAGTTTAGAGGATAACACCGGTTAGGTCAGGGTTAGGCCTGGTATTTGCCATCATCTGGCTCATGCTTTCGCATTTTTCGCATACTTGTTGGCCAGAACCTGGGCGTTCTCTGGCTTGGATCACGTAGTGATGTGGTTCCACACTGCAACAGTGAGTTAAACCTGGATTCAATCTATATTTTAGAGGATAACACCGATTAGGATTGGGTTAGGTCTGGTATTTGCCATCAACTGGCTCATACTTTCGTATCTTTCGCATACTTGTTGGCCAGATCCTGGGCGTTTTCTGGTTTGGATCACGTAGCAATGTAGCACCACTCAGAAACAGTGAGTTAAACCTGGATTCAATCTATAGTTTAGAGGATAACACCGGTTAGGTCAGGGTTAGGCCTGGTATTTGCCATCATCTGGCTCATGCTTTCGCATTTTTCGCATACTTGTTGGCCAGAACCTGGGCGTTCTCTGGTTTGGCTTACGTAGTGATGTGGTACCATACTGCAACAGTGAGTTAAACCTGAATTCAATCTATATTTTAGAGGATAACACCGGTTAGGTCAGGGTTAGGTCTGGTATTTGCCATCATCTGGCCCATACTTTCGCATTTTTCGCATACTTGTTGGCCAGATCCTGGGCGTTTTCTGGGTTCGATCACATAGTAATGTGGTGCCACACTGCAACAGTGAGCTAAAGCTGGATTCTATCTATATTTTACAGGATAACACCGGTTAGGTCAGGGTTAGGCCTGGTGTTTGCCATCATCTGGCTCATGCTTTCGCATTTTTTGCATACTTGTTGGCCAGATCCTGGGCGTTTTCTGGTTTGGATCACGTTGTAATGTGGTACCACACTGAAACAGTGAGTTAATCTTGGTTTCGATCTATATATTAGAGGCTAACACCGGCTAGGATTGGGTTAGGTCTGGTATTTGCCATCAACTGGCTCATACTTTTGCATTTTTCACCTACTTTTTGGCCAGATCCTGGGCGTTTTCTGGGTTGGATCACGTAGTAATTTGGTACCACACTGAAACAGTGAGTTTATCTTGGATACAATCTATATTTTAGAGGATATCACCGGTTAGGTCAGGGTTAGGTCTGGTATTTGCCATCATCTGGCTCATACTGTCGCATTTTTCGCATACTTTTTGGCCAGATCCTGGGCGTTTTCTGGTTTGGATCACGTAGTAATTTGGTACCACACTGAAACAGTGAGTTTATCTTGGATACAATCTACATTTTAGAGGATATCACCGGTTAGGTCAGGGTTGGGTCTGGTATTTGCCATCATCTGGCTCAAACATTCGCATTTTTCGCATACTTGTTGGACAGATTCTGGGCGTTTTCTGGGTTGGATCAGGTAGTACTGTGGTACCACACTGAAACAGTGAGTTAAACCTGGATTCAATCTATATTTTAGAGGATAACACCGGTTAGGTCAGGGTTAGGCCTGGTATTTGCCATCATCTGGCTCATACTTTCGCATTTTTCGCATACTTGTTGGCCAGATCCAGGGCGTTTTCTGGTTTGGATCACGTAGTAATGTAGCACCACTCTGAAACAGTGAGTTAAACCTGGATTCAATCTATATTTTAGAGGATAACACCGGTTAGGTGAGGGTTAGGTCTGATATTTGCCATCATCTGGCTCAAACATTCGCATTTTTCACCTACTTGTTGGCCAGATCCTGGGCGTTTTCTGGTTTGGGTCACGTAGTAATGTGGTGCCACACTGCAACAGTGAGTTAAAGCTGCATTCTATCTATATTTTACAGGATAACACCGGTTAGGTCAGGGTTAGGTCTGGTATTTGCCATCATCTGGCTCATACTTTCGCATTTTTCGCATACTTGTTGGCCAGCTCCTGGGCGCTTTCTGGTTTGGATCACGTAGTAATGTAGCACCACTCAGAAACAGTGAGTTAAACCTGGATTCAATCTATATTTTAGAGGATAACACCGGCTAGGATTGGGTTAGGTCTGGTATTTGCCATCAACTGGCTCATACTTTTGCATTTTTCACCTACTTGTTGGCCAGATCGTGGGCGTTTTCTGGGTTGGATCACGTAGTAATTTGGTACCACACTGAAGCAGTGAGTTTATCTTGGATACAATCTATATTTTAGAGGATATCACCGGTTAGGTCAGGGTTAGGTCTGGTATTTGCCATCATCTGGCTCATACTGTCGCATTTTTCGCATACTTTTTGGCCAGATCCTGGGCGTTTTCTGGTTTGGATCACGTAGTAATTTGGTACCACACTGAAACAGTGAGTTTATCTTGGATACAATCTATATTTTAGAGGATATCACCGGTTTGGTCAGGGTTGGGTCTGGTATTTGCCATCATCTGGCTCATACTGTCGCATTTTTCGCATACTTGTTGGCCAGATCCTGGGCGTTTTCTGGTTTGGCTTACGTAGTGATGTGGTACCATACTGCAACAGTGAGTTAAACCTGAATTCAATCTATATTTTAGAGGATAACACCGGTTAGGTCAGGGTTAGGTCTGGTATTTGCCATCATCTGGCCCATACTTTCGCATTTTTCGCATACTTGTTGGCCAGATCCTGGGCGTTTTCTGGTTTGGATCACGTAGTAATGTAGCACCATTCTGAAACAGTGAGTTAAACCTGGATTCAATCTATATTTTAGAGGATAACACCGGTTAGGTTAGGGTTAGGTCTGGTATTTGCCACCATCTGGCTCAAACATTCGCATTTTTCGCATACTTGTTGGCCAGATTCTGGGCGTTTTCTGGGTTGGATCAGGTAGTAGTGTGGTACCACACTGAAACAGTGAGTTAAACCTGGATTCAATCTATATTTTAGAGGATAACACCGGTTAGGTCAGGGTTAGGCCTGGTATTTGCCATCATCTGGCTCATACTTTCGCATTTTTCGCATACTTGTTGGCCAGATCCAGGGCGTTTTCTGGTTTGGATCACGTAGTAATGTAGCACCACTCTGAAACAGTGAGTTAAACCTGGATTCAATCTATATTTTAGAGGATAACACCGGTTAGGTGAGGGTTAGGTCTGATATTTGCCATCATCTGGCTCAAACATTCGCATTTTTCACCTACCTGTTGGCCAGATCCTGGGCGTTTTCTGGTTTGGGTCACGTAGTAATGTGGTGCCACACTGCAACAGTGAGTTAAAGCTGCATTCTATCTATATTTTACAGGATAACACCGGTTAGGTCAGGGTTAGGTCTGGTATTTGCCATCATCTGGCTCATACTTTCGCATTTTTCGCATACTTGTTGGCCAGCTCCTGGGCGCTTTCTGGTTTGGACCACGTAGTAATGTAGCACCACTCAGAAGCAGTGAGTTAAACCTGGATTCAATCTATATTTTAGAGGATAACGCCGGTTAGGTCACGGTTAGGGCTGGTATTTGCCATCATCTGGCTCATGCTTTCGCATTTTTCGCATACTTGTTGGCCAGAACCTGGGCGTTCTCTGGCTTGGATCACGTAGTAATGTGGTACCACACTGAAACAGTGAGTTAAACCTGGATTCAATCTATATTTTAGAGTATAACACCGGTTAGGTTAGGGTTAGGTCTGGTGTTTGCCATCATCTGGCTCAAACATTCGCATTTTTCGCATACTTTTTGGCCAGATCCTGGGCGTTTTCTGGTTTGGATCACGTAGTAATGTAGCACCACTCAGAAACAGTGAGTTAAACCTGGATTCAATCTATAGTTTAGAGGATAACACCGGTTAGGTCAGGGTTAGGCCTGGTATTTGCCATCATCTGGCTCATGCTTTCGCATTTTTCGCATACTTGTTGGCCAGAACCTGGGCGTTCTCTGGCTTGGATCACGTAGTGATGTGGTTCCACACTGCAACAGTGAGTTAAACCTGGATTCAATCTATATTTTAGAGGATAACACCGATTAGGATTGGGTTAGGTCTGGTATTTGCCATCGACTGGCTCATACTTTCGTATCTTTCGCATACTTGTTGGCCAGATCCTGGGCGTTTTCTGGTTTGGATCACGTAGTAATGTGGTACCACACTCAAACAGTGAGTTAAACCTGGATCCAATCTATATTTTAGAAGAATAATAACAGTTAGGTCAGCGTTAGGTCTGGTATTTGCCATCAACTGGCTCATACTTTCGCATTTTTCACCTACTTGTTGGCCAGATCCTGGGCGTTTTCTGGGTTCGATCACATAGTAATGTGGTGCCACACTGCAACAGTGAGCTAAAGCTGGATTCTATCTATATTTTACAGGATAACACCGGTTAGGTCAGGGTTGGGTCTAGTATTTGCCATCATCTGGCTCATACTGTCGCATTTTTCGCATACTTTTTGGCCAGATCCTGGGCGTTTTCTGGTTTGGATCACGTAGTAATTTGGTACCACACTGAAACAGTGAGTTTATCTTGGATACAATCTATATTTTAGAGGATATCACCGGTTAGGTCAGGGTTGGGTCTGGTATTTGCCATCATCTGGCTCATACTGTCGCATTTTTCGCATACTTGTTGGCCAGATCCTGGGCGTTTTCTGGTTTGGCTTACGTAGTGATGTGGTACCATACTGCAACAGTGAGTTAAACCTGAATTCAATCTATATTTTAGAGGATAACACCGGTTAGGTCAGGGTTAGGTCTGGTATTTGCCATCATCTGGCCCATACTTTCGCATTTTTCGCATACTTGTTGGCCAGATCCTGGGCGTTTTCTGGTTTGGATCACGTAGTAACGTAGCACCATTCTGAAACAGTGAGTTAAACCTGGATTCAATCTATATTTTAGAGGATAACACCGGTTAGGTTAGGGTTAGGTCTGGTATTTGCCATCATCTGGCTCAAACATTCGCATTTTTCGCATACTTGTTGGCCAGATTCTGGGCGTTTTCTGGGTTGGATCAGGTAGTAGTGTGGTACCACACTGAAACAGTGAGTTAAACCTGGATTCAATCTATATTTTAGAGGATAACACCGGTTAGGTCAGGGTTAGGCCTGGTATTTGCCATCATCTGGCTCATACTTTCGCATTTTTCGCATACTTGTTGGCCAGATCCAGGGCGTTTTCTGGTTTGGATCACGTAGTAATGTAGCACCACTCTGAAACAGTGAGTTAAACCTGGATTCAATCTATATTTTAGATGATAACACCGGTTAGGTGAGGGTTAGGTCTGATATTTGCCATCATCTGGCTCAAACATTCGCATTTTTCACCTACCTGTTGGCCAGATCCTGGGCGTTTTCTGGTTTGGGTCACGTAGTAATGTGGTGCCACACTGCAACAGTGAGATAAAGCTGCATTCTATCTATATTTTACAGGATAACACCGGTTAGGTCAGGGTTAGGTCTGGTATTTGCCATCATCTGGCTCATACTTTCGCATTTTTCGCATACTTGTTGGCCAGCTCCTGGGCGCTTTCTGGTTTGGATCACGTAGTAATGTAGCACCACTCAGAAACAGTGAGTTAAACCTGGATTCAATCTATATTTTAGAGGATAACGCCGGTTAGGTCACGGTTAGGGCTGGTATTTGCCATCATCTGGCTCATGCTTTCGCATTTTTCGCATACTTGTTGGCCAGAACCTGGGCGTTCTCTGGCTTGGATCACGTAGTAATGTGGTACCACACTCAAACAGTGAGTTTAACCTGGATCCAATCTATATTTTAGAAGAATAATAACAGTTAGGTCAGCGTTAGGTCTGGTATTTGCCATCAACTGGCTCATACATTCGCATTTTTCACCTACTTGTTGGCCAGATCCTGGGCGTTTTCTGGGTTCGATCACATAGTAATGTGGTGCCACACTGCAACAGTGAGCTAAAGCTGGATTCTATCTATATTTTACAGGATAACACCGGTTAGGTCAGGGTTGGGTCTAGTATTTGCCATCATCTGGCTCATACTTTCGCATTTTTCGCATACTTTTTGCCCAGATCCTGGGCGTTTTCTGGTTTGGATCACGTTGTAATGTGGTACCACACTGAAACAGTGAGTTAATCTTGGTTTCGATCTATATATTAGAGGCTAACACCGGCTAGGATTGGGTTAGGTCTGGTATTTGCCATCATCTGGCTCATGCTTTCGCATTTTTCGCATACTTGTTGGCCAGATCCTGGGCGTTTTCTGGTTTGGATCACATAGTAATGTGGTACCACACTGAAACAGTGAGTTAATCTTGGTTTCGATCTATATATTAGAGGTTAACACCGGCTAGGATTGGGTTAGGTCTGGTATTTGCCATCAACTGGCTCATACTTTTGCATTTTTCACCTACTTATTGGCCAGATCCTGGGCGTTTTCTGGGTTGGATCACGTAGTAATTTGGTACCACACTGAAACAGTGAGTTTATCTTGGATACAATCTATATTTTAGAGGATATCACCGGTTAGGTCAGGGTTAGGTCTGGTATTTGCCATCATCTGGCTCATACTGTTGCATTTTTCGCATACTTTTTGGCCAGATCCTGGGCGTTTACTGGTTTGGATCACGTAGTAATTTGGTACCACACTGAAACAGTGAGTTTATCTTGGATACAATCTATATTTTAGAGGATATCACCGGTTAGGTCAGGGTTGGGTCTGGTATTTGCCATCATCTGGCTCATACTGTCGCATTTTTCGCATACTTGTTGGCCAGATCCTGGGCGTTTTCTGGTTTGGCTTACATAGTGATGTGGTACCATACTGCAACAGTGAGTTAAACCTGAATTCAATCTATATTTTAGAGGATAACCCCGGTTAGGTCAGGGTTAGGTCTGGTATTTGCCATCATCTGGCCCATACTTTCGCATTTTTCGCATACTTGTTGGACAGATTCTGGGCGTTTTCTGGGTTGGATCAGGTAGTAGTGTGGTACCACACTGAAACAGTGAGTTAAACCTGGATTCAATCTATATTTTAGAGGATAACACCGGTTAGGTCAGGGTTAGGCCTGGTATTTGCCATCATCTGGCTCATACTTTCGCATTTTTCGCATACTTGTTGGCCAGATCCAGGGCGTTTTCTGGTTTGGATCACGTAGTAATGTAGCACCACTCTGAAACAGTGAGTTAAGCCTGGATTCAATCTATATTTTAGAGGATAACACCGGTTAGGTGAGGGTTAGGTCTGATATTTGCCATCATCTGGCTCAAACATTCGCATTTTTCACCTACTTGTTGGCCAGATCCTGGGCGTTTTCTGGTTTGGGTCACGTAGTAATGTGGTGCCACACTGCAACAGTGAGTTAAAGCTGCATTCTATCTATATTTTACTGGATAACACCGGTTAGGTCAGGGTTAGGTCTGGTATTTGCCATCATCTGGCTCATACTTTCGCATTTTTCGCATACTTGTTGGCCAGATCCAGGGCGTTTTCTGGTTTGGATCAGGTAGTAATGTAGCACCACTCGGAAACAGTGAGTTAATCCTGGATTCAATCTATCTTTTAGAGGATAACACCGATTAGGATTGGGTTAGGTCTGGTATTTGCCATCAACTGGCTCATACTTTTGCACTTTTCACCTACTTGTTGGCCAGATCCTGGGCGTTTTCTGGGTTGGATCACGTAGTAATTTGGTACAACACTGAAACAGTGAGTTTATCTTGGATACAATCTATATTTTAGAGGATGTCACCGGTTAGGTCAGGGTTGGGTCTGGTATTTGCCATCATCGGGCTCATGCTTTCGCATTTTTCGCATACTTGTTGGCCAGAACCTGGGCGTTCTCTGGCTTGGATCACGTAGTGATGTGGTACCACACTGCAACAGTGAGTTAAACCTGAATTCAATCTATATTTTAGAGGATAACACCGGTTAGGTCAGGGTTAGGTCTGGTATTTGCCATCATCTGGCTCATGCTTTCGCATTTTTCGCATACTTGTTGGCCAGAACCTGGGCGTTCTCTGGCTTGGATCACGTAGTGATGTGGTTCCACACTGCAACAGTGAGTTAAACCTGGATTCAATCTATATTTTAGAGGATAACACCGATTAGGATTGGGTTAGGTCTGGTATTTTCCATCATCTGGCTCATACTTTCGTATCTTTCGCATACTTGTTGGCCAGATCCTGGGCGTTTTCTGGTTTGGATCACGTAGTAATGTGGTACCACACTCAAACAGTGAGTTAAACCTGGATCCAATCTATATTTTAGAAGAATCATAACAGTTAGGTCAGCGTTAGGTCTGGTATTTGCCATCAACTGGCTCATACTTTCGCATTTTTCACCTACTTGTTGGCCAGATCCTGGGCGTTTTCTGGGTTCGATCACATAGTAATGTGGTGCCACACTGCAACAGTGAGCTAAAGCTGGATTCTATCTATATTTTACAGGATAACACCGGTTAGGTCAGGGTTAGGTCTAGTATTTGCCATCATCTGGCTCATACTTTCGCATTTTTCGCATACTTTTTGGCCAGATCCTGGGCGTTTTCTGGTTTGGATCACGTTGTAATGTGGTACCACACTGAAACAGTGAGTTAAACCTGGATTCAATCTATATTTTAGAGGATAACACCGATTAGGTCAGGGTTGGGTCTGGTATTTGCCATCATCTGGCTCATACTGTCGCATTTTTCGCATACTTGTTGGCCAGATCCTGGGCGTTTTCTGGTTTGGCTTACGTAGTGATGTGGTACCATACTGCAACAGTGAGTTAAACCTGGATTCAATCTATATTTCAGAGGATAACACCGGTTAGGTTAGGGTTAGGTCTGGTATTTGCCATCATCTGGCTCAAACATTCGCATTTTTCGCATACTTGTTGGCCAGATCCAGGGCGTTCTCTGGCTTGGATCACGTAGTAATGTGGTACCACACTGAAACAGTGAGTTAAACCTGGATTCAATCTATATTTTAGAGGATAACACCGGTTAGGTTTGGGTTAGGTCTGGTATTTGCCATCATCTGGCTCATACTTTCGCATTTTTCGCATACTTGTTGGACAGATCCTGGGCGCTTTCTGGTTTGGATCACGTAGTAATGTAGCACCACTCTGAAACAGTGAGTTAAACCTGGACTCAATCTATATTTTAGAGGACAACACCGGTTAGGTTATGGTTAGGTCTGGTATTTGCCATCATCTGGCTCAAACATTCGCATTTTTCGCATACTTGTTGGCCAGATCCAGGGCGTTTTGTGGGTTGGATCAGGTAGTAGTGTGGTACCACACTGAAACAGTGAGTTAAACCTGGATTCAATCTATATTTTAGAGGATAACACCGGTTAGGTCAGGGTTAGGCCTGGTATTTGCCATAATCCGGCTCATACTTTCGCATTTTTCGCATACTTGTTAGCCAGATCCAGGGCGTTTTCTGGTTTGGATCACGTAGTAATGTAGCACCACTCTGAAACAGTGAGTTAAACCTGGATTCAATCTATATTTTAGAGGATAACACCGGTTAGGTGAGGGTTAGGTCTGATATTTGCCATCATCTGGCTCAAACATTCGCATTTTTCGCATACTTGTTGGCCAGATCCTGGGCGTTTTCTGGTTTGGATCATGTAGTAATCTGGTACCACACTCAAACAGTGAGTTAAACCTGGATCCAATCTATATTTTAGAAGAATAATAACAGTTAGGTCAGCGTTAGGTCTGGTATTTGCCATCAACTGGCTCATACTTTCGCATTTTTCACCTACTTGTTGGCCAGATCCTGGGCGTTTTCTGGTTTGGGTCGCGTAGTAATGTGGTGCCACACTGCAACAGTGAGATAAAGCTGCATTCTATCTAGATTTTACAGGATAACACCGGTTAGGTCAGGGTTAGGTCTGGTATTTGCCATCATCTGGCTCATACTTTCGCATTTTTCGCATACTTGTTGGCCAGATCCTGGGCGCTTTCTGGTTTGGATCACGTAGTAATGTAGCACCACTCAGAAACAGTGAGTTAAACCTGGATTCAATCTATATTTTAGAGGATAACACCGGTTAGGTTAGGGTTAGGTCTGGTATTTGCCATCATCTGGCTCATACTTTCGCATTTTTCGCATACTTGTTGGCCAGATCCTGGGCGTTTTCTGGTTTGGGTCACGTAGTAATGTGGTGCCACACTGCAACAGTGAGTTAAAGCTGCATTCTATCTAGATTTTACAGGATAACACCGGTTAGGTCAGGGTTAGGTCTGGTATTTGCCATCATCTGACTCATACTTTCGCATTTTTCGCATACTTGTTGGCCAGATCCTGGGCGCTTTCTGGTTTGGATCACGTAGTAATGTAGCACCACTCAGAAACAGTGAGTTAAACCTGGATTCAATCTATATTTTAGAGGATAACACCGGTTAGGTTTGGGTTAGGTCTGGTATTTGCCATCATCTGGCTCATACTTTCGCATTTTTCGCATACTTGTTGGCCAGATCCTGGGCGCTTTCTGGTTTGGATCACGTAGTAATGTAGCACCACTCAGAAACAGTGAGTTAAACCTGGATTCAATCTATATTTTAGAGGATAACACCGGTTAGGTTTGGGTTAGGTCTGGTATTTGCCATCACCTGGCTCATACGTTCACATTTTTCGCATACTTGTTGGCCAGATCCAGGGCGTTTTCTGGTTTGGATCACGTAGTAATGTAGCACCACTCTGAAACAGTGAGTTAAACCTGGATTCAATCTATATTTTAGAGGATAACACCGGTTAGGTTAGGGTTAGGTCTGGTATTTGCCATCATCTGGCTCATACTTTCGCATTTTTCGCATACTTGTTGGCCAGATCCTGGGCGTTTTCTGGTTTGGGTCACGTAGTAATGTGGTGCCACACTGCAACAGTGAGTTAAAGCTGCATTCTATCTAGATTTTAGAGGATAACGCCGGTTATGTCAGGGTTAGGCCTGGTATTTGCCATCATCTGGCTCATGCTTTCGCATTTTTCGCATACTTGTTGGCCAGAACCTGGGCGTTCTCTGGCTTGGATCACGTAGTAATGTGGTACCACACTGAAACAGTGAGTTAAACCTGGATTCAATCTATATTTTAGAGGATAACACCGGTTAGGTTTGGGTTAGGTCTGGTATTTGCCATCATCTCGCTCATACGTTCGCATTTTTCGCATACTTGTTGGCCAAATCCAGGGCGTTCTCTGGCTTGGATCACGTAGTAATGGGGTACCACACTGAAACAGTGAGTTAAACCTGGATTCAATCTATATTTTAGAGGATAACACCGGTTAGGTTTGGGTTAGGTCTGGTATTTGCCATCATCTGGCTCATACTTTCGCATTTTTCGCATACTTGTTGGCCAGATCCTGGGCGCTTTCTGGTTTGGATCACGTAGTAATGTAGCACCACTCAGAAACAGTGAGTTAAACCTGGATTCAATCTATATTTTAGAGGATAACACCGGTTAGGTTTGGGTTAGGTCTGGTATTTGCCATCATCTGGCTCATACGTTCACATTTTTCGCATACTTGTTGGCCAGATCCAGGGCGTTTTCTGGTTTGGATCACGTAGTAATGTAGCACCACTCTGAAACAGTGAGTTAAACCTGGATTCAATCTATATTTTAGAGGATAACACCGGTTAGGTTAGGGTTAGGTCTGGTATTTGCCATCATCTGGCTCAAACATTCGCATTTTTAGCATACTTTTTGGCCAGATCCTGGGCGTTTTCTGGTAAGGATCACGTAGTAATGTAGCACCACTCAGAAACAGTGAGTTAAACCTGGATTCAATCTATATTTTAGAGGATAACACCGATTAGGATTGGGTTAGGTCTGGTATTTGCCATCATCTGGCTGATACTTTCGTATCTTTCGCAGACTTGTTGGCCAGATCCTGGGCGTTTTCTGGTTTGGATCACGTAGTAATGTGGTACCACACTCAAACAGTGAGTTAAACCTGGATCCGATCTATATTTTAGAAGAATAATAACAGTTAGGTCAGCGTTAGGTCTGGTATTTGCCATCAACTGGCTCGTACTTTCGCATTTTTCACCTACTTGTTGGCCAGATCCTGGGCGTTTTCTGGTTTGGATCACGTAGTAATGTGGTACCACACTGAAACAGTGAGTTAATCCTGGATTCTATCTATATTTTACAGGATAACACCGGTTAGGTCAGGGTTAGGTCTGGTATTTGCCATCATCTGGCTCATACTTTCGCATTTTTCGCATACTTGTTGGCCAGATCCTGGGCGTTTTCTGGTTTGGATCACGTAGTAATGTAGCACCACTCAGAAACAGTGAGTTAAACCTGGATTCAATCTATAGTTTAGAGGATAACACCGGTTAGGTCAGGGTTAGGCCTGGTATTTGCCATCATCTGGCTCATGCTTTCGCATTTTTCGCATACTTGTTGGCCAGGACCTGGGCGTTCTCTGGCTTGGATCACGTAGTGATGTGGTTCCACACTGCAACAGTGAGTTAAACCTGGATTCAATCTATATTTTAGAGGATAACACCGATTAGGATTGGGTTAGGTCTGGTATTTGCCATCATCTGGCTCATACTTTCGTATCTTTCGCAGACTTGTTGGCCAGATCCTGGGCGTTTTCTGGTTTGGATCACGTAGTAATGTGGTACCACACTCAAACAGTGAGTTAAACCTGGATCCGATCTATATTTTAGAAGAATAATAACAGTTAGGTCAGCGTTAGGTCTGGTATTTGCCATCAACTGGCTCGTACTTTCGCATTTTTCACCTACTTGTTGGCCAGATCCTGGGCGTTTTCTGGTTTGGATCACGTAGTAATGTGGTACCACACTGAAACAGTGAGTTAATCCTGGATTCTATCTATATTTTACAGGATAACACCGGTTAGGTCAGGGTTAGGCCTGGTATTTGCCATCATCTGGCTCATACTTTCGCATTTTTCGCATACTTGTTGGCCAGATCCTGGGCGTTTTCTGGTTTGGATCACGTTGTAATGTGGAACCACACTGAAACAGTGAGTTAATCTTGGTTTCGATCTATATATTAGAGGCTAACACCGGCTAGGATTGGGTTAGGTCTGGTATTTGCCATCAACTGGCTCATACTTTTGCATTTTTCACCTACTTGTTGGCCAGATCCTGGGCGTTTTCTGGGTTGGATCACGTAGTAATTTGGTACCACACTGAAACAGTGAGTTTATCTTGGATACAATCTATATTTTAGAGGATATCACCGGTTAGGTCAGGGTTGGGTCTGGTATTTGCCATCATCTGGCTCATACTGTCGCATTTTTCGCATACTTGTTGGCCAGATCCTGGCCGTTTTCTGGTTTGGCTTACGTAGTGATGTGGTACCATACTGCAACAGTGAGTTAAAACTGAATTCAATCTATATTTTAGAGGATAACACCGGTTAGGTCAGGGTTAGGTCTGGTATTTGCCATCATCTGGCTCATACTTTCGCATTTTTCGCATACTTGTTGGCCAGATCCTGGGCGCTTTCTGGTTTGGATCACGTAGTAATGTAGCACCACTCAGAAACAGTGAGTTAAACCTGGATTCAATCTATATTTTAGAGGATAACACCGGTTAGGTTAGGGTTAGGTCTGGTATTTGCCATCATCTGGCTCATACTTTCGCATTTTTCGCATACTTGTTGGCCAGATCCTGGGCGTTTTCTGGTTTGGGTCACGTAGTAATGTGGTGCCACACTGCAACAGTGAGTTAAAGCTGCATTCTATCTAGATTTTACAGGATAACACCGGTTAGGTCAGGGTTAGGTCTGGTATTTGCCATCATCTGACTCATACTTTCGCATTTTTCGCATACTTGTTGGCCAGATCCTGGGCGCTTTCTGGTTTGGATCACGTAGTAATGTAGCACCACTCAGAAACAGTGAGTTAAACCTGGATTCAATCTATATTTTAGAGGATAACACCGGTTAGGTTTGGGTTAGGTCTGGTATTTGCCATCATCTGGCTCATACTTTCGCATTTTTCGCATACTTGTTGGCCAGATCCTGGGCGCTTTCTGGTTTGGATCACGTAGTAATGTAGCACCACTCAGAAACAGTGAGTTAAACCTGGATTCAATCTATATTTTAGAGGATAACACCGGTTAGGTTTGGGTTAGGTCTGGTATTTGCCATCACCTGGCTCATACGTTCACATTTTTCGCATACTTGTTGGCCAGATCCAGGGCGTTTTCTGGTTTGGATCACGTAGTAATGTAGCACCACTCTGAAACAGTGAGTTAAACCTGGATTCAATCTATATTTTAGAGGATAACACCGGTTAGGTTAGGGTTAGGTCTGGTATTTGCCATCATCTGGCTCATACTTTCGCATTTTTCGCATACTTGTTGGCCAGATCCTGGGCGTTTTCTGGTTTGGGTCACGTAGTAATGTGGTGCCACACTGCAACAGTGAGTTAAAGCTGCATTCTATCTAGATTTTAGAGGATAACGCCGGTTATGTCAGGGTTAGGCCTGGTATTTGCCATCATCTGGCTCATGCTTTCGCATTTTTCGCATACTTGTTGGCCAGAACCTGGGCGTTCTCTGGCTTGGATCACGTAGTAATGTGGTACCACACTGAAACAGTGAGTTAAACCTGGATTCAATCTATATTTTAGAGGATAACACCGGTTAGGTTTGGGTTAGGTCTGGTATTTGCCATCATCTCGCTCATACGTTCGCATTTTTCGCATACTTGTTGGCCAAATCCAGGGCGTTCTCTGGCTTGGATCACGTAGTAATGGGGTACCACACTGAAACAGTGAGTTAAACCTGGATTCAATCTATATTTTAGAGGATAACACCGGTTAGGTTTGGGTTAGGTCTGGTATTTGCCATCATCTGGCTCATACTTTCGCATTTTTCGCATACTTGTTGGCCAGATCCTGGGCGCTTTCTGGTTTGGATCACGTAGTAATGTAGCACCACTCAGAAACAGTGAGTTAAACCTGGATTCAATCTATATTTTAGAGGATAACACCGGTTAGGTTTGGGTTAGGTCTGGTATTTGCCATCATCTGGCTCATACGTTCACATTTTTCGCATACTTGTTGGCCAGATCCAGGGCGTTTTCTGGTTTGGATCACGTAGTAATGTAGCACCACTCTGAAACAGTGAGTTAAACCTGGATTCAATCTATATTTTAGAGGATAACACCGGTTAGGTTAGGGTTAGGTCTGGTATTTGCCATCATCTGGCTCAAACATTCGCATTTTTAGCATACTTTTTGGCCAGATCCTGGGCGTTTTCTGGTAAGGATCACGTAGTAATGTAGCACCACTCAGAAACAGTGAGTTAAACCTGGATTCAATCTATATTTTAGAGGATAACACCGATTAGGATTGGGTTAGGTCTGGTATTTGCCATCATCTGGCTGATACTTTCGTATCTTTCGCAGACTTGTTGGCCAGATCCTGGGCGTTTTCTGGTTTGGATCACGTAGTAATGTGGTACCACACTCAAACAGTGAGTTAAACCTGGATCCGATCTATATTTTAGAAGAATAATAACAGTTAGGTCAGCGTTAGGTCTGGTATTTGCCATCAACTGGCTCGTACTTTCGCATTTTTCACCTACTTGTTGGCCAGATCCTGGGCGTTTTCTGGTTTGGATCACGTAGTAATGTGGTACCACACTGAAACAGTGAGTTAATCCTGGATTCTATCTATATTTTACAGGATAACACCGGTTAGGTCAGGGTTAGGTCTGGTATTTGCCATCATCTGGCTCATACTTTCGCATTTTTCGCATACTTGTTGGCCAGATCCTGGGCGTTTTCTGGTTTGGATCACGTAGTAATGTAGCACCACTCAGAAACAGTGAGTTAAACCTGGATTCAATCTATAGTTTAGAGGATAACACCGGTTAGGTCAGGGTTAGGCCTGGTATTTGCCATCATCTGGCTCATGCTTTCGCATTTTTCGCATACTTGTTGGCCAGGACCTGGGCGTTCTCTGGCTTGGATCACGTAGTGATGTGGTTCCACACTGCAACAGTGAGTTAAACCTGGATTCAATCTATATTTTAGAGGATAACACCGATTAGGATTGGGTTAGGTCTGGTATTTGCCATCATCTGGCTCATACTTTCGTATCTTTCGCAGACTTGTTGGCCAGATCCTGGGCGTTTTCTGGTTTGGATCACGTAGTAATGTGGTACCACACTCAAACAGTGAGTTAAACCTGGATCCGATCTATATTTTAGAAGAATAATAACAGTTAGGTCAGCGTTAGGTCTGGTATTTGCCATCAACTGGCTCGTACTTTCGCATTTTTCACCTACTTGTTGGCCAGATCCTGGGCGTTTTCTGGTTTGGATCACGTAGTAATGTGGTACCACACTGAAACAGTGAGTTAATCCTGGATTCTATCTATATTTTACAGGATAACACCGGTTAGGTCAGGGTTAGGCCTGGTATTTGCCATCATCTGGCTCATACTTTCGCATTTTTCGCATACTTGTTGGCCAGATCCTGGGCGTTTTCTGGTTTGGATCACGTTGTAATGTGGAACCACACTGAAACAGTGAGTTAATCTTGGTTTCGATCTATATATTAGAGGCTAACACCGGCTAGGATTGGGTTAGGTCTGGTATTTGCCATCAACTGGCTCATACTTTTGCATTTTTCACCTACTTGTTGGCCAGATCCTGGGCGTTTTCTGGGTTGGATCACGTAGTAATTTGGTACCACACTGAAACAGTGAGTTTATCTTGGATACAATCTATATTTTAGAGGATATCACCGGTTAGGTCAGGGTTGGGTCTGGTATTTGCCATCATCTGGCTCATACTGTCGCATTTTTCGCATACTTGTTGGCCAGATCCTGGCCGTTTTCTGGTTTGGCTTACGTAGTGATGTGGTACCATACTGCAACAGTGAGTTAAAACTGAATTCAATCTATATTTTAGAGGATAACACCGGTTAGGTCAGGGTTAGGTCTGGTATTTGCCATCATCTGGCCCATACTTTCGCATTTTTCGCATACTTGTTGGCCAGATCCTGGGCGTTTTCTGGTTTGGATCACGTAGTAATGTAGCACCACTCAGAAACAGTGAGTTAAACCTGGATTCAATCTATATTTTAGAGGCTAACACCGGCTAGGATTGGGTTAGGTCTGGTATTTGCCATCAACTGGCTCATACTTTTGCATTTTTCACCTACTTGTTGCCCAGATTCTGGGCGTTTTCTGTGTTGGATCAGGTAGTAGTGTGGTACCACACTGAAACAGTGAGTTAAAGCTGCATTCTACCTATATTTTACAGGATAACACCGGTTAGGTCAGGGTTAGGTCTGGTATTTGCCATCATCTGGCTCATACTTTCGCATTTTTCGCATACTTGTTGGCCAGCTCCTGGGCGCTGTCTGGTTTGGATCACGTAGTAATGTAGCACCACTCAGAAACAGTGAGTTAAACCTGGATTCAATCTATATTTTAGAGGATAACACAGGTTAGGTCAGGGTTAGGTCTGGAATTTGCCATCATCTGGCTCATACTTTCGCATTTTTCGCATAATTGTTGGCCTGATCCTGGGCGTTTTCTCGTTTGGATCACGTAGTAATGTGGTACCACACTGAAACAGTGCGTAAATCATGGATTCAATCTATATTTTACAGGATAACACCGGTTAGGTCAGGGTTAGGTCTGGTATTTGCCATCATCTGGCTCATACTTTCGCATTTTTCGCATACTTGTTGGCCAGCTCCTGGGCGCTGTCTGGTTTGGATCACGTAGTAATGTAGCACCACTCAGAAACAGTGAGTTAAACCTGGATTCAATCTATATTTTAGAGGATAACACAGGTTAGGTCAGGGTTAGGTCTGGAATTTGCCATCATCTGGCTCATACTTTCGCATTTTTCGCATAATTGTTGGCCTGATCCTGGGCGTTTTCTCGTTTGGATCACGTAGTAATGTGGTACCACACTGAAACAGTGCGTGAATGATGGATTCAATCTATATTTTACAGGATAACACCGGTTAGGTCAGGGTTAGGTCTGGTATTTGCCATCATCTGGCTCATACTTTCGCATTTTTCACCTACTTGTTGGCCAGATCCAGGGCGTTTTCTGGGATGGATCACGTAGTAATGTGGTACCACACTGAAACAGTGAAGTAATCCTGGATTCGATCTATATATTAGAAGGGTAACACCGGTTATGTTTGGGTTAGGTCTGGAATTTGCCATCATCTGGCTCATGCTTTGGCACTTTTCGCATACTTGTTGGCCACATCCTGTGCGTTTTCTGGTTTGGAACACCTAGTAATGTGATACAAGACTGAAACAGTGAGTTAATCCTGGATCCAATCTACATTTTAGAGGGTAACACCGGTTATGTTTGGGTTAGGTCTGGTATTTGCCATCATCTGGCTCATTCATTCGCCTTTTTCACCTTCTTGTAGGCCTGATCCTGGGCGTTTTCTGGTTTGGGTTACGTAGTAATGTGGTACCACACTGCAACAGTGGGTTAACCCTGAATTCAATCTATATTTTAGAGGGTAACACCGGTTAGGTTTGGGTTAGGCCTGGTATTTGCCATCATCTGGCTCATACTTTCGCATTTTTCGCATACTTGTTGGCCAGATCCTGCTCGTTTTCTGGGTTGGATAAGGTAGTAGTGTGGTACCGCACTGAAGCAGTGAAGTTATCCTTGATTCGATCTATATGTTAGAAGGGTAACACCGGTTATGTTTGGGTTAGGTCTGGAGTTTTCCATCATCTGGCTCATGCTTTGGCATTTTTCGCATACTTGTTGGCCAGATCCTGGGCGTTTTCTGGGTTGGAACAGGTAGTAATTTGGTACCGCACTGAAACAGTGAAGTAATCCTGGATTCGATCTATATATTAGAGGGTAACACCGGTTAGGTTTGGGTTAGGTCTGGTATTTGCCATCATCTGGCTCATGCTTTCGCATTTTTCGCATACTTGTTGGCCAGATCCTGGTCGTTTTCTGGGTTGGATAAGGTAGTAGTGTGGTACCGCACTGAAGCAGTGAAGTAATCCTTGATTCGATCTATATGTTGGAAGGGTAACACCGGTTAGGTTTGGTTAGGTCTGGTATTTGCCATCATCTGGCTCATACTTTCGCATTTTTCACATACTTGTTGGCCAGATTCTGGACGTTTTCTGGGTTGGAACAGGTAGTAGTGTGGTACCGCACTGAAACAGTGAAGTAATCCTGGATTCGATCTATATATTAGAGGGTAACACCGGTTAGGTCAGGGTTAGGTCTGGTAGTTGCCATCATCTGGCTCATACTTTCGCATTTTTCACATACTTGTTGGCCAGATCCTGGGCGTTTTCTGGTTTGGGTCACGTAGTAATGTGGCACCACACTGCAACAGTGAGTTAAACCTGGATCCAATCTATATTTTAGAAGAATAACACCGGTTAGGTTTGGGTTAGGTCTGGTATTTGCCATCATCTGGCTCATGCTTTCGCATTTTTCGCATACTTGTTGGCCAGATCCTGGGCGTTTTCTGGTTGGGATGACGCAGTAATGTGGTACCACACTGAAACAGTGAGTTAATCCTGGATGCGATCTATATATTAGAGGGTAACACCGGCTAGGTTTGGGTTAGGTCTGGTATTTGCGATCATCTGGCTCATGCTTTCGCATTTTTCGCATACTTGTTGGCCAGATCCTGGGCGTTTTCTGGTTGGGATCACGCAGTAATGTGGTACCACACTGAAACAGTGAGTTAATCCTGGTTTCGATCTATATATTAGAGGGTAACACCGGTTAGGCTTGGGTTAGGTCTGGTATTTGCCATCATCTGGCTCATACTTTCGCATTTTTCGCATACTTTATGGCCAGATCCTGGGCGTTTTCTGGTTGGGATCACGCAGTAATGTGGTACCACACTGAAACAGTGAGTTAAACCTTCTTTCAATGTATATTTTGGAGGATAACACCGGTTAGGTTTGGGTTAGGTCTGGTATTTGCCATCATCTGGCTCATACTTTCGCATTTTTCGCATACTTGTTGGCCAGATCCTGGGCGTTTTCTGGGTTGGATCACGTAGTAATGTGGTACCACACTGATACAGTGAGTTAAACCTGCTTTCAATGTATATTTTGGAGGATACACCGGTTAGGTTTGGGTTAGGTCTGGTATTTGCCATCATCTGGCTCATACATTCGCATTTTTCGCATACTTGTTGGCCAGATCCTGGGCGTTTTCTGGTTTGGATCACGTAGTAATGTGTGACCACACTCAAACAGTGAGTTAAACCTGGATCCAATCCATATTTTAGAAGAATAACAACAGTTAGTTCAGTGTTAGGTCTGGTACTTGCCATCAACTGGCTCATACTTTCGCATCTTTCACCTACTTGTTGGCCAGATCCTGGGCGTTTTCTGGGTTGGATCACGTAGTAATGTGGTACCACACTCAAACAGTGAGCTAAACCTGGATCCAATCTATATTTTAGAAGAATAACAACAGTTAGGTCAGCGTTAGGTCTGGTATTTGCCATCAACTGGCTCATACTTTCGCATTTTTCGCATACGTGTTGGCCAGATCCTGGCCGTTTTCTGGGTTGGATCACGTAGTAACGTGGTACCACACTGAAACAGTGAGTTAAACCTGCTTTCAATGTATATTTTGGAGGATAACACCGGTTAGATTTGGGTTAGATCTGGTATTTGACATCATCTGGCTCATACTGTCGCATTTTTCGCATACTTGTTGGCCAGAACCTGGGCGTTTTCTGGTTTGGATCACGTAGTAATGTGGTACCACAATGAAACAGCGAGTTAAACCGGGGCCCGATCAATTCTTTAGAGGATAACATGGGTTAGGTCAGGGTTAGGTATGGTATTTGCCATAATCTGGCTCATACTTTCGCATTTTTCGCATACGTGTTGGCCAGATCCTGGCCGTTTTCTGGGTTGTAACAGGTAGTAATTTGGTACCGCACTGAAACAGTGAAGAAATCCTGGATTCGATCTATATTTTACAGGATAACACCGGTTAGGTCAGGGTTAGGTCTGGTATTTGCCATCATCTGGCTTATACTTTCGCATTTTACACCTACTTGGTGGCCAGTTCCTGGGCGTTTTCTGGGTTGGAACAGGTAGTAGTGAGGTACCGCACTGAAGCAGTGAAGTAATCCTGGGTTCGATCTATATATTAGAGGGTAACACCGGTTAGGTTTGGGATAGGTCTGGTATTTGCCATCATCTGGCTCATACTTTCGCATTTTTCGCATAATTGTTGGCCTGACCCTGGGCGTTTTCTCGTTTGGATCACGTAGTAATGTGGTACCACACTGAAACAGTGCGTAAATGATGGATTCAATCTATATTTTACAGGATAACACCGGTTAGGTCAGGGTTAGGTCTGGTATTTGCCATCATCTGGCTCATACTTTCGCATTTTTCACCTACTTGTTGGCCAGATCCAGGGCGATTTCTGGGATGGATCAGGTAGTAGTGTGGTACCGCACTGAAGCAGTGAAGTAATCCTGGGTTCGATCTATATATTGGAGGGTAACACCGGTTAGGTTTGGGTTAGGTCTGGTATTTGCCATCATCTGGCTCATGCTTTCGCATTTTTCGCATACTTGTTGGCCAGATCCTGGGCGTTTTCTGGTTGGGATGACGCAGTAATGTGGTACCACACTGAAACAGTGAGTTAATCCTGGATGCGATCTATATATTAGAGGGTAACACCGGCTAGGTTAGGGTTAGGTCTGGTATTTGCCATCATCTGGCTCATGCTTTCGCATTTTTCGCATACTTGTTGGCCAGATCCTGGGCGTTTTCTGGTTGGGATCACGCAGTAATGTGGTACCACACTGAAACAGTGAGTTAATCCTGGTTTCGATCTATATATTAGAGGGTAACACCGGTTAGGCTTGGGTTAGGTCTGGTATTTGCCATCATCTGGCTCATACTTTCGCATTTTTCGCATACTTTATGGCCAGATCCTGGGCGTTTTCTGGTTGGGATCATGCAGTAATGTGGTACCACACTGAAACAGTGAGTTAAACATGCTTTCAATGTATATTTTGGAGGATAACACCGGTTAGATTTGGGTTAGATCTGGTATTTGACATCATCTGGCTCATGCTTTCGCATTTTTCGCATACTTTATGGCCAGATCCTTGGCGCTTTCTGGTTTGCTTCACGTAGTACTCTAGCACCACTCTGAAACAGTGAGTTAAACATGGATTGAATCTATATTTTAGAGGATAACACCGGTTAGGTCAGGGTTAGGTCTGGTATTTGCCATCATCTGGCTCATACTGTCGCATTTTTCGCATACTTGTTGGCCAGAAACTGGGCGTTTTCTGGTTTGGATCACGTAGTAATGTGGTACCACAATGAAACAGCGAGTTAGACCGGGGCCCGATCAATTCTTTAGAGGATAACATGGGTTAGGTCAGGGTTAGGTATGGTATTTGCCATAATCTGGCTCATACTTTCGCATTTTTCGCATACGTGTTGGCCAGATCCTGGCCGTTTTCTGGGTTGTAACAGGTAGTAATTTGGTACCGCACTGAAACAGTGAAGTAATCCTGGATTCGATCTATATTTTACAGGATAACACCGGTTAGGTCAGGGTTAGGTCTGGTATTTGCCATCATCTGGCTCATACTTTCGCATTTTACACCTACTTGGTGGCCAGTTCCTGGGCGTTTTCTGGGTTGGAACAGGTAGTAGTGAGGTACCGCACTGAAGCAGTGAAGTAATCCTGGGTTCGATCTATATATTAGAGGGTAACACCGGTTCGGTTTGGGTTAGGTCTGGTATTTGCCATCATCTGGCTCATGCTTTCGCATTTTTCGCATACTTGTTGGCCAGATCCTGGGCGTTTTCTGGTTGGGATCACGCAGTAATGTGGTACCACACTGAAACAGTGAGTTAATCCTGGTTTCGATCTATATATTAGAGGGTAACACCGGTTAGGCTTGGGTTAGGTCTGGTATTTGCCATCATCTGGCTCATACTTTCGCATTGTTCGCATACTTGTTGGCCAGATCCTGGGCGTTTTCTGGTTGGGATCATGCTGTAATGTGGTACCACACTGAAACAGTGAGTTAATCCTGGATTCGACCTATATATTAGAGGATAACACCGGTTAGGTTTGGGTTAGGTCTGGTATTTGCCATCATCTGACTCATACTTTCGCATTTTTCGTATACTTGTTGGCCAGATCATGGGTGTTTTCTGGTTTGTATCACGTAGTAATTTGGTACCACACTGAAACAGTGAGTTTATCTTGGATTCAATCTATATTTTAGAGGATAACAGCGGTTAGGTCAGGGTTAGGTCTGCTATTTGCCATCATCTGGCTCTTACTTTCGCATTTTCCGCATACTTGTTGGCCAGATCCTGGTCGTTTTCTGGTTGGGATGACGCAGTAATGTGGTACCACACTGAAACAGTGAGTTAATCCTGGATGCGATCTATATATTAGAGGGTAACACCGGCTAGGTTTGGGTTAGGTCTGGTATTTGCCATCATCTGGCTCATGCTTTCGCATTTTTCGCATACTTGTTGGCCAGATCCTGGGCGTTTTCTGATTGGGATGACGCAGTAATGTGGTACCACACTGAAACAGTGAGTTAATCCTGGTTTCGATCTATATATTAGAGGGTAACACCGGTTAGGCTTGGGTTAGGTCTGGTATTTGCCATCATCTGGCTCATACTTTCGCATTGTTCGCATACTTGTTGGCCAGATCCTGGGCGTTTTCTGGTTGGGATCATGCTGTAATGTGGTACCACACTGAAACAGTGAGTTAATCCTGGATTCGACCTATATATTAGAGGATAACACCGGCTAGGTTTGGGTTAGGTCTGGTATTTGCCATCATCTGGCTCATGCTTTCGCATTTTTCGCATACTTGTTGGCCAGATCCTGGCCGTTTTCTGGGTTGGATCACGTAGTAATGTGGTACCACACTGAAACAGTGAGTTAAACCTGCTTTCAATGTATATTTTGGAGGATAACACCGGTTAGATTTGGGTTAGATCTGGTATTTGACATCATCTGGCTCATACTTTCACATTTTTCGCATACTTGTTGGCCAGAACCTGGGCGTTTTCTGATTTGGATCACGTAGTAATGTGGTACCACACTGAAACAGTGCGTAAATCATGGATTCAATCTATATTTTACAGGATAACGCCGGTTAGGTCAGGGTTAGGTCTGGTATTTGCCATCATCTGGCTCATACTTTCGCATTTTTCACCTACTTGTTGGCCAGATCCAGGGCGTTTTCTCGTTTGGATCACGTGGTAATGTGGTACCACACTGAAACAGTGCGTAAATCATGGATTGAATCTATATTTTAGAGGATAACACCGGTTAGGTCAGGGTTAGGTCTGGTATTTGCCATCATCTGGCTCATACTGTCGCATTTTTCGCATACTTGTTGGCCAGAACCTGGGCGTTTTCTGATTTGGATCACGTAGTAATGTGGTACCACACTGAAACAGTGCGTAAATCATGGATTCAATCTATATTTTACAGGATAACGCCGGTTAGGTCAGGGTTAGGTCTGGTATTTGCCACCATCTGGCTCATACTTTCGCATTTTTCACCTACTTGTTGGCCAGATCCAGGGCGTTTTCTCGTTTGGATCACGTGGTAATGTGGTACCACACTGAAACAGTGCGTAAATCATGGATTCAATCTATATTTTACAGGATAACACCGGTTAGGTCAGGGTTAGGTCTGGTATTTGCCATCATCTGGCTCATACTTTCGCATTTTTCACCTACTTGTTGGCCAGATCCAGGGCGATTTCTGGGATGGATCAGGTAGTGGTGTGGTACCGCACTGAAGCAGTGATGTAATCCTGGGTTCGATCTATATATTAGAGGGTAACACCGGTTAGGCTTGGGTTAGGTCTGGTATTTGCCATCATCTGGCTCATACTTTCGCATTGTTCGCATACTTGTTGGCCAGATCCTGGGCGTTTTCTGGTTGGGATCATGCTGTAATGTGGTACCACACTGAAACAGTGAGTTAATCCTGGATTCGACCTATATATTAGAGGATAACACCGGTTAGGTTTGGGTTAGGTCTGGTATTTGCCATCATCTGACTCATACTTTCGCATTTTTCGTATACTTGTTGGCCAGATCATGGGTGTTTTCTGGTTTGTATCACGTAGTAATTTGGTACCACACTGAAACAGTGAGTTTATCTTGGATTCAATCTATATTTTAGAGGATAACAGCGGTTAGGTCAGGGTTAGGTCTGCTATTTGCCATCATCTGGCTCTTACTTTCGCATTTTTCGCATACTTGTTGGCCAGATCCTGGTCGTTTTCTGGTTGGGATGACGCAGTAATGTGGTACCACACTGAAACAGTGAGTTAATCCTGGATGCGATCTATATATTAGAGGGTAACACCGGCTAGGTTTGGGTTAGGTCTGGTATTTGCCATCATCTGGCTCATGCTTTCGCATTTTTCGCATACTTGTTGGCCAGATCCTGGGCGTTTTCTGATTGGGATGACGCAGTAATGTGGTACCACACTGAAACAGTGAGTTAATCCTGGTTTCGATCTATATATTAGAGGGTAACACCGGTTAGGCTTGGGTTAGGTCTGGTATTTGCCATCATCTGGCTCATACTTTCGCATTGTTCGCATACTTGTTGGCCAGATCCTGGGCGTTTTCTGGTTGGGATCATGCTGTAATGTGGTACCACACTGAAACAGTGAGTTAATCCTGGATTCGACCTATATATTAGAGGATAACACCGGCTAGGTTTGGGTTAGGTCTGGTATTTGCCATCATCTGGCTCATGCTTTCGCATTTTTCGCATACTTGTTGGCCAGATCCTGGCCGTTTTCTGGGTTGGATCACGTAGTAATGTGGTACCACACTGAAACAGTGAGTTAAACCTGCTTTCAATGTATATTTTGGAGGATAACACCGGTTAGATTTGGGTTAGATCTGGTATTTGACATCATCTGGCTCATACTTTCGCATTTTTCGCATACTTGTTGGCCAGAACCTGGGCGTTTTCTGATTTGGATCACGTAGTAATGTGGTACCACACTGAAACAGTGCGTAAATCATGGATTCAATCTATATTTTACAGGATAACGCCGGTTAGGTCAGGGTTAGGTCTGGTATTTGCCATCATCTGGCTCATACTTTCGCATTTTTCACCTACTTGTTGGCCAGATCCAGGGCGTTTTCTCGTTTGGATCACGTGGTAATGTGGTACCACACTGAAACAGTGCGTAAATCATGGATTGAATCTATATTTTAGAGGATAACACCGGTTAGGTCTGGGTTAGGTCTGGTATTTGCCATCATCTGGCTCATACTGTCGCATTTTTCGCATACTTGTTGGCCAGAACCTGGGCGTTTTCTGATTTGGATCACGTAGTAATGTGGTACCACACTGAAACAGTGCGTAAATCATGGATTCAATCTATATTTTACAGGATAACGCCGGTTAGGTCAGGGTTAGGTCTGGTATTTGCCACCATCTGGCTCATACTTTCGCATTTTTCACCTACTTGTTGGCCAGATCCAGGGCGTTTTCTCGTTTGGATCACGTGGTAATGTGGTACCACACTGAAACAGTGCGTAAATCATGGATTCAATCTATATTTTACAGGATAACACCGGTTAGGTCAGGGTTAGGTCTGGTATTTGCCATCATCTGGCTCATACTTTCGCATTTTTCACCTACTTGTTGGCCAGATCCAGGGCGATTTCTGGGATGGATCAGGTAGTGGTGTGGTACCGCACTGAAGCAGTGATGTAATCCTGGGTTCGATCTATATATTAGAGGGTAACACCGGTTAGGTTTGGGATAGGTCTGGGTTTTGCCATCATCTGGCTCATACTTTCGCATTTTTCGCATAATTGTTGGCCTGATCCTGGGCGTTTTCTCGTTTGGATCACGTAGTAATGTGGTACCACACTGAAACAGTGCGTAAATTATGGATGCAATATATATTTTACAGGACAACACCGGTTAGGTCAGGGTTAGGTCTGGTATTTGCCATCATCTGGCTCATACTTTCGCATTTTTCACCTACGTGTTGGCCAGATCCAGGGCGATTTCTGGGATGGATCAGGTAGTAGTGTGGTACCGCACTGAAGCAGTGAAGTAATCCTGGGTTCGATCTATATATTAGAGGGTAACACCGGTTAGGTTTGGGATAGGTCTGGTATTTGCCATCATCTGGCTCATACTTTCGCATTTTTCGCATAATTGTTGGCCTGATCCTGGGCGTTTTCTCGTTTGGATCACGTAGTAATGTGGTACCACACTGAAACAGTGCGTAAATCATGGATTCAATCTATATTTTACAGGATAACACCGGTTAGGTCAGGGTTAGGTCTGGTATTTGCCATCATCTGGCTCATACTTTCGCATTTTTCACCTACTTGTTGGCCAGATCCGGGGCGTTTTCTCGTTTGGATCACGTAGTAATGTGGTACCACACTGAAACAGTGCGTAAATCATGGATTCAATCTATATTTTACAGGATAACACCGGTTAGGTCAGGGTTAGGTCTGGTATTTGCCATCATCTGGCTCATACTTTCGCATTTTTCGCATACTTGTTGGCCAGATCCTGGGCGCTTTCTGGTTTGTATCACGTAGTAATTTGGTACCACACTGAAACAGTGAGTTTATCTTGGATTCAATCTATATTTTACAGGATAACACCGGATAGGTCAGGGTTAGGTCTGGTAATTGCCATCATCTGGCTCATACTTTCGCATTTTTCACCTACTTGTTGGCCAGATCCAGGGCGTTCTCTGGGTTGGATCAGGTAGTAGTATGCTACCGCACTGAAACAGTGAAGTAATCCTGGATTCGATCTATATATTAGAGGGTGACACCGGTTAGGTTTGGGTTAGGTCTGGTATTTGCCATCATCTGGCTCATACTTTCGCATTTCTCACCTACTTGTTGGCCAGATCCAGGGCGATTTCTGGGATGGATCAGGTAGTAGTGTGGTACCGCACTGAAGCAGTGAAGTAATCCTGGGTTCGATCTATATATTAGAGGGTAACACTGGTTAGGTTTGGGATAGGTCTGGTATTTGCTATCATCTGGCTCATACTTTCGCATTTTTCGCATAATTGTTGGCCTGATCCTGGGCGTTTTCTCGTTTGGATCACGTAGTAATGTGGTACCACACTGAAACAGTGCGTAAATCATGGATTCAATCTATATTTTACAGGATAACACCGGGTAGGTCAGGGTTAGGTCTGGTAGTTGCCATCATCTGGCTCATACTTTCGCATTTTTCGCATAATTGTGGGCCAGATCCTGAGCGTTTTCTTGTTTGTATCACGTAGTAATTTGGTACCACACTGAAACAGTGAGTTTATCTTGGATTCAATCTATATTTTAGAGGATAACACTGGTTAGGTCAGGGTTATGTCTGGTATTTGCCATCATCTGGCTCATACTTTCGCATTTTTCAGCTACTTGTTGGCCAGATCCAGGGCGATTTCTGGGATGGATCAGGTAGTAGTGTGGTACCGCACTGAAGCAGTGAAGTAATCCTGGGTTCGATCTATATATTAGAGGGTAACACCGGTTAGGTTTGGGATAGGTCTGGTATTTGCCATCATCTGGCTCATACTTTCGCATTTTTCACCTACTTGTTGGCCAGATCCAGGGCGATTACTGGGATGGATCAGGTAGTAGTGTGGTACCGCACTGAAGCAGTGAAGTAATCCTGGGTTCGATCTATATATTAGAGGGTAACACCGGTTAGGTTTGGGTTAGGTCTGGTATTTGCCATCATCTGGCTCATACTTTCGCATTTTTCACCTACTTGTTGGCCAGATCCAGGGCGATTTCTGGGATGGATCAGGTAGTAGTGTGGTACCGCACTGAAGCAGTGAAGTAATCCTGAGTTCGATCTATATATTAGAGGGTAACACTGGTTAGGTTTGGGATAGGTCTGGTATTTGCCATCATCTGGCTCATACTTTCGCATTTTTCGCATAATTGTTGGCCTGATCCTGGGCGTTTTCTCGTTTGGATCACGTAGTAATGTGGTACCACACTGAAACAGTGCGTAAATCATGGATTCAATCTATATTTTACAGGATAACACCGGTTAGGTCAGGGTTAGGTCAGGTATTTGCCATCATCTGGCTAATACTTTCGCATATTTCGCAGACTTGTTGGCCAGATCCTGGGCGATTTCTGGGATGGATCAGGTAGTAATGTGGTACCACACTGAAACTGTGAGTTAAACCTGCTTTCAATGTATATTTTGGAGGATAACACCGGTTAGATTTGGGTTAGATCTGGTATTTGACATCATCTGGCTCATACTTTCGCATTTTTCGCATACTTTATGGCCAGATCCTTGGCGCTTTCTGGTTTGCTTCACGTAGTACTCTAGCACCACTCTGAAACAGTGAGTTAAACATGGATTGAATCTATATTTTAGAGGATAACACCGGTTAGGTCAGGGTTAGGTCTGGTATTTGCCATCATCTGGCTCATACTGTCGCATTTTTCGCATACTTGTTGGCCAGAAACTGGGCGTTTTCTGGTTTGGATCACGTAGTAATGTGGTACCACAATGAAACAGCGAGTTAAACCGGGGCCCGATCAATTCTTTAGAGGATAACATGGGTTAGGTCAGGGTTAGGTATGGTATTTGCCATAATCTGGCTCATACTTTCGCATTTTTCGCATACGTGTTGGCCAGATCCTGGCCGTTTTCTGGGTTGTAACAGGTAGTAATTTGGTACCGCACTGAAACAGTGAAGTAATCCTGGATTCGATCTATATTTTACAGGATAACACCGGTTAGGTCAGGGTTAGGTCTGGTATTTGCCATCATCTGGCTCATACTTTCGCATTTTACACCTACTTGGTGGCCAGATCCTGGTCGTTTTCTGGTTGGATGACGCAGTAATGTGGTACCACACTGAAACAGTGAGTTAATCCTGGATGCGATCTATATATTAGAGGGTAACACCGGCTAGGTTTGGGTTAGGTCTGGTATTTGCCATCATCTGGCTCATGCTTTCGCATTTTTCGCATACTTGTTGGCCAGATCCTGGGCGTTTTCTGGTTGGGATCACGCAGTAATGTGGTACCACACTGAAACAGTGAGTTAATCCTGGTTTCGATCTATATATTAGAGAGTAACACCGGTTAGGCTTGGGTTAGGTCTGGTATTTGCCATCATCTGGCTCATACTTTCGCATTGTTCGCATACTTGTTGGCCAGATCCTGGGCGTTTTCTGGTTGGGATCATGCTGTAATGTGGTACCACACTGAAACAGTGAGTTAATCCTGGATTCGACCTATATATTAGAGGATAACACCGGCTAGGTTTGGGTTAGGTCTGGTATTTGCCATCATCTGGCTCATGCTTTCGCATTTTTCGCATACTTGTTGGCCAGATCCTGGCCGTTTTCTGGGTTGGATCACGTAGTAATGTGGTACCACACTGAAACAGTGAGTTAAACCTGCTTTCAATGTATATTTTGGAGGATAACACCGGTTAGATTTGGGTTAGATCTGGTATTTGCCATCATCTGGCTCATACTTTCGCATTTTTCGCATACTTGTTGGCCAGAACCTGGGCGTTTTCTGATTTGGATCACGTAGTAATGTGGTACCACACTGAAACAGTGCGTAAATCATGGATTCAATCTATATTCTACAGGATAACGCCGGTTAGGTCAGGGTTAGGTCTGGTATTTGCCATCATCTGGCTCATACTTTCGCATTTTTCACCTACTTGTTGGCCAGATCCAGGGCGTTTTCTCGTTTGGATCACGTGGTAATGTGGTACCACACTGAAACAGTGCGTAAATCATGGATTGAATCTATATTTTAGAGGATAACACCGGTTAGGTCAGGGTTAGGTCTGGTATTTGCCATCATCTGGCTCATACTGTCGCATTTTTCGCATACTTGTTGGCCAGAACCTGGGCGTTTTCTGATTTGGATCACGTAGTAATGTGGTACCACACTGAAACAGTGCGTAAATCATGGATTCAATCTATATTTTACAGGATAACGCCGGTTAGGTCAGGGTTAGGTCTGGTATTTGCCATCATCTGGCTCATACTTTCGCATTTTTCACCTACTTGTTGGCCAGATCCAGGGCGTTTTCTCGTTTGGATCACGTGGTAATGTGGTACCACACTGAAACAGTGCGTAAATCATGGATTCAATCTATATTTTACAGGATAACACCGGTTAGGTCAGGGTTAGGTCTGGTATTTGCCATCATCTGGCTCATACTTTCGCATTTTTCACCTACTTGTTGGCCAGATCCAGGGCGATTTCTGGGATGGATCAGGTAGTGGTGTGGTACCGCACTGAAGCAGTGATGTAATCCTGGGTTCGATCTATATATTAGAGGGTAACACCGGTTAGGTTTGGGATAGGTCTGGTATTTGCCATCATCTGGCTCATACTTTCGCATTTTTCGCATAATTGTTGGCCTGATCCTGGGCGTTTTCTCGTTTGGATCACGTAGTAATGTGGTACCACACTGAAACAGTGCGTAAATTATGGATGCAATATATATTTTACAGGACAACACCGGTTAGGTCAGGGTTAGGTCTGGTATTTGCCATCATCTGGCTCATACTTTCGCATTTTTCACCTACTTGTTGGCCAGATCCAGGGCGATTTCTGGGATGGATCAGGTAGAAGTGTGGTACCGCACTGAAGCAGTGAAGTAATCCTGGGTTCGATCTATATATTAGAGGGTAACACCGGTTAGGTTTGGGATAGGTCTGGTATTTGCCATCATCTGGCTCATACTTTCGCATTTTTCGCATAATTGTTGGCCTGATCCTGGGCGTTTTCTCGTTTGGATCACGTAGTAATGTGGTACCACACTGAAACAGTGCGTAAATCATGGATTCAATCTATATTATACAGGATAACACCGGTTAGGTCAGGGTTAGGTCTGGTATTTGCCATCATCTGGCTCATACTTTCGCATTTTTCACCTACTTGTTGGCCAGATCCGGGGCGTTTTCTCGTTTGGATCACGTAGTAATGTGGTACCACACTGAAACAGTGCGTAAATCATGGATTCAATCTATATTTTACAGGATAACACCGGTTAGGTCAGGGTTAGGTCTGGTATTTGCCATCATCTGGCTCATACTTTCGCATTTTTCGCATACTTGTTGGCCAGATCCTGGGCGCTTTCTGGTTTGTATCACGTAGTAATTTGGTACCACACTGAAACAGTGAGTTTATCTTGGATTCAATCTATATTTTACAGGATAACACCGGTTAGGTCAGGGTTAGGTCTGGTAATTGCCATCATCTGGCTCATACTTTCGCATTTTTCACCTACTTGTTGGCCAGATCCAGGGCGTTCTCTGGGTTGGATCAGGTAGTAGTATGCTACCGCACTGAAACAGTGAAGTAATCCTGGATTCGATCTATATATTAGAGGGTGACACCGGTTAGGTTTGGGTTAGGTCTGGTATTTGCCATCATCTGGCTCATACTTTCGCATTTCTCACCTACTTGTTGGCCAGATCCAGGGCGATTTCTGGGATGGATCAGGTAGTAGTGTGGTACCGCACTGAAGCAGTGAAGTAATCCTGGGTTCGATCTATATATTAGAGGGTAACACTGGTTAGGTTTGGGATAGGTCTGGTATTTGCTATCATCTGGCTCATACTTTCGCATTTTTCGCATAATTGTTGGCCTGATCCTGGGCGTTTTCTCGTTTGGATCACGTAGTAATGTGGTACCACACTGAAACAGTGCGTAAATCATGGATTCAATCTATATTTTACAGGATAACACCGGGTAGGTCAGGGTTAGGTCTGGTAGTTGCCATCATCTGGCTCATACTTTCGCATTTTTCGCATAATTGTGGGCCAGATCCTGAGCGTTTTCTTGTTTGTATCACGTAGTAATTTGGTACCACACTGAAACAGTGAGTTTATCTTGGATTCAATCTATATTTTAGAGGATAACACTGGTTAGGTCAGGGTTATGTCTGGTATTTGCCATCATCTGGCTCATACTTTCGCATTTTTCACCTACTTGTTGGCCAGATCCAGGGCGATTTCTGGGATGGATCAGGTAGTAGTGTGGTACCGCACTGAAGCAGTGAAGTAATCCTGGGTTCGATCTATATATTAGAGGGTAACACCGGTTAGGTTTGGGATAGGTCTGGTATTTGCCATCATCTGGCTCATACTTTCGCATTTTTCACCTACTTGTTGGCCAGATCCAGGGCGATTACTGGGATGGATCAGGTAGTAGTGTGGTACCGCACTGAAGCAGTGAAGTAATCCTGGGTTCGATCTATATATTAGAGGGTAACACCGGTTAGGTTTGGGTTAGGTCTGGTATTTGCCATCATCTGGCTCATACTTTCGCATTTTTCACCTACTTGTTGGCCAGATCCAGGGCGATTTCTGGGATGGATCAGGTAGTAGTGTGGTACCGCACTGAAGCAGTGAAGTAATCCTGAGTTCGATCTATATATTAGAGGGTAACACTGGTTAGGTTTGGGATAGGTCTGGTATTTGCCATCATCTGGCTCATACTTTCGCATTTTTCGCATAATTGTTGGCCTGATCCTGGGCGTTTTCTCGTTTGGATCACCTAGTAATGTGGTACCACACTGAAACAGTGCGTAAATCATGGATTCAATCTATATTTTACAGGATAACACCGGTTAGGTCAGGGTTAGGTCTGGTATTTGCCATCATCTGGCTAATACTTTCGCATATTTCGCAGACTTGTTGGCCAGATCCTGGGCGATTTCTGGGATGGATCAGGTAGTAGTGTGGTACCGCACTGAAGCAGTGAAGTAATCCTGGGTTCGATCTATATATTAGAAGGTAACACTGGTTAGGTTTGGGATAGGTCTGTTATTTGCCATCATCTGGCTCATACTTTCGCATTTTTCGCATAATTGTTGGCCTGCTCCTGGGCGTTTTCTCGTTTGGATCACGCAGTAATGTGGTACCACACTGAAACAGTGCGTAAATCATGGATTCAATCTATATTTTACAGGATAACACCGGTTAGGTCAGGGTTAGGTCTGGTATTTGCCATCATCTGGCTCATACTTTCGCATTTTTCGCATACTTGTTGGCCAGATCCTGAGCGTTTTCTTGTTTGTATCACGTAGTAATTTGGTACCACACTGAAACAGTGAGTTTATCTTGGATTCAATCTATATTTTAGAGGATAACACTGGTTAGGTCAGGGTTAGGTCTGGTATTTGCCATCATCTGGCTCATACTTTCGCATTTTTCGCATACTTGTTGGCCAGATCCTGCTCGTTTTCTGGGTTGGATAAGGTAGTAGTGTGATACCGCACTGAAGCAGTGAAGTAATCCTTGATTCGATCTATATGTTGGAAGGGTAACACCGGTTAGGTTTGGGTTAGGTCTGGTATTTGCCATCATCTGGCTCATGCTTTGGCACTTTTCGCATACTTGTTGGCCACATTCTGTGCGTTTTCTGGTTTGGAACACCTAGTAATGTGATACAAGACTGAAACAGAGAGTTAATCCTGGATCCAATCTACATTTTAGAGGGTAACACCGGTTATGTTTGGGTTAGGTCTGGTATTTGCCATCATCTGGCTCATTCATTCGCCTTTTTCACCTTCTTGTTGGCCTGATCCTGGGCGTTTTCTGGTTTGGGTTACGTAATAATGTGGTACCACACTGCAACATTGGGTTAACCCTGAATTCAATCTATATTTTAGAGGGTAACACCGGTTAGGTTTGGGTTAGGTCTGGTATTTGCCATCATCTGGCTCATACTTTCGCATTTTTCGCATACTTGTTGGCCAGATCCTGCTCGTTTTCTGGGTTGGATAAGGTAGTAGTGTGGTACCGCACTGAAGCAGTGAAGTAATCCTTGATTCGATCTATATGTTAAAAGGGTAACACCGGTTATGTTTGGGTTAGGTCTGGAGTTTTCCATCATCTGGCACATGCTTTGGCATTTTCCGCATACTTGTTGGCCAGATCCTGGGCGTTTTCTGGGTTGGAACAGGTAGTAATTTGGTACCGCACTGAAACAGTGAAGTAATCCTGGATTCGATCTATATATTAGAGGGTAACACCGGTTAGGTTTGGGTTAGGTCTGGTATTTGCCATCATCTGGCTCATGCTTTCGCATTTTTCGCATACTTGTTGGCCAGATCCTGGGCGTTTTCTGGTTGGGATGACGCAGTAATGTGGTACCACACTGAAACAGTGAGTTAATCCTGGATGCGATCTATATATTAGAGGGTAACACCGGCTAGGTTTGGGTTAGGTCTGGTATTTGCCATCATCTGGCTCATGCTTTCGCATTTTTCGCATACTTGTTGGCCAGATCCTGGGCGTTTTCTGGTTGGGATCACGCAGTAATGTGGTACCACACTGAAACAGTGAGTTAATCCTGGTTTCGATCTATATATTAGAGGGTAACACCGGTTAGGTTTGTGTTAGGTCTGGTATTTGCCATCATCTGGCTCATACTTTCGCATTTTACACCTACATGTTGGCCAGTTCCTGGGCGTTTTCTGGTTGGGATCACGCAGTGATGTGGTACCACACTCAAACAGTGAGCTAAACCTGGATCCAATCTATATTTTAGAAGAATAACAACAGTTAGGTCAGCGTTAGGTCTGGTATTTGCCATCAACTGGCTCATACTTTCGCATTTTTCGCATACGTGTTGGCCAGATCCTGGCCTTTTTCTGGGTTGGATCACGTAGTAATGTGGTACCACACTGAAACAGTGAGTTAAACCTGCTTTCAATGTATATTTTGGAGGATAACACCGGTTAGATTTGGGTTAGATCTGGTATTTGATATCATCTGGCTCATACTTTCGCATTTTTCGCATACTTTATGGCCAGATCCTTGGCGCTTTCTGGTTTGCATCACGTAGTACTCTAGCACCACTCTGAAACAGTGAGTTAAACATGGATTGAATCTATATTTTAGAGGATAACACCGGTTAGGTCAGGGTTAGGTCTGGTATTTGCCATCATCTGGCTCATACTGTCGCATTTTTCGCATACTTGTTGGCCAGAACCTGGGCGTTTTCTGGTTTGGATCACGTAGTAATGTGGTACCACAATGAAACAGCGAGTTAAACCGGGGCCCGATCAATTCTTTAGAGGATAACGTGGGTTAGGTCAGGGTTAGGTATGGTATTTGCCATAATCTGGCTCATACTTTCGCATTTTTCGCATACGTGTTGGCCAGATCCTGGCCGTTTTCTGGGTTGTAACAGGTAGTAATTTGGTACCGCACTGAAACAGTGAAGTAATCCTGGATTCGATCTATATTTTACAGGATAACACCGGTTAGGTCAGGGTTAGGTCTGGTATTTGCCATCATCTGGCTCATACTTTCGCATTTTACACCTACTTGGTGGCCAGTTCCTGGGCGTTTTCTGGGTTGGAACAGGTAGTAGTGAGGTACCGCACTGAAGCAGTGAAGTAATCCTGGGTTCGATCTATATATTAGAGGGTAACACCGGTTAGGTTTGGGTTAGGTCTGGTATTTGCCATCATCTGGCTCATGCTTTCGCATTTTTCGCATACTTGTTGGCCAGATCCTGGGCGTTTTCTGGTTGGGATGACGCAGTAATGTGGTACCACACTGAAACAGTGAGTTAATCCTGGATGCGATCTATATATTAGAGGGTAACACCGGCTAGGTTTGGGTTAGGTCTGGTATTTGCCATCATCTGGCTCATGCTTTCGCATTTTTCGCATACTTGTTGGCCAGATCCTGGGCGTTTTCTGGTTGGGATCACGCAGTAATGTGGTACCACACTGAAACAGTGAGTTAATCCTGGTTTCGGTCTATATATTAGAGGGTAACACCGGTTAGGCTTGGGTTAGGTCTGGTATTTGCCATCATCTGGCTCATACTTTCGCATTGTTCGCATACTTGTTGGCCAGATCCTGGGCGTTTTCTGGTTGGGATCATGCTGTAATGTGGTACCACACTGAAACAGTGAGTTAATCCTGGATTCGACCTATATATTAGAGGATAACTCCGGTTAGGTTTGGGTTAGGTCTGGTATTTGCCATCATCTGGCTCATACTTTCGCATTTTTCGCATACTTGTTGGCCAGATCATGGGCGTTTTCTGGTTTGTATCACGTAGTAATTTGGTACCACACTGAAACAGTGTGTTTATCTTGGATTCAATCTATATTTTAGAGGATAACAGCGGTTAGGTCAGGGTTAGGTCTGCTATTTGCCATCATCTGGCTCATACTTTCGCATTTTTCGCATACTTGTTGGCCAGATCCTGGGCGTTTTCTGGTTGGGATCACGCAGTAATGTGGTACCACACTGAAACAGTGAGTTAATCGTGGATTCGATATATATATTACAGGGTAACACCGGTTAGGTTTGGGTTAGGTCTGGTATTTGTCATCATCTGGCTCATACTTTCGCATTTTTCACCTACTTGTTGGCCAGATCCAGGGCGATTTCTGGGATGGATCAGGTAGTAGTGTGGTACCGCACTGAAGCAGTGAAGTAATCCTGGGTTCGATCTATATATTAGAGGGTAACACCGGTTAGGTTTGGGATAGGTCTGGTATTTGCCATAATCTGGCTCATACTTTCGCATTTTTCGCATACGTGTTGGCCAGATCCTGGCCGTTTTCTGGGTTGTAACAGGTAGTAATTTGGTACCGCACTGAAACAGTGAAGTAATCCTGGATTCGATCTATATTTTACAGGATAACACCGGTTAGGTCAGGGTTAGGTCTGGTATTTGCCATCATCTGGCTCATACTCTCGCATTTTACACCTACTTGGTGGCCAGTTCCTGGGCGTTTTCTGGGTTGGAACAGGTAGTAGTGAGGTACCGCACTGAAGCAGTGATGTAATCCTGGGTTCGATCTATATATTAGAGGGTAACACCGGTTAGGTTTGGGTTAGGTCTGGTATTTGCCATCATCTGGCTCATGCTTTCGCATTTTTCGCATACTTGTTGGCCAGATCCTGGGCGTTTTCTGGTTGGGATGACGCAGTAATGTGGTACCACACTGAAACAGTGAGTTAATCCTGGATGCGATCTATATATTAGAGGGTAACACCGGCTAGGTTTGGGTTAGGTCTGGTATTTGCCATCATCTGGCTCATGCTTTCGCATTTTTCGCATACTTGTTGGCCAGATCCTGGGCGTTTTCTGGTTGGGATCACGCAGTAATGTGGTACCACACTGAAACAGTGAGTTAATCCTGGTTTCGATCTATATATTAGAGGGTAACACCGGTTAGGCTTGGGTTAGGTCTGGTATTTGCCATCATCTGGCTCATACTTTCGCATTGTTCGCATACTTGTTGGCCAGATCCTGGCCGTTTTCTGGTTGGGATCACGCAGTAATGTGGTACCACACTGAAACAGTGCGTAAATCATGGATTCAATCTATATTTTACAGGATAACACCGGTTAGGTCAGGGTTAGGTCTGGTATTTGCCATCATCTGGCTCATACTCTCGCATTTTTCGCATACTTGTTGGCCAGATCCTGAGCGTTTTCTTGTTTGTATCACGTAGTAATTTGGTATCACACTGAAACAGTGAGTTTATCTTGGATTCAATCTATATTTTAGAGGATAACACTGGTTAGGTCAGGGTTAGGTCTGGTATTTGCCATCATCTGGCTCATACTTTCGCATTTTTCGCATACTTGTTGGCCAGATCCTGCTCGTTTTCTGGGTTGGATAAGGTAGTAGTGTGGTACCGCACTGAAGCAGTGAAGTAATCCTTGATTCGATCTATATGTTGGAAGGGTAACACCGGTTAGGTTTGGGTTAGGTCTGGTATTTGCCATCATCTGGCTCATGCTTTGGCACTTTTCGCATACTTGTTGGCCAGATCCTGCTCGTTTTCTGGGTTGGATAAGGTAGTAGTGTGGTACCGCACTGAAGCAGTGAAGTAATCCTTGATTCGATCTATATGTTGGAAGGGTAACACCGGTTAGGTTTGGGTTAGGTCTGGTATTTGCCATCATCTGGCTCATGCTTTCGCCTTTTTCACCTTCTTGTTGGCCTGATCCTGGGCGTTTTCTGGTTTGGGTTACGTAATAATGTGGTACCACACTGCAACAGTGGGTTAACCCTGAATTCAATCTATATTTTAGAGGGTAACACCGGTTAGGTTTGGGTTAGGTCTGGTATTTGCCATCATCTGGCTCATACTTTCGCATTTTTCGCATACTTGTTGGCCAGATCCTGCTCGTTTTCTGGGTTGGATAAGGTAGTAGTGTGGTACCGCACTGAAGCAGTGAAGTAATCCTTGATTCGATCTATATGTTAAAAGGGTAACACCGGTTATGTTTGGGTTAGGTCTGGAGTTTTCCATCATCTGGCTCATGCTTTGGCATTTTTCACATACTTGTTGGCCAGATCCTGGGCGTTTTCTGGGTTGGAACAGGTAGTAGTGAGGTACCGCACTGAAGCAGTGATGTAATCCTGGGTTCGATCTATATATTAGAGGGTAACACCGGTTAGGTTTGGGTTAGGTCTGGTATTTGCCATCATCTGGCTCATGCTTTCGCATTTTTCGCATACTTGTTGGCCAGATCCTGCTCGTTTTCTGGGTTGGATAAGGTAGTAGTGTGGTACCGCACTGAAGCAGTGAAGTAATCCTTGATTCGATCTATATATTAGAGGGCAACACCGGTTAGGTTTGTGTTAGGTCTGGTATTTGCCATCATCTGGCTCATACTTTCGCATTTTTCACATACTTGTTGGCCAGATCCTGGGCGTTTTCTGGTTTGGGTCACGTAGTAATGTGGCACCACACTGCAACAGTGAGTTAAACCTGGATCCAATCTATATTTTAGAAGAATAACAACAGTTAGGTCAGCGTTAGGTCTGGTATTTGCATTCATCTGGCTCGTACTTACGCATTTTTCGCATACTTTATGGCCAGATCCTGGGCTCTTTCTGGTTTGGGTCACGTAGTAATCTAGAGCCACTCTGAAACAGTGAGTTAAACCTGGATTCAATCAATATTTTAGAAGAATAACAACAGTTAGGTCAGCGTTAGGTCTGGTATTTGCCATCAACTGGCTCATACTTTCGCATCTTTCAGCTACTTGTTGGCCAGATCCTGGGCGTTTTCTGGTTTGGATCACGTAGTAATGTGGTACCACACTCAAACAGTGAGTTAATCCTGGATCCAGTCTATATTTTAGAAGAATAACAACAGTTAGGTCAGCGTTAGGTCTGGTATTTGCCATCAACTGGCTCATACTTTCGCATCTTTCAGCTACTTGTTGGCCAGATCCTGGGCGTTCTCGGGTTTGGATCACGTAGTAATGTGGTACCACACTGAAACAGTGCGTAAATGATGGATTCAATCTATATTTTACAGGATAACACCGGTTAGGTCAGGGTTAGGTCTGGTATTTGCCATCATCTGGCTCATACTTTCGCATTTTTCACCTACTTGTTGGCCAGATCCAGTGCGATTTCTGGGATGGATCAGGTAGTAGTGTGGTACCGCACTGAAGCAGTGAAGTAATCCTGGGTTCGATCTATATATTAGAGGGTAACACCGGTTAGGTTTGGGTTAGGTCTGGTATTTGCCATCATCTGGCTCATGCTTTCGCATTTTTCGCATACTTGTTGGCCAGATCCTGGGCGTTTTCTGGTTGGGATGACGCAGTAATGTGGTACCACACTGAAACAGTGAGTTAATCCTGGATGCGATCTATATATTAGAGGGTAACACCGGCTAGGTTTGGGTTAGGTCTGGTATTTGCCATCATCTGGCTCATGCTTTCGCATTTTTCGCATACTTGTTGGCCAGATCCTGGGCGTTTTCTGGTTGGGATCACGCAGTAATGTGGTACCACACTGAAACAGTGAGTTAATCCTGGTTTCGATCTATACAGGGTGTTCGGCCACCCCTGGGAAAAATTTACATGAGCGATTCTAGAGGCCAAAATAAGACGAAAATCAAGAATACCAATTAGTTGATGGAGGCTTCGTTACAAAGTTATTAACGTTTAAAGTTCCGCCTGTAGAATGGCAATCTGAGTACAGCTGCGTTCGCGCAGAAGGTTGCGGCAGGCCAGTGCTAGTGGTTCTCATGCAGCATGAAAAACTCTACTTACCGACGTTATCGACAGTCTTAGATTTTTGTCCATTTATGAAAATGCGAACACCTTACGTTGAATAAGATTCAACCTGTCTTATGAAAATCCAGATGGGCATATCAAAACTCACCCGACGAGACTTTCACAGAGAAAGAGTGAATGTCACTTTCGATACTATAACGTTGTGCACAAAAATCACCCACACGCGATCATACACGTCCCACGATCGTCCACACTGTCTGCAAGTATCAACAAAATAATGCTTTCTGGCACTGACCATTATGCAATTAAATGAACACGCACTGCGATTATGTTATTCGTGAGTGACTATGAGTACGTGTACCACGATTGTTCCGAGTTACTTACGAATAGAAACGTTCTTAATTTTTCAAATACACTACAATTTAAAAATGTAAAAAGGAATCGTAGGATAAATGAAATTTTCATATCGACTTGCGTTCACGTCGAAGAATGTAACGATACTAGCAGCTGACTGTGCCGTCGATCGACGAGGTTCTGAGAAACAAATGCCGAAAAGGACCCCGATTCTACGTCACTCACCTCGCTTATCTCTCTCTCACACACACACATACACACAAACACATGCACTCTACACTCAGTGAAGACAAAGGGCAGCATCGGCACGTGTTCGGCCAGCTAGTCAGTCGTAAAAAAGAATCAGTCAAGACAGTTCACGCGACACATTTTAGAGATATTTCATTCAGTTATGTATTATCGAGCATGTAAGAAGTACAGTGATATAAACAATCAGCGAATACTTACTAAATTCCTTTTTACATTTTTAAATTAAAGTGTATTTGAAAAATTAATAACAGTTCTATTCGTAAGTAATTCTGGAGAATCGTAGTGCACGTACACATAGCCACTCACGAATAACATAATCGGGGTGCGTGTTTATTTAATTGCATAGTGGTTAGTGCCTGAAAGGATTATTTGTGGATACTTGCGGACATTGTGGACGATCGTGGGACGTGTATGATCGCGTGAGGGTGATTTTTGTGAACAACGTTATAGTATCGGAAGTGACACTCACCCTTTCTCTGTGAAAATCTCGTCGAGCGAGTTTTGATATGCCCTTCTGGATTTTCATAAGACAGGTTGAATCTTATTCAACGTAAAGTGTTCGCATTTCCATAAGTGGACAAAAATCTAAGACTGTCGATAACGTCGGTAAGTAGAGTTTTTCATGCTGCATGAGAACCACTAGCACTGGCCTGCCGCAACCTTCCGCGCGAACGCAGCTGTACTCAGATTGTCATTCTACAGGCGGAACTTTAAACGTTAATAACTTTGTAACGAAGCCTCCATCAACTAATTGATATTCTTGATTTTCGTCTTATTTTGGCCTCTAGAATCGCTCATGTAAATTTTTCCCAGGGGTGGCCGAACACCCTGTATATTAGAGGGTAACAGCGGTTAGGCTTGGGTTAGGACTGGTATTTGTCATCATCTGGCTCATACTTTCGCATTTTTCGCATACTTTATGGCCAGATCCTGGGCGCTTTCTGGTTTGGATCACGTAGTAATGTGGTACCACACTGAAACAGTGAGTTAATCCTGGATTCGATCTATATATTAGAGGGCAACACCGGTTAGGTTTGTGTTAGGTCTGGTATTTGCCATCATCTGGCTCATACTTTCGCATTTTACACCTACTTGTTGGCCAGTTCCTGGGCGTTTTCTGGTTGGGATCACGCAGTGATGTGGTACCACACTCAAACAGTGAGCTAAACCTGGATCCAATCTATATTTTAGAAGAATAACAACAGTTAGGTCAGCGTTAGGTCTGGTATTTGCCATCAACTGGCTCATACTTTCGCATTTTTCGCATACGTGTTGGCCAGATCCTGGCCTTTTTCTGGGTTGGATCACGTAGTAATGTGGTACCACACTGAAACAGTGAGTTAAACCTGCTTTCAATGTATATTTTCGAGGATAACACCGGTTAGATTTGGGTTAGATCTGGTATTTGATATCATCTGGCTCATACTTCCGCATTTTTCGCATACTTTATGGCCAGATCCTTGGCGCTTTCTGGTTTGCTTCACGTAGTACTCTAGCACCACTCTGAAACAGTGAGTTAAACATGGATTGAATCTATATTTTAGAGGATAACACCGGTTAGGTCAGGGTTAGGTCTGGTATTTGCCATCATCTGGCTCATACTGTCGCATTTTTCGCATACTTGTTGGCCAGAACCTGGGCGTTTTCTGGTTTGGATCACGTAGTAATGTGGTACCACAATGAAACAGCGAGTTAAACCGGGGCCCGATCAATTCTTTAGAGGATAACATGGGTTAGGTCAGGGTTAGGTATGGTATTTGCCATAATCTGGCTCATACTTTCGCATTTTTCGCATACGTGTTGGCCAGATCCTGGCCGTTTTCTGGGATGTAACAGGGAGTAATTTGGTACCGCACTGAAACAGTGAAGTAATCCTGGATTCGATCTATATTTTACAGGATAACACCGGTTAGGTCAGGGTTAGGTCTGGTATTTGCCATCATCTGGCTCATACTTTCGCATTTTACACCTACTTGGTGGCCAGTTCCTGGGCGTTTTCTGGGTTGGAACAGGTAGTAGTGAGGTACCGCACTGAAGCAGTGAAGTAATCCTGGGTTCGATCTATATATTAGAGGGTAACACCGGTTAGGTTTGGGTTAGGTCTGGTATTTGCCATCATCTGGCTCATGCTTTCGCATTTTTCGCATACTTGTTGGCCAGATCCTGGGCGTTTTCTGGTTGGGATGACGCAGTAATGTGGTACCACACTGAAACAGTGAGTTAATCCTGGATGCGATCTATATATTAGAGGGTAACACCGGCTAGGTTTGGGTTAGGTCTGGTATTTGCCATCATCTGGCTCATGCTTTCGCATTTTTCGCATACTTGTTGGCCAGATCCTGGGCGTTTTCTGGTTGGGATCACGCAGTAATGTGGTACCACACTGAAACAGTGAGTTAATCCTGGTTTCGATCTATATATTAGAGGGTAACACCGGTTAGGCTTGGGTTAGGTCTGGTATTTGCCATCATCTGGCTCATACTTTCGCATTGTTCGCATACTTGTTGGCCAGATCCTGGGCGTTTTCTGGTTGGAATCATGCTGTAATGTGGTACCACACTGAAACAGTGAGTTAATCCTGGATTCGACCTATATATTAGAGGATAACTCCGGTTAGGTTTGGGTTAGGTCTGGTATTTGCCATCATCTGGCTCATACTTTCGCATTTTTCGCATACTTGTTGGCCAGATCAGGGGCGTTTTCTGGTTTGTATCACGTAGTAATTTGGTACCACACTGAAACAGTGTGTTTATCTTGGATTCAATCTATATTTTAGAGGATAACAGCGGTTAGGTCAGGGTTAGGTCTGCTATTTGCCATCATCTGGCTCATACTTTCGCATTTTTCGCATACTTGTTGGCCAGATCCTGGGCGTTTTCTGGTTGGGATCACGCAGTAATGTGGTACCACACTGAAACAGTGAGTTAATCGTGGATTCGATATATATATTACAGGGTAACACCGGTTAGGTTTGGGTTAGGTCTGGTATTTGTCATCATCTGGCTCATACTTTCGCATTTTTCACCTACTTGTTGGCCAGATCCAGGGCGATTTCTGGGATGGATCAGGTAGTAGTGTGGTACCGCACTGAAGCAGTGAAGTAATCCTGGGTTCGATCTATATATTAGAGGGTAACACCGGTTAGGTTTGGGATAGGTCTGGTATTTGCCATAATCTGGCTCATACTTTCGCATTTTTCGCATACGTGTTGGCCAGATCCTGGCCGTTTTCTGGGTTGTAACAGGTAGTAATTTGGTACCGCTCTGAAACAGTGAAGTAATCCTGGATTCGATCTATATTTTACAGGATAACACCGGTTAGGTCAGGGTTAGGTCTGGTATTTGCCATCATCTGGCTCATACTTTCGCATTTTACACCTACTTGGTGGCCAGTTCCTGGGCGTTTTCTGGGTTGGAACAGGTAGTAGTGAGGTACCGCACTGAAGCAGTGAAGTAATCCTGGGTTCGATCTATATATTAGAGGGTAACACCGGTTAGGTTTGGGTTAGGTCTGGTATTTGCCATCATCTGGCTCATGCTTTCGCATTTTTCGCATACTTGTTGGCCAGATCCTGGGCGTTTTCTGGTTGGGATGACGCAGTAATGTGGTACCACACTGAAACAGTGAGTTAATCCTGGATGCGATCTATATATTAGAGGGTAACACCGGCTAGGTTTGGGTTAGGTCTGGTATTTGCCATCATCTGGCTCATGCTTTCGCATTTTTCGCATACCTGTTGGCCAGATCCTGGGCGTTTTCTGGTTGGGATCACGCAGTAATGTGGTACCACACTGAAACAGTGAGTTAATCCTGGTTTCGATCTATATATTAGAGGGTAACACCGGTTAGGCTTGGGTTAGGTCTGGTATTTGCCATCATCTGGCTCATACTTTCGCATTGTTCGCATACTTGTTGGCCAGATCCTGGGCGTTTCCTGGTTGGGATCATGCTGTAATGTGGTACCACACTGAAACAGTGAGTTAATCCTGGATTCGACCTATATATTAGAGGATAACTCCGGTTAGGTTTGGGTTAGGTCTGGTATTTGCAATCATCTGGCTCATACTTTCGCATCTTTCGCATACTTGTTGGCCAGATCATGGGCGTTTTCTGGTTTGTATCACGTAGTAATTTGGTACCACACTGAAACAGTGTGTTTATCTTGGATTCAATCTATATTTTAGAGGATAACAGCGGTTAGGTCAGGGTTAGGACTGCTATTTGCCATCATCTGGCTCATACTTTCGCATTTTTCGCATACTTGTTGGCCAGATCCTGGGCGTTTTCTGGTTGGGATCACGCAGTAATGTGGTACCACACTGAAACAGTGAGTTAATCGTGGATTCGATATATATATTACAGGGTAACACCGGTTAGGTTTGGGTTAGGTCTGGTATTTGTCATCATCTGGCTCATACTTTCGCATTTTTCACCTACTTGTTGGCCAGATCCAGGGCGATTTCTGGGATGGATCAGGTAGTAGTGTGGTACCGCACTGAAGCAGTGAAGTAATCCTGGGTTCGATCTATATATTAGAGGGTAACACCGGTTAGGTTTGGGATAGGTCTGGTATTTGCCATCATCTGGCTCATACTATCGCATTTTTCGCATAATTGTAGGCCTGATCCTGGGCGTTTTCTCGTTTGGATCACGTAGTAATGTGGTACCACACTGAAACAGTGCGTAAATCATGGATTCAATCTATATTTTACAGGATAACGCCGGTTAGGTCAGGGTTAGGTCTGGTATTTGCCATCATCTGGCTCATACTTTCGCATTTTTCACCTACTTGTTGGCCAGATCCAGGGCGATTACTGGGATGGATCAGGTAGTAGTGTGGTACCGCACTGAAGCAGTGAAGTAATCCTGGGTTCGATCTATATATTAGAGGGTAACACCGGTTAGGTTTGGGATAGGTCTGGTATTTGCCATCATCTGGCTCATACTTTCGCATTTTTCACCTACTTGTTGGCCAGATCCAGGGCGATTACTGGGATGGATCAGGTAGTAGTGTGGTACCGCACTGAAGCAGTGAAGTAATCCTGGGTTCGATCTATATATTAGAGGGTAACACCGGTTAGGTTTGGGTTAGGTCTGGTATTTGCCATCATCTGGCTCATACTTTCGCATTTTTCACCTACTTGTTGGCCAGATCCAGGGCGATTTCTGGGATGGATCAGGTAGTAGTGTGGTACCGCACTGAAGCAGTGAAGTAATCCTGAGTTCGATCTATATATTAGAGGGTAACACTGGTTAGGTTTGGGATAGGTCTGGTATTTGCCATCATCTGGCTCATACTTTCGCATTTTTCGCATAATTGTTGGCCTGATCCTGGGCGTTTTCTCGTTTGGATCACGTAGTAATGTGGTACCACACTGAAACAGTGCGTAAATCATGGATTCAATCTATATTTTACAGGATAACACCGGTTAGGTCAGGGTTAGGTCTGGTATTTGCCATCATCTGGCTAATACTTTCGCATATTTCGCAGACTTGTTGGCCAGATCCTGGGCGATTTCTGGGATGGATCAGGTAGTAGTGTGGTACCGCACTGAAGCAGTGAAGTAATCCTGGGTTCGATCTATATATTAGAAGGTAACACTGGTTAGGTTTGGGATAGGTCTGTTATTTGCCATCATCTGGCTCATACTTTCGCATTTTTCGCATAATTGTTGGCCTGATCCTGGGCGTTTTCTCGTTTGGATCACGCAGTAATGTGGTACCACACTGAAACAGTGCGTAAATCATGGATTCAATCTATATTTTACAGGATAACACCGGTTAGGTCAGGGTTAGGTCTGGTATTTGCCATCATCTGGCTCATACTTTCGCATTTTTCGCATACTTGTTGGCCAGATCCTGAGCGTTTTCTTGTTTGTATCACGTAGTAATTTGGTATCACACTGAAACAGTGAGTTTATCTTGGATTCAATCTATATTTTAGAGGATAACACTGGTTAGGTCAGGGTTAGGTCTGGTATTTGCCATCATCTGGCTCATACTTTCGCATTTTTCGCATACTTGTTGGCCAGATCCTGCTCGTTTTCTGGGTTGGATAAGGTAGTAGTGTGGTACCGCACTGAAGCAGTGAAGTAATCCTTGATTCGATCTATATGTTGGAAGGGTAACACCGGTTAGGTTTGGGTTAGGTCTGGTATTTGCCATCATCTGGCTCATGCTTTGGCACTTTTCGCATACTTGTTGGCCAGATCCTGCTCGTTTTCTGGGTTGGATAAGGTAGTAGTGTGGTACCGCACTGAAGCAGTGAAGTAATCCTTGATTCGATCTATATGTTGGAAGGGTAACACCGGTTAGGTTTGGGTTAGGTCTGGTATTTGCCATCATCTGGCTCATGCTTTCGCCTTTTTCACCTTCTTGTTGGCCTGATCCTGGGCGTTTTCTGGTTTGAGTTACGTAATAATGTGGTACCACACTGCAACAGTGGGTTAACCCTGAATTCAATCTATATTTTAGAGGGTAACACCGGTTAGGTTTGGGTTAGGTCTGGTATTTGCCATCATCTGGCTCATACTTTCGCATTTTTCGCATACTTGTTGGCCAGATCCTGCTCGTTTTCTGGGTTGGATAAGGTAGTAGTGTGGTACCGCACTGAAGCAGTGAAGTAATCCTTGATTCGATCTATATGTTAAAAGGGTAACACCGGTTATGTTTGGGTTAGGTCTGGAGTTTTCCATCATCTGGCTCATGCTTTGGCATTTTCCGCATACTTGTTGGCCAGATCCTGGGCGTTTTCTGGGTTGGAACAGGTAGTAATTTGGTACCGCACTGAAACAGTGAAGTAATCCTGGATTCGATCTATATATTAGAGGGTAACACCGGTTAGGTTTGGGTTAGGTCTGGTATTTGCCATCATCTGGCTCATGCTTTCGCATTTTTCGCATACTTGTTGGCCAGATCCTGCTCGTTTTCTGGGTTGGATAAGGTAGTAGTGTGGTACCGCACTGAAGCAGTGAAGTAATCCTTGATTCGATCTATATGTTGGAAGGGTAACACCGGTTAGGTTTGGGTTAGGTCTGGTATTTGCCATCATCTGGCTCATACTTTCGCATTTTTCACATACTTGTTGGCCAGATTCTGGACGTTTTCTGGGTTGGAACAGGTAGTAGTGTGGTACCGCACTGAAACAGTGAGTTAATCCTGGATTCGATCTATATATTAGAGGGCAACACCGGTTAGGTTTGTGTTAGGTCTGGTATTTGCCATCATCTGGCTCATACTTTCGCATTTTTCACATACTTGTTGGCCAGATCCTGGGCGTTTTCTGGTTTGGGTCACGTAGTAATGTGGCACCACACTGCAACAGTGAGTTCAACCTGGATCCAATCTATATTTTAGAAGAATAACAACAGTTAGGTCAGCGTTAGGTCTGGTATTTGCATTCATCTGGCTCGTACTTACGCATTTTTCGCATACTTTATGGCCAGATCCTGGGCTCTTTCTGGTTTGGGTCACGTAGTAATCTAGAGCCACTCTGAAACAGTGAGTTAAACCTGGATTCAATCAATATTTTAGAAGAATAACAACAGTTAGGTCAGCGTTAGGTCTGGTATTTGCCATCAACTGGCTCATACTTTCGCATCTTTCAGCTACTTGTTGGCCAGATCCTGGGCGTTCTCGGGTTTGGATCACGTAGTAATGTGGTACCACACTGAAACAGTGCGTAAATGATGGATTCAATCTATATTTTACAGGATAACACCGGTTAGGTCAGGGTTAGGTCTGGTATTTGCCATCATCTGGCTCATACTTTCGCATTTTTCACCTACTTGTTGGCCAGATCCAGGGCGATTTCTGGGATGGATCAGGTAGTAGTGTGGTACCGCACTGAAGCAGTGAAGTAATCCTGGGTTCGATCTATATATTAGAGGGTAACACCGGTTAGGTTTGGGTTAGGTCTGGTATTTGCCATCATCTGGCTCATGCTTTCGCATTTTTCGCATACTTGTTGGCCAGATCCTGGGCGTTTTCTGGTTGGGATGACGCAGTAATGTGGTACCACACTGAAACAGTGAGTTAATCCTGGATGCGATCTATATATTAGAGGGTAACACCGGCTAGGTTTGGGTTAGGTCTGGTATTTGCCATCATCTGGCTCATGCTTTCGCATTTTTCGCATACTTGTTGGCCAGATCCTGGGCGTTTTCTGGTTGGGATCACGCAGTAATGTGGTACCACACTGAAACAGTGAGTTAATCCTGGTTTCGATCTATATATTAGAGGGTAACAGCGGTTAGGCTTGGGTTAGGTCTGGTATTTGTCATCATCTGGCTCATACTTTCGCATTTTTCGCATACTTTATGGCCAGATCCTGGGCGCTTTCTGGTTTGGATCACGTAGTAATGTGGTACCACACTGAAACAGTGAGTTAATCCTGGATTCGATCTATATATTAGAGGGCAACACCGGTTAGGTTTGTGTTAGGTCTGGTATTTGCCATCATCTGGCTCATACTTTCGCATTTTACACCTACTTGTTGGCCAGTTCCTGGGCGTTTTCTGGTTGGGATCACGCAGTGATGTGGTACCACACTCAAACAGTGAGCTAAACCTGGATCCAATCTATATTTTAGAAGAATAACAACAGTTAGGTCAGCGTTAGGTCTGGTATTTGCCATCAACTGGCTCATACTTTCGCATTTTTCGCATACGTGTTGGCCAGATCCTGGCCTTTTTCTGGGTTGGATCACGTAGTAATGTGGTACCACACTGAAACAGTGAGTTAAACCTGCTTTCAATGTATATTTTGGAGGATAACACCGGTTAGATTTGGGTTAGATCTGGTATTTGATATCATCTGGCTCATACTTTCGCATTTTTCGCATACTTTATGGCCAGATCCTTGGCGCTTTCTGGTTTGCTTCACGTAGTACTCTAGCACCACTCTGAAACAGTGAGTTAAACATGGATTGAATCTATATTTTAGAGGATAACACCGGTTAGGTCAGGGTTAGGTCTGGTATTTGCCATCATCTGGCTCATACTGTCGCATTTTTCGCATACTTGTTGGCCAGAACCTGGGCGTTTTCTGGTTTGGATCACGTAGTAATGTGGTACCACAATGAAACAGCGAGTTAAACCGGGGCCCGATCAATTCTTTAGACGATAACATGGGTTAGGTCAGGGTTAGGTATGGTATTTGCCATAATCTGGCTCATACTTTCGCATTTTTCGCATACGTGTTGGCCAGATCCTGGCCGTTTTCTGGGATGTAACAGGGAGTAATTTGGTACCGCACTGAAACAGTGAAGTAATCCTGGATTCGATCTATATTTTACAGGATAACACCGGTTAGGTCAGGGTTAGGTCTGGTATTTGCCATCATCTGGCTCATACTTTCGCATTTTACACCTACTTGGTGGCCAGTTCCTGGGCGTTTTCTGGGTTGGAACAGGTAGTAGTGAGGTACCGCACTGAAGCAGTGAAGTAATCCTGGGTTCGATCTATATATTAGAGGGTAACACCGGTTAGGTTTGGGTTAGGTCTGGTATTTGCCATCATCTGGCTCATGCTTTCGCATTTTTCGCATACTTGTTGGCCAGATCCTGGGCGTTTTCTGGTTGGGATGACGCAGTAATGTGGTACCACACTGAAACAGTGAGTTAATCCTGGATGCGATCTATATATTAGAGGGTAACACCGGCTAGGTTTGGGTTAGGTCTGGTATTTGCCATCATCTGGCTCATGCTTTCGCATTTTTCGCATACTTGTTGGCCAGATCCTGGGCGTTTTCTGGTTGGGATCACGCAGTAATGTGGTACCACACTGAAACAGTGAGTTAATCCTGGTTTCGATCTATATATTAGAGGGTAACACCGGTTAGGCTTGGGTTAGGTCTGGTATTTGCCATCATCTGGCTCATACTTTCGCATTGTTCGCATACTTGTTGGCCAGATCCTGGGCGTTTTCTGGTTGGGATCATGCTGTAATGTGGTACCACACTGAAACAGTGAGTTAATCCTGGATTCGACCTATATATTAGAGGATAACTCCGGTTAGGTTTGGGTTAGGTCTGGTATTTGCCATCATCTGGCTCATATTTTCGCATTTTTCGCATACTTGTTGGCCAGATCATGGGCGTTTTCTGGTTTGTATCACGTAGTAATTTGGTACCACACTGAAACAGTGTGTTTATCTTGGATTCAATCTATATTTTAGAGGATAACAGCGGTTAGGTCAGGGTTAGGTCTGCTATTTGCCATCATCTGGCTCATACTTTCGCATTTTTCGCATACTTGTTGGCCAGATCCTGGGCGTTTTCTGGTTGGGATCACGCAGTAATGTGGTACCACACTGAAACAGTGAGTTAATCGTGGATTCGATATATATATTACAGGGTAACACCGGTTAGGTTTGGGTTAGGTCTGGTATTTGTCATCATCTGGCTCATACTTTCGCATTTTTCACCTACTTGTTGGCCAGATCCAGGGCGATTTCTGGGATGGATCAGGTAGTAGTGTGGTACCGCACTGAAGCAGTGAAGTAATCCTGGGTTCGATCTATATATTAGAGGGTAACACCGGTTAGGTTTGGGATAGGTCTGGTATTTGCCATAATCTGGCTCATACTTTCGCATTTTTCGCATACGTGTTGGCCAGATCCTGGCCGTTTTCTGGGTTGTAACAGGTAGTAATTTGGTACCGCTCTGAAACAGTGAAGTAATCCTGGATTCGATCTATATTTTACAGGATAACACCGGTTAGGTCAGGGTTAGGTCTGGTATTTGCCATCATCTGGCTCATACTTTCGCATTTTACACCTACTTGGTGGCCAGTTCCTGGGCGTTTTCTGGGTTGGAACAGGTAGTAGTGAGGTACCGCACTGAAGCAGTGAAGTAATCCTGGGTTCGATCTATATATTAGAGGGTAACACCGGTTAGGTTTGGGTTAGGTCTGGTATTTGCCATCATCTGGCTCATGCTTTCGCATTTTTCGCATACTTGTTGGCCAGATCCTGGGCGTTTTCTGGTTGGGATGACGCAGTAATGTGGTACCACACTGAAACAGTGAGTTAATCCTGGATGCGATCTATATATTAGAGGGTAACACCGGCTAGGTTTGGGTTAGGTCTGGTATTTGCCATCATCTGGCTCATGCTTTCGCATTTTTCGCATACTTGTTGGCCAGATCCTGGGCGTTTTCTGGTTGGGATCACGCAGTAATGTGGTACCACACTGAAACAGTGAGTTAATCCTGGTTTCGATCTATATATTAGAGGGTAACACCGGTTAGGCTTGGGTTAGGTCTGGTATTTGCCATCATCTGGCTCATACTTTCGCATTGTTCGCATACTTGTTGGCCAGATCCTGGGCGTTTTCTGGTTGGGATCATGCTGTAATGTGGTACCACACTGAAACAGTGAGTTAATCCTGGATTCGACCTATATATTAGAGGATAACTCCGGTTAGGTTTGGGTTAGGTCTGGTATTTGCCATCATCTGGCTCATACTTTCGCATCTTTCGCATACTTGTTGGCCAGATCATGGGCGTTTTCTGGTTTGTATCACGTAGTAATTTGGTACCACACTGAAACAGTGTGTTTATCTTGGATTCAATCTATATTTTAGAGGATAACAGCGGTTAGGTCAGGGTTAGGACTGCTATTTGCCATCATCTGGCTCATACTTTCGCATTTTTCGCATACTTGTTGGCCAGATCCTGGGCGTTTTCTGGTTGGGATCACGCAGTAATGTGGTACCACACTGAAACAGTGAGTTAATCGTGGATTCGATATATATATTACAGGGTAACACCGGTTAGGTTTGGGTTAGGTCTGGTATTTGTCATCATCTGGCTCATACTTTCGCATTTTTCACCTACTTGTTGGCCAGATCCAGGGCGATTTCTGGGATGGATCAGGTAGTAGTGTGGTACCGCACTGAAGCAGTGAAGTAATCCTGGGTTCGATCTATATATTAGAGGGTAACACCGGTTAGGTTTGGGATAGGTCTGGTATTTGCCATCATCTGGCTCATACTATCGCATTTTTCGCATAATTGTAGGCCTGATCCTGGGCGTTTTCTCGTTTGGATCACGTAGTAATGTGGTACCACACTGAAACAGTGCGTAAATCATGGATTCAATCTATATTTTACAGGATAATGCCGGTTAGGTCAGGGTTAGGTCTGGTATTTGCCATCATCTGGCTCATACTTTCGCATTTTTCACCTACTTGTTGGCCAGATCCAGGGCGATTACTGGGATGGATCAGGTAGTAGTGTGGTACCGCACTGAAGCAGTGAAGTAATCCTGGGTTCGATCTATATATTAGAGGGTAACACCGGTTAGGTTTGGGATAGGTCTGGTATTTGCCATCATCTGGCTCATACTTTCGCATTTTTCACCTACTTGTTGGCCAGATCCAGGGCGATTACTGGGATGGATCAGGTAGTAGTGTGGTACCGCACTGAAGCAGTGAAGTAATCCTGGGTTCGATCTATATATTAGAGGGTAACACCGGTTAGGTTTGGGTTAGGTCTGGTATTTGCCATCATCTGGCTCATACTTTCGCATTTTTCACCTACTTGTTGGCCAGATCCAGGGCGATTTCTGGGATGGATCAGGTAGTAGTGTGGTACCGCACTGAAGCAGTGAAGTAATCCTGAGTTCGATCTATATATTAGAGGGTAACACTGGTTAGGTTTGGGATAGGTCTGGTATTTGCCATCATCTGGCTCATACTTTCGCATTTTTCGCATAATTGTTGGCCTGATCCTGGGCGTTTTCTCGTTTGGATCACGTAGTAATGTGGTACCACACTGAAACAGTGCGTAAATCATGGATTCAATCTATATTTTACAGGATAACACCGGTTAGGTCAGGGTTAGGTCTGGTATTTGCCATCATCTGGCTAATACTTTCGCATATTTCGCAGACTTGTTGGCCAGATCCTGGGCGATTTCTGGGATGGATCAGGTAGTAGTGTGGTACCGCACTGAAGCAGTGAAGTAATCCTGGGTTCGACCTATATATTAGAAGGTAACACTGGTTAGGTTTGGGATAGGTCTGTTATTTGCCATCATCTGGCTCATACTTTCGCATTTTTCGCATACTTGTTGGCCAGATCCTGCTCGTTTTCTGGGTTGGATAAGGTAGTAGTGTGGTACCGCACTGAAGCAGTGAAGTAATCCTTGATTCGATCTATATGTTAAAAGGGTAACACCGGTTATGTTTGGGTTAGGTCTGGAGTTTTCCATCATCTGGCTCATGCTTTGGCATTTTCCGCATACTTGTTGGCCAGATCCTGGGCGTTTTCTGGGTTGGAACAGGTAGTAATTTGGTACCGCACTGAAACAGTGAAGTAATCCTGGATTCGATCTATATATTAGAGGGTAACACCGGTTAGGTTTGGGTTAGGTCTGGTATTTGCCATCATCTGGCTCATGCTTTCGCATTTTTCGCATACTTGTTGGCCAGATCCTGCTCGTTTTCTGGGTTGGATAAGGTAGTAGTGTGGTACCGCACTGAAGCAGTGAAGTAATCCTTGATTCGATCTATATGTTGGAAGGGTAACACCGGTTAGGTTTGGGTTAGGTCTGGTATTTGCCATCATCTGGCTCATACTTTCGCATTTTTCACATACTTGTTGGCCAGATTCTGGACGTTTTCTGGGTTGGAACAGGTAGTAGTGTGGTACCGCACTGAAACAGTGAGTTAATCCTGGATTCGATCTATATATTAGAGGGCAACACCGGTTAGGTTTGTGTTAGGTCTGGTATTTGCCATCATCTGGCTCATACTTTCGCATTTTTCACATACTTGTTGGCCAGATCCTGGGCGTTTTCTGGTTTGGGTCACGTAGTAATGTGGCACCACACTGCAACAGTGAGTTAAACCTGGATCCAATCTATATTTTAGAAGAATAACAACAGTTAGGTCAGCGTTAGGTCTGGTATTTGCATTCATCTGGCTCGTACTTACGCATTTTTCGCATACTTTATGGCCAGATCCTGGGCTCTTTCTGGTTTGGGTCACGTAGTAATCTAGAGCCACTCTGAAACAGTGAGTTAAACCTGGATTCAATCAATATTTTAGAAGAATAACAACAGTTAGGTCAGCGTTAGGTCTGGTATTTGCCATCAACTGGCTCATACTTTCGCATCTTTCAGCTACTTGTTGGCCAGATCCTGGGCGTTTTCTGGTTTGGATCACGTAGTAATGTGGTACCACACTCAAACAGTGAGTTAATCCTGGATCCAGTCTATATTTTAGAAGAATAACAACAGTTAGGTCAGCGTTAGGTCTGGTATTTGCCATCAACTGGCTCATACTTTCGCATCTTTCAGCTACTTGTTGGCCAGATCCTGGGCGTTCTCGGGTTTGGATCACGTAGTAATGTGGTACCACACTGAAACAGTGCGTAAATGATGGATTCAATCTATATTTTACAGGATAACACCGGTTAGGTCAGGGTTAGGTCTGGTATTTGCCATCATCTGGCTCATACTTTCGCATTTTTCACCTACTTGTTGGCCAGATCCAGGGCGATTTCTGGGATGGATCAGGTAGTAGTGTGGTACCGCACTGAAGCAGTGAAGTAATCCTGGGTTCGATCTATATATTAGAGGGTAACACCGGTTAGGTTTGGGTTAGGTCTGGTATTTGCCATCATCTGGCTCATGCTTTCGCATTTTTCGCATACTTGTTGGCCAGATCCTGGGCGTTTTCTGGTTGGGATGACGCAGTAATGTGGTACCACACTGAAACAGTGAGTTAATCCTGGATGCGATCTATATATTAGAGGGTAACACCGGCTAGGTTTGGGTTAGGTCTGGTATTTGCCATCATCTGGCTCATGCTTTCGCATTTTTCGCATACTTGTTGGCCAGATCCTGGGCGTTTTCTGGTTGGGATCACGCAGTAATGTGGTACCACACTGAAACAGTGAGTTAATCCTGGTTTCGATCTATATATTAGAGGGTAACAGCGGTTAGGCTTGGGTTAGGTCTGGTATTTGTCATCATCTGGCTCATACTTTCGCATTTTTCGCATACTTTATGGCCAGATCCTGGGCGCTTTCTGGTTTGGATCACGTAGTAATGTGGTACCACACTGAAACAGTGAGTTAATCCTGGATTCGATCTATATATTAGAGGGCAACACCGGTTAGGTTTGTGTTAGGTCTGGTATTTGCCATCATCTGGCTCATACTTTCGCATTTTACACCTACTTGTTGGCCGGTTCCTGGGCGTTTTCTGGTTGGGATCACGCAGTGATGTGGTACCACACTCAAACAGTGAGCTAAACCTGGATCCAATCTATATTTTAGAAGAATAACAACAGTTAGGTCAGCGTTAGGTCTGGTATTTGCCATCAACTGGCTCATACTTTCGCATTTTTCGCATACGTGTTGGCCAGATCCTGGCCTTTTTCTGGGTTGGATCACGTAGTAATGTGGTACCACACTGAAACAGTGAGTTAAACCTGCTTTCAATGTATATTTTGGAGGATAACACCGGTTAGATTTGGGTTAGATCTGGTATTTGATATCATCTGGCTCATACTTTCGCATTTTTCGCATACTTTATGGCCAGATCCTTGGCGCTTTCTGGTTTGCTTCACGTAGTACTCTAGCACCACTCTGAAACAGTGAGTTAAACATGGATTGAATCTATATTTTAGAGGATAACACCGGTTAGGTCAGGGTTAGGTCTGGTATTTGCCATCATCTGGCTCATACTGTCGCATTTTTCGCATACTTGTTGGCCAGAACCTGGGCGTTTTCTGGTTTGGATCACGTAGTAATGTGGTACCACACTCAAACAGTGAGTTAATCCTGGATCCAGTCTATATTTTAGAAGAATAACAACAGTTAGGTCAGCGTTAGGTCTGGTATTTGCCATCAACTGGCTCATACTTTCGCATCTTTCAGCTACTTGTTGGCCAGATCCTGGGCGTTCTCGGGTTTGGATCACGTAGTAATGTGGTACCACACTGAAACAGTGCGTAAATGATGGATTCAATCTATATTTTACAGGATAACACCGGTTAGGTCAGGGTTAGGTCTGGTATTTGCCATCATCTGGCTCATACTTTCGCATTTTTCACCTACTTGTTGGCCAGATCCAGGGCGATTTCTGGGATGGATCAGGTAGTAGTGTGGTACCGCACTGAAGCAGTGAAGTAATCCTGGGTTCGATCTATATATTAGAGGGTAACACCGGTTAGGCTTGGGTTAGGTCTGGTATTTGCCATCATCTGGCTCATACTTTCGCATTGTTCGCATACTTGTTGGCCAGATCCTGGGCGTTTTCTGGTTGGGATCATGCTGTAATGTGGTACCACACTGAAACAGTGAGTTAATCCTGGATTCGACCTATATATTAGAGGATAACTCCGGTTAGGTTTGGGTTAGGTCTGGTATTTGCCATCATCTGGCTCATACTTTCGCATTTTTCGCATACTTCTTGGCCAGATCATGGGCGTTTTCTGGTTTGTATCACGTAGTAATTTGGTACCACACTGAAACAGTGTGTTTATCTTGGATTCAATCTATATTTTAGAGGATAACAGCGGTTAGGTCAGGGTTAGGTCTGCTATTTGCCATCATCTGGCTCATACTTTCGCATTTTTCGCATACTTGTTGGCCAGATCCTGGGCGTTTTCTGGTTGGGATCACGCAGTAATGTGGTACCACACTGAAACAGTGAGTTAATCGTGGATTCGATATATATATTACAGGGTAACACCGGTTAGGTTTGGGTTAGGTCTGGTATTTGTCATCATCTGGCTCATACTTTCGCATTTTTCACCTACTTGTTGGCCAGATCCAGGGCGATTTCTGGGATGGATCAGGTAGTAGTGTGGTACCGCACTGAAGCAGTGAAGTAATCCTGGGTTCGATCTATATATTAGAGGGTAACACCGGTTAGGTTTGGGATAGGTCTGGTATTTGCCATAATCTGGCTCATACTTTCGCATTTTTCGCATACGTGTTGGCCAGATCCTGGCCGTTTTCTGGGTTGTAACAGGTAGTAATTTGGTACCGCACTGAAACAGTGAAGTAATCCTGGATTCGATCTATATTTTACAGGATAACACCGGTTAGGTCAGGGTTAGGTCTGGTATTTGCCATCATCTGGCTCATACTTTCGCATTTTACACCTACTTGGTGGCCAGTTCCTGGGCGTTTTCTGGGTTGGAACAGGTAGTAGTGAGGTACCGCACTGAAGCAGTGAAGTAATCCTGGGTTCGATCTATATATTAGAGGGTAACACCGGTTAGGTTTGGGTTAGGTCTGGTATTTGCCATCATCTGGCTCATACTTTCGCATTGTTCGCATACTTGTTGGCCAGATCCTGGGCGTTTTCTGGTTGGGATCATGCTGTAATGTGGTACCACACTGAAACAGTGAGTTAATCCTGGATTCGACCTATATATTAGAGGATAACTCCGGTTAGGTTTGGGTTAGGTCTGGTATTTGCCATCATCTGGCTCATACTTTCGCATTTTTCGCATACTTGTTGGCCAGATCATGGGCGTTTTCTGGTTTGTATCACGTAGTAATTTGGTACCACACTGAAACAGTGTGTTTATCTTGGATTCAATCTATATTTTAGAGGATAACAGCGGTTAGGTCAGGGTTAGGTCTGCTATTTGCCATCATCTGGCTCATACTTTCGCATTTTTCGCATACTTGTTGGCCAGATCCTGGGCGTTTTCTGGTTGGGATCACGCAGTAATGTGGTACCACACTGAAACAGTGAGTTAATCGTGGATTCGATATATATATTACAGGGTAACACCGGTTAGGTTTGGGTTAGGTCTGGTATTTGTCATCATCTGGCTCATACTTTCGCATTTTTCACCTACTTGATGGCCAGATCCAGGGCGATTTCTGGGATGGATCAGGTAGTAGTGTGGTACCGCACTGAAGCAGTGAAGTAATCCTGGGTTCGATCTATATATTAGAGGGTAACACCAGTTAGGTTTGGGATAGGTCTGGTATTTGCCATCATCTGGCTCATACTTTCGCATTTTTCGCATAATTGTAGGCCTGATCCTGGGCGTTTTCTCGTTTGGATCACGTAGTAATGTGGTACCACACTGAAACAGTGCGTAAATCATGGATTCAATCTATATTTTACAGGATAACGCCGGTTAGGTCAGGGTTAGGTCTGGTATTTGCCATCATCTGGCTCATACTTTCGCATTTTTCACCTACTTGTTGGCCAGATCCAGGGCGTTTTCTCGTTTGGATCACGTAGTAATGTGGTACCACACTGAAACAGTGCGTAAATCATGGATTCAATCTATATTTTACAGGATAACACCGGTTAGGTCAGGGTTTGGTCTGGTATTTGCCATCATCTGGCTCATACTTTCGCATTTTTCACCTACTTGTTGGCCAGATCCAGGGCGATTTCTGGGATGGATCAGGTAGTGGTGTGGTACCGCACTGAAGCAGTGATGTAATCCTGGCTTCGATCTATATATTAGAGGGTAACACCGGTTAGGTTTGGGATAGGTCTGGTATTTGCCATCATCTGGCTCATACTTTCGCATTTTTCGCATAATTGTTGGCCTGATCCTGGGCGTTTTCTCGTTTGGATCACGTAGTAATGTGGTACCACACTGAAGCAGTGAGTTAAACCTGGTTTCAATGTATGTTTTAGAGAATAACACCGGTTAGGTCAGGGTTAGGTCTAGTATTTGCCATCATCTGGCTCATGCTTTCGCATTTTTCGCATACTTTATGGCCAGATCCGGGGCGCTTTCTGGTTTGGATAAAGCAGTAATCTAGAACCACTCTGAAACAGTGAGTTAAACCTGGATTCAATCTATATTTTAGAGGATAACACCGGTTAGGTTTGGGTTAGGTCTGGTATTTGCCATAATCTGGCTCATACATTCGCATTTTTCGCATACTTGTTGGCCAGATCCTGGGCGTTTCCTGGTTTGGATCACGTAGTAATGTGGTACCACGCTCAAACAGTGAGTTAAACCGGGATCCAATCTATATTTTAGAAGAATAACAACAGTTAGGTCAGCGTTAGGTCTGGTAATTGCCATCAACTGGCTCATACTTTCGCATTTTTCGCATTCTTTATGGCCAGATCCTGGGCTTTTTCTGGGTTGGATCTCGTAGTAATGTGGTACCACACTGAAACAGTGAGTTAAACCTGCTTTCAATGTATATTTTGGAGGATAACACCGGTTAGGTTTGGGTTAGGCCTGGTATTTGCCATCATCTGGCTCATACTTTCGCATTTTTCGCATACTTTATGGCCAGATCCTGGGCGCTTTCTGGTTTGGTTCACGTAGTAATCTGGCACCACTCTGAAACAGTGAGTTAAACCTGGATTCAATGTATATTTTAGAGGAGAACACCGGTTAGGTCAGGGTTAGGTCTGGTATTTGCCATAATCTGGCTCATACATTCGCATTTTTCGCATACTTGTTGGCCAGATCCTGGGCGTTTTCTGGTTGGGATCACGCAGTAATGTGGTACCACACTGAAACAGTGAGTTTATCTTGGATTCTATCTATATATTAGAGGATAACACCGGTTAGGTTTGGGTTAGGTCTGGTATTTGCCATAATCTGGCTCATACATTCGCATTTTTCGCATACTTGTTGGCCAGATCCTGGGCGTTTTCTGGTTTGGATCACGTAGTAATGTGATACCACGCTCAAACAGTGAGTTAAACCGGGATCCAATCTATATTTTAGAAGAATAACAACAGTTAGATCAGCGTTAGGTCTGGTAATTGCCATCAACTGGCTCATACTTTCGCATTTTTCACATTCTTTATGGCCAGATCCTGGGCTTTTTCTGGGTTGGATCTCGTAGTAATGTGGTACCACACTGAAACAGTGAGTTAAACCTGCTTTCAATGTATATTTTGGAGGAGAACACCGGTTAGGTCAGGGTTAGGTCTGGTATTTGCCATAATCTGGCTCATACATTCGCATTTTTCGCATACTTGTTGGCCAGATCCTGGGCGTTTTCTGGTTGGGATCACGCAGTAATGTGGTACCACACTGAAACAGTGAGTTAATCGTGGATTCGATCTATATATTACAGGGTAACACCGGTTAGGTTTGGGTTAGGTCTGGTATTTGCCATCATCTGGCTCATACTTTCGCATTTTTCGCATACTTGTTGGCCAGATCCAGGGCGATTTCTGGGATGGATCAGGTAGTTGTGTGGTACCGCACTGAAGCAGTGAAGTAATCCTGGGTTCGATCTATATCTTAGAGGGTAACACCGGTTAGGTTTGGGTTAGGTCTGGTATTTCCCATCATCTGGCTCATACTTTCGCATTTTTCGCATACTTGTTGGCCAGATCCTGGGCGTTTTCTGGTATGGATCACGTAGTTATTTGGTACCACACTGAAACAGTGAGTTTATCTTGGATTCAATCTATATTTTAGAGGATAACACCGGTTGGGTCAGGGTTAGGTCTCGTATTTGCCATCATCTGGCTCATACTTTCGCAGTTTTCGCATACTTGTTGGCCAGATCCTGGGCGTTTTCTGGTTTGGCTTACGTAGCAATGTAGTACCACACTGCAACAGTGAGTTAAACCTGAAGTCAATCTATACTTTAGAGGATAACACCGGCTAGGTCAGGGTTAGATCTGGTATTTGCCATCATCTGGCTCATACTTTCGCATTGTTCGCATACTTGTTGGCCAGATCCTGGGCGTTTTCTGGTTTGGATCACGTAGTAATTTGGTACCACACTGAAACAGTGAGTTTATCTTGGATTCTATCTATATTTTAGAGGATAACACCGGTTAGGTTTGGGTTAGGTCTGGTATTTGCCATCATCTGGCTCATGCTTTCGCATTTTTCGCATACTTGTTGGCCACATCCTGGGCGTATTCTGGTTTGGATCACGTAGTAATGTGGTACCACGCTCAAACAGTGAGTTAAACCTGGATACAATCTTTGTTTTAGAGGATAACACTGGTTACGTCAGGGTTAGGTCCGGTATTTGCCATCATCTGGCTCACACTTTCGCATTTTCGCATACTTGTTGGCCAGATCCTGGGCGTTTCCTGGGTTGGATCAGGTAGCTGTGTGGTACCGCACTAAAACAGTGAAGTAATCCTGGATTCGATCTATATATTAGAGGGTAACACCGGTTAGGTTTGGGTTAGGTCTGGTATTTGCCATCATCTCGCTCATGCTTTCGCATTTTTCGCATACTTGTTGGCCAGATCCTGGGCGTTTTCTGGTTGGGATCACGCAGTAATGTGGTACCACACTGAAACAGTGAGTTAATCCTGGTTTCGATCTATATATTAGAGGGTAACACAGGTTAGGTCAGGGTTAGGTCTGGTATTTGTCATCATCTGGCTCATACTTTCGCAATTTTCACCTACTTGTTGGCCAGATCCTGGGCGTTTTCTGGTTGGGATCACGCAGTAATGTGGTACCACACTGAAACAGTGGGTTAATCCTGGTTTCGATCTATATATTAGAGGGTAACACCGGTTAGGCTTGGGTTAGGTCTGGTATTTGCCATCATCTGGCTCATACTTTCGCATTTTTCGCATACTTGTTGGCCAGATCCAGGGCGATTTCTGGGATGGATCAGGTAGTTGTGTGGTACCGCACTGAAGCAGTGAGTTAAACCTGGTTTCAATGTATGTTTTAGAGAATAACACCGGTTAGGTCAGGGTTAGGTCTAGTATTTGCCATCATCTGGCTCATGCTTTCGCATTTTTCGCATACTTTATGGCCAGATCCGGGGCGCTTTGTGGTTTGGATAAAGCAGTAATCTAGAACCACTCTGAAACAGTGAGTTAAACCTGGATTCAATCTATATTTTAGAGGATAACACCGGTTAGGTTTGGGTTAGGTCTGGTATTTGCCATAATCTGGCTCATACATTCGCATTTTTCGCATACTTGTTGGCCAGATCCTGGGCGTTTTCTGGTTTGGATCACGTAGTAATGTGGTACCACGCTCAAACAGTGAGTTAAACCGGGATCCAATCTATATTTTAGAAGAATAACAACAGTTAGGTCAGCGTTAGGTCTGGTAATTGCCATCAACTGGCTCATACTTTCGCATTTTTCGCATTCTTTATGGCCAGATCCTGGGCTTTTTCTGGGTTGGATCTCGTAGTAATGTGGTACCACACTGAAACAGTGAGTTAAACCTGCTTTCAATGTATATTTTGGAGGATAACACCGGTTAGGTTTGGGTTAGGCCTGGTATTTGCCATCATCTGGCTCATACTTTCGCATTTTTCGCATACTTTATGGCCAGATCCTGGGCGCTTTCTGGTTTGGTTCACGTAGTAATCTGGCACCACTCTGAAACAGTGAGTTAAACCTGGATTCAATCTATATTTTAGAGGATAACACCGGTTAGGTCAGGGTTAGGTCTGGTATTTGCCATCATCTGGCTCATACTTTCGCATTTTTCGCATACTTGTTGGCCAGATCGTGGGCGTTTTCTCTTTTGGATCACGTAGTAATCTGGTTCCACACTGCAACAGTGAGTTAAACCTGGATCCAATCTATATTTTAGAAGAATAACAACAGTTAGGTCAGCGTTAGGTCTGGTAATTGCCATCAACTGGCTCATACTTTCGCATTTTTCGCATTCTTTATGGCCAGATCCTGGGCTTTTTCTGGGTTGGATCTCGTAGTAATGTGGTACCACACTGAAACAGTGAGTTAAACCTGCTTTCAATGTATATTTTGGAGGAGAACACCGGTTAGGTCATGGTTAGGTCTGGTATTTGCCATAATCTGGCTCATACATTCGCATTTTTCGCATACTTGTTGGCCAGATCCTGGGCGTTTTCTGGTTTGGATCACGTAGTAATGTGGTACCACGCTCAAACAGTGAGTTAAACCTGGATCCAATCTATATTTTAGAAGAATAACAACAGTTAGGTCAGCGTTAGGTCTGGTATTTGCCATCATCTGGCTCATACTCTCGCACTTTTCGCATAGTTTATGGCCAGATCCTGGGCGCTTTCTGGTTTGGATCACGTAGTAATCTAGAACCATTCTGAAACAGTGAGTTAAACCTGGATTCAATCTATATTTTAGAGGATAACACCGGTTAGGTCAGGGTTAGGTCTGGTATTTGGCATAATCTGGCTCATACATTCGCATTTTTCGCATACATGTTGGCCAGATCCTGGGCGTTTTCTGGTTTGGATCACGTAGTAATGTGGTACCACGCTCAAACAGTGAGTTAAACCTGGATACAATCTTTGTTTTAGAGGATAACACTGGTTACGTCAGGGTTAGGTCCGGTATTTGCCATCATCTGGCTCACACTTTCGCATTTTCGCATACTTGTTGGCCAGATCCTGGGCGTTTCCTGGGTTGGATCAGGTAGCTGTGTGGTACCGCACTAAAACAGTGATGTAACCCTGGATTCGATCTATATATTAGAGGGTAACACCGGTTAGGTTTGGGTTAGGTCTGGTATTTGCCATCATCTCGCTCATGCTTTCGCATTTTTCGCATACTTGTTGGCCAGATCCTGGGCGTTTTCTGGTTGGGATCACGCAGTAATGTGGTACCACACTGAAACAGTGAGTTAATCCTGGTTTCGATCTATATATTAGAGGGTAACACCGGTTAGGTCAGGGTTAGGTCTGGTATTTGTCATCATCTGGCTCATACTTTCGCAATTTTCACCTACTTGTTGGCCAGATCCTGGGCGTTTTCTGGTTGGGATCACGCAGTAATGTGGTACCACACTGAAACAGTGGGTTAATCCTGGTTTCGATCTATATATTAGAGGGTAACACCGGTTAGGCTTGGGTTAGGTCTGGTATTTGCCATCATCTGGCTCATACTTTCGCATTTTTCGCATACTTGTTGGCCAGATCCAGGGCGATTTCTGGGATGGATCAGGTAGTTGTGTGGTACCGCACTGAAGCAGTGAGTTAAACCTGGTTTCAATGTATGTTTTAGAGAATAACACCGGTTAGGTCAGGGTTAGGTCTAGTATTTGCCATCATCTGGCTCATGCTTTCGCATTTTTCGCATACTTGTTGGCCAGATCCTGGGCGTTTTCTGGTTGGGATCACGCAGTAATGTGGTACCACACTGAAACAGTGAGTTAATCCTGGTTTCGATCTATATATTAGAGGGTAACACCGGTTAGGTCAGGGTTAGGTCTGGTATTTGTCATCATCTGGCTCATACTTTCGCAATTTTCACCTACTTGTTGGCCAGATCCTGGGCGTTTTCTGGTTGGGATCACGCAGTAATGTGGTACCACACTGAAACAGTGGGTTAATCCTGGTTTCGATCTATATATTAGAGGGTAACACCGGTTAGGCTTGGGTTAGGTCTGGTATTTGCCATAATCTGGCTCATACATTCGCATTTTTCGCATACTTGTTGGCCAGATCCTGGGCGTTTTCTGGTTTGGATCATGTAGTAATGTGGTACCACGCTCAAACAGTGAGTTAAACCGGGATCCAATCTATATTTTAGAAGAATAACAACAGTTAGGTCAGCGTTAGGTCTGGTAATTGCCATCAACTGGCTCATACTTTCGCATTTTTCGCATTCTTTATGGCCAGATCCTGGGCTTTTTCTGGGTTGGATCTCGTAGTAATGTGGTACCACACTGAAACAGTGAGTTAAACCTGCTTTCAATGTATATTTTGGAGGATAACACCGGTTAGGTTTGGGTTAGGCCTGGTATTTGCCATCATCTGGCTCATACTTTCGCATTTTTCGCATACTTTATGGCCAGATCCTGGGCGCTTTCTGGTTTGGTTCACGTAGTAATCTGGCACCACTCTGAAACAGTGAGTTAAACCTGGATTCAATCTATATTTTAGAGGATAACACCGGTTAGGTCAGGGTTAGGTCTGGTATTTGCCATCATCTGGCTCATACTTTCGCATTTTTCGCATACTTGTTGGCCAGATCGTGGGCGTTTTCTCTTTTGGATCACGTAGTAATCTGGTTCCACACTGCAACAGTGAGTTAAACCTGGATTCAATGTATATTTTAGAGGAGAACACCGGTTAGGTCAGGGTTAGGTCTGGTATTTGCCATAATCTGGCTCATACATTCGCATTTTTCGCATACTTGTTGGCCAGATCCTGGGCGTTTTCTGGTTGGGATCACGCAGTAATGTGGTACCACACTGAAACAGTGAGTTTATCTTGGATTCTATCTATATTTTAGAGGATAACACCGGTTAGGTTTGGGTTAGGTCTGGTATTTGCCATAATCTGGCTCATACATTCGCATTTTTCGCATACTTGTTGGCCAGGTCCTGGGCGTTTTCTGGTTTGGATCACGTAGTAATGTGATACCACGCTCAAACAGTGAGTTAAACCGGGATCCAATCTATATTTTAGAAGAATAACAACAGTTAGGTCAGCGTTAGGTCTGGTAATTGCCATCAACTGGCTCATACTTTCGCATTTTTCGCATTCTTTATGGCCAGATCCTGGGCTTTTTCTGGGTTGGATCTCGTAGTAATGTGGTACCACACTGAAACAGTGAGTTAAACCTGCTTTCAATGTATATTTTGGAGGAGAACACCGGTTAGGTCAGGGTTAGGTCTGGTATTTGCCATAATCTGGCTCATACATTCGCATTTTTCGCATACTTGTTGGCCAGATCCTGGGCGTTTTCTGGTTGGGATCACGCAGTAATGTGGTACCACACTGAAACAGTGAGTTAATCGTGGATTCGATCTATATATTACAGGGTAACACCGGTTAGGTTTGGGTTAGGTCTGGTATTTGCCATCATCTGGCTCATACTTTCGCATTTTTCGCATACTTGTTGGCCAGATTCAGGGCGATTTCTGGGATGGATCAGGTAGTTGTGTGGTACCGCACTGAAGCAGTGAAGTAATCCTGGGTTCGATCTATATCTTAGAGGGTAACACCGGTTAGGTTTGGGTTAGGTCTGGTATTTCCCATCATCTGGCTCATACTTTCGCATTTTTCACATACTTGTTGGCCTGATCCTGGGCGTTTTCTGGTTTGGAGCACGTAGTAATGTGGCACCACACTGCAACATTGAGTTAAACCTGGATTCAATCTATATTTTAGAGGATAACAACGGTTAGGTCAGGGTTAGGTCTGGTATTTGCCATCATCTGGCTCATACTTTCGCATTTTTCGCATACTTGTTGGCCAGATCCAGGGCGTTTTCTGGGTTGGATCAGGTAGTAGTGTGGTACCGCACTGAAACTGTCAGTTAATCCTGGATTCGATCTATATATTGAAAGGGTAACACCGGTTAGGATTGGGTTATGTCTGGTATTTGCCATCATCTGGCTCATACTTTCGCATTTTTCGCATACTTGTTGGCCAGATCCTGGGCGTTTTCTGGTCTGAATCACGTAGTAATGAGGTACCACACTGAAACAGTGAGTTAATCCTGGATTCGATCTATATATTGAAAGGGTAACACCGGTTAGGTTTGAGTTAGGTCTTGTATTTGCCATCATCTGGCTCATACTTTCGCATTTTTCGCATACTTGTTGGCCAGATCCTGGGCGCTTTCTGGTTTGGATCACGTAGTAATGTAGCACCACTCTGAAAGAGTGAGTTAAACCTGGATTCAATCTATATTTTAGAGGATAACACCGGTTAGGATTGGGTTAGGTCTGGTATTTGCCATCATCTGGCTCATACCTACGCATTTTTCGCATACTTGTTGGCCAGATCCTGGGCGTTTTCGGTTTGGATCACGTAGTAATGTCGCACCACACTGCAACAGTGAGTTAAACCTGGATTCAATCTATATTTTAGAGGATAACACTGGTTATGTCAGGGTTAGGTCTGGTATTTTCTATAATCTGGCTCATGCTTTCGCATTTTTCGCATACTTGTTGGCCAGATCCTGGGCGTTTTCTGGTTTGGATCACGTAATAATGTAGCACCACTCTGAAACAGTGAGCTAAACCTGGAATCAATCTATATTTTAGAGGATAACACTGGTTAGGTCAGGGTTAGGTCTGGTATTTGCCATCATCTGGCTCATACTTTCGCATTTTTCGCATACTTGTTGGCTAGATCCTGGGAGCTTTCTGGTTTGGATCACGTAATAATGTAGCACCACTCTGAAACAGTGAGCTAAACCTGGAATCAATCTATATTTTAGAGGATAACACTGGTTAGGTCAGGATTAGGTCTGGTATTTGCCATCATCTGGCTCATACTTTCGCATTTTTCGCATACTTGTTGGCCAGATCCTGGGCGTTTTCTGGTTTGGGTCACGTAGTAATGTGGTTCCACACTGCAACAGTGAGTTAACCCTGGATTCAATCTATATTTTAGAGGATAACACCGGTTAGGTCAGAGTTAGGTCTGGTATTTGCCATCATCTGGCTCATACTTTCGCATTTTTCGCATACCTGATGGCCAGATCCTGGGCGTTTTCTAGTTTGTGTCACGTCGTAATGTGGTACGACGCTGCAACAGTGAGTTAACCTTGGATACAATCTATACTTTAGACGATGATAGCGGTTAGGTCAGGGTTAGGTCTGGTATTTGCCATCATCTGGGTCATTCCTTCGCATTTTTCGCATACTTGTTGGCCAGATCCTGGGCGTTTTCTGGTTTGGATCACGTCGTAATGTGGTACCACACTGAAACAGTGAGTTAATACCGGATTTGATCTATATATTAGAAGGGTAACACCAGTTAGGATTGGGTTAGGTCTGCTATTTGCATCATCTGGCTTATACTTTCGCCTTTTTCACCTACTTGTTGGCTAGATTCTGGGAGCTTTCTGGTTTGGAACACGTAGTAATGTGGTACCGCTCTGAGACAGTGAGCTAAACCTGGAATCAATCTATATTTTAGAGGATAACACTGGTTAGGTCAGGATTAGGTCTGGTATTTGCCATCATCTGGCTCATACTTTCGCATTTTTCGCATACTTGTTGGCCAGATCCTGGGCGTTTTCGGTTTGGATCACGTAGTAATGTCGCACCACACTGCAACAGTGAGTTAAAGCTGAATTCAATATATATTTTAGAGGATAACACCGGTTAGGTTTGCGTTAGGTCTGGTATTTGCCATCATCTGGCTCATACTTTCGCATTTTTCGCATACTTGTTGGCCAGATCCTGGGCGTTTTCGGTTTGGATCACGTAGTAATGTCGCACCACACTGCAACAGTGAGTTAAACCTGGATTCAATCTATATTTTAGAGGATAACACCGGTTAGGTCAGGGTTAGGTCTGGTATTTGCCATCATCTGGCTCATACTTTCGCAATTTTCGCATACTTGTTGGCTAGATCCTGGGAGCTTTCTGGTTTGGATCACGTAGTAATGTAGCACCACCCTGAAACAGTGAGCTAAACCTGGAATCAATCTATATTTTAGAGGATAACACTGGTTAGGTCAGGATTAGGTCTGGTATTTGCCATCATCTGGCTCATACTTTCGCATTTTTCGCATACTTGTTGGCCAGATCCTGGGCGTTTTCTGGTTTGGGTTAGGTAGTAATGTGGTACCACACTGCAACAGTGAGTCAAACCTGAATTCAATCTATATTTTAGAGGATAACACCGGTTAGGTCAGGGTTAGGTCTGGTATTTGCCGTCATCTGGCTCATGCTTTAGCATTTTTCGCATACTTGTTGGCCAGATCCTGGACGTTTTCTGGTTTGGAACACGTAGTAATGTGGTACCACTCTGAAACAGTGAGTTAAACCTGGATTCAATCTATATTTTAGAGGATAACAACGGTTAGGTCAGTGTTAGGTCTGGTATTTGCCATCATCTGGCTCATACTTTCGCATTTTTCACATACTTGTTGACCAGATCTTGGGCGTTTGCTGGTTTGGATCACGTAGTAATGTGGTTCCACACTGCAACAGTGAGTCAAACCTGAATTCAATCTATATTTTAGAGGATAACACCGGTTAGGATTGGGTTAGGTCTGGTATTTGCCTTCAACTGGCTCATACTTTCGAATTTTTCGCATACTTGTTGGCCAGATCATGGGCGTTTTCTGGTTTGGATCACGTAGTAATGTGGCACCACTCTGAAACAGTGAGTTAAACCTGGATTCAATCTATATTTTAGAGGATAACAACGGTTAGGTCAGGGTTAGGTCTGGTATTTGCCATCATCTGGCTCATACTTTCGCATTTTTCGCATACTTGTTGGCCAGATCCAGGGCGTTTTCTGGGTTGGATCAGGTAGTAGTGTGGTACCGCACTGAAACTGTGAGTTAATCCTGGATTCGATCTATATATTGAAAGGGTAACACCGGTTAGGTTTGAGTTAGGTCTTGTATTTGCCATCATCTGGCTCATACTTTCGCATTATTCGCATACTTGTTGGCCAGATCCTGGGCGTTTTCGGTTTGGATCACGTAGTAATGTCGCACCACGCTGCAACAGTGAGTTAAACCTGGATTCAATCTATATTTTAGAGGATAACACTGGTTATGTCAGGGTTAGGTCTGTTATTTTCTCTAATCTGGCTCATGCTTTCGCATTTTTCGCATACTTGTTGGCCAGATCCTGGGCGTTTTCTGGTTTGGATCACGTAATAATGTAGCACCACTCTGAAACAGTGAGCTAAACCTGGAATCAATCTATATTTTAGAGGATAACACTGGTTAGGTCAGGATTAGGTCTGGTATTTGCCATCATCTGGCTCATACTTTCGCATTTTTCGCATACTTGTTGGCTAGATCCTGGGAGCTTTCTGGTTTGGATCACGTAATAATGTAGCACCACTCTGAAACAGTGAGCTAAACCTGGAATCAATCTATATTTTAGAGGATAACACTGGTTAGGTCAGGATTAGGTCTGGTATTTGCCATCATCTGGCTCATACTTTCGCATTTTTCGCATACTTGTTAGCCAGATCCTGGGCGTTTTCTGGTTTGGGTCACGTAGTAATGTGGTTCCACACTGCAACAGTGAGTTAAACCTGCATTCAATCTATATTTTAGAGGATAACACCGGTTAGGTTTGCGTTAGGTCCGGTATTTGCCATCATCTGGCTCATACTTTCGCATTTTTCGCATACCTGATGGCCAGATCCTGGGCGTTTTCTGGTTTGTGTCACGTCGTAATGTGGTACGACGCTGCAACAGTGAGTTAACCTTGGATACAATCTATACTTTAGACGATGATAGCGGTTAGGTCAGGGTTAGGTCTAGTATTTGCCATAATCTGGGTCATACTTTCGCATTTTTCGCATACTTGTTAACCAGATCCTGGGCGTTTTCTGGGTTGTATCGCGTAGTAATGTGGTACCACACAGAAACAGTGGGTTAAACCAGGATTCAATCTTCATTTTAAAGCATAACACCGGTTAGGTCAGGATTAGGTCTGGTATTTGCCATCATCTGTCCCATACTTTCGCATTTTTGGCATACTTGTTGGCCAGATACTGGGCGTTTTCTGCTTTCGGTCACGTAGTAATGTGGTGCCACACTGCAACAGTGAGTTAAAGCTGAATTCAATATATATTTTAGAGGATAACACCGGTTACGTTTGCGTTAGGTCTGGTATTTGCCATCATCTGGATCATACTTTCGCATTTTTCGCATACTTGTTGGCTAGATCCTGGGAGCTTTCTGATTTGGATCACGTAGTAATGTAGCACCACTCTGATACAGTGAGCTAAACCTGGATTCAATCTATATTTTAGAGGATAACACCGGTTAGGTCAGAGTTAGGTCTTGTATTTGCCATCATCTGGCTCATACTTTCGCATTTTTCGTATACTTGTTGGCCAGATCCTGGGCGTTTTCGGTTTGGATCACGTAGTAATGTCGCACCACACTGCAACAGTGAGTTAAACCTGGATTCAATCTATATTTTAGAGGATAACACCGGTTAGGTCAGGGTTAGGTCTGGTATTTGCCATCATCTAGCTCATACTTTCGCATTTTTCGCATACTTGTTAGCCAGATCCTGGGCGTTTTCTGGTTTGGGTCACGTAGTAATGTGGTTCCACACTGCAACAGTGAGTTAACCCTGGATTCAATCTATATTTTAGAGGATAACACCGGTTAGGTCAGAGTTAGGTCTGGTATTTGCCATCATCTGGCTCATACTTTCGCATTTTTCGCATACCTGATGGCCAGATCCTGGGCGTTTTCTAGTTTGTGTCACGTCGTAATGTGGTACGACGCTGCAACAGTGAGTTAACCTTGGATACAATCTATACTTTAGACGATGATAGCGGTTAGGTCAGGGTTAGGTCTGGTATTTGCCATCATCTGGGTCATACCTTCGCAATTTTCGCATACTTGTTAACCAGATCCTGGGCGTTTTCTGGGTTGTATCGCGTAGTAATGTGGTACCACACAGAAACAGTGGGTTAAACCAGGATTCAATCTACATTTTAGAGCATAACACCGGTTAGGTCAGGATTAGGTCTGGTATTTGCCATCATCTGTCCCATACTTTCGCATTTTTGGCATACTTGTTGGCCAGATACTGGGCGTTTTCTGCTTTCGGTCACGTAGTAATGTGGTTCCACACTGCAACAGTGAGTTAACCCTGGATTCAATCTATATTTTAGAGGATAACACCGGTTAGGTCAGAGTTAGGTCTGGTATTTGCCATCATCTGGCTCATACTTTCGCATTTTTCGCATACCTGATGGCCCGATCCTGGGCGTTTTCTAGTTTGTGTCACGTCGTAATGTGGTACGACGCTGCAACAGTGAGTTAACCTTGGATACAATCTATACTTTAGACGATGATAGCGGTTAGGTCAGGGTTAGGTCTGGTATTTGCCATCATCTGGGTCATTCCTTCGCATTTTTCGCATACTTGTTGGCCAGATCCTGGGCGTTTTCTGGTTTGGATCACGTCGTAATGTGGTACCACACTGAAACAGTGAGTTAATCCCGGATTTGATCTATATATTAGAAGGGTAACACCAGTTAGGATTGGGTTAGGTCTGCTATTTGCATCATCTGGCTTATACTTTCGCCTTTTTCACCTACTTGTTGGCTAGATCCCGGGAGCTTTCTGGTTTGGAACACGTAGTAATGTGGTACCGCTCTGAGACAGTGAGCTAAACCTGGAATCAATCTATATTTTAGAGGATAACACTGGTTAGGTCAGGATTAGGTCTGGTATTTGCCATCATCTGGCTCATACTTTCGCATTATTCGCATACTTGTTGGCCAGATCCTGGGCGTTTTCGGTTTGGATCACGTAGTAATGTCGCACCACACTGCAACAGTGAGTTAAACCTGGATTCAATCTATATTTTAGAGGATAACACTGGTTAGGTCAGGGTTAGGTCTGGTATTTTCTATAATCTGGCTCATGCTTTCGCATTTTTCGCATACTTGTTGGCCAGATCCTGGGCGTTTTCTGGTTTGGGTTAGGTAGTAATGTGGTTCCACACTTCAACAGTGAGTTAAACCTGGATTCAATCTATATTTTAGAGGATAACACCGGTTAGGTCAGGGTTAGGTCTGGTATTTGCCATCATCTGGCTCATACTTTCGCATTTTTCGCATACTTGTTGGCCAGATCCTGGGGGTTTGCTGGTTTGGATCACGTAGTAATGTAGCACCACTCAGAAACAGTGAGCTAAACCTGGCATCAAGCTATATTTTAGAGGATAACACAGGTTAGGTCAGGGTTAGGTCTGGTATTTGCCATCATCTGGCTCATACGTTCGCATTTTTCGCATACTTGTTGGCCAGATCCTGGGCGTTTTCTGGTTTGGGACACGTAGTCATGTGGTACCACACTGCAACAGTGAGTCAAACCTGAATTCAATCTATATTTTAGAGGATAACACCGGTTAGGTCAGGGTTAGGTCTGGTATTTGCCATCATCTGGCTCATACTTTCGCATTTTTCGCATACTTGTTGGCCAGATCCTGGGCGTTTTCTGGTTTGGATCACGTAGTAATGTGGTTCCACACTGCTACAGTGAGTTAAACCTGGATTCAATCTATATTTTTGAGTATAATACCGGTTAGGTCCGGGTTAGGTCTGGTATTTGCCATCATCTGGCTCATACTTTCGCAATTTTCGCATACTTGTTGGCTAGATCCTGGGAGCTTTCTGGTTTGGATCACGTAGTAATGTAGCACCACTCAGAAACAGTGAGCTAAACCTGGCATCAAGCTATATTTTAGAGGATAACACAGGTTAGGTCAGGGTTAGGTCTGGTATTTGCCATCATCTGGCTCATACGTTCGCATTTTTCGCATACTTGTTGGCCAGATCCTGGGCGTTTTCTGGTTTGGGACACGTAGTAATGTGGTTCCACACTGCAACAGTGAGTTAACCCTGGATTCAATCTATATTTTAGAGGATAACACCGGTTAGGTCTGAGTTAGGTCTGGTATTTGCCATCATCTGGCTCATACTTTAGCATTTTTCGCATACCTGTTGGCCAGATCCTGGGCGTTTTCTGGTTTGTGTCACGTCGTAATGTGGTACCACGCTGCAACAGTGAGTTAATCTTGGATACAATCTATATTTTAGAGGATGATAGCGGTTAGGTCAGGGTTAGGTCTGGTATTTGCCATCATCTGGGTCATACTTTCGCATTTTTCGCATACTTGTTGACCAGATCCTGGGCGTTTTATGCTTTGGGTCACGTAGTAATGTGGTGCCACACTGCAACAGTGAGTTAAAGCTGAATTCAATGTATATTTTAGAGGATAACACCGGTTAGGTCAGAGTTAGGTCTGGTATTTGCCATCATCTGGCTCATACTTTCGCATTTTTCGCATACTTCTTGGCCAGATCCTGGGCGTTTTCTGGTTTGGATCAGGTAGTAATGTGGCACCACACTGCAACAGTGAGTTAAACCTGGATTCAATCTATATTTTAGAGGATAACACTGGTTAGGTCAGGGTTAGGTCTGGTATTTTCTATAATCTGGCTCATGATTTCGCATTTTTCGCAAACTTGTTGGCCAGATCCTGGGCGTTTTCTGGTTTGGATCACGTAGTAATGTGGTTCCACACTGCAACAGTGAGTTAAACCTGGATTCAATCTATATTTTGGAGTATAACACCGGTTAGGTCAGGGTTAGGTCTGGTATTTGCCATCATCTGGCTCATACGTTCACATTTTTCGCATACTTGTTGGCCAGATCCTGGGCGTTTTCGGTTTGGATCACGTAGTAATGTCGCACCACACTGCAACAGTGAGTTAACCCTGGATTCAATCTATATTTTAGAGGATACCACTGGTTAGGTCAGGGTTAGGTCTGGTATTTGCCATCATCTGGCTCATACGTTCGCATTTTTCGCATACTTGTTGGCCAGATCCTGGGCGTTTTCTGGTTTGGGACACGTATTAATGTGGTTCCACACTGCAACAGTGAGTTAACCCTGGATTCAATCTATATTTTAGAGGATAACACCGGTTAGGTCAGGGGTAGGTCTGGTATTTGCCATCATCTGGCTCATACTTTCGCATTTTTCGCATACTTGTTGGCCAGATCCTGGGCGTTTTCGGTTTGGATCACGTAGTAATGTCGCACCACACTGCAACAGTGAGTTAAACCTGGATTCAATCTATATTTTAGAGGATACCACTGGTTAGGTCAGGGTTAGGTCTGGTATTTTCTATAATCTGGCTCATGCTTTCGCATTTTTCGCATACTTGTTGGCCAGATCCTGGGCGTTTTCTGGTTTGGATCACATAGTAATGTGGTTCCACACTGCAACAGTGAGTTAAACCTGGATTCAATCTATATTTTGGAGTATAACACCGGTTAGGTCAGGGTTAGGTCTGGTATTTGCCATCATCTGGCTCATACTTTCGCAATTTTCGCATACTTGTTGGCTAGATCCTGGGAGCTTTCTGGTTTGGATCACGTAGTAATGTAGCACCACTCTGAAACAGTGAGCTAAACCTGGAATCAATCTATATTTTAGAGGATAACACTGGTTAGGTCAGGGTTAGGTCTGGTATTTGCCATCATCTGGCTCATACTTTCGCATTTTTCGCATACCTGTTGGCCAGATCCTGGGCGTTTTCTGGTTTGTGTCACGTCGTAATGTGGTACCACGCTGCAACAGTGAGTTAATCTTGGATACAATCTATACTTTAGAGGATGATACCGGTTAGGTCAGGATTAGGTCTGGTATTTGCCATCATCTGGGTCATACTTTCGCATTTTTCGCATACTTGTTGACCAGATCCTGGGCGTTTTCTGGGTTGTATCGCGTACTAATGTGGTACCACACAGAAACAGTGGGTTAAACCAGGATTCAATCTATATTTTAGAGCATAACACCGGTTAGGTCAGGATTAGGTCTGGTATTTGCCATCATCTGGCCCATACTTTCGCATTTTTGGCATACTTGTTGGCCAGATCCTGGGCGTTTGCTGGTTTGGATCACGTAGTAATGTGGTTCCACGCTGCAACAGTGAGTTAAACCTGGATTCGATCTACATATTAGAGGGTAACACCGGTTAGGTTTGGGTTAGGTCTGGTATTTGGAATAATCTGGCTCATGCTTTCGCATTTTTCGCATACTTGTTGGCCAGATCCTGGGAGCTTTCTGGTTTGGATCACGTAGTAATGTAGCACCACTCTGAAACAGTGAGCTAAACCTGGAATCAAGCTATATTTTAGAGGATAACACAGGTTAGGTCAGGGTTAGGTCTGGTATTTGCCATCATCTGGCTCATACGTTCGCATTTTTCGCATACTTGTTGGCCAGATCCTGGGCGTTTTCTGGTTTGGGACACGTAGTAATGTGGTTCCACACTGCAACAGTGAGTTAACCCTGGATTCAATCTATATTTTAGAGGATAACACCGGTTAGGTCAGAGTTAGGTCTGGTATTTGCCATCATCTGGCTCATACTTTAGCATTTTTCGCATACCTGTTGGCCAGATCCTGGGCGTTTTCTGGTTTGTGTCACGTCGTAATGTGGTACCACGCTGCAACAGTGAGTTAATCTTGGATACAATCTATACTTTAGAGGATGATAGCGGTTAGGTCAGGGTTAGGTCTGGTATTTGCCATCATCTGGGTCATACTTTCGCATTTTTCGCATACTTGTTGACCAGATCCTGGGCGTTTTATGCTTTGGGTCACGTAGTAATGTGGTGCCACACTGCAACAGTGAGTTAAAGCTGAATTCAATGTATATTTTAGAGGATAACACCGGTTAGGTCAGAGTTACGTCTGGTATTTGCCATCATCTGGCTCATACTTTCGCATTTTTCGCATACTTCTTGGCCAGATCCTGGGCGTTTTCTGGTTTGGATCAGGTAGTAATGTGGCACCACACTGCAACAGTGAGTTAAACCTGGATTCAATCTATATTTTAGAGGATAACACTGGTTAGGTCAGGGTTAGGTCTGGTATTTTCTATAATCTGGCTCATGAATTCGCATTTTTCGCAAACTTGTTGGCCAGATCCTGGGCGTTTTCTGGTTTGGATCACGTAGTAATGTGGTTCCACACTGCAACAGTGAGTTAAACCTGGATTCAATCTATATTTTGGAGTATAACACCGGTTAGGTCAGGGTTAGGTCTGGTATTTGCCATCATCTGGCTCATACGTTCGCATTTTTCGCATTCTTGTAGGCCAGATCCTGGGCGTTTTCGGTTTGGATCACGTAGTAATGTCGCACCACACTGCAACAGTGAGTTAAACCTGGATTCAATCTATATTTTAGAGGATACCACTGGTTAGGTCAGGGTTAGGTCTGGTATTTGCCATCATCTGGCTCATACGTTCGCATTTTTCGCATACTTGTTGGCCAGATCCTGGGCGTTTTCTGGTTTGGGACACGTATTAATGTGGTTCCACACTGCAACAGTGAGTTAACCCTGGATTCAATCTATATTTTAGAGGATAACACCGGTTAGGTCAGGGTTAGGTCTGGTATTTGCCATCATCTGGCTCATACTTTCGCATTTTTCGCATACTTGTTGGCCAGATCCTGGGCGTTTTCGGTTTGGATCACGTAGTAATGTCGCACCACACTGCAACAGTGAGTTAAACCTGGATTCAATCTATATTTTAGAGGATACCACTGGTTAGGTCAGGGTTAGGTCTGGTATTTTCTATAATCTGGCTCATGCTTTCGCATTTTTCGCATACTTGTTGGCCAGATCCTGGGCGTTTTCTGGTTTGGATCACATAGTAATGTGGTTCCACACTGCAACAGTGAGTTAAACCTGGATTCAATCTATATTTTGGAGTATAACACCGGTTAGGTCAGGATTAGGTCTGGTATTTGCCATCATCTGGCTCATACTTTCGCAATTTTCGCATACTTGTTGGCTAGATCCTGGGAGCTTTCTGGTTTGGATCACGTAGTAATGTAGCACCACTCTGAAACAGTGAGCTAAACCTGGAATCAATCTATATTTTAGAGGATAACACTGGTTAGGTCAGGGTTAGGTCTGGTATTTGCCAACATCTGGCTCATACTTTCGCATTTTTCGCATACCTGTTGGCCAGATCCTGGGCGTTTTCTGGTTTGTGTCACGTCGTAATGTGGTACCACGCTGCAACAGTGAGTTAATCTTGGATACAATCTATACTTTAGAGGATGATACCGGTTAGGTCAGGATTAGGTCTGGTATTTGCCATCATCTGGGTCATACTTTCGCATTTTTCGCATACTTGTTGACCAGATCCTGGGCGTTTTCTGGGTTGTATCGCGTACTAATGTGGTACCACACAGAAACAGTGGGTTAAACCAGGATTCAATCTATATTTTAGAGCATAACACCGGTTAGGTCAGGATTAGGTCTGGTATTTGCCATCATCTGGCCCATACTTTCGCATTTTTGGCATACTTGTTGGCCAGATACTGGACGTTTTCTGGTTTGGGTTAGGTAGTAATGTGGTACCACACTGCAACAGTGAGTCAAACCTGAATTCAATCTATATTTTAGAGGATAACACCGGGTAGGTCAGGGTTAGGTCTGGTATTTGCCATCATCTGGCTCATACTTTCGCATTTTTCGCATACTTGTTGGCCAGATACTGGGCGTTTGCTGGTTTGGATCACGTAGTAATGTAGTTCCACGCTGCAACAGTGGATTAAACCTGGATTCAATCTATATTTTAGAGGATAACACCGGTTAGGTCAGGGTTAGGTCTGGTATTTGCCATCATCTGGCTCATACTTTCGCATTTTTCGCATACTTGTTGGCCAGATCCTGGGCGTTTTCTGGTGTGGGTCACGTAGTAATGTGGTACCACACTGCATCACTGAGTTAATCTTGGATTCAATCTATATTTTAGAGGATAACACCGGTTAGGTCAGAGTTAGGTCCGGTATTTGCCATCATCTGGCTCATACTTTCGCATTTTTCGCATACTTGTTGGCCAGATCCTGGGCGTTTTCTGGTTTGGATCACGTAGTAATGTAGCACCACTCTGATACAGTGAGCTAAACCTGGAATCAATCTATATTTTAGAGGATAACACTGGTTAGGTCAGGATTAGGTTTGGTATTTGCAATCATCTCGCTCATACTTTCGCATTTTTCGCATACTTGTTGGCCAGATCCTGGGCGTTTGCTGGTTTGGATCACGTAGTAATGTGGTTCCACGCTGCAACAGTGAGTTAAACCTGGATTCGATCTACATATTAGAGGGTAACACCGGTTAGGTTTGGGTTAGGTCTGGTATTTGGAATAATCTGGCTCATGCTTTCGCATTTTTCGCATACTTGATTGCAAGATCCTGGGCTTTTTCTGGTTTGGATCACGTAGAAATGTGGTACCACACTGAAACAGTGAGTTAAACCTGGGTCGGATCAATGTTTTAGAGGATAGCACCGCTTAAGTCAGGGTCAGGTCTGGTCTATGCCATCACCTGGCTCATACTTTCGCATTTTTGGCATACTTGTTGGCCAGATCCTGGGCGTTTTCTGGGATGGATCACTTAGTAACGTGGTACCACAATGAAACAGTGAGTTAATCCTGGATTCGATCTATATATTAGAAGGGTAACACCGGTTAGGTTTGGGTTAGGTCTTGTATTTGCCTTCATCTGGCTCATACTTTCGCATTTTTCGAATACTTGTTGGACAGATCCTGGGCATTTTCTGTTTTGGATCACGTAGTAATGAGGCACCACACTGCAACAGTGAATTAATCCTGGATTCGATCTATATTTTACAGGATAACACCGGTTAGGTCAGGGTTCGGTCTGGTATTTGCCATCATCTGGCTCATACTTTCTCATTTTTTGCATACTTGATTGCAAGATCCTGGGCTTTTTCTGGTTTGGATCACGTAGAAATGTGGTACCACACTGAAACAGTGAGCTAAACCTGGGTCGGATCAATGTTTTAGAGGATAGCACCGCTTAAGTCAGGGTCACGTCTGGTCTATGCCATCACCTGGCTCATACTTTCGCATTTTTGGCATACTTGTTGGCCAGATCCTGGGCGTTTTCTGGGATGGATCACTTAGTAACGTGGTACCACAATGAAACAGTGAGTTAATCCTGGATTCAATCTATATTTTAGAGGATAACACTGGTTATGTCAGGGTTAGGTCTGGTATTCGCCATCATCTGGCTCATACTTTCGCATTTCTCGCGTACTTGGTGGCCAGATAAAGGGCCTTTTCTGGTTTGGATCACGTAGTAGTGTGGTACCACACTGCAACAGTGAGCTAAACCTGGATTCAATCTATATTTTAGGGGATGACACCGGTTAGGTCAGGATTAGGTTTGGTATTTGCAATCATCTCGCTCATACTTTCGCATTTTTCGCATACTTGTTGGCCAGATCCTGGGCGTTTGCTGGTTTGGATCACGTAGTAATGTGGTTCCACGCTGCAACAGTGAGTTAAACCTGGAATCGATCTACATATTAGAGGGTAACACCGGTTAGGTTTGGGTTAGGTCTGGTATTTGGAATAATCTGGCTCATGCTTTCTCATTTTTCGCATACTTGTTGGCCAGATCCTGGGTGTTTTCTGGTCTGGATCACGTAGTAATGCGGTACCACATTGAAACAGTGAGTTAATCCTGGATTCGATCTATATATTAGAAGGGTAACACCGGTTAGGTTTGGGTTAGGTCTTGTATTTGCCATCATCTGGCTCATACTTTCGCATTTTTCGCATACTTGCTGGCCAGATCCTGGGCGTTTTCTGGTGTGGGTCACGTAGTAATGTGGTACCACACTGCATCACTGAGTTAATCTTGGATTCAATCTATATTTTAGAGGATAACACCGGTTAGGATTGGGTTAGGTCTGGTATTTGCCATCATCTGGCTCATACTTTCGCATTTTTCGCATACTTGTTGGACAGATCCTGGGCGTTTTCTGTTTTGGATCACGTAGTAATGAGGCACCACACTGCAACAGTGAGTTAAACCTGGATTCAATCTATATTTTACAGGATAACACTGGTTGGGTCAGGGTTAGGTCTGGTATTTGCCATCATCTGGCTCATACTTTCGCATTTTTCGTATACTTGTTGGCCAGATCCTGGGCGTTTTCTGGTCTGGATCACGTAGTAATGAGGTACCACATCGAAACAGTGAGTTAATCCTGGATTCGACCTATATATTAGAAGGGTAACACCGGTTAGGTTTGGGTTAGGTCTGGTATTTGCCATCATCTGGCTCATACTTTCGCATTTTTCGCATACTTGTTGGCCAGATCCAGGGCGTTCTCTGGGTTGGATCAGGTAGTACTATGGTACCGCACTGAAACAGTGAAGCAATCCTGGATTCGATCTATATATTAGAGGGTGACACCGGTTAGGTTTGGGTTAGGTCTGGTATTTGCCATCATTTGGCTCATACTTTCGCCTTTTTCACCTACTTGTTGGCCATACCCTGGGCGTTTTCTGGGTTGGATCACGTAGTAGCATGGTACTACACTGAAACAGTGAATTAATCCTGGATTCGATCTATATTTTACAGGATAACACCGGTTAGGTCAGGGTTCGGTCTGGTATTTGCCATCATCTGGCTCATACTTTCTCATTTTTCGCATACTTGATTGCAAGATCCTGGGCTTTTTCTGGTTTGCATCACGTAGAAATGTGGTACCACACTGAAACAGTGAGTTAAACCTGGGTCGGATCAATGTTTTAGAGGATAGCACCGCTTAAGTCAGGGTCAGGTCTGGTCTATGCCATCACCTGGCTCATACTTTCGCATTTTTCGCATACTTGTTGGCCAGATCCTGGGCGTTTTCTGGGATGGATCACTTAGTAACGTGGTACCACAATGAAACAGTGAGTTAATCCTGGATTCAATCTATATTTTAGAGGATAGCACCGCTTAAGTCAGGGTCAGGTCTGGTCTTTGCCAGCATCTGGCTCATACTTTCGCATTTCTCGCGTGCTTGGTGGCCAGATCAAGAGCCTTTTCTAGTTTGGATCACGTAGTCATGTGATACCACACTGCAACAGTGAGTTAAACCAGGATTCAATCTATATTTTAGAGAATAACAACGGTTAGGTCAGGGTTAGGTCTGGTATTCGCCATCATCTGGCTCATACTTTCGCATTTCTCGCGTACTTGGTGGCCAGATCAAGGGCCTTTTCTGGTTTGGATCACGTAGTAGTGTGGTACCACACTGCAACAGTGAGCTAAACCTGGATTCAATCTATATTTTAGGGGATGACACCGGTTAGGTCAGGGTTAGGTCTGGTATTTGCCATCATCTGGCTCATACTTTCACATTTTTCGCATACTTGTTGGGCAGATCCTGGGCGTTTTCTGGTTTGGATCACGTAGTAATGTGGTACCACACTGCAACAGTGAGCTAAACCTGGATTCAATCTATATTTTAGAGGATAACACAGGTTAGGTCAGGGTTAGGTCTGGAATTTGCCATCATCTGGCTCATACTTTCGCATTTTTCACTTACTTGTTGGCGTGATCCTGGGCGTTTTCTGGTTTGGATCACGTTGGAATGTGGTACCACACTGAAACAGTGAGTTAATCCTGGATTCGATCTATATATTAGAGGGTAACACCAGTTAGGTTTGGGTTAGGTCTGGAATTTGCCATCATCTGGCTCATACTTTCGCATTTTTCGCATACTTGTTGACCAGATCCTGGGCGCTTTCTGGTTTGGATCACGTAGTAATGTAGCACCACTCTGAAACAGTGAGTTAATCCTGGATTCAATCTATATTTTAGAGGATAACACTGGTTATGTCAGGGTTAGGTCTGGTATTTTCTATAATCTGGCTCATGCTTTCGCATTTTTCGCATACTTGTTGGCCAGATCCTGGGCGTTTTCTGGTTTGGATCACGTAGTAATGTGGTTCCACACTGCAACAGTGAGTTAAACCTGGATTCAATCTATATTTTAGAGGATAACACAGGTTAGGTCAGGATCAGGTCTGGTATTTGGCATCATCTGGCTCATACTTTCGCATTTTTCGCATACTTGTTGGCCAGATCTTGGGCGTTTGCTGGTTTGGATCACGTAGTAATGTGGTTCCACACTGCAACAGTGAGTCAAACCTGAATTCAATCTATATTTTAGAGGATAACACAGGTTAGGATTGGGTTAGGTCTGGTATTTGCCTTCAACTGGCTCATACTTTCGAATTTTTCGCATAGTTGTTGGCCAGATCCTGGGCGTTTTCTGGTTTGGATCACGTAGCAATGTGGCACCACTCTGAAACAGTGAGTTAAACCTGGATTCAATCTATATTTTAGAGGATAACAACGGTTAGGTCAGGGTTAGGTCTTGTATTTGCCATCATCTGGCTCATACTTTCGCATTTTTCGCATACTTGTTGGCCAGATCCAGGGCGTTTCCTGGGTTGGATCAGGTAGTAGTGTGGTACCGCACTGAAACTGTGAGTTAATCCTGGATTCGATCTATATATTGAAAGGTTAACACCGGTTAGGATTGGGTTAGGTCTGGTATTTGCCATCATCTGGCTCATACTTTCGCATTTTTCGCATACTTGTTGGCCAGATCCTGGGCGTTTTCTGGTTTGGGTTAGGTAGTCATGTGGTACCACACTGCAACAGTGAGTCAAACCTGAATTCAATCTATATTTTAGAGGATAACACCGGTTAGGTCAGGGTTAGGTCTGGTATTTGCCATCATCTGGCTCATACTTTCGCATTTTTCGCATACTTGTTGGCCAGATCCTGGGCGTTTTCTGGTTTGGATCACGTAGTAATGTGGTTCCACACTGCTACAGTGAGTTAAACCTGGATTCAATCTATATTTTTGAGTATAATACCGGTTAGGTCCGGGTTAGGTCTGGTATTTGCCATCATCTGGCTCATACTTTCGCAATTTTCGCATACTTGTTGGCTAGATCCTGGGAGCTTTCTGGTTTGGATCACGTAGTAATGTAGCACCACTCAGAAACAGTGAGCTAAACCTGGAATCAAGCTATATTTTAGAGGATAACACAGGTTAGGTCAGGGTTAGGTCTGGTATTTGCCATCATCTGGCTCATACGTTCACATTTTTCGCATACTTGTTGGCCAGATCCTGGGCGTTTTCTGGTTTGGGACACGTAGTAATGTGGTTCCACACTGCAACAGTGAGTTAACCCTGGATTCAATCTATATTTTAGAGGATAACACCGGTTAGGTCAGAGTTAGGTCTGGTATTTGCCATCATCTGGCTCATACTTTAGCATTTTTCGCATACCTGTTGGCCAGATCCTGGGCGTTTTCTGGTTTGTGTCACGTCGTAATGTGGTACCACGCTGCAACAGTGAGTTAATCTTGGATACAATCTATACTTTAGAGGATGATAGCGGTTAGGTCAGGGTTAGGTCTGGTATTTGCCATCATCTGGGTCATACTTTCGCATTTTTCGCATACTTGTTGACCAGATCCTGGGCGTTTTATGCTTTGGGTCACGTAGTAATGTGGTGCCACACTGCAACAGTGAGCTAAAGCTGAATTCAATGTATATTTTAGAGGATAACACCGGTTAGGTCAGAGTTAGGTCTGGTATTTGCCATCATCTGGCTCATACTTTCGCATTTTTCGCATACTTCTTGGCCAGATCCTGGGCGTTTTCTGGTTTGGATCAGGTAGTAATGTGGCACCACACTGCAACAGTGAGTTAAACCTGGATTCAATCTATATTTTAGAGGATAACACTGGTTAGGTCAGGGTTAGGTCTGGTATTTTCTATAATCTGGCTCATGATTTCGCATTTCTCGCAAACTTGTTGGCCAGATCCTGGGCGTTTTCTGGTTTGGATCACGTAGTAATGTGGTTCCACACTGCAACAGTGAGTTAAACCTGGATTCAATCTATATTTTGGAGTATAACACCGGTTAGGTCAGGGTTAGGTCTGGTATTTGCCATCATCTGGCTCATACGTTCGCATTTTTCGCATACTTGTTGGCCAGATCATGGGCGTTTTCGGTTTGGATCACGTAGTAATGTCGCACCACACTGCAACAGTGAGTTAAACCTGGATTCAATCTATATTTTGGAGTATAACACCGGTTAGGTCAGGGTTAGGTCTGGTATTTGCCATCATCTGGCTCATACGTTCGCATTTTTCGCATACTTGTTGGCCAGATCCTGGGCGTTTTCTGGTTTGGGACACGTATTAATGTGGTTCCACACTGCAACAGTGAGTTAACCCTGGATTCAATCTATATTTTAGAGGATAACACCGGTTAGGTCAGGGGTAGGTCTGGTATTTGCCATCATCTGGCTCATACTTTCGCATTTTTCGCATACTTGTTGGCCAGATCCTGGGCGTTTTCGGTTTGGATCACGTAGTAATGTCGCACCACACTGCAACAGTGAGTTAAACCTGGATTCAATCTATATTTTAGAGGATACCACTGGTTAGGTCAGGGTTAGGTCTGGTATTTTCTATAATCTGGCTCATGCTTTCGCATTTTTCGCATACTTGTTGGCCAGATCCTGGGCGTTTTCTGGTTTGGATCACATAGTAATGTGGTTCCACACTGCAACAGTGAGTTAAACCTGGATTCAATCTATATTTTGGAGTATAACACCGGTTAGGTCAGGGTTAGGTCTGGTATTTGCCATCATCTGGCTCATACTTTCGCAATTTTCGCATACTTGTTGGCTAGATCCTGGGAGCTTTCTGGTTTGGATCACGTAGTAATGTAGCACCACTCTGAAACAGTGAGCTAAACCTGGAATCAATCTATATTTTAGAGGATAACACTGGTTAGGTCAGGGTTAGGTCTGGTATTTGCCATCATCTGGCTCATACTTTCGCATTTTTCGCATACCTGTTGGCCAGATCCTGGGCGTTTTCTGGTTTGTGTCACGTCGTAATGTGGTACCACGCTGCAACAGTGAGTTAATCTTGGATACAATCTATACTTTAGAGGATGATACCGGTTAGGTCAGGATTAGGTCTGGTATTTGCCATCATCTGGGTCATACTTTCGCATTTTTCGCATACTTGTTGACCAGATCCTGGGCGTTTTCTGGGTTGTATCGCGTACTAATGTGGTACCACACAGAAACAGTGGGTTAAACCAGGATTCAATCTATATTTTAGAGCATAACACCGGTTAGGTCAGGATTAGGTCTGGTATTTGCCATCATCTGGCCCATACTTTCGCATTTTTGGCATACTTGTTGGCCAGATCCTGGGCGTTTGCTGGTTTGGATCACGTAGTAATGTGGTTCCACGCTGCAACAGTGAGTTAAACCAGGATTCGATCTACATATTAGAGGGTAACACCGGTTAGGTTTGGGTTAGGTCTGGTATTTGGAATAATCTGGCTCATGCTTTCGCATTTTTCGCATACTTGTTGGCCAGATCCTGGGTGTTTTCTGGTCTGGATCACGTAGTAATGCGGTACCACATTGAAACAGTGAGTTAATCCTGGATTCGATCTATATATTAGAGGATACCACTGGTTAGGTCAGGGTTAGGTCTGGTATTTGCCATCATCTGGCTCATACGTTCGCATTTTTCGCATACTTGTTGGCCAGATCCTGGGCGTTTTCTGGTTTGGGACACGTATTAATGTGGTTCCACACTGCAACAGTGAGTTAACCCTGGATTCAATCTATATTTTAGAGGATAACACCGGTTAGGTCAGGGGTAGGTCTGGTATTTGCCATCATCTGGCTCATACTTTCGCATTTTTCGCATACTTGTTGGCCAGATCCTGGGCGTTTTCGGTTTGGATCACGTAGTAATGTCGCACCACACTGCAACAGTGAGTTAAACCTGGATTCAATCTATATTTTAGAGGATACCACTGGTTAGGTCAGGGTTAGGTCTGGTATTTTCTATAATCTGGCTCATGCTTTCGCATTTTTCGCATACTTGTTGGCCAGATCCTGGGCGTTTTCTGGTTTGGATCACATAGTAATGTGGTTCCACACTGCAACAGTGAGTTAAACCTGGATTCAATCTATATTTTGGAGTATAACACCGGTTAGGTCAGGGTTAGGTCTGGTATTTGCCATCATCTGGCTCATACTTTCGCAATTTTCGCATACTTGTTGGCTAGATCCTGGGAGCTTTCTGGTTTGGATCACGTAGTAATGTAGCACCACTCTGAAACAGTGAGCTAAACCTGGAATCAATCTATATTTTAGAGGATAACACTGGTTAGGTCAGGGTTAGGTCTGGTATTTGCCATCATCTGGCTCATACTTTCGCATTTTTCGCATACCTGTTGGCCAGATCCTGGGCGTTTTCTGGTTTGTGTCACGTCGTAATGTGGTACCACGCTGCAACAGTGAGTTAATCTTGGATACAATCTATACTTTAGAGGATGATACCGGTTAGGTCAGGATTAGGTCTGGTATTTGCCATCATCTGGGTCATACTTTCGCATTTTTCGCATACTTGTTGACCAGATCCTGGGCGTTTTCTGGGTTGTATCGCGTACTAATGTGGTACCACACAGAAACAGTGGGTTAAACCAGGATTCAATCTATATTTTAGAGCATAACACCGGTTAGGTCAGGATTAGGTCTGGTATTTGCCATCATCTGGCCCATACTTTCGCATTTTTGGCATACTTGTTGGCCAGATCCTGGGCGTTTGCTGGTTTGGATCACGTAGTAATGTGGTTCCACGCTGCAACAGTGAGTTAAACCTGGATTCGATCTACATATTAGAGGGTAACACCGGTTAGGTTTGGGTTAGGTCTGGTATTTGGAATAATCTGGCTCATGCTTTCGCATTTTTCGCATACTTGTTGGCCAGATCCTGGGTGTTTTCTGGTCTGGATCACGTAGTAATGCGGTACCACATTGAAACAGTGAGTTAATCCTGGATTCGATCTATATATTAGAGGATACCACTGGTTAGGTCAGGGTTAGGTCTGGTATTTGCCATCATCTGGCTCATACGTTCGCATTTTTCGCATACTTGTTGGCCAGATCCTGGGCGTTTTCTGGTTTGGGACACGTATTAATGTGGTTCCACACTGCAACAGTGAGTTAACCCTGGATTCAATCTATATTTTAGAGGATAACACCGGTTAGGTCAGGGGTAGGTCTGGTATTTGCCATCATCTGGCTCATACTTTCGCATTTTTCGCATACTTGTTGGCCAGATCCTGGGCGTTTTCGGTTTGGATCACGTAGTAATGTCGCACCACACTGCAACAGTGAGTTAAACCTGGATTCAATCTATATTTTAGAGGATACCACTGGTTAGGTCAGGGTTAGGTCTGGTATTTTCTATAATCTGGCTCATGCTTTCGCATTTTTCGCATACTTGTTGGCCAGATCCTGGGCGTTTTCTGGTTTGGATCACATAGTAATGTGGTTCCACACTGCAACAGTGAGTTAAACCTGGATTCAATCTATATTTTGGAGTATAACACCGGTTAGGTCAGGGGTAGGTCTGGTATTTGCCATCATCTGGCTCATACTTTCGCATTTTTCGCATACTTGTTGGCCAGATCCTGGGCGTTTTCGGTTTGGATCACGTAGTAATGTCGCACCACACTGCAACAGTGAGTTAAACCTGGATTCAATCTATATTTTAGAGGATACCACTGGTTAGGTCAGGGTTAGGTCTGGTATTTTCTATAATCTGGCTCATGCTTTCGCATTTTTCGCATACTTGTTGGCCAGATCCTGGGCGTTTTCTGGTTTGGATCACATAGTAATGTGGTTCCACACTGCAACAGTGAGTTAAACCTGGATTCAATCTATATTTTGGAGTATAACACCGGTTAGGTCAGGGTTAGGTCTGGTATTTGCCATCATCTGGCTCATACTTTCGCAATTTTCGCATACTTGTTGGCTAGATCCTGGGAGCTTTCTGGTTTGGATCACGTAGTAATGTAGCACCACTCTGAAACAGTGAGCTAAACCTGGAATCAATCTATATTTTAGAGGATAACACTGGTTAGGTCAGGGTTAGGTCTGGTATTTGCCATCATCTGGCTCATACTTTCGCATTTTTCGCATACCTGTTGGCCAGATCCTGGGCGTTTTCTGGTTTGTGTCACGTCGTAATGTGGTACCACGCTGCAACAGTGAGTTAATCTTGGATACAATCTATACTTTAGAGGATGATACCGGTTAGGTCAGGATTAGGTCTGGTATTTGCCATCATCTGGGTCATACTTTCGCATTTTTCGCATACTTGTTGACCAGATCCTGGGCGTTTTCTGGGTTGTATCGCGTACTAATGTGGTACCACACAGAAACAGTGGGTTAAACCAGGATTCAATCTATATTTTAGAGCATAACACCGGTTAGGTCAGGATTAGGTCTGGTATTTGCCATCATCTGGCCCATACTTTCGCATTTTTGGCATACTTGTTGGCCAGATCCTGGGCGTTTGCTGGTTTGGATCACGTAGTAATGTGGTTCCACGCTGCAACAGTGAGTTAAACCTGGATTCGATCTACATATTAGAGGGTAACACCGGTTAGGTTTGGGTTAGGTCTGGTATTTGGAATAATCTGGCTCATGCTTTCGCATTTTTCGCATACTTGTTGGCCAGATCCTGGGTGTTTTCTGGTCTGGATCACGTAGTAATGCGGTACCACATTGAAACAGTGAGTTAATCCTGGATTCGATCTATATATTAGAGGATACCACTGGTTAGGTCAGGGTTAGGTCTGGTATTTGCCATCATCTGGCTCATACGTTCGCATTTTTCGCATACTTGTTGGCCAGATCCTGGGCGTTTTCTGGTTTGGGACACGTATTAATGTGGTTCCACACTGCAACAGTGAGTTAACCCTGGATTCAATCTATATTTTAGAGGATAACACCGGTTAGGTCAGGGGTAGGTCTGGTATTTGCCATCATCTGGCTCATACTTTCGCATTTTTCGCATACTTGTTGGCCAGATCCTGGGCGTTTTCGGTTTGGATCACGTAGTAATGTCGCACCACACTGCAACAGTGAGTTAAACCTGGATTCAATCTATATTTTAGAGGATACCACTGGTTAGGTCAGGGTTAGGTCTGGTATTTTCTATAATCTGGCTCATGCTTTCGCATTTTTCGCATACTTGTTGGCCAGATCCTGGGCGTTTTCTGGTTTGGATCACATAGTAATGTGGTTCCACACTGCAACAGTGAGTTAAACCTGGATTCAATCTATATTTTGGAGTATAACACCGGTTAGGTCAGGGTTAGGTCTGGTATTTGCCATCATCTGGCTCATACTTTCGCAATTTTCGCATACTTGTTGGCTAGATCCTGGGAGCTTTCTGGTTTGGATCACGTAGTAATGTAGCACCACTCTGAAACAGTGAGCTAAACCTGGAATCAATCTATATTTTAGAGGATAACACTGGTTAGGTCAGGGTTAGGTCTGGTATTTGCCATCATCTGGCTCATACTTTCGCATTTTTCGCATACCTGTTGGCCAGATCCTGGGCGTTTTCTGGTTTGTGTCACGTCGTAATGTGGTACCACGCTGCAACAGTGAGTTAATCTTGGATACAATCTATACTTTAGAGGATGATACCGGTTAGGTCAGGATTAGGTCTGGTATTTGCCATCATCTGGGTCATACTTTCGCATTTTTCGCATACTTGTTGACCAGATCCTGGGCGTTTTCTGGGTTGTATCGCGTACTAATGTGGTACCACACAGAAACAGTGGGTTAAACCAGGATTCAATCTATATTTTAGAGCATAACACCGGTTAGGTCAGGATTAGGTCTGGTATTTGCCATCATCTGGCCCATACTTTCGCATTTTTGGCATACTTGTTGGCCAGATCCTGGGCGTTTGCTGGTTTGGATCACGTAGTAATGTGGTTCCACGCTGCAACAGTGAGTTAAACCTGGATTCGATCTACATATTAGAGGGTAACACCGGTTAGGTTTGGGTTAGGTCTGGTATTTGGAATAATCTGGCTCATGCTTTCGCATTTTTCGCATACTTGTTGGCCAGATCCTGGGTGTTTTCTGGTCTGGATCACGTAGTAATGCGGTACCACATTGAAACAGTGAGTTAATCCTGGATTCGATCTATATATTAGAGGATACCACTGGTTAGGTCAGGGTTAGGTCTGGTATTTGCCATCATCTGGCTCATACGTTCGCATTTTTCGCATACTTGTTGGCCAGATCCTGGGCGTTTTCTGGTTTGGGACACGTATTAATGTGGTTCCACACTGCAACAGTGAGTTAACCCTGGATTCAATCTATATTTTAGAGGATAACACCGGTTAGGTCAGGGGTAGGTCTGGTATTTGCCATCATCTGGCTCATACTTTCGCATTTTTCGCATACTTGTTGGCCAGATCCTGGGCGTTTTCGGTTTGGATCACGTAGTAATGTCGCACCACACTGCAACAGTGAGTTAAACCTGGATTCAATCTATATTTTAGAGGATACCACTGGTTAGGTCAGGGTTAGGTCTGGTATTTTCTATAATCTGGCTCATGCTTTCGCATTTTTCGCATACTTGTTGGCCAGATCCTGGGCGTTTTCTGGTTTGGATCACATAGTAATGTGGTTCCACACTGCAACAGTGAGTTAAACCTGGATTCAATCTATATTTTGGAGTATAACACCGGTTAGGTCAGGGTTAGGTCTGGTATTTGCCATCATCTGGCTCATACTTTCGCAATTTTCGCATACTTGTTGGCTAGATCCTGGGAGCTTTCTGGTTTGGATCACGTAGTAATGTAGCACCACTCTGAAACAGTGAGCTAAACCTGGAATCAATCTATATTTTAGAGGATAACACTGGTTAGGTCAGGGTTAGGTCTGGTATTTGCCATCATCTGGCTCATACTTTCGCATTTTTCGCATACCTGTTGGCCAGATCCTGGGCGTTTTCTGGTTTGTGTCACGTCGTAATGTGGTACCACGCTGCAACAGTGAGTTAATCTTGGATACAATCTATACTTTATAGGATGATACCGGTTAGGTCAGGATTAGGTCTGGTATTTGCCATCATCTGGGTCATACTTTCGCATTTTTCGCATACTTGTTGACCAGATCCTGGGCGTTTTCTGGGATGTATCGCGTACTAATGTGGTACCACACAGAAACAGTGGGTTAAACCAGGATTCAATCTATATTTTAGAGCATAACACCGGTTAGGTCAGGATTAGGTCTGGTATTTGCCATCATCTGGCCCATACTTTCGCATTTTTGGCATACTTGTTGGCCAGATCCTGGGCGTTTGCTGGTTTGGATCACGTAGTAATGTGGTTCCACGCTGCAACAGTGAGTTAAACCTGGATTCGATCTACATATTAGAGGGTAACACCGGTTAGGTTTGGGTTAGGTCTGGTATTTGGAATAATCTGGCTCATGCTTTCGCATTTTTCGCATACTTGTTGGCCAGATCCTGGGTGTTTTCTGGTCTGGATCACGTAGTAATGCGGTACCACATTGAAACAGTGAGTTAATCCTGGATTCGATCTATATATTAGAAGGGTAACACCGGTTAGGTTTGGGTTAGGTCTTGTATTTGCCTTCATCTGGCTCATACTTTCGCATTTTTCGCATACTTGCTGGCCAGATCCTGGGCGTTTTCTGGTGTGGGTCACGTAGTAATGTGGTACCACACTGCATCACTGAGTTAATCATGGATTCAATCTATATTTTAGAGGATAACACCGGTTAGGATTGGGTTAGGTCTGGTATTTGCCATCATCTGGCTCATACTTTCGCATTTTTCGCATACTTGTTGGACAGATCCTGGGCGTTTTCTGTTTTGGATCACGTAGTAATGAGGCACCACACTGCAACAGTGAATTAATCCTGGATTCGATCTATATTTTACAGGATAACACCGGTTAGGTCAGGGTTCGGTCTGGTATTTGCCATCATCTGGCTCATACTTTCTCATTTTTCGCATACTTGATTGCAAGATCCTGGGCTTTTTCTGGTTTGGATCACGTAGGAATGTGGTACCACACTGATACAGTGAGTTAAACCTGGGTCGGATCAATGTTTTAGAGGATAGCACCGCTTAAGTCAGGGTCAGGTCTGGTCTATGCCATCACCTGGCTCATACTTTCGCATTTTTGGCATACTTGTTGGCCAGATCCTGGGCGTTTTCTGGGATGGATCACTTAGTAACGTGGTACCACAATGAAACAGTGAGTTAATCCTGGATTCAATCTATATTTTAGAGGATAGCACCGCTTAAGTCAGGGTCAGGTCTGGTCTTTGCCATCATCTGGCTCATACTTTCGCATTTCTCGCGTGCTTGGTGGCCAGATCAAGAGCCTTTTCTAGTTTGGATCACGTAGTCATGTGATACCACACTGCAACAGTGAGTTAAACCAGGATTCAATCTATATTTTAGAGAATAACAACGGTTAGGTCAGGGTTAGGTCTGGTATTCGCCATCATCTGGCTCATACTTTCGCATTTCTCGCGTACTTGGTGGCCAGATCAAGGGCCTTTTCTGGTTTGGATCACGTAGTAGTGTGGTACCACACTGCAACAGTGAGCTAAACCTGGATTCAATCTATATTTTAGTGGATGACACCGGTTAGGTCAGGGTTAGGTCTGGTATTTGCCATCATCTGGCTCATATTTTCACATTTTTCGCATACTTGTTGGGCAGATCCTGGGCGTTTTCTGGTTTGGATCACGTAGTAATGTGGTACCACACTGCAACAGTGAGCTAAACCTGGATTCAATCTATATTTTAGAGGATAACACAGGTTAGGTCAGGGTTAGGTCTGGAATTTGCCATCATCTGGCTCATACTTTCGCATTTTTCACTTACTTGTTGGCCTGATCCTGGGCGTTTTCTGGTTTGGATCACGTTGGAATGTGGTACCACACTGAAACAGTGAGTTAATCCTGGATTCGATCTATATATTAGAGGGTAACACCAGTTAGGTTTGGGTTAGGTCTGGAATTTGCCATCATCTGGCTCATACTTTCGCATTTTTCGCACACTTGTTGACCAGATCCTGGGCGCTTTCTGGTTTGGATCACGTAGTAATGTAGCACCACTCTGAAACAGTGAGTTAATCCTGGATTCAATCTATATTTTAGAGGATAACACTGGTTATGTCAGGGTTAGGTCTGGTATTTTCTATAATCTGGCTCATGCTTTCGCATTTTTCGCATACTTGTTGGCCAGATCCTGGGCGTTTTCTGGTTTGTGTCACGTCGTAATGTGGTACCACGCTGCAACTGTGAGTTAATCTTGGATACAATCTATACTTTAGAGGATGATAGCGGTTAGGTCAGGGTTAGGTCTGGTATTTGCCATCATCTGGGTCATACTTTCGCATTTTTCGCATACTTGTTGACCAGATCCTGGGCGTTTTCTGGGTTGTATCGCGTACTAATGTGGTACCACACAGAAACAGTGTGTTAAACCAGGATTCAATCTATATTTTAGAGCATAACACCGGTTAGGTCAGGATTAGGTCTGGTATTTGCCATCATCTGGCCCATACTTTCGCATTTTTGGCATACTTGTTGGCCAGATACTGGGCGTTTTCTGGTTTGGGTTAGGTAGTAATGTGGTACCACACTGCAACAGTGAGTCAAACCTGAATTCAATCTATATTTTAGAGGATAACACCGGGTAGGTCAGGGTTAGGTCTGGTATTTGCCATCATCTGGCTCATACTTTCGCATTTTTCGCATACTTGTTGGCCAGATCCTGGGTGTTTTCTGGTCTGGATCACGTAGTAATGCGGTACCACATTGAAACAGTGAGTTAATCCTGGATTCGATCTATATATTAGAAGGGTAACACCGGTTAGGTTTGGGTTAGGTCTTGTATTTGCCTTCATCTGGCTCATACTTTCGCATTTTTCGCATACTTGCTGGCCAGATCCTGGGCGTTTTCTGGTGTGGGTCACGTAGTAATGTGGTACCACACTGCATCACTGAGTTAATCTTGGATTCAATCTATATTTTAGAGGATAACACCGGTTAGGATTGGGTTAGGTCTGGTCTTTGCCATCATCTGGCTCATACTTTCGCATTTTTCGCATACTTGTTGGACAGATCCTGGGCGTTTTCTGTTTTGGATCACGTAGTAATGAGGCACCACACTGCAACAGTGAATTAATCCTGGATTCGATCTATATTTTACAGGATAACACCGGTTAGGTCAGGGTTCGGTCTGGTATTTGCCATCATCTGGCTCATACTTTCTCATTTTTCGCATACTTGATTGCAAGATCCTGGGCTTTTTCTGGTTTGGATCACGTAGAAATGTGGTACCACACTGAAACAGTGAGTTAAACCTGGGTCGGATCAATGTTTTAGAGGATAGCACCGCTTAAGTCAGGGTCAGGTCTGGTCTATGCCATCACCTGGCTCATACTTTCGCATTTTTGGCATACTTGTTGGCCAGATCCTGGGCGTTTTCTGGGATGGATCACTTAGTAACGTGGTACCACAATGAAACAGTGAGTTAATCCTGGATTCAATCTATATTTTAGAGGATAGCACCGCTTAAGTCAGGGTCAGGTCTGGTCTTTGCCATCATCTGGCTCATACTTTCGCATTTCTCGCGTGCTTGGTGGCCAGATCAAGAGCCTTTTCTAGTTTGGATCACGTAGTCATGTGATACCACACTGCAACAGTGAGTTAAACCAGGATTCAATCTATATTTTAGAGAATAACAAAGGTTAGGTCAGGGTTAGGTCTGGTATTCGCCATCATCTGGCTCATACTTTCGCATTTCTCGCGTACTTGGTGGCCAGATCAAGGGCCTTTTCTGGTTTGGATCACGTAGTAGTGTGGTACCACACTGCAACAGTGAGCTAAACCTGGATTCAATCTATATTTTAGGGGATGACACCGGTTAGGTCAGGGTTAGGTCTGGTATTTGCCATCATCTGGCTCATATTTTCACATTTTTCGCATACTTGTTGGGCAGATCCTGGGCGTTTTCTGGTTTGGATCACGTAGTAATGTGGTACCACACTGCAACAGTGAGCTAAACCTGGATTCAATCTATATTTTAGAGGATAACACAGGTTAGGTCAGGGTTAGGTCTGGAATTTGCCATCATCTGGCTCATACTTTCGCATTTTTCACTTACTTGTTGGCCTGATCCTGGGCGTTTTCTGGTTTGGATCACGTTGGAATGTGGTACCACACTGAAACAGTGAGTTAATCCTGGATTCGATCTATATATTAGAGGGTAACACCAGTTAGGTTTGGGTTAGGTCTGGAATTTGCCATCATCTGGCTCATACTTTCGCATTTTTCGCATACTTGTTGACCAGATCCTGGGCGCTTTCTGGTTTGGATCACGTAGTAATGTAGCACCACTCTGAAACAGTGAGTTAATCCTGGATTCAATCTATATTTTAGAGGATAACACTGGTTATGTCAGGGTTAGGTCTGGTATTTTCTATAATCTGGCTCATGCTTTCGCATTTTTCGCATTTTTCGCATACTTGTTGGCCAGATCCTGGGCGTTTTCTGGTTTGTGTCACGTCGTAATGTGGTACCACGCTGCAACAGTGAGTTAATCTTGGATACAATCTATACTTTAGAGGATGATAGCGGTTAGGTCAGGGTTAGGTCTGGTATTTGCCATCATCTGGGTCATACTTTCGCATTTTTCGCATACTTGTTGACCAGATCCTGGGCGTTTTCTGGGTTGTATCGCGTACTAATGTGGTACCACACAGAAACAGTGGGTTAAGCCAGGATTCAATCTATATTTTAGAGCATAACACCGGTTAGGTCAGGATTAGGTCTGGTATTTGCCATCATCTGGCCCATACTTTCGCATTTTTGGCATACTTGTTGGCCAGATACTGGGCGTTTTCTGGTTTGGGTTAGGTAGTAATGTGGTACCACACTGCAACAGTGAGTCAAACCTGAATTCAATCTATATTTTAGAGGATAACACCGGGTAGGTCAGGGTTAGGTCTGGTATTTGCCATCATCTGGCTCATACTTTCGCATTTTTCGCATACTTGTTGGCCAGATACTGGGCGTTTGCTGGTTTGGATCACGTAGTAATGTAGTTCCACGCTGCAACAGTGGATTAAACCTGGATTCAATCTATATTTTAGAGGATAACACTGGTTAGGTCAGGGTTAGGTCTGGTATTTGCCATCATCTGGCTCATACTTTCGCATTTTTCGCATACTTGTTGGCCAGATCCTGGGCGTTTTCTGGTGTGGGTCACGTAGTAATGTGGTACCACACTGCATCACTGAGTTAATCTTGGATTCAATCTATATTTTAGAGGATAACACCGGTTAGGTCAGAGTTAGGTCCGGTATTTGCCATCATCTGGCTCATACTTTCGCATTTTTCGCATACTTGTTGGCCAGATCCTGGGCGTTTTCTGGTTTGGATCACGTAGTAATGTAGCACCACTCTGATACAGTGAGCTAAACCTGGAATCAATCTATATTTTAGAGGATAACACTGGTTAGGTCAGGATTAGGTTTGGTATTTGCAATCATCTCGCTCATACTTTCGCATTTTTCGCATACTTGTTGGCCAGATCCTGGGCGTTTGCTGGTTTGGATCACGTAGTAATGTGGTTCCACGCTGCAACAGTGAGTTAAACCTGGATTCGATCTACATATTAGAGGGTAACACCGGTTAGGTTTGGGTTAGGTCTGGTATTTGGAATAATCTGGCTCATGCTTTCTCATTTTTCGCATACTTGTTGGCCAGATCCTGGGTGTTTTCTGGTCTGGATCACGTAGTAATGCGGTACCACATTGAAACAGTGAGTTAATCCTGGATTCGATCTATATATTAGAAGGGTAACACCGGTTAGGTTTGGGTTAGGTCTTGTATTTGCCTTCATCTGGCTCATACTTTCGCATTTTTCGCATACTTGCTGGCCAGATCCTGGGCGTTTTCTGGTGTGGGTCACGTAGTAATGTGGTACCACACTGCATCACTGAGTTAATCTTGGATTCAATCTATATTTTAGAGGATTACACCGGTTAGGATTGGGTTAGGTCTGGTATTTGCCATCATCTGGCTCATACTTTCGCATTTTTCGCATACTTGTTGGACAGATCCTGGGCGTTTTCTGTTTTGGATCACGTAGTAATGAGGCACCACACTGCAACAGTGAGTTAAACCTGGATTCAATCTATAATTTACAGGATAACACTGGTTGGGTCAGGGTTAGGTCTGGTATTTGCCATCATCTGGCTCATACTTTCGCATTTTTCGTATACTTGTTGGCCAGATCCTGGGCGTTTTCTGGTCTGGATCACGTAGTAATGAGGTACCACATCGAAACAGTGAGTTAATCCTGGATTCGACCTATATATTAGAAGGGTAACACCGGTTAGGTTTGGGTTAGGTCTGGTATTTGCCATCATCTGGCTCATACTTTCGCATTTTTCGCATACTTGTTGGCCAGATCCAGGGCGTTCTCTGGGTTGGATCAGGTAGTAGTATGGTACCGCACTGAAACAGTGAAGTAATCCTGGATTCGATCTATATATTAGAGGGTGACACCGGTTAGGTTTGGGTTAGGTCTGGTATTTGCCATCATCTGGCTCATACTTTCGCATTTTTCGCATACTTGTTGGCCAGATCCTGGGCGTTTGCTGGTTTGGATCACGTAGTAATGTGGTTCCACGCTGCAACAGTGAGTTAAACCTGGATTCGATCTATATATTAGAAGGGTAACACCGGTTAGGTTTGGGTTAGGTCTTGTATTTGCCTTCATCTGGCTCATACTTTCGCATTTTTCGCATACTTGCTGGCCAGATCCTGGGCGTTTTCTGGTGTGGGTCACGTAGTAATGTGGTACCACACTGCATCACTGAGTTAATCATGGATTCAATCTATATTTTAGAGGATAACACCGGTTAGGATTGGGTTAGGTCTGGTATTTGCCATCATCTGGCTCATACTTTCGCATTTTTCGCATACTTGTTGGACAGATCCTGGGCGTTTTCTGTTTTGGATCACGTAGTAATGAGGCACCACACTGCAAGAGTGAATTAATCCTGGATTCGATCTATATTTTACAGGATAACACCGGTTAGGTCAGGGTTCGGTCTGGTATTTGCCATCATCTGGCTCATACTTTCTCATTTTTCGCATACTTGATTGCAAGATCCTGGGCTTTTTCTGGTTTGGATCACGTAGAAATGTGGTACCACACTGAAACAGTGAGTTAAACCTGGGTCGGATCAATGTTTTAGAGGATAGCGCCGCTTAAGTCAGGGTCAGGTCTGGTCTATGCCATCACCTGGCTCATACTTTCGCATTTTTGGCACACTTGTTGGCCAAATCCTGGGCGTTTTCTGGGATGGATCACTTAGTAACGTGGTACCACAATGAAACAGTGAGTTAATCCTGGATTCAATCTATATTTTAGAGAATAACAACGGTTAGGTCAGGGTTAGGTCTGGTATTCGCCATCATCTGGCTCATACTTTCGCATTTCTCGCGTACTTGGTGGCCAGATCAAGGGCCTTTTCTGGTTTGGATCACGTAGTAGTGTGGTACCACACTGCAACAGTGAGCTAAACCTGGATTCAATCTATATTTTAGGGGATGACACCGGTTAGGTCAGGGTTAGGTCTGGTATTTGCCATCATCTGGCTCATACTTTCACATTTTTCGCATACTTGTTGGGCAGATCCTGGGCGTTTTCTGGTTTGGATCACGTAGTAATGTGGTACCACACTGCAACAGTGAGCTAAACCTGGATTCAATCTATATTTTAGAGGATAACACAGGTTAGGTCAGGGTTAGGTCTGGAATTTGCCATCATCTGGCTCATACTTTCGCATTTTTCGCATACTTGTTGACCAGATCCTGGGCGCTTTCTGGTTTGGATCACGTAGTAATGTAGCACCGCTCTGAAACAGTGAGTTAATCCTGGATTCAATCTATATTTTAGAGGATAACACTGGTTATGTCAGGGTTAGGTCTGGTATTTTCTATAATTTGGCTCATGCTTTCGCATTTTTCGCATACTTGTTGGCCAAATCCTGGGCGTTTTCTGGGATGGATCACTTAGTAACGTGGTACCACAATGAAACAGTGAGTTAAACCTGGATTCAATCTATATTTTAGAGGATAACACCGGTTAGGTCAGGGTTAGGTCTGGTATTTGCCATCATCTGGCTCATGCTTTGGCATTTTTCGCATACTTGTTGGCCAGATCCTGGACGTTTTCTGGTTTGGAACACGTAGTAATGAGGTACCACTCTGAAACAGTGAGTTAAACCTGTATTCAATCTATGTTTTAGAGGATAACACCGGTTAGGTCAGGGTTAGGTCTGGTATTTGCCATCATCTGGCTCATACTTTCGCATTTTTCGCATACTTGTTGGCCAGATCCTGGGAGCTTTCTGGTTTGGATCACGTAGTAATGTAGCACCACTCTGAAACAGTGAGCTAAACCTGGAATCAATCTATATTTTAGAGGATAACACTGGTTATGTCAGGATTAGGTCTGGTATTTGCCATCATCTGGCTCAAACTTTCGCATTTTTCGCATTCTTGTTGGCCAGATCCTGGGCGTTTTCTGGTTTGGGTCACGTAGTAATGTGGTTCCACACTGCAACAGTGAGTTAAACCTGGATTCAATGTATATTTTAGGGGATAACACCGGTTAGGTCAGGGTTAGGTCTGGTATTTGCCATAATCTGGCTCATACTTTCGCATTTCTCGCGTACTTGGTGGCCAGATCAAGGGCCTTTTCTGGTTTGGATCACGTAGTAGTGTGGTACCACACTGCAACAGTGAGCTAAACCTGGATTCAATCTATATTTTAGGGGATGACACCGGTTAGGTCAGGGTTAGGTCTGGAATTTGCCATCATCTGGCTCATACTTTCGCATTTTTCGCATACTTGTTGGCCAGATCCTGGGAGCTTTCTGGTTTGGATCACGTAGTAATGTAGCACCACTCTGAAACAGTGAGCTAAACCTGGAATCAATCTATATTTTAGAGGATAACACTGGTTATGTCAGGATTAGGTCTGGTATTTGCCATCATCTGGCTCAAACTTTCGCATTTTTCGCATTCTTGTTGGCCAGATCCTGGGCGTTTTCTGGTTTGGGTCACGTAGTAATGTGGTTCCACACTGCAACAGTGAGTTAAACCTGGATTCAATGTATATTTTAGGGGATAACACCGGTTAGGTCAGGGTTAGGTCTGGTATTTGCCATAATCTGGCTCATACTTTCGCATTTCTCGCGTACTTGGTGGCCAGATCAAGGGCCTTTTCTGGTTTGTGTCACGTCGTAATGTGGTACCACTCTGCAACAGTGAGTTAACCTTGGATACAATCTATACTTTAGACGATGATAGCGGTTAGGTCAGGGTTAGGTCTGGTATTTGCCATCATCTGGGTCATACTTTCGCATTTTTCGCATACTTGTTAACCAGATCCTGGGCGTTTTCTGGGTTTTATCGCGTAGTAATGTGGTACCACACAGAAACAGTGGGTTAAAGCAGGATTCAATCTACATTTTAGAGCATAACACCGGTTAGGTCAGGATTAGGTCTGGTATTTGCCATCATCTGTCCCATACTTTCGCATTTTTGGCATACTTGTTGGCCAGATACTGGGCGTTTTCCGCTTTCGGTCACGTAGTAATGTGGTGCCACACTGCAACAGTGAGTTAAAGCTGAATTCAATGTATATTTTAGAGGATAACACCGGTTAGGTCAGAGTTAGGTCTGGTATTTGCCATCATCTGGCTCATACTTTCGCATTTCTCGCGTACTTGGTGGCCAGATCAAGGGCCTTTTCTGGTTTGGATCACGTAGTAGTGTGGTACCACACTGCAACAGTGAGCTAAACCTGGATTCAATCTATATTTTAGGGGATGACACCGGTTAGGTCAGGGTTAGGTCTGGAATTTGCCATCATCTGGCTCATACTTTCGCATTTTTCGCATACTTGTTGGCCAGATCCTGGGCGTTTTCGGTTTGGATCACGTAGTAATGTCGCACCACACTGCAACAGTGAGTTAAACCTGGATTCAATCTATATTTTAGAGGATAACACTGGTTAGGTCAGGATTAGGTCTGGTATTTGCCATCATCTGGCTCATACTTTCGCATTTTTCGCATACTTGTTAACCAGATCCTGGGCGTTTTCTGGGTTTTATCGCGTAGTAATGTGGTACCACACAGAAACAGTGGGTTAAACCAGGATTCAATCTACATTTTAGAGCATAACACCGGTTAGGTCAGGATTAGGTCTGGTATTTGCCATCATCTGTCCCATACTTTCGCATTTTTGGTATACTTGTTGGCCAGATACTGGGCGTTTTCTGCTTTCGGTCACGTAGTAATGTGGTGCCACACTGCAACAGTGAGTTAAAGCTGAATTCAATGTATATTTTAGAGGATAACACCGGTTAGGTCAGAGTTAGGTCTGGTATTTGCCATCATCTGGCTCATACTTTCGCATTTTTCGCATACTTGTTGGCTAGATCCTGGGAGCTTTCTGATTTGGATCACGTAGTAATGTAGCACCACTCTGATACAGTGAGCTAAACCTGGAATCAATTTATATTTTAGAGGATAACACTGGTTAGGTCAGGATTAGGTCTGGTATTTGCCATCATCTGGCTCATACTTTCGCATTTTTCGCATACTTGTTGGCCAGATCCTGGGCGTTTTCAGGTTTGGCTTAGGTAGTAATATGGTACCACACTGCAACAGTGGGTCAAACCTGAATTCAATCTATATTTTAGAGGATAACACCGGTTAGGTTTGCGTTAGGTCTGGTATTTGCCATCATCTGGCTCATACTTTCACATTTTTCGCATACTTGTTGACCAGATACTGGGCGCTTTCTGGTTTGGATCACGTCGTAATGTGGTACCAAACTGAAACAGTGAGTTAATCCCGGATTTGATCTATATATTAGAAGGGTAACACCAGTTAGGATTGGGTTAGGTCTGGTAGTTGCCATCATCTGGCCCATACTTTCGCATTTTTCGCATACTTTTTGGCCAGATCCTGCGCGTTTTCTGGTTTGGATCACGTCGTAATGTGGTACCACACTGAAACAGTGAGTTAATCCCGGATTTGATCTATATATTAGAAGGGTAACACCAGTTAGGATTGGGTTAGGTCTGGTATTTGCCATCATCTGGCCCATACTTTCGCATTTTTCGCATACTTGTTGGCTAGATCCTGGGAGCTTTCTGGTTTGGGTCACGTAGTAATGTGGTTCCACACTGCAACAGTGAGTTAAACCTGGATTCAATGTATATTTTAGGGGATAACACCGGTTAGGTCAGGGTTAGGTCTGGTATTTGCCATAATCTGGCTCATACTTTCGCATTTTTCGCATACTTGTTGGCTAGATCCTGGGAGCTTTCTGGTTTGGATCACGTAATAATGTAGCACCACTCTGAAACAGTGAGCTAAACCTGGAATCAATCTATATTTTAGAGGATAACACTGGTTAGGTCAGGATTAGGTCTGGTATTTGCCATCATCTGGCTCATACTTTCGCATTTTTCGCATACTTGTTGGCCAGATCCTGGGCGTTTTCTGGTTTGTGTCACGTCGTAATGTGGTACCACTCTGCAACAGTGAGTTAACCTTGGATACAATCTATACTTTAGACGATGATAGCGGTTAGGTCAGGGTTAGGTCTGGTATTTGCCATCATCTGGGTCATACTTTCGCATTTTTCGCATACTTGTTAACCAGATCCTGGGCGTTTTCTGGGTTTTATCGCGTAGTAATGTGGTACCACACAGAAACAGTGGGTTAAACCAGGATTCAATCTACATTTTAGAGCATAACACCGGTTAGGTCAGGATTAGGTCTGGTATTTGCCATTATCTGTCCCATACTTTCGCATTTTTGGCATACTTGTTGGCCAGATACTGGGCGTTTTCCGCTTTCGGTCACGTAGTAATGTGGTGCCACACTGCAACAGTGAGTTAAAGCTGAATTCAATGTATATTTTAGAGGATAACACCGGTTAGGTCAGAGTCAGGTCTGGTATTTGCCATCATCTGGCTCATACTTTCGCATTTTTCGCATACTTGTTGGCTAGATCCTGGGAGCTTTCTGATTTGGATCACGTAGTAATGTAGCACCACTCTGATACAGTGAGCTAAACCTGGATTCAATCTATATTTTAGAGGATAACACCGGTTAGGTCAGAGTTAGGTCTTGTATTTGCCAACATCTGGCTCATACTTTCGCATTTTTCGCATACTTGTTGGCCAGATCCTGGGCGTTCTCGGTTTGGATCACGTAGTAATGTCGCACCACACTGCAACAGTGAGTTAAACCTGGATTCAATCTATATTTTAGAGGATAACACTGGTTAGGTCAGGATTAGGTCTGGTATTTGCCATCATCTGGCTCATACTTTCGCATTTTTCGCATACTTGTTAACCAGATCCTGGGCGTTTTCTGGGTTTTATCGCGTAGTAATGTGGTACCACACAGAAACAGTGGGTTAAACCAGGATTCAATCTACATTTTAGAGCATAACACCGGTTAGGTCAGGATTAGGTCTGGTATTTGCCATCATCTGGCTCATACTTTCGCATTTTTCGCATACTTGTTGGCTAGATCCTGGGAGCTTTCTGATTTGGATCACGTAGTAATGTAGCACCACTCTGATACAGTGAGCTAAACCTGGAATCAATTTATATTTTAGAGGATAACACTGGTTAGGTCAGGATTAGGTCCGGTATTTGCCATCATCTGGCTCATACTTTCGCATTTTTCGCATACTTGTTGGCCAGATCCTGGGCGTTTTCAGGTTTGGCTTAGGTAGTAATATGGTACCACACTGCAACAGTGGGTGAAACCAGGATTCAATCTACATTTTAGAGCATAACACCGGTTAGGTCAGGATTAGGTCTGGTATTTGCCATCATCTGTCCCATACTTTCGCATTTTTGGTATACTTGTTGGCCAGATACTGGGCGTTTTCTGCTTTCGGTCACGTAGTAATGTGGTGCCACACTGCAACAGTGAGTTAAAGCTGAATTCAATGTATATTTTAGAGGATAACACCGGTTAGGTCAGAGTTAGGTCTGGTATTTGCCATCATCTGGCTCATACTTTCGCATTTTTCGCATACTTGTTGGCTAGATCCTGGGAGCTTTCTGATTTGGATCACGTAGTAATGTAGCACCACTCTGATACAGTGAGCTAAACCTGGAATCAATTTATATTTTAGAGGATAACACTGGTTAGGTCAGGATTAGGTCTGGTATTTGCCATCATCTGGCTCATACTTTCGCATTTTTCACATACTTGTTGGCCAGATCCTGGGCGTTTTCAGGTTTGGCTTAGGTAGTAATATGGTACCACACTGCAACAGTGGGTCAAACCTGAATTCAATCTATATTTTAGAGGATAACACCGGTTAGGATTGCGTTAGGTCTGGTATTTGCCATCATCTGGCTCATACTTTCGCATTTTTCGCATACTTGTTGACCAGATCCTGGGCGTTTTCTGGTTTGGATCACGTTGTAATCTGGTACCACACTGAAACAGTGAGTTAATCCTGGATTCGATCTATATATTAGAAGGGTAACACCGGTTAGGTTTGGGTTAGGTCTGGTATTTGCCATCATCTGGCTCATACTTTCGCATATTTCGCATACTTTTTGACCAGATCCTGGGCGTTTTCTGGTTTGGATCACGTTGTAATCTGGTACCACACTGAAACAGTGAGTTAATCCTGGATTCGATCTATATATTAGAAGGGTAACACCGGTTAGGTTTGGGTTAGGTCTGGTATTTGCCATCATCTGGCTCATACTTTCGCATTTTTCGCATACTTGTTGACCAGATCCTGGGCGCTTTCTGGTTTGGATCACATCGTAATGTGGTACCACACTGAAACAGTGAGTTAATCCCGGATTTGATCTATATATTAGAAGGGTAACACCAGTTAGGATTGGGTTAGGTCTGGTATTTGCATCATCTGGCTTATACTTTCGCCTTTTTCACATACTTGTTGGCTAGATCCTGGGAGCTTTCTGGTTTGGAACACGTAGTAATGTGGTACCACTCTGAGACAGTGAGCTAAACCTGGAATCAATCTATATTTTAGAGGATAACACTGGGTAGGTCAGGATTAGGTCTGGTATTTGCCATCATCTGGCTCATACTTTCGCATTTTTCGCATACTTGTTAGCCAGATCCTGGGCGTTTTCTGGTTTGGGTCACGTAGTAATGTGGTTCCACACTGCAACAGTGAGTTAAACCTGGATTCAATCTATATTTTAGAGGATAACACCGGTTAGGTCAGAGTTAGGTCTGGTATTTGCCATCATCTGGCTCATACTTTCGCATTTTTCGCATACTTGTTAACCAGATCCTGGGCGTTTTCTGGGTTGTATCGCGTAGTAATGTGGTACCACACAGAAACAGTGGGTTAAACCAGGATTCAATCTACATTTTAGAGCATAACACCGGTTAGGTCAGGATTAGGTCTGGTATTTGCCATCATCTGACCCATACTTTCGCATTTTTGGCATACTTGTTGGCCAGATACTGGGCGTTATCTGCTTTCGGTCACGTAGTAATGTGGTGCCACACTGCAACAGTGAGTTAAAGCTGAATTCAATGTATATTTTAGAGGATAACACCGGTTAGGTCAGAGTTAGGTCTGGTATTTGCCATCATCTGGCTCATACTTTCGCATTTTTCGCATACTTGTTGGCTAGATCCTGGGCGTTTTCTGGTTTGGCTCACGTAGTAATGTGGTTCCACACTGCAACAGTGAGTTAAACCTGGATTCAATGTATATTTTAGAGGATAACACCGGTTAGGTCAGGGTTAGGTCTGGTATTTGCCATCATCTGGCTCATACTTTCGCATTTTTCGCATACTTGTTGGCTAGATCCTGGGTGCTTTCTGGTTTGGATCACGTAATAATGTAGCACCACTCTGAAACAGTGAGCTAAACCTGGAATCAATCTATATTTTAGAGGATAACACTGGGTAGGTCAGGATTAGGTCTGGTATTTGCCATCATCTGGCTCATACTTTCGCATTTTTCGCATACTTGTTAGCCAGATCCTGGGCGTTTTCTGGTTTGGGTCACGTAGTAATGTGGTTCCACACTGCAACAGTGAGTTAAACCTGGATTCAATCTATATTTTAGAGGATAACACCGGTTAGGTCAGAGTTAGGTCTGGTATTTGCCATCGTCTGGCTCATACTTTCGCATTTTTCGCATACCTGATGGCCAGATCCTGGACGTTTTCTGGTTTGTGTCACGTCGTAATGTGGTACCACGCTGCAACAGTGAGTTAACCTTGGGTACAATCTATACTTTAGACGATGATAGCGGTTAGGTCAGGGTTTGGTCTGGTATTTGCCATCATCTGGGTCATACTTTCGCATTTTTCGCATACTTGTTAACCAGATCCTGGGCGTTTTCTGGGTTGTATCGCGTAGTAATGTGGTACCACACAGAAACAGTGGGTTAAACCAGGATTCAATCTACATTTTAGAGCATAACACCGGTTAGGTCAGGATTAGGTCTGGTATTTGCCATCATCTGACCCATACTTTCGCATTTTTGGCATACTTGTTGGCCAGATACTGGGCGTTTTCTGCTTTCGGTCACGTAGTAATGTGGTGCCACACTGCAACAGTGAGTTAAAGCTGAATTCAATGTATATTTTGGAGGATAACACCGGTTAGGTCAGAGTTAGGTCTGGTCTGGTATTTGCCATCATCTGGCTCATACTTTCGCATTTTTCGCATACTTGTTGGCTAGATCCTGGGAGCTTTCTGATTTGGATCACGTAGTAATGTAGCACCACTCTGATACAGTGAGCTAAACCTGGATTCAATCTATGTTTTAGAGGATAACACCGGTTAGGTCAGAGTTAGGTCTTGTATTTGCCATCATCTGGCTCATACTTTCGCATTTTTCGCATACTTGTTGGCCAGATCCTGGGCGTTTTCGGTTTGGATCACGTAGTAATGTCGCACCACACTGCAACAGTGAGTTAAACCTGGATTCAATCTATATTTTAGAGGATAACACCGGTTAGGTCAGGGTTAGGTCTGGTATTTGCCCTCATCTGGCTCATACTTTCGCATTTTTCGCATACTTGTTGGCTAGATCCTGGGAGCTTTCTGATTTGGATCACGTAGTAATGTAGCACCACTCTGATACAGTGAGCTAAACCTGGAATCAATCTATATTTTAGAGGATAACACCGGTTAGGTCAGAGTTAGGTCTGGTATTTGCCATCATCTGGCTCATACTTTCGCATTTTTCGCATACTTGTTGGCCAGATCCTGGGCGTTTTCTGGTTTGGGTTAGGTAGTAATGTGGCACCACACTGCAACAGTGAGTCAAACCTGAATTCAATCTATGTTTTAGAGGATAACACCGGTTAGGTCAGGGTTAGGTCTGGTATTTGCCGTCATCTGGCTCATGCTTTGGCATTTCTCGCATACTTGTTGGCCAGATCCTGGACGTTTTCTGGTTTGGAACACGTAGTAATGTGGTACCACTCTGAAACAGTGAGTTAAACCTGTATTCAATCTAGATTTTAGAGGATAACACCGGTTAGGTCAGGGTTAGGTCTGGTATTTGCCATCATCTGGCTCATACTCTCGCATTTTTCGCATACTTGTTGGCCAGATCCTGGGAGCTTTCTGGTTTGGATCACGTAGTAATGTAGCACCACTCTGAAACAGTGAGTTAAACCTGGATTCAATCTATAGTTTAGAGGATAACAACGGTTAGGTCAGGGTTAGGTCTGGTATTTGCCATCATCTGGCTCATACTTTCGCATTTTTCGCATACTTGTTGGCCAGATCATGGGCGTTTGCTGGTTTGGATCACGTAGTAATGTGGTTCCACACTGCAACAGTGAGTCAAACCTGAATTCAATCTATATTTTAGAGGATAACACCGGTTAGGATTGGGTTAGGTCTGGTATTTGCCATCAACTGGCTCATACTTTCGAATTTTTCGCATACTTGTTGGCCAGATCCTGGGCGTTTTCTGGTTTGGATCACGTAGTAATGTGGCACCACTCTGAAACAGTGAGTTAAGCCTGCATTCAATCTATATTTTAGAGGATAACAACGGTTAGGTCAGGGTTAGGTCTGGTATTTGCCATCATCTGGCTCATACTTTCGCATTTTTCGCATACTTGTTGGCCAGATCCAGGGCGTTTTCTGGGTTGGATCAGGTAGTAGTGTGGTACCGCACTGAAACTGTGAGTTAATCCTGGATTCGATCTTTATATTGAAAGGGTAACACCGGTTAGGATTGGGTTAGGTCTGGTATTTGCCATCATCTGGCTCATACTTTCGCATTTTTCGCATACTTGTTGGCCAGATCCTGGGCGTTTTCTGGTCTGGATCACGTAGTAATGAGGTACCACACTGAAACAGTGAGTTAATCCTGGATTCGATCTATATATTGAAAGGGTAACACCGGTTAGGTTTGAGTTAGGTCTTGTATTTGCCATCATCTGGCTCATACTTTCGCATTTTTCGCATACTTGTTGGCCAGATCCTGGGCGCTTTCTGGTTTGGATCACGTAGTAATGTAGCACCACTCTGAAAGAGTGAGTTAAACCTGGATTCAATCTATATTTTAGAGGATAACACCGGTTAGGATTGGGTTAGGTCTGGTATTTGCCATCATCTGGCTCATACTTTCGCATTTTTCGCATACTTGTTGGCCAGATCCTGGGCGTTTTCTGGTCTGGATCACGTAGTAATGAGGTACCACACTGAAACAGTGAGTTAATCCTGGATTCGATCTATATATTGAAAGGGTAACACCGGTTAGGTTTGAGTTAGGTCTTGTATTTGCCATCATCTGGCTCATCCTTTCGCAATTTTCGCATACTTGTTGGCTAGATCCTGGGAGCTTTCTGGTTTGGATGACGTAGTAATGTAGCACCACTCTGAAACAGTGAGCTAAACCTGGAATCAATCTATATTTTAGAGGGTAACACTGGTTAGGTCAGGATTAGGTCTGGTATTTGCCATCATCTGGCGCATACTTTCGCATTTTTCGCATACTTGTTGGCCAGATCCTGGGCGTTTTCTGGTTTGGGTTAGGTAGTAATGTGGTACCACACTGCAACAGTGAGTCAAACCTGAATTCAATCTATATTTTAGAGGATAACACCGGTTAGGTCAGGGTTAGGTCTGGTATTTGCCATCATCTGGCTCATACTTTCGCATTTTTCACATACTTGTTGACCAGATCCTGGGCGCTTTCTGGTTTGGATCACGTAGTAATGTAGCACCACTCTGAAACAGTGAGCTAATCCTGGATTCACTCTATATTTTAGAGGATAACTCCGGTTATGTCAGGGTTAGGTCTGGTATTTGCCATCATCTGGCCCATACTTTCGCATTTTTCGCATACGTGTTGGCCAGATCCTGGGCGTTTTCTGGTTTGGATCACGTCGTAATGTGGTACCACACTGAAACGGTGAGTTAATCCTGGATTTGATCTATATATTAGAAGGGTAACACCAGTTAGGATTGGGTTAGGTCTGGTATTTGCCATCATCTGGCTCATACTTACGCATTTTTCGCATACTTGTTGGCCAGATCCTGGGCGTTTACGGTTTGGATGACGTAGTAATGTCGCACCACACTGCAACAGTGAGTTAAACCTGGATTCAATCTATATTTTAGAGGATAACACTGGTTATGTCAGGGTTAGGTCTGGTATTTTCTATAATCTGGCTCATGCTTTCGCATTTTTCGCATACTTGTTGGCCAGATCCTGGGCGTTTTCTGGTTTGGGTCACGTAGTAATGTGGTTCCACACTGCAACAGTGAGTTAAACCTGGATTCAATCTATACTTTAGACGATGATAGCGGTTAGGTCAGGGTTAGGTCTGGTATTTGCCATCATCTGGGTCATACTTTCGCATTTTTCGCATACTTGTTAACCAGATCCTGGGCGTTTTCTGGGTTGTATCGCGTAGTAATGTGGTGCCACACAGAAACAGTGGGTTAAACCAGGATTCAATCTACAGTTTAGAGCATAACACCGGTTAGGTCAGGAATAGGTCTGGTATTTGCCACCATCTGTCCCATACTTTCGCATTTTTGGCATACTTGTTGGCCAGATAGTGGGCGTTTTCTGCTTTCGGTCACGTAGTAATGTGGTGCCACACTGCAACAGTGAGTTAAAGCTGAATTCAATGTATATTTTAGAGGATAACACCGGTTAGGTCAGAGTTAGGTCTGGTATTTGCCATCATCTGGCTCATACTTTCGCATTTTTCGCATACTTGTTGGCTAGATCCTGGGAGCTTTCTGATTTGGATCACGTAGTAATGTAGCACCACTCTGATACAGTGAGCTAAACCTGGATTCAATCTATATTATAGAGGATAACACCGGTTAGGTCAGAGTTAGGTCTTGTATTTGCCATCATCTGGCTCATACTTTCGCATTTTTCGCATACTTGTTAACCAGATCCTGGGCGTTTTCTGGGTTGTATCGCGTAGTAATGTGGTGCCACACTGCAACAGTGAGTTAAACCTGGATTCAATCTATATTTTAGAGGATAACACTGGTTATGTCAGGGTTAGGTCTGGTATTTTCTATAATCTGGCTCATGCTTTCGCATTTTTCGCATACTTGTTGGCCAGATCCTTGGCGTTTTCTGGTTTGGATCACGTAGTAATGTGGTTCCACACTGCAACAGTGAGTTAAACCTGGATTCAATCTATATCTTAGAGGATAACACTGGTTATGTCAGGGTTAGGTCTGGTATTTTCTATAATCTGGCTCATGCTTTCGCATTTTTCGCATACTTGTTGGCCAGATCCTTGGCGTTTTCTGGTTTGGATCACGTAGTAATGTGGTTCCACACTGCAACAGTGAGTTAAACCTGGATTCAATCTATATTTTAGAGGATAACACTGGTTATGTCAGGGTTAGGTCTGGTATTTTCTATAATCTGGCGCATACTTTCGCATTTTTCGCATACTTGTTGGCCAGATCCTGGGCGTTTTCTGGTTTGGGTTAGGTAGTAATGTGGTACCACACTGCAACAGTGAGTCAAACCTGAATTCAAACTATATTTTAGAGGATAACACAGGTTAGGTCAGGGTTAGGTCTGGTATTTGCCATCATCTGGCTCATACTTTCGCAATTTTCGCATACTTGTTGGCTAGATCCTGGGAGCTTTCTGGTTAGGATCACGTAGTAATGTAGCACCACTCTGAAACAGTGAGCTAAACCTGGAATCAATCTATATTTTAGAGGATAACACTGGTTAGGTCAGGATTAGGTCTGGTATTTGCCATCATCTGGCTCATACTTTCGCATTTTTCGCATACTTGTTGGCCAGATCCTGGGCGTTTTCAGGTTTGGGTTAGGTAGTAATGTGGTACCACACTGCAACAGTGGGTCAAACCTGAATTCAATCTATATTTTAGAGGATAACACCGGTTAGGTCAGGGTTAGGTCTGGTATTTGCCATCATCTGGCTCATGCTTTGGCATTTTTGGCATACTTGTTGGCCAGATCCTGGACGTTTTCTGGTTTGGAACACGTAGTAATGTGGTACCACTCTGAGACAGTGAGTTAAACCTGTATTCAATCTATATTTTAAAGGATAACACCGGTTAGATCAGGGTTAGGTCTGGTATTTGCCACCATCTGGCTCATACTTTCGCATTTTTCGCATACTTCTTGGCCAGATCCTGGGCGTTCTCGGTTTGGATCACGTAGTAATGTCGCTCCACACTTGCAACAGTGAGTTAAACCTGGATTCAATCTATATTTTAGAGGATAACACTGGTTACGTCAGGGTTAGGTCTGGTATTTTCTATATTCTGGCTAATGCTTTCGCATTTTTCGCATACTTGTTGGCCAGATCCTGGGCGTTTTCTGATTTGGATCACGTAGTAATGTGGTTCCACACTGCAACAGTGAGTTAATCCTGGATTCAATCTATATTTTAGAGGATAACACCGGCTATGTCAGGGTTAGGTCTGGTATTTGCCATCATCTGGCCCATACTTTCGCATTTTTCGCATACTTGTTGGCCAGATCCTGGGCGTTAACTGGTTTGGATCACGTCGTAATGTGGTACCACACTGAAGCGGTGAGTTAATCCTGGATTTGATCTATATATTAGAAGGGTAACACCAGTTAGGATTGGGTTAGGTCTGGTATTTGCCATCATCTGGCTCATACTTACGCATTTTGCGCATACTTGTTGGCCAGATCCTGGGCGTTTTCGGTTTGGATCACGTAGTAATGTCGCACCACACTGCAACAGTGAGTTAAACCTGGATTCAATCTATATTTTAGAGGATAACACCGGTTAGGTCAGGGTGAGGTCTGGTATTTGCCATCATCTGGCTCATACTTTCGCATTTTTCGCATACTTGTTGGCTAGATCCTGGGAGCTTTCTGATTTGGATCACGTAGTAATGTAGCACCACTCTGATACAGTGAGCTAAACCTGGAATCAATCTATATTTTAGAGGATAACACCGGTTAGGTCAGAGTTAGGTCTGGTATTTGCCATCATCTGGCTCATACTTTCGCATTTTTCGCATACTTGTTGGCCAGATCCTGGGCGTTTTCTGGTTTGGGTTAGGTAGTAATGTGGTACCACACTGCAACAGTGAGTCAAACCTGAATTCAATCTATGTTTTAGAGGATAACACCGGTTAGGTCAGGGTTAGGTCTGGTATTTGCCGTCATCTGGCTCATGCTTTGGCATTTCTCGCATACTTGTTGGCCAGATCCTGGACGTTCTCTGGTTTGGAACACGTAGTAATGTGGTACCACTCTGAAACAGTGAGTTAAACCTGTATTCAATCTAGATTTTAGAGGATAACACCGGTTAGGTCAGGGTTAGGTCTGGTATTTGCCATCATCTGGCTCATACTCTCGCATTTTTCGCATACTTGTTGGCCAGATCCTGGGAGCTTTCTGGTTTGGATCACGTAGTAATGTAGCACCACTCTGAAACAGTGAGTTAAACCTGGATTCAATCTATAGTTTAGAGGATAACAACGGTTAGGTCAGGGTTAGGTCTGGTACTTGCCATCATCTGGCTCATACTTTCGCATTTTTCGCATACTTGTTGGCCAGATCATGGGCGTTTGCTGGTTTGGATCACGTAGTAATGTGGTTCCACACTGCAACAGTGAGTCAAACCTGAATTCAATCTATATTTTAGAGGATAACACCGGTTAGGATTGGGTTAGGTCTGGTATTTGCCATCAACTGGCTCATACTTTAGAATTTTTCGCATACTTGTTGGCCAGATCCTGGGCGTTTTCTGGTTTGGATCACGTAGTAATGTGGCACCACTCTGAAACAGTGAGTTAAACCTGCATTCAATCTATATTTTAGAGGATAACAACGGTTAGGTCAGGGTTAGGTCTGGTATTTGCCATCATCTGGCTCATACTTTCGCATTTTTCGCATACTTGTTGGCCAGATCCAGGGCGCTTTCTGGGTTGGATCAGGTAGTAGTGTGGTACCGCACTGAAACTGTGAGTTAATCCTGGATTCGATCTATATATTGAAAGGGTAACACCGGTTAGGATTGGGTTAGGTCTGGTATTTGCCATCATCTGGCTCATACTTTCGCATTTTTCGCATACTTGTTGGCCAGATCCTGGGCGTTTTCTGGTTTGGGTTAGGTAGTAATGTGGTACCACACTGCAACAGTGAGTCAAACCTGAATTCAATCTATATTTTAGAGGATAACACCGGTTAGGTCAGGGTTAGGTCTGGTATTTGCCATCATCTGGCTCATACTTTCGCATTTTTCGCATACTTGTTGGCCAGATCCTGGGCGTTTTCTGGTTTGGATCACGTAGTAATGTGGCACCACACTGCAACAGTGAGTTAAACCTGGATTCAATCTATATTTTAGAGGATAACACTGGTTAGGTCAAGGTTAGGTCTGGTATTTGCCATCATCTGACTCATACTTTCGCATTTTTCGCATACTTGTTGGCTAGATCCTGGGAGCTTTCTGGTTTTGATCACGTAGTAATGCAGCACCACTCTGAAACAGTGAGCTAAACCAGGAATCAACCTATATTTTAGAGGATAACACTGGTTAGATCAGGGTTAGGTCTGGTATTTGCCATCATCTGGCTCATACGTTCGCAATTTTCGCATACTTGTTGGCCAGATCCTGGGCGTTTTCTGGTTTGGGACACGTAGTAATGTGGTTCCACACTGCAACAGTGAGTTAACCCTTGATTCAATCTATATTTTAGAGGATAACACCGGTTAGGTCAGAGTTAGGTCTGGTATTTGCCATCATCTGGCTCATACTTTCGCATTTTTCGCATACTTGTTGGCTAGATCCTGGGAGCTTTCTGGTTTGGATCACGTAGTAATGTAGCACCACTCTGAAACAGTGAGCTAAACCTGGAATCAAGCTATATTTTAGAGGATAACACTGGTTAGGTCTGGATTAGGTCTGGTATTTGCCATCATCTGGCTCATACTTTCGCATTTTTCGCATACTTGTTGGCCAGATCCTGGGCGTTTTCTGGTTTGGGTTAGGTAGTAATGTGGTACCACACTGCAACAGTGAGTCAAACCTGAATTCAATCTATATTTTAGAGGATAACACCGGTTAGGTCAGGTTTAGGTCTGGTATTTGCCATCATCTGGCTCATACTTTCGCATTTTTCGCATACTTGTTGGCCAGATCCTGGGCATTTTCTGGTTTGGATCACGTAGTAATGTGGCACCACACTGCAACAGTGAGTTAAACCTGGATTCAATCTATATTTTAGAGGATAACACTGGTTAGGTCAAGGTTAGGTCTGGTATTTGCCATCATCTGGCTCATACTTTCGCATTTTTCACATACTTGTTGGCTAGATCCTGGGAGCTTTCTGGTTTTGATCACGTAGTAATGCAGCACCACTCTGAAACAGTGAGCTAAACCAGGAATCAATCTATATTTTAGAGGATAACACTGGTTAGATCAGGGTTAGGTCTGGTATTTGCCATCATCTGGCTCATACGTTCGCATTTTTCGCATACTTGTTGACCAGATCCTGGGCGTTTTCTGGTTTGGGACACGTAGTAATGTGGTTCCACACTGCAACAGTGAGTTAACCCTTGATTCAATCTATATTTTAGAGGATAACACCGGTTAGGTCAGAGTTAGGTCTGGTATTTGCCATCATCTGGCTCATACTTTCGCATTTTTCGCCTACCTGTTGGCCAGATCCTGGGCGTTTTCTGGTTTGTGTCACGTCGTAATGTGGTACCACGCTGCAACAGTGAGTTAATCTTGGATACAATCTATACTTTAGAGGATGATAGCGGTTAGGTCAGGGTTAGGTCTGGTATTTGCCATCATCTGGGTCATACTTTCGCATTTCTCGCATACTTGTTGACCAGATCCTGGGCGTTTTCTGGGTTGTATCGCGTAGTAATGTGGTACCACACAGAAACAGTGGGTTAAACCAGGATTCAATCTATATTTTAGAGCATAACACCGGTTAGGTCAGGGTTAGGTCTGGTATTTGCCATCATCTGGCTCATACTTTCGCATTTTTCGCATACTTGTTGGCTAGATCCTGGGAGCTTTCTGGTTTGGATCACGTAGTAACGTAGCACCACTCTGATACAGTGAGCTAAACCTGGAATCAATCTATATTTTAGAGGATAACACTGGTTTGGTCAGGATTAGGTCTGGTATTTGCCATCATCTGGCTCATACTTTCGCATTTTTCGCATACTTGTTGCCCAGATCCTGGGCGTTTTCTGGTTTGGGTTAGGTAGTAATGTGGTACCACACTGCAACAGTGAGTCAAACCTGAATTCAATCTATATTTTAGAGGATAACACCGGTTAGGTCAGGGTTAGGTCTGGTATTTGCCATCATCTGGCTCATACTTTCGCATTTTTCGCATAATTGTTGGCCAGATCCTGGGCGTTTGCTGGTTTGGATCACGTAGTAATGTGGTTCCACGCTGCAACAGTGAGTTAAACCTGGATTCAATCTATATTTTAGAGGATAACACCGCTTAGGATTGGGTTAGGTCTGGTATTTGCCATCATCTGGGTCATACTTTCGCATTTCTCGCATACTTGTTGACCAGATCCTGGGCGTTTTCTGGGTTGTATCGCGTAGTAATGTGGTACCACACAGAAACAGTGGGTTAAACCAGGATTCAATCTATATTTTAGAGCATAACACCGGTTAGGTCAGGGTTAGGTCTGGTATTTGCCATCATCTGGCTCATACTTTCGCATTTTTCGCATACTTGTTGGCTAGATCCTGGGAGCTTTCTGGTTTGGATCACGTAGTAACGTAGCACCACTCTGATATAGTGAGCTAAACCTGGAATCAATCTATATTTTAGAGGATAACACTGGTTTGGTCAGGATTAGGTCTGGTATTTGCCATCATCTGGCTCATACTTTCGCATTTTTCGCATACTTGTTGCCCAGATCCTGGGCGTTTTCTGGTTTGGGTTAGGTAGTAATGTGGTACCACACTGCAACAGTGAGTCAAACCTGAATTCAATCTATATTTTAGAGGATAACACCGGTTAGGTCAGGGTTAGGTCTGGTATTTGCCATCATCGGGCTAATACTTTCGCATTTTTCGCATACTTGTTGGCCAGATCCTGGGCGTTTTCTGGTTTGGATCACGTAGTAATGTGGCACCCCACTGCAACAGTGAGTTAAACCTGGATTCAATCTATATTTTAGAGTATAACACTGGTTAGGTCAGGGTTAGGTCTGATATTTGCCATCATCTTGCTCATACTTTCGCATTTTTCGCATACTTGTTGGCCAGATCCTGGGCGTTTTCTGGTTTGGGTCACGTAGTAATGTGGTTCCACACTGCAACAGTGAGTCAAACCTGAATTCAATCTATATTTTAGAGGATAACACCGGTTAGGTCAGGGTTAGGTCTGGTATTTGCCATCATCTGGCTCATACTTTCGCATTTTTCGCATAATTGTTGGCCAGATCCTGGGCGTTTGCTGGTTTGGATCACGTAGTAATGTGGTTCCACGCTGCAACAGTGAGTTAAACCTGGATTCAATCTATATTTTAGAGGATAACACCGCTTAGGATTGGGTTAGGTCTGGTATTTGCCATCATCGGGCTAATACTTTCGCATTTTTTGCATACTTGTTGGCCAGATCCTGGGCGTTTTCTGGTTTGGATCACGTAGTAATGTGGCACCCCACTGCAACAGTGAATTAAACCTGGATTCAATCTATATTTTAGAGTATAGCACTGATTAGGTCAGGGTTAGGTCTGATATTTGCCATCATCTGGCTCATACTTTCGCATTTTTCGCATACTTGTTGGCCAGATCCTGGGCGTTTTCTGGTTTGGATCACGTAGTAATGTGGCACCCCACTGCAACAGTGAGTTAAACCTGGATTCAATCTATATTTTAGAGTATAACACTGGTTAGGTCAGGGTTAGGTCTGATATTTGCCATCATCTGGCTCATACTTTCGCATTTTTCGCATACTTGTTGGCCAGATCCTGGGCGTTTTCTGGTTTGGGTTAGGTAGTAATGTGGTACCACACTGCAACAGTGAGTCAAACCTGAATTCAATCTATATTTTAGAGGATAACACCGGTTAGGTCAGGGTTAGGTCTGGTATTTGCCATCATCTGGCTCATACTTTCGCATTTTTCGCATACTTGTTGGCCAGATCCTGGGAGCTTTCTGGTTTGGATCACGTAGTAATGTGGTTCCACACTGCAACAGTGAGTTAAACCCGGATTGAATCTATCTTTTAGTGGATAACACCGGTTACGATTGGGTTAGGTCTGGTATTTGCCATTCACTGGCTCATACTTTCGCATTTTTCGTATAATTGTTGGCCAGATCCTGGGCGCTTTCTGGTTTGGATCACGTAGTAATGTAGCACCACTCTGAAACAGTGAGTTAAACCTGGATTCAATCTATATTTTAGAGGATAACAACGGTTAGGTCAGGGTTAGGTCTGGTATTTGCCATCATGTGGCTCATACTTTCGCATTTTTCGCATACTTGTTGGCCTGATCTTGGGCGTTTGCTGGTTTGGATCACGTAGTAATGTGGTTCCACACTGCAACAGTGAGCTAAACCTGGAATCAATCTATATTTTAGAGGATAACACTGGTTAGGTCAGGATTAGGTCTGGTATTTGCCTTCATCTGGCTCATACTTTCGCATTTTTCGCATACTTGTTGGCCAGATCCTGGGCGTTTTCTGGTTTGGATCACGTAGTAATGTGGTTCCACACTGCAACAGTGAGTTAAACCTGGATTCAATCTATATTTTAGAGGATAACAACGGTTAGGTCAGGGTTAGGTCTGGTATTTGCCATCATCTGGCTCATACTTTCGCTTTTTTCGCATACTTGTTGGCCAGATCCTGGGCGTTTTCTGGGTTGGATCAGGTAGTAGTGTGGTACCGCACTGAAACTGTGAGTTAATCCTGGATTCGATCTATATATTGAAAGGGTAACACCGGTTAGGTTTGGGTTAGGTCTGGTATTTGCCATCATCTGGCTCATACTTTCGCATTTTTCGCATACTTGTTGGCCAGATCCTGGGCGTTTTCTGGTCTGGATCACGTAGTAATGAGGTACCACACTGAAACAGTGAGTTAATCCTGGATTCGATCTATATATTGAAAGGGTAACACCGGTTAGGTTTGAGTTAGGTCTTGTATTTGCCATCATCTGGCTCATACTTTCGCATTTTTCGCATACTTGTTGGCCAGATCCTGGGCGCTTTCTGGTTTGGATCACGTAGTAATGTAGCACCACTCTGAAAGAGTGAGTTAAACCTGGATTCAATCTATATTTTAGAGGATAACACTGGTTAGGTCAGGATTAGGTCTGGTATTTGCCATCATCTGGCTCATACTTTCGCATTTTTCGCATACTTGTTGGCCAGATCCTGGGCGTTTTCTGGTCTGGATCACGTAGTAATGAGGTACCACACTGTAACAGTGAGTTAATCCTGGATTCGATCTATATATTGAAAGGGTAACACCGGTTAGGTTTGAGTTAGGTCTTGTATTTGCCATCATCTGGCTCATACTTTCGCATTTTTCGCATACTTTTTGGCCAGACCCTGGGCGTTTTCTGGTTTGGATCACGTCGTAATGTGGTACCACACTGAAACAGTGAGTTAATCCCGGATTTGATCTATATATTAGAAGGGTAACACCAGTTAGGATTGGGTTAGGTCTGGTATTTGCCATCATCTGGCTCATCCTTTCGCCTTTTGCACCTACTTGTTGGCCAGATCCTGGGCGTTTTCTGGCTTGGATCACGTAGTAATGTGGTTCCACACTGCAACAGTGAGCTAAACCTGGAATCAATCTATATTTTAGAGGATAACACTGGTTAGGTCAGGATTAGGTCTGGTATTTGCCATCATCTGGCTCATGCTTTCGCATTTTTCGCATACTTGTTGGCCAGATCCTGGGCGTTTTCTGGTTTGGATCACGTAGTAATGTGGTTCCACACTGCAACAGTGAGTTAAACCTGGATTCAATCTATATTTTAGAGGATAACACCGGTTAGGTCAGGGTTAGGTCTGGTGTTTGCCATCATCTGGCTCATACTTTCGCATTTTTCGCATACTTGTTGGACAGATCCTGGGCGTTTTCTGGTTTGGGTCACGTAGTAATGTGGTTCCACACTGCAAGAGTGAGTTAAACCTGGATTCAATCTATATTTTAGAGGATAACACCGGTTAGGTCAGGGTTAGGTCTGGTGTTTGCCATCATCTGGCTCACACTTTCGCATTTTTCGCATACTTGTTGGCCAGATCCTGGGCGTTTTCTGGTTTGGATCACGTAGTAATGTGGTTCCACACTGCAACAGTGAGCTAAACCTGGAATCAATCTATATTTTAGAGGATAACACTGGATAGGTCAGGATTAGGTCTGGTATTTGACATCATCTGGCTCATACTTTCGCATTTTTCACATACTTGTTGGCCAGATCCTGGGCGTTTTCTGGTTTGGGTTAGGTAGTAATGTGGTACCACACTGCAACAGTGAGTCAAACCTGAATTCAATCTATATTTTAGAGGATAACACCGGTTAGGATTGGGTTAGGTCTGGTATTTGCCTTCATCTGGCTCATACTTTCGAATTTTTCGCATACTTGTTGGCCAGATCCTGGGCGTTTTCTGGTTTGGATCACGTAGTAATGTGGCACCACTCTGAAACAGTGAGTTAAACCTGGATTCAATCTATATTTTAGAGGATAACAACGGTTAGGTCAGGGTTAGGTCTGGTATTTGCCATCATCTGGCTCATACTTTCGCATTTTTCGCATACTTGTTGGCCTGATCCAGGGCGTATTCTGGGTTGGATCAGGTAGTAGTGTGGTACTGCCCTGAAACTGTGAGTTAATCCTGGATTCGATCTATATATTGAAAGGGTAACACCGGTTAGGATTGGGTTAGGTCTGGTATTTGCCATCATCTGGCTCATACTTTCGCATTTTTCGCATACTTGATGGCCAGATCCTGGGCGTTTTCTGGTCTGGATCACGTAGTAATGAGGTACCACACTGAAACAGTGAGTTAATCCTGGATTCGATCTATATATTGAAAGGGTAACACCGGTTAGGTTTGAGTTAGGTCTGGTATTTGCCATCATCTGGCTCATACTTACGCATTTTTCGCATACTTGTTGGCTAGATCCTGGGCGTTTTCGGTTTGGATCACGTAGTAATGTCGCACCACACTGCAACAGTGAGTTAAACCTGGATTCAATCTATATTTTAGAGGATAACACTGGTTATGTCAGGGTTAGGTCTGGTATTTTCTATAATCTGGCTCATGCTTTCGCATTTTTCGCATACTTGTTGGCCAGATCCTGGGCGTTTTCTGGTTTGGATCACGTATTAATGTGGTTCCACACTGCAACAGTGAGTTAAACCTGGATTCAATCTATATTTTAGAGGATAACACCGGTTAGGTCAGGGTTGGGTCTGGTGTTTGCCATCATCTGGCTCATACTTTCGCAATTTTCGCATACTTGTTGGCTAGATCCTGGGAGCTTTCTGGTTTGGATCACGTAGTAATGTAGCACCACTCTGAAACAGTGAGCTAAACCTGGAATCAATCTCTATTTTAGAGGATAACACTGGTTAGGTCAGGATTAGGTCTGGTATTTGCCATCATCTGGCTCATGCTTTCGCATTTTTCGCATACTTGTTGGCCAGATCCTGGGCGTTTTCTGGTTTGGATCACGTAGTAATGTGGTTCCACACTGCAACAGTGAGTTAAACCTGGATTCAATCTATATTTTAGAGGATAACACCGGTTAGGTCAGGGTTAGGTCTGGTGTTTGCCATCATCTGGCTCATACTTTCGCATTTTTCGCATACTTGTTGGCCAGATCCTGGGCGTTTTCTGGTTTGGGTCACGTAGTAATGTGGTTCCACACTGCAAGAGTGAGTTAAACCTGGATTCAATCTATATTTTAGAGGATAACACCGGTTAGGTCAGGGTTAGGTCTGGTGTTTGCCATCATCTGGCTCACACTTTCGCATTTTTCGCATACTTGTTGGCCAGATCCTGGGCGTTTTCTGGTTTGGATCACGTAGTAATGTGGTTCCACACTGCAACAGTGAGCTAAACCTGGAATCAATCTATATTTTAGAGGATAACACTGGATAGGTCAGGATTAGGTCTGGTATTTGACATCATCTGGCTCATACTTTCGCATTTTTCACATACTTGTTGGCCAGATCCTGGGCGTTTTCTGGTTTGGGTTAGGTAGTAATGTGGTACCACACTGCAACAGTGAGTCAAACCTGAATTCAATCTATATTTTAGAGGATAACACCGGTTAGGATTGGGTTAGGTCTGGTATTTGCCTTCATCTGGCTCATACTTTCGAATTTTTCGCATACTTGTTGGCCAGATCCTGGGCGTTTTCTGGTTTGGATCACGTAGTAATGTGGCACCACTCTGAAACAGTGAGTTAAACCTGGATTCAATCTATATTTTAGAGGATAACAACGGTTAGGTCAGGGTTAGGTCTGGTATTTGCCATCATCTGGCTCATACTTTCGCATTTTTCGCATACTTGTTGGCCTGATCCAGGGCGTATTCTGGGTTGGATCAGGTAGTAGTGTGGTACTGCCCTGAAACTGTGAGTTAATCCTGGATTCGATCTATATATTGAAAGGGTAACACCGGTTAGGATTGGGTTAGGTCTGGTATTTGCCATCATCTGGCTCATACTTTCGCATTTTTCGCATACTTGATGGCCAGATCCTGGGCGTTTTCTGGTCTGGATCACGTAGTAATGAGGTACCACACTGAAACAGTGAGTTAATCCTGGATTCGATCTATATATTGAAAGGGTAACACCGGTTAGGTTTGAGTTAGGTCTGGTATTTGCCATCATCTGGCTCATACTTACGCATTTTTCGCATACTTGTTGGCTAGATCCTGGGCGTTTTCGGTTTGGATCACGTAGTAATGTCGCACCACACTGCAACAGTGAGTTAAACCTGGATTCAATCTATATTTTAGAGGATAACACTGGTTATGTCAGGGTTAGGTCTGGTATTTTCTATAATCTGGCTCATGCTTTCGCATTTTTCGCATACTTGTTGGCCAGATCCTGGGCGTTTTCTGGTTTGGATCACGTATTAATGTGGTTCCACACTGCAACAGTGAGTTAAACCTGGATTCAATCTATATTTTAGAGGATAACACCGGTTAGGTCAGGGTTGGGTCTGGTGTTTGCCATCATCTGGCTCATACTTTCGCAATTTTCGCATACTTGTTGGCTAGATCCTGGGAGCTTTCTGGTTTGGATCACGTAGTAATGTAGCACCACTCTGAAACAGTGAGCTAAACCTGGAATCAATCTCTATTTTAGAGGATAACACTGGTTAGGTCAGGATTAGGTCCAGTATTTGCCATCATCTGGCGCATACTTTCGCATTTTTCGCATACTTGTTGGCCAGATCCTGGGCGTTTTCTGGTTTGGGTTAGGTAGTAATGTGGTACCACACTGCAACAGTGAGTCAAACCTGAATTCAATCTATATTTTAGAGGATAACACCGGTTAGGTCAGGGTTAGGTCTGGTATTTGCCATCATCTGGCTCATGCTTTGGCATTTTTCGCATACTTGTTGGCCACATCCTGGACGTTTTCTGGTTTGGAACACGTAGTAATGTGGTACCACTCTGAGACAGTGAGTTACACCTGTATTCAATCTATATTTTAGAGGATAACACCGGTTAGGTCAGGGTTAGGTCTGGAATTTGCCATCATCTGGCTCATACTTTCGCATTTTTCGCATACTTCTTGGCCAGATCCTGGGCGTTTTCGGTTTGGATCACGTAGTAATGTCGCACCACACTGCAACAGTGAGTTAAACCTGGATTCAATCTATATTTTAGAGGATAACACCGGTTAGGTCAGGGTTAGGTCTGGTATTTGCCATCATGTGGCTCATACTTTCGCATTTTTCGCATACTTGTTGGCTAGATCCTGGGTGCTTTCTGGTTTGGATCACGTAGTAATGTAGCACCACTCTGAAACAGTGAGATAAACCTGGAATCAATCTATATTTTAGAGGATAACACTGGTTAGGTCAGGATTAGGTCTGGTATTTGCCATCATCTGGCTCATACTTTCGCATATTTCGCATACTTGTTGGCCAGATCCTGGGCGTTTTCTGGTTTGGGTTAGGTAGTAATGTGGTACCACACTGCAACAGTGATTCAAACCTGAATTCAATCTATATTTTAGAGGATAACACCGGTTAGGTCAGGGTTAGGTCTGGTATTTGCCATCATCTGGCTCATACTTTCGCATTTTTCGCATACTTGTTGGCTAGATCCTGGGAGTTTTCTGGTTTTGATCACGTAGTAATGTAGCACCACTCTGAAACAGTGAGCTAAACCTGGATTCAATCTATATTTTAGAGGATAACACTGGTTAGGTCAGGATTAGGTCTGGTATTTGCCATCATCTGGCTCATGCTTTCGCATTTTTCGCATACTTGTTGGCCAGATCCTGGGCGTTTTCTGGTTTGGATCACGTAGTAATGTGGTTCCACACTGCAACAGTGAGTTAAACCTGGATTCAATCTATATTTTAGAGGATAACACCGGTTAGGTCAGGGTTAGGTCTGGTGTTTGCCATCATCTGGCTCATACTTTCGCATTTTTCGCATACTTGTTGGCCAGATCCTGGGCGTTTTCTGGTTTGGGTCACGTAGTAATGTGGTTCCACACTGCAAGAGTGAGTTAAACCTGGATTCAATCTATATTTTAGAGGATAACACCGGTTAGGTCAGGGTTAGGTCTGGTGTTTGCCATCATCTGGCTCACACTTTCGCATTTTTCGCATACTTGTTGGCCAGATCCTGGGCGTTTTCTGGTTTGGATCACGTAGTAATGTGGTTCCACACTGCAACAGTGAGCTAAACCTGGAATCAATCTATATTTTAGAGGATAACACTGGATAGGTCAGGATTAGGTCTGGTATTTGACATCATCTGGCTCATACTTTCGCATTTTTCACATACTTGTTGGCCAGATCCTGGGCGTTTTCTGGTTTGGGTTAGGTAGTAATGTGGTACCACACTGCAACAGTGAGTCAAACCTGAATTCAATCTATATTTTAGAGGATAACACCGGTTAGGATTGGGTTAGGTCTGGTATTTGCCTTCATCTGGCTCATACTTTCGAATTTTTCGCATACTTGTTGGCCAGATCCTGGGCGTTTTCTGGTTTGGATCACGTAGTAATGTGGCACCACTCTGAAACAGTGAGTTAAACCTGGATTCAATCTATATTTTAGAGGATAACAACGGTTAGGTCAGGGTTAGGTCTGGTATTTGCCATCATCTGGCTCATACTTTCGCATTTTTCGCATACTTGATGGCCAGATCCTGGGCGTTTTCTGGTCTGGATCACGTAGTAATGAGGTACCACACTGAAACAGTGAGTTAATCCTGGATTCGATCTATATATTGAAAGGGTAACACCGGTTAGGTTTGAGTTAGGTCTGGTATTTGCCATCATCTGGCTCATACTTACGCATTTTTCGCATACTTGTTGGCTAGATCCTGGGCGTTTTCGGTTTGGATCACGTAGTAATGTCGCACCACACTGCAACGGTGAGTTAAACCTGGATTCAATCTATATTTTAGAGGATAACACTGGTTATGTCAGGGTTAGGTCTGGTATTTTCTATAATCTGGCTCATGCTTTCGCATTTTTCGCATACTTGTTGGCCAGATCCTGGGCGTTTTCTGGTTTGGATCACGTAGTAATGTGGCACCACTCTGAAACAGTGAGTTAAACCTGGATTCAATCTATATTTTAGAGGATAACAACGGTTAGGTCAGGGTTAGGTCTGGTATTTGCCATCATCTGGCTCATACTTTCGCATTTTTCACATACTTGTTGGCCAGATCCTGGGCGTTTTCTGGTTTGGGTTAGGTAGTAATGTGGTACCACACTGCAACAGTGAGTCAAACCTGAATTCAATCTATATTTTAGAGGATAACACCGGTTAGGATTGGGTTAGGTCTGGTATTTGCCTTCATCTGGCTCATACTTTCGAATTTTTCGCATACTTGTTGGCCAGATCCTGGGCGTTTTCTGGTTTGGATCACGTAGTAATGTGGCACCACTCTGAAACAGTGAGTTAAACCTGGATTCAATCTATATTTTAGAGGATAACAACGGTTAGGTCAGGGTTAGGTCTGGTATTTGCCATCATCTGGCTCATACTTTCGCATTTTTCGCATACTTGTTGGCCTGATCCAGGGCGTATTCTGGGTTGGATCAGGTAGTAGTGTGGTACTGCCCTGAAACTGTGAGTTAATCCTGGATTCGATCTATATATTGAAAGGGTAACACCGGTTAGGATTGGGTTAGGTCTGGTATTTGCCATCATCTGGCTCATACTTTCGCATTTTTCGCATACTTGATGGCCAGATCCTGGGCGTTTTCTGGTCTGGATCACGTAGTAATGAGGTACCACACTGAAACAGTGAGTTAATCCTGGATTCGATCTATATATTGAAAGGGTAACACCGGTTAGGTTTGAGTTAGGTCTGGTATTTGCCATCATCTGGCTCATACTTACGCATTTTTCGCATACTTGTTGGCTAGATCCTGGGCGTTTTCGGTTTGGATCACGTAGTAATGTCGCACCACACTGCAACGGTGAGTTAAACCTGGATTCAATCTATATTTTAGAGGATAACACTGGTTATGTCAGGGTTAGGTCTGGTATTTTCTATAATCTGGCTCATGCTTTCGCATTTTTCGCATACTTGTTGGCCAGATCCTGGGCGTTTTCTGGTTTGGATCACGTATTAATGTGGTTCCACACTGCAACAGTGAGTTAAACCTGGATTCAATCTATATTTTAGAGGATAACACCGGTTAGGTCAGGGTTGGGTCTGGTGTTTGCCATCATCTGGCTCATACTTTCGCAATTTTCGCATACTTGTTGGCTAGATCCTGGGAGCTTTCTGGTTTGGATCACGTAGTAATGTAGCACCACTCTGAAACAGTGAGCTAAACCTGGAATCAATCTCTATTTTAGAGGATAACACTGGTTAGGTCAGGATTAGGTCTAGTATTTGCCATCATCTGGCGCATACTTTCGCATTTTTCGCATACTTGTTGGCCAGATCCTGGGCGTTTTCTGGTTTGGGTTAGGTAGTAATGTGGTACCACACTGCAACAGTGAGTCAAACCTGAATTCAATCTATATTTTAGAGGATAACACCGGTTAGGTCAGGGTTAGGTCTGGTATTTGCCATCATCTGGCTCATGCTTTGGCATTTTTCGCATACTTGTTGGCCACATCCTGGACGTTTTCTGGTTTGGAACACGTAGTAATGTGGTACCACTCTGAGACAGTGAGTTACACCTGTATTCAATCTATATTTTAGAGGATAACACCGGTTAGGTCAGGGTTAGGTCTGGAATTTGCCATCATCTGGCTCATACTTTCGCATTTTTCGCATACTTCTTGGCCAGATCCTGGGCGTTTTCGGTTTGGATCACGTAGTAATGTCGCACCACACTGCAACAGTGAGTTAAACCTGGATTCAATCTATATTTTAGAGGATAACACCGGTTAGGTCAGGGTTAGGTCTGGTATTTGCCATCATGTGGCTCATACTTTCGCATTTTTCGCATACTTGTTGGCTAGATCCTGGGTGCTTTCTGGTTTGGATCACGTAGTAATGTAGCACCACTCTGAAACAGTGAGATAAACCTGGAATCAATCTATATTTTAGAGGATAACACTGGTTAGGTCAGGATTAGGTCTGGTATTTGCCATCATCTGGCTCATACTTTCGCATATTTCGCATACTTGTTGGCCAGATCCTGGGCGTTTTCTGGTTTGGGTTAGGTAGTAATGTGGTACCACACTGCAACAGTGATTCAAACCTGAATTCAATCTATATTTTAGAGGATAACACCGGTTAGGTCAGGGTTAGGTCTGGTATTTGCCATCATCTGGCTCATACTTTCGCATTTTTCGCATACTTGTTGGCTAGATCCTGGGAGTTTTCTGGTTTTGATCACGTAGTAATGTAGCACCACTCTGAAACAGTGAGCTAAACCTGGATTCAATCTATATTTTAGAGGATAACACTGGTTAGGTCAGGATTAGGTCTGGTACTTGCCATCATCTGGCTCATACTTTCGCATATTTCAAATACTTGTTGGCCAGATCCTGGGCGTTTTCTGGTTTGGGTTAGGTAGTAATGTGGTACCACACTGCAACAGTGATTCAAACCTGAATTCAATCTATATTTTAGAGGATAACACCGGTTAGGTCAGGGTTAGGTCTGGTATTTCACATCATCTGGCTCATACTTTCGCATTTTTCGCATACTTGTTGGCCAGATCCTGGGCGTTTTCTGGTTTGGGTCACGTAGTAATGTGGTTCCACACTTCAACAGTGAGTTAAACCTGGATTCAATCTATATTTTAGAGGATAACACCGGTTAGGTCAGGGTTAGGTCTGGTATTTGCCATCATCTGGCTCATACTTTCGCATTTTTCGCATACTTGTTGGCTAGATCCTGGGAGTTTTCGGTTTGCATCACGTAGTAATGTCGCACCACACTGCAACAGTGAGTTAAACCTGGATTCAATCTATATTTTAGAGGATAACACCGGTTAGGTCAGGGTTAGGTCTGGTATTTGCCATCATCTGGCTCATACTTTCGCATTTTTCGCATACTTGTTGGCTAGATCCTGGGTGCTTTCTGGTTTGGATCACGTAGTAATGTAGCACCACTCTGAAACAGTGAGATAAACCTGGAATCAATCTATATTTTAGAGGATAACACTGGTTAGGTCAGGATTAGGTCTGGTATTTGCCATCATCTGGCTCATACTTTCGCATATTTCGCATACTTGTTGGCCAGATCCTGGGCGTTTTCTGGTTTGGGTTAGGTAGTAATGTGGTACCACACTACAACAGTGATTCAAACCTGAATTCAATCTATATTTTAGAGGATAACACCGGTTAGGTCAGGGTTAGGTCTGGTATTTCACATCATCTGGCTCATACTTTCGCATTTTTCGCATACTTGTTGGCCAGATCCTGGGCGTTTTCTGGTTTGGGTCACGTAGTAATGTGGTTCCACACTTCAACAGTGAGTTAAACCTGGATTCAATCTATATTTTAGAGGATAACACCGGTTAGGTCAGGGTTAGGTCTGGTATTTGCCATCATCTGGCTCATACTTTCGCATTTTTCGCATACTTGTTGGCTATATCCTGGGAGTTTTGTGGTTTGGATCACGTAGTAATGTAGCACCACTCTGAAACAGTGAGCTAAACCTGGAATCAATCTATATTTTAGAGGATAACACTGGTTAGGTCAGGATTAGGTCTGGTATTTGCCATCATCTGGCTCATACTTTCGCATTTTTCGCATACTTGTTGGCCAGATCCTGGGCGTTTTCTGGTTTGGGTTAGGTAGTAATGTGGTACCACACTGTAACAGTGAGTCAAACCTGAATTCAATCTATATTTTAGAGGATAACACCGGTTAGGTCAGGATTAGGTCTGGTATTTGCCATCATCTGGTTCATACTTTCGCATTTTTCGCATACTTGTTGGCCAGATCCTGGGCGTTTTCGGTTTGGATCACGTAGTAATGTCGCACCACACTGCAACAGTGAGTTAAACCTGGATTCAATCTATATTTTAGAGGATAACACTGGTTAGGTCAGGGTTAGGTCTGGTATTTTCTATAATCTGGCTCATGCTTTCGCATTTTTCGCATACTTGTTGGCCAGATCCTGGGCGTTTTCTGGTTTGGATCACGTAGTAATGTGGTTCCACACTGCAACAGTGAGTTAAACCTGGATTCAATCTATATTTTTGAGTATAACACCGGTTAGGTCAGGGTTAGGTCTGGTATTTGCCATCATCTGGCTCATACTTTCGCAATTTTCGCATACTTGTTGGCTAGATCCTGGGAGCTTTCTGGTTTGGATCACGTAGTAATGTAGCACCACTCTGAAACAGTGAGCTAAACCTGGAATCAATCTATATTTTAGAGGATAACACTGGTTAGGTCAGGGTTAGGTCTGGTATTTGCCATCATCTGGCTCATACGTTCGCATTTTTCGCATACTTGTTGGCCAGATCCTGGGCGTTTTCTGGTTTGGGACACGTAGTAATGTGGTTCCACACTGCAACAGTGAGTTAACCCTGGATTCAATCTATATTTTAGAGGATAACACCGGTTAGGTCAGAGTTAAGTCTGGTATTTGCCATCATCTGGCTCATACTTTCGCATTTTTCGCATACCTGTTGGCCAGATCCTGGGCGTTTTCTGGTTTGTGTCACGTCGTAATGTGGTACCACGCTGCAACAGTGAGTTAATCTTGGATACAATTTATACTTTAGAGGATGATAGCGGTTAGGTCAGGGTTAGGTCTGGTATTTGCCATCATCTGGGTCATACTTTCGCATTTTTCGCATACTTGTTGGCTAGATCCTGGGTGCTTTCTGGTTTGGATCACGTAGTAATGTAGCTCCACTCTAAAACAGTGAGCTAAACCTGGAATCAATCTATATTTTAGAGGATAACACTGGTTAGGTCAGGGTTAGGTCTGGTACTTGCCATCATCTGGCTCATACTTTCGCATATTTCAAATACTTGTTGGCCAGATCCTGGGCGTTTTCTGGTTTGGGTTAGGTAGTAATGTGGTACCACACTGTAACAGTGAGTCAAACCTGAATTCAATCTATATTTTAGAGGATAACACCGGTTAGGTCAGGGTTAGGTCTGGTATTTTCTATAATCTGGCTCATGCTTTCGCATTTTTCGCATACTTGTTGGCCAGATCCTGGGCGTTTTCTGGTTTGGGTCACGTAGTAATGTGGTTCCACACTTCAACAGTGAGTTAATCTTGGATACAATCTATACTTTAGAGGATGATAGCGGTTAGGTCAGGGTTCGGTCTGGTATTTGCCATCATCTGGGTCATACTTTCGCATTTTTCGCATACTTGTTGGCTAGATCCTGGGTGCTTTCTGGTTTGGATCACGTAGTAATGTAGCACCACTCTAAAACAGTGAGCTAAACCTGGAATCAATCTATATTTTAGAGGATAACACTGGTTAGGTCAGGGTTAAGTCTGGTATTTGCCATCATCTGGCTCATACGTTCGCATTTTTCGCATACTTGTTGGCCAGATCCTGGGCGTTTTCTGGTTTGGGACACGTAGTAATGTGGTTGCACACTGCAACAGTGAGTTAAACCTGGATTCAATCTATATTTTTGAGTATAACACCGGTTAGGTCAGGGTTAGGTCTGGTATTTGCCATCATCTGGCGCATACTTTCGCAATTTTCGCATACTTGTTGGCTAGATCCTGGGAGCTTTCTGGTTTGGATCACGTAGTAATGTAGCACCACTCTGAAACAGTGAGCTAAACCTGGAATCAATCTATATTTTAGAGGATAACACTACATAGGTCAGGGTTAGGTCTGGTATTTGCCATCATCTGGCTCATACGTTCGCATTTTTCGCATACTTGTTGGCCAGATCCTGGGCGTTTTCTGGTTTGGGACACGTAGTAATGTGGTTCCACACTGCAACAGTGAGTTAACCCTGGATTCAATCTATATTTTAGAGGATAACACCGGTTAGGTCAGAGTTAAGTCTGGTATTTGCCATCATCTGGCTCATACTTTCGCATTTTTCGCATACCTGTTGGCCAGATCCTGGGCGTTTTCTGGTTTGTGTCACGTCGTAATGTGGTACCACGCTGCAACAGTGACTTAATCTTGGATACAATCTATACTTTAGAGGATGATAGCGGTTAGGTCAGGGTTAGGTCTGGTATTTGCCATCATCTGGGTCATACTTTGCAGTTTTCGCATACTTGTTGACCAGATCCTGGGCGTTTTCTGGGTTGTATCGCGTAGTAATGTGGTACCACACAGAAACAGTGGGTTAAACCAGGATTCAATCTATATTTTAGAGCATAACACCGGTTAGGTCAGGATTAGGTCTGGTATTTGCCATCATCTGGCCCATACTTTCGCATTTTTGGCATACTTGTTGGCCAGATCCTGGGCGTTTTCTGGTTTGGGTTAGGTAGTAATGTGGTACCACACTGCAACAGTGAGTCAAACCTGAATTCAATCTATATTTTAGAGGATAACACCGGTTAGGTCAGGATTAGGTCTGGTATTTGCCATCATCTGGCTCATACTGTCGCATTTTTCGCATACTTGTTGGCCAGATCCTGCGCGTCTTCTGGTTTGGATCAGGTAGTAGTGTGCTACCGCACTGAAACTGTGAGTTAATCCTGGATTCGATCTATATATTGAAAGGGTAACACCGGTTATGTTTGGGTTAGGTCTGGTATTTGCCATCATCTGGCTCATACTTTCGCATTTTTCGCATACTTGTTGGCCAGATCCTGGGCGTTTTCTGGTTTGGGTTAGGTAGTAATGTGGTACCACACTGCAACAGTGAGTCAAACCTGAATTCAATCTATATTTTAGAGGATAACACCGGTTAGGTCAGGATTAGGTCTGGTATTTGCCATCTTCTGGCTCATACTTTCGCATTTTTCGCATACTTGTTGGCCAGATCCTGGGCGTTTTCTGGTTTGGATCACGTAGTAATGTAGCACCACTCTGAAAGAGTGAGTTAAACCTGGATTCAATCTATATTTTAGAGGATAACACCGGTTATGTCAGGATTAGGTCTGGTATTTGCCATCATCTGGCTCATACATTCGCATTTTTCGCATACTTCTTGGCCAGATCCTGGGCGTTTTCTGGTTTGGGTTAGGTAGTAATGTGGTACCACACTGCAACAGTGAGTCAAACCTGAATTCAATCTATATTTTAGAGGATAACACCGGTTAGGTCAGAATTAGGTCTGGTATTTGCCATCATCTGGCTCATACTGTCGCATTTTTCGCATACTTGTTGGCCAGATCCTGCGCGTCTTCTGGTTTGGATCACGTAGTAATGTGGTTCCACACTGCAACAGTGAGTTAAACCTGGATTCAATCTATATTTTTGAGTATAACACCGGTTAGGTCAGGGTTAGGTCCGGTATTTGCCATCATCTGGCTCATACTTTCGCAATTTTCGCATACTTGTTGGCTAGATCCTGGGAGCTTTCTGGTTTGGATCACGTAGTAATGTAGCACCACTCTGAAACAGTGAGCTAAACCTGGAATCAATCTATATTTTAGAGGATAACACTGGTTAGGTCAGGATTAGGTCTGGTATTTGCCTTCATCTGGCTCATACTTTCGCATTTTTCGCATACTTGTTGGCCAGATCCTGGGCGTTTTCTGGTTTGGGTTAGGTAGTAATGTGGTACCACACTGCAACAGTGAGTCAAACCTGAATTCAATCTATATTTTAGAGGATAACACCGGTTAGGTCAGGATTAGGTCTGGTATTTGCCATCTTCTGGCTCATACTTTCGCATTTTTCGCATACTTGTTGGCCAGATCCTGGGCGTTTTCTGGTTTGGATCACGTAGTAATGTAGCACCACTCTGAAAGAGTGAGTTAAACCTGGATTCAATCTATATTTTAGAGGATAACACCGGTTATGTCAGGATTAGGTCTGGTATTTGCCATCATCTGGCTCATACATTCGCATTTTTCGCATACTTCTTGGCCAGATCCTGGGCGTTTTCTGGTTTGGGTTAGGTAGTAATGTGGTACCACACTGCAACAGTGAGTCAAACCTGAATTCAATCTATATTTTAGAGGATAACACCGGTTAGGTCAGGATTAGGTCTGGTATTTGCCATCATCTGGCTCATACTGTCGCATTTTTCGCATACTTGTTGGCCAGATCCTGCGCGTCTTCTGGTTTGGATCACGTAGTAATGTGGTTCCACACTGCAACAGTGAGTTAAACCTGGATTCAATCTATATTTTTGAGTATAACACCGGTTAGGTCAGGGTTAGGTCCGGTATTTGCCATCATCTGGCTCATACTTTCGCAATTTTCGCATACTTGTTGGCTAGATCCTGGGAGCTTTCTGGGTTGGATCACGTAGTAATGTAGCACCACTCTGAAACAGTGAGCTAAACCTGGAATCAATCTATATTTTAGAGGATAACACTGGTTAGGTCAGGATTAGGTCTGGTATTTGCCTTCATCTGGCTCATACTTTCGAATTTTTCGCATACTTGTTGCCCAGATCCTGGGCGTTTTCTGGTTTGGATCACGTAGTAATGTGGCACCACTCTGAAACAGTGAGTTAAACCTGGATTGAATCTATATTTTAGAGGATAACACCGGTTAGGTCAGGGTTAGGTCTGGTATTTGCCATCATCTGGCTCATGCTTTGGCATTTTTCGCATACTTGTTGGCCACATCCTGGACGTTTTCTGGTTTGGAACACGTAGTAATGTGGTACCACTCTGAGACAGTGAGTTACACCTGTATTCAATCTATATTTTAGAGGATAACACCGGTTAGGTCAGGGTTAGGTCTGGAATTTGCCATCATCTGGCTCATACTTTCGCATTTTTCGCATACTTCTTGGCCAGATCCTGGGCGTTTTCGGTTTGGATCACGTAGTAATGTCGCACCACACTGCAACAGTGAGTTAAACCTGGATTCAATCTATATTTTAGAGGATAACACCGGTTAGGTCAGGGTTAGGTCTGGTATTTGCCATCATGTGGCTCATACTTTCGCATTTTTCGCATACTTGTTGGCTAGATCCTGGGTGCTTTCTGGTTTGGATCACGTAGTAATGTAGCACCACTCTGAAACAGTGAGATAAACCTGGAATCAATCTATATTTTAGAGGATAACACTGGTTAGGTCAGGATTAGGTCTGGTATTTGCCATCATCTGGCTCATACTTTCGCATATTTCGCATACTTGTTGGCCAGATCCTGGGCGTTTTCTGGTTTGGGTTAGGTAGTAATGTGGTACCACACTGCAACAGTGATTCAAACCTGAATTCAATCTATATTTTAGAGGATAACACCGGTTAGGTCAGGGTTAGGTCTGGTATTTGCCATCATCTGGCTCATACTTTCGCATTTTTCGCATACTTGTTGGCTAGATCCTGGGAGTTTTCTGGTTTTGATCACGTAGTAATGTAGCACCACTCTGAAACAGTGAGCTAAACCTGGATTCAATCTATATTTTAGAGGATAACACTGGTTAGGTCAGGATTAGGTCTGGTATTTGCCATCATCTGGCTCATGCTTTCGCATTTTTCGCATACTTGTTGGCCAGATCCTGGGCGTTTTCTGGTTTGGATCACGTAGTAATGTGGTTCCACACTGCAACAGTGAGTTAAACCTGGATTGAATCTATATTTTAGAGGATAACACCGGTTAGGTCAGGGTTAGGTCTGGTGTTTGCCATCATCTGGCTCATACTTTCGCATTTTTCGCATACTTGTTGGCCAGATCCTGGGCGTTTTCTGGTTTGGGTCACGTAGTAATGTGGTTCCACACTGCAAGAGTGAGTTAAACCTGGATTCAATCTATATTTTAGAGGATAACACCGGTTAGGTCAGGGTTAGGTCTGGTGTTTGCCATCATCTGGCTCACACTTTCGCATTTTTCGCATACTTGTTGGCCAGATCCTGGGCGTTTTCTGGTTTGGATCACGTAGTAATGTGGTTCCACACTGCAACAGTGAGCTAAACCTGGAATCAATCTATATTTTAGAGGATAACACTGGATAGGTCAGGATTAGGTCTGGTATTTGACATCATCTGGCTCATACTTTCGCATTTTTCACATACTTGTTGGCCAGATCCTGGGCGTTTTCTGGTTTGGGTTAGGTAGTAATGTGGTACCACACTGCAACAGTGAGTCAAACCTGAATTCAATCTATATTTTAGAGGATAACACCGGTTAGGATTGGGTTAGGTCTGGTATTTGCCTTCATCTGGCTCATACTTTCGAATTTTTCGCATACTTGTTGGCCAGATCCTGGGCGTTTTCTGGTTTGGATCACGTAGTAATGTGGCACCACTCTGAAACAGTGAGTTAAACCTGGATTCAATCTATATTTTAGAGGATAACAACGGTTAGGTCAGGGTTAGGTCTGGTATTTGCCATCATCTGGCTCATACTTTCGCATTTTTCGCATACTTGTTGGCCTGATCCAGGGCGTATTCTGGGTTGGATCAGGTAGTAGTGTGGTACTGCCCTGAAACTGTGAGTTAATCCTGGATTCGATCTATATATTGAAAGGGTAACACCGGTTAGGATTGGGTTAGGTCTGGTATTTGCCATCATCTGGCTCATACTTTCGCATTTTTCGCATACTTGATGGCCAGATCCTGGGCGTTTTCTGGTCTGGATCACGTAGTAATGAGGTACCACACTGAAACAGTGAGTTAATCCTGGATTCGATCTATATATTGAAAGGGTAACACCGGTTAGGTTTGAGTTAGGTCTGGTATTTGCCATCATCTGGCTCATACTTACGCATTTTTCGCATACTTGTTGGCTAGATCCTGGGCGTTTTCGGTTTGGATCACGTAGTAATGTCGCACCACACTGCAACGGTGAGTTAAACCTGGATTCAATCTATATTTTAGAGGATAACACTGGTTATGTCAGGGTTAGGTCTGGTATTTTCTATAATCTGGCTCATGCTTTCGCATTTTTCGCATACTTGTTGGCCAGATCCTGGGCGTTTTCTGGTTTGGATCACGTATTAATGTGGTTCCACACTGCAACAGTGAGTTAAACCTGGATTCAATCTATATTTTAGAGGATAACACCAGTTAGGTCAGGGTTGGGTCTGGTGTTTGCCATCATCTGGCTCATACTTTCGCAATTTTCGCATACTTGTTGGCTAGATCCTGGGAGCTTTCTGGTTTGGATCACGTAGTAATGTAGCACCACTCTGAAACAGTGAGCTAAACCTGGAATCAATCTCTATTTTAGAGGATAACACTGGTTAGGTCAGGATTAGGTCTAGTATTTGCCATCATCTGGCGCATACTTTCGCATTTTTCGCATACTTGTTGGCCAGATCCTGGGCGTTTTCTGGTTTGGGTTAGGTAGTAATGTGGTACCACACTGCAACAGTGAGTCAAACCTGAATTCAATCTATATTTTAGAGGATAACACCGGTTAGGTCAGGGTTAGGTCTGGTATTTGCCATCATCTGGCTCATGCTTTGGCATTTTTCGCATACTTGTTGGCCACATCCTGGACGTTTTCTGGTTTGGAACACGTAGTAATGTGGTACCACTCTGAGACAGTGAGTTACACCTGTATTCAATCTATATTTTAGAGGATAACACCGGTTAGGTCAGGGTTAGGTCTGGAATTTGCCATCATCTGGCTCATACTTTCGCATTTTTCGCATACTTCTTGGCCAGATCCTGGGCGTTTTCGGTTTGGATCACGTAGTAATGTCGCACCACACTGCAACAGTGAGTTAAACCTGGATTCAATCTATATTTTAGAGGATAACACCGGTTAGGTCAGGGTTAGGTCTGGTATTTGCCATCATGTGGCTCATACTTTCGCATTTTTCGCATACTTGTTGGCTAGATCCTGGGTGCTTTCTGGTTTGGATCACGTAGTAATGTAGCACCACTCTGAAACAGTGAGATAAACCTGGAATCAATCTATATTTTAGAGGATAACACTGGTTAGGTCAGGATTAGGTCTGGTATTTGCCATCATCTGGCTCATACTTTCGCATATTTCGCATACTTGTTGGCCAGATCCTGGGCGTTTTCTGGTTTGGGTTAGGTAGTAATGTGGTACCACACTGCAACAGTGATTCAAACCTGAATTCAATCTATATTTTAGAGGATAACACCGGTTAGGTCAGGGTTAGGTCTGGTATTTGCCATCATCTGGCTCATACTTTCGCATTTTTCGCATACTTGTTGGCTAGATCCTGGGAGTTTTCTGGTTTTGATCACGTAGTAATGTAGCACCACTCTGAAACAGTGAGCTAAACCTGGATTCAATCTATATTTTAGAGGATAACACTGGTTAGGTCAGGATTAGGTCTGGTACTTGCCATCATCTGGCTCATACTTTCGCATATTTCAAATACTTGTTGGCCAGATCCTGGGCGTTTTCTGGTTTGGGTTAGGTAGTAATGTGGTACCACACTGCAACAGTGATTCAAACCTGAATTCAATCTATATTTTAGAGGATAACACCGGTTAGGTCAGGGTTAGGTCTGGTATTTCACATCATCTGGCTCATACTTTCGCATTTTTCGCATACTTGTTGGCCAGATCCTGGGCGTTTTCTGGTTTGGGTCACGTAGTAATGTGGTTCCACACTTCAACAGTGAGTTAAACCTGGATTCAATCTATATTTTAGAGGATAACACCGGTTAGGTCAGGGTTAGGTCTGGTATTTGCCATCATCTGGCTCATACTTTCGCATTTTTCGCATACTTGTTGGCTAGATCCTGGGAGTTTTCGGTTTGCATCACGTAGTAATGTCGCACCACACTGCAACAGTGAGTTAAACCTGGATTCAATCTATATTTTAGAGGATAACACCGGTTAGGTCAGGGTTAGGTCTGGTATTTGCCATCATCTGGCTCATACTTTCGCATTTTTCGCATACTTGTTGGCTAGATCCTGGGTGCTTTCTGGTTTGGATCACGTAGTAATGTAGCACCACTCTGAAACAGTGAGATAAACCTGGAATCAATCTATATTTTAGAGGATAACACTGGTTAGGTCAGGATTAGGTCTGGTATTTGCCATCATCTGGCTCATACTTTCGCATATTTCGCATACTTGTTGGCCAGATCCTGGGCGTTTTCTGGTTTGGGTTAGGTAGTAATGTGGTACCACACTACAACAGTGATTCAAACCTGAATTCAATCTATATTTTAGAGGATAACACCGGTTAGGTCAGGGTTAGGTCTGGTATTTCACATCATCTGGCTCATACTTTCGCATTTTTCGCATACTTGTTGGCCAGATCCTGGGCGTTTTCTGGTTTGGGTCACGTAGTAATGTGGTTCCACACTTCAACAGTGAGTTAAACCTGGATTCAATCTATATTTTAGAGGATAACACCGGTTAGGTCAGGGTTAGGTCTGGTATTTGCCATCATCTGGCTCATACTTTCGCATTTTTCGCATACTTGTTGGCTATATCCTGGGAGTTTTGTGGTTTGGATCACGTAGTAATGTAGCACCACTCTGAAACAGTGAGCTAAACCTGGAATCAATCTATATTTTAGAGGATAACACTGGTTAGGTCAGGATTAGGTCTGGTATTTGCCATCATCTGGCTCATACTTTCGCATTTTTCGCATACTTGTTGGCCAGATCCTGGGCGTTTTCTGGTTTGGGTTAGGTAGTAATGTGGTACCACACTGTAACAGTGAGTCAAACCTGAATTCAATCTATATTTTAGAGGATAACACCGGTTAGGTCAGGATTAGGTCTGGTATTTGCCATCATCTGGTTCATACTTTCGCATTTTTCGCATACTTGTTGGCCAGATCCTGGGCGTTTTCGGTTTGGATCACGTAGTAATGTCGCACCACACTGCAACAGTGAGTTAAACCTGGATTCAATCTATATTTTAGAGGATAACACTGGTTAGGTCAGGGTTAGGTCTGGTATTTTCTATAATCTGGCTCATGCTTTCGCATTTTTCGCATACTTGTTGGCCAGATCCTGGGCGTTTTCTGGTTTGGATCACGTAGTAATGTGGTTCCACACTGCAACAGTGAGTTAAACCTGGATTCAATCTATATTTTTGAGTATAACACCGGTTAGGTCAGGGTTAGGTCTGGTATTTGCCATCATCTGGCTCATACTTTCGCAATTTTCGCATACTTGTTGGCTAGATCCTGGGAGCTTTCTGGTTTGGATCACGTAGTAATGTAGCACCACTCTGAAACAGTGAGCTAAACCTGGAATCAATCTATATTTTAGAGGATAACACTGGTTAGGTCAGGGTTAGGTCTGGTATTTGCCATCATCTGGCTCATACGTTCGCATTTTTCGCATACTTGTTGGCCAGATCCTGGGCGTTTTCTGGTTTGGGACACGTAGTAATGTGGTTCCACACTGCAACAGTGAGTTAACCCTGGATTCAATCTATATTTTAGAGGATAACACCGGTTAGGTCAGAGTTAAGTCTGGTATTTGCCATCATCTGGCTCATACTTTCGCATTTTTCGCATACCTGTTGGCCAGATCCTGGGCGTTTTCTGGTTTGTGTCACGTCGTAATGTGGTACCACGCTGCAACAGTGAGTTAATCTTGGATACAATTTATACTTTAGAGGATGATAGCGGTTAGGTCAGGGTTAGGTCTGGTATTTGCCATCATCTGGGTCATACTTTCGCATTTTTCGCATACTTGTTGGCTAGATCCTGGGTGCTTTCTGGTTTGGATCACGTAGTAATGTAGCACCACTCTAAAACAGTGAGCTAAACCTGGAATCAATCTATATTTTAGAGGATAACACTGGTTAGGTCAGGGTTAGGTCTGGTACTTGCCATCATCTGGCTCATACTTTCGCATATTTCAAATACTTGTTGGCCAGATCCTGGGCGTTTTCTGGTTTGGGTTAGGTAGTAATGTGGTACCACACTGTAACAGTGAGTCAAACCTGAATTCAATCTATATTTTAGAGGATAACACCGGTTAGGTCAGGGTTAGGTCTGGTATTTTCTATAATCTGGCTCATGCTTTCGCATTTTTCGCATACTTGTTGGCCAGATCCTGGGCGTTTTCTGGTTTGGGTCACGTAGTAATGTGGTTCCACACTTCAACAGTGAGTTAATCTTGGATACAATCTATACTTTAGAGGATGATAGCGGTTAGGTCAGGGTTCGGTCTGGTATTTGCCATCATCTGGGTCATACTTTCGCATTTTTCGCATACTTGTTGGCTAGATCCTGGGTGCTTTCTGGTTTGGATCACGTAGTAATGTAGCACCACTCTGAAACAGTGAGCTAAACCTGGAATCAATCTATATTTTAGAGGATAACACTGGTTAGGTCAGGGTTAAGTCTGGTATTTGCCATCATCTGGCTCATACGTTCGCATTTTTCGCATACTTGTTGGCCAGATCCTGGGCGTTTTCTGGTTTGGGACACGTAGTAATGTGGTTGCACACTGCAACAGTGAGTTAAACCTGGATTCAATCTATATTTTTGAGTATAACACCGGTTAGGTCAGGGTTAGGTCTGGTATTTGCCATCATCTGGCGCATACTTTCGCAATTTTCGCATACTTGTTGGCTAGATCCTGGGAGCTTTCTGGTTTGGATCACGTAGTAATGTAGCACCACTCTGAAACAGTGAGCTAAACCTGGAATCAATCTATATTTTAGAGGATAACACTACTTAGGTCAGGGTTAGGTCTGGTATTTGCCATCATCTGGCTCATACGTTCGCATTTTTCGCATACTTGTTGGCCAGATCCTGGGCGTTTTCTGGTTTGGGACACGTAGTAATGTGGTTCCACACTGCAACAGTGAGTTAACCCTGGATTCAATCTATATTTTAGAGGATAACACCGGTTAGGTCAGAGTTAAGTCTGGTATTTGCCATCATCTGGCTCATACTTTCGCATTTTTCGCATACCTGTTGGCCAGATCCTGGGCGTTTTCTGGTTTGTGTCACGTCGTAATGTGGTACCACGCTGCAACAGTGACTTAATCTTGGATACAATCTATACTTTAGAGGATGATAGCGGTTAGGTCAGGGTTAGGTCTGGTATTTGCCATCATCTGGGTCATACTTTGCAGTTTTCGCATACTTGTTGACCAGATCCTGGGCGTTTTCTGGGTTGTATCGCGTAGTAATGTGGTACCACACAGAAACAGTGGGTTAAACCAGGATTCAATCTATATTTTAGAGCATAACACCGGTTAGGTCAGGATTAGGTCTGGTATTTGCCATCATCTGGCCCATACTTTCGCATTTTTGGCATACTTGTTGGCCAGATCCTGGGCGTTTTCTGGTTTGGGTTAGGTAGTAATGTGGTACCACACTGCAACAGTGAGTCAAACCTGAATTCAATCTATATTTTAGAGGATAACACCGGTTAGGTCAGGATTAGGTCTGGTATTTGCCATCATCTGGCTCATACTGTCGCATTTTTCGCATACTTGTTGGCCAGATCCTGCGCGTCTTCTGGTTTGGATCAGGTAGTAGTGTGCTACCGCACTGAAACTGTGAGTTAATCCTGGATTCGATCTATATATTGAAAGGGTAACACCGGTTATGTTTGGGTTAGGTCTGGTATTTGCCATCATCTGGCTCATACTTTCGCATTTTTCGCATACTTGTTGGCCAGATCCTGGGCGTTTTCTGGTTTGGGTTAGGTAGTAATGTGGTACCACACTGCAACAGTGAGTCAAACCTGAATTCAATCTATATTTTAGAGGATAACACCGGTTAGGTCAGGATTAGGTCTGGTATTTGCCATCTTCTGGCTCATACTTTCGCATTTTTCGCATACTTGTTGGCCAGATCCTGGGCGTTTTCTGGTTTGGATCACGTAGTAATGTAGCACCACTCTGAAAGAGTGAGTTAAACCTGGATTCAATCTATATTTTAGAGGATAACACCGGTTATGTCAGGATTAGGTCTGGTATTTGCCATCATCTGGCTCATACATTCGCATTTTTCGCATACTTCTTGGCCAGATCCTGGGCGTTTTCTGGTTTGGGTTAGGTAGTAATGTGGTACCACACTGCAACAGTGAGTCAAACCTGAATTCAATCTATATTTTAGAGGATAACACCGGTTAGGTCAGGATTAGGTCTGGTATTTGCCATCATCTGGCTCATACTGTCGCATTTTTCGCATACTTGTTGGCCAGATCCTGGGCGTTTTCTGGTTTGGATCACGTAGTAATGTAGCACCACTCTGAAAGAGTGAGTTAAACCTGGATTCAATCTATATTTTAGAGGATAACACCGGTTATGTCAGGATTAGGTCTGGTATTTGCCATCATCTGGCTCATACATTCGCATTTTTCGCATACTTCTTGGCCAGATCCTGGGCGTTTTCTGGTTTGGGTTAGGTAGTAATGTGGTACCACACTGCAACAGTGAGTCAAACCTGAATTCAATCTATATTTTAGAGGATAACACCGGTTAGGTCAGGATTAGGTCTGGTATTTGCCATCATCTGGCTCATACTGTCGCATTTTTCGCATACTTGTTGGCCAGATCCTGCGCGTCTTCTGGTTTGGATCACGTAGTAATGTGGTTCCACACTGCAACAGTGAGTTAAACCTGGATTCAATCTATATTTTTGAGTATAACACCGGTTAGGTCAGGGTTAGGTCCGGTATTTGCCATCATCTGGCTCATACTTTCGCAATTTTCGCATACTTGTTGGCTAGATCCTGGGAGCTTTCTGGGTTGGATCACGTAGTAATGTAGCACCACTCTGAAACAGTGAGCTAAACCTGGAATCAATCTATATTTTAGAGGATAACACTGGTTAGGTCAGGATTAGGTCTGGTATTTGCCTTCATCTGGCTCATACTTTCGAATTTTTCGCATACTTGTTGCCCAGATCCTGGGCGTTTTCTGGTTTGGATCACGTAGTAATGTGGCACCACTCTGAAACAGTGAGTTAAACCTGGATTGAATCTATATTTTAGAGGATAACAACGGTTAGGTCAGGGTTAGGTCTGGTATTTGCCATCATCTGGCTCATACTTTCGCACTTTTCGCATACTTGTTGGCCAGATCCAGGGCGTTTTCTGGGTTGGATCAGGTAGTAGTGTGGTACCGCACTGAAACTGTGAGTTAATCCTGGATTCGATCTATATATTGAAAGGGTAACACCGGTTAGGTTTGGGTTAGGTCTGGTATTTGCCATCATCTGGCTCATACTTTCGCATTTTTCGCATACTTGTTGGCCAGATCCTGGGCGTTTTCTGGTCTGGATCACGTACTAATGAGGTACCACACTGAAACAGTGAGTTAATCCTGGATCCGATCTATATATTGAAAGGGTAACACCGGTTAGGTTTGAGTTAGGTCTTGTATTTGCCATCATCTGGCTCATACTTTCGCATTTTTCGCATACTTGTTGGCCAGATCCTGGGCGCTTTCTGGTTTGGATCACGTAGTAATGTAGCACCACTCTGAAAGAGTGAGTTAAACCTGGATTCAATCTATATTTTAGAGGATAACACCGGTTATGTCAGGGGTTAGGTCTGGCATTTGCCATCATCTGGCGCATACTTTCGCATTTTTCGCATACTTGTTGGCCAGATCCTGGGCGTTTTCTGGTTTGGGTTAGGTAGTAATGTGGTTCCACACTGCAACAGTGAGTTAAACCTGGATACAATCTATATTTTAGAGGATAACACCGGTTAGGTCAGGGTTAGGTCTGGTGTTTGCCATCATCTGGCTCATACTTTCGCCTTTTTCACCTACTTGTTGGCCAGATCCTGGGCGTTTTCTGGTTTGGATCACGTAGTAATGTGGTTCCACACTGCAACAGAGAGCTAAACCTGGATCAATCTATATTTTAGAGGATAACACTGGTTAGGTCAGGATTAGGTCTGGTATTTGCCATCATCTGTCTCATGCTTTCGCATTTTTCGCATACTTGTTGGCCAGATCCTGGGCGTTTTCTGGTTTGGATCACGTAGTAATGTGGTTCCACACTGCAACAGTGAGTTAAACCTGGATTCAATCTATATTTTAGAGGATAACACCGGTTAGGTCAGGGTTAGGTCTGGTGTTTGCCATCATCTGGCTCATACTTTCGCATTTTTCGCATACTTGTTGGCCAGATCCTGGGCGTTTTCTGGTTTGGATCACGTAGTAATGTGGTTCCACACTGCAACAGTGAGTTAAACCTGGATACAATCTATATTTTAGAGGATAACACCGGTTAGGTCAGGGTTAGGTCTGGTGTTTGCCATCATCTGGCTCATACTTTCGCATTTTTCGCATACTTGTTGGCCAGATCCTGGGCGTTTTCTGGTTTGGATCACGTAGTAATGTGGTTCCACACTGCAACAGTGAGCTAAACCTGGAATCAATCTATATTTTAGAGGATAACACTGGTTAGGTCAGGATTAGGTCTGGTATTTGCCATCATCTGGCTCATACTTTCGCATTTTTCACATACTTGTTGGCCAGATCCTGGGCGTTTTCTGGTTTGGGTTAGGTAGTAATGTGGTACCACACTGCAACAGTGAGTCAAACCTGAATTCAATCTATATTTTAGAGGATAACACCGGTTAGGATTGGGTTAGGTCTGGTATTTGCCTTCATCTGGCTCATACTTCCGAATTTTTCGCATACTTGTTGGCCAGATCCAGGGCGTTTTCGGTTTGGATCACGTAGTAATGTCGCACCACACTGCAACAGTGAGTTAAACCTGGATTCAATCTATATTTTAGAGGATAACACTGGTTATGTCAGGGTTAGGTCTGGCATTTGCCATCATCTGGCGCATACTTTCGCATTTTTCGCATACTTGTTGGCCAGATCCTGGGCGTTTTCTGGTTTGGGTTAGGTAGTAATGTGGTACCACACTGCAAGAGTGAATCAAACCTGAATTCAATCTATATTTTAGAGGATAACACCGGTGAGGTCAGGGTTAGGTCTGGTATTTGCCATCATCTGGCTCATACTTTCGCATTTTTCGCATACCTGATGGCCAGATCCTGGGCGTTTTCTGATTTGTGTCACGTCGTAATGTGGTACCACGCTGCAACACTCAATTAATCTTGGATACAATCTATACTTTAGACGATGATAGCGGTTAGGTCAGGGTTAGGTCTGGTATTTGCCATCATCTGGGTCATACTTTCGCACTTTTCGCAGACTTGTTAACCAGATCCTGGGCGTTTTCAGGTTTGGGTTAGGTAGTAATGTGGTACCACACTGCAACAGTGGGTCAAACCTGAATTCAATCTGTATTTTAGAGGATAACACGGGTTAGGTCAGGGTTAGGTCTGGTATTTGCCATCATCTGGCTCATGCTTTGGCATTTTTCGCATACTTGTTGGCCAGATCCTGGACGTTTTCTGGTTTGGAACACGTAGTAATGTCGCACCACACTGCAACAGTGAGTTAAACCTGGATTCAATCTATATTTTAGAGGATAACACCGGTTAGGTCAGGGTTAGGTCTGGTATTTGCCATCATCTGGCTCATACTTTCGCATTTTTCGCATACTTGTTGGCTAGATCCTGGGTGCTTTCTGGTTTGGATCACGTAGTAATGTAGCACCACTCTGAAACAGTGAGATAAACCTGGAATCAATCTATATTTTAGAGGATAACACTGGTTAGGTCAGGATTAGGTCTGGTATTTGCCATCATCTGGCTCATACTTTCGCATATTTCGCATACTTGTTGGCCAGATCCTGGGCGTTTTCTGGTTTGGGTTAGGTAGTAATGTGGTACCACACTGCAACAGTGATTCAAACCTGAATTCAATCTATATTTTAGAGGATAACGCCGGTTAGGTCAGGGTTAGGTCTGGTATTTGCCATCATCTGGCTCATACTTTCGCATTTTTCGCATACTTGTTGGGCAGATCCTGGGCGTTTTCTGGTTTGGGTCACGTAGTAATGTGGTTCCACACCTCAACAGTGAGTTAAACCTGGATTCAATCTATATTTTAGAGGATAACACCGGTTAGGTCAGGGTTAGGTGTAGTATTTGCCATCATCTGGCTCATACTTTCGCATTTTTCGCATACTTGTTGGCTAGATCCTGGGAGTTTTATGGTTTGGATCACGTAGTAATGTAGCACCACTCTGAAACAGTGAGCTAAACCTGGAATCAATCTATATTTTAGAGGATAACACTGGTTAGGTCAGGATTAGGTCTGGTATTTGCCATCATCTGGCTCATACTTTCGCATTTTTCGCATACTTGTTGGCCAGATCCTGGGCGTTTTCTGGTTTGGGTTAGGTAGTAATGTGGTACCACACTGCAACAGTGAGTCAAACCTGAATTCAATCTATATTTTAGAGGATAACACCGGTTAGGTCAGGGTTAGGTCTGGTATTTGCCATCATCTGGCTCATTCTTTCGCATTTTTCGCATACTTGTTGGCTAGATCCTGGGAGCTTTCTGGTTTGGATCACGTAGTAATGTAGAACCACTCTGATACAGTGAGCTAAACCTGGAATTAATCTATATTTTAGAGGATAACACTGGTTAGGTCAGGATTAGGTCTGGTATTTGCCATCATCTGGCTCATACTTTCGCATTCTTCGTATACTTGTTGGCTAGATCCTGGGAGCTTTCTGGTTTGGATCACGTAGTAATGTAGCACCACTCTGAAACAGTGAGCAAAACCTGGAATCAATCTATATTATAGAGGATAGCACCGGTTATGTCAGGATTAGGTCTGGTATTTGCCATCATCTGGCTCATACATTCGCATTTTTCGCATACTTCTTGGCCAGATCCTGGGCGTTTTCTGGTTTGGGTTAGGTAGTAATGTGGTACCACACTGCAACAGTGAGTCAAACCTGAATTCAATCTATATTTTAGAGGATAACACCGGTTAGGTCAGGATTAGGTCTGGTATTTGCCATCATCTGGCTCATACTTTCGCATTTTTCGCATACTTGTTGGCCAGATCCTGGGCGTTTTCTGGTTTGGATCACGTAGTAATGTAGCACCACTCTGAAAGAGTGAGTTAAACCTGGATTCAATCTATATTTTAGAGGATAACACCGGTTATGTCAGGATTAGGTCTGGTATTTGCCATCATCTGGCTCATACTTTCGCAATTTTCGCATACTTGTTGGCTAGATCCTGGGCGTTTTCTGGTCTGGATCACGTAGTAATGAGGTACCACACTGAAACAGTGAGTTAATCCTGGATTCGATCTATATATTGAAAGGGTAACACCGGTTAGGTTTGAGTTAGGTCTTGTATTTGCCATCATCTGGCTCATACTTTCGCATTTTTCGCATACTTGTTGGCCAGATCCTGGGCGTTTTCTGGTCTGGATCACGTAGTAATGAGGTACCACACTGAAACAGTGAGTTAATCCTGGATTCGATCTATATATTGAAAGGGTAACACCGGTTAGGTTTGAGTTAGGTCTTGTATTTGCCATCATCTGGCTCATACTTTCGCATTTTTCGCATACTTGTTGGCCAGATCCTGGGCGCTTTCTGGTTTGGATCACGTAGTAATGTAGCACCACTCTGATACAGTGAGCTAAACCTGGAATTAATCTATATTTTAGAGGATAACACTGGTTAGGTCAGGATTAGGTCTGGTATTTGCCATCATCTGGCTCATACTTTCGCATTTTTCGCATACTTGTTGGCTAGATCCTGGGAGCTTTCTGGTTTGGATCACGTAGTAATGTAGAACCACTCTGATACAGTGAGCTAAACCTGGAATTAATCTATATTTTAGAGGATAACACTGGTTAGGTCAGGATTAGGTCTGGTATTTGCCATCATCTGGCTCATACTTTCGCATTCTTCGTATACTTGTTGGCTAGATCCTGGGAGCTTTCTGGTTTGGATCACGTAGTAATGTGGCACCACTCTGAAACAGTGAGTTAAACCTGGATTGAATCTATATTTTAGAGGATAACAACGGTTAGGTCAGGGTTAGGTCTGGTATTTGCCATCATCAGGCTCATACTTTCGCATTTTTCGCATACTTGTTGGCCAGATCCAGGGCGTTTTCTGGGTTGGATCAGGTAGTAGTGTGGTACCGCACTGAAACTGTGAGTTAATCCTGGATTCGATCTATATATTGAAAGGGTAACACCGGTTAGGTTTGGGTTAGGTCTGGTATTTGCCATCATCTGGCTCATACTTTCGCATTTTTCGCATACTTGTTGGCCAGATCCTGGGCGTTTTCTGGTCTGGATCACGTAGTAATGAGGTACCACACTGAAACAGTGAGTTAATCCTGGATTCGATCTATATATTGAAAGGGTAACACCGGTTAGGTTTGAGTTAGGTCTTGTATTTGCCATCATCTGGCTCATACTTTCGCATTTTTCGCATACTTGTTGGCCAGATCCTGGGCGCTTTCTGGTTTGGATCACGTAGTAATGTAGCACCACTCTGAAAGAGTGAGTTAAACCTGGATTCAATCTATATTTTAGAGGATAACACCGGTTATGTCAGGGTTAGGTCTGGTATTTGCCATCATCTGGCCCATACTTTCGCATTTTTCGCATACTTTTTGGCCAGACCCTGGGCGTTTTCTGGTTTGGATCACGTCGTAATGTGGTACCACACTGAAACAGTGAGTTAATCCCGGATTTGATCTATATATTAGAAGGGTAACACCAGTTAGGATTGGGTTAGGTCTGGTATTTGCCATCATCTGGCTCATCCTTTCGCCTTTTTCACCTACTTGTTGGCCAGATCCTGGGCGTTTTCTGGTTTGGATCACGTAGTAATGTGGTTCCACACTGCAACAGTGAGCTAAACCTGGAATCAATCTATATTTTAGAGGATAACACTGGTTAGGTCAGGATTAGGTCTGGTATTTGCCATCATCTGGCTCATGCTTTCGCATTTTTCGCATACTTGTTGGCCAGATCCTGGGCGTTTTCTGGTTTGGATCACGTAGTAATGTGGTTCCACACTGCAAGAGTGAGTTAAACCTGGATTCAATCTATATTTTAGAGGATAACACCGGTTAGGTCAGGGTTAGGTCTGGTGTTTGCCATCATCTGGCTCATACTTTCGCATTTTTCGCATACTTGTTGGCCAGATCCTGGGCGTTTTCTGGTTTGGATCACGTAGTAATGTGGTTCCACACTGCAACAGTGAGTCAAACCTGGATTCAATCTATATTTTAGAGGATAACACCGGTTAGGTCAGGGTTAGCTCTGGTATTTGCCATCATCTGGCTCATACTTTCGCATTTTTCGCATACTTGTTGGCCAGATCCTGGACGTTTTCTGGTTTGGATCACGTAGTAATGTGGTTCCACACTGCAACAGTGAGTTAAACCTGGATTCAATCTATATTTTAGCGGATAACACCGGTTAGGTCAGGGTTAGGTCTGGTGTTTGCCATCATCTGGCTCATACTTTCGCATTTTTCGCATACTTGTTGGCCAGATCCTGGGCGTTTTCTGGTTTGGATCACGTAGTAATGTGGTTCCACACTGCAACAGTGAGCTAAACCTGGAATCAATCTATATTTTAGAGGATAACACTGGTTAGGTCAGGATTAGGTCTGGTATTTGCCATCATCTGGCTCATACTTTCGCATTTTTCACATACTTGTTGGCCAGATCCTGGGCGTTTTCTGGTTTGGGTTAGGTTGTAATGTGGTACTACACTGCAACAGTGAGTCAAACCTGAATTCAATCTATATTTTAGAGGATAACACCGGTTAGGACTGGGTTAGGTCTGGTATTTGCCTTCATCTGGCTCATACTTTCGAATTTTTCGCATACTTGTTGGCCAGATCCTGGGCGTTTTCTGGTTTGGATCACGTAGTAATGTGGCACCACTCTGAAACAGTGAGTTAAACCTGGATTCAATCTATATTTTAGAGGATAACAACGGTTAGGTCAGGGTTAGGTCTGGTATTTGCCATCATCTGGCTCATACTTTCGCATTTTTCGCATACTTGATGGCCAGATCCTGGGCGTTTTCTGGTCTGGATCACGTAGTAATGAGGTACCACACTGAAACAGTGAGTTAATCCTGGATTCGATCTATATATTGAAAGGGTAACACCGGTTAGGTTTGAGTTAGGTCTGGTATTTGCCATCATCTGGCTCATACTTACGCATTTTTCGCATACTTGTGAGCTAGATCCTGGGCGTTTTCGGTTTGGATCACGTAGTAATGTCGCACCACACTGCAACAGTGAGTTAAACCTGGATTCAATCTATATTTTAGAGGATAACACTGGTTATGTCAGGGTTAGGTCTGGTATTTTCTATAATCTGGCTCATGCTTTCGCATTTTTCGCATACTTGTTGGCCAGATCCTGGGCGTTTTCTGGTTTGGATCACGTATTAATGTGGTTCCACACTGCAACAGTGAGTTAAACCTGGATTCAATCTATATTTTAGAGGATAACACCGGTTAGGTCAGGGTTAGGTCTGGTGTTTGCCATCATCTGGCTCATACTTTCGCAATTTTCGCATACTTGTTGGCTAGATCCTGGGTGCTTTCTGGTTTGGATCACGTAGTAATGTAGCACCACTCTGAAACAGTGAGCTAAACCTGGAATCAATCTCTATTTTAGAGGATAACACTGGTTAGGTCAGGATTAGGTCTGGTATTTGCCATCATCTGGCGCATACTTTCGCATTTTTCGCATACTTGTTGGCCAGATCCTGGGCGTTTTCTGGTTTGGGTTAGGTAGTAATGTGGTACCACACTGCAACAGTGAATCAAACCTGAATTCAATCTATATTTTAGAGGATAACACCGGTTAGGTCAGGGTTAGCTCTGGTATTTGCCATCATCTGGCTCATACTTTCGCATTTTTCGCATACTTGTTGGCCAGATCCTGGACGTTTTCTGGTTTGGATCACGTAGTAATGTGGTTCCACACTGCAACAGTGAGTTAAACCTGGATTCAATCTATATTTTAGCGGATAACACCGGTTAGGTCAGGGTTAGGTCTGGTGTTTGCCATCATCTGGCTCATACTTTCGCATTTTTCGCATACTTGATGGCCAGATCCTGGGCGTTTTCTGGTTTGGATCACGCAGTAATGTGGTTCCACACTGCAACAGTGAGCTAAACCTGGAATCAATCTATATTTTAGAGGATAACACTGGTTAGGTCAGGATTAGGTCTGGTATTTGCCATCATCTGGCTCATACTTTCGCATTTTTCACATACTTGTTGGCCAGATCCTGGGCGTTTTCTGGTTTGGGTTAGGTAGTAATGTGGTACTACACTGCAACAGTGAGTCAAACCTGAATTCAATCTATATTTTAGAGGATAACACCGGTTAGGACTGGGTTAGGTCTGGTATTTGCCTTCATCTGGCTCATACTTTCGAATTTTTCGCATACTTGTTGGCCAGATCCTGGGCGTTTTCTGGTTTGGATCACGTAGTAATGTGGCACCACTCTGAAACAGTGAGTTAAACCTGGATTCAATCTATATTTTAGAGGATAACAACGGTTAGGTCAGGGTTAGGTCTGGTATTTGCCATCATCTGGCTCATACTTTCGCATTTTTCGCATACTTGATGGCCAGATCCTGGGCGTTTTCTGGTCTGGATCACGTAGTAATGAGGTACCACACTGAAACAGTGAGTTAATCCTGGATTCGATCTATATATTGAAAGGGTAACACCGGTTAGGTTTGAGTTAGGTCTGGTATTTGCCATCATCTGGCTCATACTTACGCATTTTTCGCATACTTGTTGGCTAGATCCTGGGCGTTTTCGGTTTGGATCACGTAGTAATGTCGCACCACACTGCAACAGTGAGTTAAACCTGGATTCAATCTATATTTTAGAGGATAACACTGGTTATGTCAGGGTTAGGTCTGGTATTTTCTATAATCTGGCTCATGCTTTCGCATTTTTCGCATACTTGTTGGCCAGATCCTGGGCGTTTTCTGGTTTGGATCACGTATTAATGTGGTTCCACACTGCAACAGTGAGTTAAACCTGGATTCAATCTATATTTTAGAGGATAACACCGGTTAGGTCAGGGTTAGGTCTGGTGTTTGCCATCATCTGGCTCATACTTTCGCAATTTTCGCATACTTGTTGGCCAGATCCTGGGTGCTTTCTGGTTTGGGTTAGTTAGTAATGTGGTACCACACTGCAACAGTGAATCAAACCTGAATTCAATCTATATTTTAGAGGATAACACCGGTTAGGTCAGGGTTAGGTCTGGTATTTGCCATCATCTGGCTCATGCTTTGGCATTTTTCGCATACTGGTTGGCCAGATCCTGGACGTTTTCTGGTTTGGAACACGTAGTAATGTGGTACCACTCTGAAACAGTGAGTTAAACCTGTATTCAATCTATATTTTAGAGGATAACACCGGTTAGGTCAGGGTTAGGTCTGGTATTTGCCATCATCTGGCTCATACTTTCGCATTTTTCGCATACTTGTTGGCCACATCCTGGGAGCTTTCTGGTTTGGATCACGTAGTAATGTAGCACCACTCTGAAACAGTGAGCTAAACCTGGAATCAATCTATATTTTAGAGGATAACACTGGTTAGGTCAGGATTAGGTCTGGTATTTGCCATCATCTGGTTCAAACTTTCGCATTTTTCGCATACTTGTTGGCCAGATCCTGGGCGTTTTCTGGTTTGGGTCACGTAGTAATGTGGTTCCACACTGCAACAGTGAGTTAAACCTGGATTCAATATATATTTTAGAGGATAACACCGGTTAGGTCAGGGTTAGGTCTGGTATTTGCCATCATCTGGCTCATACTTTCGCATTTTTCGCATACCTGATGGCCAGATCCTGGGCGTTTTCTGATTTGTGTCACGTCGTAATGTGGTACCACGCTGCAACAGTGAATTAATCTTGGATACAATCTATACTTTAGACGATGATAGCGGTTAGGTCAGGGTTAGGTCTGGTATTTGCCATCATCTGGGTCATACTTTCGCATTTTTCGCTGACTTGTTAACCAGATCCTGGGCGTTTTCAGGTTTGGGTTAGGTAGTAATGTGGTACCACACTGCAACAGTGGGTCAAACCTGAATTCAATCTATATTTTAGAGGATAACACGGGTTAGGTCAGGGTTAGGTCTGGTATTTGCCATCATCTGGCTCATGCTTTGGCATTTTTCGCATACTTGTTGGCCAGATCCTGGACGTTTTCTGGTTTGGAACACGTAGTAATGTCGCACCACACTGCAACAGTGAGTTAAACCTGGATTCAATCTATATTTTAGAGGATAACACCGGTTAGGTCAGGGTTAGGTCTGGTATTTGCCATCATCTGGCTCATGCTTTCGCATTTTTCGCATACTTGTTGGCTAGATCCTGGGTGCTTTCTGGTTTGGATCACGTAGTAATGTAGCACCACTCTGAAACAGTGAGATAAACCTGGAATCAATCTATATTTTAGAGGATAACACTGGTTAGGTCAGGATTAGGTCTGGTATTTGCCATCATCTGGCTCATACTTTCGCAATTTTCGCATACTTGTTGGCTAGATCCTGGGAGCTTTCTGGTTTGGATCACGTAGTAATGTAGCACCACTCTGAAACAGTGAGCTAAACCTGGAATCAATCTATATTTTAGAGGATAACACTGGTTAGGTCAGGATTAGGTCTGGTATTTGCCTTCATCTGGCTCATACTTTCGAATTTTTCGCATACTTGTTGCCCAGATCCTGGGCGTTTTCTGGTTTGGATCACGTAGTAATGTGGCACCACTCTGAAACAGTGAGTTAAACCTGGATTGAATCTATATTTTAGAGGATAACAACGGTTAGGTCAGGGTTAGGTCTTGTATTTGCCATCATCTGGCTCATACTTTCGCATTTTTCGCATACTTGTTGGCCAGATCCTGGGCGCTTTCTGGTTTGGATCACGTAGTAATGTAGCACCACTCTGAAAGAGTGAGTTAAACCTGGATTCAATCTATATTTTAGAGGATAACACCGGTTATGTCAGGGTTAGGTCTGGTATTTGCCATCATCTGGCCCATACTTTCGCATTTTTCGCATACTTTTTGGCCAGACCCTGGGCGTTTTCTGGTTTGGATCACGTCGTAATGTGGTACCACACTGAAACAGTGAGTTAATCCCGGATTTGATCTATATATTAGAAGGGTAACACCAGTTAGGATTGGGTTAGGTCTGGTATTTGCCATCATCTGGCTCATCCTTTCGCCTTTTTCACCTACTTGTTGGCCAGATCCTGGGCGTTTTCTGGTTTGGATCACGTAGTAATGTGGTTCCACACTGCAACAGTGAGCTAAACCTGGAATCAATCTATATTTTAGAGGATAACACTGGTTAGGTCAGGATTAGGTCAGGTATTTGCCATCATCTGGCTCATGCTTTCGCATTTTTCGCATACTTGTTGGCCAGATCCTGGGCGTTTTCTGGTTTGGGTTAGGTAGTAATGTGGTACCACACTGCAACAGTGAGTCAAACCTGAATTCAATCTATATTTTAGAGGATAACACCGGTTAGGTCAGGGTTAGGTCTGGTATTTGCCATCATCTGGCTCATACTTTCGCACTTTTCGCATACTTGTTGGCCAGATCCTGGGCGTTTTCTGGTTTGGATCACGTAGTAATGTGGTTCCACACTGCAACAGTGAGTTAAACCTGGATTCAATCTATATTTTAGCGGATAACACCGGTTAGGTCAGGGTTAGGTCTGGTGTTTGCCATCATCTGGCTCATACTTTCGCATTTTTCGCATACTTGTTACCCAGATCCTGGGCGTTTTCTGGTTTGGATCACGTAGTAATGTGGTTCCACACTGCAACAGTGAGCTAAACCTGGAATCAATCTATATTTTAGAGGATAACACTGGTTAGGTCAGGATTAGGTCTGGTATTTGCCATCATCTGGCTCATACTTTCGCATTTTTCACATACTTGTTGGCCAGATCCTGGGCGTTTTCTGGTTTGGGTTAGGTAGTAATGTGGTACCACACTGCAACAGTGAGTCAAACCTGAATTCAATCTATATTTTAGAGGATAACACCGGTTAGGATTGGGTTAGGTCTGGTATTTGCCTTCATCTGGCTCATACTTTCGAATTTTTCGCATACTTGTTGGCCAGATCCTGGGCGTTTTCTGGTTTGGATCACGTAGTAATGTGGTTCCACACTGCAACAGTGAGCTAAACCTGGAATCAATCTATATTTTAGAGGATAACACTGGTTAGGTCAGGATTAGGTCTGGTATTTGCCATCATCTGGCTCATACTTTCGCATTTTTCGCATACTTGTTGGCTCGATCCTGGGTGCTTTCTGGTTTGGATCACGTAGTAATGTAGCACCACTCTGAAACAGTGAGATTAACCTGGAATCAATCTATATTTTAGAGGTTAACACTGGTTAGGTCAGGATTAGGTCTGGTATTTGCCATCATCTGGCTCATACTTTCGCATATTTCGCATACTTGTTGGCCAGATCCTGGGCGTTTTCTGGTTTGGGTTAGGTAGTAATGTGGTACCACACTGCAACAGTGATTCAAACCTGAATTCAATCTATATTTTAGAGGATAACACCGGTTAGGTCAGGGTTAGGTGTAGTATTTGCCATCATCTGGCTCATACTTTCGCATTTTTCGCATACTTGTTGGCTAGATCCTGGGAGTTTTCTGGTTTGGATCACGTAGTAATGTAGCACCACTCTGAAACAGTGAGCTAAACCTGGAATCAATCTATATTTTAGAGGATAACACTGGTTAGGTCAGGATTAGGTCTGGTATTTGCCATCATCTGGCTCATACTTTCGCATTTTTCGCATACTTGTTGGCCAGATCCTGGGCGTTTTCTGGTTTGGGTTAGGTAGTAATGTGGTACCACACTGCAACAGTGAGTCAAACCTGAATTCAATCTATATTTTAGAGGATAACACCGGTTAGGTCAGGGTCAGGTCTGGTATTTGCCATCATCTGGCTCATACTTTCGCATTTTTCGCAAACTTGTTGGCTAGATCCTGGGAGCTTTCTGGTTTGGATCACGTAGTAATGTAGCACCACTCTGATACAGTGAGCTAAACCTGGAATCAATCTATATTTTAGAGGATAACACTGGTTAGGTCAGGATTAGGTCTGGTATTTGCCATCATCTGGCTCATACTTTCGCATTTTTCGCATACTTGTTGGCCAGATCCTGGGCGTTTTCTGGTTTGGATCACGTAGTAATGTAGCACCACTCTGAAAGAGTGAGTTAAACCTGGATTCAATCTATATTTTAGAGGATAACACCGGTTATGTCAGGATTAGGTCTGGTATTTGCCATCATCTGGCTCATACATTCGCATTTTTCGCATACTTCTTGGCCAGATCCTGGGCGTTTTCTGGTTTGGGTTAGGTAGTAATGTGGTACCACACTGCAACAGTGAGTCAAACCTGAATTCAATCTATATTTTAGAGGATAACACCGGTTAGGTCAGGATTAGGTCTGGTATTTGCCATCATCTGGCTCATACTTTCGCATTTTTCGCATACCTGTTGGCCAGATCCTGGGCGTTTTCTGGTTTGGATCACGTAGTAATGTGGCACCACTCTGAAACAGTGAGTTAAACCTGGATTGAATCTATATTTTAGAGGATAACAACGGTTAGGTCAGGGTTAGGTCTGGTATTTGCCATCATCTGGCTCATACTTTCGCATTTTTCGCATACTTGTTGGCCAGATCCAGGGCGTTTTCTGGGTTGGATCAGGTAGTAGTGTGGTACCGCACTGAAACTGTGAGTTAATCCTGGATTCGATCTATATATTGAAAGGGTAACACCGGTTAGGTTTGGGTTAGGTCTGGTATTTGCCATCATCTGGCTCATACTTTCGCATTTTTCGCATACTTGTTGGCCAGATCCTGGGCGTTTTCTGGTCTGGATCACGTAGTAATGAGGTACCACACTGAAACAGTGAGTTAATCCTGGATTCGATCTATATATTGAAAGGGTAACACCGGTTAGGTTTGAGTTAGGTCTTGTATTTGCCATCATCTGGCTCATACTTTCGCATTTTTCGCATACTTGTTGGCCAGATCCTGGGCGCTTTCTGGTTTGGATCACGTAGTAATGTAGCACCACTCTGAAAGAGTGAGTTAAACCTGGATTCAATCTATATTTTAGAGGATAACACCGGTTATGTCAGGGCTAGGTCTGGTATTTGCCATCATCTGGCCCATACTTTCGCATTTTTCGCATACTTTTTGGCCAGACCCTGGGCGTTTTCTGGTTTGGATCACGTCGTAATGTGGTACCACACTGAAACAGTGAGTTAATCCCGGATTTGATCTATATATTAGAAGGGTAACACCAGTTAGGATTGGGTTAGGTCTGGTATTTGCCATCATCTGGCTCATCCTTTCGCCTTTTTCACCTACTTGTTGGCCAGATCCGGGGCGTTTTCTGGTTTGGATCACGTAGTAATGTGGTTCCACACTGCAACAGTGAGCTAAACCTGGAATCAATCTATATTTTAGAGGATAACACTGGTTAGGTCAGGATTAGGTCTGGTATTTGCCATCATCTGGCTCATGCTTTCGCATTTTTCGCATACTTGTTGGCCAGATCCTGGGCGTTTTCTGGTTTGGATCACGTAGTAATGTGGTTCCACACTGCAACAGTGAGTTAAACCTGGATTCAATCTATATTTTAGAGGATAACACCGGTTAGGTCAGGGTTAGGTCTGGTGTTTGCCATCATCTGGCTCATACTTTCGCATTTTTCGCATACTTGTTGGCCAGATCCTGGGCGTTTTCTGGTTTGGATCTCGTAGTAATGTGGTTCCACACTGCAACAGTGAGTTAAACCTGGATTCAATCTATATTTTAGAGGATAACACCGGTTAGGTCAGGGTTAGGTCTGGTATTTGCCATCATCTGGCTCATACTTTCGCATTTTTCGCATACTTGTTGGCCAGATCCTGGGCGTTTTCTGGTTTGGATCACGTAGTAATGCGGTTCCACACTGCAACAGTGAGCTAAACCTGGAATCAATTTATATTTTAGAGGATAACACTGGTTAGGTCAGGATTAGGTCTGGTATTTGCCATCATCTGGCTCATACTTTCGCATTTTTCACATACTTGTTGGCCAGATCCTGGGCGTTTTCTGGTTTGGGTTAGGTAGTAATGTGGTACCACACTGCAACAGTGAGTCAAACCTGAATTCAATCTATATTTTAGAGGATAACACCGGTTAGGATTGGGTTAGCTCTGGTATTTGCCTTCATCTGGCTCATACTTTCGAATTTTTCGCATACTTGTTGGCCAGATCCTGGGCGTTTTCTGGTTTGGATCACGTAGTAATGTGGCACCACTCTGAAACAGTGAGTTAAACCTGGATTCAATCTATATTTTAGAGGATAACAACGGTTAGGTCAGGGTTAGGTCTGGTATTTGCCATCATCTGGCTCATACTTTCGCATTTTTCGCATACTTGATGGCCAGATCCTGGGCGTTTTCTGGTCTGGATCACGTAGTAATGAGGTACCACACTGAAACAGTGAGTTAATCCTGGATTCGATCTATATATTGAAAGGGTAACACCGGTTAGGTTTGAGTTAGGTCTGGTATTTGCCATCATCTGGCTCATACTTACGCATTTTTCGCATACTTGTTGGCTAGATCATGTGCGTTTTCGGTTTGGATCACGTAGTAATGTCGCACCACACTGCAACAGTGAGTTAAACCTGGATTCAATCTATATTTTAGAGGATAACACTGGTTATGTCAGGGTTAGGTCTGGTATTTTCTATAATCTGGCTCATGCTTTCGCATTTTTCGCATACTTGTTGGCCAGATCCTGGGCGTTTTCTGGTTTGGATCACGTATTAATGTGGTTCCACACTGCAACAGTGAGTTAAACCTGGATTCAATCTATATTTTAGAGGATAACACCGATTAGGTCAGGGTTAGGTCTGGTGTTTGCCATCATCTGGCTCATACTTTCGCAATTTTCGCATACTTGTTGGCTAGATCCTGGGAGCTTTCTGGTTTGGATCACGTAGTAATGTAGCACCACTCTGAAACAGTGAGCTAAACCTGGAATCAATCTCTATTTTAGAGGATAACACTGGTTAGGTCAGGATTAGGCCTGGTATTTGCCATCATCTGGCTCATACTTTCGCATTTTTCGCATACTTGTTGGCCAGATCCTGGGAGCTTTCTGGTTTGGATCACGTAGTAATGTAGCACCACTCTGAAACAGTGAGCTAAACCTGGAATCAATCTATATTTTAGAGGATAACACTGGTTAGGTCAGGATTAGGTCTGGTATTTGCCATCATCTGGCTCAAACTTTCGCATTTTTCGCATACTTGTTGGCCAGATCCTGGGCGTTTTCTGGTTTGGGTCACGTAGTAATGTGGTTCCACACTGCAACAGTGAGTTAAACCTGGATTCAATCTATATTTTAGAGGATAACACGGGTTAGGTCAGAGTTAGGTCTGGTATTTGCCATCATCTGGCTCATGCTTTGGCCTTTTCGCATGCTTGTTGGCCAGATCCTGGACGTTTTCTGGTTTGGAACACGTAGTAATGTCGCACCACACTGCAACAGTGAGTTAAACCTGGATTCAATCTATATTTTAGAGGATAACACCGGTTAGGTCAGGGTTAGGTCTGGTATTTGCCATCATCTGGCTCATACTTTCGCATTTTTCGCATACTTGTTGGCTAGATCCTGGGTGCTTTCTGGTTTGGATCACGTAGTAATGTAGCACCACTCTGAAACAGTGAGATAAACCTGGAATCAATCTATATTTTAGAGGATAACACTGGTTAGGTCAGGATTAGGTCTGGTATTTGCCATCATCTGGCTCATACTTTCGCATATTTCGCATACTTGTTGGCCAGATCCTGGGCGTTTTCTGGTTTGGGTTAGGTAGTAATGTGGTACCACACTGCAACAGTGATTCAAACCTGAATTCAATCTATATTTTAGAGGATAACGCCGGTTAGGTCAGGGTTAGGTCTGGTATTTCACATCATCTGGCTCATACTTTCGCATTTTTCGCATACTTGTTGGCCAGATCCTGGGCGTTTTCTGGTTTGGGTCACGTAGTAATGTGGATCCACACTTCAACAGTGAGTTAAACCTGGATTCAATCTATATTTTAGAGGATAACACCGGTTAGGTCAGGGTTAGGTGTAGTATTTGCCATCATCTGGCTCATACTTTCGCATTTTTCGCATACTTGTTGGCTAGATCCTGGGAGTTTCCTGGTTTGGGTCACGTAGTAATGTGGTTCCACACTGCAACAGTGAGTTAAACCTGGATTCAATATATATTTTAGAGGATAACACCGGTTAGGTCAGGGTTAGGTCTGGTATTTGCCATCATCTGGCTCATACTTTCGCATTTTTCGCATACCTGATGGCCAGATCCTGGGCGTTTTCTGATTTGTGTCACGTCGTAATGTGGTACCACGCTGCAACAGTGAATTAATCTTGGATACAATCTATACTTTAGACGATGATAGCGGTTAGGTCAGGGTTAGGTCTGGTATTTGCCATCATCTGGGTCATACTTTCGCATTTTTCGCAGACTTGTTAACCAGATCCTGGGCGTTTTCAGGTTTGGGTTAGGTAGTAATGTGGTACCACACTGCAACAGTGGGTCAAACCTGAATTCAATCTATATTTTAGAGGATAACACGGGTTAGGTCAGGGTTAGGTCTGGTATTTGCCATCATCTGGCTCATGCTTTGGCCATTTCGCATACTTGTTGGCCAGATCCTGGACGTTTTCTGGTTTGGAACACGTAGTAATGTCGCACCACACTGCAACAGTGAGTTAAACCTGGATTCAATCTATATTTTAGAGGATAACACCGGTTAGGTCAGGGTTAGGTCTGGTATTTGCCATCATCTGGCTCATACTTTCGCATTTTTCGCATACTTGTTGGCTAGATCCTGGGTGCTTTCTGGTTTGGGTCACGTAGTAATGTAGCACCACTCTGAAACAGTGAGCTAAACCTGGAATCAATCTATATTTTAGAGGATAACACCGGTTAGGTCAGGGTTAGGTGTAGTATTTGCCATCATCTGTCTCATACTTTCGCATTTTTCGCATACTTGTTGGCTAGATCCTGGGAGTTTTCTGGTTTGGATCACGTAGTAATGTAGCACCACTCTGAAACAGTGAGCTAAACCTGGAATCAATCTATATTTTAGAGGATAACACTGGTTAGGTCAGGATTAGGTCTGGTATTTGCCATCATCTGGCTCATACTTTCGCATTTTTCGCATACTTGTTGGCCAGATCCTGGGCGTTTTCTGGTTTGGGTTAGGTAGTAATGTGGTACCACACTGCAACAGTGAATCAAACCTGAATTCAATCTATATTTTAGAGGATAACACCGGTTAGGTCAGGGTTAGGTCTGGTATTTGCCATCATCTGGCTCATACTTTCGCATTTTTCGCATACTTGTTGGCTAGATCCTGGGAGCTTTCTGGTTTGGATCACGTAGTAATGTAGCACCACTCTGATACAGTGAGCTAAACCTGGAATCAATCTATATTTTAGAGGATAACACTGGTTAGGTCAGGATTAGGTCTGGTATTTGCCATCATCTGGCTCATACTTTCGCATTCTTCGCATACTTGTTGGCTAGATCCTGGGAGCTTTCTGGTTTGGATCACGTAGTAATGTAGCACCACTCTGAAACAGTGAGCAAAACCTGGAATCAATCTATATTATAGAGGATAACACTGGTTAGGTCAGGATTAGGTCTGGTATTTGCCATCATCTGGCTCATACATTCGCATTTTTCGCATACTTCTTGGCCAGATCCTGGGCGTTTTCTGGTTTGGGTTAGGTAGTAATGTGGTACCACACTGCATCAGTGAGTCAAACCTGAATTCAATCTATATTTTAGAGGATAACACCGGTTAGGTCAGGATTAGGTCTGGTATTTCCCATCATCTGGCTCATACTTTCGCATTTTTCGCATACTTGTTGGCCAGATCCTGGGCGTTTTCGGTTTGGATCACGTAGTAATGTCGCACCACACTGCAACAGTGAGCTAAACCTGGATTCAATCTATATTTTAGGGGATAACACTGGTTAGGTCAGGGTTAGGTCTGGTATTTTCTATAATCTGGCTCATGCTTTCGCATTTTTCGCATACTTGTTGGCCAGATCCTGGGCGTTTTCTGGTTTGGATCACGTAGTAATGTGGTTCCACACTGCAACAGTGAGTTAAACCTGGATTCAATCTATATTTTTGAGTATAACACCGGTTAGGTCAGGGTTAGGTCTCGTATTTGCCATCATCTGGCTCATACTTTCGCAATTTTCGCATACTTGTTGGCTAGATCCTGGGAGCTTTCTGGTTTGGATCACGTAGTAATGTAGCACCACTCTGAAACAGTGAGCTAAACCTGGATTCAATCTATATTTTAGAGGATAACACTGGTTAGGTCAGGGTTAGGTCTGGTATTTTCTATAATCTGGCTCATGCTTTCGCATTTTTCGCATACTTGATGGCCAGATCCTGGGCGTTTTCTGGTTTGGCTTACGTAGTGATGTGGTACCATACTGCAACAGTGAGTTAAAACTGAATTCAATCTATATTTTAGAGGATAACACCGGTTAGGTCAGGATTAGGTCTGGTATTTCCCATCATCTGGCTCATAGTTTCGCATTTTTCGCATACTTGTTGGCCAGATCCTGGGCGTTTTCGGTTTGGATCACGTAGTAATGTCGCACCACACTGCAACAGTGAGTTAAACCTGGATTCAATCTATATTTTAGAGGATAACACTGGTTAGGTCAGGGTTAGGTCTGGTATTTGCCATCATCTGGCTCATACTTTCGCATTTTTCGCATACTTGTTGGCCAGATCCTGGGCGTTTTCGGTTTGGATCACGTAGTAATGTCGCACCACACTGCAACAGTGAGTTAAACCTGGATTCAATCTATATTTTAGAGGATAACACTGGTTAGGTCAGGGTTAGGTCTGGTATTTTCTATAATCTGGCTCATGCTTTCGCATTTTTCGCATACTTCTTGGCCAGATCCTGGGCGTTTTCTGGTTTGGGTTAGGTAGTAATGTGGTACCACACTGCAACAGTGAGTCAAACCTGAATTCAATCTATATTTTAGAGGATAACACCGGTTAGGTCAGGATAAGGTCTGGTATTTCCCATCATCTGGCTCATAGTTTCGCATTTTTCGCATACTTGTTGGCCAGATCCTGGGCGTTTTCGGTTTGGATCACGTAGTAATGTCGCACCACACTGCAACAGTGAGTTAAACCTGGATTCAATCTATATTTTAGAGGATAACACAGGTTAGGTCAGGGTTAGGTCTGGTATTTGCCATCATCTGGCTCATACTTTCGCATTTTTCGCATACTTGTTGGCCAGATCCTGGGCGTTTTCGGTTTGGGTCACGTAGTAATGTCGCACCACACTGCAACAGTGAGTTAAACCTGGATTCAATCTATATTTTAGAGGATAACACCGGTTAGGTCAGGGTTAGGTCTGGTATTTGCCATCATCTGGCTCATACTTTCGCATTTTTCGCATACTTGTTGGCCAGATCCTAGGCGTTTTCTGGTTTGGATCACGTAGTAATGTCGCACCACACTGCAACAGTGAGTTAAACCTGGATTCAATCTATATTTTAGAGGATAACACTGGTTAGGTCAGGGTTAGGTCTGGTATTTTCTATAATCTGGCTCATGCTTTCGCATTTTTCGCATACTTGTTGGCCAGATCCTGGGCGTTTTCTGGTTTGGGACACGTAGTAATGTGGTTCCACACTGCAACAGTGAGTTAACCCTGGATTCAATCTATATTTTAGAGGATAACACCGGTTAGGTCAGGGTTAGGTCTGGTATTTGCCATCATCTGGCTCATACTTTCGCATTTTTCGCATACTTGTTGGCCAGATCCTGGGCGTTTTTGGTTAGGATCACGTAGTAATGCCGCACCACACTGCAACAGTGAGTTAAACCTGGATTCAATCTATATTTTAGAGGATACCACTGGTTAGGTCAGGGTTAGGTCTGGTATTTTCTATAATCTGGCTCATGCTTTCGCATTTTTCGCATACTTGTTGGCCAGATCCTGGGCGTTTTCTGGTTTGGATCACGTAGTAATGTGGTTCCACACTGCAACAGTGAGTTAAACCTGGATTCAATCTATATTTTGGAGTATAACACCGAGTAGGTCAGGGTTAGGTCTGGTATTTGCCATCATCTGACTCATACTTTCGCAATTTTCGCATACTTGTTGGCTAGATCCTGGGAGCTTTCTGGTTTGGATCACGTAGTAATGTAGCACCACTCTGAAACAGTGAGCTAAACCTGGAATCAATCTATATTTTAGAGGATAACACCGGTTAGGTCAGGGTTAGGTCTGGTATTTGCCATCATCTGGCTCATACTTTCGCATTCTTCGCATACTTGTTGGCTAGATCCTGGGAGCTTTCTGGTTTGGATCACGTAGTAATGTAGCACCACTCTGAAACAGTGAGCAAAACCTGGAATCAATCTATATTATAGAGGATAACACTGGTTAGGTCAGGATTAGGTCTGGTATTTGCCATCATCTGGCTCATACATTCGCATTTTTCGCATACTTCTTGGCCAGATCCTGGGCGTTTTCTGGTTTGGGTTAGGTAGTAATGTGGTACCACACTGCATCAGTGAGTCAAACCTGAATTCAATCTATATTTTAGAGGATAACACCGGTTAGGTCAGGATTAGGTCTGGTATTTCCCATCATCTGGCTCATACTTTCGCATTTTTCGCATACTTGTTGGCCAGATCCTGGGCGTTTTCGGTTTGGATCACGTAGTAATGTCGCACCACACTGCAACAGTGAGCTAAACCTGGATTCAATCTATATTTTAGGGGATAACACTGGTTAGGTCAGGGTTAGGTCTGGTATTTTCTATAATCTGGCTCATGCTTTCGCATTTTTCGCATACTTGTTGGCCAGATCCTGGGCGTTTTCTGGTTTGGATCACGTAGTAATGTGGTTCCACACTGCAACAGTGAGTTAAACCTGGATTCAATCTATATTTTTGAGTATAACACCGGTTAGGTCAGGGTTAGGTCTCGTATTTGCCATCATCTGGCTCATACTTTCGCAATTTTCGCATACTTGTTGGCTAGATCCTGGGAGCTTTCTGGTTTGGATCACGTAGTAATGTAGCACCACTCTGAAACAGTGAGCTAAACCTGGATTCAATCTATATTTTAGAGGATAACACTGGTTAGGTCAGGGTTAGGTCTGGTATTTTCTATAATCTGGCTCATGCTTTCGCATTTTTCGCATACTTGATGGCCAGATCCTGGGCGTTTTCTGGTTTGGCTTACGTAGTGATGTGGTACCATACTGCAACAGTGAGTTAAAACTGAATTCAATCTATATTTTAGAGGATAACACCGGTTAGGTCAGGATTAGGTCTGGTATTTCCCATCATCTGGCTCATAGTTTCGCATTTTTCGCATACTTGTTGGCCAGATCCTGGGCGTTTTCGGTTTGGATCACGTAGTAATGTCGCACCACACTGCAACAGTGAGTTAAACCTGGATTCAATCTATATTTTAGAGGATAACACTGGTTAGGTCAGGGTTAGGTCTGGTATTTGCCATCATCTGGCTCATACTTTCGCATTTTTCGCATACCTGTTGGCCAGATCCTGGGCGTTTTCGGTTTGGATCACGTAGTAATGTCGCACCACACTGCAACAGTGAGTTAAACCTGGATTCAATCTATATTTTAGAGGATAACACTGGTTAGGTCAGGGTTAGGTCTGGTATTTTCTATAATCTGGCTCATGCTTTCGCATTTTTCGCATACTTCTTGGCCAGATCCTGGGCGTTTTCTGGTTTGGGTTAGGTAGTAATGTGGTACCACACTGCAGCAGTGAGTCAAACCTGAATTCAATCTATATTTTAGAGGATAACACCGGTTAGGTCAGGATAAGGTCTGGTATTTCCCATCATCTGGCTCATAGTTTCGCATTTTTCGCATACTTGTTGGCCAGATCCTGGGCGTTTTCGGTTTGGATCACGTAGTAATGTCGCACCACACTGCAACAGTGAGTTAAACCTGGATTCAATCTATATTTTAGAGGATAACACAGGTTAGGTCAGGGTTAGGTCTGGTATTTGCCATCATCTGGCTCATACTTTCGCATTTTTCGCATACTTGTTGGCCAGATCCTGGGCGTTTTCGGTTTGGGTCACGTAGTAATGTCGCACCACACTGCAACAGTGAGTTAAACCTGGATTCAATCTATATTTTAGAGGATAACACCGGTTAGGTCAGGGTTAGGTCTGGTATTTGCCATCATCTGGCTCATACTTTCGCATTTTTCGCATACTTGTTGGCCAGATCCTAGGCGTTTTCTGGTTTGGATCACGTAGTAATGTCGCACCACACTGCAACAGTGAGTTAAACCTGGATTCAATCTATATTTTAGAGGATAACACTGGTTAGGTCAGGGTTAGGTCTGGTATTTTCTATAATCTGGCTCATGCTTTCGCATTTTTCGCATACTTGTTGGCCAGATCCTGGGCGTTTTCTGGTTTGGGACACGTAGTAATGTGGTTCCACACTGCAACAGTGAGTTAACCCTGGATTCAATCTATATTTTAGAGGATAACACCGGTTAGGTCAGGGTTAGGTCTGGTATTTGCCATCATCTGGCTCATACTTTCGCATTTTTCGCATACTTGTTGGCCAGATCCTGGGCGTTTTTGGTTAGGATCACGTAGTAATGCCGCACCACACTGCAACAGTGAGTTAAACCTGGATTCAATCTATATTTTAGAGGATACCACTGGTTAGGTCAGGGTTAGGTCTGGTATTTTCTATAATCTGGCTCATGCTTTCGCATTTTTCGCATACTTGTTGGCCAGATCCTGGGCGTTTTCGGTTTGGGTCACGTAGTAATGTCGCACCACACTGCAACAGTGAGTTAAACCTGGATTCAATCTATATTTTAGAGGATAACACCGGTTAGGTCAGGGTTAGGTCTGGTATTTGCCATCATCTGGCTCATACTTTCGCATTTTTCGCATACTTGTTGGCCAGATCCTAGGCGTTTTCTGGTTTGGATCACGTAGTAATGTCGCACCACACTGCAACAGTGAGTTAAACCTGGATTCAATCTATATTTTAGAGGATAACACTGGTTAGGTCAGGGTTAGGTCTGGTATTTTCTATAATCTGGCTCATGCTTTCGCATTTTTCGCATACTTGTTGGCCAGATCCTGGGCGTTTTCTGGTTTGGGACACGTAGTAATGTGGTTCCACACTGCAACAGTGAGTTAACCCTGGATTCAATCTATATTTTAGAGGATAACACCGGTTAGGTCAGGGTTAGGTCTGGTATTTGCCATCATCTGGCTCATACTTTCGCATTTTTCGCATACTTGTTGGCCAGATCCTGGGCGTTTTTGGTTAGGATCACGTAGTAATGCCGCACCACACTGCAACAGTGAGTTAAACCTGGATTCAATCTATATTTTAGAGGATACCACTGGTTAGGTCAGGGTTAGGTCTGGTATTTTCTATAATCTGGCTCATGCTTTCGCATTTTTCGCATACTTGTTGGCCAGATCCTGGGCGTTTTCTGGTTTGGATCACGTAGTAATGTGGTTCCACACTGCAACAGTGAGTTAAACCTGGATTCAATCTATATTTTGGAGTATAACACCGAGTAGGTCAGGGTTAGGTCTGGTATTTGCCATCATCTGACTCATACTTTCGCAATTTTCGCATACTTGTTGGCTAGATCCTGGGAGCTTTCTGGTTTGGATCACGTAGTAATGTAGCACCACTCTGAAACAGTGAGCTAAACCTGGAATCAATCTATATTTTAGAGGATAACACCGGTTAGGTCAGGGTTAGGTCTGGTATTTGCCATCATCTGGCTCATACTTTCGCATTTTTCGCATACTTGTTGGCCAGATCCTGGGCGTTTTCGGTTTGGATCACGTAGTAATGTCGCACCACTCTGAAACAGTGAGCTAAACCTGGAATCAATCTATATTTTTGAGTATAACACCGGTTAGGTCAGGGTTAGGTCTCGTATTTGCCATCATCTGGCTCATACTTTCGCAATTTTCACATACTTGTTGGCTAGATCCTGGGAGCTTTCTGGTTTGGATCACGTAGTAATGTAGCACCACTCTGAAACAGTGAGCTAAACCTGGATTCAATCTATATTTTAGAGGATAACACTGGTTAGGTCAGGGTTAGGTCTGGTATTTTCTATAATCTGGCTCATGCTTTCGCATTTTTCGCATACTTGATGGCCAGATCCTGGGCGTTTTCTGGTTTGGCTTACGTAGTGATGTGGTACCATACTGCAACAGTGAGTTAAAACTGAATTCAATCTATATTTTAGAGGATAACACTGGTTAGGTCAGGATTAGGTCTGGTATTTGCCATCATCTGGCTCATACATTCGCATTTTTCGCATACTTCTTGGCCAGATCCTGGGCGTTTTCTGGTTTGGGTTAGGTAGTAATGTGGTACCACACTGCAACAGTGAGTCAAACCTGAATTCAATCTATATTTTAGAGGATAACACCGGTTAGGTCAGGATTAGGTCTGGTATTTCCCATCATCTGGCTCATAGTTTCGCATTTTTCGCATACTTGTTGGCCAGATCCTGGGCGTTTTCGGTTTGGATCACGTAGTAATGTCGCACCACACTGCAACAGTGAGTTAAACCTGGATTCAATCTATATTTTAGAGGACAACACTGGTTAGGTCAGGGTTAGGTCTGGTATTTGCCATCATCTGGCTCATACTTTCGCATTTTTCGCATACTTGTTGGCCAGATCCTGGGCGTTTTCGGTTTGGGTCACGTAGTAATGTCGCACCACACTGCAACAGTGAGTTAAACCTGGATTCAATCTATATTTTAGAGGACACCACTGGTTAGGTCAGGGTTAGGTCTGGTATTTTCTATAATCTGGCTCATGCTTTCGCATTTTTCGCATACTTGTTGGCCAGATCCTAGGCGTTTTCTGGTTTGGATCACGTAGTAATGTCGCACCACACTGCAACAGTGAGTTAAACCTGGATTCAATCTATATTTTAGAGGATAACACTGGTTAGGTCAGGGTTAGGTCTGGTATTTTCTATAATCTGGCTCATGCTTTCGCATTTTTCGCATACTTGTTGGCCAGATCCTGGGCGTTTTCTGGTTTGGGACACGTAGTAATGTGGTTCCACACTGCAACAGTGAGTTAACCCTGGATTCAATCTATATTTTAGAGGATAACACCGGTTAGGTCAGGGTTAGGTCTGGTATTTGCCATCATCTGGCTCATACTTTCGCATTTTTCGCATACTTGTTGGCCAGATCCTGGGCGTTTTTGGTTGGGATCACGTAGTAATGCCGCACCACACTGCAACAGTGAGTTAAACCTGGATTCAATCTATATTTTAGAGGATACCACTGGTTAGGTCAGGGTTAGGTCTGGTATTTTCTATAATCTGGCTCATGCTTTCGCATTTTTCGCATACTTGTTGGCCAGATCCTGGGCGTTTTCTGGTTTGGATCACGTAGTAATGTGGTTCCACACTGCAACAGTGAGTTAAACCTGGATTCAATCTATATTTTGGAGTATAACACCGAGTAGGTCAGGGTTAGGTCTGGTATTTGCCATCATCTGACTCATACTTTCGCAATTTTCGCATACTTGTTGGCTAGATCCTGGGAGCTTTCTGGTTTGGATCACGTAGTAATGTAGCACCACTCTGAAACAGTGAGCTAAACCTGGAATCAATCTATATTTTAGAGGATAACACCGGTTAGGTCAGGGTTAGGTCTGGTATTTGCCATCATCTGGCTCATACTTTCGCATTTTTCGCATACTTGTTGGCCAGATCCTGGGCGTTTTCGGTTTGGATCACGTAGTAATGTCGCACCACACTGCAACAGTGAGTTAAACCTGGATTCAATCTATATTTTAGAGGATAACACCGGTTAGGGTTGGGTTAGGTCTGGTATTTGCCATCATCTGGCTCATACTTTCGCATTTTTCGCATACTTGTAGGCCAGATCCTGGGCGTTTTCGGTTTGGATCACGTAGTAATGTCGCACCACACTGCACCAGTGAGTTAAACCTGGATTCAATCTATATTTTAGAGGATACCACTGGTTAGGTCAGGGTTAGGTCTGGTATTTTCTATAATTTGGCTCATGCTTTCGCATTTTTCGCATACTTGTTGGCCAGATCCTGGGCGTTTTCTGGTTTGGATCACGTAGTAATGTCGCAACACACTGCAACAGTGAGTTAAACCTGGATTCAATCTATATTTTAGAGGATAACACTGGTTAGGTCAGGGTTAGGTCTGGTATTTTCTATAATCTGGCTCATGCTTTCGCATTTTTCGCATACTTGTTGGCCAGATCCTGGGCGTTTTCGGTTTGGATCACGTAGTAATGTCGCACCACACTGCAACAGTGAGTTAAACCTGGATTCAATCTATATTTTAGAGGATTCCACTGGTTAGGTCAGGGTTAGGTCTGGTATTTTCTGTAATCTGGCTCATGCTTTCCATTTTTCGCATACTTGTTGACCAGATCCTGGGCGTTTTCTGGGTTGTATCGCGTAGTAATGTGGTACCACACAGAAACAGTGGGTTAAACCAGGATTCAATCTATATTTTAGAGCATAACACCGGTTAGGTCAGGATTAGGTCTGGTATTTGCCATCATCTGGCCCATACTTTCGCATTTTTGGCATACTTGTTGGCCAGATACTGGGCGTTTTCTGCTTTGGGTCACGTAGTAATGTGGTGCCACACTGCAACAGTGAGTTAAAGCTGAATTCAATGTATATTTTAGAGGATAACACCGGTTAGGTCAGAGTAAGGTCTGGTATTTGCCATCATCTGGCACATACTTTCGCATTTTTCGCATACTTGTTGGCTAGATCCTGGGAGCTTTCTGGTTTGGATCACGTAGTAATGTAGCACCACTCTGAAGCAGTGAGCTAAACCTGGAATCAATCTATATTTTAGAGGATAACACTGGTTAGGTCAGGATTAGGTCTGGTATTTGCCATCATCTCGCTCATACTTTCGCATTTTTCGCATACTTGTTGGCCAGATCCTGGGCGTTTGCTGGTTTGGATCACGTAGTAATGTGGTTCCACGCTGCAACAGTGAGTTAAACCTGGATTCGATCCACATATTAGAGGGTAACACCGGTTAGGTTTGGGTTAGGTCTGGTATTTGGAATAATCTGGCTCATGCTTTCGCATTTTTCGCATACTTGTTGGCCAGATCTTGGGCGTTTGCTGGTTTGGATCACGTAGTAATGTGGTACCACGCTGCAACAGTGGGTTAAACCTGGATTCAATCTATATTTTAGAGGATAACACCGGTTAGGTCAGGGTTAGGTCTTGTATTTGCCTTCATCTGGCTCATACTTTCGCATTTTTCGCATACTTGCTGGCCAGATCCTGGGCGTTTTCTGGTGTGGGTCACGTAGTAATGTGGTACCACACTGCATCACTGAGTTAATCTTGGATTCAATCTATATTTTAGAGGATAACACCAGTTAGGATTGGGTTAGGTCTGGTATTTGCCATCATCTGGCTCCTACTTTCGCATTTTTCGCATACTTGTTCGACAGATCCTGGGCGTTTTCTGTTTTGGATCACGTAGTAATGAGGCACCACACTGCGACAGTGACTTAAACCTGGATTCAATCTATATTTTACAGGATAACACTGGTTGGGTCAGGGTTAGGTCTGGTATTTGCCACCATCTGGCTCATACTTTCGCATTTTTCGCATACTTGTTGGCCAGATCCTGGGCGTTTTCGGTTTGGATCACGTAGTAATGTCGCACCACACTGCAACAGTGAGTTAAACCTGGATTCAATCTATATTTTAGAGGATACCACTGGTTAGGTCAGGGTTAGGTCTGGTATTTTCTATAATTTGGCTCATGCTTTCGCATTTTTCGCATACTTGTTGGCCAGATCCTGGGCGTTTTCTGGTTTGGATCACGTAGTAATGTCGCAACACACTGCAACAGTGAGTTAAACCTGGATTCAATCTATATTTTAGAGGATAACACTGGTTAGGTCAGGGTTAGGTCTGGTATTTTCTATAATCTGGCTCATGCTTTCGCATTTTTCGCATACTTGTTGGCCAGATCCTGGGCGTTTTCGGTTTGGATCACGTAGTAATGTCGCACCACACTGCAACAGTGAGTTAAACCTGGATTCAATCTGTATTTTAGAGGATTCCACTGGTTAGGTCAGGGTTAGGTCTGGTATTTTCTGTAATCTGGCTCATGCTTTCCATTTTTCGCAAACTTGTTGGCCAGATCCTGGGCGTTTTCTGAATTGTGTCACGTCGTAATGTGGTACCACGCTGCAACAGTGAGTTAATCTTGGATACAATCTATACTTTTGAGGATGATAGCGGTTAGGTCAGGGTTAGGTCTGGTATTTGCCATCATCTGGGTGATACTTTCGCATTTTTCGCATACTTGTTGACCAGATCCTGGGCGTTTTCTGGGTTGTATCGCGTAGTAATGTGGTACCACACAGAAACAGTGGGTTAAACCAGGATTCAATCTATATTTTAGAGCATAACACCGGTTAGGTCAGGATTAGGTCTGGTATTTGCCATCATCTGGCCCATACTTTCGCATTTTTGGCATACTTGTTGGCCAGATACTGGGCGTTTTCTGCTTTGGGTCACGTAGTAATGTGGTGCCACACTGCAACAGTGAGTTAAAGCTGAATTCAATGTATATTTTAGAGGATAACACCGGTTAGGTCAGAGTAAGGTCTGGTATTTGCCATCATCTGGCACATACTTTCGCATTTTTCGCATACTTGTTGGCTAGATCCTGGGAGCTTTCTGGTTTGGATCACGAAGTAATGTAGCACCACTCTGAAACAGTGAGCTAAACCTGGAATCAATCTATATTTTAGAGGATAACACTGGTTAGGTCAGGATTAGGTCTGGTATTTGCCATCATCTCGCTCATACTTTCGCATTTTTCGCATACTTGTTGGCCAGATCCTGGGCGTTTGCTGGTTTGGATCACGTAGTAATGTGGTTCCACGCTGCAACAGTGAGTTAAACCTGGATTCGATCCACATATTAGAGGGTAACACCGGTTAGGTTTGGGTTAGGTCTGGTATTTGGAATAATCTGGCTCATGCTTTCGCATTTTTCGCATACTTGTTGGCCAGATCTTGGGCGTTTGCTGGTTTGGATCACGTAGTAATGTGGTACCACGCTGCAACAGTGGGTTAAACCTGGATTCAATCTATATTTTAGAGGATAACACCGGTTAGGTCAGGGTTAGGTCTTGTATTTGCCTTCATCTGGCTCATACTTTCGCATTTTTCGCATACTTGCTGGCCAGATCCTGGGCGTTTTCTGGTGTGGGTCACGTAGTAATGTGGTACCACACTGCATCACTGAGTTAATCTTGGATTCAATCTATATTTTAGAGGATAACACCGGTTAGGATTGGGTTAGGTCTGGTATTTGCCATCATCTGGCACCTACTTTCGCATTTTTCGCATACTTGTTCGACAGATCCTGGGCGTTTTCTGTTTTGGATCACGTAGTAATGAGGCACCACACTGCGACAGTGACTTAAACCTGGATTCAATCTATATTTTACAGGATAACACTGGTTGGGTCAGGGTTAGGTCTGGTATTTGCCACCATCTGGCTCATACTTTCGCATTTTTCGCATAATTGTTGGCCAGATCCTGGGCGTTTTCTGGTCTGGATCACGTAGTCATGAGGTACCACATTGAAACAGTGAGTTAATCCTGGATTCGACCTATATATTAGAAGGGTAACACCGGTTAGGTTTGGGTTAGGTCTTGTATTTGCCTTCATCTGGCTCATACTTTCGCATTTTTGGCATACTTGTTGGCCAGATCCTGGGCCTTTTCTGGCTTGGATCACGTAGTAGTGTGGTACCACACTGCAACAGTGAGCTAAACCTGGATTCAATCTATATTTTAGGGGATGACACCGGTTAGGTCAGGGTTAGGTCTGGTATTTGCCATCATCTGGCTCATATTTTCACATTTTTCGCATACTTGTTCGACAGATCCTGGGCGTTTTCTGTTTTGGATCACGTAGTAATGAGGCACCACACTGCGACAGTGACTTAAACCTGGATTCAATCTATATTTTACAGGATAACACTGGTTGGGTCAGGGTTAGGTCTGGAATTTGCCATCATCTGGCTCATACTTTCGCATTTTTCGCATACTTGTTGGCCAGATCCAGGGCGTTCTCTGGGTTGGATCAGGTAGTAGTATGGTACCGCACTGAAACAGTGAAGTAATCCTGGATTCGATCTATATATTAGAGGGTGACACCGGTTAGGTTTGGGTTAGGTCTGGTATTTGCCATCATCTGGCTCATACTTTCGCCTTTTTCACCTACTTGTTGGCCTGATCATGGGCGTTTTCTAGGTTGGATCACGTAGTAATGTGCTACCACACTGAAACAGTGGGTTAAAGCAGGTTCCAATCTATATACTAGAGGGTAACACCGGTTAGGTTTGGGTTAGGTCTGGTATTTTCCATCATCTGGCACATACTTTCGCAATTTTCGCATAGTTTTTGGCCATATCCTGGGCGTTTTCTAGGTTGGATCACGTGATAGTGTGATGCCACACTGAAACAGTGAATTAATCCTGGATTCGTTCTATATTTTACAGGATAACACCGGTTAGGTCAGGGTTCGGTCTGGTATTTGCCATCATCTGGCTCATACTTTCTCATTTTTCGCATACTTGATTGCAAGATCCTGGGCTTTTTCTGGTTTTGGATCACGTAGAAATGTGGTACCACACTGAAACAGTGAGTTAAACCTGGGTCGGATCAATGTTTTAGAGGATAGCACCGCTTAAGTCAGGGTCAGGTCTGGTCTTTGCCATCACCTGGCTCATACTTTCGCATTTTTGGCATACTTGTTGGCCAGATCCTGGGCGTTTTCTGGGATGGATCACTTAGTAACGTGGTACCACAATGAAACAGTGAGTTAATCCTGGATTCAATCTATATTTTAGAGGATAGCACCGCTTAAGTCAGGGTCAGGTCTGGTCTTTGCCATCATCTGGCTCATACTTGCGCATTTCTCGCGTAATTGGTGGCCAGATCAAGGGCCTTTTCTGGTTTGGATCACGTAGTCATGTGATACCACACTGCAACAGTGAGTTAAACCTGGATTCAATCTATATTTTAGAGGATAACACAGGTTAGGTCAGGGTTAGGTCTGGAATTTGCCATCATCTGGCTCATACTTTCGCATTTTTCACTTACTTGTTGGCCTGATCCTGGGCGTTTTCTGGTTTGGATCACGTTGGAATGTGGTACCACACTGAAACAGTGAGTTAATCCTGGATTCGATCTATATATTAGAGGGTAACACCAGTTAGGCTTGGGTTAGGTCTGGTATTTGCCATCATCTGGCTCATACTTTCGCATTTTTCGCATACTTGTTGGCCAGATCCAGGGCGTTTTCTGGGTTGGATCAGGTAGTAGTGTGGTACCGCACTGAAACAGTGAAGTAATCCTGGATTCGATCTATATATTAGAGGGTGACACCGGTTAGGTCAGGGGTAGGTCTGGTATTTGCCATCATCTGGTTCATACATTCGCATTTTTCGCAAACTTGATTGCAAGATCCTGGGCCTTTTCTGGTTTGGATCACGTAGTAATGTGGCACCACACTGCAACAGTGAGCTAAACCTGGATTCAATCTATATTTTTGGGGATGACACCGGTTAGGTCAGGGTAAGGTCTGGTATTTGCCATCATCTGGCTCATATTTTCACATTTTTCGCATACTTGTTGGGCAGATCCTGGGCGTTTTCTGGTTTGGATCACGTAGTAATGTGGTACCACACTGAAACAGTGAGCTAAACCTGGATTCAATCTGTATTTTAGAGGATAACACCGGTTAGGTCAGGGGTAGGTCTGGTATTTGCCATCATCCGGCTCATACGTTCGCATTTTTCGCATATTTGATTGCAAGATCCTGAGCTTTTTCTGGTTTCGATCACGTAGTAATGTGGTCCAACACTGCAGCAGTGAGTTAAACCAGGATTCAATCTATATTTTAGAGAATAACACCGGCTAGGTCAGGGTTAGGTCTGGTATTTGCCATCATCTGGCTCATACTTTCTCATTTTTCGCATACTTGATTGCAAGATCCTGGGCTCTTTCTGGTTTCGATCACGTAGTAATGTGGTCCAACACTGCAGCAGTGAGTTAAACCAGGATTCAATCTATATTTTAGAGAATAACATCGGCTAGGTCAGGGTTAAGTCTGGTATTTGCCATCATCTGGCTCATACTTTTGCATTTCTCGCGTACTTGGTGGCCAGATCCTCGGCGTTTTCTGGTTTGGATCACGTAGTAGTGTGGTACCACACTGAAACAGTGAATTAGTCTTGGATTCGCTCTATATTTTATAGGATAGCAGCGGTTAGGTTTGTGTTAGGTCTGGTATTTGCCATGATCTGGGCCAAACTTTCGCATTTTTCGCATACTTGTTGGCCAGATCCTGGGCCTTTTCTGGTTTGGATCACGTAGTGTTGTGGTACCACACTGAAACAGTGAGTTAAACCTGGATTCGATCTATATTTTAGAGGACAACACCGGTTAGGTCTGGGTTAGGTCTAGTGTTTGCCATCACCTGGCTCATACTTTCGCATTTTTCGCATACCTGTTGGCCAGATCCAGGGCTCTTTCTGGTTTCGATCACACAGTAATGTGGTACCACAATGAAACAGAGAGTTAAACCGGGATTCAATCTGTGTTTACGAGGATAACACCGGTTGGGTCAGGGTAAGGTCTGGTATTTGGCATCATCTGGCTCATACTTTCGCATTTGTCACATACTTGTTTGTCAGATCCTGGGCTCTTTCTGGTACGGATCACGTACTAATGTGGTACCACACAGCAACAGTGAGTTAAACCTGGATTCGATCAATGTTTTAGAGGATAACACCGCTTAAGTCATGGTCAGGTTTGGTCTTTGCCATCATCTGGATCATATTTTCGCATTCTTCGCATACTGCTTGGCCAGATCCTGGGCTATTTCTGGTTTGGATCACGTAGTAATGTGGTACTGAATCGCTGAGTTAAACCTGGATTCGATCAATGTTTTAGAGGATAACACCGCTTAAGTCATAGTCAGGTCTGGTCTTTGCCATCATCTGGATCATATTTTCGCATTCTTCACATACTTCTTGGCCAGATCCTGGGCTATTTCTGGTTTGGATCACGTAGTAATGTGGTACCACACTGAAACAGTGAGTTAAACCTGGATTCGATCAATGTTTTAGAGGATAACACCGCTTAGGTCAGGGTCAGGTCTGGTCTTTGCCATCATCTGGCTCATACTTTCTCATTTTTCGCATACTTGATTGCAAGATCCTGGGCTTTTTCTGCTTCGGATCTTGTAGTAATGTGGAGACACACTGAAACAGTGAGTAAACCTGGGTTCGATCTATATTTTAGAGAATAACACAGGTTAGGTCGGGGTTATTTCTGGTATTTGCCATCATCCGGCTCATACGTTCCCATTTTTCGCGAACTTCTTCGCCAGATCCTGGGCGTTTACTAGGATGGATCACGTAGTAGCATGGTACTACACTGAAACAGTGAATTAATTCTGGATTCGATCTATATTTTAGAGGATAACACCGGTTAGGTCAGGGTTCGGTCTGGTATTTGCCATCATCTGGCTCATACTTTCTCATTTTTCGCATACTTGATTGCAAGATCCTGGGCGTTTTCTGGTTTTGATCACGTAGTAACGTGATAACACACTGAATCAGTGAGTTGAACCTGGTTCCGAACAATATTTTAGAGGATAACACCGGTTAGGTCAGGGTTAGGTCTGGTATTTGACGTCATCTGGCAGAAACTTTCGCATTTTCGCATACTTGTTGGCCAGATCCTGGGCGTTTTCAGGTTTTGATCACGTAGTAACGTGGTAACACACTGAATCAGTGAGTTGAACCTGGTTCCAATCAATATTTTAGAGGATAACACCGGTTAGGTCAGGGTTAGGTCTGGTATTTGCCACCATCTGGCTCATACTTTCGCATTTTTCGCATACTTGTTGGTCATATCGAGGGCTCTTTCAGCTTCGGATCTTGTAGTAATGTGGAGACACACTGAAACAGTGAGTTAAACCTGGATTCGATCTATATTTTACAGGATAACACCGGTTAGGCCAGGGTTAGGTCAGGTATTTGCAATCATCTGGCTCATACTTTCGCATTTTCGCATACTTGTTGGCCAGATCCTGGGCCTTTTCTGGTTTGGATCACGTAGTAATGTGGTACCACACTGAAACAGTGAGTTAAAGCTGGATGCAATCTATATTTTAGAGGATAACACAGGTTAGGTCAGGGTTAGTTGTGGTATTTGCCATCATCCGGCTCATGCGTTCGCATTTTTCGCGAACTTCTTGGCCAGATCCTGGGCGTTTTCTGGGATGGATCACATAGTAGCATGGTACTACACTGAAACAGTGAATTAATCCTGGATTCGATCAATGTTTTAGAGGATAACACCGCTTAAGTCAGGGACAGGTCTGGTATTTGCCATCATCTGGCTCATATTTTCACATTTTTCGCATACCTGATTGCAAGATCCTGGGCATTTTCTGGTTCGGATCACGTAGTAATGTGGTACCACACTGAAACAGTGAGTTAAACCTGGGTCCGATCAATATTTTAGAGGATAACACCGGTTAGGTCTGGGTTAGAGCTCGTATTTGCCATCACCTGGCACATACTATCGCATTTTTGGCATACTTGTTGGCCAGATGCTGGGCTCTTTCTGGTTTGGATCACGTAGTAATGTGGTACCACACTGAAACAGTGAGTTAAACCTGGGTCCGATCAATATTTTAGAGGATAACACCGGTTAGGTCTGGGTTAGCGCTCGTATTTGCCATCACCCGGCACATACTATCGCATTTTTCGCATACTTGTTGGCCATATCCAGGGCTCTTCCTGCTCCGGATCTTGTAGTAATGTGGTACCACACCGAAACGGTGAGTTAAACCTGGATTCGATCAATGTTTTAGAGGATAGCACCGCTTAAGTCAGGGTCAGGTCAGGTCTTTGCCATCATCTGGATCATATTTTCGCATTCTTCGCATACTTGTTGGCCAGATCCTGGGCTTTTTCTGGTTTGGATCACGTAGTAATGTGGTACCACACTGAAACAGTGAGTTAAACCTGGATTCAATCTATATTTTAGAGGATAACACAGGTTAGGTCAGGGTTATTTCTGGTATTTGCCATCATCCGGCTCATACTTTCGCATTTTTCGCATACTTGTTGGCCAGATCCTGGGCTTTTTCTGGTTTGGATCACGTAGTAATGTGGTACCGCAACGACACAGTAAGTTAATCCTGGATTAAATCTATATTTTAGAGGATAACACCGGTTAGGTCAGGGTTAGGTCTGGTATTTGCCATCATCCGACTCATACTTACTCATTTTTCGCATACTTGTTGGCCAGATCCTGGGCCTTTTCTGGTTTGGATCACGTAGTAATGTGGTATCACACTGCAACAGTGAGATAAACCTGGATTCAATCTATATTTTAGAGGATAACACCGGTTAGGTCGGGGTTAGGTCTGGTATTTGCCATCATCCGGCTCATACTTTCTCATTTTTCGCATACTTGTTGGCCAGATCCTGGGCCTTTTCTGGTTTGGATCACGTAGTAATGTGGTATCACACTGCAACAGTGAGATAAACCTGGATTCAATCTATATTTTAGAGGATAACACCGGTTAGGTCAGGGTTAGTTCTGGTATTTGCCATCATCCGGCTCATACTTTCTCATTTTTCGCATACTTGTTGGCCAGATCCTGGGCCTTTTCTGGTTTGGATCACGTTGTAAGGTGGTACCACACTGAAACAGTGAATTAAACCTGGATTCGATCTATATTTTAGAGGATAACACCGGTTAGGTCAATGTTAGGATTCATTTTTGAAATCATCTGGCTCATACTTTCGCATTTTTCGCATACTTGTTGGCCAGATCCTGGACCTTCTCTGGTTTGGATCACGTAGTAATGTGGTACCACACTGAAACAGTGAGTTAAACCTGGATTCAATCTATATTTTAGAGGATAACACCGGTTAGGTCGGGGTTAGGTCTGGTATTTGCCATCATCCGGCTCATACTTTCTCATTTTTCGCATACTTGTTGGCCAGATCCTGGGCCTTTTCTGGTTTGGATCACGTAGTAATGTGGTATCACACTGCAACAGTGAGATAAACCTGGATTCAATCTATATTTTAGAGGATAACACCGGTTAGGTCAGGGTTAGTTCTGGTATTTGCCATCATCTGGGTCATACTTTCACATTTTTCGCATACTTGATTGCAAGATGCTGTGCGTTTTCTGGTTTGGATCACGCAGTAATGTGGTACTACACACAAACAGTGAGTTAAACCTGGATTTAATCTACATTTTCGAGGATAACACCGGTTAGGTCAGGGTTAGTTCTGGTATTTGCCACCATCTGGCTCATACTTTCTCATTTTCCGCATACTTGTTGGCCTCATCCTGGGCATATTCAGGTTTGGATCACGTAGTAGTGTGGTACCACACTGAAACAGTGAGGTAAACCTGGATTCCATCAATATTTTAGAGGATAACACAGGATAGGTCTGGGTTATGTCTCGTATTTGCCATCATCTGTGTCATACTTTCGCATTTTTCGCATACTTGTTGGACAGATCCTGGGCCTTTTCTGGTTTGGCTCACGTAGTAATGTGGTACCACACTGAAACAGTGAGTTAAACCTGGATTCGATCTATATTTTAGAGGACAACACCGGTTAGGTCTGGGTTAGGTCTAGTGTTTGCCATCACCTGGCTCATACTTTCGCATTTTTCGCATACCTGTTGGCCAGATACAGGGCTCTTTCTGGTTTCGATCACACAGTAATGTGGTACCACAATGAAACAGAGAGTTAAACCGGGATTCAATCTGTGTTTACGAGGATAACACCGGTTGGGTCAGGGTTAGGTCTGGTATTTGCCATCATCTGTGTCATACTTTCCCATTTTTCGCATACTTGTTGGACAGATCCTGGGCCTTTTCTGGTACGGATCACGTAGTAATGTGGTACCGCAATGAAACAGTAAGTTAATCCTGGATTAAATCTATATTTTAGAGGATATCACCGGTTAGGTTGGGGTTAGGTCTGGTATTTGCCATCATCCGGCTCATACTTTCGCATTTTTCGCATACTTGTTGGCCAGATCCTGGGCCTTTTCTGGTTTGGATCACGTACTAATGTGGTACCACACAGCAACAGTGAGTTAAACCTGGATTCGATCTATATTTTAGAGGATAACACCGGTTAGGTCAGTGTTAGGATTGATTTTTGCAATCATCTGGCTCATACTTTCGCATTTTTCGCATACTTGTTGGCCATATCCAGGGCTCTTTCTGCTTCGGATCTTGTAGTAATGTGGTGCCACACTGAAACAGTGAGTTAAACCGGGATTCGATCTATATTTTAGAGGATAACACCGGTTAGGCCAGGGTTAGGTCTGGTATTTGCAATCATCTGGCTCATACTTTCGCATTTTTCCCATACTTGTTGGCCATATCCAGGGCTATTTCTGGTTTGTATCACGTAGTAATGTGGTACTGAATCGCTGAGTTAAACCTGGATTCGATCAATGTTTTAGAGGATAACACCGCTTAAGTCATGGTCAGGTCTGGTCTTTGCCATCATCTGGATCATATTTTCGCATTCTTCACATACATCTTGGCCAGATCCTGGGCTATTTCTGGTTTGGATCACGTAGTAATGTGGTACCACACTGAAACAGTGAGTTAAACCTGGATTCGATCAATGTTTTAGAGGATAACACAGCTTAAGTCAGGGTCAGGTCTGGTCTTTGCCATCATCTGGCTCATACTTTCGCATTCTTCGCATACTTTTTGGCCAGAACCTGGGCTCTTTCGGGTCTGGATCACGTAGTAATGTGATCTACACTGCAAGAGTGAATTAAACCTGGATTCGATCTATATTTTAGAGGATAACAACGGTTAGGACAGAGTTAGGTCTGGTATTTGCCATCATCTGGCTCATACTTTCGCATTTGTCACATACTTGTTTGTCAGATTCTGTGCTTCTTCTGGATTGTATCACGTAGTAATGTGGTAACACACTGAATCAGTGAGTTGAACCTGGTTCCGATCAATATTTTAGAGGATAACACCGGTCAGGTCAGGGTTAGTTCTGGTATTTGCCATCATCCGGCTCATACGTACGCATTTTTCGCGAACTTCTTGGCCAGATCCTGGGCGTTTTCTGGGATGGATCACGTAGTAGCATGGTACTACACTGAAACAGTGAATTAATTCAAGATTCGATCTATATTTTAGAGGATAACACCGGTTAGGTCAGGGTTAGGTCTGATCTTTGCCATCATCTGGCTCATATTTTCGCATTTTTCGCATACTTCTTGGCCAGATCCTGGGCTATTTCGGGTCTGGATCACGTAGTAATGTGCTCCACACTGCAAGAGTGAATTAAACCTGGATTCGATCTATATTTTAGAGGATAACAACGGTTAGGACAGAGTTAGGTCTGGTATTTGCCATCATCTGGCTCATACTTTCTCATTTTTCGCATACTTGATTGCAAGATCCTGGGCTTTTTCTGGTATGGATCACGTAGTAATGTGGTACCACACTGAAACAGTGAGTTAAACCTGGATTCGATCAATGTTTTAGAGGATAACACCGCTTAAGTCAGGGTCAGGTCTGGTCTTTGCCATCATCTGGCTCATACTTTCGCATTCTTCGCATACTTTTTGGCCAGAACCTGGGCTCTTTCGGGTCTGGATCACGTAGTAATGTGCTCCACACTGAAAGAGTGAGTTAAGCCTGGGTCCGATCAATATTTTAGACGATAACACAGGTTAGGTCAGGGTTAGGTCTGGTATTTGCCACCATCTGTGTCATTGTTTCACATTTTTCGCATACTTGATTGCAAGATCCTGTGCTTCTGCTGGTTTGGATCACGTAGTAATGTGGTACTACACACAAGCAGTGAGTTAAACCTGGATTTAATCTACATTTTCCGATCAATATTTTAGACGATTACACCGGTTAGGTCAGGGTTAGGTCTGCTGTTTGCCTTCATCTGGCTCATACTTTCGCATTTTTCGCATACTTGATTGCAAGATCCTTGGCTTTTTCTGGATTGGATCACGTAGTAATGTGCTCCACACTGAAAGAGTGAGCTAAGCCTGGGTCCGATCAATATTTTAGAGGATAACACCGCTTAAGTCATGGTCAGGTCTGGCCTTTGCCATCATCTGGATCATATTTTCGCATTCTCCGCATACTTCTTGGCCAGATCCTGGGCTATTTCTGGTTTGGATCACGTAGTAATGTGGTACCACAATGATACAGTGAGTTAAACCTGGATTCGATCAATGTTTTAGAGGATAACAACGGTTAGGACATAGTTAGGTCTGGTATTTGCCATCATCTGGCTCATACTTTCGCATTTGTCACATACTTGTTTGTCAGATTCTGTGCTTCTTCTGGATTGTATCACGTAGTAATGTGGTAACACACTGAATCAGTGAGTTGAACCTGGTTCCGATCAATATTTTAGAGGATAACACCGGTCAGGTCAGGGTTAGTTCTGGTATTTGCCATCATCCGGCTCATACGTACGCATTTTTCGCGAACTTCTTGGCCAGATCCTGGGCGTTTTCTGGGATGGATCACGTAGTAGCATGGTACTACACTGAAACAGTGAATTAATTCAGGATTCGATCTATATTTTAGAGGATAACACCGGTTAGGTCAGGGTTAGGTCTGGTCTTTGCCATCATCTGGCTCATACTTTCGCATTTTTCGCATACTTCTTGGCCAGATCCTGGGCTATTTCGGGTCTGGATCACGTAGTAATGTGCTCCACACTGCAAGAGTGAATTAAACCTGGATTCGATCTATATTTTAGAGGATAACAACGGTTAGGACAGAGTTAGGTCTGGTATTTGCCATCATCTGGCTCATACTTTCTCATTTTTCGCATACTTGATTGCAAGTTCCTGGGCTTTTTCTGGTATGGATCACGTAGTAATGTGGTACCACACTGAAACAGTGAGTTAAACCTGGATTCGATCAATGTTTTAGAGGATAACACCGCTTAAGTCAGGGTCAGGTCTGGTCTTTGCCATCATCTGGCTCATACATTCGCATTCTTCGCATACTTTTTGGCCAGAACCTGGGCTCTTTCGGGTCTGGATCACGTAGTAATGTGCTCCACACTGAAAGAGTGAGTTAAGCCTGGGTCCGATCAATATTTTAGAGGATAACACCTGTTAGGTCAGGGTTAGGTCTGGTATTTGCAATCATCTGGCTCATACTTTCGCATTTTTCCCATACTTGTTGGCCATATCCAGGGCTCTTTCTGCTTCGGATCTTGTAGTAATGTGGTACCACACTGAATCGCTGAGTTAAACCTGGATTCGATCAATGTTTTAGAGGATAACACCGCTTAAGTCATGGTCAGGTCTGACCTTTGCCATCATCTGGATCATATTTTCGCATTCTCCGCATACTTCTTGGCCAGATCCTGGGCTATTTCTGGTTTGGATCACGTAGTAATGTGGTACCACACTGATACAGTGAGTTAAACCTGGATTCGATCAATGTTTTAGAGGATAACAACGGTTAGGACATAGTTAGGTCTGGTATTTGCCATCATCTGGCTCATACTTTCGCATTTGTCACATACTTGTTTGTCAGATTCTGTGCTTCTTCTGGATTGTATCACGTAGTAATGTGGTAACACACTGAATCAGTGAGTTGAACCTGGTTCCGATCAATATTTTAGAGGATAACACCGGTCAGGTCAGGGTTAGGTCTGGAATTTGCCATCATCTGGATCATATTTTCGCATTCTTCGCATACTTGTTGGCCAGATCCTGGGCTTTTTCTGGTTTGGATCACGTAGTAATGTGGTACCACACTGAAACAGTGAGTTAAACCTGGATTCAATCTATATTTTAGAGGATAACACAGGTTAGGTCAGGGTTATTTCTGGTATTTGCCATCATCTGGGTCATTCCTTCACATTTTTCACATACATGTTAGCCAGATCCTGGGCTCTTTCTGGCTTCGATCACATAGTAATGTGGTACCACAATGAAACTGAGAGTTAAACCGGGATTCAATCTGTGTTTACGAGGATAACACCGTTTGGGTCAGGGTTAGGTCTGGTATTTGCCATCATCTGGCTCATACTTTCACATTTTTCGCATACTTGATTGCAAGATGCTGTGCGTTTTCTGGTTTGGATCACGCAGTAATGTGGTACTACACACAAACAGTGAGTTAAACCTGGATTTAATCTACATTTTCGAGGATAACACCGGTTAGGTCAGGGTTAGGTCTGGTATTTGCCACCATCTGGCTCATACTTTCTCATTTTCCGCATACTTGTTGGCCTCATCCTGGGCATATTCAGGTTTGGATCACGTAGTAATGTGGTACCACACTGAAACAGTGAGCTAAACCTGGATTCAGTCAATATTTTAGAGGATAACACAGGTTAGGTCTGGGTTATGTCTCGTATTTGCCATCATCTGTGTCATACTTTCGCATTTTTCGCATACCTGTTGGACAGATCCTGGGCCTTTTCTGGTTTGGATCACGTAGTAATGTGGTACCACACTGAAACAGTGAGTTAAACCTGGATTCGATCTATATTTTAGAGGGCAACACCGGTTAGGTCTGGGTTAGGTCTAGTGTTTCCCATCACCTGGCTCATACTTTCACATTTTTCGCATACTTGATTGCAAGATGCTGTGCGTTTTCTGGTTTGGATCACGCAGTAATGTGGTACTACACACAAACAGTGAGTTAAACCTGGATTTAATCTACATTTTCGAGGATAACACCGGTTAGGTCAGGGTTAGGTCTGGTGTTTGCCATCATCAATGTCATACTTTCACATTTTTCGCATACTTGATTGCAAGATCCTGGGCTTTTTCTGGATTGGATCTTGTAGTACTGTGGTACCACACCGAATCGGTGAGTAAAACCTGGATTCGAACAATGTTTTAGAGGATAACACCGGTTAGGTCAGGGTTCGGTCTGGTATTTGCCATCATCTGGCTCCTACTTTCTCATTTTTCGCATACTTGATTGCAAGATCCTGGGCTTTTTCTGGATTGGATCTTGTAGTACTCTGGTACCACACCGAATCGGTGAGTTAAACCTGGATTCGAACAATGTTTTAGAGGATAACACCGGTTAGGTCAAGGTTCGGTCTGGTATTTGCCATCATCTGGCTCATACATTCGCATTTTTCGCATACTTGATTGCAAGATCCTGGACCTTCTCTGGTTTGGATCACGTAGCAATGTGGCATCACACTGCAACAGTGAGATAAACCTGGATTCAAACTATATTTTAGAGGATAACACAGGTTAGGTCAGGGTTAGGTCTGGTATTTGCCCTCATCTGGGTCATACTTTCACATTTTGCACATACATGCTAGCCAGATCCTGGGCCTTTTCTGGTTTGGATCACGTAGTAATGCGGTATCACACTGCAGCAGTGAGATAAACCTGGATTCAAACTATATTTTAGAGGATAACACCGTTTGGGTGAGGGTTAGGTCTGGTATTTGCCATCATCTGGCTCATACTTTCACATTTTTCGCATACTTGATTGCAAGATGCTGTGCGTCTTCTGGTTTGGATCACGCAGTAATGTGGTACTACACACAAACAGTGAGTTAAACCTGGATTTAATCTACATTTTCGAGGATAACACCGGTTAGGTCAGGGTTAGGTCTGGTATTTGCCACCATCTGGCTCATACTTTCTCATTTTCCGCATACTTGTTGGCCTCATCCTGGGCATATTCAGGTTTGGATCACGCAGTAATGTGGTACTACACACAAACAGTGAGTTAAACCTGGATTTAATCTACATTTTCGAGGATAGCACCGGTTAGGTCAGGGTTAGGTCTGGTATTTGCCACCATCTGGCTCATACTTTCTCATTTTTCGCATACTTGTTGGCCTCATCCTGGGCATATTCAGGTTTGGATCACGTAGTAATGTGGTACCATACTGAAACAGTGAGCTAAACCTGGATTCAATCAATATTTTAGAGGATAACACAGGTTAGGTCTGGGTTATGTCTCGTATTTGCCATCATGTGTGTCATACTTTCGCATTTTTCGCATACTTGATTGCAAGATCCTTGGCTTTTTCTGGATTGGATCACGTAGTAATGTGCTCCACACTGAAAGAGTGAGTTAAGCCTGGGTCCGATCAATATTTTAGAGGATAACACCTGTTAGGTCAGGGTTAGGTCTGGTATTTGCAATCATCTGGCTCATACTTTCGCATTTTTCCCATACTTGTTGGCCATATCCAGGGCTCTTTCTGCTTCGGATCTTGTAGTAATGTGGTACCACACTGAATCGCTGAGTTAAACCTGGATTCGATCAATGTTTTAGAGGATAACACCGCTTAAGTCATGGTCAGGTCTGACCTTTGCCATCATCTGGATCATATTTTCGCATTCTCCGCATACTTCTTGGCCAGATCCTGGGCTATTTCTGGTTTGGATCACGTAGTAATGTGGTACCACACTGATACAGTGAGTTAAACCTGGATTCGATCAATGTTTTAGAGGATAACAACGGTTAGGACATAGTTAGGTCTGGTATTTGCCATCATCTGGCTCATACTTTCGCATTTGTCACATACTTGTTTGTCAGATTCTGTGCTTCTTCTGGATTGTATCACGTAGTAATGTGGTAACACACTGAATCAGTGAGTTGAACCTGGTTCCGATCAATATTTTAGAGGATAACACCGGTCAGGTCAGGGTTAGGTCTGGTATTTGCCATCATCTGGATCATATTTTCGCATTCTTCGCATACTTGTTGGCCAGATCCTGGGCTTTTTCTGGTTTGGATCACGTAGTAATGTGGTACCACACTGAAACAGTGAGTTAAACCTGGATTCAATCTATATTTTAGAGGATAACACAGGTTAGGTCAGGGTTAGGTCTGGTATTTGCCACCATCTGGCTCATACTTTCTCATTTTTCGCATACTTGTTGGCCTCATCCTGGGCATATTCAGGTTTGGATCACGTAGTAATGTGGTACCATACTGAAACAGTGAGCTAAACCTGGATTCAATCAATATTTTAGAGGATAACACAGGTTAGGTCTGGGTTATGTCTCGTATTTGCCATCATGTGTGTCATACTTTCGCATTTTTCGCATACTTGTTGGCCAGATCCTGGGCGTTTTCTGGTTTGGATCACGTAGTAATGTGGTACTACACACGAACAGTGAGTTAAACCTGGATTTAATCTAGATTTTCGAGGATAACACCGGTTAGGTCAGGGTTAGGTCTGGTATTTGCCATCATCTGGCTCATACTTTCGCATTTTTCGCATACTTGCTTGCCAGATGCTGGGCTTTTTCTGGGTTGGATCACGTAGTTGTGTGGTACCACACTGAAACAGTGAATTAGTCCTGGATTCGATCTATATTTTAGAGGATAACACGGGTTAGGTCAGGGTTAGTTCTGGTATTTGCCATCATCCGGCTAATACGTTCGCATTTTTCGCGAACTTTTTGGCCAGATCCTGGGCGTTTTCTGGGATGGATCACGTAGTAGCATGGTACCACACTGAAACAGTGAATTAGTCCTGGATTCGATCTATATTTTAGAGGATAACACGGGTTAGGTCAGTGTCAGGTCTGGTATATCCCCCACGCACCCGTTTGGTTGTCCAGGCGGCAGGGGAGGTGAACCCCTACGTGGCGCGTCCCCAGGTGGCGGATAGGGGAAGCCGCTGGGATGGGATGCGGGGATGGGGTCATTAACATGAGAGTGCTGGTGACCGCATCCGCGCATGGCATGTCGGAGGTCGGAGCGGTAGCTCCCGTGGACCAAACACCCGTATGAATGTGTTGTGTGTGTGAATGGGCTGCGGCCGGTGACTCGTGGATATTCCCGTCAGACTAACCAAGGGGGGAGTAGTAGCCCCCCTCCGGGGTTGGTGAGTGATGTTAGTACCTGACCTCTGCGGGAGTAATATGGGGTAAGTGTAAGTCCTGAAACTATGGCATAAGTCCCCGTGAAACCGCATGTTAAACGTGGAAGAACCGCTCACTCACCAACTGACTGGAGCCTATGGCGGGGTTGAAGCGAACTCACCGGGCGCGGGTGTGGAGGATTATGCGGTCAATATTTCCTCATACCCGGAGCGTCGTAGGGTAAATCGGCGCACCGTCTAGCCTGAGGTTTGAGTTTGACGTCGGCTCGGATCCGGCGTCGCTCACACGATAGGGGTGACGTAAAACCTTTAGCTACAATTATGGCGCGGGCCTATCCCGTAACATTTTTCTGTAGAGTCACTTTGGTGTCGATAGGGTTGACCACCCGACAAGCTGCTTCTCAGCTTTGGCATCCTTCATTAGGTTTTTCTTTACCCAGGGATAGTACCCCCACTGCGGTGGGGGTCCCATGATGGGCGAACCGGAGGAAATCGATCACTGTAGTTATGGCATCAATAAAAAATAAAACAACCATGGGTACGGAGGGAGGCAGCGCGGGATCGCGTCTCGCGGCCGCTGCTGCCTCGCAGCGTGTGGAGAGGAGTGAAGGGGCTCGTGGGGCAGCTTCTAGGGGGAAGCGTCAGGCGGACCCGGAAGAGCCGGGTAGTGCCAGCTCGGCGGCTTCTTCGGAGGAGTGGCGCGTGGTAAGGGAAGGGCAGAGGAAGAAGAGAAAGAAGGACGTGTTGGGCGAAAAAATTCGCGCTGAGATGGGGAAGAAGGAGGGCGAGGCTCTGTAGAAAGAAGGTGGTCTGGAAAGAGAAGGTGGTCGAGGTGGCGGAGAAGTCGGCCAACTTGAAGGGGACGTCGGTGAGGGACCTCAAGTTTGCGGCGGAATTCATCCGGGTAGCTGCGACCGAACTGCAGAATAGGATGACGGTCGCTTCCACCCGCAGGACACGGGAGCGACAGCTCGAAGCGGAGCTGCGGGAGGCGCGGCGAGAGCTGAACGCTCTTAGGGGTCGGCGAGCGGGCAATCTCCCCGAACCGGTAGTAATGCCGGAAGCGGTGGCCGCTCTCGCTTCGACCAGCCTTGCTGCGGAGGCCACCCTGATGGCGCATCCGGGACAAGAGGCTTCCTCGCCCACAGCAGGGATTACGGGGAGGGGTGATGTGGTGGAGGTGATGGCAAAGGGGGGAGAGGGTGTTGGAGCTCCTCCTACTTTGTCACCAGTGACTCCCTCCCCGGGAGATGTTGAGGCCCTTGTAAGGGGCGTAGAGGCGGCGTTGGAGGGACGGTTCCGAGCGATGCGGGAGGAGATTATTCGCTCCCTCGCTCGCCCGGCCGCCTCATCCGCTGCTCTGGTGCGGCCGCGGGTCGGTAGGCCGAACGACCCGGCGCGCATGGTGACAGCTGCGCCCCAAGCAGGGCAGGAGACGGCGGCGCAACCCCGGATGGAGAGGGAAATAACGGCCACCAACAGGAGGACGAGGAAGAAACGGGAGCAGAGGGCCAGGCGGAAACTAAGGCTGGCGGCCAACCATCCAGCCACGTCCTCCTCCGTTGCGGGTGTGGGGGGGAAAGGAGCCCAGAGACGACCCCAGTCCCGGGCAGCCATCCTCCCATTATCTGCCTCCCTAACCTTGCCGGCGGCTACGGTTCCGGCGGGGAGGGCGGCCGGGCAGTCGTGGGCGGAGGCGGTGAAGCGTGGGCGCGCCAGTCAAAAGCCCGCCCAGCCCGCCGCGAAAGCTGCCCAGGTCCGACCGATACACGTCCGGGACAAACCCCCTGTGAAGCAGCCGGGCAATAGTGGTCCTCCTCCCCAACCTGCGCGGGAGGCAAAAGCACTTCCGATGGCCGGCCGTCCGCCAAAAACGGCGGCTGTTGCCATCGATGCCGAGGAGGGCTCGTCTGCCACATTGGCCGAGGCGATGTCGAGGGCGCGGGCGAGTATCAAGCTCGCGGACCTTGGCATCGCTGAGGTCAAGATGAAACGGGCAATTACGGGGGGGCTGTTGCTCGAGATCCCCGGACCAGAGGGGGAGGCTAAGGCGGATGCCTTGGCCGCTAAGTTGAAGGAGGCCCTGTCCGGGATGGCGGTCAAGGTGGCCTGCCCGGTGAAACGGACCGAGTTGCGGGTGAGCAGCCTAGATGATGCCGCTACCCCGGCGGAAGTCCGCGTAGCCATTGCGGCCTTGGGTGGGTGCCCAGAGGTGGGAGTGCAGGTAGGCGAGTTACGCCGGACCCCGACATCTCTGGGCACTATCTGGGTTAGGTGCCCCATCACAGCCGCCGTCAAAATTGCTGCGGCCGGCAGGGTTAAGGTGGGATGGACCTCCGCCAAGGTGGAGGTCCTGCCGCCACGTCCGCTGCAGTGCTACCGCTGCCTGGAGACAGGCCATGTCAGGCAGCGGTGCACGGCGACGGTGGATCGGAGTGGCCGCTGCTACAAATGCGGCTCCTCCGACCACCGTGCCAAGCAGTGTGGAGCGGCGTCTCCGGTATGTCCACTGTGCGTGGATATACCGGGGAGACCCACGGGGCATCGACTGGGTGGGCCGGGGTGTGCACCCCCACCCAGGCGGAACCGTGTAGGACGGGCCACGGGGCGGAAACTCCCCAGCGGTAAGGTGGGAGACGGCGTTAATGTGCCTCCCGCTACCACAGTTAAGGAGTTGGGACTGGGGGCTATGCCCCCAGCAGTCGAGCAAGGGGAGGTAGTAGTTACTGCCCCAGCAATGGAGGTGGATGAAGCTGCCGGGGGGGATGGGCTCCTCCCGGCGGCGGAGTCTAGGGGGGAGGTCACCTCTCCGTCTGTGGGTAATGGCCTGGAGGAGGTCATGAAGGCCTAGAGTTCACCCTCCTCCAGGCCAATTTGGCGAGGGCTCGCAGGGCACAGGACATGTTTGTTCACGCCCTGCGGGCCCAAAGGGTTGGCCTGGCCATCGCCGCCGAGCCGTACATGGTTCCCGACCAGCCCAATTGGGTCGGGAGCCTGTGCGGACTGGTAGCGATGGTCTAGGCGTGGCCGCCAGACTCCCCCCCGTTACCATCCTGCATCGGGGGAGGGGGTTTCTGGCGGTCCAATGGGGGACAATCGCGGTGGTGGGCTGCTACGTGACGCCCAACTGCGACCTCGCCACATATGCGGCATATCTGGACGGGGTGGGCGGTTGTATCAGGAGATGCCTACCCCGTCCGATACTGGTCCTGGGGGATTTCAATGCTCATGCAGCTGCATGGGGCAACCCCAGGACCAACCGCCGTGGCGAGGCGCTATTGGGGTGGGCGGCTGAGCACGACTTCCGGCTGGTGAATCGGGGCTCCGAAGCCACTTTCGTAGGGCCGCAGGGAACGTCCGTCATCGATTTGACGTGGGCAACCCCTGCGGCCCTGCGATTCGTGTCGGGGTGGCGAGTGGCCGTAGAGGTGGCCACACTTAGTGACCACCTCTACATCACCATGTCGGTGAAGGCCACCCCGGCACGAAGGGAGCCCCTGGGCCGGAGGCGTGCGGCGGATGCCGTGGCCCAACCGCGATGGTCCCTCAAGAGGGTGAGTTGGGAGATGGCAGAGGCAGCCGCAACGGTGGCAGCCTGGTCCCAGCCAGAGGATGGACCCGTCAACGACGTCGAGCAAGAGGCCGAGTGGTTTCGGGGCACATTCAAGGAGGTGCGATGCCTCCATGCCCCGGACCAGGCCTCCCAGAAGACAGGGCGCGGCGTATTGGTGGTCGCCGCACATCGAGCAGTGCAACGCTCGTTGTGCGCGCGCCCGCCGTAGATACACCCGCGCCCGACGGTCACGTCGTCGACACCCGACCGCGGAGCAGATGGCGCGCATATACGAGGAGTTCGCCAGGGAGCGGCGGATCCTCCAGCGCGCCATCCGAGACGCCAAGGCACAGGCATGGAAGGATCTCCTCTGGGAGCTGAACAGAGATCCGTGGGGGCGCCCGTATAAGCTTATAATGGACAAGCTTCGTCCATGGGCGCCCCCACTGACAGAGACTCTCGACCTCCAGTTTTTAGAGGAGGTGGTATCAACCCTGTTCCCGGGGTCTAACCGGGTCGGGGTACCACCTCCCCGAGAACCCTGGGACCCTTCCATCTGGTCCCAGGAACTGGAGGTCACCCCCGAGGAGATGGGCCGGGTCGTTCGTCGGATGGGGTCACGGAGGGTTGCTCCGGGTCCCGACGGCGTGCCCGGCCAGGTGTTGGCCTGTGCTCTGGGCGCCTTGAGCCCGCGGTTCGGGAGGCTGCTCAGCGGTTGCCTCCGCCGGGGGGTATTTCCCTCACCCTGGAAGGCGGCGCGGCTGGTCCTTCTCCAGAAGGCGAGAAGGCCCGCAAGTACGTCCTCCGCGTACCGGCCGGTGTGTTTGTTGGTTGAGGCGGGCAAGCTCTTTGAGCGCATAGTGGCAGCCCGCCTCTCCAACCACCTGTCCACAGTAGGACCCGACTTGGCCCCCTGCCAATTCGGCTTTAGAGAGGGACGCTCCACGCTTGATGCCGTCCAGCTGGTCCGGTCCCTCTCTCAGGGGGCCACCTCCCAGGGTAGGGTGGTTCTGGCGATATCGATAGATATCGTCAATGCCTTTAACACCCTACCCTGGGAGACGATTATGGGGGCACTAGACTTTCATCGTGTGCCCCCATACCTGAAGAGGATAGTCGGGTCCTACCTTAGCGACAGGTGGATCAGTTGCACCGGCCGGGATGGAGTACACATGCGGAGGGGAGTCGTACGCGGTGTTCCGCAGGGGTCGGTTCTAGGGCCCCTGCTATGGAACATCGGGTACGACTCGGTACTGCGAGCCCCTCTGCCCGCTGACGTGGCGCTGGCGTGTTATGCCGATGACACGCTGGTGCTCGTCAGCGGGTCAGACTGGAGAGGGACAGCGCGCGCCGCGGAGGTGGCGGTGGACACCGTCGTCGCCGAAATTCGCAGGCTGGGCCTAGAGGTGGCACCCCAGAAAACGGAGGCCATGTATTTTGAAAAACTTGGCCCCCGTGGGGTGCCGCCGGCCGGCCTGCGGATACGAGTTGGGACAGCCTACGTTGAGGTGAAGGCCCATATGAAATACCTGGGCCTGATCCTCGACAGCCGGTGGCGCTTCGTCGAGCATTTCGATCGCTTGGCCCCCCGTGTGGAGAGGGCGGCTGCCGCGTTAGGCCGCCTTCTTCCAAATATCGGGGGGCCTGATGTTGGAGTCCGCCGCCTCTATGTGGAGGTGGTGCGTTCAATTGCCCTCTACGGGGCCCCAATCTGGGCCCCACAACTGGATGCCAGCCGGCGCAGCATCTCCGTGCTGCGCCGCGTCAACCGTCGGCTGGCAATTCGGGTTGTTAGAGGGTATCGCACCATCTCCCACGAGGCGGCGACTACCCTGGCCTGCCTCCCGCCCCTCGAGCTCCTAGCCTGGAGGAACCAATTGGTTTTCCGGCATTCCAGGGGGCTTCAGGAGGCTGGGAGGCCGCCAGAGGAGAGGAGGCAAGCGGTCGAAGCGACGAGGCGCCATGCCCAACGGACCGTTTTGTTTGTGTGGTTCCATCAACTCATTCAGTCTGGTGGAGCCACACAAAGGTCCGTTGGTGCAGTCCTGCCACATTGGCAAGAGTGGCAGGACAACCCGGGTAGGTTGTCCTACAGGATGACACAGGTGCTCACCGGGCATGGTTGTTTTGGTGAGTACCTGTGTCGAATCGGGAAGGAGGCGACGGCGGTGTGCCACCACTGTGGGGACACTCAGGACACGGCGCAGCACACGCTGGCAGCCTGCCCAGCGTGGGCAGATGAGCGCCGTGTCCTGCAACAGGAAGTAGGGAAGAACCTCTCGCTGGCCACAGTAGTTGGCAAGATGGTGGCCAGCGAGAGGACATGGCAAGTGGTGGCCTCCTTCTGTGAGGTAGTCATGTCACAGAAGGGGGCCGCCGAGCGGGCGCGCGAGCGGGCCGCGCATCCCGCTCGGAGAGGAAGGGCTCGGAGAGGGGCGAGGGCGAGGCGACCTTCTCCTCCTGGCCCCCTCCAATAGTTCCTGAAGAGGTGGGCGGCCCGTCAACTTTCACCTCAGGCCACCACGTCGATGGCCGAGGGATGGACGGACCGCCCGTGGGGGCTGCAGGTGCTGGGCACAAGGGGCCCGAGCACCCAAAGCAGTCCCGGGGCCGCGGGCGTCGGGTGACCTGGCGTCTGCGGCGGAGAAATCATGGGGGGAGGGACACGTTGTCGTTCCCCCCGGGATGAGCCTCGACAGGCAAGGCGCGGCGGGGGACTCCGTGATGTCTCACTAGAGTTCCCGGTCCCCCGCCGCAGCGCCCGAGAACGGTCACCGTGGGGTTTTAGCCGGTAGGAGTCCGGCACTACCCCGAGGCCCTCCCCTGCTTAAGGCCTCGGGGTGTCCATGAGGATTTCCCCACGTAAAAAAAAAAAAAAAAAAAAAGGTCTGGTATATCCCATCATCTGGCTCATACTTTCACATTTTTCGCATACTTGATTGCAAGATCCTGGGCGTCTTCTGGTTTGGATCACGTAGTAATGTGATACTACACACAAGCAGTGAGTTAAACCTGGATTTAATCTACATTTTCCGATCAATATTTTAGACGATTACACCGGTTAGGTCAGGATTAGGTCTGGTATTTGCCATCATCTGGCTCATACTTTCGCATTTTTCGCATACTTGTTGACACGATCCTGGGCGTTTACCGGGTTGCATCATGTAGTAGTGAGGTACCACACAGAAACAGTGAATTAATCCTGAATTCGATCTATATTTTAGTGGATAACACCGGTTAGGTCTGGGTTAGAGCTCGTATTTGCCATCACCTGGCTCATACTTTCGCATTTTTGGCATAATTGTTGGCCAGATGCTGGGCTCTTTCTGGTTTTGGATCACGTAGTAATGTGGTACCACACTGAAACAGTGAGTTAAACCTGGATTCAATCTATATTTTAGAGGATAAAACGGGTTAGGTCAGGGTTAGTTCTGGTATTTGCCATCATCCGGCTAATACGTTCGCATTTTTCGCGAACTTTTTGGCCAGATCCTGGGCGTTTTCTGGGATGGATCACGTAGTAGCATGGTACCACACTGAAACAGTGAATTAGTCCTGGATTCGATCTATATTTTAGAGGATAACACGGGTTAGGTCAGGGTTAGGTCTGGTATTTGCCATCATCTGGCTCATAATTTCGCATTTTTCGCATACTTGTTTGCCAGATACTGGGCTTTTTCTGGGCTGGGTCACGTAGTAATGTGCTACCACACTGAAACAGTGAATTAGTCCTGGATTCGATCTATACTTTAGAAGATAACACCGGTTAGGTCAGTGTCAGGTCTGGTATATTCCATCATCTGGCTCATACTTTCACATTTTTCGCATACTTGATTGCAAGATCCTGGGCGTTTTCTGGTTTGGATCACGTAGTAATGTGGTACTACACACAAGCAGTGAGTTAAACCTGGATTTAATCTACATTTTCCGATCAATATTTTAGACGATTACACCGGTTAGGTCAGGGTTAGGTCTGCTATTTGCCTTCATCTGGCTCATACTTTCGCATTTTTCGCAGACTTGTTGGCCACATCCTGGGCATTTTCAGGTTTGGATCACACAGTAATGTGGTACCACACTGAAACAGTGAATTTATCCTGGATTCGATCTATATTTTAGAGGATAACACCGGTTAGGTCAGGGGTAGGTCTGGTATTTGCCATCATCCGGCTCATACGTTCGCATTATTCGCGAACTTTTTGGCGAGATCCTGGGCCTTTTTCTGGGATGGATCACGTAGTAGCATGGTACCACAATGAAGCAGTGAGTTAATCCTGGATTCAATCTATATTTTCGAGGATAACTCCGGTTAGGTCAGGGTTAGGTCTGGTATTTGCCATCATCTGGCTCATACTTTCGCATATTTCGCAGACTTGTTGGCCATATCCAGGGCTCTTTCTGCTTCGGATCTTGTAGTAATGTGGTACCACACTGAAACTGTGAATTAATCCTGGATTCAATCTATATTTTAGAGGATAACACAGGTTAGGTCAGGGTTAGGTCAGGTATTTGCCATCACCTGGCTCATACTTTCGCATTTTTCGCATACTTGTTTGCCAGATGCTGGGCTTTTTCTGGGTTGGGTCACGAAGTAATGTGCTACCACACTGAAACAGTGAGTTAGTCCTGGATTCGATCTATATTTTAGAAGATAACACCGGTTAGGTCAGTGTCAGGTCTGGTATATCCCATCATCTGGCTCATACTTTCTCATTTTTCGCATACTTGATTGCAAGATCCTGGGCGTTTTCTGGTTTGGATCACGTAGTAATGTGGTACTACACACAAGCAGTGAGTTAAACCTGGATTTAATATACATTTTCCGATCAATATTTTAGACGATTACACCGGTTAGGTCAGGGTTAGGTCTGCTATTTGCCTTCATCTGGCTCATACATTCGCATTTTTCGCATACTTGTTGGCCAGATCCTGGTCTTTTTCTGGTTTGGATCACGTAGGAGCATGGTACCACACTGAAACAGTGAATTAGTCCTGGATTCGATCTATAGTTTAGAAGATAACACCGGTTAGGTCAGTGTCAGGTCTGGTATATCCCATCATCTGGCTCATACTTTCTCATTTTTCGCATACTTGATTGCAAGATCCTGGGCGTTTTCTGGTATGGATCACGTAGTAATGTGGTACTACACACAAACAGTGAGTTAAACCTGGATTTAATCTACATTTTCGAGCATAACACCGGTTAGGTCAGGGTTAGGTCAGGTATATGCCATCATCTGGCTCATACTTTCGCATTTTTCGCATACTTGTTTGCCAGATGCTGGGCTTTTTCTGGGTTGGGTCACGTAGTAATGTGCTACCACACTGAAACAGTGAATTAATCCTGGATTCGATCTTTATTTTAGAGGATAACACCGGTTAGGTCAGGGTTCGGTCTGGTATTTGCCATCATCTGGCTCATACTTTTTTTTTTTTTTTTTTTTTTTCTTTTTGTCGTGGGGAAAATCTTCGAAAGACTCCCTCCCACCTCCTTGGGGAGAGGTGGGAGGGGTGTGTGGGATTCCCCGCGCCCGTACAACGACAGGCGCGGGACCTACCCACTAAAAACCCCACGGTGACCCTTCGGCACGCTTTGGGAGGATACCGGGAATCGCTCAAAGCATTCTTCCAGTATCCTCCCCGTGCCCGCGCTTCCGCGCCCATCCCCCGGTGGGACAATCGGTCCCCCCATCTGGCTCATACTTTCTCATTTTTCGCATACTTGATTGCAAGATCCTGGGCTTTTTCTGGTTTGGATCACGTAGTAATGTGCTCCACACTGAAACAGTGGGTTAACCCTGGGTCCGATCAATATTGTAGACGATTACACCGGTTAGGTCAGGGTTAGGTCTGGTATTTGCCATCATCTGGCTCATACTTTCGCATTTTTCGCATACTTGTTGACACGATCCTGGGCGTTTACCGGGTTGCATCATGTAGTAGTGAGGTACCACACAGAAACAGTGAATTAATCCTGAATTCGATCTATATTTTAGAGGATAACACCGGTTAGGTCAGGGTTAGGTCTGGTATTTGCCATCATCTGGCTCCTATTTTCACATTTTTCGCATACTTGTTGGGCAGATCCTGGGCGTTTTCTGGGATGGATCACGTAGTAGCATGGTACCACACTAAAACAGTGAATTAATCCTGGATTCGATCTATATTTTAGTGGATAACACCGGTTAGGTCTGGGTTAGGGCTCGTATTTCCCATCACCTGGCTCATACTTTCGGATTTTTGGCATAATTGTTGGCCAGATGCTGGGCTCTTTCTGGTTTTGGATCACGTTGTAATGTGGTACCACACTGAAACAGTGAGTTAAACCTGGATTCAATCTATATTTTAGAGGATAACACGGGTTAGGTCAGGGTTAGTTCTGGTATTTGCCATCATCCGGCTAATACGTTCGCATTTTTCGCGAACTTTTTGGCCAGATCCTGGGCGTTTTCTGGGATGGATCACGTAGTAGCATGGTGCCACACTGAAACAGTGAATTAGTCCTGGATTCGATCTATATTTTAGAGGATAACACGGGTTAGGTCAGGGTTAGGTCTGGTATTTGCCATCATCTGGCTCATAATTTCGCATTTTTCGCATACTTGTTTGCCAGATACTGGGCTTTTTCTGGGCTGGGTCACGTAGTAATGTGCTACCGCACTGAAACAGTGAATTAGTCCTGGATTCGATCTATACTTTAGAAGATAACACCGGTTAGGTCAGTGTCAGGTCTGGTATATCCCATCATCTGGCTCATACTTTCACATTTTTCGCATACTTGATTGCAAGATCCTGGGCGTTTTCTGGTTTGGATCACGTAGTAATGTGGTACTACACACAAGCAGTGAGTTAAACCTGGATTTAATCTACATTTTCCGATCAATATTTTAGACGATTACACCGGTTAGGTCAGGGTTAGGTCTGCTATTTGCCTTCATCTGGCTCATACTTTCGCATTTTTCGCATACTTGTTGACACGATCCTGGGCGTTTACCGGGTTGCATCATGTAGTAGTGAGGTACCACACAGAAACAGTGAATTAATCCTGGATTCAATCTATATTTTAGAGGAGAACACAGGTTAGGTCAGGGTTAGGTCTGCTATTTGCCTTCATCTGGCTCATACTTTCGCATTTTTCGCATACTTGTTGACACGATCCTGGGCGTTTACCGGGTTGCATCATGTAGTAGTGAAGTACCACACAGAAACAGTGAATTAATCCTGGATTCGATCTATATTTTGGAGGGTAACACCGGTTAGGTCAGGGTTAGGTCTGGTATTTGCCATCATCTGGCTCATACTTTCGCATTTTTCGCAGACTTGTTGGCGACATCCTGGGCATTTTCAGGTTTGGATCACATTGTAATGTGGTACCACACTGAAACAGTGAATTTATCCTGGATTCGATCTATATTTTAGAGGATAACACCGGTTAGGCTAGGGTTAGGTCTGGTGTTTGCAATCATCTGGCTCATACTTTCGCATTTTTCGCATACTTGTTGGCCAGATCCTGGGCTTTTTCTGGTTTGGATCACGTAGTAATGTGGTACCACACTGAAACAGTGAGCTAAACCTGGATTCAATCTATATCTTAGAGGATAACACAGGTTAGGTCAGGGTTATTTCTGGTATTTGCCATCATCCGGCTCATACGTTCGCATTTTTCGCGAACTTCTTGGCCAGATCCTGGGCGTTTTCTGGGATGGATCACGTAGTAGCATGGTACTACACTGAAACAGTGAATTAATTCTGGATTCGATCTATATTTTAGAGGATAACACCGGTTAGGTCAGGGTTCGGTCTGGTATTTGCCATCATCTGGCTCATACTTTCTCATTTTTCGCATACTTGATTGCAAGATCCTGGGCGTTTTCTGGTTTTGATCACGTAGTAACGTGGTAACACACTGAATCAGTGAGTTGGACCTGGTTCCGATCAATATTTTAGAGGATAACTCCGGTTAGGTCAGGGTTAGGTCTGGTATTTGCCGTCATCTGGCTGAAACTTTCGCATTTTCGCATACTTGTTGGCCAGATCCTGGGCGTTTTCAGGTTTTGATCACGTAGTAACGTGGTAACACACTGAATCAGTGAGTTGAACCTGGTTCCAATCAATATTTTAGAGGATAACACCGGTTAGGTCAGGGTTAGGTCTGGTATTTGCAATCATCTGGCTCATACTTTCGCATTTTTCGCATACTTGTTGGACATATCCAGGGCTCTTTCAGCTTCGGATCTTGTAGTAATGTGGAGGCACACTGAAACAGTGAGTTAAACCTGGATTCGATCTATATTTTAGAGGATAACACCGGTAAGGCCAGGGTTAGGTCAGGTATTTGCAATCATCTGGCTCATACTTTCGCATTTTCGCATACATGTTGGCCAGATCCAGGGCCTTTTCTGGTTTGGATCACGTAGTAATGTGGTACCACACTGAAACAGTGAGCTAAAGCTGGATGCAATCTATATTTTAGAGGATAACACAGGTTAGGTCAGGGTTAGTTCTGGTATTTGCCATCATCCGGCTCATACGTTCGCATTTTTCGCGAACTTCTTGGCCAGATCCTGGGCGTTTTCTGGGATGGATCACATAGTAGCATGGTACTACACTGAAACAGTGAATTAATCCTGGATTCGATCAATATTTTAGAGGATAACACCGGTTAGGTCAGGGTTCGGTCTGGTATTTGCCATCATCTGGCTCATACTTCCTCATTTTTCGCATACTTGATTGCAAGATCCTGGGCTTTTTCTGGTTTGGATCACGCAGTAATGTGGTACCACACTGAAACAGTGAGTTAAACCTGGGTCCGATCAATATTTTAGACGATAACACAGGTTAGGCCAGGGATAGGTCTGGTGTTTGCCATCATCTGTGTCATACTTTCACATTTTTCGCATACTTGATTGCAAGATCCTGGGCTTTTTCTGGATTGGATCACGTAGTAATGTGGTATCACACTGCAACAGTGAGATAAACCTGGATTCAAACTATATTTTAGAGGATAACACCGGTTAGGTCAGGGTTAGGTCTGGTATTTGCCGTCATCTGGGTCATACTTTCGCATTTTTCGCATACTTGTTGACACGATCCTGGGCGTTTACCGGGTTGCATCATGTAGTAGTGAGGTACCACACAGAAACAGTGAATTAATCCTGGATTCGATCTATATTTTAGAGGATAACTCCGGTTAGGTCAGGGTTAGGTCTGGTATTTGCCATCATCTGGCTCATACTTTCGCATTTTTCGCAGACTTGTTGGCCACATACTGGGCATTTTCAGGTTTGGATCACATAGTAATGTGGTACCACACTGAAACAGTGAGCTACACCTGGATTCAATCTATATTTTAGAGGAGAACACAGGTTAGGTCAGGGTTAGGTCTGCTATTTGCCTTCATCTGGCTCATACTTTCGCATTTTTCGCATACTTGATTGCAAGATGCTGTGCGTTTTCTGGTCTGGATCACGCAGTAATGTGGTACTACACACAAACAGTGAGGTAAACCTGGATTTAATCTACATTTTCGAGGATAACACCGGTTAGGTCAGGGTTAGGTCTGGTATTTGCCACCATCTGGCTCATACTTTCTCATTTTTCGCATACTTGTTGGCCTCATCCTGGGCATATTCAGGTTTGGATCACGTAGTAATGTGGTACCACACTGAAACAGTAGGCTAAACCTGGATTCAATCAATATTTTAGAGGATAACACAGGTTAGGTCTGGGTTATGTCTCGTATTTGCCATCATCTGTGTCATACTTTCGCATTTTTCGCATACTTGTTGGCCAGATCCTGGGCGTTTTCTGGTTTGGATCACGTAGTAATGTGGTACGACACACGAACAGTGAGTTAAACCTGGATTTAATCTAGATTTTCGAGGATAACACAGGTTAGGTCAGGGTTAGTTCTGGTATTTGCCTTCATCCGGCTAATACGTTCGCATTTTTCGCGAACATTTTGGCCAGATCCTGGGCGTTTTCTGGGATGGATCACGTAGTAGCATGGTACCACACTGAAACAGTGAATTAGTCCTGGATTCGATCTATATTTTAGAGGATAACACCGGTTAGGTCAGGGTTAGGTCTGGTATTTGCCATCATCTGGCTCATATTTTCACTTTTTTCGCATACTTGTTGGGCAGATCCAGGGCGTTTTCTGGGATGGATCACGTAGGAGCATGGTACCACACTGAAACAGTGAATTAGTCCTGGATTCGATCTATATTTTAGAGGATAACACGGGTTAGGTCAGTGTCAGGTCTGGTATAACCCATCATCTGGCTCATACATTCACATTTTTCGCATACTTGATTGCAAGATCCTGGGCGTTTTCTGGTTTGGATCACGTAGTAATGTGACACTACACACAAGCAGTGAGTTAAACCTGGATTTAATCTACATTTTCCGATCAATATCTTAGACGATTACACCGGTTAGGTCAGGGTTAGGTCTGCTATTTGCCTTCATCTGGCTCATACTTTCGCATTTTTCGCAGACTTCTTGGCCACATCCTGGGCATTTTCAAGTTTGGATCACACAGTAATGTGGTACCACACTGAAACAGTGAATTTATCCTGGATTCGATCTATATTTTAGAGGATAACACCGGTTAGGCTAGGGTTAGGTCTGGTATTTGCAATCATCTGGCTCATACTTTCGCATTTTTCGCATACTTGTTGGCCAGATCCTGTGTCTTTTCTGGTTCGGATCACGTAGTAATGTGGTACCACACTGAAACAGTGAGCTAAACCTGGATTCAATCTATATTTTCGAGGATAACACAGGTTAGGTCAGGGTTAGTTCTGGTATTTGCCATCATCCGGCTAATACGTTCGCATTTTTCGCGAACTTTTTGGCCAGATCCTGGGCGTTTTCTGGGATGGATCACGTAGTAGCATGGTACCACACTGAAACAGTGAATTAGTCCTGGATTCGATCTATATTTTAGAGGATAACACGGGTCAGGTCAGGGTTAGGTCTGGTATTTGCCATCATCTGGCTCATATTTTCACTATTTTCGCATACTTGTTGGGCAGATCCTGGGCGTTTTCTGGGATGGATCACGTAGTAGCATGTTACCACACTGAAACAGTGAATTAGTCCTGGATTCGATCTATATTTTAGAGGATAACACGGGTTAGGTCAGGGTTAGTTCTGGTATTTGCCATCATCTGGCTCATACTTTCTCATTTTTCGCATACTTGATTGCAAGATCCTGGGCGTTTTCTGGTTTTGATCACGTAGTAACGTGGTAACACACTGAATCAGTGAGTTGAACCTGGTTCCGATCAATATTTTAGAGGATAACACCGGTTAGGTCAGCGTTAGGTCTGGTATTTGCCGTCATCTGGCTGAAACTTTCGCATTTTCGCATACTTGTTGGCCAGATCCTGGGCGTTTTCAGGTTTTGATCACGTAGTAACGTGGTAACACACTGAATCAGTGAGTTGAACCTGGTTCCAATCAATATTTTAGAGGATAACACCGGTTAGGTCAGGGTTAGGTCTGGTATTTGCAATCATCTGGCTCATACTTTCGCATTTTTCGCATACTTGTTGGACATATCCAGGGCTCTTTCAGCTTCGGATCTTGTAGTAATGTGGAGGCACACTGAAACAGTGAGTTAAACCTGGATTCGATCTATATTTTAGAGGATAACACCGGTAAGGCCAGGGTTAGGTCAGGTATTTGCAATCATCTGGCTCATACTTTCGCATTTTCGCATACTTGTTGGCCAGATCCTGGGCCTTTTCTGGTTTGGATCACGTAGTAATGTGGTACCACACTGAAAAAGTGAGCTAAAGCTGGATGCAATCTATATTTTAGAGGATAACACAGGTTAGGTCAGGGTTAGTTCTGGTATTTGCCATCATCCGGCTCATACGTTCGCATTTTTCGCGAACTTCTTGGCCAGATCCTGGGCGTTTTCTGGGATGGATCACATAGTAGCATGGTACTACACTGAAACAGTGAGTTAATCCTGGATTCGATCAATATTTTAGAGGATAACACCGGTTAGGTCAGGGTTCGGTCTGGTATTTGCAATCATCTGGCTCATACTTTCGCATTTTTCGCATACTTGTTGACACGATCCTGGGCGTTTACCGGGTTGCATCATGTAGTAGTGAGGTACCACACAGAGACAGTGAATTAATCCTGGATTCGATCTATATTTTAGAGGATAACTCCGGTTAGGTCAGGGTTAGGTCTGGTATTTGCCATCATCTGGCTCATACTTTCGCATTTTTCGCAGACTTGTTGGCCACATACTGGGCATTTTCAGGTTTGGATCACATAGTAATGTGGTACCACACTGAAACAGTGAGCTACACCTGGATTCAATCTATATTTTAGAGGAGAACACAGGTTATGTCAGGGTTAGGTCTGCTATTTGCCTTCATCTGGCTCATACTTTCGCATTTTTCGCATACTTGATTGCAAGATGCTGTGCGTTTTCTGGTTTGGATCACGCAGTAATGTGGTACTACACACAAACAGTGAGTTAAACCTGGATTTAATCTACATTTTCGAGGATAACACCGGTTAGGTCAGGGTTAGGTCTGGTATTTGCCACCATCTGGCTCATACTTTCTCATTTTTCGCATACTTGTTGGCCTCATCCTGGGCATATTCAGGTTTGGATCACGTAGTAATGTGGTACCACACTGAAACAGTAGGCTAAACCTGGATTCAATCAATATTTTAGAGGATAACACAGGTTAGGTCTGGGTTATGTCTCGTATTTGCCATCATCTGTGTCATACTTTCGCATTTTTCGCATACTTGTTGGCCAGATCCTGGGCGTTTTCTGGGATGGATCACGTAGTAGCATGGTACCACACTGAAACAGTGAATTAGTCCTGGATTCGATCTATATTTTAGAGGATAACACCGGTTAGGTCAGGGTTAGGTCTGGTATTTGCCATCATCTGGCTCATATTTTCACTATTTTCGCATACTTGTTGGGCAGATCCTGGGCGTTTTCTGGGATGGATCACGTAGTAGCATGTTACCACACTGAAACAGTGAATTAGTCCTGGATTCGATCTATATTTTAGAGGATAACACGGGTTAGGTCAGGGTTAGTTCTGGTATTTGCCATCATCTGGCTCATACTTTCTCATTTTTCGCATACTTGATTGCAAGATCCTGGGCGTTTTCTGGTTTTGATCACGTAGTAACGTGGTAACACACTGAATCAGTGAGTTGAACCTGGTTCCGATCAATATTTTAGAGGATAACACCGGTTAGGTCAGCGTTAGGTCTGGTATTTGCCGTCATCTGGCTGAAACTTTCGCATTTTCGCATACTTGTTGGCCAGATCCTGGGCGTTTTCAGGTTTTGATCACGTAGTAACGTGGTACCACACTGAATCAGTGAGTTGAACCTGGTTCCAATCAATATTTTAGAGGATAACACCGGTTAGGTCAGGGTTAGGTCTGGTATTTGCAATCATCTGGCTCATACTTTCGCATTTTTCGCATACTTGTTGGACATATCCAGGGCTCTTTCAGCTTCGGATCTTGTAGTAATGTGGAGGCACAATAAAACAGTGAGTTAAACCTGGATTCGATCTATATTTTAGAGGATAACACCGGTAAGGCCAGGGTTAGGTCAGGTATTTGCAATCATCTGGCTCATACTTTCGCATTTTCGCATACTTGTTGGCCATATCCTGGGCCTTTTCTGGTTTGGATCACGTAGTAATGTGGTACCACACTGAAAAAGTGAGCTAAAGCTGGATGCAATCTATATTTTAGAGGATAACACAGGTTAGGTCATGGTTAGTTCTGGTATTTGCCATCATCCGGCTCATACGTTCGCATTTTTCGCGAACTTCTTGGCCAGATCCTGGGCGTTTTCTGGGATGGATCACATAGTAGCATGGTACTACACTGAAACAGTGAGTTAATCCTGGATTCGATCAATATTTTAGAGGATAACACCGGTTAGGTCAGGGTTCGGTCTGGTATTTGCCATCATCTGGCTCATACTTTCGCATTTTTCGCATACTTGTTGACACGATCCTGGGCGTTTACCGGGTTGCATCATGTAGTAGTGAGGTACCACACAGAGACAGTGAATTAATCCTGGATTCGATCTATATTTTAGAGGATAACTCCGGTTAGGTCAGGGTTAGGTCTGGTATTTGCCATCATCTGGCTCATACTTTCGCATTTTTCGCAGACTTGTTGGCCACATACTGGGCATTTTCAGGTTTGGATCACATAGTAATGTGGTACCACACTGAAACAGTGAGCTACACCTGGATTCAATCTATATTTTAGAGGAGAACACAGGTTATGTCAGGGTTAGGTCTGCTATTTGCCTTCATCTGGCTCATACTTTCGCATTTTTCGCATACTTGATTGCAAGATGCTGTGCGTTTTCTGGTTTGGATCACGCAGTAATGTGGTACTACACACAAACAGTGAGTTAAACCTGGATTTAATCTACATTTTCGAGGATAACACCGGTTAGGTCAGGGTTAGGTCTGGTATTTGCCACCATCTGGCTCATACTTTCTCATTTTTCGCATACTTGTTGGCCTCATCCTGGGCATATTCAGGTTTGGATCACGTAGTAATGTGGTACCACACTGAAACAGTAGGCTAAACCTGGATTCAATCAATACTTTAGAGGATAACACAGGTTAGGTCTGGGTTATGTCTCGTATTTGCCATCATCTGTGTCATACTTTCGCATTTTTCGCATACTTGTTGGCCAGATCCTGGGCGTTTTCTGGTTTGGATCACGTAGTAATGTGACACTACACACAAGCAGTGAGTTAAACCTGGATTTAATCTACATTTTCGAGGATAACACCGGTTAGGTCAGGGTTAGGTCTGGTATTTGCCACCATCTGGCTCATACTTTCTCATTTTTCGCATACTTGTTGGCCTCATCCTGGGCATATTCAGGTTTGGATCACGTAGTAATGTGGTACCACACTGAAACAGTAGGCTAAACCTGGATTCAATCAATATTTTAGAGGATTACACAGGTTAGGTCTGGGTTAAGTCTCGTATTTGCCATCATCTGTGTCATACTTTCGCATTTTTCGCATACTTGTTGGCCAGATCCTGGGCGTTTTCTGGTTTGGATCACGTAGTAATGTGGTACTACACACGAACAGTGAGTTAAACCTGGATTTAATCTAGATTTTCGAGGATAACACAGGTTAGGTCAGGGTTAGTTCTGGTATTTGCCATCATCCGGCTAATACGTTCGCATTTTTCGCGAACTTTTTGGCCAGATCCTGGGCGTTTTCTGGGATGGATCACGTAGTAGCATGGTACCACACTGAAACAGTGAATTAGTCCTGGATTCAATCTATATTTTAGAGGATAACACCGGTTAGGTCAGGGTTAGGTCTGGTATTTGCCATCATCTGGCTCATATTTTCACTTTTTTCGCATACTTGTTGGGCAGATCCAGGGCGTTTTCTGGGATGGATCACGTAGGAGCATGGTACCACACTGAAACAGTGAATTAGTCCTGGATTCGATCTATATTTTAGAGGATAACACGGGTTAGGTCAGTGTCAGGTCTGGTATATCCCATCATCTGGCTCATACATTCACATTTTTCGCATACTTGATTGCAAGATCCTGGGCGTTTTCTGGTTTGGATCACGTAGTAATGTGACACTACACACAAGCAGTGAGTTAAACCTGGATTTAATCTACATTTTCCGATCAATATTTTAGACGATAACACCGGTTAGGTCAGGGTTAGGTCTGCTATTTGCCTTCATCTGGCTCATACTTTCGCATTTTTCGCAGACTTCTTGGCCACATCCTGGGCATTTTCAAGTTTGGATCACACAGTAATGTGGTACCACACTGAAACAGTGAATTTATCCTGGATTCGATCTATATTTTAGAGGATAACACCGGTTAGGCTAGGGTTAGGTCTGGTATTTGCAATCATCTGGCTCATACTTTCGCATTTTTCGCATACTTGTTGGCCAGATCCTGTGTCTTTTCTGGTTCGGATCACGTAGTAATGTGGTACCACACTGAAACAGTGAGCTAAACCTGGATTCAATCTATATTTTCGAGGATAACACAGGTTAGGTCAGGGTTAGTTCTGGTATTTGCCATCATCCGGCTAATACGTTCGCATTTTTCGCGAACTTTTTGGCCAGATCCTGGGCGTTTTCTGGGATGGATCACGTAGTAGCATGGTACCACACTGAAACAGTGAATTAGTCCTGGATTCGATCTATATTTTAGAGGATAACACGGGTCAGGTCAGGGTTAGTTCTGGTATTTGCCATCATCCGGCTAATACGTTCGCATTTTTCGCGAACTTTTTGGCCAGATCCTGGGCGTTTTCTGGGATGGATCACGTAGTAGCATGGTACCACACAGAAACAGTGAATTAATCCTGGATTCGATCTTTATTCTAGAGGACAACTCCGGTTAGGTCTGGGTTATGTCTCGTATTTGCCATCATCTGGGCCATGCTTTCGCATTTTCGCATACATGATTGCAAGATCCTGGGCTTTTTCTGGTTTGGATCACGTAGTAATGTGGTACCACACTGAAACAGTGAGCTAAACCTGGATTCGATCAATGTTTTAGAGGATAACACCGCTTAAGTCAGGGTCAAGTCTGGTCTTTCCCATCATCTGGCTCATACTTTGTCATTTTTCGCGGACTTGTTGGCTTGATCCTGGGGTTACTGTGGTTCAGATCACGTTGTACTGTGGGACCACACTGAAACAGTGAGCTAAACCTGGATTCAATCTATATTTTAGAGGATAACACAGGTTAGGTCAGGGTTAGGTCTGGTATTTTTTTTTTTCCTTTTTTTTTTTTTTTTTTTTGTCGTGGGGAAAATCTTCGAAAGACTCCCTCCCACCTCCTTGGGGAGAGGTGGGAGGGGTGTGTGGGATTCCCCGCGCCCGTACAACGACAGGCGCGGGACCTACCCACTAAAAACCCCACGGTGACCCTTCGGCACGCTTTGGGAGGATACCGGGAATCGCTCGAAGCATTCTTCCGGTATCCTCCCCGTGCCCGCGCTTTCGCGCCCATCCCCCGGGGGGACAATCGGTCCCCCCAGTAGACACACTGCCTCATAGCGGCGGGACGGGGCCACTCCATCCCGCCGCTATCCGTCCCGGGGCCGCGTTTAGTGGCGGCTGCGAGCCCCAACTCGCAACCGCCCGCGACCCCGTTTCCACCCCTCGGCGGCCGGGCGTTCATGGCCGCACCAGACCGCCGAGGGTGCCTCCCCTTGCGTCGGACCGGTAGGGGGAGGCACTCCTACCCCCAACCGGTCCGACCCGGCGCCGCCTGGCGGGAGGAGGGTCCACTCAGGACCCCCCTCCCAGCCTAGGTCATCCGCCACGCCGAGGCGGTCGCCCGCGACGCCTCGCGACCGGGCGACGACCTCGGGCCACCGCACGAGCGCGAGCTTCAGCGCGCCGCTCGTGACCAGTACTCTTGCAAATTCGCGAGCGGCATTGTCCCCATATTTATTATAACGCCAATAAATGCCCACATTTCTTCGGTAGTCACACTGTGCCAAGTTCGCCATATCGAGTACGGTGATAGCGTCTTGTTCTCTAACTTTCTTCTAGCATAATTATTTGCTTTTGTAACTACTTCATTTACGAGTTCATCAGTAAAAAATAATTTAAAAAAATCTAACGGTTCTTTCGTGTCTGCGAATATGTGCGGTCCTGCAGGATTGTTGCCGGCTATAAACGGTATTCTCTGGGGTATTTCTTCGGATTCTGGACAGCTAATCCATTCGGAACTGTCGGATTGTGGGTCTTCTCCAGCATCACTGTTACTGTCACCTTCACTGTCTATTATTCTAATTTTTCGCCTTCTTACACCTCTTACTTCATCATTATCATCATCACTGCTCGCGTTCTCTCTATCGTCAAGTTCTCTGTGTATAGATGTAATTTCCTCGTTTAGCAACTCTAAATCAAACTCATCTTCACTAGAGCTTATTTCATTATTACGTTCCATGGTAATGGGGATCAAAAACTTCAACTTTTCTAGACCCTTTGCCACGGCTGTCAGGTTCGAACTGAGACCGAAAATGCAATCCGGTTCGTGGTTGCGTACTAATTTCAGATAAGAAAGTCTTATCTCCATTTGAAGGGATATCATTTCACACTTCATAAGAATATACAAACAGAGCGTAGGAACTCACGCCGAAGAAACTAAACGTAAACAACTACCGCCGCGCATCAAGTTACCGCAGCGTACGAAGTGGTGAGCAACAGTCACCTCTCGAGTTGCGGCATGAAATCGCGTGGTGAGTGAGACTCACCTCTCGAGTGCAAAGGGTTAACATGATTGCGTCTAAACAACTGAATGAATTTCAATGAAACTTTACGTTTAAGTTTTATATTTTCGTTTCAAGGTCTGATTAGATTTAGAGCGCGATCAGCTCCCGGATGATGATGATTATACGTCCTATAGTTTTATAATTATTTCGATACATATACATTATTTGAAAAAATTTTTAATACGATTTATATAAATCTTAAGAAGGATTAAGATCAAACAAACTTTTCTTCTATTTTTTCTAGAACGGAAAAATTAAACGAAATCTTACACATTGCATACCTACCTATACCACATTAAAAACGTATTCCACAAATATTTTAGAATAATGTTCAAAGCAGTCTTACTCTTAAAGGGTTAATTAAGAAATAAATATTTAGAAATTGGATTAAGTAAAATTTATTGAAATGAAAAACCACTCTTAACCATTACCGCGCACGCTGTAACAATCTTCAATAACAAATATTTTCTAAAGATATGATCTAAATAAGAGAATGAATTGCTACAGAAATAGATTACTACTGACTTTTCCCACTATGTTTTTCAATAACCGTATCAATTTGTTACACAGAATCAAATGTTATATATTTGACTTAACTTTACATAATAATATAATCGAAATATTGGAAAAACAATTATGTGCACGTTACCGTTCAATGGAAATCTGATGGATCTCAATTTCTATCCTTCCATTAGGATGTAAAAAATAGTTATTTATTTGTACACAAAATAGTTTTCTATTTTTCACATTCGTCTTGCCTTTTTCTTTATTCCCCACTGAATTCATTACTGTAAAATGGAATACATTAAATTGATTGCTATTCATGCAGTAGAATTTTATTTTTAATTATTGCACTTTAAAAACCTACGGAGATTAGGCTATATATGTATATCTACGCCCCTTCTTTCTCAATCCTCGTCGTTTCTACGACCCAGTAACCCGCGAAGAGTATAAACAAAACACTGTTGCCTACCTGCATGAGTCACTGCTGTAACAGCAGGTAGGAAAAATACAGATAAAGTTTATTTGATCTTAATCCATCTTAAGATTTTTATAAAACGTTTTAAAAAATCTTTACAAATAATGTATACATATGCATCGGAATAATTATAAAATTATAGGACGTATAATCATCATCATCCGGGAGCTGATCGCGCTCTAAATCTAATCAGACCTTGAAACGAAAATATAAAACTTAAACGTAAAGTTTCATTGAAATTCATTCAGTTGTTTAGTCGCAATCATGTTAATAGCATAGGAACAAAAAAAAATTTCTTTTTTTTTAATAGTCACGATATGATCAGGGGGTCCTAAAACGTGTATTTTCGTTAAATAAAATTTACGAAATTTTTCTTTCATTCTGTTACTTATACCTTACATAGGTTGGAAAGTAAAAAAGCTGGGGTAGTCGAGACTTGGAATCGTATGCCGATTATCGCGAGATTGTATTTCAGTTGTTTCTCTTTTACAAGAGTAAGAAGGAAAGGCTCACACTAGCATTCCTTAACGATTTCCCGAAGTTGTGCGAAGTGCCGAGCTCACGTATGTACCCGTGGTTCCAGCGGTAGGATATGTCTGCTATCCGCATCACACCGTTGCACGCTCAGGAAGTTCGTCGTCACTATTGTCGATTTTGATGCACTCAGTAATGCCCGATGTGCCAGTGTGGCCAGATCGGGCATAATTGAATGCATCGAATTCGACACAATTCCGGGAAAACGATAAAGAACGTTAGTGTGAGCCATTCCTTTTTACTCTCGTAAAAGAGAAGCAGCAGAAATACGACTCTGCGATAATCGGCATACGATTCAAAGTCTCGAATGCCCCAGCATTTTTACTTTCTGACCTCCAGCGAGTCACAGCCCAAATCATAAACCATATACGAAAATAGAAGTTTAGGAATGATTTGGATTAAAATACGACAAACAAATTATTGTAAATATATCTGTATCTATTGTGCAACAGTAACAAAATAAATGAATATTGCTTAACATAAAAAATGTTTATTCTGCCTCCGTATTCCCTCCGTCTTCGATGTTAGTCCTGTCGTCGCTATTTGCCGTTTTCGCTATCAGCCCCGCCTACGTTATTCACCCCTCCTTACTCTATTCGCCCCGTCCCCCTATTCAGCCCGTTTTCGTTGTTCGCCTCGTCTTCGTCAATCGCCCCGTCCCCCTATTTGGCCCGTTTACGCTGGCCACAACGTCCCTTGTTCGCCCCGACCCCTTATTCGGCCCGTTTTCACAGGTCGCCCCGTCCCCCAATTCAGCCCGTTTTCGCTGGTTGCCTCGTATTCCTTATTACCCACGCCTCTACTATTCGCCCATTTTCGTTGTTGGCCCCTTCTTTGACACTCGCCACGTCACCCTTTCCCGACCGTTTACGCTGGTCGCCTCGTCTTCCTTATTCGCCTCGTTTTTACCATTTGCCTCGTCCCCTTACTCGGCCCCTTATCGCTGGTCGCTCCGTCCCCCTATTCGGCCCGTTTTCGCTGCTCGCTCCGTCCCCCTATACTACCCGTTTTCTCTGGGCACCTCGAATTCCTCATTTCCCGCGTCATTTGTATTCGCCCTATTTTCGTTGTTCGCCCCTTCTTGGACATTGGCCCCGTCACCTTTTCCGGCCTGTTCACGCTGGTCGCCCCGTCTTGCTTATTCGCCCCGTTTTTACCATTTGTCCCGCCCCCCTATTCGGCCCGTTTTCGCTAGTCGCCCCGTCCCCCTATTCGATCCATTTTCGCCGGTCGCCCCGTCGCCCTATTCGGCCCGTTTTCTTCGTTCGCCCCGTCCCCCTATTTGGCCCGTTATCGCTGGTCCGCCGTCATTCCAATACAACCCCTTCTCATCGTTCGCCCCGTCTTCGACATTCGCCCCGACCCCATATTGGGCCCATTTTCGCCGTTTGTCCCGTCATCGACATTCGCCATGTCCCCCTATTTGGCCCGTTATCGCTGGTCCCCCCGTCGTTCCTATTCACCCCATTCTCGTCGTTCGCCCCGTCTTAGGCATTCGCCCCGTCCCCGCATATTGGGCCCGCTTTCGCTGGTCGCCCCGTCCCCCTATTGGGCCCGTTATCGCTGGTCCGCCGTCATTCCAATGCACCCCATTCTCGTCGTTCGCCCCGACTTCGACATTTGCCCCGTCCTCATATTGGGCCCGTTTTCGCTGGTCGCCACGTCCCCCTATTCGGCCCGTTATCGCTGGTCGCCCCGTCATTCCTATTCACCCCCTTTTCGTCGTTCGCCCCGTCTTCGACATTCATCCCGTCTCCGTATTCGGACCGTGTTCGCTGGTTGCCCCGTCATTTCTATTTTCCCCGTTTTCGTTGTTTCGTTGTTCGCCCCGTCTTCGTGATTCGCCCCGTCCCCCTATTCGGCCCGCTTTCGCTGGTCGCCCCGTCCCCCTATTCGGCCCGTTTTCGCTGGTCGCCACGTCCCCCTATTCGGCCCGTTATCGCTGGTCGCCCCGTCATTCCTATTCACCCCCTTTTCGTCGTTCGCCCCGTCTTCGACATTCATCCCGTCTCCGTATTCGGACCGTGTTCGCTTGTTGCCCCGTCATTTCTATTTTCCCCGTTTTCGTTGTTTCGTTGTTCGCCCCGTCTTCGTGATTCGCCCCGTCCCCCTATTCGGCCCGCTTTCGCTGGTCGCCCCGTTCCCCTATTCGGCCCGTTTTCGCTGGTCGCACCGTCCCCCTATTCTACCCGTTTTCTCTGGGCGCCCCGAATTCCTCATTCCCCGCGTCATTCGTATTCGCTCTATTTTCGTTGTTCGCCTCTACTTGGACATTCGCCCCGTCACCCTTTCCGGCCCGTTTACGCTGGTCGCCCCGTCTTGCTTATTCGCCCCGTTTTTACCATTTGCCCCGTCCCCCTATTCGGCCCGTTTTCTCTGGTCGCCACGTTCCCCTATTCGACCCGTTTTCGCTGGTCGCCTCGCCCCCCTATTCGGCCCGATTTCGCTGTTCGTCCCTCATTCCCATTTGTCCCGATAACGATATTTGCCCCGTTCCTGTATTCGGTCCGATTACGCTGGTCACCCGTCCCTTGTACTCCCCGACCCCATATTTGTCCCGTTTTCGCTGGTCTTCCTGCCTTCCTTATTCGCCCCGTTATTGCCAATTGTCTGGCCCCCATTTGTCCCGTTATTGCCATTCGCCCCGTTTCCCGATTCGGCCCTTTTTTCGCTGGTCGCCCCCTCATTCCTATTTGCCGCGTTGTCGTCGTTCGCCCCGTCTCCGTATTCGGCCCGTTTTCGCTGGTCGCCCCGTATTCCTTATTCCCCAGGTAACTAGTATTCGCCGTACTTTCGTTGTTCGCCCCTTCTTGGACATTCGCCCCGTCACCCTCCTCGGGCCGTTTACGCTGGTCGCCCCGTCATGTTTATTTGCCCCGTTTTTACCATTTGCCCCGACTGCATATTCGGCCCGTTTAGGCTGGCCGCCCCATTTTTACCATTTGCTCCGTCTCCCTATTCGGCCCGTTTTCGCTAGTCGCCCCGTCCCCCTATTCGATCCATTTTCGCCGGTCGCCCCGACCCCCTATTCGGCCCGTTTTCTTCGTTCGCCCCGTCCCCCTATTTGGCCCGTCATTGCTGGTCCGCCGTCATTCCAATACACCCCCTTCTCATCGTTCGCCCCGTCTGCGACATTCGCCCCGACCCCATATTGGGCCCATTTTCGCCGTTCGTCCCGTCATCGACATTCGCCCCGTCCCCCTATTCGGCCCGTTTACGCTGTTCGCCTCGTTTTCCTTATTCGCCCCGTTTTTACCATTTGCCCCGTCCCCCAATTCGGCCTGTTTTCGCAGGTCGCCCCGTCATACCTATTCACCCCATTTTCGTTGTTCGCTCCGTCCCCCTATTTGGCCCGTTATCGCTGGTCCGCCGTCATTCCAATTCACCCCCTTCTCATCGTTCGCCCCGTCTTCGACATTCGCCCCGACCCCATGTTGGGCCCATTTTCGCCGTTCGTCCCGTCATCGACATTCGCCCGGTCCCCCTATTTGGCCCGTTTACGCTGTTCGCCTCGTTTTCCTTATTCGCCCTGTTTTTACCATTTTCCCCGTCTCCCTATTCGGCCAGTTGTCGCTGGTCGCCCCATATTCCAATTTGCCCCGTTGTCGATCTACGCCCCGTTCCTCTATTCGGCCCGTCTTCGCTCGTCGCCCCGTCCCCCTATTCGGCCAGTTTTCGCTGGTCGCCCCATAATCCAATTTGCCCCGTTGTCGATCTTCGCCCCGTTCCTCTATTCGGCCCGTCTTCGCTCGTCGCCCCGTCCCCCTATTCGGCCCGCTTTCGCTGGTCTCCTGTCCCCCTATTCGGCCCGCTTTCGCTGGTCTCCCGTCCCCCTATTTGGCCCGTTATCGCTGGTCCGCCGTCATTCCAATTCACCCCCTTCTCATCGTTCGCCCCGTCTTCGACATTCGCCCCGACCCCATGTTGGGCCCATTTTCGCCGTTCGTCCCGTCATCGACATTCGCCCGGTCCCCCTATTCGGCCCGTTTACGCTGTTCGCCTCGTTTTCCTTATTCGCCCTGTTTTTACCATTTTCCCCGTCTCCCTATTCGGCCAGTTGTCGCTGGTCGCCCCATATTCCAATTTGCCCCGTTGTCGATCTTCGCCCCGTTCCTCTATTCGGCCCGTCTTCGCTCGTCGCCCCGTCCCCCTATTCGGCCCGCTTTCGCTGGTCTCCTGTCCCCCTATTCGGCCCGCTTTCGCTGGTCTCCCGTCCCCCTATTCGGCCCGTTTTCGCTGGTTGCCGCGTCCCCATATTCGATCCGTCTTCGCTGGTCGTCCCGTCCCCTTGTTCGGTCCGTTTTCGCCGGTCGCCCGGTCTTCCTTATTCGCCACGTTTTCGATGTTCTCCACGTCCCCCTATTTGGCCCGTTATCGCTGGTCCGCCGTCATTCCAATTCACCCGCTTCTCATCGTTCGCCCCGTCTTCGACTTTCGCCCCGACCCCATATTGGGCCCATTTTCGCCGTTTGTCCCGTCATCGACATTCGCCCCGCCCCCCTATTCGGCCCGTTTACGCTGTTCGCCTCGTTTTCCTTATTTGCCCCGTTTTTACCATTTTCCCCGTCTCCCTATTCGGCCAGTTTTCGCTGGTCGCCCCATATTCCAATTTGCCCCGTTGTCGATGTTCGCCCCGTTCCCCTATTCGGCCCGTCTTCGCTCGTCGCCCCGTCATACCTATTCACCCCCTTTCCGTCGTAAGCCCCGTCTTCGACATTCGTCCCGTCTCCGTATTCGGACCGTGTTCTCTGGCTGCCCCGTCATTCCTATTTTCCCCGTTTTCGTTGTTTCGTTGTACGCCCCGTCTTCGTAATTCGTCCCGTCCACCTACTTGGCCTGCTTTCGCTGGTCGCCCCGTCCCCCTATTCGGCCCGTCTTCGCTGCTCGCTCCATCCCCCTATTCTACCCGTTTTCTCGGGTCACCCCGAATTCCTCATGCCACGCGTCATCTGTATTCGCCCTATTTTCGTTGGTCGCCTCTTCTTGACAGTTGGCCCCGTCACCTTTTCCGGCCCGTTCACGCTGGTCGCATTGTCTTGCTTACTCGTCCCGTTTAAACATTTGCCCCGTCCCCCTATTCGGCCCGTCTTCGCTCGTCGCCATGTACCCCTATTTGGCCCGTTATCGCTGGTCCCCCCGTCGTTCCTATTCACCCCATTCTCGTCGTTCGCCCGTCTTAGGCATTCGCCCCGTCCCCGCATATTGGGCCCGCTTTCGCTGGTCGCCCCGTCCCCCTATTGGACCCGTTATCGCTGGTCCGCCGTCATTCCAATGCACCCCATTCTCGTCGTTCGCCCCGACTTCGACATTTGCCCCGTCCCCATATTGGGCCCGTTTTCGCTGGTCGCCACGTCCCCCTATTCGGCCCGTTATCGCTGGTCGCCCCGTCATTCCTATTCACCCCCTTTTCGTCGTTCGCCCCGTCTTCGACATTCATCCCGTCTCCGTATTCGGACCGTGTTCGCTGGTTGCCCCGTCATTTCTATTTTCCCCGTTTTCGTTGTTTCGTTGTTCGCCCCGTCTTCGTGATTCGCCCCGTCCCCCTATTCGGCCCGCTTTCGCTGGTCGCCCCGTCCCCCTATTCGGCCCGTTTTCGCTGGTCGCCCCGTCTTCCTCATTCGGCCCGTTATTGCCATTCGCCGTGTCCCCCAATTCAGCCCGTTTTCGCTGGTCGCCCCGTATCCCTTATGACCCACGCTACTACTATTCGCCCTGTTTTCGTTGTTCGCCCATTCTTTGACAGTCGCCACGTCACCCTTTCCCGCCCGTTTACGCTGGTCGCCTCGTCTTCCTTATTCGCCCCGTTTCGTTGTTCGCCCCGTCTTCGTGATTCGCCCCGTCCCCCTATTCGGCCCGCTTTCGCTGGTCGCCCCGTTCCCCTATTCGGTCCGTTTTTGTTGATTGCCCCGCCTCCTATTCTACTCGTTTGCTCTGGACGCCCCGCATTCCTTATTCCCCACGTCCTTCCTATTCGCCCTATTTTCATTGTTCGCCCCTTCTTCGACATTCGCTCCGTCACCCTATTCGGTCCGTTTTCGTTTTTCGCCCCGTCCCCCTATTTGACCCGTTTTCGCTGGTCGTCTCGTATTCCTTATCCCCCATGTCATTCCTATACGCCCTATTTTCGTTGTTCGTCCCTTCTTGGACACTCGCCCCGTCACCCAATTTGGCTCGTTTTCGGTGGTCACCCCGTCCTCTTATTCGGCCCGTTGTCGTTGTTCGCCCCGTCCTCTATTCGACCCGTCTTCGCTGGTCGTCCTGTATTCCTTGTTCCACACGACTTAACTATTCACTACATTTTCGTTGTTCGCTCCGTCTTCGACATTTGGCCCGTATTCGCTAGTCGCCCCGTCCCTCTATTCGACCCGTTTTCGCCGGTCGCCCCATATTCCTTATTCCCTACCTCATTCCCATTCGTCCTATTTTCGTTGTTCGCCCCTTCTTGGACATTCGCCCCGTCGCCCTTTCCGGCCCGTTTACGCTGGTTGCCCCGTCTTCCTTATTCGGCCCGTTTTCGCTAGTCGCCCCGTCCCCCTATTCGATCCGTTTTCGCCTGTTGCCCCGTCCCCCTATTCGGCCCGTTTTCGTCGTTCGCCTCGTCCCCCTATTTGGCCCGTTATCGTTGGTCCGCCGTCATTCCAATTCACTCCCTTCTCATCGTTCGCCCCGTCTTTGACATTCGCCCCGACCCCATATTGGGTCCATTTTCGCCGTTCGTCCCGTCTTCGACATTCGCCCCGTCCCCCTATTCGGCCCGTTTACGCTGTTCGCCTCGTTTTCCTTATTCGCCCCGTTTTTACCATTTGCCCCGTCCCCCAATTCGGCCTGTTTTCGCAGGGCACCCCGTCATGTGGTGCGCGCCATGCTCGGCAGCGAGAGGAAGTGGAGGGCCGTGGCCTCCTTCTGCGAGACCGTAATGCTGCAAAAGGAGGCCGCGGGAAGGGAGCGCGAGCTTCAGCGGCGCGCTGAGGCTCGCGCTAGTATGGTGGCGCGAGGGCGTCGCCTGGGCGCCAGGCGTCGCGGGCGGCGGCCTTTGCGCGGCGGATGACCCTGGCTGGGAGGGGGGCCCTGAGGGGAGCCTCCTCCCGCCAGGCGGCGATGGGTCGGACCGGGTGGGTCCGGTCCACGGGGAGGCACCCTCGGTGGCCTGGAGCGGCCATCAGCTCCCGGCCGCCGAGGGGTAGAAACGGGGTCGCAGGCGGTTGCGGGTTGGGGCTCGCAGCCCGCCACTAAATGCGGCCCCGGGACGGATGGCGGCGGGATGGAGTGGCCCCGTCCCGCCGCTATGAGACAGTGTGTCTACCGGGGGGACCGTTTGTCGCCCCCGGGGATGGGCGCAAAGCGCGGGCACGGGGAGGATACCGGAAGAATGCTTCGAGCGATTCCCGGTATCCTCCCAAATCGTGCGGAAGGGTCACCGTGGTGTTTTTAGTGGGTAGGTCCCGCGCCCGTCGTTCTACGGGCGCGGGGAATCCCACACAACCCTCCCGCCTCTCCCCAAAGAGGTGGGAGGGAGTCTTTCGAAGATTTTCCCCACGACAAAAAAAAAAAAAAAAAAAAAAAGGTCGCCCCGTCATACCTATTCACCCCATTTTCGTTGTTCGCTCCGTCTTCGACATCCGCGCCGTTTTCACTGGTCGCCCCGTCCCCCTATTCAGCCCGTTTTCGCTGCCCGCCCTGTCATTCCCATTCACCCCATTTTCGTTGTTCGCCCCGTCCCCCTATTCGGCCCGTTTTCGCTGGTCGCCCTGTATTCCTTATTCCCCACGTTACTTCTATTCACCCAATTTTCGTTGTTCGCCCCGTTTTGGCATTCGCCCCGTCCCCATATTCGGACCAATTACGCTGGTCACCCCGTCCCTTGTTCGCCCCGACCCCTTGTTTGGCTTGTTTGCGCTGGTCGCTCCGTCTTCCTTATTCGCCCCGTTATTGCCATTCGTCCGGCCCGCTATTTGTCCCGTTATTGCCATTCGCCCCGTCCCCATATTCGGCCCGTTTTCGCTGGGCGCCCTGTCCCCCTATTCGTCCCGTTTTCGCTGTTTGCCCCGTCATACCTATTCACCCCCTTTTCGTCGTTCGCCCTGTCTTCGACATTCGCCCCGTACCCCTATTCGGCCCGTTTTCGTTGGTCACCCCGTCCCCCTATTCGGCCCGTTTTCGTTGGACGCCCTGTCCCCGTATTCGATCCGTTTTCGCTGGTTGCCCCGTCTTCGATATTCGCCCCATCTCCTTATCCAGCCTGTTATCGCTGGTCGCCCCGACCACCTATACGGCCGTTTTCGCTGGTGGGCCCGTCCCCCTTTTCGGCCCGTTACCGCTAGACGCCCCGTCCCCTTATTCGGCCCGTTTTCGCTGGTCGCCCCAACCCGCTATTCGGCCCGGGTTCGCCGGTCGCCCCGTACCCCTTTTCGGCCCGTTTTCGTTGATCGCCCCGTCATTCCGATTTGCTTCGTTTTCGTTGTTCGCCCCGTTTTTGGCGTTCGCGTCGCTGGTGACGACCGCAGAGGTCGTATTACTCGGAGCTGCAGTTCATCTGAAATTAGATCCTCGGTTTGACTCGGGGATATTAATCGGATTGCCCCGGTTCGGTTCTGGTATGTTATAATTAGAGTCCGTATGCGGGTCGTCGTACATATTAAAATTAAAATTAATGGGGTTGGTGGCCCTATTGCAGTACCTTCTACTACTGTTATTTTTAGTCAGGTACTTAAAATTGTTATTAGGATTTGGGCCTTTGTCCATGTTTCGGCTCTGTTCCGCCTCCACGGAAAGATCGACCGATCTCGCGCTGCCAGGGTTCGTTCCGTCTCTTCCCGTCGTTTTCTGCCCCCCCCCCCCCCCCCCGGCACGGGAGTCCGTAGACCTGGCCTTTCTCCCTCAGGGGCTGTGTCCGGAAATCGTCGGCTGCAGTACGGGGCGTAGCGACCCCGAGGTACCTGATGCTATTCACACCATAAGCCTCCTGTTGGTCGTCACAACAACCCATTCCCAATTCCTTCTTTGGTTTTGTGAATGGTCCGTGACGGCAAGAGGTACGGGGGCCTTGGCTTAACCGCCCGGGCCGCGAGTATTGCGACTCTATAAAATCGCCTCCAATCTTAAGCTATGGTGCGTGGCGATGGGATGCATGGTTGGGGGAAAAGGCCCAATCCCAAGCGACCACCTGTGGGGGCACCTGCCGAACCCCCGGAGTATTAGGCTTACCCGGATAAAGCGGCTCTGCCTGGGTGGACCTTTATTTTCGACCTACGCGTGGGGACAGTATGGCTTTTCTAACTAAAACGGGGATGGGACGGGATAGTTCGGTGAGGGAGGACGAAGACGGAGTTGGGGCTAGGGTGACGGCGCTAGCGCCTCACTCAGCACCTAGCCCGGCTTCGTGGAGGGTGGAGGAGGACGTCCAGACTGCGTCAGTCTCGTCTTTCTCCTCCACCAGGAGCCACATAGGCTCCAAGAGGAAGCGGACGGGGCAGGCCGTCGACGGAGTGGGCAGGGCAATGAGCCCTGTTGTTATGCTCAGTTGCCTCAGGGACGAGGTCACTGTGTAGATATCCGAGAGGATCTCCTCGTGTCTGAGGTGAGTGGAGAAGGTGGCCGCATCCTGCTCCTTTAAGACACAGAAGAGCGGCGACGCAGAGGCCCTGAGGGAGGCTGCGCAGAAGATGAGGGAGGCGGCGCAGGAGCTGACCGGGCGGAACGCCCGTCTGCAGCTCCTGTTGGGGGTGGGGTGGCGGGGGAGGAGGAGGGCAGAGGCGCGGTGGAGTAGCGTGGCCCTCCCTCCCATCCTCCCTCCTCCTCCGTCGCGCCCCCCGGCGGTAGTAAACAAGCGGAGTGCGGCGGTGGTGGTGCGGGGCCATACGGGCCCTTCCACCCGCACTCCGTCCGTGCAAAGTTCCCTGTCCTCCTCAGAGGATAAACTTCTGAGGAGGATTGGATAAATGATAGAGCGAAAGTTGGCCGCCTTCCGGGATGAACTCCTCCCCGGAAGAGCGGTCAGTAGGAAGGCTGTGCATCCCCGATCTGTGCCGGTACAGTCGGGGAAGGCGAAAGAGGGTTGAGCCAAGGCTCCGCCCACCGTGGCCACTCCGGGGCAGCGGGTCGCAGCCTCCAAGAGTCCAAGAGTCCAAGTGTGTTACGCAGATGACACACTGGTGCTGGCCGTCGGGGCTCAGTGGGGGAGGGCCAAACGCCTCGCCGAGGAGGGGGCGCAACGCGTCGTCGACCGGATCAGGGGGATGGGGATGACGGTGGCGGTCCATAAGACCGAGGTGATAGCGTTCCATTCACCTCTGCAGGATCCGCCACCCCCTCTGATCCGGGTGGGTGGGGATGATATCGAGGTGAAGGCCCGGATGAGGTATCTGGGGCTGATCCTCGATAGCTACTGGCGCTTCGAGGAGCATTTCCGCTGCCTGGTTCCCCGGTTGGAGAGGATGGTCTCGGCTTTAGGCCGGATCATCCCCAACCTGGGGGGCCCAGCGGGACGAGTTCGCCGCCTCTATGTGGCAATGGTTCAGTCGGTGGCCCTATACGGGGCCTCCGTCTGGGCGGACGACCTGGCGGCCTCCCGGCGCAGCATGACGATGCGCGTGGATGCCGCCCATTAACCTCCTCGCGCGGTCGCTCGCGGTGCTGTATCGTCACCGTTGTGCGCCCATCCACGGGGGGACAAAGAGGGTCCCCCCGGCTGTCACGCTATCTCATGGCGGCAGGACGAGGTCACTCCGTCCCGCTGCCATCCGTCTCGGGGCTGCGTTTAGTGGCGGCTGCGAGCTCTAACTCGCAACCGCCCGCGACCCCATTTCTACCCCTCGGCGGCTGGTGGCTCATGGACGCACCATGCCACCGAGTGTGTCTCCCCTAGCGCCGGACTCGAATTGGAGGGCAGTTCCACCCCCATCATCCTGGCGGCACTGCAATGCCAGGCTGACTCACGACAGAGGTGGATCAGGCTTCAATTGGTCCGTCAATTTCCAAAAATCAGATTAATATTCTGACTCCCCAATGGGGAGTGTATCAGATATTAAGCTGATAAGAACAGATAACAGCGTTTATTTTCAAATAATGTTTCCCCGGAGCCAAGGCCCCGGAGATTAGGTACAGATGTATACATCAGAATTTACTAAAATTACGTTAAATCATAATTCACAAAGGGCGCAGGGACATTCCCCCTACGCCCTTGCAGTCATAACACATTAACACTTTATGTTCACGCTAGGCGTCCAATTGATGCTTCTGTCTCATGCATCCCGTCGCTCCGCTGGCGGGTTAACACATATATGTATATATATAAAATGTAAGCAACAGTATTATATCTAATAAATAAATAAATAACTATATAAATAAATAAATAAATAAATAAAAAAACAAGAAAATATAAAAAAAAGGTAAAATAAATAGATAAACACAACAGTATCAAAGCAACAAAGAAAAAGAACAAAAGGTATAAAATATAACAGTTCGTCGGTGTATAGGGCTGCAATAATACCTAATAGAGAGAAGCAGTAAGAATGAATTGAGAATAAGCGATTAGAAGGAAAGAAAGAACAGGGTTACAGAGGACGCCTGCTATTCGTCCTCTTGAGCACGGAGCATGTTATTCATTCCGGCCCCTCGTCCCGCTCGGTTCTCTTGGAAATTGGTCATTCTTGTCGGCGCCGCCGTGTCCTGGTTGGCTTCAGGCGCCGCGGTTGGGGCAGGGTACTGCCGAATCCCGGAAACGTGCTTCACGTAGATGTCCCTGGACCAGGCTATGGTCTCCGAAACCATGAGTCGTCTCATGGTCCTCGCGTAGAACCACGAGACGCGCAGCGTTTTTAAGAGGGCCTCGTTCTCCGGGCGCCAGGCGCCCAGGGCCCCGACGATGAACGCGTCCACGTGGACGGTGTAGCCGCGCCGGTGGAGGGCACACCCTATGGGCGCGTATTTGCGCAACTTCTCCGACCAGGTGAACGGATCGTGACGGCTCATGCGTCACGACTTTGTCAGGACACAAGGCCGTCAGTTCGTCAGGGACACCCGGGACACGCCGGTAAACCCGGAGGTCGCCCGGAAGACGGATCGCCCTCGCAAGCCTGCGATCCAAGCCGTGGTGTCGGAGTTGGCGAGCCGCCGAGTGAACGCCGCTGTGCCCGAGCACGTGGGGAAGGCTCTCGAGCTTAAACCCGCACCGCCGACATCGTTTATCGCCCTCCCTCCAACGGATTGCTCCATTGAGTGGGAGGACATCAAGGCGCGCGCGATGAATAAAGCGCCAGTCGGCGAAGCGAGTAAATGACCCCCCACGCATGAAGTGATTGCTCATCGCATGGCGGGAGGTCACGCCGAAAACCTTCCCCTGGTCTGGTTTCCGGACCAGTGTCGTTCCGTAGTGCTCAGCCACTGCCGCCCTCATCCGGCGGATTATCTCCGCCTTCGCTCCTGGTGACACCACGACCGGCTCACCCCGCGTGGCGATCTCCACCGAAAGCTCGGTCCGACCATCGTCCCTCTTCCACCGAAAACCGAAACGCGCCGCAGACCTGAGCGCGGCGGACCGCACCCGTGACCAGAATGAGGCACATCCGCTGGTTGGCCACGCGAAGTCCCCGGTCAAACGACCCGACAGGTACTCCACTGTATCAAGGGACGCCCTTGCCAGTGATGCAACGACCGGGTCCCGTGCGTTCAGAAGCCTGAACGCATGGGCCGCGGTCGTCACATCAGCCAGGTCAGCCAGCGGGAGGAGTCTGTATCCTCCCCACGAAGGGGGAATGTGAACTACCTCCGCGCTGGCCCGCTGCGGCAAATTGAGCCATCCCTTGGCCGCGCGCCTAACAGCCTTGTCTACCTCCGCCAGTGCCGACTTCCTCACGCTGACGCCCCGTAGCAGGAAATCCACCCGTGGAATTATGACCGATCTTAAGGTTTCCACCTTCTGCCACGGGGCTAGCAGGGAGCGATCCACCGCCCCCAGGTCCCTCAGCACATCCCGGATCGTGGAGTAGGGCGTCTGGTCGATCCGAACCCCGGTGGGAATGCCCAGGTGTTCGTAGGCGTCTCCGTCTCCGAGCGCTGGAACGAGTCTCTCGTTGAGGCCAAACTCAGTCCGGGCCACCACGCCGCTTCCAAGGACGTGCAGCGTCGCGCACTTCCCCGGGTTGAACGCGAGGCCCAGACTCCGCGCCGTGGCCTCTGCTGCAACCAATAACCCTCTCATGCTCTCGGGGGATGTCGCGATCAATGCGATATCATCCGCGTAAGCCAGGGCTGCTACCTTAAAGCCCGCCATCTCGTACCCGACCCTCGACTCCGCGGCTTGACGGACCACGGGTTCGATTGCCAGGTTGAAGAGTATTGGGCTCAAGGGGCAGCCCTGTCTTACTCCCGACTGCATGGGGATCCTATCGGCGAATCCTTCGGCAGTACGGACCCTCGTCGTGCAATCGGTGTACAGACACCGGACGAGGTTGACGATCGCAGGGGGGCACCGCCACCGGCCAGCGCGTTTAAGATGGTGGTGTGGGGGACCGAACCAAAAGCATTGGAGAGGTCCAGCCACGCAACCACCAATTCCCTCCGCCGTCGCTTCGCGTCGGCAAGGGCCTCCTGCAGAACGAAGTTGTGCTCAAGGCACCCCTCATACGGCAGGAAGCCCTTTTGTGCCGGGGAGAGACGTCGATTTTGGACGGCCCAGCGGGTAAGGCGGTCGGCCATCACGGCCGCGAAGAATTTGGGGATTACGTCGCCCATGGCGATGGGACGCCAGTTGCTGAGGTCATCCCTCTCACCTTTCTTGTAGATCAAGATGGTATTTGACTCCTTCCGTAGGAGATTCCATCCGGTCCGGGGGATGATTTTTTCATCCCCCGGAGGCGGTTAAACACCTCGGCCGACCCGAAGGGCCTCTCCAGTGCCTCATTGGTGCCTTCATCCGGCTGGTCGTGGTGGAGCGCCGGGAAGTGTTCCAAACGGTCCCGAGCCGCATATATAGAACTAAAGTGCCCTTGGACAATGTCCTTGGGCACTTGGCAGTGCGGAGATTGCTCGGCTAGCACCTCCTGCACTGCTCGCTTGCGGTTCGTTCGGAACAGACGCTGTATTCGCGTGGCTTCCCGGACGTGTTCCGTCCGTGTAGAAGGAGCCCCGGTCGCTACGTTGCAACTGGCATCCCCTCGGGGACGCACCCTCAAACTCTCCGCCGCATCCGGCCTTCCTCCCTCCCCCCAGTGGCTCTTGCGGCACCCCCCCCCCCCCTTCCACGTGCAGAACGCCTCGAACCAAAGAAATCCGCCACAAGGGCGGCAAGGGCCTCTAAGCCCTCCGCTGTCTCCACCGCCGCCGCGTCGGCGGGGGGCAGTCATTGGTCTCCGCTCGCTCCGGGGGGGGGGGTCCGCGCCCTCTCCTTGGACGCTCCACGATTACTTCGGGATTCCGCTCCGGCCCATGCCTGAGCCCCCCACACGTCCGCTGCATCCGCTTACCTCCGGTCACCATCGGGTCACTCCGTGTGCACGTTCCTGGGTCGACACCACTCCCCCTCCCCCTCGTCGCCGTCTGCCTCCGGTCCACGGCGGCGTTCCTTCTACTGACCGCAGAGGTTGCACCACTCGGGGCCGCGGTCCTTCTACAAACAGAGCCCCGGTTTGACCCGGGGGTATTAGTCGGACAGCCCCGGCTCGCGTCAATTATATCACAACTTAACTCCCCTTGCTGGTCGTCCCGAATACAATTGTCATTAAAATTAATAGGGCTCGTGGCCCTGTCACAGTACCTTTTTTCACTGCTCATATCATTAGTCCCGCTGTTAAAATCAAAATATATATTACTATTACTACCCTTACTACTAGTTGGGCCCTGGTCCGTATTTCGGCCCCGTTCCGCCTCCACGGAGGGACCGACCATTGCTGCGCTGCCGGGGGGCATTACTCCTTCCTCCGTTGCATCCTGTTCCCTCGGCACGGGGGTCTGCAGCCCAACCCTCTTCCTTCCTCTTCTGGGGGCCGCCACTGTCCATTCTTCATTCGGCGGCGACGTCGACGGGGCCGCAGTCGTTGCCTCTTCTTCCGACGACGACTCCTCGATGGCCGGGAGTCTTCTCCTTCTCCCTCTTCTTGCCGTCCCCATCCCTGGGGATACGGGGGCGGTGGTGTTGCCCCCCTTCGTCCCCCTCCCGGGGCGGGAGGGACACGGCCCGGGCGCTTCTTCCTCTCCTTGGGGTGGGGCATCCTAGCGCCGCCGGAGATGTCGTCGGCGGCGTCCTCCTGGCCGCGACTGGTACCACCGCCTGGGGAGTGCCGCGAATCCACCTGCTTCGTCGTGGTGTGCCCGGGGTCTGCTGGGGGGGGGGGGGGGCTCGGTGGCGGCTCTCCTGGCTCGCGCCCTCGTCCTGGGCGCCGGCGGCGAGGTGGAATTGTCGCCGGCTGACCCCCTCGGCGATGGAGTTGGACCACGGGTGGGCGGTGGTGTCACGACCGGCGCTGGTATCGACCCCCGTACCACGGAGGTCGTCGTCGTGGTCGTCGTGATCGTCGTCGTCGTCGTCGTGGCCGCCGTGGATGTTACGACCACCGGGGCAATCCTACCGGCCGACGACAGATTGCCGGAGTTGGTCTGGGCTAGTTGCGGAGGGGGGGGGGGCGGCTGGGTGGTGGTGGTCCCCCCCACTGTCGTCGGTCCGGCCGGCGAGGGCGTCTTGGGCGTCGTCCTCTTCGTTTCCCTCGCCGTGGCTGTCGTCGTTAACCCGGTAGTGGCGGCCGGTGGCCCCCGGGTGACCTCCGCGAAGGTGGTGGTCGGAGTCACCCTTCTGCTGCACTCCCTCGGTGCAGCCGTTGCGGGCTCGGGCTGCGACCCGCTGCGTCTGGCGGCGACGGTAACAAAATTCTTCAGTGTGGCGGTGGCGGGCTTCTTTCCCGCCACCGTCGCCGCCATTGTTCTGCGCCCTGTCGTTGTCCTTGCCGTCGTCGTTGTGGGGGCGGAGGACTTTGCCTTTCCGCGGGAGGTCGAGGCCGCCACCGCTGGCACGTATCTTCTCGCGCATGCCGGCTCGCCTCCTCGCGTGGTCGATCGATCCGTTTCGGCGGATCGCGGGGCCTCGCTTCTCGCGCCCTCGCGGAGGGAGCCCCCCCCCCCGCGGGTCCGCTGGCCGGGGATGCAGATGCGTCGCCCGGGGCGGCCGATGGTGCACCAGCGGCAGGAGGATTCGGTGCACCATTCGCGTGGCTTGCAGCGTGATGCTGCTTCACCCTCTTCAGTGCATAAGCACTGTCGTCGGTGAAGCCGCAGTCACCGCATACAAACCTACGCGTAATCCCGGAATGGTGTAGCTTAAGATGTTTACCTAAATCCTCGTGCCGCTGGTACACTGCCGCTCCCTTTCGTAGTGCCGTGGTCCCTCGGTAGCAGTACGGACAGTTGAATTGTGTAGGGAACGGAAACTTCACAATTACCTCGTTTCCCCGGGCGACGCATCCGGATCCTTCGGCCATGCCTAAAACTTAGAGAACAGAAACGAAAAACAAGCAGAGAGAGCGAAAAAAGGATCAAAGTGTATAGAGAAGCAAGTTAGAATATAAAAGTTTAAAAAGTTAAAAGTCAAAAGTTGAAAAGTTAAAAAGTTTAACAAAGTCAATAAATAAATAAATAAAAGTGTTTAAAGACCTTAACCGCCCTAAGGGGGGGGGGGGGGGGGTTATTTTAGTCTGACGTGGTCCGGATTACGAGGGAAAGGACACTGGGAAAAAGTTTGAATAAATTGCTGCACCAGAATTTGCTCAAGAAATTAAACTTTTATTTTCAATCAAAAAGGGGAAAAAAGGAAAAAAACCGCCTAGACGTCGGTCCGACGTCTGGGGGAAAAAACCTGGGCCGGCTTCTCCTGGCCAAGTTCGCGATGTGTTGTTCTGTAACAAGGAAAGACAAGGCAGGATTTAAATACCTATTAACGCTTGTCGCGTCGCCTGTCTCGCTTTATCTCGCACGCTCCTGTCTGTGCCGTTCGCACTCGAGAGCGGAGATTACAGACACGTCTCGACGAACTGAGATATGTATGTGGACTGTATATATGAACGTTCTCACAAATCGAGAACCGTTCGATCGCTGTGCGGAAGAAGAGATCTAATTTCTCAATTCTCCGCTTTTTTAGCGATCGTTGAATGCCGCAGGAAAGGACAACAGGTGGAGGTCGTAAAGCTCCAAATGCTGTCCAAACCGCAGTTTCTCACCGTTCCCTGCGTACAAGACGCGGTGTGGTGTAGCCCTTAACGGCGCACGTAGCGTCTTACGTTTAAAGGAGCATACACCACGGTGCTCATTATGCGTTGCTCTACGCACAGGGTACGTACTCACTGGCGGTCAAGGAGCGTTGCTCGAGCAGGTTGGGCTAAGAAGTCCGGAATTTCTTAGCCCCGACCTGAGAAACGGTGAGCCCACGTAGGGTATCGCTCAGAGACCACCCAAGGGGTGATATACAAAACCGTGCGGACAATTCAACTTGTCGCACGACCGCGTCAAATGCAGCAGTCCGTGATAATGCCAGCCTCGCACGACCGCGTCAAATGCAGCAGTCCGTGGAGTCGTCAGTACTGATCGGGCCGTAGCCCTTGCTGAGACTGGAGTTTCGACACACGGGAAACGATTCTTATCTCGATTCCCCTTTCATGACCGCGTAGCACAAACGTCACATGAAAGTTGGACGAAAACCCACAGTCTTTTAAATTTTATTAATAATCTCGCCAAGCGGGAACCGAAGTTTATCAATTCCCTCACACGACCACGTAACTCGAGCGTCACGTGCTATTCGGCGAGATTGTACAGCCAATAATCGGGGCTGATAAAATGCCTCACCGATTTAGTTAATCTTGAGCAACAATTTAAAATTCTCAACGAAAGGTTCGAGTCTTCTCAGAACCTATATTCGGAGATTTGGTTTCGTCGCGGAGCGGAATCGTTTGTCGATCTGCTCGCTGCGAGGACTCGCTTTCGAGTCTTTGAAGCTAAGAAGCGAACAGACATCCGCAGTCGCGGCCACGAGAGGGGTAATCACCACCTCGCGGCGCTATCCCTGCTCTTCAATGTCTATCTCTTCTTAATTTCAATATTCCTCTACCCTCTCTGTTTATGTATCTTCGACGATCGATCCCAAGTAAATATATTGGGTCGATCACGTGACTGAGAGCAACCAACACTCGCGTATGGTTTTTCTAACCTGTATCGTTCCGTGTACCGAACTACGCATCAGAGAGTCTCTGGAATGTCGCGTACACGAAAAACAATACCGTACGAGGAATTTATGGTTCTCAGTTATAATTCACGTTAACTTGAATATTTCTCTAAACGGTTCTCAAATCCGTCAATTAACGCGATATTTAAACAAAAAGGAATACTTAAATCTGATTTTGGTGTAGTTGTTGAGCCAATCCTGGCGGCACTGCAATGCCAGGCTGACTCGCGACAGAGGTGGAGCAAGCCCCAACAGCTCCGTCAAATTCCAAAAATCAGATTAATATTCTGGACTCCCCGATGGGGAGTGTATCAGATACTAAGCTGATAAGAACAGACTACACTTTGATCTTAGCCATCAGGCCGAGAAGCGATCTCACTGTCGTCTTTAAAATACTACAATGTATGTTTGGCGGCTGGTCGGCCAATGGCTTACAGAACCAAGGTTTCTTGCACAGGCGTGAATTTTTGTTATTGAGGGCTTAGTTATTTCTTGCTTTCGTAATGACCAGTCGAACCCTTAATTGAGAGGACCATCGCTAGAAATTAATAATATTCGCTTGTGCCCCATTAGTAAACGACGTGTTATAAAGCTATAGTTTGCGTCAATACATATAAAGTTAACACTTGAAGTTTTCAACTTCTGTTTGAAATCATTTAAAAGGTATGAAAGATAATAGAAAAAGGTATATGATATTGAAAGCTCAGTTTATCTTTTATAAAAAACATACATTTTTTTTAGTAATAATTTAACAATAAGCAAACATATAATGCAAAGAACAAAAAATTTCCCTTTTCCTTGAGTCGATATAAAATTAACATCTATAGTTATTAATAACAATTTTTCCTTTTTCTTGTGAAATTATTATTTTGTTGAACGTCCGCTGTTTTCTACATATTCGGTCAATCTGTTTCTCACAGATTTGACCAATGGAGATGTATAATTTGCTAAAATTTGATTCTATTCTTCTAAAATGATATTGCTGAGAGTTTCTTTCAACGTCATCTCTTTTTTTCGTATTTTTCAATGCAGATAATCCCATAGAAAATCTATGCTATTAAGATCTGGAGATTGCGGAGAATGTTTTAATTGTTTTAGTGTCCTGTAAAAAAGCCATTCCTTTGCTATGCGTGATGTATGCTTCGGATCGTTGTCACTTTAAAATGTCTCTGTTCTTGATAAATTCAATTTCGCAACGGAAGGCTCTAAGTTTCTCTGCAATATTTCAACGTAATTCTCCTTTTTCGTTGTATCTTCAATGAACACAAAATTTCCAACCACGGAAGCAGCCACACACCCCCAGACCATCACAGATCCCCCTCCATGTTTGACTGTATGGACTAAGTTCTGTTCCTTCAAAGCACTATTTTTACTTCTCCATACTTTCGGCGGTTTTCTGTCTTGATCAATTACGAATGTACTCTCATCAGTGAAGAGAACATCATTCCAGAAAGTTGCATTATATTTGAGGTGGTCTTTAGCATATTGTAACCGTTTCTTCCTCGGAACTCTTCCTAATAACCCTGCTCTATTCAGTGTTCCACGGATTGTTCTTGCACTAACCGTTTCTTTCTTTAGATTACTCAGTTCTTATGCTATGTTTACAGAACTGGGAAAAGGATTTTCTTTTACTTCTTTGCAAATTTGCCTCACATCACTCTCATTGAGTTTTTTCGGTCGCCATTTATGATCAATATTACTTAATAATCCGTGATTATTATATTTGTCAATGATCTTTTCCACAGCCATGTTACGAGCCAGGGCCGTGCAGCGCGCGTGGCCTGCGAGTGCGAGAGAGAGTATGGAATATGGTATCAATTTGTTAGTTAGGTGCACGGACGAACCCAATGCGAAATTGGGGAGCCGCTAGGATAGTTGATAACGAGGACGAACCTGATGCGAAATCAGGGAGCCTCTGGGATGGAGTCACGTACGGACGAACCTGGTGCGAAACCAGGGAGCCGTAGGAGGGTGAAACGTCGTGAACGAACCCGATGCGAAATCGGGGAGTCACTAGGATTGTTGATAACGACGCAGACGAACCCAATGCGAAATCGGGGAGCTGCTAGGAGGTTGGAAGAAACGCAGACGAACTCGATGCGTAATCGAGGAGCTGCTGGGAGGTTGGATAAATCACAGACGAACCTGATGCGAAATCAGGGAGCTGTAAGATGCGGACGAACCTGATGCGTAATCAGGGAGCCGCTAGGATGGTAATAGATTGCGTGGACGAACTCGATGCGTAATCGAGGAGCCACTAGGTTGTAAGAGGTTGTATTTGGATTTGGGGATGTGTTAATTGAACTCGTAACTATGAATTATTAAATATAATATAACCCGAGCGGTAAGGTTATATTATTATGGGAACGTTTAACTAATGATAACCGCTTTATATAATTATGGGTTAAAGAAGTTGGGTAACTCTGATTTGATAAGAGTAGATATATTCTTAAATCAACAAATAAAATACAATTGTTTCGTGCATCTTGTGTCGCGATCAAAGAATGATTATATTTACCTAAAAAGATCTTGCGCGGTGTTGACGCACTGGCGATGCGGGGGTAAGTCGGTTGAAAATAATGGCCGTAATAGAATTTATGCCGGTTCACGGATTCTATATTGATTAATATTGATACGAAAGGGTACGGTAGCCCGATCTCACAAAATACAACTGACTATCAAATCGTATACGGGTGACGAGAGACGTGACGTTGACTCTAACGTGACGGTACGATTATGATCCCCCGAGTAAGAAAATCAAGGGGTTTATATACCCAAAAATCCGTGGGGGAGGATTCAGATGCACATTAGACGTTACCATATATGGCCGCAATAGAATTTATGCCGGTTTACGGATTCTATATGGTATAATATTCATACGACAGGGAACTGTAGCCCGATCTCACAAATACAACTGACTAACAAAAATCGTATACGCGTAACGAGAGTCGTGGAGTTGACACTAAGCGTGACAGTACGATTATGATCCCCTGAGTAATGAAATCACGGGGTTTATATACCAAAAAATCTGAGTGGGGCGGATTCAAAAGTACGTTAGAAATCACCGTGTGCACTATTCTCCGAATTGTATTAATTAACGGGCTGCTCTATTCTCCGAATTGTATTAATTAACGGGCTGCTGCATCGCGACGGAAGTGACCCCCATTTCCAAGGTTAGATAAGTAGCAGAGCGATTTCATAATGCACGCAAGTGGCAAGAAAAATTTGAGGAACAAAACGTTCGACATACGTAACATGTTCATGGAGACTTCGTTAAAAAATTAACAATTAAATTCAAAAATTTCAAATCGTTCAGAAAAAATTATTTTCGGTTGCGGGGGTCAATTACAATCATTTCTGGTAAATAGATACACCTCCGAAATCTTGCGCATTTTTGAGAAAAAAATTCAGTATGGGCAGAACTTCAAACGCTAACTTTTTAACGAAGCCTCCATCAACAAATTGGTATTCTTGATTTTCGTCTTATTTTGGCCTCTAGAATCCCCCATTAAAATTTTTCCCAGGGGAGGCCGAACACTCTGTATAGGTTGGAAAGTAGAAATGCCTAGGCAGTCAAGATTCGAAATCGCATGCCGGTGTCACGTGATCGAATTTCAACTGTGTTGAGAGCAAGAAGGGGAAAGACTCACATTCGTCTTTTTTCTCGAATACCCGAAGCTATACGAAACACCGGAACTCATATACAAGGTGTCTATGCATTATTGCGTTTAAGTGGAGGGGTAGTTTCCTTTAGGCACCAGCCTCCCGCCTGATAATACAGTAGTGCCCACATAAGTGAACTGATGTTTGCTCACATAAATGACCAGAGGTATCCCCACCAATTCTTAGAAGCCAAGCGGCTTCGAACATCGAGCGTGTCGAATATAACCTGACGCCGCCGGCCGATATCGATACATTGTATATATGGTTCCGGGTGCAAGCTATTGTATCTTACTCGCACTTATCCTACTTCCCTATCTCTGCTGAATTCTGAGAACTAACCATGCCCACATAAATGACCGAAGCCGGTCCCGAGCTTGGTCATTTATGTAGGCATTACTGTACTGGATTGCCTTTTTCAATCCCTCCCATAGTCAATCCACATGCATTTACGCAAATACTACAGCTGTCTGCCCATCAATACTAATTCGAAGAGGGCACTAAAATCACCTCCGAATTTTGCAGGTCTACTCGTATACCTCGTCTGTGGATCAGCCACATATTTTTAAACATTGGGATTTTTGTTGGAACACCCCCTAGGATTATGCCATTTCATTATAGGATTATGAAAAAGTGTGGCACATCAAAATTGAAAATTTTTTATTTTCGTAATTCGTTTTTCTCCGTTTTAATTCACAGTTTTCATACTTTTGTATATCGCTGAATTCGTCTTTTTGCGCTGTATAAAAATATAGACAAAAATATGTCATTGCATTAAAAAAGAAAAAAAAACAAAGACTGAAATTTCAAAAATTGACTTTGAAAAAAAATTTTTTCTTTGAGGGTTACATTTGACTCTTCAAATTTTTGTTCGAACAATTTTGTTATATATTCACAAATAACTACGATATGTATAGAATTTACATATTTCTATTTAAACGGTCTATTTATAGAAGAAAATATAACATAGAAAAAGCAATTCTGAAGCATTGAAGTAATATCTAAGAGAGTAAAAAATGAAATTATTCTTATTGTGTTAAAATATCTTTCATTAAAGTATGTTTTATTACATTAGGAAATTGTTTTCGCTGTTTTGAAATTATTTATTATGTAAAATTGTTTTTCTTCCCCATCTTTGGATAATAATAAATTGTATTCTTTCATAAGTTTAATTTCACGTTTAGCAGTGTCATTACAATTGTCATCATCTTCCCACGTGTCAGGATCTTTTCTTAAAAATCCAGTTGACATGGAAATTCTTTCAAAAAATCATGTTGCCTCGTGGAAGACAAAATGATCCAGTCCTTTGTCAATATAATTTTGTATATCTTCAGTACCAATTTTTAGTCTTTTGCTAGAGTCATCTATGGCCTCGTTGATCCATCGCCTCCAGCACTCATAACTTACTGTCCTTTTCCACTTTGTTATCGGAAAAAGACATTGCTAATGCTTCCGATGTTAAGTACCACAAGTGGTTGAAACATTTCCTTATTTCTACCTTGCTTACTTCTTCACCAATCTCATGAAACGAATGAGATTCTGCAACGAATTCCAAATCTTGGTGTGAAGCTACCATCGTCGCTGAACTGAAAGAAACAAATATCTCTAATTCCACTTTCTTCTTTATCACTTAAATTAAATTGTTCCTTGAATGAATATATTTTCAAGCAATACAAAGCTTTCGCCATCCATCGAGCGTGATAAAAATGTCCTGGAGCTCGAAAACTTATATTTTTTAGTTGAGTTCCATCTATGAAAATAATAACAAGATCAAGAATTTCTTTATAATTCTCTCGTGGCTGTTGCTCATTTTCTAGAATATTTGTTAAAAATTGGAACATTTCTTGAACTACTGTAGTTTGAATTGTTTGGTGGTCATATTTATTTTCAATTCCGGGTACAAATCTCAATTTATCAATTTTTGGTTATGTTTCTTGAAACTTGTTGTATAGCGGAGCACTGGGAGTCAAAGATTTTGATAGTTTTTCGTTAAATACATTCTGTAGAATAATCTCATATATACGACGCCTACAGGATAAATATAAGATATCCCTGTTTAATTTTTGTTCAAGTAGAACGCAAGCTCCTTGGAAACGTCCAGTGTCTATTGGAGTATGTAGTGTCACAGCAAAGTGCTTGAACTTTGTTGCACCATTCTTCTAATAAGTCATATACCGCAGAGGCTTGATCATTCCCTCTGTTACGTGGAATGATGGGAATCCATAGCAACCGTATGACACCTCTAGAAGTGATAATTATTGGTAATCTTTTGTCTTTTCCTGCCCCATGTAAAGCTGGTGAAAGTTTTCCGTCGCAATGTATCGTAATCGCATCAAACTCGCAGTCATTGATTGTTGTATTACATTTTCATATTATGAATGTATTATATGATGTATTATATATTCATATTTAATTTCACTGCATATTCCGTTTTTAGTTTCACGGCTATTCATTTTATACGGTATATTCCATTCCACTGATTCAATATCTTATAATGATTGAAATAGAAACACTAAATATCTTCGTTATTTACAAACATATAAAAAAATGATATAGGTAAAACTTGTCCTATTTAACGAAGAAAATATAATGGTTGAAAGTATATTTTTTTCTCGCAATTAATTTTTGAAATTTTACAATCGTATTTTATAAGAAACAAAAAATTCAAAATTCTGTTTTTATATCCTTATGCAAGTGTAAAAAGACGAATTCAGAGGGGTATAAAAATGTGTGACAGCGATACATACACATAGGTATGATCGAACACATTTAATGGAGAAAAACGGGTTATAAGAATAAAAAATTTTCACAATTCCTGGGGTCGATTTTCGAAAAAATTTTTTCATTAAATATAACTAAGGTCCACTCTATTCCCGCCCAGGCATTTATCTTTCCTACCTATGTAGGCATATAATATGCTTATGAATGTGCGTTTATGTATCTATATTATTAATACGATTGAGTCTAAACAACTTAATGAATTTCAATGTAATTTTATATTTACGTTTTATATCCTGATTTCAAGATCCGATTAGAACATAATTAGCCTGTCAATAATGATTAGTATACGTCATAGTTTTTTAGTTATTCCGATACATACACGTTATTTTAAAAAATTAAAGGAAATTTCTGAAATACTCTTAGAACATTTATATGTAAATATGTAAAAAAATAAAAATTGTCAAATCCAAAAAGAGACTCGAACTTGTGGTCGAAAAACTTTCTAGCGGTTACGCAGTTGGAAAATTTACCCCGTATACTGTCTTGCTGTCAAAGCAGTTTTGAAGTACCATAAAACCATACAATATTACACTCGATTATCGGCGCGGTTAGTAGCAGATGTATGTACTTAGGAGGATCCTTTAATAAAGTAGACAACAAAATAGACATTCTTTCCAAATTTTATACGAAAAAACCATGAGACTTCTTAACACGAATATTTCGCTCACTTTATTATTCGTATTTTGAGAATACATAAATTTTTTTAGTACAAAATAGTGTTTGGTATTTTTCTTGGATCGACGTATCGCATATATATTTATTACTCCTTCAGTAATATTTACAAATTTTTACAACGAGAAACAGTAAAAAGTAGTAGTGCAGAGCCTCGTATTCAATCGTATATCGAAAAAGTGTTCTAATTGCTTCCATGAGTCCAGCAGTTCTGTTTGTCTAAATCAAGAAAACGCAAAAGATTCTGAAGGGGCCTTTCTACTTTGTGGGATTAAAAAAATTGAATTTTTTTGCATTTTCTTTTAGTATACAGTCTCGAAAATATATCTACCAAATATTAAATTGGAATTCGGAAAAGTAACGAAGTTATAGCCTGCTGAAATGTACCACGCGCAGATATAACAACTGGACGTGTGATTAAATATGTTAAAAACTATTTAAAATCGCATTCGTCCGGAAAATTAAATTCACGGCCACGATTCCTGTATCCGTTTGGGTACGTGACACTTTGAAAGGTTAAGCGTTCGTCAAGTTCATTGAACCTACGGACAATTTAAAACCGTGGCCGTTTACGTGTTTTTGCACCCAGACCTCACGCGAAGATTCGCTTGAAACACCGGTTCAAACGGTATCGTGACGTCAGCGTCGAGAGAGAGAACCGTAATATACATTGAAAAGAGATTGACAGTTGGATTCGGCAGTGCCGCGTCGCGACGACAATGCGCGACCGAGTCTTCGTCTGTCGATCCCCGACAGATACGAGTGAATTCTCTTCTTTTCAGGGAAAAGTCTCGCTGGTAGCTTAAATAAATAACTATCAGCGAGCAATTAAAAATTACAGTCCACTGATCAATGCTAAACGGAAGCTGATCTCCCCCTCCAAGCGCACTGATAGTCGTTAGGAGAGCGAGACGAACAGCTGACGAGCGTGTGTTTACGATATGTGTACGCATGTATTAAATTTGGTTGAACCTTTGTTTCAGCACTCAAGGTCCACCACACCCAGGGCAACGCCGGTGAGGCCACCCCCCTGGCCAACAAAAAATATATTTTTTATATTTTTATATTTTTCAAAAATCTCTATTTTTTTTTTTTTTTAAACAAACGGCTTGTCGCTGCGCGACAAGCGAAAAATTAATAATAAATCTTGACAATTGACTTCCCCTGCTATTTCCCTCGTCCGGGCCCCGGTTAGAACCCTTAGTTTCTAACAAACGGTCCTTCGAACCGGACTGAGGTTGAAAGAACAGGAAAGATTTGCAAGTACGTTCACGTAAGTCGCTGTTTACGGACAAATTAACTTCGAGTAGATTATAAAATCCTCGAATCAGAGACCAGCATGTCTGTAGCCAAGGATGAAGGTCGAAGCGAGTTCAAAGACGATCTGGACGACCTGATCACCCGGTTCGACATGATGTCAAGGTCGATCTCTTATTTATAGAAACGTGGCCGAGCTCAATACACTGAAGAGCTCCTCAGAACAAAGCTCGCCACCGTGTCCAAACAATACAAGGAAGCCGTTGAGCAGTACTTGTCGATTCAGAGCAAATATGCCCCTGCGAAACGCAACACTTGCGACTTCCTCGCAAAAGGTGGTGTAGAAACTAAGGAGAGTACATGGAGTTTCAGGCGTACGTTACCACGGAGCTGACCAGACTGGCCGCTGAATCAAAAGCGGCACCCACGTCGGTCAGCCCGCATGACGTCGCTATCGAACTTCCGAACAACGTCTCCCCAAGTTCGGAGGTGATCCACGCAAATGGACACATTTCGCGGATCTGTTCACTTCCGGCATAATAAATAATCCGAGGCTTGCAGATGTGCATCGACTGCAATATCTGAACGCCTGTCTGGAAGATAAAGCGTTGGCAGCGATCGCGCACCTCGAAGTTACCGATGAGAATTTCGAAGTGGCGTTGAAAACCTTGAAAGAACAATTCGGGTTACCACGTATCGTGACCGCCAGATTGTTTAATCAACTGACCAAATTGAAAACAATCAAAAGAGATGATCTCGATAGCCTAAATCAGATCGTCGTCGTTTTCAAACAGGCCCTTGCGGCATTCGAAAAACAGGGCACAATTTTACAGCAGCGAAATTGGCAGCTGGCCCATACTATTCGAAGCCATTTGGAAGAGCCTTTCAAAGCGGAGTCGGAAAGGTCGCAGCGTCTCTCTCCGGACTATCCCAAGCATGTCGAGTTGATCGAGTTCCTGGAGGGGCATGCAAGGGCTCTAACTATGTTAGATGATGGTCCGAGCAAGCCTGCAACCGAACACTCACCGAAACATAAAGTACGGAGTCAGAACTCCGTTCTAGAAAGTCCAGCTGAAAAAACTGTGACTTGCGGATTCTGCGGCCTCGAGCACAGAATGACCAAATGTGGTGCATTCCGTAACTTGACGCCGAACCGCCGCTATCAGTTCATAAAAGATAGCCAGCAGTGCATTCTCTGCCTGTCACCTCAGCATAGAAACGCGCGTTGTCCTTCCGAGGAGGGGTACCCGAAATGCAATGGCAGACATCATGCTCTGCTGCATTTCGAGACAAATGCTAACGCCCAACAAATGTTAAGGGCAATAAAAACAAAACTTTGCGGACGTTGCACTGTAACGTCCTCGAATCGCTGGACACGGCGATTCGCAAGTTTTGGGAAGTCGAAGAACTCCCTTCGACCTCGGTACACACCAAGGCGGAGGAGGAGTGTGAAACGCACTTCCAAAAAACCGTCGCTCGAGATGCGACAGGACGGTTTGTCGTCCGATTGCCTTTTTCTCACCCGAGACCGGACGAAGCGTTAGGAAACTCCTATCGAATCGCCCTCTCCGCCCTTGGGAGGTTGGGGAAAAAATTGGACACAGACCAGACCCTCGTTAGAGAATATACGACGTTTCTCGAGGAATATGAGGAGCTGGGTCATATGACTCGCATAGAGCCTATTGACGAGATCAGACTCTATATTCCGCATCGAGCGGTCATACCCACCGAGAGTGCAACGACTAAATTAAGAGTCGTATTTAACGCGACAAGCCGAACTACCGGCGGTCGTTCATTAAATGACATCCTACACGTAGGTCCAAAATTGCAGAACGACATCACGTCAGTCTTGACCCGATGGCGTCTGTATGAATACGTGTTGGTGGCCGACATAGAGAAAATGTTCCGACAGATTCTCATCGCCCCGCAGGATCGTCGTTTTCAATGCATCCTATGGCGCACACCCGACAACGAACAGCTCGATGCGTTCGAATTAAATACCGTAACGTACGGTACGGCGTGTGTACCATACCTGTCGATGCGAACCCTCCTTGAGTTAAAAAATCAGGACGGGCACAGGTACCCCCTTGCCGCCCCGATTCTCGAGCAGGACATTTACGAAGACGACGTTTTTATGGGAGCACCCGATACGTCTTTGTTGGAGAAAATTCGTAACCAAGTTTGCAAGCTCCTACAAAGGGGTGGGTTTAAGCTGCGAAAATGGGCAGGAAATTCGCCATTGTTATTGCGAAATATCCCCCAAAGCGCTCACTCCCACGCCGTCGACCTTACCTTGTTCGATGACAGCGAATTAAAGGTATTAGGTTTACGCTGGATACCGTCCGGCGATTACTTTTATTTCAATCTGCAACGGTTTCAGCCGTCTGCCTTGCCGATGACAAAACGAAATTTGTTTTCGGAGATTGCTAAGTTGTTCGATCCGCTCGGCTGGTTATCACCAGTCGTGATTCGCGCAAAGATTCTGATGCAATCCCAATGGCTGGAGAAGATCCAGTGGGATGATCAAATCTCAGCAAATACGCTCAATACGTGGAATACGTTTTGCGTGGATTGGAGCAGCTTAAATATGCTAAAAATCCCCAGATGGATTAATTATGGAGCCGACACAATTTCCGTGGAAATTCATGGATTTTGTGACGCTTCGCTTGCAGCCTACTCAGCGGTCACTTACTTACGAGTGACCGCAATGAGCAATGTCACCTCCTCGACATTGATAATGGCAAAAACGCGAGTGGCTCCAATTAAAACGCAGTCAATTCCTGTATTGGAATTGAACGGCGCCGTGCTGCTCGCCGAGCTTATTGTGCACGTGGAGAAGTCACTTTCATTGAAGGCCGACAGAATAATCTGCTGGACAGATTCCACGATCGCATTGGCATGGTTGAGAAAGCACGCCTCCACATGGAAGGTTTTAATCGCTAACCGTGTGTCAAAGGTCCAAACGTTACTTCCGAATGCTGAATGGAGGCACGTTCCCACCCGCTTCAATCCCGCGGATCTGAATTCGCGCGGAGTGGAAGCTGCGGAACTCCTTCAATCTAAGCTGTGGATTTCAGGACCAAGTTGGCTAACGGAATCGGAAGATTGTTGGCCGAAAACGCCTTCGTCCATCGAGACCGAAGAAGGGAACCCCGAGATCGACGAACGATTCGGGCGTATCCTAAGGCTCGGTGAAACGTCCAGCCACGGGACGTCGGACCCTGTGGTCTCTGTAGCGGAAAGCCCGAGTGAGCTGGACATCACTCTCTGCTTCGGCCGGGAAACTTTCAAGATCCCGGCACGAATATTAACGACCTCGCGGAAGTACCACTGCCGGGTTCCCGGAGGGCAGTATATACTCCGATGGGGACCAGAGGGTAACCTCCGGTCCTGCAATTGGAGGGCCGACAAGGCCGCGGAAACACCGCCAGCCGCGTCGTCCACGCCGACATCGACGATGGCCGCCCCCGCTGGACAAGCTCCGCAGCCGAAGAGAAAAAGGAGGAAGCCGGCAAAAATTACACCGGCCAACCCTGGACCTTCCAGCAGCGGCCTGCAGCCGCCAACCCCTACAGGCCCGCAGGCCAAGAGAAGGAAAAGGGCCTGGCAGCCGTTCGGCCAGATCGCCATGGCAAAGGCCATGGCAGATCAAATGTTGATGACGTCTATGCGCTACATCCATCAGGCTGCAGCTGGTCAATTGTAAGTACTTTTGATTTTTTATAATTAAAAGTGCGCGAGTTCTCTCTCTTCGCGTAAAAAGTGACCGTAGGGGACTACCGCGTTCTCCGGGTATTGCACAATTCGTGCAAGGGGGGCGGTATGTTTAAATATGTTAAAAAACTATTTAAAATCGCGTTCGTCTGAAATATTAAATTCTCGGCTGCGATTCCCGTATTCGTTTGTGTACGTGACACTGCGGAAGGTTAAGCGTTCGTCAGGTTCGTTGAACGTTCGGACGATTTAAAACCGCGGCCGTTTACGTGTTTTTGTACGCAGACCTCACGCGAAGATTCGCTACGCACCGGTTTAAACGGTATCGTGACGTCAGCGTCGAGAGAGAGAACCGTATGATATATGGAAAAGAGATCGACAGCTGAATTCGGCAGCGCCGCGTCGCGACGACAAGGTGCGACCGAGTCTTCGTCTGTCGATCCGCGACGATATTCGCAATTATTCACGAGCCGACTGCGAACGGGAGCGGATCCCAGAAGATCTCGCTCCTCAAGTACGGACTCGCATATCACGTTTGGACTTGTTTTTTAAAGGAATTCTCACCGTTGCTGCTGTTAGAGTTTTCCCATAACAATCTACCGGCGACAAAAGGGAGATCGTAATACACGCTGCGCATGGCACGACCGCCTTCGCTAGGAAGGATTGTACGTTGCAGTCGTTGCCGCGACCGCGACGTAAGGGACTCAGGGTGCACCTACCCAGAATCCCTTTAAAGCTATACGGCTTTGGAGCCTCCCAAAGGTCATACCGTTGAATCGGTACCGCCTCGTGGAGTGCAAAGGTCGCTGAAAAACCCTCTCCAGAAACCCGACGGTGTACGAGTCGACCGTACACCCTACGGAGGAGTTCGGGTTCAAGGTCGCCTCACCTTCCATCACGCCGCCTACCAAATACGGTCCCCGTGCAACACGGTCGCCGGGTAGGCTTTATAGTGCGGTTGGACCCGCGAGGGATTTTTTGCAAAGGACACTTTACTGTCACGGTCCCCGGTAGAAACGGTCGCCGTGCAGTAATTTTACAGTGTCGCAGGAGATCACCTCGCACGACGTTTCTACGTTACCCGCACGGAGAGCGTGCTCACGGGATCCACCCATTTGGAGCTTTACGACCTCCATTTGGTGACCCGTCCGTGGCTAAGTCGCCCCCGACAGATACGAGTGAATTCTCTTCTGTTCAGGGTAAAAGTCTCGCTGATAATTTCAATAAATAATTATCAGCGAACAAGTACAAATGTACAATCCACTGATCCACGCCACGACAGCTGATCCCCCCCACCCAGCGCACCGATAGTCGCTAGGAGAGCGAGGCGAACAGCTGACGAGCGTGTGTTTACGATACGTGTACGCACGTATTTAATCTGAACGAAACTTTGTTACAGCAACCAAAGGCCATCCCAACCGGGGCCACGCCGGTGAAGCCACACCCCTGGCCGGATTATAAAAAATAATTCTTTTTTTTTTGTAATTTTATATTTTTTTTACTTCTTCATTTTTTGTTAAATTTAAATAAAAGGCTTGTCGCAATGCGACAAGCGAACAATACCAATAAAAACTTATCATTCACTCTCCCTAGTATTTCCCTCGTCCGGACCCCGGTTAGAACCCTTAGTTTCTAACAATCTGGCTCATACATTCGCATTTTTCGCATACTTGTTGGCCAGATCCTGGGCTTTTTCTGGCTTGGATAACGTAGTAATGTGGTACCACACTGAAGCAGTCAATCAAACATATTTTCGATCAATATTTTAGAGGATAACACCGGTTAAGTCTTGGTTAGGTTTTGGTATTTGCCGTCATCTGGCTCATACGTTCGCATTTTTCGCATACTTGTTGGCCAGATCCTGGGCTTTCTCTGGTTTGGATCACTTAGTAATGTGGTACCACACTGTAGCAGTGAGTTAAACCAGGATTCGGTCAATATTTTAGGGGTTAGCACCGGTTATGTCTGCGTTAGGTCTGGTATTTGCCATTATCTGGTTCATACTTTCGCATTTTTCGCATACTTGTGGCGAGATCATGGGCTTTTTCTGGTTTGGATCACGTTGTAATGTGGTACCACACTGAAGCAGTCAATTAAACCTGGATTCCATCAATATTTTAGAGGATAACACCGGTTATGTCTGGGTTAGGTCTGGTATTTGGCTTTTTCTGGTTTGGATCACGTAGCCATGCGGTACCGCATTTAAACAGACAATTAAACCTGGTTTCGATCTATATTTTAGAGAGTAACACCGGTTCGGACTGGATTCGGCTTGGTATCTGCCATCATCTAGCTCATAATTTCGCATTTTTGGCAAACTTGTTGCCAGATCGTGTGTTTTTTCAGGGTTGCATCACGGAGTAATGTGGTACCACACCGAAACAGACAATTAAACCTGGTTCTGATTAATACTTAAGACGAAAACTCCGGTTAGGTGTGGGTTAGGTCTGGACTTTGCCCTCATCTGACTCATACGTTCGCATTTTTCGCATACTTGTGGCGAGATCATGGGCTTTTTCTGGTTTGGATCACGTTGTAATGTGGTACCACACTGAAACACTGAATTAAACATGGTTTCGATCTATATTTCAGAGGATATCACCGGTTAGGTCTGAGTTAGGTCTGTCATTTGTCACCATCTAGTTCATACTTTCGCATTCTTCGCATCCTTGTTGGCCAGATCCTAGGCTTTTTCTGGTTTGGATAACGTTGTAATGTGGAACCACACTGAAACAGTGAGCTAAACCTGGGTGCGATCAATATTTAAGAGGAAAACACCGGTTAGGTCTGGGTTAGGTCTTGCATTTGCCACGATCTAGCTCATACGTTCGCATTTCTCGCATTCTTGATGGCCAGATCCTGGGCTTTTTCTGGTTAGGATAACGTAGTAATGTGGTACCACACTGAAACAGTGAATTAAACCAGGATTCGATCTATATTTTAGAGGATAACACCGGTTAGGTCTGGTATTTGCCATTATCTGGCTCATACTTTCGCATTTTTCACATACTTGTTGGCCAGATCCTGCGCTTTTACTGGTTTGGATCAGGTTGTAATGTGGTACCACACTGAAACACTGAATTAAACCTGGATTCGATCTATATTTTAGAGGATAACACCTGTTATGTCTGGGTTAGGGCTGGTATTTGCCATTATCTGTCCCATGCTTTCGCATTTTTCGCATACTTGTTGGCCAGATCCTGGGCTTTTTCTGGTATGGATCACTCAGTAATATGATACGACACAGAACCAGTGAGTTAAATCTGGATTCGATCAATATTTTAGAGGATAACACCGGATAGGTCAGGGTTAGGTCATGTATTTGCCATCATCTGACTCATACTTTCGCATTTTTCGCACACTTGTTAGCGAGATCCTGGCCTCTTTCTGGTTTGGATCACGTTGTAATGTGGTACCACACTGAAACAGAGAAATAATCCTGGATTCGATCTATATTTAAGAGGATAACACCGGTTATGTCTGGGTTAGGTCTGGTATTTGCCATCATCTGGCTCACACTTTCGCATTTTTCGCATACTTGTTGGCCAGATCCTGGCCTATTTCTAGTTTGGATCACGTTATAATGTGGTACCACGCTGAAACGGTGAACTAAACCTGGGTTTGATCTATATTATAGAGGATAACACCAGTTAGGTCAGGGTTAGGTCTGGTTTTTGCCAACTTCTGGCTCATACTTTCGCATTTTTCGCATACTTGTTGGTCAGATCCCGGGCTTTTTCTGGTTTAGATCATGTGGTAATGTGGTACCACACCGAAACAGGCAATTAAACCTGGTACCAATCAATAGTTTAGCGAATAATACCGGGTAGGTTAGTGTTGGGCTGGTATTTGCAATAATCCGGTTCATACTTTCGCATTCATCGCATACTTGTTTGCGAGATCCTGTTCTTTTTCTTGCTTCGATCACTTTGAAATGTGGTACCACACAGAAACAGTGAGTTAAACCTGGATTCGATGAATAATTTAGAGGATAACACCGGTTAGGTCAGGGTTAGGTCTGGTATTTGCAATCATCTGGCTCATACTTTCGCATTTCTCGCATACTTGTTGGCCAGATACTGGGCTTTTTCTGGTTCGGATCACGTCGTAATGCAGTACCGCAATGAAACAGCCAACTAAACCTGGTTTCGATCACTATTTTTTTGTGGATTACACTGGTTAGGTCTGGGTTAGGTCTGGGATTTGCCCTCATCTGGCTCATACTTTCGCATTTTTCGCATACTTGTTGGCCAGGTACTGGGCTTCTTCTGGGTTGGATCACGTAGTAATGTGGTACCACACTGAAACAATGAATTAAACCTGGATTCGATCAATATTTTACAGGATAACTCCGGTTAGGTCTGGGTTAGGTCTGGTATTTTCCATTATCTGGCTAATACTTTCGCATTTTTCGCAGACTTGTTGGCCAGATCGTGGGTTTTTTCTTGATTGCATCACGAAGTAATGTGGTACCACACAGATACAGTCAATTAATCCTTGTGCCTATTAATATCTTAGAGGATAACTCCGGTTAGGTGTGGGTTAGGTCTGGAATCTGCCATTATCTGGCTCATACTTTCGCATTTTTCGCATACTTGTTGGCTAGATACTGGGCTTTATCTGGTTTGGATCACGTAGTAATGTGGTACCACACTGAAACAGTAAACTAAACCTGGATTCGATCAATATTTTTGAGGATAATACCGGTTAGGTCTGTGTTAGGTCTGGCATTTGCCATAATCTGGCTGATACTTTCGCAATTTTCACATACATGTTAGCCAGATCCGGGGCCTTTTCTGGTTTCGATCACGTAGTAATGTGGTACCACACTGAAACAGTGAGTTTTACCTGGATTCAATCTATATTTTAGAGGATAACACCGGTTACGTCAGGGTTAGGTCTGGTATTTGCCATCATCCGGCACATACTTTCCCAATTATCACGTACATGTTAGCCAGATCGTGGGCTTTTTCAGGCTTGGATCTCGTAATGTGGCACCACACTGGAACTGTGAATTAAATCTGGATTCGATCTGCATTTTAGATGATCACGTCGGTTATGTAAGGGTTAGGTTTGGTATTTGCCATCATCTGGCTCATACATTTGCATTTTTCCCTTACTTTTTGACAAGACCCTGGGCTTTTTCCTGGTTTGGATCACGTAGTAATGTGGTACCATACTGCAGCAGTGAGTTGAACCTGGATTCAATCTATATTTTAGAGAATAACACCGGTTAGGTCAGGGTTAGGTCTGGTATTTGCCATCATCTGGGTCATATTTTCGCATTTTTCACCTACTAGTTGGCCATATCGTGGGCGTTTTGTGGTTTGGATCACGTAGTAATGTGGTACCACACTGGAACAGTGAGTTAAACCTGGTTTCGATCTATATTTTTGAGGATAACACCGGTTAGGTCAGGGTTAGGTTTGGTATTTGCCATCATCCGGCTCATACTTCCGTATTTTTCGCATACTTGTTGGCCGGATCCTGGGCCCTTTCTGGTTTCGATCACGTAGTAATGTGGTACCACACAGAAGCAGTGAGTTAAACCTGGATTCAATCTATATTTTGGAGGATTACACCGGTTAGGTCAGGGCTAGGTCTGGTATTTGCCATCATCAGGGTCATATTTTCGCATTTTTTGCATACTTGTTGGCCAGATACTGGGCGTTTTCTGGCTTAGGTCTCGTTGTAATGTGGTACCACACTGAAAAAGTGAATTAGTCCTGGATTCGATCTATATTTTAGAGGATAGCTGCGGTTAGGTTTGGGTTAGGTCTGGGATTTGCCCTCATCTGGCTCATACTTTCGCATTTTTCACCTACTTGTTGGCCAGATCCTGGGCTTTTTCTGGCTTGGGCCTCGTCGTAATGTGGTACCACACTGGAACAGTGAATTAAACTTGGTTTCGATCAATATTTTAGAGTATAACACCGGTTAGGTCAGGGTTAGGTCTGGTATTTGCCAACGTCTGGCTCATACTTTCGCATTTTTCACCTACTTGTTGGCCAGATCCTGGGCTTTGTCTGGTTTGGGTCACGTTGTAATGTGGTACCACACTGAAACAGTGAATTAAACCTGGTTTCGATCTATATTTTAGAGGATAACACCGGTTAGGTCGGGGTTAGGTCTGGTATTTGCCACCATCTGGCTCATACTTTCGCATTTTTCGCATACTTGTTGGCCTGATCCTGGACCCGTTCTGGTTTGGATCACGTAGTAATGTGGTACCACACTGCAACAGTGAGTTAAACCTGGATTCAATCTATATTTTAGAGGATAACACCGGTTAGGTCAGGGTTAGGTCTGCTATTTGCCATCATCTGGGTCATACTTTCACATTTTTCGCATACTTGATTGCAAGATCCTGGGCTTTTTCTGGCTTGGGCCTTGGTGTAATGTGGTACCACACTGAAACAGTGAGTTAAACCTGGATTCAATCTATATTTTAGAGGATAATACGGGTTAGGTAAGGGTTAGGTCTGGTATTTGCTATCGTCTGGCTCATACTTTCGGAATTTTCACATACATGTTAGCCAGATCCTGGGCTTTTTCTGGCTTAGGTCTCGTTAATAATGTGGTACCGCACTGGAACTCTGAATTAAAGCTGGATTCGATCTGCATTTTAGATGATAAAGCCGGTTAGGTAAGGGTTAGGTTTGGTATTTGCCATCATCCGGCTCGTACTTTCGCATTTTTCACCTACTTGTTGTCCAGATCCTGGGCTTTTTCTGGCATGGATCACGTAGTAATCGGGTACCACACTGAAACAGTGAGTTAAACCTGGATTCAATCTATATTTTAGAGGATAATACGGGTTAGGTAAGGGTTAGGTCTGGTATTTGCCATCGTCTGGCTCATACTTTCGGAATTTTCACCTACTGGTTGGCCATATCCTGGGCGTTTTCTGGGTTGGATCACGTAGTAATGTGGTACTACACTCAAACAGTGAGATAAACCTGGATTTAATCTATATTTTAGAGGATAACACCGGTTAGGTCAGGGTTAGGTCTGGTATTTGCCATCATCTGGCTCATACTTTCACATTTATGGCATACTTGTTGGCCAGATACTGGGCGTGTTCTGGGTTTGGATCACATAGTAATATGGTACCACACTGAAACAGTGAATTAAACCTGGATTCGATCTATATTTTAGAGGATAACACCGGTTTGGTCGGGGTTAGGTCTGCTATTTGCCATCATCTGGGTCATACTTTCACATTTTTCGCATACTTGATTGCAAGATCCTGGGCTTTTTCTGGCTTGGGCCTTGGTGTAATGTGGTACCACACTGAAACAGTGAGTTAAACCTGGATTCAATCTATATTTTAGAGGATAATACGGGTTAGGTAAGGGTTAGGTCTGGTATTTGCTATCGTCTGGCTCATACTTTCGGAATTTTCACATACATGTTAGCCAGATCCTGGGCTTTTTCTGGCTTAGGTCTCGTTAATAATGTGGTACCGCACTGGAACTCTGAATTAAAGCTGGATTCGATCTGCATTTTAGATGATAAAGCCGGTTAGGTAAGGGTTAGGTTTGGTATTTGCCATCATCCGGCTCGTACTTTCGCATTTTTCACCTACTTGTTGTCCAGATCCTGGGCTTTTTCTGGCATGGATCACGTAGTAATCGGGTACCACACTGAAACAGTGAGTTAAACCTGGATTCAATCTATATTTTAGAGGATAATACGGGTTAGGTAAGGGTTAGGTCTGGTATTTGCCATCGTCTGGCTCATACTTTCGGAATTTTCACCTACTGGTTGGCCATATCCTGGGCGTTTTCTGGGTTGGATCACGTAGTAATGTGGTACTACACTCAAACAGTGAGATAAACCTGGATTTAATCTATATTTTAGAGGATAACACCGGTTAGGTCAGGGTTAGGTCTGGTATTTGCCATCATCTGGCTCATACTTTCACATTTATGGCATACTTGTTGGCCAGATACTGGGCGTGTTCTGGGTTTGGATCACATAGTAATATGGTACCACACTGAAACAGTGAATTAAACCTGGATTCGATCTATATTTTAGAGGATAACACCGGTTTGGTCGGGGTTAGGTCTGGTAATTGCCATCATCTGGCACATACTTTCGCATTTTTCGCATACTTGTTGGCCATATCCTGGGCGTTTTCTGGGTTGGATCACGTAGTAATGTGGTACCACACTGAAACAATGAGTTAAACCTGGATTTAATCTATATTTTAGAGGATAACACCGGTTTGGTCGGGGTTTGGTCTGGTATTTGCCATCATCTGGCTCATGCTTCCGCATTTTTCGCATACTTGTTGGCCAGATCCTGGGCGTTTTCTGGTTTGGATCACATAGTAGTGTGGTATCACACTGATACGGTGAGATAATCTTGGATTCAATCTATAGTTTAGAGGATAACACCGGTTAGGTCTGGTATTTACCATCATCTGGCTAATACTTTCGCAATTTTCACATACTTGTTGGCCAGATCCTGGGCTTTTTCAGGCTTGGGCCTCGGTGTAATGTGGTACCATACTGAAGCAGTGAGTTAAACCTGGGTCCGATGAATATTTTAGAGTATAACACCGGTTAGGTATGGGTTATGTCTCGTATTTGCCATCATCTGGCTCATACTTTCACATTTTTCGCATACTTGTTGGCCAGATACTGGGCGTGTTCTGGGTTTGGATCACATAGTAATATGGTACCACACTCAAACAGTGAGATAAACCTGGATTCGATCTATATTTTAGAGGATAACACCGGTTTGGTCGGGGTTAGGTCTGGTATTTGCCATCATCTGGCTCATACTTTCGCATTTTTCGCATACTTGTTGGCCAGATCCTGGGCGTTTTCTGGTTTGGATCACGTAGTAATATGGTACCACACTGAAGCAGTGAGTTAATCCTGGATTCGATCTAGATATTAGAGGATAACACCGGCTAGGTCAGGGTTAGGTCTGGTATTTGCCATCTTCTGGCTCATAGTTTCGCATTTTTCGCAATCTTATTGGCCAGATCCTGGGCTTTTTCTGGTTTGGATCACGTCGTAATGTGGTTCCACACTGCAACAGTGAGTTAAACCTGGATACAATCTATATTTTAGAGGATAACACCGGCTAGGTCAGGGTTAGGTCTGGTATTTGCCATCTTCTGGCTCATAGTTTCGCATTTTTCGCAATCTTATTGGCCAGATCCTGGGTTTTTTCTGGTTTGGATCACGTCGTAATGTGGTTCCACACTGCAACAGTGAGTTAAACCTGGATACAATCTATATTTTAGAGGATAACACCGGTTATATCAAGGTTTGGTCTGGTATTTGCCATCATCTGGCTCATATTTTCGCAATTTTCACCTACTTGTTATCCAGATCCTGGGCGTTTTCAGGCTTGGATCACGTAGTAGTGTGGTACCACACTGAAACAGTGAGATAAACCTGGATTCGATCTATATTTTAGAGGATAACACCGGTTATGTCAAGGTTTGGTCTGGTATTTGCCATCATCAGGCTCATACTTTCGCATTTTTCGCATACTTGATTGCATGATTCTGGGCTTTTTCTGGTTTGGATCACGTAATATAGTGGTACCACACTGAAACAGTGAATTAAACCTGGATTCGATCTATATTTTAGAGGATAACACCGGTTTGGTCGGGGTTAGGTCTGGTATTTGCCATCATCTGGCTCATACTTTCGCATTTTTCGCATACTTGTTGGCCATATCCTGGGCGTTTTCTGGGTTGGATCACGTAGTAATGTGGTACCACACTGAAACAGTGAGTTAAACCTGGATTTAATCTATATTTTAGAGGATAACACCGGTTTGGTCGCGGTTTGGTCTGGTATTTGCCATCATCTGGCTCATACTTTCGCAATTTTCACACACATGTTAGCCAGATCCTGGGCTTTTTCTGGCTTAGGTCTCGTTGTAATGTGGTACCGCACTGGAACTGTGAATTAAAGCTGGATTCGATCTGCATTTTAGATGATAAAGCCGGTTAGGTCTGGGTTAGGTCCCGTATTTGCCATCATCTGGCTCATACTTTAATGTATTTTTCGCATACTAGTTCGCCGGATCCTGGGCGTTTCCTGGTTTGGATCACGTAGTAATGTGGTACCACACTGCAACAGGGAGTTAAACCTGAATTCAATCTATATTTTGGAGGATAACACCGGTTAGGTCAGGGTTAGGTCTGGTATTTGCCATCACCTGGGTCATACTTTCACATTTTTCGCATACTTGATTGCAAGATCCTGGGCTTTTTCTGGCTTGGATCACGTAGTAATGTGGTACCACACTGAAACTGTGAGTTAAACCTGGATTCGACCTATATTTTGGAGGATAACACCGGTTAGGTCAGGGTTAGGTCTGGCATTTGTCATCACCCGGCTCATACTTTTGTATTTTTCGCATACTTGTTGGCCAGATCCTGGGCGTTTTCTGGTTTGGATCACGTGATAATGTGGTACCACACAGCAACAGTGAGTTAAACCTGGATTCAATCTATATTTCAGAGAATAACACCGGTTAGGTCAGGGTTAGGTCTGGTATTCGCCATCATCTGGCTCATACTTTCGCAATTTTCACATACATGTTAGCCAGATCCTGGGCTTTTTCTGGCTTAGGTCTCGTTGTAATGTGGTACCGCACTGGAACTGTGAATTAAAGCTGGATTCGATCTGCATCTTAGATGATAAAGCCGGTTAGGTCTGGGTTAGGTCCCGTATTTGCCATCATCTGGCTCATACTTTAATGTATTTTTCGCATACTTGTTGGCCGGATCCTGGGCCTTTTCTGGTTTGGATCACGTAGTAATGTGGAACCACACATCAACAGTGAGTTAAACCTAGATTCAGTCTATATTTTAGAGGATAACACCGGTTAGGTCTGGGTTAGGTCTGGTATTTGCAATGATCTGGCTCAAACATTCGCATTTTCGCATACTTGTGGGCCAGATCCTGGGAGTTTTCTGGTTTGGGTCACGTAGCAATGTGGTACCGCACTGAATCAGTGAATTAAACCTGGATTCGATCTATATTTTAGAAGATAACACTGGATAGGTCTGGGTTAGGTCTGGTATTTGCCATCATCCGGGTCATACTTTCGCATTTTTCGCATACTTGTTGGCCGTATCCTGGGCCTTTTCTGGTTTGGATCACGTAGTAATGTGGTACCACACTGAAACAGTGAATTGGTCCTGAATTCGATCTATATTTTAGAGGATAACACTGGTTAGGTCAGGGTTAGGTCTGGTATTTTCTATAATCTGGCTCATTCTTTCACATTTTCCCCATACTTGTTGACCAGATCCTGGGCGGTTTCAGGTTTGGATCACGTAGTAATGTGGTACCACACTGAAACAGTGAGTTAAACCTGGGTCCGATCAATATTTTAGGGGATAACACCGGTTACGTCTGGTTTAGGTCTCGTATTTGCCATTATCTGGCTCATACTCTCGCAATTTTCACATACATGTTAGCCAGATCCTGGGCCTTTTCTGGTTTGGATCACGTAGTAATGTGGAACCACACAGCAACAGTGATTTAAACCTGGATTCAATCTATATTTTAAAGAATAACACCGGTTAAGTCAGGGTTAGGTCTGGTATTTGCCATCATCCGGCTCATACTTTCGCATTTTTCGCATACTTGTTGGCCGTATCCTGGGCCTTTTCTGGTTTGCATCACGTAGTAATGTGGTGCCACACTGAAACAGTGAGTTAAACCTGGATTCGATCTATATTTTAGACGATAACACCGGTTAGGTCATGGTTAGGTCTGACATTTGCCATGGTCTGGCTCATACTTTCGCAGTTTTCGCATTCTTGATTGCAAGATCCTGGGCCTTTTCTGGTTTGGATCACGTAGTAATGTGGTACCACACTGAAACAGTGAGTTAAACCTGGATTTGATCTATATTTTAGAGGATAACACCAGTTAGGTCGGGGTTAGGTCTGGTATTTGCCATCATCTGGCTCATACTTTCGCATTTTTCGCATACTTGTTGGCCAGATCCTGGGCCTTTTCTGGTTCGGATCACGTAGTAATGTGGTACCACACCGAAACAGTGAGTTAAACCTGGATTCGATCTATATTTTAGAGGATAACACCAGTTAGGTCGGGGTTAGGTCTGGTATTTGCCATCATCTGGCTCATTCTTTCACATTTTTCGCATACTTGATTGCAAGATCCTGTGCTTTTTCTGGTTTGGATCACGTAGTAATGTGGTACCACACTGAAACCGTGAGTTAAAACTGGGTCCGATCAATATTTTAGAGGATAACACCGGTTAGGTCAGGGTTAGGTCTGGTATTTGCCATCATCCGGCTCATACTTTCGCATTTTTCGCATTCTTGTTGGCCAGATCCTGGGCCTTTTCTGGTTTGGATCACGTAGTAATCTGGTACCACACTGCAACAGTGAGTCAAACCTGGATTCAATCTATATTTTAGAGGATAACACCGGTTATGTAAGGGTTAGGTTTGGTATTCGCCATCATCTGGCTCATACGTTCACATTTTTCGCATTCTTGATTGCATGATCCTGGGCATTCTCTGGTTTGGATCACGTAGTAATGTAGTACCACACTGAAACAGTGAGTTAAACCTGGGTCCGATCAATATTTTAGGGGATAACACCGGTTAGGTCTGGGTTAGGTCACGTATTTGCCATCATCTGGCTCATACTTTCGCATTTTTCGCATACTTGTTGGCCAGATCCTGGGCCTTTTCTGGTTTGGATCACGTAGTAATGTGGTACCACACTGAAACAGTGAGTTAAACCTGGATTCGATCTATATTTTAGAGGATAACACCGGTTAGGTCAGGGTTAGGTCTGGCATTTGCCATGGTTTGGCTCATACTTTCGCAGTTTTCACATACATGTTAGCCAGATCCTGGGCTTTTTCTGGCTTAGATCTCGTTGTAATGTGGTACCGCACTGGAACTGTGAATTAATGCTGGAATCGATCTGCATTTTAGATGATAACGTCAGTTAGGTATGGGTTAGGTTTGGTATTTGCCATCATCTGGCTCATGCTTTCACATTTTTCGCATTCTTGATTGCAAGATCCTGGCTTTTTCTGGTTTGGATCACGTAGTAATGTGGTACCGCACTGATACAGTGAGTTAAACCTGGATTCAATCTATATTTTAGAGGATAACACCGGTTAGGTCAGGGTTAGGTCTGGTATTTGCCATCATCCGGCTCATACTTTCGCATTTTTCGCATACTTGTTGGCCAGATCCTGGAACTTTTCTGGTTTGGATCACGTAGTAATGTGGTACCGCACTGCAACAGTGAGTTAAACCTGGATTCAGTCTATATTTTAGAGGATAACACCGGTTAGGTCAGGGTTAGGTCTGGTATTTGCCATCATCCGGCTCATACTTTCGCATTTTTCGCATACTTGTTGGCCAGATCCTGGAACTTTTCTGGTTTGGATCACGTAGTAATGTGGTACCGCACTGCAACAGTGAGTTAAAGCTGGATTCAATCTATATTTTACAGGATAACACCGGATAGGTCGGGGTTAGGTCTGGTATTTGCCATCTTCTTGATTGCATGATCCTGGGCATTCTCTTGTTTGGATCACGTAGTAATGTAGTACCACACTGAAACAGTGAGTTAAACCTGGGTCCGATCAATATTTTAGGGGCTAACACCGGTTAGGTCAGGGTTAGGTCTGGTATTTGCCATCATCCGGCTCATACTTTCGCATTTTTCGCATACTTGTTGGCCAGATCCTGGAACTTTTCTGGTTTGGATCACGTAGTAATGTGGTACCGCACTGCAACAGTGAGTTAAACCTGGATTCAATCTATATTTTACAGGATAACACCGGTTAGGTCAGGGTTAGGTCTGGTATTTGCCATCATCTGGCTCATGCTTTCACATTTTTCGCATTCTTGATTGCAAGATCCTGGGCTTTTTCTGGTTTGGATCACGTAGTAATGTGGTACCGCACTGATACAGTGAGTTAAACCTGGATTCGATCTATATTTTAGAGGATAACACCGGTTAGGTCGGGGTTAGGTCTGGTATTTGCCATCATCTGGCTCATACTTTCGCAATTTTCACATACATGTTAGCCAGTTCCTGGGTTTTTTCTGGCTTGGGACACGTTGTAATGTGGTATCACACAGAAACAGTGAATTAAACCTGGATTCGATGTATATTTTAGAGGATAACATCGGTTAGGTCAGGGTTAGGTCTGGTATTTGCCATCATCTGGCTCATACTTTCGCATTTTTGGCGTACTTGTTGGCCAGATCCTGGGCCTTTTCTGGTTCGGATCACGTAGTAATGTGGTACCACACCGAAACAGTGAGTTAAACCTGGATTCGATCTATATTTTAGAGGATAACACCGGTTAGGTCAGGGTTAGGTCTGGTATTTGCCATCATCTGGCTCATGCTTTCACATTTTTCGCATTCTTGATTGCAAGATCCTGGGCTTTTTCTGGTTTGGATCACGTAGTAATGTGGTACCGCACTGATACAGTGAGTTAAACCTGGATTCGATCTATATTTTAGAGGATAACACCGGTTAGGTCGGGGTTAGGTCTGGTATTTGCCATCATCTGGCTCATACTTTCGCAATTTTCACATACATGTTAGCCAGTTCCTGGGCTTTTTCTGGCTTGGGTCACGTTGTAATGTGGTACCACACTGAAACAGTGAATTAAACCTGGATTCAATCTATATTTTAGAGGATAACACCGGTTAGGTCAGGGCTAGGTCTGGTATTTGCCATCATCCGGCTCATACTTTCGCATTTTTCGCATACTTGTTGGCCAGATCCCGGGCCTTTTCTTGTTTGGATCACGTAGTCATGTGGTACCACACTGAAAGAGTGAGTTAAACCTGGATTCGATCTATATTTTAGACGATAACACCGGTTAGGTCATGGTTAGGTCTGGCATTTGCCATGGTCTGGCTCATACTTTCGCAGTGTTCGCATTCTTGATTGCAAGATCCTGGGCCTTTTCTGGTTTGGATCACGTAGTAATGTGGTACCACACTGAAACTGTGAGTTAAACCTGGATTTGATCTATATTTTAGAGGATAACACCAGTTAGGTCGGGGTTAGGTCTGGTATTTGCCATCATCTGGCTCATACTTTCGCATTTTTCGCATACTTGTTGGCCAGATCCTGGGCCTTTTCTGGTTCGGATCACGTAGTAATGTGGTACCACACCGAAACAGTGAGTTAAACCTGGATTCGATCTATATTTTAGAGGATAACACCAGTTAGGTCGGGGTTAGGTCTGGTATTTGCCATCATCTGGCTCATACTTTCGCAATTTTCACATACATGTTAGCCAGTTCCTGGGTTTTTTCTGGCTTGGGTCACGTTGTAATGTGGTACCACACCGAAACAGTGAGTTAAACCTGGATTCGATCTATATTTTAGAGGATAACACCAGTTAGGTCGGGGTTAGGTCTGGTATTTGCCATCATCCGGCTCATACTTTCGCATTTTTCGCATTCTTGTTGGCCAGATCCTGGGCCTTTTCTGGTTTGGATCACGTAGTAATCTGGTACCACACTCCAACAGTGAGTCAAACCTGGATTCAATCTATATTTTAGAGGATAACACCGGTTATGTAAGGGTTAGGTTTGGTATTCGCCATCATCTGGCTCATACGTTCACATTTTTCGCATTCTTGATTGCATGATCCTGGGCATTCTCTGGTTTGGATCACGTAGTAATGTAGTACCACACTGAAACAGTGAGTTAAACCTGGGTCCGATCAATATTTTAGGGGATAACACCGGTTAGGTCTGGGTTAGGTCACGTATTTGCCATCATCTGGCTCATACTTTCGCATTTTTCGCATACTTGTTGGCCAGATCCTGGGCCTTTTCTGGTTTGGATCACGTAGTAATGTGGTACCACACTGAAACAGTGAGTTAAACCTGGATTCGATCTATATTTTAGAGGATAACACCGGTTAGGTCAGGGTTAGGTCTGGCATTTGCCATGGTCTGGCTCATACTTTCGCAGTTTTCACATACATGTTAGCCAGATCCTGGGCTTTTTCTGGCTTAGATCTCGTTGTAATGTGGTACCGCACTGGAACTGTGAATTAATGCTGGAATCGATCTGCATTTTAGATGATAACGTCGGTTAGGTATGGGTTAGGTTTGGTATTTGCCATCATCTGGCTCATGCTTTCACATTTTTCGCATTCTTGCTTGCAAGATCCTGGGCTTTTTCTGGTTTGGATCACGTAGTAATGTGGTACCGCACTGATACAGTGAGTTAAACCTGGATTCAAACTATATTTTAGAGGATAACACCGGTTAGGTCAGGGTTAGGTCTGGTATTTGCCATCATCCGGCTCATACTTTCGCATTTTTCGCATACTTGTTGGCCAGATCCTGGAACTTTTCTGGTTTGGATCACGTAGTAATGTGGTACCGCACTGCAACAGTGAGTTAAACCTGGATTCAATCTATATTTTAGAGGATAACACCGGTTAGGTCAGGGTTAGGTCTGGTATTTGCCATCATGCGGCTCATACTTTCGCATTTTTCGCATACTTGTTGGCCAGATCCTGGAACTTTTCTGGTTTGGATCACGTAGTAATGTGGTACCGCACTGCAACAGTGAGTTAAAGCTGGATTCAATCTATATTTTACAGGATAACACCGGTTAGGTCGGGGTTAGGTCTGGTATTTGCCATCATCTGGCTCATTCTTTCACATTTTTCGCATTCTTGATTGCATGATCCTGGGCATTCTCTTGTTTGGATCACGTAGTAATGTAGTACCACACTGAAACAGTGAGTTAAACCTGGGTCCGATCAATATTTTAGGGGATAACACCGGTTAGGTCAGGGTTAGGTCTGGTATTTGCCATCATCCGGCTCATACTTTCGCATTTTTCGCATACTTGTTGGCCAGATCCTGGAACTTTTCTGGTTTGGATCACGTATTAATGTGGTACCGCACTGCAACAGTGAGTTAAACCTGGATTCAATCTATATTTTACAGGATAACACCGGTTAGGTCAGGGTTAGGTCTGGTATTTGCCATCATCTGGCTCATGCTTTCACATTTTTCGCATTCTTGATTGCAAGATCCTGGGCTTTTTCTGGTTTGGATCACGTAGTAATGTGGTACCGCACTGATACAGTGAGTTAAACCTGGATTCGATCTATATTTTAGAGGATAACACCGGTTAGGTCGGGGTTAGGTCTGGTATTTGCCATCATCTGGCTCATACTTTCGCAATTTTCACATACATGTTAGCCAGTTCCTGGGCTTTTTCTGGCTTGGGTCACGTTGTAATGTGGTATCACACTGAAACAGTGAATTAAACCTGGATTCGATGTATATTTTAGAGGATAACATCGGTTAGGTCAGGGTTAGGTGTGGTATTTGCCATCATCTGGCTCATACTTTCGCATTTTTGGCGTACTTGTTGGCCAGATCCTGGGCCTTTTCTGGTTCGGATCACGTAGTAATGTGGTACCACACCGAAACAGTGAGTTAAACCTGGATTCGATCTATATTTTAGAGGATAACACCGGTTAGGTCAGGGTTAGGTCTGGTATTTGCCATCATCTGGCTCATGCTTTCACATTTTTCGCATTCTTGATTGCAAGATCCTGGGCTATTTCTGGTTTGGATCACGTAGTAATGTGGTACCGCTCTGATACAGTGAGTTAAACCTGGATTCGATCTATATTTTAGAGGATAACACCGGTTAGGTCGGGGTTAGGTCTGGTATTTGCCATCATCTGGCTCATACGTTCGCAATTTTCACATACATGTTAGCCAGTTCCTGGGCTTTTTCTGGCTTGGGTCACGTTGTAATGTGGTACCACACTGAAACAGTGAATTAAACCTGGATTCGATCTATATTTTAGAGGATAACACCGGTTAGGTCAGGGTTAGGTCTGGTATTTGCCATCATCTGGCTCATACTTTCGCATTTTTGGCGTACTTGTTGGCCAGATCCTGGGCCTTTTCTGGTTCGGATCACGTAGTAATGTGGTACCACACCGAAACAGTGAGTTAAACCTGGATTCGATCTATATTTTAGAGGATAACACCAGTTAGGTCGGGGTTAGGTCTGGTATTTGCCATCATCTGTCTCATACGTTCACATTTTTCGCATTCTTGATTGCAAGATCCTGGGCATTTTCAGGTTTGGATCATGTAGTAATGTAGTACCACACTGAAACAGTGAGTTAAACCTGGATTCGATCTATATTTTAGAGGATAACACCAGTTAGGTCGGGGTTAGGTTTGGTATTTGCCATCATCTGGCTCATAGATTTGCATTTCTCCCATACTTTTTGACAAGATCCTGGGCGTTTTCTGGTTTGGATCACATAGTAATATGGTACCACACTGAAACAGTGAGTTAAACCTGGATTCGATCTATATTTTAGAGTATAACACCGGTTATGTCTGGGTTAGGTCTGGTATTTGCCATCAGCTGGCTCATACTTTCGCATTTTTCGCATACTTGTTGGTCAGATCCTGGGAGTTTTCCGGTTTGGGTCACGTAGCAATGTGGTACCGCACTGAATCAGTGAATTAAACCTGGATTCGATGTATATATTAGAAGATAACACTAGACAGGTTTGGGTTAGGTCTGGTATTTGCCATCATCTGGCTGATACTTCCGCATTTTCCCCCAAATTTGTTGACCAGATCCTGGGCGTTTTCTGGTTTGGATCACGTAGTAGTGTGGTACCACACTGAAACAGTGAATTAGTCCTGGATTCGATCTATATTTTAGAGGATAGCAGCGGTTAGGTTTGGGTTAGGTCTGGCATTTGCCATTGTCTGGCTCATACTTTCGCAGTTTTCACATACATGTTAGCCAGATCCTGGGCTTTTTCTGGCTTAGATCTCGTTGTAATGTGGTACCGCACTGGAACTGTGAATTAATGCTGGAATCGATCTGCATTTTAGAGGATAACACCGGTTAGGTCAGGGTTAGGTCTGGTATTTGCCATCATCTGGGTCATACTCCCACATTTTTCGCATACTTGATTGCAAGATCCTGGGCTTTTTCTGTTTTGGATCACGTAGTAATGTGGTACCACACTGAAACAGTTAGTTAAACCTGGATTCGATCTATATTTTAGAGTATAACACCGGTTAGGTCAGGGTTAGGTCTGGTATTTGCCATCATCTGGGTCATATTTTCGCATTTTTTGCATACTTGTTGGCCAGATCCGGGGCGTTTTCTGGTTTGGATCACGTAGTAGTGTGGTACCACACTGAAACAGTGAATTAGTCCTGGATTCGATCTATATTTTAGAGGATAGCTGCGGTTAGGTTTGGGTTAGGTCTGGGATTTGCCATTGTCTGGCTCATACTTTCGCAGTTTTCACATACATGTTAGCCAGATCCTGGGCTTTTTCTGGCTTGGATCTCGTTGTAATGTGGTACCGCACTGGAACTGTGAATTAATGCTGGAATCGATCTGCATTTTAGATGATAAAGCCGGTTAGGTAAGGGTTAGGTTTGGTATTTGCCATCATCTGGCTCATAGATTTGCATTTCTCCCATACTTTTTGACAAGTTCCTGGGCTTTTTCCTGGTTTGGATCACGTAGGAATGTGGTACCACACTGCAACATTGAGTTAAACCTGGATTCGATCTAAATTTTAGAGGATAACACCGGTTAGGTCAGGGTTAGGTCTGGTATTTGCCATCATCTGGCTCATACTTTCGCATTTTTGGCGTACTTGTTGGCCAGATCCTGGGCCTTTTCAGGTTTGGATCACGTAGTAATGTGGTACCACACTGCAACAGTGAGTTAAACCTGGATTCGATCTATATTTTAGAGGATAACACCGGTTAGGTCAGGGTTAGGTCTGGCATTTGCCATTGTCTGGCTCATACTTTCGCAGTTTTCACATACATGTTAGCCAGATCCTGGGCTTTTTCTGGCTTAGATCTCGTTGTAATGTGGTACCGCACTGGAACTGTGAATTAATGCTGGAATCGATCTGCATTTTAGATGATAACGTCGGTTAGGTATGGGTTAGGTTTGGTATTTGCCATCATCTGGCTCATGCTTTCACATTTTTCGCATTCTTGATTGCAAGATCCTGGGCTTTTTCTGGTTTGGATCACGTAGTAATGTGGTACCACACTGCAACAGTGAGTTAAACCTGGATTCAATCTATATTTTAGAGGATAACACCGGTTAGGTCAGGGTTAGGTCTGGTATTTGCAATCATCTGGTTCATACTTTCGCATTTTTCGCATACTTGTTGGCCAGATGCTGGGCTTTTTCTGGGTTGGATCACATAGTAATATGGTACCGCACTGCAACAGTGAGTTAAACCTGGATTCAATCTATATTTTAGAGGATAACACCGGTTAGGTCAGGGTTAGGTCTGGTATTTGCCATCATGCGGCTCATACTTTCGCATTTTTCGCATACTTGTTGGCCAGATCCTGGAACTTTTCTGGTTTGGATCACGTAGTAATGTGGTACCGCACTGCAACAGTGAGTTAAAGCTGGATTCAATCTATATTTTACAGGATAACACCGGTTAGGTCGGGGTTAGGTCTGGTATTTGCCATCATCTGGCTCATTCTTTCACATTTTTCGCATTCTTGATTGCATGATCCTGGGCATTCTCTTGTTTGGATCACGTAGTAATGTAGTACCACACTGAAACAGTGAGTTAAACCTGGGTCCGATCAATATTTTAGGGGATAACACCGGTTAGGTCAGGGTTAGGTCTGGTATTTGCCATCATCCGGCTCATACTTTCGCATTTTTCGCATACTTGTTGGCCAGATCCTGGAACTTTTCTGGTTTGGATCACGTAGTAATGTGGTACCGCACTGCAACAGTGAGTTAAACCTGGATTCAATCTATATTTTACAGGATAACACCGGTTAGGTCAGGGTTAGGTCTGGTATTTGCCATCATCTGGCTCATGCTTTCACATTTTTCGCATTCTTGATTGCAAGATCCTGGGCTTTTTCTGGTTTGGATCACGTAGTAATGTGGTACCGCACTGATACAGTGAGTTAAACCTGGATTCGATCTATATTTTAGAGGATAACACCGGTTAGGTCGGGGTTAGGTCTGGTATTTGCCATCATCTGGCTCATACTTTCGCAATTTTCACATACATGTTAGCCAGTTCCTGGGCTTTTTCTGGCTTGGGTCACGTTGTAATGTGGTATCACACTGAAACAGTGAATTAAACCTGGATTCGATGTATATTTTAGAGGATAACATCGGTTAGGTCAGGGTTAGGTGTGGTATTTGCCATCATCTGGCTCATACTTTCGCATTTTTGGCGTACTTGTTGGCCAGATCCTGGGCCTTTTCTGGTTCGGATCACGTAGTAATGTGGTACCACACCGAAACAGTGAGTTAAACCTGGATTCGATCTATATTTTAGAGGATAACACCGGTTAGGTCAGGGTTAGGTCTGGTATTTGCCATCATCTGGCTCATGCTTTCACATTTTTCGCATTCTTGATTGCAAGATCCTGGGCTTTTTCTGGTTTGGATCACGTAGTAATGTGGTACCGCTCTGATACAGTGAGTTAAACCTGGATTCGATCTATATTTTAGAGGATAACACCGGTTAGGTCGGGGTTAGGTCTGGTATTTGCCATCATCTGGCTCATACGTTCGCAATTTTCACATACATGTTAGCCAGTTCCTGGGCTTTTTCTGGCTTGGGTCACGTTGTAATGTGGTACCACACTGAAACAGTGAATTAAACCTGGATTCGATCTATATTTTAGAGGATAACACCGGTTAGGTCAGGGTTAGGTCTGGTATTTGCCATCATCTGGCTCATACTTTCGCATTTTTGGCGTACTTGTTGGCCAGATCCTGGGCCTTTTCTGGTTCGGATCACGTAGTAATGTGGTACCACACCGAAACAGTGAGTTAAACCTGGATTCGATCTATATTTTAGAGGATAACACCAGTTAGGTCGGGGTTAGGTCTGGTATTTGCCATCATCTGTCTCATGCTTTCACATTTTTCGCATTCTTGATTGCAAGATCCTGGGCTTTTTCTGGTTTGGATCACGTAGTAATGTGGTACCGCTCTGATACAGTGAGTTAAACCTGGATTCGATCTATATTTTAGAGGATAACACCGGTTATGTCTGGGTTAGGTCTGGTATTTGCCATCAGCTGGCTCATACTTTCGCATTTTTCGCATACTTGTTGGTCAGATCCTGGGAGTTTTCCGGTTTGGGTCACGTAGCAATGTGGTACCGCACTGAATCAGTGAATTAAACCTGGATTCGATGTATATATTAGAAGATAACACTAGACAGGTTTGGGTTAGGTCTGGTATTTGCCATCATCTGGCTGATACTTCCGCATTTTCCCCCAAATTTGTTGACCAGATCCTGGGCGTTTTCTGGTTTGGATCACGTAGTAGTGTGGTACCTCACTGAAACAGTGAATTAGTCCTGGATTCGATCTATATTTTAGAGGATAGCAGCGGTTAGGTTTGGGTTAGGTCTGGCATTTGCCATTGTCTGGCTCATACTTTCGCAGTTTTCACATACATGTTAGCCAGATCCTGGGCTTTTTCTGGCTTAGATCTCGTTGTAATGTGGTACCGCACTGGAACTGTGAATTAATGCTGGAATCGATCTGCATTTTAGAGGATAACACCGGTTAGGTCAGGGTTAGGTCTGGTATTTGCCATCATCTGGGTCATACTCCCACATTTTTCGCATACTTGATTGCAAGATCCTGGGCTTTTTCTGTTTTGGATCACGTAGTAATGTGGTACCACACTGAAACAGTTAGTTAAACCTGGATTCGATCTATATTTTAGAGTATAACACCGGTTAGGTCAGGGTTAGGTCTGGTATTTGCCATCATCTGGGTCATATTTTCGCATTTTTTGCATATTTGTTGGCCAGATCCGGGGCGTTTTCTGGTTTGGATCACGTAGTAGTGTGGTACCACACTGAAACAGTGAATTAGTCCTGGATTCGATCTATATTTTAGAGGATAGCTGCGGTTAGGTTTGGGTTAGGTCTGGGATTTGCCATTGTCTGGCTCATACTTTCGCAGTTTTCACATACATGTTAGCCAGATCCTGGGCTTTTTCTGGCTTGGATCTCGTTGTAATGTGGTACCGCACTGGAACTGTGAATTAATGCTGGAATCGATCTGCATTTTAGATGATAAAGCCGGTTAGGTAAGGGTTAGGTTTGGTATTTGCCATCATCTGGCTCATAGATTTGCATTTCTCCCATACTTTTTGACAAGTTCCTGGGCTTTTTCCTGGTTTGGATCACGTAGGAATGTGGTACCACACTGCAACATTGAGTTAAACCTGGATTCGATCTATATTTTAGAGGATAACACCGGTTAGGTCGGGGTTAGGTCTGGTATTTGCCATCATCTGGCTCATACTTTCGCATTTTTGGCGTACTTGTTGGCCAGATCCTGGGCCTTTTCAGGTTTGGATCACGTAGTAATGTGGTACCACACTGCAACAGTGAGTTAAACCTGGATTCGATCTATATTTTAGAGGATAACACCGGTTAGGTCAGGGTTAGGTCTGGCATTTGCCATTGTCTGGCTCATACTTTCGCAGTTTTCACATACATGTTAGCCAGATCCTGGGCTTTTTCTGGCTTAGATCTCGTTGTAATGTGGTACCGCACTGGAACTGTGAATTAATGCTGGAATCGATCTGCATTTTAGATGATAACGTCGGTTAGGTATGGGTTAGGTTTGGTATTTGCCATCATCTGGCTCATGCTTTCACATTTTTCGCATTCTTGATTGCAAGATCCTGGGCTTTTTCTGGTTTGGATCACGTAGTAATGTGGTACCACACTGCAACAGTGAGTTAAACCTGGATTCAATCTATATTTTAGAGGATAACACCGGTTAGGTCAGGGTTAGGTCTGGTATTTGCAATCATCTGGTTCATACTTTCGCATTTTTCGCATACTTGTTGGCCAGATGCTGGGCTTTTTCTGGGTTGGATCACATAGTAATATGGTACCACACTGAAACAGTGCGTTAAACCTGGATTCAATCTATATTTTAGATGATTACACCGGTTAGGCCAGGGTTAGGTCTGGTATTTGCCATCATCCGGTTCATACTTTCGCATTTTTCGCATACTTGTTGGCCAGATCCTGGGCCTTTTCTGGTTTGGATCACGTAGTAATGTGGTACCACACTGAAACAGTGAGTTAAACCTGGATTCGATCTATATTTTAGAGGATAACACCGGTTAGGTCAGGGTTAGGTCTGGTATTTGCCATCATCTGGCTCATACTTTCGCATTTTTGGCGTACTTGTTGGCCAGATCCTGGGCCTTTTCTGGTTCGGATCACGTAGTAATGTGGTACCACATCGAAGCAGTGAGTTAAACCTGGATACGATCTATATTTTAGAGGATAACACCAATTAGGTCGGGGTTAGGTCTGGTATTTGCCATCATCTGGCTCATACGTTCACATTTTTCGCATTCTTGATTGCAAGATCCTGGGCATTTTCTGGTTTGGATCACGTAGTAATGTAGTACCACACTGAAACAGTGAGTTAAACCTGGATTCGATCTATATTTTAGAGGATAACACCGGTTAGGTCAGGGTTAGGTCTGGTATTTGCCATCATCTGGCTCATACTTTCGCATTTTTGGCGTACTTGTTGGCCAGATCCTGGGCCTTTTCTGGTTCGGATCACGTAGTAATGTGGTACCACATCGAAACAGTGAGTTAAACCTGGATTCGATCTATATTTTAGAGGATAACACCGGTTAGGTCAGGGTTAGGTCTGGTATTTGCCATCATCTGGCTCATACGTTCACATTTTTCGCATTCTTGATTGCAAGATCCTGGGCATTTTCTGGTTTGGATCACGTAGTAATGTAGTACCACACTGAAACAGTGAGTTAAACCTGGTTCCGATCAATATTTTAGGGGATAACGCCGGTTAGGTCTGGGTTAGGTCACGTATTTGCCACCATCTGGCTCATACTTTCGCATTTTTCGCATACTTGTTGGCCATATCCAGGGCTCTTTCTGCTTCGGATCTTGTAGTAATGTGGTGCCACAGTGAAACAGTGAGTTAATCCTGGATTCAATCTATATTTTAGTGGATAACACCGCTTAGGTCAGGGTTAGTTCTGGTATTTGCAATCATCTGGTTTATACTTTCGCATTTTTCGCATACTTGTTGGCCAGATCCTGGGCGTCTTCTGGTTTGGGTCACGCAGTAATGTGGTACCACACTGAAACGGTGAGTTAAACCTGGATTCAATCTATATTTTAGAGGATAACACCGGTTAGGTCAGGGTTAGTTCTGGTATTTGCCATCATCTGGGTCATATTTTCGCATTTTTTGCATACTTGTTGGCCAGATCCTGGGCGATTTCTGGTTTGGATCACGTAGTAGTGTGGTACCACACTGAAACAGTGAATTAGTCCTGGATTCGATCTATATTTTAGAGGATAGCAGCGGTTAGGTTTGGGTTACGTCTGGGATTTGCCCTCATCTGGCTCATACCTTCGCATTTTTCGCATACTTGTTGGCCAGATCTTAGGCGTTTTCTGGTTTGGATCACGTAGTAATGTGGAACCACACAGCAACAGTGATTTAAACCTGGATTCAATCTATATTTTAGAGGATAACACCGGTTAGGTCAGGGTTAGTTCTGGTATTTGCCATCATCTGGGTCATATTTTCCCATTTTTTGCATACTTGTTGGCCAGATCCTGGGCGTTTTCTGGCTTGGGCCTCGTTGTAATGTGGTACCACACTGGAACTGTAAATTATAGCTGGATTCGATCTGCATTTTAGATGATAACGTCGGTTAGGTATGGGTTAGGTTTGGTATTTGCCATCATCTGGCTCATGCTTTCACATTTTTCGCATTCTTGATTGCAAGATCCTGGGCTTTTTCTGGTTTGGATCACGTAGTAATGTGGTACCACACTGCAACTGTGAGTTAAACCTGGATTCAATCTATATTTTAGAGGATAACACCGGTTAGGTCAGGGTTAGGTCTGGTATTTGCCATTGTCTGGCTCATACTTTCACATTTTTCGCATACTTGATTGCAAGATCCTGGGCTTTTTCTGGTTTGGAACACGTAGTAATGTGGTACCACACTGAAACAGTGCGTTAAACCTGGATTCAATCTATATTTTAGATGATTACACCGGTTAGGTCAGGGTTAGTTCTGGTATTTGCCATCATCTGGGTCATATTTTCGCATTTTTTGCATACTTGTTGGCCAGATCCTGGGCCTTTTCTGGTTTGGATCACGTAGTAATGTGGTACCGCACTGAAACAGTGCGTTAAACCTGGATTCAATCTATATTTTAGATGATTACACCGGTTAGGTCAGGGTTAGGTCTGGTATTTGCCATCATCCGGCTCATACTTTCGCATTTTTCGCATACTTGTTAGCCAGATCCTGGGCGTCTTCTGGTTTGGGTCACGCAGTAATGTGGTACCACACTGAAGCGGTGAGTTAAACCTGGATTCAATCTATATTTTAGAGGATAACACCGGTTAGGTCAGGGTTAGTTCTGGTATTCGCCATCATCTGGCTCATACTCTCGCAATTTTCACATACATGTTAGCCAGATTCTGGGCCTTTTCTGGTTTGGATCACGTAGTAATGTGGTACCACACTGCAACAGTGAGTTAAACCTGGATTCAATCTATATTTTAGAGGATAACACCGGTTAGGTCAGGGCTAGGTCTGGTATTTGCCATCATCCGGCTCATACTTTCGCATTTTTCGCATACTTGTTGGCCAGATCCCGGGCCTTTTCTTGTTTGGATCACGTAGTCATGTGGTACCACACTGAAACAGTGAGTTAAACCTGGATTCAATCTATATTTTAGAGGATAACACCGGTTAGGTCAGGGTTAGGTCTGGCATTTGCCATGGTCTGGCTCATACTTTCGCAGTTTTCACATACATGTTAGCCAGATTCTGGGCTTTTTCTGGCTTAGATCTCGTTGTAATGTGGTACCGCACTGGAACTGTGAATTAATGCTGGAATCGATCTGCATTTTAGATGATAACGTCGGTTAGGTATGGGTTAGGTTTGGTATTTGCCATCATCTGGCTCAAACTTTCGCATTTTTCGCATACCTTTTGGCAAGATCCTGGGCTTTTTCCTGGTTTGGATAACGTAGGAATGTGTTACCTCAGCGAGACGGGCAACTAAACCTGGTTACGATTTATACTCTAGAGGATAACACCGGTCAGGTTTGGGTCAGGTCTGGTATTTGCCATCATCTGGCTCATACTTTCGTATTTTTCGGATACTTGTTTGCAGGATCCTGGACTTTTTCTGGTTTGGATCACTTAGTACTGTGATACCACACTGAAACTGTGAGTTAAACCTGGGTCCGATCAATATTTTAAAGGATAACACCGGCTAGGTCTGTTTGCCATCATCTGGCTAATACTTTCGCATTTTTCGCATTCTTGCTGGCCAGATCCTGGGCGTTGTCTGGTTTGGATCAGGTAGTAATGTGCTACCACACTGAAACGGTGAGTCAAACCTGGATTCGATCAATATTTCAGAGGGTAGCAACGGTTAGGTCTGGGTTAGGTCTGGCCTTTGCCATCATCTGGGTCATACTTTCGCAATTTTCACATACTTGATGGCAAGATCCTAGCCTTTTTCTGGTTTTGATCGCGTAGTAATGTGGTACCACAATGAAACAGTGCGCGTAACCTGGTTTCGATTAATATTCTAGGGGATAACAACGGTTAGGTCTGGGTTAGGTTTGGTATTTGCCATCATCTAACTCATACATTCGCATTTTTCGCATACCTTTTGGCAAGATCCTGGGCTTCTTCCTGGTTTGGATCACGTAGGAATGTGGTACCCCAGCGAAACGGGCAACTAAGCCTGGTTACGATTTATACTCTAGAGGATAACGCCGGTTGGGTCTGGGTTGGTTCTGGTATTTGATATTATCTGACTCACACCTTCGGAATTTTTCGCCTACTTGTTGGCCATATCCCGTGCGTTTTCCGGTTTGGATCACGTAGTAATTTGGTACCACACCGAAACTGTGAGTTAAACCTGGATTCAATCTCTATTTTAGAGGATAACACCGGTTAAGTCTGAGTTAGGTCAGGGGTTTGCCATCATCTGGCTCATACTTTCGCATTTTTCGGATACTTGATTGCAGGATCCTGGGCTTTTTCTGGTTTGGATCACTTAGTACTGTGGTACCACACTGAAACTGTGAGTTAAACCTGGGTCCGATCAATATTTTAAAGGATAACACCGGCTAGGTCTATTTGCCATCATCTGGCTCATACTTTCGTATTTTTCGCATACTTGATGGCCAGATCCTGGGCGTTTTCTTGTTTGGATCACGTAGTAATGAGGTACCACACTGAAACGGTGAGTCTAACCTGGATTCGATCATTATTATAGAGGATAACAACGGTTAGGTCTGGGTTAGGTCTGGTATTTGCCATCACCTAGCTCATACTTTCGCATTTTCCGCATACTTGTTGGCCAAATCCAGGGCGTTTTCAGGATTGGATCTCGTAGAAATGTGGTACCACACTGAAACGGCGAGTTTAACCTGGATTCGATCCATATTTTAGTGGATAACACCGGTTAGGTCTGGGTTATGTCTGGTATTTGCCATCATCTAGCTCATAGTATCGCATTTTTCGCATACTTGTTGGCCAGATCCAGGGCTATTTCTGGTTCGGATCACGTAGTAATTTGGTACCACACAGTAACAGTGAGTTAATCCTGGATTCGATCTATATTTTAGAAGGTAACTCCGGTTAGGTTTGTGGTAGGTCTTGTATTTGATATTATCTGGCTCATACTTTCGCATATTTCGCATACATGTTGGCCAGATCCTGGGCTTCTTCTGGTTTGGATCACGTTGTAATGTGGTACCACACGGAAACAGCGCATTAAACCTGGATTCGATCTATATTTTAGGGGATAACACCGGTTAGGTCTGGGTTAGGTCTGGTATCTGGCATCACCTAGCTCATACTTTCGCATTTTTCGCATACTTGTTGGCCAGATACAGGTCGTTTTCTGTTTTGGATCTCGTAGAAATGTGGTACCACACTGAAACGGTGAGTCTAACCTGGATTCGATCAATATTTTAGTGGATAACACCGGTTATGTCTGGGTTAGGTCTGGTATTTGCCATCATCTGGCTCACAGTTTCGAATTTTTCGCATATTTGTTGGCCAGATCCTGGGCGTTTTCTGGTTTGGATTACGTAGTAATGTGGTACCACACAGAAACAGGGAGTCTAACCTGGATACGATCAATATTTTAAAGGATAACACCGCTTAGGTCTGGGTTAGGTCTGGTATTTGCCATCATCTAGCTCATACTTCCGCATGTCTCGCATACTTGTTGGCCAGATTCTGGGCGTTTTCTGGTTTGGATCACGTAGTAATGTGGTACCACACAGAAACGGTGAGTTTAACCTGGATTCGATCAATATTTTAGTGGTAAACACCGGTTAGGTCTGGGTTAGGTCTGGTATTTGCCATCATCTGGCTCACAGTTTCGCATTTTTCGCATACTTCATGGCCAGATCCTGGGCGTTTCCTGCTTTGGATCACATTGTAATGTGGTACCACACGGAAACAGTGCATAAAACCTGGATTCGATATATATTTTAGAAGGTAACTCCGGTTAGGTTTGTGGTAGGTCTGGTATTTGCAATCATCTGGCTCATGCTTTCGCATTTTTCGCATAGTTGTTGGCCAGATCCTGGGCGTTTTCTGGTTCGGATCACGTAGTAATGTGGTGCCACACTGAAACGGTGAGTCTAACCTGGATACGATCAATATTTTAAAGGATAACACCGGTTAGGTCTGGGTTAGGTCTGGTATCTGCCCCCTCAGGTGCTGTGTCCGGCCAGGTGTCCGGCGCAGTACGGGGCGTAGCGACCCCAAGGTACCTGATGCTAATCACACCGTAAGCCTCCTGTTGGTCGTCGCAACGACCCATTCACAACTCCATTTTTGGTTTTATGAATGGTACGTGACGGCGGGAGGAACGGGGGCCTTGGCTTAACCGCCTGGGCCGCGAGGATGGTAACTCTGTAACTTGCCATCTAATCCTAAGTTATGGTGCGCGGCGATGGGATGCATGGTTGGGAGAGAAAGCCCAATCCCTAGCGACCACCTCCGGGGGCACCTGCCGAACCCTCGAAGTATTAGGCTTCCCCAGGCATGGTGGCTCTGCCTGGGGTGACCTCCATTCCGACCACACTCGTGGGAACAGATATGGAGAGTAATCAAAAACAAACTAACTGGACGGACAACATTGATAACGGATTGGCACACGAATCGGCAATCGGCAGCGGAACAAATGGACCACATCCTGGTGGGTTGAGACCCACGGTCAGGAGTGTGGCGGTGGTTAATCCCCCGCTGGGGATCCACCGTGGAAGTGAGGTGCATCTCCTTAGGGCCAAAACCAGCCCAGTGGTCAGCCTGGAGCGGCTGAATGTCACGGAGTGGTGCAAGAGTGCTTCTGGGCATGAAGCGACCGGTGAGGAGTCACCTCCCTGCAAGAGGCATGTTGCCGAGGGCACGCAGTCCACGGCGGGCGTTACAGCCCAAACAGGAGAGGAGGCGACGGCATATGTCGAAGAGGATACTGGCGTCCTCGACGACGACTCCCAGGCCAGCGACGAGTGGGCGCCGCCCAATCCTAGCGGCGCGGACGAGGTGGAAACCGCCGACTCAAGCGATGAGTACGGTATGGCGTATGAGCCCGGGAAGAGAAAGAGTCCTACGGCTGGAAGACCTAGGGGCATTTTTGTGGACCGAAAGAAGTTGGGTCCCGGAATGAAGGCCCTGCCGACGCAGAGACCTCCGCAATATAGCGGAGGTCATGAATTTGGACGAGCTCCTGGGCCGGCTCAAGGTGCAGCTCGAGTCCGTCGTCAAGGTGGCAGACACCGCAAGCCACCTCAAGACGACGGATATCCGCGGGCTCCGCTTGGCTGCTCGGGTGGCCATGGTCAGCGCCTCACGGCAGAGCTGACCGTGCCGAAAACCCGAATAGGCCGGCCCGGGAGGTAGTCATTCGCAACGGCGAATGGGAGAGGAGGGCCAAGGCCCTCGAGAAGAGGCTGGAGGTGGCGGGCAAAACTGCCACCACCCTGTCCGAGACCGTGAGGGTCAAGGACAGGGAGTTGGAGCACCTCAGGCGAGAAGTGGGCCGCCTGAGGTACAAGGAGGAGCAGAGGCGGCTGCTGAGAGCAGGTAAAGTGGTGGCCGGCGAGACACCGCCGGACAATGACCTGCCTTGTGCCCCTCGGCCGCGGCGGAAGTATCTCCTTCCGTCCACTTTTGCCAAGGGGGACTGTGGTATGGAGGTGGAGACGGCAGTTCCTGGACCGTCGCTTGCAGATGGGACCGTCCCGCCTGAGAAGGAGAGCCCCACCTGAGAAGGAGAGCCCCGCATCCGGAAGCCCTTTAGTGGTCATGATGACCGAGGTCCTCAACAGGGTTTCCGAGATGGCGGGGCACATATCGGCCGTAGAGGCCCGTATTGATGCCCGTTTTGAGGCGGTTTGGCGGGCTGTCTCCCGCCCGCCGCTCGGGAGAGGTCTGCTGCCCTCATCTGCGTCCGTGGGGGGCGGCAACCACGTCAAAAGGCGCTAAGCCGGCGTTGACAGAGGCGGCCAAGGGGAAGACGAAAGGACCCGCGATGACGAAACAGGGGGGTGCGGCTGCCCTAGTGAAAGCGCCTGCGTCACACTCCAAGCCAAACCTGGAGAAGAAAGGTGCTGGTAGCACCGAAAGTGGCAAACCAGTGCCTCAAGGGCCGAGATCGGAGAGGCCAACCGCTCCGAAAACCAAGGCGCCATTGACAGGAGCGCCACGTCCCCCTCCACCACCTCCCAAGGCGGATAGCTGTAAGTCCGCAAAGCCCGCTAAGGACGCTGCGCCAAAACTCCCCCCTGCCCCCGCCAACGATGGGCAGGGAACGTGGGCGGAGGTGGTGAGGCGGGGGAGAAAAAGGGGAGCAGGAAAGGGTACGGCATCTGCCGTATCCTCCAAGGGCAGGAAATCCGACGCAGGGAGTCTGCCAGCCGTCAATAGTACAGCTGGCAGCGGCAAGAAAAAGGGAGGCGCCCAGCCCGCGGCGGTAAAATTACCGAAGCTGCCTAAGAAGGCAGCAGTTTCGGTGACCGCTGCGGCTGGGCGTGAAGAAGATTTGGGCCCTCTCCTCACAAGGGTGATGCCCGGGATCTGCAAAGATCTCGGGATCACCGGGATGCGGCCCACCAGGGCGGTCACCGGGGCTCTGCTTCTAGCGATCCCCGGTGAGAAGGGGAAAGAGAAGGCGACCGCCTTAAGGGCGCGTCTCGAGGGGGCCCTCGAAGTGGAAGGTGTTCGGGTGGCTTGCCCCCAAAAACAGGCCGAGTTACGAGTTTCCGGCCTGTCGGAGGCAGCCACCCAGCAAGCTGTTAGGGTGGCCCTTGCCACCGCCGGGGGTTGCGGCGCTGCGGAGGTTAATGTTGGTGACCTCCGTCGGGACAGCTCGGGCATGTTCACCGCCTGGGCCCGCTGTCCCCTTCGCGCCGCAGCCAAACTCGCAAAGTCCGGCCGACTGATGGTCGGCTTCTTCGAGGCCCGGCTGGCGCTACTCGCCGCGAGGCCGCTGCAATGTCACCGCTGCCTGGAGTTTGGTCATGTCCGACAGCGGTGCACAAGTACGGTAGATCGCAGCGGCCTCTGTTACCGTTGCGGGGGGGCCTCCCACACAGCCAGGGAGTGTACGGCCGCCCCAAAATGCCCCCTTTGTGTGGGCTTGGGGCGGCCAGCGGATCATCGCATGGGTGGGGCGGCGTGCCGTCCCCCCAAACGCAAGAGGAAGAAGGGGAAGGGTGCGGTGGTGCCCCCATCCACGGTGCCGACTGGTGTTGAGCCGGCGCCGGTGCCCGTCGCGATGGAGGTACAAGGGGCGGCTTGTTCCCAGCCGTCCCCTGCTGTGGTGTCGGGGACTATTCCCGCCCCAGCATCTGTCGCGGCGGCAGTGAAAGTGGTGGGGTGTGCACCCGCACCCCCGCCTTTGATGGAGATGATGGAGGTGGATTTGGCGTCATGCGACTCGGCGCCATCCACCTCCACGGAATCGGAAGGTGTACCGTCGTGTGGGGGAGCTGCAGTGCCCCCACAGCAAGCAGTAATCCAGTCGCCGTGCGGGTCAGAGCCCCTTAGTAGGGGGGTGATGGCCTCGTACGGCGGCAAAGATCCAGGGCGCACGGAGGCGCCCGTAAACGCTGGAGGGGGAGGCCTGGAGGAGGCCACGGGTGAGACCCAATAATGTCTCAACGCCTCCTCCAGGTCAATTTGAACCACTGCCGGGGGGCCCAGGATCTCATGCTCTAAACCCTCCGGCAGTGGAACATCGGGATTGCGGTGATCGCCGAGCCCTATAAGGTCCCAAAGCACCCAACTTGGGCGGGGGACATTATCGGGGTCTCGGCGATAACTTGGCAGTACGGGCGCGGCACGCTGCCGTGCTCCGTTGTGGGAAGGGGCCGCGGTTTTGTGGCGGTTAAGTGGGGGGAACTGGTGGTTGCCGGGTGTTATGCGTCGCCCGCAATGGGCCTCAGCGCTTTTGAGGCGTACCTCGACGAGGTGGGGAGATGCATCTCCCCACATCTCGCCAGTGGGGTACTCGTCCTAGGTGATTTTAATGCCCACGCTGCAGCGTGGGGCTGCCCCAGGACGACCGTGAAGGGCGACGCGATGCTCGTATGGGCGGCGGGTCACGGCCTCGTAGTTTTGAATGAGGGGGCCGTGAGCACGTGCGTGCACGCGCGGGGCGAGTCGATCGTCGACATATCGTTGGCGAGCCCCGCCATAGCGCGCCGTGTGTCCGACTGGAGGGTCGCGGAAGAGGTGGCCACGTTAAGCGACCACCTCTATATAACGTTTACCGTATCCGCGACCCCCGGCGTAAATGGACCCCGTCAACCGGGCAGGGAAGCACACCCGGCGCCACGCTGGTCCGCCAAGAGGCTGGGCCCGTACGCCCTTGCGATGGCAGCCTCCGTCGTGGCATGGCAGGAAATGCCACGCCGGACCCTCGGCAATCCTTCTGCCGGGGCGCATTGGTTCCGGGAGACCATGTCGTCGTTGTGTGACGCGGTCATGTCCCGGGCCACCGCCCCGAGCCGTGGGGGGTCCGTGTACTGGTGGTCGGGCGAGATCGAGGACTTACGCACTCGGTGCGTTGTCGCCCGACGCCGGTACACCCGCGCCAGGAGACGGCGCGGGGCGACGGTGGCAGAGGTGGTAGGGTTGCGCTGGGAATTTTCCCTGGCGCGCAGAACCCTCCGCCGGGCTATCGCGACCGCAAAAGCCCAGGCATGGACGGGGCTCCTCGGCTCTCTGGATGCAAATCCATGGGGGCACCCCTATCATATGGTCGCAGGGAAGATGCGATCATGGGCGCCCCCGATCACAGAGAGCCTCGACCCCCAGCTGCTCGGGGAAACTATGCGCGTCCTCTTCCCCATTGGGGGAGAGGCGTTTCTGCATCCCCCCGAGCCACAGCCGGATCACCCGCCTTGTTGGTCCGACGAACTGGGGATCTCCGAGGTGGAGCTGGCCAGGGCCGTCCGGAGAATGGCTGCCAAGAAGACGGCACCAGGACCGGACGGCATACCTGGCAAGGCCTGGGCTATAGCGGTGGGTGCTCTGGGGGCCGGCTTGATACGCGTTTTCGACGCGTGCCTCCGGACCGGCCAGTTCCCCCCCATATGGAAGGTGGCGAGGTTGGTCCTCCTCCACAAACCAGGGAAGCCCGCGGATTCTCCATCCGCGTTCCGACCCATATGTCTTTTGGACGAGGCTGGAAAGCTCCTCGAGCGGGTCATTGTATCCCGACTCGAGGGGCACCTGTCCCGCATCGGCCCCGATCTGGCCGACCGACAGTTCGGCTTTCGCAGGGGCCGCTCCACAGTCGACGCCATAGCGACAGTGCGGACCCTGGCGGAATCGGCAATCTCCCGGGGGGGTGTGGCGTTGGCAGTCTCATTAGACATTGCCAACGCCTTCAATACCGTCTCCTGGGGGGCGATAGGTCGGGCACTCCAGTACCACCGGGTGCCCGCCTATCTATGCCGACTGATCGGGGATTATCTGCGGGGCAGGGTAGTCCAATATCCGGGTCGGAACGGGATGGAGCAGAGAGCGGTGCACCGCGGGGTTCCACAGGGGTCGGTGCTCGGGCCGCTTCTGTGGAACTTGGCCTATGATGCGGTGCTGCGGGCTAATCTCCCCGTCGGCGTGTCGTTGGTATGTTACGCCGACGACACTTTGGTGATAGCCGGCGGGGATACGTGGAGGAGGGCCGTGGCCCTCGCGGAGGAAGGGACGGCACGAGTCGTCGCCGAGGTAGAGCGTCTAGGGTTGCGCGTGGCACCCCAGAAGACCGAGACCATCTGGCTGTGTAATGTCAGTGGTCGAGGGCTGCCGCGCCAGGCGTCTCTAAGGGTGGGCGGAGCCCAAGTCGGGGTGGGGCACCGGATGAAGTATCTGAGCCTCACCCTCGACAGCTACTGGCGGTTCGGGCATCATTTGGAAGGGTTGGGTCCCCGTATTGAAAGGGTAGCGGCCGCGTTAGGCCGCATAATGCCCAATCTCGGGGGGCCCAACATGGCGGCACGGCGGCTGTATTTGGGAGTCGTCCGGTCCATGGCGCTTTATGGCGCGCATATATGGGCCGGCGGTCTGATGGCAAATCGGCGGGGTGCATTTGTACTCCGCCGGTTACAGAGGTTGGTGGCCATCAGAGTCGAGCGGGGTTATCGCACGATCTCCTACACAGCCGCAACCTTGCTGGCGGGTTCCGCGCCGTTTCACCTGCTGGCGAAAATGGACGCAGACGTCTATCAAAGCCTCTGCGACCTTCGCCAGTGGGGCGTGGATCCGCACGGCGAGGAGGCCGCCAGGGCCCGAAGCCAGGCGCGGCGACGCGTCTATAGTCGGTAGCTGGTCTGGTTATCGAAGCCAGACCAGCGGGATGATCGCGTCGCCGCGGCGGTCCGCCCAGTGTTTTATGCCTGGGTAGGCCGTAGCTGGGGTACGCCCACCTACCGCTTGACACAGGTACTGACCGGACACGGTTGCTTCGGTCGGTACCTGCATCGGATAGGGCGGGAGGCGACGGCTGCGTGCCGTCACTGCAGGGGACGGGAGGACACCGCGCAGCACACGCTGCAGTTTTGCCCGGCGTGGGCAGCGCAGCGCGGTGTCCTTATTAGAGCCATTGGAGCTGACCTCTCGCTGCCGGCCGACATACGTGCGATGGTCGGCAGTGAGCAGGCATGGGCGGCCATGGCCCTGTTTTGTGAGGAGGTCATGGCCGCCAAGGAGGACGCCGAAAGGGCGCGTGAAGAGGTGGGGGGCAGGCGGCGACGCCGAACGTAAGGCCCTCCACCGCTCCCCGTGGCAGGGGGAGCGCGAAGGGGTCGGTGATGGTGTTTGTGGTGCGAGGTGAGGGACTTTATTCCCTCATTCCCCCTCGCACCCAGCCCATCACCGGACCGGGGGCCCGGGCAGGGGCGCCGTCCAGCGGGGGCGGCAGTGTTAGCCGGCCCCGCAGCCGTGGTCGCGATCGCGTGGGGGCCCGGTCGCGGCTAGTAGCAACGGCACGAGTGGGGGCGACGTGGCGTGTGACCGCGTGGCGTCGCCGGGGGGCAATCAATTATGTTTGCCTCTCATTGGGGGAGGAGGATCACATCTCCTCCCCCGGGAAGGGCCCGTAGTAGGGCGTTGCGCCAACGGGGAGAGTCACGGTAGTATCGCTAGTTTGGTTCCCGTGACTCTCCCCAGATAAAGGGCGCAGGCGGTCATCGTGGTGTTTTAGCCGGTAAGAGTCCGGCACTACCCCGGCCTCCCCCCCAGAGAGCCGGGGTGTCCATGAGGATGTCACCACGTTAAAAAAAAAAAAAAAAAAAAAAAAAAGGTCACGTATTTGCCATCATCTGGCTCATACTTTCGCATTTTTCGCATAGTTGTTGGCCAGATCCTGGGCGTTTTCAGGTTTGGATCACGTAGTAATGTGGTACCACACTGAAACACTGAGTTAAGCCTGGATTAAATCTATATTTTCGAGGATAACACCGGTTGGGTCAGGGTTAGGTCTGGTATTTGCCATCTTCTGGCTTATACTTTCGCATTTTTCGCATACTTGTTGGCCAGATACTCGGCGTTTCCTGGTTGGGATCACGTAGTAGTGTGGTAACACACTGAAACAGTGAATTAGTCCTGGATTCGATCTATATTTTATAGGATAGCAGCGGTTAGGTCGGGGTTAGGACTGGTATTTGCAATCATCTGGCTCATACTTTCGCATTTTTCGCACACTTGTTGGCCGGATCCTGGGCCTTTTCTGGTTTGGATCACGTAGTAATGTGGTACCACACAGCAACAGTGAGTTAAACCTGGATCCAATCTATATTTTAGAGGATAACACCGGTTAGGTCAGGGTTAGGTCTGGTATTTGCCATCATCTGGCTCATACTTTCGCATTTTTCGCACACTTGTTGGCCGGATCCTGGGCCTTTTCTGGTTTGGATCACGTAGTAATGTGGTACCACATAGCAACAGTGAGTTAAACCTGGATCCAATCTATATTTTAGAGGATAACACCGGTTAGGTCTGGGTTATGTCTCGTATTTGCCATCATCTGGGTCATACTTTCGCATTTCTCGCATACTTGTTGGCCAGAAGCTGGGATCATTTGGGTTTGGATCACGTAGTAATGTGGTATCACACTGCAACAGTGAGTTAAACCTGGATTCGATCTATATTTTAGAGGATAACAACGGTTAGGTCGGGGTTAGGTCTGGTATTTGCCATCATCTGGCTCATACTTTCGCTATTTTCACATACATGTTAGCCAGATCCTGGGCTTTTTCTGGCTTGGGCCTCGTTGTAATGTGTTACCACACTGGAACTGTGAATTAAAGCTAGATTCGATCTGCATCTTAAATGATAACGCCGGTTAGGTAAGGGTTAGGTTTGGTATTTGCCATCATCTGGCTCATACTTTCGCAATTTTCACATACATGTTAGCCAGATCCTGGGCCTTTTCTGGTTTGGATCACGTAGTAATGTGGTACCACACTGCAACAGTGAGTTAAACCTGGATTCGATCTATATTTTAAAGGATAACACCGGTTAGGTCAGGGATAGGTCTGGTATTTGCCATCATCTGGCTCACACTTTCACATTTTTCGCATACTTGATAGCAAGATCCTGTGCGTTTGCTTGTTTGGACCACGTAGTAATGTGGTACCACACTGAAACAGTGAGTTAAACCTGTATTCAAACTATATTTTAGAGGATAACACCGGTTAGATCAGGGATAGGTCTGGTATTTGCCATCATCTGGCTCATACTTTCGCATTTTTCGCATAATTGTTGGCCAGATCCTGGGCGGTTTCTGGTTTGGATCACGTAGTATTGTGGTACCACACTGAAACAGTGAGTTAATCCTGGATTCGATCTGTATTTTAGAGGATAACACCGGATAGGTTTGGGTTAGGTCTGGTATTTGCCATCATCTGGCTCATACTTTCACATTTTTCGCATACTTGATTGCAGGATCCTGGGCTTTTTCTGGTATGGATCTCGTAGTAATGTGGTCCCACACTGAAGCAGTGAGTTAAACCTGGATTCGATGTATATTTTAGAGGATAACACCGGTTGGGTCAGGGTTAGGTCTGGTATTTGCCATCATCTGGCTCATACTTTCGCAATTTTCACATACATATTAGCCAGATCCTGGGCTTTTTCTGGCATGGGTCACGTTGTAATGTGGTACCACACTGGAACTGTGAATTAAAGCTAGATTCGATCTGCATTTTAAATGATAACGCCGGTTAGGTAAGGGTTAGGTTTGGTATTTGCCATCATCTGGCTCATACTTTCGCAATTTTCACATACATGTTAGCCAGATCCTGGGCCTTTTCTGGTTTGGATCACGTACTAATGTGGTACCACACTGAAACAGTGAAGTAAACCTGGATTCAATCTATATTTTAGAGGATCACACCGGTTAGGTCAGGGTTAGATCTGGTATTTGCCAGCATCTGGCTCATACTTTCGCATTTTTCGCATACTCGTTGGCCAGATCCTGAGCGATTTCCGGTTTGGATCACGTAGTAATGTGTTTCTACACTGCAACAGTGAGTTAAACCTGGATTCAATCTATATTTTAGAGTGTATCACCGGTTAGGTCAGGGTTAGGTCTGGTACTTGCCATCATCTGGCTCATACTTTCGAATTTTTCGCATACTTGTTGGGCATATCCTGGGCGTTTTCTGGTTTGGATCACGTAGTAATGTGGTACCACACCGAAACAGTGAGTTAATCCTGGATTCGATCTATATTTTAGAGGATAACACCGGTTAGATCAGGGTTAGGTCTGGTATTTGCCATCATCTGGCTAATATTTTCGCATTTTTCGCATACTTGTTGGCCAGATCCTGGGCGTTTTCTGGGTTTGATCAGGTAGTAGTGTGGTACCGCACTGAAACAGTGAAGTAATCCTGGATTCGATCTATATATTAGAGGGTAACACCGGTTAGGTTTGGGTTAGGTCCGGTATCTGCCATCATCTGGCTCATACTTTCGCATTTTTCGCATACTTGTTGGTCAGAGCCTGGGCGGTTTCTGGTTTGGATCACGTAGTAATGTAGAAGATCACTGAAACAGTGAGTTAATCCGGGATTCGATCTATATATTAGAGGGTAACACCGGTTAGGTTCGGGTTAGGTCTGGTATTAGCCATCATCTGGCTCATACTTTCGCATTTTTCGCATGCTTGTTGGCCAGATCCTGGGCGTTTTCTGTTTTGGATCACATACTAATGTGGCATCACACTGAAACAGTGAGTTAATCTTGGATTCAATCTATATTTTACAGGATAACACCGGTTAGGTCAGGGTTAGGTCTGGTATTTGCCATCATCTGGCTCATACTTTCGCATTTTTCGCATACTTGTTGGCCAGATCCTGGGCGTTTTCTGTTTTGGATCACATACTAATGTGGTATCACACTGAAACAGTGAGTTAATCTTGGATTCAATCTATATTTTAGAGGATAACACCGGTTAGGTCAGGGTTAGGTCTGGTATTTGCCATCATCTGGCTCATACTTTCGCATTTTTCGCATACTTGTTGGCCAGATCCTGGGCGTTTTCTGGGTTGGATCCGGTAGTAGTGTGGTACCGCACTGAAACAGTGAAGTAATCCTGGATTCGATCTATATATTAGTGGGTAACACCGGTTAAGTTTGGGTTAGGTCTGGTATTTGCCATCATCTGGCTCATGCTTCCGCATTTTTCGCATACTTGTTGGGCAGATCCTGGGCGTTTTCTGGTTTGGATCACGTAGTAATGTGGTACCACACTGAAACAGTGAGTTAATCCTGGATTCGATCTATATTTTAGAGGATAACATCGGTTAGGTCAGGGTTAGGCCTGGTATTTGCCATCATCTGGCTAATATTTTCGCAATTTTCGCATACTTGTTGGCCAGATCCTGGGCGTTTTCTGGGTTGGATCAGGTAGTAGTGTGGTACCGCACTGAAACAGTGAAGTAATCCTGGATTCAATCTATATTTTAGAGGATAACACCGGTTAGGTCAGGGTTAGGTCTGGTATTTGCAATCATCTGGTTAATATTTTCGCATATTTCGCATACTTGTTGGCCCGATCCTGGGCGTTTTCTGGGTTGGATCAGGTAGTAGTGTGGTACCGCACTGAAACAGTGAAGTAATCTTGGATTCGATCTATATATTAGAGGGTAACACCGGTTAGGTCAGGGTTAGGTCTGGTATTTGCCATCATCTGGCTAATATTTTCGCACTTTTCGCATACTTGTTGGCCAGATCCTGGGCGTTTTCTGGCTTGGATCACGTAGTAATGTGGTACCACACTGAAACAGTGAGTTAATCCAGGATTCGATCTATATTTTAGAGGATAACACCGGTTACGTTTGGGTTAGTTCTGGTATTTGCCATCATCTGGCTGATACTTTCGCAATTTTCGCATACTTGATGGCCAGATCCTGGGCGTTTTCTGAAGTAATCCTTGATTCGATCTATATATTAGAGGGTAACACCGGTTAGGTTTGGATTAGGTCTGGTATTTGCCATCATCTGTCTCATGCTTTCGCAATTTTCGTATACTTGTTGGCCAGATCCTGGGCGTTTTCTGGTTTGGATCACGTAGTAATGTGGTACCACACTGAAACTGTGAGTTAATCCTGGATTCGACCAATATTTTAGAGGATAACACCGGTTAGGTTTGGATTAGGTCTGGTATTAGCCATCATCTGGCTAATATTTTCGCATATTTCGCATACTTATTGGCCAGATCCTGGGCGTTTTCTGGTTTGGATCAGGTAGTAGTGTGGTATCGCACTGAAACAGTGAAGTAATCCTGGATTCGATCTATATATTAGAGGGTAACACCGGTTAGGTTTGGGTTTGGTCTGGTATTTGCCAACATCTGGCTGATACTTTCGCATTTTTCGCATACTTGTTGGCCAGAGCCTGGGCGGTTTCTGGTTTGGATCACGTAGTAATATGGAAGAGCACTGAAACAGTGAGTTAATCCGGGATTCGATGTATATATTAGAGGGTAACACCGGTTAGGCTCGGGTTAGGTCTGGGATTAGCCATCATCTGGCTCATACTTTCGCATTTTTCGCATGCTTGTTGGCCAGATCCTGGGCGTTTTCTGTTTTGGATCACATACTAATGCGGTATCACACTGAAACAGTGAGTAAATCTTGGATTCAATCTATATTTTAGAGGATAACACCGGTTAGGTCAGGGTTAGGTCTGGCATTTGCCATCATCTGGCTCATACTTTCGCATTTTTCGCATACTTGTTGGCCAGATCCTGGGCGTTTTCTGTTTTGGATCACATACTAATGTGGTATCACACTGAAACAGTGAGTTAATCTTGGATTCAATCTATATTTTAGAGGATCAGACCGGTTAGGTCAGGGTTAGGTCTGGTATTTGCCATCATCAGGCTCATACTTTCACATTTTTCGCATACTTGTTGGCCAGATCCTGGGCGTTTTCTGGGTTGGATCAGGTAGTTGTGTGGTACCGCACTGAAACAGTGAAGTAATCCTGGATTCGATCCATATATTAGTGGGTAACACCGGTTAGGTTTGGGTTAGGTCTGGTATTTGCCATCATCTGGCTCATGCTTCCGCATTTTTCGCATACTTGTTGGGCAGATCCTGGGCGTTTTCTGGTTTGGATCACGTAGTAATGTGGTACCACACTGAAACAGTGAGTTAATCCTGGATTCGATCTATATTTTAGAGCATACCACCGGTTAGGTCAGGGTTAGGTCTGGTATTTGCCATCATCTGGCTAGTATTTTCGCATTTTTCGCATACTTGTTGGCCAGATCCAGGGCGTTTTCTGGTTTGGATCACGTAGTAATATGGTACCACACTGAAACTGTGAGTTAAACCTGGTTTCAATCTATATTTTAGAGGGTAACACCGGTTAGGTCAGAGTTACGTCTGGTATTTGCTATCATCTGGCTCATACTTTCGCATTTTTCGCGTACTTGATGGCCAGATCCTGGGCGTTTTCTGGGTTGGATCAGGTAGTAGTGTGGTACCGCACTGAAACAGTGAAGTAATCCTGGATTCGATCTATATATTAGTGGGTAACACCGGTTTGGTTTGGGTTAGGTCTGGTATTTGCCATCATCTGGCTCATGCTTCCGCATTTTTCGCATACTTGTTGGCCAGATCCTGGGCGTTTTCTGGTTTGGATCACGTAGTAATGTAGGACCACTCTGAAACAGTGAGTTAAACCTGGATTCAATCTATATTTTAGAGGATAACACCGGTTAGGTCAGGGTTAGGTCTGGTATTTGCCATCATCTGGCTAATATTTTCGCACTTTTCGCATACTTGTTGGCCAGATCCTGGGCGTTTTCTGGGTTGGATGAGGTAGTAGTGTGGTACCGCACTGAAACAGTGAAGTAATCCTGGATTCGATGTATATATTACAGGGTAACACCGGTTAGGTTAGGGTTAGGTCTGGTATTTGCCATCATCTGGCTCACACTCTCGCATTTTTCGCATACTTGTTGGCCAGGTCCTGGGCGTTATCTGGTTTGGATCACGTAGTAATGTAGAACCACTCTGAAACAGTGAGTTAAACCTGGATTCAATCTATATTTTAGAGGATAACACCGGTTAGGTCAGGGTTAGGTCTGGTATTTGCCATCATCTGGCTCATACTTTCGCATTTTTCGCATACTTGATGGCCAGATCCTGGGCGTTTTCTGAAGTAATCCTTGATTCGATCTATATATTAGAGGGTAACACCGGTTAGGTCAGGGTTAGGTCTGGTATTTGCCATCTTCTGGCTAATATTTTCGCACTTTTCGCATACTTGTTGGCCAGATCCTGGGCGTTTTCTGGGTTGGATCAGGTAGTAGTGTGGTACCGCACTGAAACAGTGAGTTAATCCTGGATCCGATCTATATTTTAGAGGATAACACCGGTTACGATTGGGTTAGTTCTGGTATTTGCCATCATCTGGCTGATACTTTCGCATTTTTCGCATACTTGATGGCCAGATCCTGGGCGTTTTCTGAAGTAATCCTTGATTCGATCTATATATTAGAGGGTAACACCGGTTAGGTTTGGATTAGGTCTGGTATTTGCCATCATCTGGCTCATACTTTCGCATTTTTCGCATACTTGTTGGCCAGATCCTGGGCGTTTTCTGGGTTGGATCAGGTAGTAGTGTGGTATCGCACTGAAACAGTGAAGTAATCCTGGATTCGATCTATATATTAGTGGGTAACACCGGTTAGGTTTGGGTTAGGTCTGGTATTTGCCATCATCTGGCTCATGCTTCCGCATTTTTCGATAACTTGTTGGGCAGATCCTGGGCGTTTTCTGGTTTGGATCACGTAGTAATGTGGTACCACACTGAAACAGTGAGTTAATCCTGGATTCGACCTATATTTTAGAGGATAACACCGGTTAGGTTTGGATTAGGTCTGCTATTTGCCATCATCTGTCTCATGCTTTCGCAATTTTCGCATAATTGTTGGCCAGATCCTGGGCGTTTTCTGGCTTGGATCACGTAGTAATGTGGTACCACACTGAAACAGTGAGTTAATCCTGGATTCGATCTATATTTTAGAGGATAACACCGGTTACGTTTGGGTTAGTTCTGGTATTTGCCATCATCTGGCTGATACTTTCGCAATTTTCGCATACTTGATGGCCAGATCCTGGGCGTTTTCTGAAGTAATCCTTGATTCGATCTATATATTAGAGGGTAACACCGGTTAGGTTTGGATTAGGTCTGGTATTTGCCATCATCTGTCTCATGCTTTCGCAATTTTCGTATACTTGTTGGCCAGATCCTGGGCGTTTTCTGGTTTGGATCACGTAGTAATGTGGTACCACACTGAAACTGTGAGTTAATCCTGGATTCGACCAATATTTTAGAGGATAACACCGGTTAGGTTTGGATTAGGTCTGGTATTAGCCATCATCTGGCTAATATTTTCGCATATTTCGCATACTTATTGGCCAGATCCTGGGCGTTTTCTGGTTTGGATCAGGTAGTAGTGTGGTATCGCACTGAAACAGTGAAGTAATCCTGGATTCGATCTATATATTAGAGGGTAACACCGGTTAGGTTTGGGTTTGGTCTGGTATTTGCCAACATCTGGCTGATACTTTCGCATTTTTCGCATACTTGTTGGCCAGAGCCTGGGCGGTTTCTGGTTTGGATCACGTAGTAATATGGAAGAGCACTGAAACAGTGAGTTAATCCGGGATTCGATGTATATATTAGAGGGTAACACCGGTTAGGCTCGGGCTAGGTCTGGGATTAGCCATCATCTGGCTCATACTTTCGCATTTTTCGCATGCTTGTTGGCCAGATCCTGGGCGTTTTCTGTTTTGGATCACATACTAATGCGGTATCACACTGAAACAGTGAGTAAATCTTGGATTCAATCTATATTTTAGAGGATAACACCGGTTAGGTCAGGGTTAGGTCTGGCATTTGCCATCATCTGGCTCATACTTTCGCATTTTTCGCATACTTGTTGGCCAGATCCTGGGCGTTTTCTGTTTTGGATCACATACTAATGTGGTATCACACTGAAACAGTGAGTTAATCTTGGATTCAATCTATATTTTAGAGGATCAGACCGGTTAGGTCAGGGTTAGGTCTGGTATTTGCCATCATCAGGCTCATACTTTCACATTTTTCGCATACTTGTTGGCCAGATCCTGGGCGTTTTCTGGGTTGGATCAGGTAGTTGTGTGGTACCGCACTGAAACAGTGAAGTAATCCTGGATTCGATCCATATATTAGTGGGTAACACCGGTTAGGTTTGGGTTAGGTCTGGTATTTGCCATCATCTGGCTCATGCTTCCGCATTTTTCGCATACTTGTTGGGCAGATCCTGGGCGTTTTCTGGTTTGGATCACGTAGTAATGTGGTACCACACTGAAACAGTGAGTTAATCCTGGATTCGATCTATATTTTAGAGCATACCACCGGTTAGGTCAGGGTTAGGTCTGGTATTTGCCATCATCTGGCTAGTATTTTCGCATTTTTCGCATACTTGTTGGCCAGATCCAGGGCGTTTTCTGGTTTGGATCACGTAGTAATATGGTACCACACTGAAACTGTGAGTTAAACCTGGTTTCAATCTATATTTTAGAGGGTAACACCGGTTAGGTCAGAGTTACGTCTGGTATTTGCTATCATCTGGCTCATACTTTCGCATTTTTCGCGTACTTGATGGCCAGATCCTGGGCGTTTTCTGGGTTGGATCAGGTAGTAGTGTGGTACCGCACTGAAACAGTGAAGTAATCCTGGATTCGATCTATATATTAGTGGGTAACACCGGTTTGGTTTGGGTTAGGTCTGGTATTTGCCATCATCTGGCTCATGCTTCCGCATTTTTCGCATACTTGTTGGCCAGATCCTGGGCGTTTTCTGGTTTGGATCACGTAGTAATGTAGGACCACTCTGAAACAGTGAGTTAAACCTGGATTCAATCTATATTTTAGAGGATAACACCGGTTAGGTCAGGGTTAGGTCTGGTATTTGCCATCATCTGGCTAATATTTTCGCACTTTTCGCATACTTGTTGGCCAGATCCTGGGCGTTTTCTGGGTTGGATGAGGTAGTAGTGTGGTACCGCACTGAAACAGTGAAGTAATCCTGGATTCGATGTATATATTACAGGGTAACACCGGTTAGGTTAGGGTTAGGTCTGGTATTTGCCATCATCTGGCTCACACTCTCGCATTTTTCGCATACTTGTTGGCCAGGTCCTGGGCGTTATCTGGTTTGGATCACGTAGTAATGTAGAACCACTCTGAAACAGTGAGTTAAACCTGGATTCAATCTATATTTTAGAGGATAACACCGGTTAGGTCAGGGTTAGGTCTGGTATTTGCCATCATCTGGCTCATACTTTCGCATTTTTCGCATACTTGATGGCCAGATCCTGGGCGTTTTCTGAAGTAATCCTTGATTCGATCTATATATTAGAGGGTAACACCGGTTAGGTCAGGGTTAGGTCTGGTATTTGCCATCTTCTGGCTAATATTTTCGCACTTTACGCATACTTGTTGGCCAGATCCTGGGCGTTTTCTGGGTTGGATCAGGTAGTAGTGTGGTACCGCACTGAAACAGTGAGTTAATCCTGGATCCGATCTATATTTTAGAGGATAACACCGGTTACGATTGGGTTAGTTCTGGTATTTGCCATCATCTGGCTGATACTTTCGCATTTTTCGCATACTTGATGGCCAGATCCTGGGCGTTTTCTGAAGTAATCCTTGATTCGATCTATATATTAGAGGGTAACACCGGTTAGGTTTGGATTAGGTCTGGTATTTGCCATCATCTGGCTCATACTTTCGCATTTTTCGCATACTTGTTGGCCAGATCCTGGGCGTTTTCTGGGTTGGATCAGGTAGTAGTGTGGTATCGCACTGAAACAGTGAAGTAATCCTGGATTCGATCTATATATTAGTGGGTAACACCGGTTAGGTTTGGGTTAGGTCTGGTATTTGCCATCATCTGGCTCATGCTTCCGCATTTTTCGATAACTTGTTGGGCAGATCCTGGGCGTTTTCTGGTTTGGATCACGTAGTAATGTGGTACCACACTGAAACAGTGAGTTAATCCTGGATTCGACCTATATTTTAGAGGATAACACCGGTTAGGTTTGGATTAGGTCTGCTATTTGCCATCATCTGTCTCATGCTTTCGCAATTTTCGCATAATTGTTGGCCAGATCCTGGGCGTTTTCTGGCTTGGATCACGTAGTAATGTGGTACCACACTGAAACAGTGAGTTAATCCTGGATTCGATCTATATTTTAGAGGATAACACCGGTTACGTTTGGGTTAGTTCTGGTATTTGCCATCATCTGGCTGATACTTTCGCAATTTTCGCATACTTGATGGCCAGATCCTGGGCGTTTTCTGAAGTAATCCTTGATTCGATCTATATATTAGAGGGTAACACCGGTTAGGTTTGGATTAGGTCTGGTATTTGCCATCATCTGTCTCATGCTTTCGCAATTTTCGTATACTTGTTGGCCAGATCCTGGGCGTTTTCTGGTTTGGATCACGTAGTAATGTGGTACCACACTGAAACTGTGAGTTAATCCTGGATTCGACCTATATTTTAGAGGATAACACCGGTTAGGTTTGGATTAGGTCTGGTATTAGCCATCATCTGGCTAATATTTTCGCATATTTCGCATACTTGTTGGCCAGATCCTGGGCGTTTTCTGGTTTGGATCAGGTAGTAGTGTGGTATCGCACTGAAACAGTGAAGTAATCCTGGATTCGATCTATATATTAGAGGGTAACACCGGTTAGGTTTGGGTTTGGTCTGGTATTTGCCAACATCTGGCTGATACTTTCGCATTTTTCGCATACTTGTTGGCCAGAGCCTGGGCGGTTTCTGGTTTGGATCACGTAGTAATATGGAAGAGCACTGAAACAGTGAGTTAATCCTGGATTCGACCTATATTTTAGAGGATAACACCGGTTAGGTTTGGATTAGGTCTGGTATTAGCCATCATCTGGCTAATATTTTCGCATATTTCGCATACTTGTTGGCCAGATCCTGGGCGTTTTCTGGTTTGGATCAGGTGGTAGTGTGGTATCGCACTGAAACAGTGAAGCAATCCTGGATTCGATCTATATATTAGAGGATAACACCGGTTAGGTTTGGATTAGGTCTGGTATTTGCCATCATCTGGCTCGTATTTTCGCATTTTTCGCATACTTGTTGGCCAGATCCAGGGCGTTTTCTGGTTTGGATCATGTAGTAATATGGTACCACACTGAAACAGTGAGTAATTGCTGGATTCGATCTATATATTAGAGGGTAACACCGGTTAGGTCTGGGATAGGTCTGGTATTTGCCATCATCTGGCTCATACTTTCGCATTTTTCGCATACTTGTTGGCCAGATCCTGGGCGTTTTCTGGTTTGGATCACGTAGTAATGTAGGACCACTCTGAAACAGTGAGTTAAACCTGGATTCAATCTATATTTTAGAGGATAACACCGGTTAGGTCAGGGTTAGGTCTGGTATTTGCCATCATCTGGCTCATACTTTCGCATTTTTCGCATACTTGTTGGCCAGATCCTGGGCGTTTTCTGGTTTGGATCACGTAGCAATGTGGTACCACACTGAAACAGTGAGTAATTCCTGGATTCGATCTATATATTAGAGGGTAACACCGGTTAGGTTTGGGATAGGTCTGGTATTTGCCATCATCTGGCTCATACTTTCGCATTTTTCGCATACTTGTTGGCCAGATCCTGGGCGTTTTCTGGTTTGGATCACGTAGTAATGTAGAACCACTCTGAAACAGTGAGTTAAACCTGGATTCAATCTATATTTTAGAGGATAACACCGGTTAGGTCAGGGTTAGGTCTGGTATTTGCCATCATCTGGCTATTATTTTCGCACTTTTCGCATACTTGTTTGCCAGATCCTGGGCGTTTTCTGGGTAGGATCAGGTAGTAGTGTGGTACCGCACTGATACAGTGAAGTAATCCTGGATTCAATCTATACATTAGAGGGTAACACCGGTTAGGTTTGGGTTTGGTCTGGTATTTGCCATCATCTGGCTCATGCTTTCGCATTTTTCGCATACTTGTTGGGCAGATCCTGGGCGTTTTCTGGTTTGGATCACGTAGTAATGTGGTACCACACTGCAACAGTGAGTTAAACCTGGATTCGATCTATATATTAGAGGGTAACACCGGTTAGGTTTGGGTTAGGTCTGGTATTTGCCATCATCTGGCTCTTACTTTCGCATTTTTCGCATACTTGTTGGCCAGATCCTGGGCGTTTTCTGGTTTGGATCACGTAGTAATGTAGAACCACTCTGAAACAGTGAGTTAAACCTGGATTCAATCTATATTTTAGAGGGTTACACCGGTTAGGTCAGGGTTAGGTCTGGTATTTGCTATCATCTGGCTCATACTTTCGCATTTTTCGCGTACTTGATGGCCATATCCTGGGCGTTTTCTGGGTTGGATCAGGTAGTAGTGTGGTACCGCACTGAAACAGTGAAGTAATCCTGGATTCGATCTATACATTAGAGGGTAACACCGGTTAGGTTTGGGTTAGGTCTGGTATTTGCCATCATCTTGCTCATGCTTTCGCATTTTGCGCATAGTTGTTGGCCAGATTCTGGGCGTTTTCTGGTTTGGATCACGTAGTAATGTGGTACCGCACTGAAACAGTGTGTTAATCCTGGATTCGATCTATATATTAGAGGGTAACACCGGTTAGGTTTGGGTTAGGTCTGGTATTTGCCATCATCTGGCTCATACTTTCTTATTTGTCGCACACTTGTTGGCCAGATCCTGGGCGTTTTCTGGGTTGGATCAGGTAGTAGAGTGGTACGGCACTGAAACAGTGAAGTAATCCTGGTTTCAATCTATATATTAGAGCGTAACACCGGTTAGGTTTGGGTTAGGTCTGGTATTTGCCATCATCTTGCTCATGCTTTCGCATTTTGCGCATAGTTGTTGGCCAGATTCTGGGCGTTTTCTGGTTTGGATCACGTAGTAATGTGGTACCGCACTGAAACAGTGTGTTAATCCTGGATTCGATCTATATTTTAGAGGATAATACCGGCTAGGTCAGGGATAGTTCTGGTATTTGCCATCATCTGGCTCATGCTTTCGCATTTTTCGCATACTTATTGGCCAGATCCTGGGCGTTTTCTGGTTTGGATCATGTAGTAATGTGGATCCACACTGCAACAGTGAGTTAAACCTGGATACAATCTATATTTTAGGGGATAACAACGGTTAGGTCAGGGTTAGGACTGGTATTTGCAATCATCTGGCTCATGCTTTCGCATTTTTCGCATACTTATTGGCCAGATCCTGGGCGTTTTCTGGTTTGGATCACGCAGTAATGTGGTACCACACTGAAACAGTGAGTAAATCCTGGATTCGATCTATATATTAGAGGGTAACACCGGTTAGGTTTGGGTTAGGTCTGGTATTTGCCATCATCTGGCTAATATTTTCGCATTTTTCGCATACTTGTTGGCCAGATCGTGGGCGTTTTCTGGGTTGGTTCAGGTTGTAGTGTGGTACCGCACTGGAACAGTGAAGTAATCTTGTATTCGATCCATATATTAGAGGGTAACACCGGTTAGGTCAGGGTAAGGTCTGGTATTTGCCATCATCTGGCTCGTACTTTCGCATTTTTCGCATACTTGATGGCCAGATCCTGGGCGCTTTCTGGTTGGATCACGCAGAAATGTGGTACCACACAGAAACAGTGAGTTAATCCTGGATTCGATCTATATATTAGAGGGTATCACCGGTTAGGTTTGGGTTAGGTCTGGTATTTGCCATCATCTGGCTCATACTTTCGTATTTTTCGCATACTTGTTGGCCAGATCCTGGGAGTTTTCTGGTTTGGATCACGCAGTAATGTGGTACCATACAGAAACAGTGAGTTAATCCTGGATTCAATCTATATTTTAGAGGATAACACCGGCTAGGTCAGGGTTAGGGATGGTATTTGCCATCATCTGGCTCATGCTTTCGCATTTTTCGCATACTTGTTAGCCAGATACGGGGCGTTTTCTGGTTTGTATCACGTAGTAATGTGGTACCACACTGCCACATGAGTTAAACCTGGATTCAATCTATATTTTAGAGGATAACACCGGTTAGGTCAGGGTTAAGTCTGGTATTTGCCATCATCCGGCTCATAGTTTCGCATATTTCGCATAGTTGTTGGCCAGATCCAGGGCGTTTTCTGGTTTGGATCACGCAGTAATGTGGTACCACACTGCAACAGTGAGTTAAACCTGGATACAATCTATATTTTAGACGATAACACCGGTTAGGTCAGGGTTAGGTCTGGTATTTACCATCATCTGGCTCATACTTTCGCATTTTTCGCATACTTGTTGGCCAGATCCTTGGCGTTTTCTGGTTTGGATCACGCAGTAATGTGGTACCACTCTGAAACAGTGAGTTAAACCTGAATTCAATCTATATTTTAGAGGATAACACCGGTTTGGTCAGGGTTAGGTCTGGTATTTGCCATCATCTGGCTCATACTTTTGCATTTGTCGCATACTCGTTGGCCAGATCCTGGGCGAATTCTGGTTTGGATCACGTAGTAATGTGGTACCGCACTGAAACAGTGATGTAATCCTGGATTCAATCTATATTTTAGAGGATAACACCGGTTAGGTCAGGGTTAGGTTTGGTATTTGCCATCATTTGGCTAATATTTTCGCATTTTTCGCATACTTGTTGGCCAGATCCTGGGCGTTTTCTGGGTTGGATCAGGTAGTAGTGTGGTACCGCACTGAAACAGTGAAGTAATCCTGGATTCGATCTATACATTAGAGGGTAACACCGGTTAGGTTTGGGTTAGGTCTGGTATTTGCCATCATCTTGCTCATGCTTTCGCATTTTGCGCATAGTTGTTGGCCAGATTCTGGGCGTTTTCTGGTTTGGATCACGTAGTAATGTGGTACCACTCTGAAACAGTGAGTTAAACCTGAATTCAATCTATATTTTAGAGGATAACACCGGTTAGGTCAGGGTTAGGTCTGGTATTTGCCATCATCCGGCTCATACTTTCGCATATTTCGCATACTTGTTGGCCAGATCCTGGGCGTTTTCTGGTTTGGATCACGTAGTAATGTGGTACCACACCGAAACAGTGAGTTAATCCAGGATTCGATCTATATTTTAGAGGATAACACCGGTTAGGTCAGGGTTAGATCTGGTATTTGCCATCATCTGGCTCATACTTTCGCATTTTTCGCATATTTGTTGGCCATATCATGGGCGTTTTCTGGTTTGGATCAGGCAGTAATGTAAAACCACTCCGAGACAGTGTGTTAAACCTGGATTCAATCTATATTTTAGAGGATACCACCGGCTAGGCCAGGGTTAGGTCTGGTATTTGCCATCATCTGGCTCATACTTTCGCATTTTGCGCATACTAGTTAGCCAGATACGGGGCGTTTTCTGGTTTGGATCACGTAGTAATGTGGTACCACTCTGAAACAGTGAGTTAAACCTGAATTCAATCTATATTTTAGAGGATAACACCGGTTAGGTCAGGGTTAGGTCTGGTATTTGCCATCATCCGGCTCATACTTTCGCATATTTCGCATACTTGTTGGCCAGATCCTGGGCGTTTTCTGGTTTGGATCACGTAGTAATGTGGTACCGCACTGAAACAGTGATGTAATCTTGTATTCGATCCATATATTAGAGGGTAACACCGGTTAGGTCAGGGTTAGGTCTGGTATTTGCCGTCATCTGGCTCATACTTTCGCATTTTTCGCATACTTGTTGGCCAGATCCTGGGCGATTTCTGGTTTGGATCACGTAGTAATGTGTTTCCACACTGCAACAGTGAGTTAAACCTGGATTCGATCTATATATTAGACGGTAACACCGGTTAGGTTTTGGTTAGGTCTGGTATTTGCCTTCATCTGGCACATGCTTCCGCATATTTCGCATACTTGTTGGCCAGATCCTGGGCGTTTTCTGGTTTGGATCACGCAGTAATGTGGTACCACACTGAAACAGTGAGTTAATCCTGGATTCGATCTATATATTAGAGGGTAACACCGGTTAGGTTTGGGTTTGGTCTGGTATTTGCTATCATCTGGCTCATACTTTTGCATTCTTCGCATACTTGTTGGCCAGATCCTGGGCGTTTCCTGGTTTGGATCACGTAGTAGTGTGGTACCACACTGAAACTGTGAGTTAGTCCTGGATTCGATCTATATTTTATAGGATAGCAGCGGTTAGGTCAGGGTTAAGTCTGGTATTTGCCATCATCCGGCTCATACTTTCGCATTTTTCGCATACTTGTTGGCCGAATCCAGGGCCTTTTCTGGTTTGGATCACGTAGTAATGTGGTACCACACAGCAACAGTGAGTTAAACCTGGATCCAATCTATATTTTAGAGGATAACACCGGTTAGGTCTGGGTCATGTCTCGTATTTCCCATCATCTGGGTCATACTTTCACATTTTTCGCATACTTGTTGGCCAGATACTCGGCGTTTCCTGGTTGGGATCACGTAGTAGTGTGGTAACACACTGAAACAGTGAATTAGTCCTGGATTCGATCTATATTTTATAGGATAGCAGCGGTTAGGTCGGGGTTAGGACTGGTATTTGCAATCATCTGCCTCATACTTTCGCATTTTTCGCACACTTGTTGGCCGGATCCTGGGCCTTTTCTGGTTTGGATCACGTAGTAATGTGGTACCACACAGCAACAGTGAGTTAAACCTGGATCCAATCTATATTTTAGAGGATAACACCGGTTAGGTCAGGGTTAGGTCTGGTATTTGCCATCATCTGGCTCATACTTTCGCATTTTTCGCACACTTGTTGGCCGGATCCTGGGCCTTTTCTGGTTTGGATCACGTAGTAATGTGGTACCACACAGCAACAATGAGTTAAACCTGGATCCAATCTATATTTTAGAGGATAACACCGGTTAGGTCTGGGTTATGTCTCGTATTTGCCATCATCTGGGTCATACTTTCACATTTTTCGCATACTTGTTGGCCAGATACTCGGCGTTTCCTGGTTGGGATCACGTAGTAGTGTGGTAACACACTGAAACAGTGAATTAGTCCTGGATTCGATGTATATTTTATAGGATAGCAGCGGTTAGGTCGGGGTTAGGTCTGGTATTTGCCATCATCTTGCTCATGCTTTCGCATTTTGCGCATAGTTGTTGGCCAGATTCTGGGCGTTTTCTGGTTTGGATCACGTAGTAATGTGGTACCGCACTGAAACAGTGTGCTAATCCTGGATTCGATCTATATATTAGAGGGTAACACCGGTTAGGTTTGGGTTAGGTCTGGTATTTGCCATCATCTGGCTCATACTTTCTTATTTGTCGCACACTTGTTGGCCAGATCCTGGGCGTTTTCTGGGTTGGATCAGGTAGTAGAGTGGTACGGCACTGAAACAGTGAAGTAATCCTGGTTTCAATCTATATATTAGAGCGTAACACCGGTTAGGTTTGGGTTAGGTCTGGTATTTGCCATCATCTTGCTCATGCTTTCGCATTTTGCGCATAGTTGTTGGCCAGATTCTGGGCGTTTTCTGGTTTGGATCACGTAGTAATGTGGTACCGCACTGAAACAGTGTGTTAATCCTGGATTCGATCTATATTTTAGAGGATAATACCGGCTAGGTCAGGGATAGTTCTGGTATTTGCCATCATCTGGCTCATGCTTTCGCATTTTTCGCATACTTATTGGCCAGATCCTGGGCGTTTTCTGGTTTGGATCATGTAGTAATGTGGATCCACACTGCAACAGTGAGTTAAACCTGGATACAATCTATATTTTAGGGGATAACAACGGTTAGGTCAGGGTTAGGACTGGTATTTGCAATCATCTGGCTCATGCTTTCGCATTTTTCGCATACTTATTGGCCAGATCCTGGGCGTTTTCTGGTTTGGATCACGCAGTAATGTGGTACCACACTGAAACAGTGAGTAAATCCTGGATTCGATCTATATATTAGAGGGTAACACCGGTTAGGTTTGGGTTAGGTCTGGTATTTGCCATCATCTGGCTCATACTTTCTTATTTGTCGCACACTTGTTGGCCAGATCCTGGGCGTTTTCTGGGTTGGATCAGGTAGTAGAGTGGTACGGCACTGAAACAGTGAAGTAATCCTGGTTTCAATCTATATATTAGAGCGTAACACCGGTTAGGTTTGGGTTAGGTCTGGTATTTGCCATCATCTTGCTCATGCTTTCGCATTTTGCGCATAGTTGTTGGCCAGATTCTGGGCGTTTTCTGGTTTAGATCACGTAGTAATGTGGTACCGCACTGAAACAGTGTGTTAATCCTGGATTCGATCTATATTTTAGAGGATAATACCGGCTAGGTCAGGGATAGTTCTGGTATTTGCCATCATCTGGCTCATGCTTTCGCATTTTTCGCATACTTATTGGCCAGATCCTGGGCGTTTTCTGGTTTGGATCATGTAGTAATGTGGTACCGCACTGAATCAGTGAAGTATTCCTGGATTCAATCTATATTTTAGAGGATAACACCGGTTAGGCCAGGGTTAGGTCTGGTATTTGCCATCATCTGGCTAATATTTTCGCATTTTTCGCATACTTGTTGGCCAGATCGTGGGCGTTTTCTGGGTTGGTTCAGGTTGTAGTGTGGTACCGCACTGGAACAGTGAAGTAATCTTGTATTCGATCCATATATTAGAGGGTAACACCGGTTAGGTCAGGGTTAGGTCTGGTATTTGCCATCATCTGGCTCATACTTTCGCATTTTTCGCATACTTGATGGCCAGATCCTGGGCGCTTTCTGGTTGGATCACGCAGAAATGTGGTACCACACAGAAACAGTGAGTTAATCCTGGATTCGATCTATATATTAGAGGGTATCACCGGTTAGGTTTGGGTTAGGTCTGGTATTTGCCATCATCTGGCTCATACTTTCGTATTTTTCGCATACTTGTTGGCCAGATCCTGGGAGTTTTCTGGTTTGGATCACGCAGTAATGTGGTACCATACAGAAACAGTGAGTTAAACCTGGATTCAATCTATATTTTAGAGGATAACACCGGTTAGGTCAGGGTTAAGTCTGGTATTTGCCATCATCCGGCTCATAGTTTCGCATATTTCGCATAGTTGTTGGCCAGATCCAGGGCGTTTTCTGGTTTGGATCACGCAGTAATGTGGTACGACACTGCAACAGTGAGTTAAACCTGGATACAATCTATATTTTAGACGATAACACCGGTTAGGTCAGGGTTAGGTCTGGTATTTACCATCATCTGGCTCATACTTTCGCATTTTTCGCATACTTGTTGGCCAGATCCTTGGCGTTTTCTGGTTTGGATCACGCAGTAATGTGGTACCACTCTGAAACAGTGAGTTAAACCTGAATTCAATCTATATTTTAGAGGATAACACCGGTTTGGTCAGGGTTAGGTCTGGTATTTGCCATCATCTGGCTCATACTTTTGCATTTGTCGCATACTCGTTGGCCAGATCCTGGGCGAATTCTGGTTTGGATCACGTAGTAATGTGGTACCGCACTGAAACAGTGATGTAATCCTGGATTCAATCTATATTTTAGAGGATAACACCGGTTAGGTCAGGGTTAGGTTTGGTATTTGCCATCATTTGGCTAATATTTTCGCATTTTTCGCATACTTGTTGGCCAGATCCTGGGCGTTTTCTGGGTTGGATCAGGTAGTAGTGTGGTACCGCACTGAAACAGTGAAGTAATCCTGGATTCGATCTATACATTAGAGGGTAACACCGGTTAGGTTTGGGTTAGGTCTGGTATTTGCCATCATCTTGCTCATGCTTTCGCATTTTGCGCATAGTTGTTGGCCAGATTCTGGGCGTTTTCTGGTTTGGATCACGTAGTAATGTGGTACCACTCTGAAACAGTGAGTTAAACCTGAATTCAATCTATATTTTAGAGGATAACACCGGTTAGGTCAGGGTTAGGTCTGGTATTTGCCATCATCCGGCTCATACTTTCGCATATTTCGCATACTTGTTGGCCAGATCCTGGGCGTTTTCTGGTTTGGATCACGTAGTAATGTGGTACCACACCGAAACAATGAGTTAATCCAGGATTCGATCTATATTTTAGAGGATAACACCGGTTAGGTCAGGGTTAGATCTGGTATTTGCCATCATCTGGCTCATACTTTCGCATTTTTCGCATATTTGTTGGCCATATCATGGGCGTTTTCTGGTTTGGATCAGGCAGTAATGTAAAACCACTCCGAGACAGTGAGTTAAACCTGGATTCAATCTCTATTTTAGAGGATACCACCGGCTAGGCCAGGGTTAGGTCTGGTATTTGCCATCATCTGGCTCATACTTTCGCATTTTGCGCATACTAGTTAGCCAGATACGGGGCGTTTTCTGGTTTGGATCACGTAGTAATGTGGTACCACTCTGAAACAGTGAGTTAAACCTGAATTCAATCTATATTTTAGAGGATAACACCGGTTAGGTCAGGGTTAGGTCTGGTATTTGCCATCATCCGGCTCATACTTTCGCATATTTCGCATACTTGTTGGCCAGATCCTGGGCGTTTTCTGGTTTGGATCACGTAGTAATGTGGTACCGCACTGAAACAGTGATGTAATCTTGTATTCGATCCATATATTAGAGGGTAACACCGGTTAGGTCAGGGTTAGGTCTGGTATTTGCCGTCATCTGGCTCATACTTTCGCATTTTTCGCATACTTGTTGGCCAGATCCTGGGCGATTTCTGGTTTGGATCACGTAGTAATGTGTTTCCACACTGCAACAGTGAGTTAAACCTGGATTCGATCTATATATTAGACGGTAACACCGGTTAGGTTTTGGTTAGGTCTGGTATTTGCCTTCATCTGGCACATGCTTCCGCATATTTCGCATACTTGTTGGCCAGATCCTGGGCGTTTTCTGGTTTGGATCACGCAGTAATGTGGTACCACACTGAAACAGTGAGTTAATCCTGGATTCGATCTATATATTAGAGGGTAACACCGGTTAGGTTTGGGTTTGGTCTGGTATTTGCTATCATCTGGCTCATACTTTTGCATTCTTCGCATACTTGTTGGCCAGATCCTGGGCGTTTCCTGGTTTGGATCACGTAGTAGTGTGGTACCACACTGAAACTGTGAGTTAGTCCTGGATTCGATCTATATTTTATAGGATAGCAGCGGTTAGGTCAGGGTTAAGTCTGGTATTTGCCATCATCCGGCTCATACTTTCGCATTTTTCGCATACTTGTTGGCCGAATCCAGGGCCTTTTCTGGTTTGGATCACGTAGTAATGTGGTACCACACAGCAACAGTGAGTTAAACCTGGATCCAATCTATATTTTAGAGGATAACACCGGTTAGGTCTGGGTCATGTCTCGTATTTCCCATCATCTGGGTCATACTTTCACATTTTTCGCATACTTGTTGGCCAGATACTCGGCGTTTCCTGGTTGGGATCACGTAGTAGTGTGGTAACACACTGAAACAGTGAATTAGTCCTGGATTCGATCTATATTTTATAGGATAGCAGCGGTTAGGTCGGGGTTAGGACTGGTATTTGCAATCATCTGCCTCATACTTTCGCATTTTTCGCACACTTGTTGGCCGGATCCTGGGCCTTTTCTGGTTTGGATCACGTAGTAATGTGGTACCACACAGCAACAGTGAGTTAAACCTGGATCCAATCTATATTTTAGAGGATAACACCGGTTAGGTCAGGGTTAGGTCTGGTATTTGCCATCATCTGGCTCATACTTTCGCATTTTTCGCACACTTGTTGGCCGGATCCTGGGCCTTTTCTGGTTTGGATCACGTAGTAATGTGGTACCACACAGCAACAATGAGTTAAACCTGGATCCAATCTATATTTTAGAGGATAACACCGGTTAGGTCTGGGTTATGTCTCGTATTTGCCATCATCTGGGTCATACTTTCACATTTTTCGCATACTTGTTGGCCAGATACTCGGCGTTTCCTGGTTGGGATCACGTAGTAGTGTGGTAACACACTGAAACAGTGAATTAGTCCTGGATTCGATGTATATTTTATAGGATAGCAGCGGTTAGGTCGGGGTTAGGTCTGGTATTTGCCATCGTCTGGCTCATACTTTCGCAATTTTCACATACATGTTAGCCAGATCCTGGGCCTTTTCTGGTTTGGATCACGTAGTAATGTGGTACCACACTGCAACAGTGAGTTAAACCTGGATTCAATCTATATTTTAGAGGATAACACCGGTTAGGTCAGGGTTAGGTCTGGTATTTGCCATCATCTGGCTCATACTTTCGCATTTTTCGCATACTTGTTGGCCAGATCCTGGGCGTTCTCTGGTTTGGATCACGCAGTAATGTGGTACAACACAGAAACAGTGAGTTAATCCTGGATTCGATCTATATATTAGAGGGTATCACCGGTTAGGTTTGGGTTAGGTCTGCTATTTGCCATCATCTGGCTCATGCTTTCGCATTTTTCGCATACTTCTTAGCCAGATACGGGGCGTTTTCTGGTTTGGATCACGTAGTAATGTGCTACCACACTGCCACATGAGTTAAATCTGGATTCAATCTATATTTTAGAGGATAACACCGGTTAGGTCAGGGTTAGGTCCGGTATTTGCCATCATCTGTCTCATACTTTCGCACTTTTCGCATACTTGTTGGCCAGATCCTGGGCGTTCACCGGGTTGGATCAGGTAGTAGTGTGGTACCGCACTGAATCAGTGAAGTATTCCTGGATTCAATCTATATTTTAGAGGATAACACCGGTTAGGCCAGGGTTAGGTCTGGTATTTGCCATTATCTGGCTAATATTTTCGCATTTTTCGCATACTTGTTGGCCAGATCGTGGGCGTTTTCTGGGTTGGTTCAGGTTGTAGTGTGGTACCGCACTGGAACAGTGAAGTAATCTTGTATTCGATCCATATATTAGAGGGTAACACCGGTTAGGTCAGGGTTAGGTCTGGTATTTGCCATCATCTGGCTCATACTTTCGCATTTTTCGCATACTTGATGGCCAGATCCTGGGCGCTTTCTGGTTGGATCACGCAGAAATGTGGTACCACACAGAAACAGTGAGTTAATCCTGGATTCGATCTATATATTAGAGGGTATCACCGGTTAGGTTTGGGTTAGGTCTGGTATTTGCCATCATCTGGCTCATACTTTCGTATTTTTCGCATACTTGTTGGCCAGATCCTGGGAGTTTTCTGGTTTGGATCACGCAGTAATGTGGTACCATACAGAAACAGTGAGTTAATCCTGGATTCAATCTATATTTTAGAGGATAACACCGGCTAGGTCAGGGTTAGGGATGGTATTTGCCATCATCTGGCTCATGCTTTCGCATTTTTCGCATACTTGTTAGCCAGATACGGGGCGTTTTCTGGTTTGTATCACGTAGTAATGTGGTACCACACTGCCACATGAGTTAAACCTGGATTCAATCTATATTTTAGAGGATAACACCGGTTAGGTCAGGGTTAAGTCTGGTATTTGCCATCATCCGGCTCATAGTTTCGCATATTTCGCATAGTTGTTGGCCAGATCCAGGGCGTTTTCTGGTTTGGATCACGCAGTAATGTGGTACCACACTGCAACAGTGAGTTAAACCTGGATACAATCTATATTTTAGACGATAACACCGGTTAGGTCAGGGTTAGGTCTGGTATTTACCATCATCTGGCTCATACTTTCGCATTTTTCGCATACTCGTTGGCCAGATCCTGGGCGAATTCTGGTTTGGATCACGTAGTAATGTGGTACCGCACTGAAACAGTGATGTAATCCTGGATTCAATCTATATTTTAGAGGATAACACCGGTTAGGTCAGGGTTAGGTTTGGTATTTGCCATCATTTGGCTAATATTTTCGCATTTTTCGCATACTTGTTGGCCAGATCCTGGGCGTTTTCTGGGTTGGATCAGGTAGTAGTGTGGTACCGCACTGAAACAGTGAAGTAATCCTGGATTCGATCTATACATTAGAGGGTAACACCGGTTAGGTTTGGGTTAGGTCTGGTATTTGCCATCATCTTGCTCATGCTTTCGCATTTTGCGCATAGTTGTTGGCCAGATTCTGGGCGTTTTCTGGTTTGGATCACGTAGTAATGTGGTACCACTCTGAAACAGTGAGTTAAACCTGAATTCAATCTATATTTTAGAGGATAACACCGGTTAGGTCAGGGTTAGGTCTGGTATTTGCCATCATCCGGCTCATACTTTCGCATATTTCGCATACTTGTTGGCCAGATCCTGGGCGTTTTCTGGTTTGGATCACGTAGTAATGTGGTACCACACCGAAACAGTGAGTTAATCCAGGATTCGATCTATATTTTAGAGGATAACACCGGTTAGGTCAGGGTTAGATCTGGTATTTGCCATCATCTGGCTCATACTTTCGCATTTTTCGCATATTTGTTGGCCATATCATGGGCGTTTTCTGGTTTGGATCAGGCAGTAATGTAAAACCACTCCGAGACAGTGAGTTAAACCTGGATTCAATCTATATTTTAGAGGATACCACCGGCTAGGCCAGGGTTAGGTCTGGTATTTGCCATCATCTGGCTCATACTTTCGCATTTTGCGCATACTAGTTAGCCAGATACGGGGCGTTTTCTGGTTTGGATCACGTAGTAATGTGGTACCACTCTGAAACAGTGAGTTAAACCTGAATTCAATCTATATTTTAGAGGATAACACCGGTTAGGTCAGGGTTAGGTCTGGTATTTGCCATCATCCGGCTCATACTTTCGCATATTTCGCATACTTGTTGGCCAGATCCTGGGCGTTTTCTGGTTTGGATCACGTAGTAATGTGGTACCGCACTGAAACAGTGATGTAATCTTGTATTCGATCCATATATTAGAGGGTAACACCGGTTAGGTCAGGGTTAGGTCTGGTATTTGCCGTCATCTGGCTCATACTTTCGCATTTTTCGCATACTTGTTGGCCAGATCCTGGGCGATTTCTGGTTTGGATCACGTAGTAATGTGTTTCCACACTGCAACAGTGAGTTAAACCTGGATTCGATCTATATATTAGACGGTATCACCGGTTAGGTTTTGGTTAGGTCTGGTATTTGCCTTCATCTGGCACATGCTTCCGCATATTTCGCATACTTGTTGGCCAGATCCTGGGCGTTTTCTGGTTTGGATCACGTAGTAATGTGGTACCGCACTGAAACAGTGATGTAATCTTGTATTCGATCCATATATTAGAGGGTAACACCGGTTAGGTCAGGGTTAGGTCTGGTATTTGCCGTCATCTGGCTCATACTTTCGCATTTTTCGCACACTTGTTGGCCGGATCCTGGGCCTTTTCTGGTTTGGATCACGTAGTAATGTGGTACCACACAGCAACAGTGAGTTAAACCTGGATCCAATCTATATTTTAGAGGATAACACCGGTTAGGTCAGGGTTAAGTCTGGTATTTGCCATCATCTGGCTCATACTTTCGCATTTTTCGCACACTTGTTGGCCGGATCCTGGGCCTTTTCTGGTTTGGATCACGTAGTAATGTGGTACCACACAGCAACAGTGAGTTAAACCTGGATCCAATCTATATTTTAGAGGATAACACCGGTTAGGTCTGGGTTATGTCTCGTATTTGCCATCATCTGGGTCATACTTTCACATTTTTCGCATACTTGTTGGCCAGATACTCGGCGTTTCCTGGTTGGGATCACGTAGTAGTGTGGTAACACACTGAAACAGTGAATTAGTCCTGGATTCGATCTATATTTTATAGGATAGCAGCGGTTAGGTCGGGGTTAGGACCGGTATTTGCAATCATCTGGCTCATACTTTCGCATTTTTCGCACACTTGTTGGCCGGATCCTGGGCCGTTTCTGGTTTGGATCACGTAGTAATGTGGTACCACACAGCAACAGTGAGTTAAACCTGGATCCAATCTATATTTTAGAGGATAACACCGGTTAGGTCAGGGTTAGGTCTGGTATTTGCCATCATCTGGCTCATACTTTCGCATTTTTCGCACACTTGTTGGCCGGATCCTGGGCCTTTTCTGGTTTGGATCACGTAGTAATGTGGTACCACACAGCAACAATGAGTTAAACCTGGATCCAATCTATATTTTAGAGGATAACACCGGTTAGGTCTGGGTTATGTCTCGTATTTGCCATCATCTGGGTCATACTTTCACATTTTTCGCATACTTGTTGGCCAGATACTCGGCGTTTCCTGGTTGGGATCACGTAGTAGTGTGGTAACACACTGAAACAGTGAATTAGTCCTGGATTCGATCTATATTTTATAGGATAGCAGCGGTTAGGTCGGGGTTAGGACCGGTATTTGCAATCATCTGGCTCATACTTTCTTATTTGTCGCACACTTGTTGGCCAGATCCTGGGCGTTTTCTGGGTTGGATCAGGTAGTAGAGTGGTACGGCACTGAAACAGTGAAGTAATCCTGGTTTCAATCTATATATTAGAGCGTAACACCGGTTAGGTTTGGGTTAGGTCTGGTATTTGCCATCATCTTGCTCATGCTTTCGCATTTTGCGCATAGTTGTTGGCCAGATTCTGGGCGTTTTCTGGTTTAGATCACGTAGTAATGTGGTACCGCACTGAAACAGTGTGTTAATCCTGGATTCGATCTATATTTTAGAGGATAATACCGGCTAGGTCAGGGATAGTTCTGGTATTTGCCATCATCTGGCTCATGCTTTCGCATTTTTCGCATACTTATTGGCCAGATCCTGGGCGTTTTCTGGTTTGGATCATGTAGTAATGTGGTACCGCACTGAATCAGTGAAGTATTCCTGGATTCAATCTATATTTTAGAGGATAACACCGGTTAGGCCAGGGTTAGGTCTGGTATTTGCCATCATCTGGCTAATATTTTCGCATTTTTCGCATACTTGTTGGCCAGATCGTGGGCGTTTTCTGGGTTGGTTCAGGTTGTAGTGTGGTACCGCACTGGAACAGTGAAGTAATCTTGTATTCGATCCATATATTAGAGGGTAACACCGGTTAGGTCAGGGTTAGGTCTGGTATTTGCCATCATCTGGCTCATACTTTCGCATTTTTCGCATACTTGATGGCCAGATCCTGGGCGCTTTCTGGTTGGATCACGCAGAAATGTGGTACCACACAGAAACAGTGAGTTAATCCTGGATTCGATCTATATATTAGAGGGTATCACCGGTTAGGTTTGGGTTAGGTCTGGTATTTGCCATCATCTGGCTCATACTTTCGTATTTTTCGCATACTTGTTGGCCAGATCCTGGGAGTTTTCTGGTTTGGATCACGCAGTAATGTGGTACCATACAGAAACAGTGAGTTAAACCTGGATTCAATCTATATTTTAGAGGATAACACCGGTTAGGTCAGGGTTAAGTCTGGTATTTGCCATCATCCGGCTCATAGTTTCGCATATTTCGCATAGTTGTTGGCCAGATCCAGGGCGTTTTCTGGTTTGGATCACGCAGTAATGTGGTACGACACTGCAACAGTGAGTTAAACCTGGATACAATCTATATTTTAGACGATAACACCGGTTAGGTCAGGGTTAGGTCTGGTATTTGCCATCATCTGGCTCATACTTTCGCATTTTTCGCATACTTGTTGGCCAGATCCTTGGCGTTTTCTGGTTTGGATCACGCAGTAATGTGGTACCACTCTGAAACAGTGAGTTAAACCTGAATTCAATCTATATTTTAGAGGATAACACCGGTTTGGTCAGGGTTAGGTCTGGTATTTGCCATCATCTGGCTCATACTTTTGCATTTGTCGCATACTCGTTGGCCAGATCCTGGGCGAATTCTGGTTTGGATCACGTAGTAATGTGGTACCGCACTGAAACAGTGATGTAATCCTGGATTCAATCTATATTTTAGAGGATAACACCGGTTAGGTCAGGGTTAGGTTTGGTATTTGCCATCATTTGGCTAATATTTTCGCATTTTTCGCATACTTGTTGGCCAGATCCTGGGCGTTTTCTGGGTTGGATCAGGTAGTAGTGTGGTACCGCACTGAAACTGTGAAGTAATCCTGGATTCGATCTATACATTAGAGGGTAACACCGGTTAGGTTTGGGTTAGGTCTGGTATTTGCCATCATCTTGCTCATGCTTTCGCATTTTGCGCATAGTTGTTGGCCAGATTCTGGGCGTTTTCTGGTTTGGATCACGTAGTAATGTGGTACCACTCTGAAACAGTGAGTTAAACCTGAATTCAATCTATATTTTAGAGGATAACACCGGTTAGGTCAGGGTTAGGTCTGGTATTTGCCATCATCCGGCTCATACTTTCGCATATTTCGCATACTTGTTGGCCAGATCCTGGGCGTTTTCTGGTTTGGATCACGTAGTAATGTGGTACCACACCGAAACAATGAGTTAATCCAGGATTCGATCTATATTTTAGAGGATAACACCGGTTAGGTCAGGGTTAGATCTGGTATTTGCCATCATGTGGCTCATACTTTCGCATTTTTCGCATATTTGTTGGCCATATCATGGGCGTTTTCTGGTTTGGATCAGGCAGTAATGTAAAACCACTCCGAGACAGTGAGTTAAACCTGGATTCAATCTATATTTTAGAGGATACCACCGGCTAGGCCAGGGTTAGGTCTGGTATTTGCCATCATCTGGCTCATACTTTCGCATTTTGCGCATACTAGTTAGCCAGATACGGGGCGTTTTCTGGTTTGGATCACGTAGTAATGTGGTACCACTCTGAAACAGTGAGTTAAACCTGAATTCAATCTATATTTTAGAGGATAACACCGGTTAGGTCAGGGTTAGGTCTGGTATTTGCCATCATCCGGCTCATACTTTCGCATATTTCGCATACTTGTTGGCCAGATCCTGGGCGTTTTCTGGTTTGGATCACGTAGTAATGTGGTACCGCACTGAAACAGTGATGTAATCTTGTATTCGATCCATATATTAGAGGGTAACACCGGTTAGGTCAGGGTTAGGTCTGGTATTTGCCGTCATCTGGCTCATACTTTCGCATTTTTCGCATACTTGTTGGCCAGATCCTGGGCGATTTCTGGTTTGGATCACGTAGTAATGTGTTTCCACACTGCAACAGTGAGTTAAACCTGGATTCGATCTATATATTAGACGGTAACACCGGTTAGGTTTTGGTTAGGTCTGGTATTTGCCTTCATCTGGCACATGCTTCCGCATATTTCGCATACTTGTTGGCCAGATCCTGGGCGTTTTCTGGTTTGGATCACGCAGTAATGTGGTACCACACTGAAACAGTGAGTTAATCCTGGATTCGATCTATATATTAGAGGGTAACACCGGTTAGGTTTGGGTTTGGTCTGGTATTTGCTATCATCTGGCTCATACTTTTGCATTCTTCGCATACTTGTTGGCCAGATCCTGGGCGTTTCCTGGTTTGGATCACGTAGTAGTGTGGTACCACACTGAAACTGTGAGTTAGTCCTGGATTCGATCTATATTTTATAGGATAGCAGCGGTTAGGTCAGGGTTAAGTCTGGTATTTGCCATCATCCGGCTCATACTTTCGCATTTTTCGCATACTTGTTGGCCGAATCCAGGGCCTTTTCTGGTTTGGATCACGTAGTAATGTGGTACCACACAGCAACAGTGAGTTAAACCTGGATCCAATCTATATTTTAGAGGATAACACCGGTTAGGTCTGGGTCATGTCTCGTATTTCCCATCATCTGGGTCATACTTTCACATTTTTCGCATACTTGTTGGCCAGATACTCGGCGTTTCCTGGTTGGGATCACGTAGTAGTGTGGTAACACACTGAAACAGTGAATTAGTCCTGGATTCGATCTATATTTTATAGGATAGCAGCGGTTAGGTCGGGGTTAGGACTGGTATTTGCAATCATCTGCCTCATACTTTCGCATTTTTCGCACACTTGTTGGCCGGATCCTGGGCCTTTTCTGGTTTGGATCACGTAGTAATGTGGTACCACACAGCAACAGTGAGTTAAACCTGGATCCAATCTATATTTTAGAGGATAACACCGGTTAGGTCAGGGTTAGGTCTGGTATTTGCCATCATCTGGCTCATACTTTCGCATTTTTCGCACACTTGTTGGCCGGATCCTGGGCCTTTTCTGGTTTGGATCACGTAGTAATGTGGTACCACACAGCAACAATGAGTTAAACCTGGATCCAATCTATATTTTAGAGGATAACACCGGTTAGGTCTGGGTTATGTCTCGTATTTGCCATCATCTGGGTCATACTTTCACATTTTTCGCATACTTGTTGGCCAGATACTCGGCGTTTCCTGGTTGGGATCACGTAGTAGTGTGGTAACACACTGAAACAGTGAATTAGTCCTGGATTCGATGTATATTTTATAGGATAGCAGCGGTTAGGTCGGGGTTAGGTCTGGTATTTGCCATCGTCTGGCTCATACTTTCGCAATTTTCACATACATGTTAGCCAGATCCTGGGCCTTTTCTGGTTTGGATCACGTAGTAATGTGGTACCACACTGCAACAGTGAGTTAAACCTGGATTCAATCTATATTTTAGAGGATAACACCGGTTAGGTCAGGGTTAGGTCTGGTATTTGCCATCATCTGGCTCATACTTTCGCATTTTTCGCATACTTGTTGGCCAGATCCTGGGCGTTCTCTGGTTTGGATCACGCAGTAATGTGGTACAACACAGAAACAGTGAGTTAATCCTGGATTCGATCTATATATTAGAGGGTATCACCGGTTAGGTTTGGGTTAGGTCTGCTATTTGCCATCATCTGGCTCATGCTTTCGCATTTTTCGCATACTTCTTAGCCAGATACGGGGCGTTTTCTGGTTTGGATCACGTAGTAATGTGCTACCACACTGCCACATGAGTTAAATCTGGATTCAATCTATATTTTAGAGGATAACACCGGTTAGGTCAGGGTTAGGTCCGGTATTTGCCATCATCTGTCTCATACTTTCGCACTTTTCGCATACTTGTTGGCCAGATCCTGGGCGTTCACCGGGTTGGATCAGGTAGTAGTGTGGTACCGCACTGAATCAGTGAAGTATTCCTGGATTCAATCTATATTTTAGAGGATAACACCGGTTAGGCCAGGGTTAGGTCTGGTATTTGCCATTATCTGGCTAATATTTTCGCATTTTTCGCATACTTGTTGGCCAGATCGTGGGCGTTTTCTGGGTTGGTTCAGGTTGTAGTGTGGTACCGCACTGGAACAGTGAAGTAATCTTGTATTCGATCCATATATTAGAGGGTAACACCGGTTAGGTCAGGGTTAGGTCTGGTATTTGCCATCATCTGGCTCATACTTTCGCATTTTTCGCATACTTGATGGCCAGATCCTGGGCGCTTTCTGGTTGGATCACGCAGAAATGTGGTACCACACAGAAACAGTGAGTTAATCCTGGATTCGATCTATATATTAGAGGGTATCACCGGTTAGGTTTGGGTTAGGTCTGGTATTTGCCATCATCTGGCTCATACTTTCGTATTTTTCGCATACTTGTTGGCCAGATCCTGGGAGTTTTCTGGTTTGGATCACGCAGTAATGTGGTACCACACTGCAACAGTGAGTTAAACCTGGATACAATCTATATTTTAGACGATAACACCGGTTAGGTCAGGGTTAGGTCTGGTATTTACCATCATCTGGCTCATACTTTCGCATTTTTCGCATACTTGTTGGCCAGATCCTTGGCGTTTTCTGGTTTGGATCACGCAGTAATGTGGCACCACTCTGAAACAGTGAGTTAAACCTGAATTCAATCTATATTTTAGAGGATAACACCGGTTAGGTCAGGGTTAGGTCTGGTATTTGCCATCATCTGGCTCATACTTTCGCATTTTTCGCACACTTGTTGGCCGGATCCTGGGCCTTTTCTGGTTTGGATCACGTAGTAATGTGCTACCACACTGCCACATGAGTTAAATCTGGATTCAATCTATATTTTAGAGGATAACACCGGTTAGGTCAGGGTTAGGTCCGGTATTTGCCATCATCTGTCTCATACTTTCGCACTTTTCGCATACTTGTTGGCCAGATCCTGGGCGTTCACCGGGTTGGATCAGGTAGTAGTGTGGTACCGCACTGAATCAGTGAAGTATTCCTGGATTCAATCTATATTTTAGAGGATAACACCGGCTAGGTCAGGGTTAGGGATGGTATTTGCCATCATCTGGCTCATGCTTTCGCATTTTTCGCATACTTGTTAGCCAGATACGGGGCGTTTTCTGGTTTGTATCACGTAGTAATGTGGTACCACACTGCCACATGAGTTAAACCTGGATTCAATCTATATTTTAGAGGATAACACCGGTTAGGTCAGGGTTAAGTCTGGTATTTGCCATCATCCGGCTCATAGTTTCGCATATTTCGCATAGTTGTTGGCCAGATCCAGGGCGTTTTCTGGTTTGGATCACGCAGTAATGTGGTACCACACTGCAACAGTGAGTTAAACCTGGATACAATCTATATTTTAGACGATAACACCGGTTAGGTCAGGGTTAGGTCTGGTATTTACCATCATCTGGCTCATACTTTCGCATTTTTCGCATACTTGTTGGCCAGATCCTTGGCGTTTTCTGGTTTGGATCACGCAGTAATGTGGCACCACTCTGAAACAGTGAGTTAAACCTGAATTCAATCTATATTTTAGAGGATAACACCGGTTTGGTCAGGGTTAGGTCTGGTATTTGCCATCATCTGGCTCATACTTTTGCATTTGTCGCATACTCGTTGGCCAGATCCTGGGCGAATTCTGGTTTGGATCACGTAGTAATGTGGTACCGCACTGAAACAGTGATGTAATCCTGGATTCAATCTATATTTTAGAGGATAACACCGGTTAGGTCAGGGTTAGGTTTGGTATTTGCCATCATTTGGCTAATATTTTCGCATTTTTCGCATACTTGTTGGCCAGATCCTGGGCGTTTTCTGGGTTGGATCAGGTAGTAGTGTTGTACCGCACTGAAACAGTGAAGTAATCCTGGATTCGATCTATACATTAGAGGGTAACACCGGTTAGGTTTGGGTTAGGTCTGGTATTTGCCATCATCTTGCTCATGCTTTCGCATTTTGCGCATAGTTGTTGGCCAGATTCTGGGCGTTTTCTGGTTTGGATCACGTAGTAATGTGGTACCACTCTGAAACAGTGAGTTAAACCTGAATTCAATCTATATTTTAGAGGATAACACCGGTTAGGTCAGGGTTAGGTCTGGTATTTGCCATCATCCGGCTCATACTTTCGCATATTTCGCATACTTGTTGGCCAGATCCTGGGCGTTTTCTGGTTTGGATCACGTAGTAATGTGGTACCACACCGAAACAGTGAGTTAATCCAGGATTCGATCTATATTTTAGAGGATAACACCGGTTAGGTCAGGGTTAGATCTGGTATTTGCCATCATCTGGCTCATACTTTCGCATTTTTCGCATACTTGTTGGCCAGATCCTGGGCGATTTCTGGTTTGGATCACGTAGTAATGTGTTTCCACACTGCAACAGTGAGTTAAACCTGGATTCGATCTATATATTAGACGGTATCACCGGTTAGGTTTTGGTTAGGTCTGGTATTTGCCTTCATCTGGCACATGCTTCCGCATATTTCGCATACTTGTTGGCCAGATCCTGGGCGTTTTCTGGTTTGGATCACGTAGTAATGTGGTACCACTCTGAAACAGTGAGTTAAACCTGAATTCAATCTATATTTTAGAGGATAACACCGGTTAGGTCAGGGTTAGGTCTGGTATTTGCCATCATCCGGCTCATACTTTCGCATATTTCGCATACTTGTTGGCCAGATCCTGGGCGTTTTCTGGTTTGGATCAGGCAGTAATGTAAAACCACTCCGAGACAGTGAGTTAAACCTGGATTCAATCTATATTTTAGAGGATACCACCGGCTAGGCCAGGGTTAGGTCTGGTATTTGCCATCATCTGGCTCATACTTTCGCATTTTGCGCATACTAGTTAGCCAGATACGGGGCGTTTTCTGGTTTGGATCACGTAGTAATGTGGTACCACTCTGAAACAGTGAGTTAAACCTGAATTCAATCTATATTTTAGAGGATAACACCGGTTAGGTCAGGGTTAGGTCTGGTATTTGCCATCATCCGGCTCATACTTTCGCATATTTCGCATACTTGTTGGCCAGATCCTGGGCGTTTTCTGGTTTGGATCACGTAGTAATGTGGTACCGCACTGAAACAGTGATGTAATCTTGTATTCGATCCATATATTAGAGGGTAACACCGGTTAGGTCAGGGTTAGGTCTGGTATTTGCCGTCATCTGGCTCATACTTTCGCATTTTTCGCATACTTGTTGGCCAGATCCTGGGCGATTTCTGGTTTGGATCACGTAGTAATGTGTTTCCACACTGCAACAGTGAGTTAAACCTGGATTCGATCTATATATTAGACGGTATCACCGGTTAGGTTTTGGTTAGGTCTGGTATTTGCCTTCATCTGGCACATGCTTCCGCATATTTCGCATACTTGTTGGCCAGATCCTGGGCGTTTTCTGGTTTGGATCACGTAGTAATGTGGTACCGCACTGAAACAGTGATGTAATCTTGTATTCGATCCATATATTAGAGGGTAACACCGGTTAGGTCAGGGTTAGGTCTGGTATTTGCCGTCATCTGGCTCATACTTTCGCATTTTTCGCACACTTGTTGGCCGGATCCTGGGCCTTTTCTGGTTTGGATCACGTAGTAATGTGGTACCACACAGCAACAGTGAGTTAAACCTGGATCCAATCTATATTTTAGAGGATAACACCGGTTAGGTCAGGGTTAAGTCTGGTATTTGCCATCATCTGGCTCATACTTTCGCATTTTTCGCACACTTGTTGGCCGGATCCTGGGCCTTTTCTGGTTTGGATCACGTAGTAATGTGGTACCACACAGCAACAGTGAGTTAAACCTGGATCCAATCTATATTTTAGAGGATAACACCGGTTAGGTCTGGGTTATGTCTCGTATTTGCCATCATCTGGGTCATACTTTCACATTTTTCGCATACTTGTTGGCCAGATACTCGGCGTTTCCTGGTTGGGATCACGTAGTAGTGTGGTAACACACTGAAACAGTGAATTAGTCCTGGATTCGATCTATATTTTATAGGATAGCAGCGGTTAGGTCGGGGTTAGGACCGGTATTTGCAATCATCTGGCTCATACTTTCGCATTTTTCGCACACTTGTTGGCCGGATCCTGGGCCGTTTCTGGTTTGGATCACGTAGTAATGTGGTACCACACAGCAACAGTGAGTTAAACCTGGATCCAATCTATATTTTAGAGGATAACACCGGTTAGGTCAGGGTTAGGTCTGGTATTTGCCATCATCTGGCTCATACTTTCGCATTTTTCGCACACTTGTTGGCCGGATCCTGGGCCTTTTCTGGTTTGGATCACGTAGTAATGTGGTACCACACAGCAACAATGAGTTAAACCTGGATCCAATCTATATTTTAGAGGATAACACCGGTTAGGTCTGGGTTATGTCTCGTATTTGCCATCATCTGGGTCATACTTTCACATTTTTCGCATACTTGTTGGCCAGATACTCGGCGTTTCCTGGTTGGGATCACGTAGTAGTGTGGTAACACACTGAAACAGTGAATTAGTCCTGGATTCGATGTATATTTTATAGGATAGCAGCGGTTAGGTCGGGGTTAGGTCTGGTATTTGCCATCATCTGGCTCATACTTTCGCAATTTTCACATACATGTTAGCCAGATCCTGGGCCTTTTCTGGTTTGGATCACGTAGTAATGTGGTACCACACTGCAACAGTGAGTTAAACCTGGATTCAATCTATATTTTAGAGGATAACACCGGTTAGGTCAGGGTTAGGTCTGGTATTTGCCATCATCTGGCTCATACTTTCGCATTTTTCGCATACTTGTTGGCCAGATCCTGGGCGTTTTCTGGTTTGGATCACGCAGTAATGTGGTACAACACAGAAACAGTGAGTTAATCCTGGATTCGATCTATATATTAGAGGGTATCACCGGTTAGGTTTGGGTTAGGTCTGCTATTTGCCATCATCTGGCTCATGCTTTCGCATTTTTCGCATACTTCTTAGCCAGATACGGGGCGTTTTCTGGTTTGGATCACGTAGTAATGTGCTACCACACTGCCACATGAGTTAAATCTTGATTCAATCTATATTTTAGAGGATAACACCGGTTAGGTCAGGGTTAGGTCCGGTATTTGCCATCATCTGTCTCATACTTTCGCACTTTTCGCATACTTGTTGGCCAGATCCTGGGCGTTCACCGGGTTGGATCAGGTAGTAGTGTGGTACCGCACTGAATCAGTGAAGTATTCCTGGATTCAATCTATATTTTAGAGGATAACACCGGTTAGGCCAGGGTTAGGTCTGGTATTTGCCATCATCTGGCTAATATTTTCGCATTTTTCGCATACTTGTTGGCCAGATCGTGGGCGTTTTCTGGGTTGGTTCAGGTTGTAGTGTGGTACCGCACTGGAACAGTGAAGTAATCTTGTATTCGATCCATATATTAGAGGGTAACACCGGTTAGGTCAGGGTTAGGTCTGGTATTTGCCATCATCTGGCTCATACTTTCGCATTTTTCGCATACTTGATGGCCAGATCCTGGGCGCTTTCTGGTTGGATCACGCAGAAATGTGGTACCACACAGAAACAGTGAGTTAATCCTGGATTCGATCTATATATTAGAGGGTATCACCGGTTAGGTTTGGGTTAGGTCTGGTATTTGCCATCATCTGGCTCATACTTTCGTATTTTTCGCATACTTGTTGGCCAGATCCTGGGAGTTTTCTGGTTTGGATCACGCAGTAATGTGGTACCATACAGAAACAGTGAGTTAATCCTGGATTAAATCTATATTTTAGAGGATAACACCGGCTAGGTCAGGGTTAGGGATGGTATTTGCCATCATCTGGCTCATGCTTTCGCATTTTTCGCATACTTGTTAGCCAGATACGGGGCGTTTTCTGGTTTGTATCACGTAGTAATGTGGTACCACACTGCCACATGAGTTAAACCTGGATTCAATCTATATTTTAGAGGATAACACCGGTTAGGTCAGGGTTAAGTCTGGTATTTGCCATCATCCGGCTCATAGTTTCGCATATTTCGCATAGTTGTTGGCCAGATCCAGGGCGTTTTCTGGTTTGGATCACGCAGTAATGTGGTACCACACTGCAACAGTGAGTTAAACCTGGATACAATCTATATTTTAGACGATAACACCGGTTAGGTCAGGGTTAGGTCTGGTATTTACCATCATCTGGCTCATACTTTCGCATTTTTCGCATACTTGTTGGCCAGATCCTTGGCGTTTTCTGGTTTGGATCACGCAGTAATGTGGTACCACTCTGAAACAGTGAGTTAAACCTGAATTCAATCTATATTTTAGAGGATAACACCGGTTTGGTCAGGGTTAGGTCTGGTATTTGCCATCATCTGGCTCATACTTTTGCATTTGTCGCATACCCGTTGGCCAGATCCTTGGCGAATTCTGGTTTGGATCACGTAGTAATGTGGTACCGCACTGAAACAGTGATGTAATCCTGGATTCAATCTATATTTTAGAGGATAACACCGGTTAGGTCAGGGTTAGGTTTGGTATTTGCCATCATTTGGCTAATATTTTCGCATTTTTCGCATACTTGTTGGCCAGATCCTGGGCGTTTTCTGGGTTGGATCAGGTAGTAGTGTGGTACCGCACTGAAACAGTGAAGTAATCCTGGATTCGATCTATACATTAGAGGGTAACACCGGTTAGGTTTGGGTTAGGTCTGGTATTTGCCATCATCTTGCTCATGCTTTCGCATTTTGCGCATAGTTGTTGGCCAGATTCTGGGCGTTTTCTGGTTTGGATCACGTAGTAATGTGGTACCACTCTGAAACAGTGAGTTAAACCTGAATTCAATCTATATTTTAGAGGATAACACCGGTTAGGTCAGGGTTAGGTCTGGTATTTGCCATCATCCGGCTCATACTTTCGCATATTTCGCATACTTGTTGGCCAGATCCTGGGCGTTTTCTGGTTTGGATCACGTAGTAATGTGGTACCACACCGAAACAGTGAGTTAATCCAGGATTCGATCTATATTTTAGAGGATAACACCGGTTAGGTCAGGGTTAGATCTGGTATTTGCCATCATCTGGCTCATACTTTCGCATTTTTCGCATATTTGTTGGCCATATCATGGGCGTTTTCTGGTTTGGATCAGGCAGTAATGTAAAACCACTCCGAGACAGTGAGTTAAACCTGGATTCAATCTATATTTTAGAGGATACCACCGGCTAGGCCAGGGTTAGGTCTGGTATTTGCCATCATCTGGCTCATACTTTCGCATTTTGCGCATACTAGTTAGCCAGATACGGGGCGTTTTCTGGTTTGGATCACGTAGTAATGTGGTACCACTCTGAAACAGTGAGTTAAACCTGAATTCAATCTATATTTTAGAGGATAACACCGGTTAGGTCAGGGTTAGGTCTGGTATTTGCCATCATCCGGCTCATACTTTCGCATATTTCGCATACTTGTTGGCCAGATCCTGGGCGTTTTCTGGTTTGGATCACGTAGTAATGTGGTACCGCACTGAAACAGTGATGTAATCTTGTATTCGATCCATATATTAGAGGGTAACACCGGTTAGGTCAGGGTTAGGTCTGGTATTTGCCGTCATCTGGCTCATACTTTCGCATTTTTCGCATACTTGTTGGCCAGATCCTGGGCGATTTCTGGTTTGGATCACGTAGTAATGTGTTTCCACACTGCAACAGTGAGTTAAACCTGGATTCGATCTATATATTAGACGGTAACACCGGTTAGGTTTTGGTTAGGTCTGGTATTTGCCTTCATCTGGCACATGCTTCCGCATATTTCGCATACTTGTTGGCCAGATCCTGGGCGTTTTCTGGTTTGGATCACGCAGTAATGTGGTACCACACTGAAACAGTGAGTTAATCCTGGATTCGATCTATATATTAGAGGGTAACACCGGTTAGGTTTGGGTTTGGTCTGGTATTTGCTATCATCTGGCTCATACTTTTGCATTCTTCGCATACTTGTTGGCCAGATCCTGGGCGTTTCCTGGTTTGGATCACGTAGTAGTGTGGTACCACACTGAAACTGTGAGTTAGTCCTGGATTCGATCTATATTTTATAGGATAGCAGCGGTTAGGTCAGGGTTAAGTCTGGTATTTGCCATCATCCGGCTCATACTTTCGCATTTTTCGCATACTTGTTGGCCGAATCCAGGGCCTTTTCTGGTTTGGATCACGTAGTAATGTGGTACCACACAGCAACAGTGAGTTAAACCTGGATCCAATCTATATTTTAGAGGATAACACCGGTTAGGTCTGGGTCATGTCTCGTATTTCCCATCATCTGGGTCATACTTTCACATTTTTCGCATACTTGTTGGCCAGATACTCGGCGTTTCCTGGTTGGGATCACGTAGTAGTGTGGTAACACACTGAAACAGTGAATTAGTCCAGGATTCGATCTATATTTTATAGGATAGCAGCGGTTAGGTCGGGGTTAGGACTGGTATTTGCAATCATCTGCCTCATACTTTCGCATTTTTCGCACACTTGTTGGCCGGATCCTGGGCCTTTTCTGGTTTGGATCACGTAGTAATGTGGTACCACACAGCAACAGTGAGTTAAACCTGGATCCAATCTATATTTTAGAGGATAACACCGGTTAGGTCAGGGTTAAGTCTGGTATTTGCCATCATCTGGCTCATACTTTCGCATTTTTCGCACACTTGTTGGCCGGATCCTGGGCCTTTTCTGGTTTGGATCACGTAGTAATGTGGTACCACACAGCAACAGTGAGTTAAACCTGGATCCAATCTATATTTTAGAGGATAACACCGGTTAGGTCTGGGTTATGTCTCGTATTTGCCATCATCTGGGTCATACTTTCACATTTTTCGCATACTTGTTGGCCAGATACTCGGCGTTTCCTGGTTGGGATCACGTAGTAGTGTGGTAACACACTGAAACAGTGAATTAGTCCTGGATTCGATCTATATTTTATAGGATAGCAGCGGTTAGGTCGGGGTTAGGACCGGTATTTGCAATCATCTGGCTCATACTTTCGCATTTTTCGCACACTTGTTGGCCGGATCCTGGGCCTTTTCTGGTTTGGATCACGTAGTAATGTGGTACCACACAGCAACAGTGAGTTAAACCTGGATCCAATCTATATTTTAGAGGATAACACCGGTTAGGTCAGGGTTAGGTCTGGTATTTGCCATCATCTGGCTCATACTTTCGCATTTTTCGCACACTTGTTGGCCGGATCCTGGGCCTTTTCTGGTTTGGATCACGTAGTAATGTGGTACCACACAGCAACAATGAGTTAAACCTGGATCCAATCTATATTTTAGAGGATAACACCGGTTAGGTCTGGGTTATGTCTCGTATTTGCCATCATCTGGGTCATACTTTCACATTTTTCGCATACTTGTTGGCCAGATACTCGGCGTTTCCTGGTTGGGATCACGTAGTAGTGTGGTAACACACTGAAACAGTGAATTAGTCCTGGATTCGATGTATATTTTATAGGATAGCAGCGGTTAGGTCGGGGTTAGGTCTGGTATTTGCCATTATCTGGCTCATACTTTCGCAATTTTCACATACATGTTAGCCAGATCCTGGGCCTTTTCTGGTTTGGATCACGTAGTAATGTGGTACCACACTGCAACAGTGAGTTAAACCTGAATTCAATCTATATTTTAGAGGATAACACCGGTTAGGTCAGGGTTAGGTCTGGTATTTGCCATCATCTGGCTCATACTTTCGCATTTTTCGCACACTTGTTGGCCGGATCCTGGGCCTTTTCTGGTTTGGATCACGTAGTAATGTGGTACCACATAGCAACAGTGAGTTAAACCTGGATCCAATCTATATTTTAGAGGATAACACCGGTTAGGTCTGGGTTATGTCTCGTATTTGCCATCATCTGGGTCATACTTTCGCATTTTTCGCATACTTGTTGGCCAGAAGCTGGGATCATTTGGGTTTGGATCACGTAGTAATGTGGTATCACACTGCAACAGTGAGTTAAACCTGGATTCGATCTATATTTTAGAGGATAACAACGGTTAGGTCGGGGTTAGGTCTGGTATTTGCCATCATCTGGCTCATACTTTCGCTATTTTCACATACATGTTAGCCAGATCCTGGGCCTTTTCTGGTTTGGATCACGTAGTAATGTGGTACCACACTGCAACAGTGAGTTAAACCTGGATTCGATCTATATTTTAGAGGATAACACCGGTTAGGTCAGGGATAGGTCTGGTATTTGCCATCATCTGGCTCACACTTTCACATTTTTCGCATACTTGATAGCAAGATCCTGTGCGTTTGCTTGTTTGGACCACGTAGTAATGTGGTACCACACTGAAACAGTGAGTTAAACCTGTATTCAAACTATATTTTAGAGGATAACACCGGTTAGATCAGGGATAGGTCTGGTATTTGCCATCATCTGGCTCATACTTTCGCATTTTTCGCATAATTGTTGGCCAGATCCTGGGCGGTTTCTGGTTTGGATCACGTAGTATTGTGGTACCACACTGAAACAGTGAGTTAATCCTGGATTCGATCTGTATTTTAGAGGATAACACCGGATAGGTTTGGGTTAGGTCTGGTATTTGCCATCATCTGGCTCATACTTTCACATTTTTCGCATACTTGATTGCAGGATCCTGGGCTTTTTCTGGTATGGATCTCGTAGTAATGTGGTCCCACACTGAAGCAGTGAGTTAAACCTGGATTCGATGTATATTTCAGAGGATAACACCGGTTAGGTCGGGGTTAGGTCTGGTATTTGCCATCATCTGGGTCATACTTTCACATTTTTCACATACATATTAGCCAGATCCTGGGCTTTTTCTGGCATGGGTCACGTTGTAATGTGGTACCACACAGAAACAGTGGGTTAATCCTGGATTCAATCTATATTTCAGAGGATAACACCGGTTAGGTCGGGGTTAGGTCTGGTATTTGCCATCACCTGGCTCAGACCTTCGCATTTTTCGCATACTTGTTGGCCAGATCCTGGGCGTTTTCTGGCTTGGGCCCCGTTGTAATGTGTTACCACACTGGAACTGTGAATTAAAGCTAGATTCGATCTGCATTTTAAATGATAACGCCGGTTAGGTAAGGGTTAGGTTTGGTATTTGCCATCATCTGGCTCATACTTTCGCAATTTTCACATACATGTTAGCCAGATCCTGGGCCTTTTCTGGTTTGGATCACGTAGTAATGTGGTACCACACTGAAACAGTGAAGTAAACCTGGATTCAATCTATATTTTAGAGGATCACACCGGTTAGGTCAGGGTTAGATCTGGTATTTGCCAGCATCTGGCTCATACTTTCGCATTTTTCGCATACTCGTTGGCCAGATCCTGAGCGATTTCCGGTTTGGATCACGTAGTAATGTGTTTCTACACTGCAACAGTGAGTTAAACCTGGATTCAATCTATATTTTAGAGTGTAACACCGGTTAGGTCAGGGTTAGGTCTGGTATTTGCCATCATCTGGCTAATATTTTCGCATTTTTCGCATACTTGTTGGCCAGATCCTGGGCGTTTTCTGGGTTTGATCAGGTAGTAGTGTGGTACCGCACTGAAACAGTGAAGTAATCCTGGATTCGATCTATATATTAGAGGGTAACACCGGTTAGGTTTGGGTTAGGTCCGGTATCTGCCATCATCTGGCTCATACTTTCGCATTTTTCGCATACTTGTTGGTCAGAGCCTGGGCGTTTTCTGGGTTGGATCAGGTAGTAGTGTGGTATCGCACTGAAACAGTGAAGTAATCCTGGATTCGATCTATATATTAGTGGGTAACACCGGTTAGGTTCGGGTTAGGTCTGGTATTTGCCATCATCTGGCTCATGCTTCCGCATTTTTCGCATACTTGTTGGGCAGATCCTGGGCGTTTTCTGGTTTGGATCACGTAGTAATGTGGTACCACACTGAAACAGTGAGTTAATCCTGGATTCGACCTATATTTTAGAGGATAACACCGGTTAGGTTTGGATTAGGTCTGCTATTTGCCATCATCTGTCTCATGCTTTCGCAATTTTCGCATAATTGTTGGCCAGATCCTGGGCGTTTTCTGGCTTGGATCACGTAGTAATGTGGTACCACACTGAAACAGTGAGTTAATCCTGGATTCGATCTATATTTTAGAGGATAACACCGGTTACGTTTGGGTTAGTTCTGGTATTTGCCATCATCTGGCTGATACTTTCGCAATTTTCGCATACTTGATGGCCAGATCCTGGGCGTTTTCTGAAGTAATCCTTGATTCGATCTATATATTAGAGGGTAACACCGGTTAGGTTTGGATTAGGTCTGGTATTTGCCATCATCTGTCTCATGCTTACGCAATTTTCGTATACTTGTTGGCCAGATCCTGGGCGTTTTCTGGTTTGGATCACGTAGTAATGTGGTACCACACTGAAACTGTGAGTTAATCCTGGATTCGACCTATATTTTAGAGGATAACACCGGTTAGGTTTGGATTAGGTCTGGTATTAGCCATCATCTGGCTAATATTTTCGCATATTTCGCATACTTATTGGCCAGATCCTGGGCGTTTTCTGGTTTGGATCAGGTAGTAGTGTGGTATCGCACTGAAACAGTGAAGTAATCCTGGATTCGATCTATATATTAGAGGGTAACACCGGTTAGGTTTGGGTTTGGTCTGGTATTTGCCAACATCTGGCTGATACTCTCGCATTTTTCGCATACTTGTTGGCCAGAGCCTGGGCGGTTTCTGGTTTGGATCACGTAGTAATATGGAAGAGCACTGAAACAGTGAGTTAATCCGGGATTCGATCTATATATTAGAGGGTAACACCGGTTAGGCTCGGGTTAGGTCTGGTATTAGCCATCATCTGGCTCATACTTTCGCATTTTTCGCATGCTTGTTGGCCAGATCCTGGGCGTTTTCTGTTTTGGATCACATACTAATGTGGTATCACACTGAAACAGTGAGTAAATCTTGGATTCAATCTATATTTTAGAGGATAACACCGGTTAGGTCAGGGTTAGGTCTGGCATTTGCCATCATCTGGCTCATACTTTCGCATTTTTCGCATACTTGTTGGCCAGATCCTGGGCGTTTTCTGTTTTGGATCACATACTAATGTGGTATCACACTGAAACAGTGAGTTAATCTTGGATTCAATCTATATTTTAGAGGATCAGACCGGTTAGGTCAGGGTTAGGTCTGGTATTTGCCATCATCAGGCTCATACTTTCGCATTTTTCGCATACTTGTTGGCCAGATCCTGGGCGTTTTCTGGGTTGGATCAGGTAGTTGTGTGGTACCGCACTGAAACAGTGAAGTAATCCTGGATTCGATCCATATATTAGTGGGTAACACCGGTTAGGTTTGGGTTAGGTCTGGTATTTGCCATCATCTGGCTCATGCTTCCGCATTTTTCGCATACTTGTTGGGCAGATCCTGGGCGTTTTCTGGTTTGGATCACGTAGTAATGTGGTACCACACTGAAACAGTGAGTTAATCCTGGATTCGATCTATATTTTAGAGCATACCACCGGTTAGGTCAGGGTTAGGTCTGGTATTTGCCATCATCTGGCTAGTATTTTCGCATTTTTCGCATACTTGTTGGCCAGATCCAGGGCGTTTTCTGGTTTGGATCACGTAGTAATATGGTACCACACTGAAACTGTGAGTTAAACCTGGTTTCAATCTATATTTTAGAGGGAAACACCGGTTAGGTCAGAGTTACGTCTGGTATTTGCTATCATCTGGCTCATACTTTCGCATTTTTCGCGTACTTGATGGCCAGATCCTGGGCGTTTTCTGGGTTGGATCAGGTAGTAGTGTGGTACCGCACTGAAACAGTGAAGTAATCCTGGATTCGATCTATATATTAGTGGGTAACACCGGTTTGGTTTGGGTTAGGTCTGGTATTTGCCATCATCTGGCTCATGCTTCCGCATTTTTCGCATACTTGTTGGCCAGATCCTGGGCGTTTTCTGGTTTGGATCACGTAGTAATGTAGGACCACTCTGAAACAGTGAGTTAAACCTGGATTCAATCTATATTTTAGAGGATAACACCGGTTAGGTCAGGGTTAGGTCTGGTATTTGCCATCATCTGGCTAATATTTTCGCACTTTTCGCATACTTGTTGGCCAGATCCTAAGCGTTTTCTGGGTTGGATGAGGTAGTAGTGTGGTACCGCACTGAAACAGTGAAGTAATCCTGGATTCGATGTATATATTACAGGGTAACACCGGTTAGGTTAGGGTTAGGTCTGGTATTTGCCATCATCTGGCTCACACTCTCGCATTTTTCGCATACTTGTTGGCCAGGTCCTGGGCGTTTTCTGGTTTGGATCACGTAGTAATGTAGAACCACTCTGAAACAGTGAGTTAAACCTGGATTCAATCTATATTTTAGAGGATAACACCGGTTAGGTCAGGGTTAGGTCTGGTATTTGCCATCATCTGGCTCATACTTTCGCATTTTTCGCATACTTGATGGCCAGATCCTGGGCGTTTTCTGAAGTAATCCTTGATTCGATCTATATATTAGAGGGTAACACCGGTTAGGTCAGGGTTAGGTCTGGTATTTGCCATCATCTGGCTAATATTTTCGCACTTTTCGCATACTTGTTGGCCAGATCCTGGGCGTTTTCTGGGTTGGATAAGGTAGTAGTGTGGTACTGCACTGAAACAGTGAGTTAATCCTGGATCCGATCTATATTTTAGAGGATAACACCGGTTACGCTTGGGTTAGTTCTGGTATTTGCCATCATCTGGCTGATACTTTCGCATTTTTCGCATACTTGATGGCCAGATCCTGGGCGTTTTCTGAAGTAATCCTTGATTCGATCTATATATTAGAGGGTAACACCGGTTAGGTTTGGATTAGGTCTGGTATTTGCCATCATCTGGCTCATACTTTCGCATTTTTCGCATACTTGTTGGCCAGATCCTGGGCGTTTTCTGGGTTGGATCACGTAGTAATGTGGTACCACACTGAAACAGTGAGTTAATCCTGGATTCGACCTATATTTTAGAGGATAACACCGGTTAGGTTTGGATTAGGTCTGCTATTTGCCATCATCTGTCTCATGCTTTCGCAATTTTCGCATAATTGTTGGCAGGTCCTTGGCGTTTTCTGGCTTGGACCACGTAGTAATGTGGTACCACACTGAAACAGTGAGTTAATCCTGGATTCGATCTATATTTTAGAGGATAACACCGGTTACGTTTGGGTTAGTTCTGGTATTTGCCATCATCTGGCTGATACTTTCGCAATTTTCGCATACTTGATGGCCAGATCCTGGGCGTTTTCTGAAGTAATCCTTGATTCGATCTATATATTAGAGGGTAACACCGGTTAGGTTTGGATTAGGTCTGGTATTTGCCATCATCTGTCTCATGCTTTCGCAATTTTCGTATACTTGTTGGCCAGATCCTGGGCGTTTTCTGGTTTGGATCACGTAGTAATGTGGTACCACACTGAAACTGTGAGTTAATCCTGGATTCGACCTATATTTTAGAGGATAACACCGGTTAGGTTTGGATTAGGTCTGGTATTAGCCATCATCTGGCTAATATTTTCGCATATTTCGCATACTTGTTGGCCAGATCCTGGGCGTTTTCTGGTTTGGATCAGGTAGTAGTGTGGTATCGCACTGAAACAGTGAAGTAATCCTGGATTCGATCTATATATTAGAGGATAACACCGGTTAGGTTTGGATTAGGTCTGGTATTTGCCATCATCTGGCTCGTATTTTCGCATTTTTCGCATACTTGTTGGCCAGATCCAGGGCGTTTTCTGGTTTGGATCACGTAGTAATATGGTACCACACTGAAACAGTGAGTAATTCCTGGATTCGATCTATATATTAGAGGGTAACACCGGTTTGGTCTGGGATAGGTCTGGTATTTGCCATCATCTGGCTCATACTTTCGCATTTTTCGCATACTTGTTGGCCAGATCCTGGGCGTTTTCTGGTTTGGATCACGTAGTAATGTAGGACCACTCTGAAACAGTGAGTTAAACCTGGATTCAATCTATATTTTAGAGGATAACACCGGTTAGGTCAGGGTTAGGTCTGGTATTTGCCATCATCTGGCTAATATTTTCGCACTTTTCGCATACTTGTTGGCCAGATCCTGGGCGTTTTCTGGGTTGGATGAGGTAGTAGTGTGGTACCGCACTGAAACAGTGAAGTAATCCTGGATTCGATGTATATATTACAGGGTAACACCGGTTAGGTTAGGGTTAGGTCTGGTATTTGCCATCATCTGGCTCACACTCTCGCATTTTTCGCATACTTGTTGGCCAGGTCCTGGGCGTTCTCTGGTTTGGATCACGTAGTAATGTAGAACCACTCTGAAACAGTGAGTTAAACCTGGATTCAATCTATATTTTAGAGGATAACACCGGTTAGGTCAGGGTTAGGTCTGGTATTTGCCATCATCTGGCTCATACTTTCGCATTTTTCGCATACTTGATGGCCAGATCCTGGGCGTTTTCTGGGTTGGATCAGGTAGTAGTGTGGTACCGCACTGAAACAGTGAAGTAATCCTGGTTTCAATCTATATATTAGAGGGTAACACCGGTTAGGTCAGGGTTAGGTCTGGTATTTGCCATCATCTGACTCATACTCTCGCATTTTTCGCATACTTGATGGCCATATCCTGGGCGTTTTCTGGGTTGGATCAGGTAGTAGTGTGGTACCGCACTGAAACAGTGAAGTAATCCTGGATTCGATCTACATATTAGTGGGTAACACCGGTTTGGTTTGGGTTAGGTCTGGTATTTGCCATCATCTGGCTCATATATCCGCATTTTTCGTATACTTGTTGGCCAGATCCTGGGCGTTTTCTGGTTTGGATCACGCAGTAATGTGGTACCACACTGAAACAGTGAGTAATTCCTGGATTCGATCTATATATTAGAGGGTAACACCGGTTAGGTCTGGGATAGGTCTGGTATTTGCCATCATCTGGCTCATACTTTCGCATTTTTCGCATACTTGTTGGCCAGATCCTGGGCGTTTTCTGGTTTGGATCACGTAGCAATGTGGTACCACACTGAAACAGTGAGTAATTCCTGGATTCGATCTATATATTAGAGCATACCACCGGTTAGGTCAGGGTTAGGTCTGGTATTTGCCATCATCTGGCTAGTATTTTCGCATTTTTCGCATACTTGTTGGCCAGATCCAGGGCGTTTTCTGGTTTGGATCACGTAGTAATGTAGAACCACTCTGAAACAGTGAGTTAAACCTGGATTCAATCTATATTTTAGAGGATAACACCGGTTTGGTCAGGGTTAGGTCTGGTATTTGCCATCATCTGGCTATTATTTTCGCACTTTTCGCATACTTGTTTGCCAGATCCTGGGCGTTTTCTGGGTAGGATCAGGTAGTAGTGTGGTACCGCACTGATACAGTGAAGTAATCCTGGATTCAATCTATACATTAGAGGGTAACACCGGTTAGGTTTGGGTTTGGTCTGGTATTTGCCATCATCTGGCTCATGCTTTCGCATTTTTCGCATACTTGTTGGCCAGATCCTGGGAGTTTTCTAGTTTGGATCAGGTAGTAGAGTGGTACGGCACTGAAACAGTGAAGTAATCCTGGTTTCAATCTATATATTAGAGGGTAACACCGGTTAGGTTTGGGTTAGGTCTGGTATTTGCCATCATCTGGCTCATACTTTCGCATTTTTCGCGTACTTGATGGCCATATCCTGGGCGTTTTCTGGGTTGGATCAGGTAGTAGTGTGGTACCGCACTGAAACAGTGAAGTAATCCTGGATTCGATCTATACATTAGAGGGTAACACCGGTTAGGTTTGGGTTAGGTCTGGTATTTGCCATCATCTTGCTCATGCTTTCGCATTTTTCGCATACTTGTTAGCCAGATACGGGGCGTTTTCTGGTTTGGATCACGTAGTAATGTGGTACCACACTGCCACATGAGTTAAATCTGGATTCAATCTATATTTTAGAGGATAACACCGGTTAGGTCAGGGTTAGGTCCGGTATTTGCCATCATCTGTCTCATACTTTCGCACTTTTCGCATACTTGTTGGCCAGATCCTGGACGTTCACCGGGTTGGATCAGGTAGTAGTGTGGTACCGCACTGAATCAGTGAAGTATTCCTGGATTCAATCTATATTTTAGAGGATAACACCGGTTAGGCCAGGGTTAGGTCTGGTATTTGCCATCATCTGGCTAATATTTTCGCATTTTTCGCATACTTGTTGGCCAGATCGTGGGCGTTTTCTGGGTTGGTTCAGGTTGTAGTGTGGTACCGCACTGGAACAGTGAAGTAATCTTGTATTCGATCCATATATTAGAGGGTAACACCGGTTAGGTCAGGGTTAGGTCTGGTATTTGCCATCATCTGGCTCATACTTTCGCATTTTTCGCATACTTGATGGCCAGATCCTGGGCGCTTTCTGGTTGGATCACGCAGAAATGTGGTACCACACAGAAACAGTGAGTTAATCCTGGATTCGATCTATATATTAGAGGGTATCACCGGTTAGGTTTGGCTTAGGTCTGGTATTTGCCATCATCTGGCTCATACTTTCGTATTTTTCGCATACTTGTTGGCCAGATCCTGGGAGTTTTCTGGTTTGGATCACGCAGTAATGTGGTACCATACAGAAACAGTGAGTTAAACCTGGATTCAATCTATATTTTAGAGGATAACACCGGCTAGGTCAGGGTTAGGGATGGTATTTGCCATCATCTGGCTCATGCTTTCGCATTTTTCGCATACTTGTTAGCCAGATACGGGGCGTTTTCTGGTTTGTATCACGTAGTAATGTGGTACCACACTGCCACATGAGTTAAACCTGGATTCAATCTATATTTTAGAGGATAACACCGGTTAGGTCAGGGTTAAGTCTGGTATTTGCCATCATCCGGCTCATAGTTTCGCATATTTCGCATAGTTGTTGGCCAGATCCAGGGCGTTTTCTGTTTTGGATCACGCAGTAATGTGGTACCACACTGCAACAGTGAGTTAAACCTGGATACAATCTATATTTTAGACGATAACACCGGTTAGGTCAGGGTTAGGTCTGGTATTTACCATCATCTGGCTCATACTTTCGCATTTTTCGCATACTTGTTGGCCAGATCCTGGGCGTTTTCTGGGTTGGATCAGGTAGTAGTGTGGTACCGCACTGAAACAGTGAAGTAATCCTGGACACGATCTATATATTAGAGGGTAACACCGGTTACGTTTGGGTTAGGTCTGGTATTTGCCATCATCTGGCTCATACTTTCGCATTTTTCGCATACTAGTTAGCCAGATACGGGGCGTTTTCTGGTTTGGATCACGTAGTAATGTGGTACCACTCTGAAACAGTGAGTTAAACCTGAATTCAATCTATATTTTAGAGGATAACACCGGTTAGGTCAGGGTTAGGTCTGGTATTTGCCATCATCCGGCTCATACTTTCGCATATTTCGCATACTTGTTGGCCAGATCCTGGGCGTTTTCTGGTTTGGATCACGTAGTAATGTGGTACCACACCGAAACAGTGAGTTAATCCAGGATTCGATCTATATTTTAGAGGATAACACCGGTTAGGTCAGGGTTAGGTCTGGTATTTGCCATCATCTGGCTCATACTTTCGCATTTTTCGCATTTTTGTTGGCCATATCATGGGCGTTTTCTGGTTTGGATCAGGCAGTAATGTAAAACCACTCCGAGACAGTGAGTTAAACCTGGATTCAATCTATATTTTAGAGGATACCACCGGCTAGGCCAGGGTTAGGTCTGGTATTTGCCATCATCTGGCTCATACTTTCGCATTTTGCGCATACTAGTTAGCGAGATACGGGGCGTTTTCTGGTTTGGATCACGTAGTAATGTGGTACCACTCTGAAACAGTGAGTTAAACCTGAATTCAATCTATATTTTAGAGGATAACACCGGTTAGGTCAGGGTTAGGTCTGGTATTTGCCATCATCCGGCTCATACTTTCGCATATTTCGCATACTTGTTGGCCAGATCCTGGGCGTTTTCTGGTTTGGATCACGTAGTAATGTGGTACCGCACTGAAACAGTGATATAATCTTGTATTCGATCCATATATTAGAGGGTAACACCGGTTAGGTCAGGGTTAGGTCTGGTATTTGCCGTCATCTGGCTCATACTTTCGCATTTTTCGCATACTTGTTGGCCAGATCCTGGGCGATTTCTGGTTTGGATCACGTAGTAATGTGTTTCCACACTGCAACAGTGAGTTAAACCTGGATTCGATCTATATATTAGACGGTAACACCGGTTAGGTTTTGGTTAGGTCTGGTATTTGCCTTCATCTGGCACATGCTTCCGCATATTTCGCATACTTGTTGGCCAGATCCTGGGCGTTTTCTGGTTTGGATCACGCAGTAATGTGGTACCACACTGAAACAGTGAGTTAATCCTGGATTCGATCTATATATTAGAGGGTAACACCGGTTAGGTTTGGGTTTGGTCTGGTATTTGCTATCATCTGGCTCATACTTTCGCATTCTTCGCATACTTGTTGGCCAGATCCTGGGCGTTTCCTGGTTTGGATCACGTAGTAGTGTGGTACCACACTGAAACTGTGAGTTAGTCCTGGATTCGATCTATATATTAGAGGGTATCACCGGTTAGGTTTGGGTGAGGTCTGGTATTTGCCATTATCTGGCTCATACTGTCGCATTTTTCGCATACTTGTTGGCCAGATCCTGGGCGTTTCCTGGTTTGGATCACGTAGTAGTGTGGTACCACACTGAAACTGTGAGTTAGTCCTGGTTTCGATCTATATATTAGAGGGTATCACCGGTTAGGTTTGGGTGAGGTCTGGTATTTGCCATCATCTGGCTCATACTGTCGCATTTTTCGCATACTTGATGGCCAGATCCTGGGCGTTTTCTGGGTCGGATCACTTAGTAATGTGGCACCACACACAAATAGTGAGTTAAGCCTGGATTCAATGTATATTTTAGAGGATAACACCGGTTAGGTCAGGGTTAGGTCTGGTATTTGCTATCATCTGGCTCATACTTTTGCATTTTTCGCATACTTGTTGGCCAGATCCTGGGCGTTTTCTGGTTTGGATCATGTAGTAATGTGGATCCACACTGCAACAGTGATTTAATCCTGGATACAATCTATATTTTAGAAGATAACACCGGTTAGGTCAGGGTTAGGTCTGGTATTTACCATCATCTGGCTCATACTTTCGCATTTTCCGCATACTTGTTGGCCAGATCCTGGGCGTTTTCTGGTTTGGATCACGTAGTGATGTAGAAACCACTATGAAACGGTGAGTTAAACCTGGATACAATCTATATCTTAGAGGATAACACCGGTTAGGTCAGGGTTAGGTCTGGTATTTGCCATCATCTGGCTCATATTTTCGCATTTTTCGCATACTCGTTGGCCAGATCCTGGGCGTTTTTTGGTTTGGATCACGTAGTAATGTGGCACCACACTGAAACAGTGAGTAAATCCTGGATTCGATCTATATATTAGAGGGTAACACCGGTTAGGTCAGGGTTAGGTCTGGTATTTGCCACCATGTGGCTCATACTTTCGCATTTTTCGCATACTTGTTGGCCAGATCCTGGGCGTTTTCTGGGTTGGATCAGGTAGTAGTGTGGTACGGCACTGAAACAGTGAAGTAATCCTGGTTTCGATCTATATATTAGAGGGTAACACCGGTTAGGATTGGGTTAGGTCTGGTATTTGCCATCATCTGGCTCATACTTTCGCTTTTTCCGCATACTTGTTGGCCAGATCCTGGGTGTTTTCTGGGTTGGATCAGGTAGTATTGTGGTACGGCACTGAAACAGTGAAGTAATCCTGGTTTCGATCTGTATATTAGAGGGTAACACCGGTTAGGTTTGGGTTAGGTCTGGTATTTGCCATCATCTGGCTCATGCTTTCGCATTTTTCGCATACTTGTTGGCCAGATCCTGGGAGTTTTCTAGTTTGGATCAGGTAGTAATGTGGCACCACACTGCATCAGTGAGGTAAGCCTGAATTCAATCTATATATTAGAGGATAACACCGGTTAGGTTTGGTTTAGGTCTGGTATTTGCCATCATCTGGCTCATATTTTCGCATTTTTCGCATACTCGTTGGCCAGATCCTGGGCGATTTCTGGTTTGGATCACGTAGTAATGTGTTTCCACACTGCAACAGTGAGTTAAACCTGGATTCAATCTATATTTTAGAGGATAACAACGGTTAGGTCAGGGTTAGGTCTGGTATTTGCCATCATCTGGCTAATATTTTCGCATTTTGCGCATACTCGTTGGCCAGATCCTGGGCGTTTTCTGGTTTGGATCAGGTAGTATTGTGGTACGGCACTGAAACAGTGAAGTAATCCTGGATTCGATCTATATATTACAGGGTAACACCGGTTAGGTTTGGGTTAGGTCTGGTATTTGCCATCATCTGGCTCATGCTTTCGCATTTTTCGCATACTTGTTGGCCAGATCCTGGGCGTTTTCTAGTTTGGATCAGGTAGTAATGTGGCACCACACTGCAACAGTGAGTTAAACCTGAATTCAATCTATATTTTAGAGGATAACACCGGTTAGGTCAGGGTTAAGTCTGGTATTTGCCATCATCCGGCTCATAGTTTCGCATATTTCGCATAGTTGTTGGTCAGCGCCTGGGCGTTTTCTGGGATGGATCAGTTAGTAGTGTGGTACCCCACTGAAACAATGAAGTAATCCTGGATTCAATCTATATATTAGAGGGTAACACCGGTTAGGTCAGGGTTAGGTCTGGTATTTCCCATCATCTGGCTCATACTTTCGCATTTTTCGCATACTTGTTGGCCAGATCCTGGGCGTTTTCTGTTTTGGATCACATACTAATGTGTTATCACACTGAAACAGTGAGTTAAACCTGGATTCAATCTATATTTTAGAGGATAACACCGGTTAGGTCAGGGTTAGGCCTGGTATTTGCCATCATCTGGCTCATACTTTCGCATTTTTCGCATATTCGTTGGCCATATCATGGGCGTTTTCTCGTTTGGATCAGGCAGTAATGTAAAACCACTCCGAGACAGTGAGTTAAACCTGGATTCAATCTATATTTTAGAGGATACCACCGGCTAGGCCAGGGTTAGGTCTGGTATTTGCCATCATCTGGCTCATACTTTCGCATTTTTCGCATACTAGTTAGCCAGATACGGGGCGTTTTCTGGTTTGGATCACGTAGTAATGTGGTACCACTCTGAAACAGTGAGTTAAACCTAAATTCAATCTATATTTTAGAGGATAACACCGGTTAGGTCAGGGTTAGGTCTGGTATTTGCCATCATCCGGCTCATACTTTCGCATATTTCGCATACTTGTTGGCCAGATCCTGGGCCTTTTCTGGTTTGGATCACGTAGTAATGTGGTACCACACCGAAACAGTGAGTTAATCCAGGATTCGATCTATATTTTAGAGGATAACACCGGTTAGGTCAGGGTTAGATCTGTTATTTGCCATCATCTGGCTAATATTTTCGCACTTTTCGCATACTTGTTGGCCAGATCCTGGGCGTTCTCCGGGTTGGGTCAGGTTGTAGTGTGGTACCGCACTGAATCAGTGAAGTATTCCTGGATTCAATCTATATTTTAGAGGATAACACCGGTTAGGCCAGGGTTAGGTCTGGTATTTGCCATCATCTGGCTAATATTTTCGCATTTTTCGCATACTTGTTGGCCAGATCGTGGGCGTTTTCTGGGTTGGTTCAGGTTGTAGTGTGGTACCGCACTGGAACAGTGAAGTAATCTTGTATTCGATCCATATATTAGAGGGTAACACCGGTTAGGTCAGGGTTAGGTCTGGTATTTGCCATCATCTGGCTCATACTTTCGCATTTTTCGCATACTTGTTGGCCAGATCCTGGGCGATTTCTGGTTTGGATCACGTAGTAATGTGTTTCCACACTGCAACAGTGAGTTAAACCTGGATTCGATCTATATATTAGACGGTAACACCGGTTAGGTTTTGGTTAGGTCTGGTATTTGCCTTCATCTGGCACATGCTTCCGCATATTTCGCATACTTGTTGGCCAGATCCTGGGCGATTTCTGGTTTGGATCACGTAGTAATGTGTTTCCACACTGCAACAGTGAGTTAAACCTGGATTCGATCTATATATTAGAGGGTAACACCGGTTAGGTTTGGGTTTGGTCTGGTATTTGCTATCATCTGGCTCATACTTTTGCATTTTTCGCATACTTGTTGGCCAGATCCTGGGCGTTTCCTGGTTTGGATCACGTAGTAGTGTGGTACCACACTGAAACTGTGAGTTAGTCCTGGATTCGATCTATATATTAGAGGGTATCACCGGTTAGGTTTGTGTGAGGTCTGGTATTTGCCATCATCTGGCTCATACTGTCGCATTTTTCGCATACTTGATGGCCAGATCCTGGGCGTTTTCTGGGTCGGATCACTTAGTAATGTGGCACCACACACAAATAGTGAGTTAAGCCTGGATTCAATCTATATTTTAGAGGATAACACCGGTTAGGTCAGGGTTAGGTCTGGTATTTGCTATCATCTGGCTCATACTTTTGCATTTTTCGCATACTTGTTGGCCAGATCCTGGGCGTTTCCTGGTTTGGATCATGTAGTAATGTGGATCCACACTGCAACAGTGAGTTAATCCTGGATACAATCTATATTTTAGAAGATAACACCGGTTAGGTCAGGGTTAGGTCTGGTATTTACCATCATCTGGCTCATACTTTCGCATTTTCCGCATACTTGTTGGCCAGATCCTGGGCGTTTTCTGGTTTGGATCACGTAGTGATGTAGAAACCACTATGAAACGGTGAGTTAAACCTGGATTCAATCTATATTTTAGAGGATAACGCCGGTTAGGTCAGGGTTAGGTCTGGTATTTGCCATCATCTGGCTCATATTTTCGCATTTGTCGCATACTCGTTGGCCAGATCCTGGGCGATTTCTGGTTTGGATCACGTAGTAATGTGTTTCCACACTGCAACAGTGAGTTAAACCTGGATTCAATCTATATTTTAGAGGATAACAACGGTTAGGTCAGGGTTAGGTCTGGTATTTGCCATCATCTGGCTAATATTTTCGCATTTTGCACATACTCGTTGGCCAGATCCTGGGCGTTTTCTGGTTTGGATCAGGTAGTATTGTGGTACGGCACTGAAACAGTGAAGTAATCCTGGATTCGATCTATATATTAGAGGGTAACACCGGTTAGGTTTGGGTTAGGTCTGGTATTTCCCATCATCTGGCTCATACTTTCGCATTTTTCGCATACTTGTTGGCCAGATCCTGGGCGTTTTCTGGTTTGGATCACGTAGTGATGTAGAAACCACTATGAAACGGTGAGTTAAACCTGGATTCAATCTATATTTTAGAGGATAACGCCGGTTAGGTCAGGGTTAGGTCTGGTATTTGCCATCATCCGGCTCATAGTTTCGCATATTTCGCATAGTTGTTGGTCAGCGCCTGGGCGTTTTCTGGGATGGATCAGTTAGTAGTGTGGTACCCCACTGAAACAATGAAGTAATCCTGGATTTAATCTATATATTAGAGGGTAACACCGGTTAGGTCAGGGTTAGGTCTGGTATTTCCCATCATCTGGCTCATACTTTCGCATTTTTCGCATACTTGTTGGCCAGATCCTGGGCGTTTTCTGTTTTGGATCACATACTAATGTGTTATCACACTGAAACAGTGAGTTAAACCTGGATTCAATCTATATTTTAGAGGATAACACCGGTTAGGTCAGGGTTAGGCCTGGTATTTGCCATCATCTGGCTCATACTTTCGCATTTTTCGCATATTTGTTGGCCATATCATGGGCGTTTTCTGGTTTGGATCAGGCAGTAATGTAAAACCACTCCGAGACAGTGAGTTAAACCTGGATTCAATCTATATTTTAGGGGATACCACCGGCTAGGCCAGGGTTAGGTCTGGTATTTGCCATCATCTGGCTCATACTTTCGCATTTTTCGCATACTAGTTAGCCAGATACGGGGCGTTTTCTGGTTTGGATCTCGTAGTAATGTGGTACCACTCTGAAACAGTGAGTTAAACCTGAATTCAATCTATATTTTAGAGGATAACACCGGTTAGGTCAGGGTTAGGTCTGGTATTTGCCATCATCCGGCTCATACTTTCGCATATTTCGCATACTTGTTGGCCAGATCCTGGGCGTTTTCGGGTTTGGATCACGTAGTAATGTGGTACCACACCGAAACAGTGAGTTAATCCAGGATTCGATCTATATTTTAGAGGATAACACCGGTTAGGTCAGGGTTAGGTCTGTTATTTGCCATCATCTGGCTAATATTTTCGCACTTTTCGCATACTTGTTGGCCAGATCCTGGGCGTTCTCCGGGTTGGGTCAGGTAGTAGTGTGGTACCGCACTGAATCAGTGAAGTATTCCTGGATTCAATCTATATTTTAGAGGATAACACCGGTTAGGCCAGGGTTAGGTCTGGTATTTGCCATCATCTGGCTAATATTTTCGCATTTTTCGCATACTTGTTGGCCAGATCGTGGGCGTTTTCTGGGTTGGTTCAGGTTGTAGTGTGGTACCGCACTGGAACAGTGAAGTAATCTTGTATTCGATCCATATATTAGAGGGTAACACCGGTTAGGTCAGGGTTAGGTCTGGTATTTGCCATCATCTGGCTCATACTTTCGCATTTTTCGCATACTTGTTGGCCAGATCCTGGGCGATTTCTGGTTTGGATCACGTAGTAATGTGTTTCCACACTGCAACAGTGAGTTAAACCTGGATTCGATCTATATATTAGAGGGTATCACCGGTTAGGTTTGGGTGAGGTCTGGTATTTGCCATCATCTGGCTCATACTGTCGCATTTTTCGCATACTTGTTGGCCAGATCCTGGGTGTTTCCTGGTTTGGATCACGTTGTAGTGTGGTACCACACTGAAACTGTGAGTTAGTCCTGGATTCGATCTATATATTAGAGGGTATCACCGGTTAGATTTGGGTGAGGTCTGGTATTTGCCATCATCTGGCTCATACTGTCGCTTTTTTCGCATACTTGATGGCCAGATCCTGGGCGTTTTCTAGGTCGGATCACTTAGTAATGTGGCACCACACACAAATAGTGAGTTAAGCCTGGATTCAATCTATATTTTAGAGGATAACACCGGTTAGGTCAGGGTTAGGTCTGGTATTTGCTATCATCTGGCTCATACTTTTGCATTTTTCGCATACTTGTTGGCCAGATCCTGGGCGTTTCCTGGTTTGGATCATGTAGTAATGTGGATCCACACTGCAACAGTGCGTTAATCCTGGATACAATCTATATTTTAGAAGATAACACCGGTTAGGTCAGGGTTAGGTCTGGTATTTACCATCATCTGGCTCATACTTTCGCATTTTCCGCATACTTGTTGGCCAGATCCTGGGCGTTTTCTGGTTTGGATCACGTAGTGATGTAGAAACCACTATGAAACGGTGAGTTAAACCTGGATTCAATCTATATTTTAGAGGATAACACCGGTTAGGTCGGGGTTAGGTCTGGTATTTGCCATCATTTGGCTCATATTTTCGCATTTTTCGCATACTCGTTGGCCAGATCCTGGGCGTTTTTTGGTTTGGATCACGTAGTAATGTGGCACCACACTGAAACAGTGAGTAAATCCTGGATTCGATCTATATATTAGAGGGTAACACCGGTTAGGTCAGGGTTAGGTCTGGTATTTGCCATCATGTGGCTCATACTTTCGCATTTTTCGCATACTTGTTGGCCAGATCCTGGGCGTTTTCTGGGTTGGATCAGGTAGTAGTGTGGTACGGCACTGAAACAGTGAAGTAATCCTGGTTTCGATCTATATATTAGAGGGTAACACCGGTTAGGATTGGGTTAGGTCTGGTATTTGCCATCATCTGGCTCATACTTTCGCTTTTTCCGCATACTTGTTGGCCAGGTCCTGGGTGTTTTCTGGGTTGGATCAGGTAGTATTGTGGTACGGCACTGAAACAGTGAAGTAATCCTGGTTTCGATCTGTATATTAGAGGGTAACACCGGTTAGGTTTGGGTTAGGTCTGGTATTTGCCATCATCTGGCTCATGCTTTCGCCTTTTTCGCATACTTGTTGGCCAGATCCTGGGCGTTTTCTAGTTTGGATCAGGTAGTAATGTGGCACCACACTGCAACAGTGAGTTAAACCTGAATTCAATCTATATTTTAGAGGATAACACCGGTTAGGTCAGGGTTAAGTCTGGTATTTGCCATCATCCGGCTCATAGTTTCGCATATTTCGCATAGTTGTTGGTCAGCGCCTGGGCGTTTTCTGGGATGGATCAGTTAGTAGTGTGGTACCCCACTGAAACAATGAAGTAATCCTGGATTCAATCTATATATTAGAGGGTGACACCGGTTAGGTCAGGGTTAGGTCTGGTATTTCCCATCATCTGGCTCATACTTTCGCATTTTTCGCATACTTGTTGGCCAGATCCTGGGCGTTTTCTGTTTTGGATCACATACTAATGTGTTATCACACTGAAACAGTGAGTTAAACCTGGATTCAATCTATATTTTAGAGGATACCACCTGTTAGGTCAGGGTTAGGTGTGGTATTTGCCATCATCTGGCTCATACTTTCGCATTTTTCGCATACTTGTTGGCCAGATCCTGGGCGTTTTCTGTTTTGGATCACATACTAATGTGGTATCACACTGTAACAGTGAGTTAAACCTGGATTCAATCTATATTTTAGAGGATAACACCGGTTAGGTCAGGGTTAGGTCTGGTATTTGCCATCATCTGGCTCATACTTTCGCATATTTCGCATACTTGTTGGCCAGATCCTGGGCGATTTCTGGTTTGGATCACGTAGTAATGTGTTTCCACACTGCAACAGTGAGTTAAACCTGGATTCAATCTATATTTTAGAGGATAACAACGGTTAGGTCAGGGTTAGGTCTAGTATTTGCCATCATCTGGCTAATATTTTCGCATTTTTCGCATACTTGTTGGCCAGATCCTGGGCGTTTTTTGGTTTGGATCACGTAGTAATGTGGCACCACACTGAAACAGTGAGTAAATCCTGGATTCGATCTATATATTAGAGGGTAACACCGGTTAGGTCAGGGTTAGGTCTGGTATTTGCCATCATGTGGCTCATACTTTCGCATTTTTCGCATACTTGTTGGCCAGATCCTGGGCGTTTTCTGGGTTGGATCATGTAGTAATGTGGTACCACACTGAAACAGTGAGTTAATCCTGGATTCGATCTGTATATTAGAGGGTAACACCGGTTAGGTTTGGGTTAGGTCTGGTATTTGCCATCATCTGGCTAATGCTTTCGCATTTTTCGCATACTTGTTGGGCAGATCCTGGGCGTTTTCTGGTTTGGATCACGTAGTAATGTGGTACCACACTGAAACAGTGAGTTAATGCTGGATTCGATCTGTATATTAGAGGGTAACACCGGTTAGGTTTGGGTTAGGTCTGGTATTTGCCATCATCTGGCTCATACTTTCGCATTTTTGGCATACTTGTTGGCCAGATCCTGGGCGTTTTCTGGGTTGGATCAGGTAGTATTGTGGTACGGCACTGAAACAGTGAAGTAATTCTGGTTTCGATCTGTATATTAGAGGGTAACACCGGTTAGGTTTGGGTTAGGTCTGGTATTTGCCATCATCTGGCTCATACTTTCGCATTTTTCGCATACTAGTTGGCCAGATACAGGGCGTATTCAGGTTTGGATCACATAGTAATTTCGTTCCACACTGAAACAGTGAGTTAATCTTGGATTCAATCTATATTTTAGAGGATAACACCGGTTAGGTCAGGGTTAGGTCTGGTATTTGCCATCATCTGGCTAATGCTTTCGCATTTTTCGCATACTTGTTGGGCAGATCCTGGGCGTTTTCTGGTTTGGATCACGTAGTAATGTGGTACCACACTGAAACAGTGAGTTAATGCTGGATTCGATCTGTATATTAGAGGGTAACACCGGTTAGGTTTGGGTTATGTCTCGTATTTGCCATCATCTGGCTCATACTATCACAATTTTCGCATACTTGTTGGCCAGGTGCTGTGCTTTTTCAGCATTGGAGCACGTTGTAATGTGGTACAACACTGAAACAGTGAGTTAAACCTGGATTCGACCTATATTTTGGAGGATAACACCGGTTAGGTCAGGGTTAGGTCTGGCATTTGTCATCACACGGCTCATACTTTTGTATTTTTCGCATACTTGTTCGCCGGATCGTGGGCCTTTCCTGGTTTGGATCACGTGGTAATGTGGTACCACACAGCAACAGTGAGTTAAACCTGGATTCAATCTATATTTCAGAGAATAACACCGGTTTGGTCAGGGTTAGGTCTGGGATTTGCCCTCATCTGGCTCATACTTTCGCATTTTTCGCATACTTGTTGGCCAGATCCTGGGCGTTTTCTGGTTTGGATCACGTGGTAATGTGGTACCACACAGCAACAGTGAGTTAAACCTGGATTCAATCTATATTTCAGAGAATAACACCGGTTAGGTCAGGGTTAGGTCTGGTATTCGCCATCATCTGGCTCATACTTTCGCAATTTTCACATACATGTTAGCCAGATCCTGGGCCTTTTCTGGTTTGGATCACGTAGTAATGTGGAACCACACAGCAACAGTGATTTAAACCTGGATTCAATCTATATTTTAAAGAATAACACCGGTTAGGTCAGGGTTAGGTCTGGCATTTGACATCACACGGCTCATACTTTTGTATTTTTCGCATACTTGTTCGCCGGATCGTGGGCCTTTCCTGGTTTGGATCACGTGGTAATGTGGTACCACACAGCAACAGTGAGTTAAACCTGGATTCAATCTATATTTCAGAGAATAACACCGGTTTGGTCAGGGTTAGGTCTGGGATTTGCCCTCATCTGGCTCATGCTTTCACATTTTTCGCATTCTTGTTGGCCAGATCCTGGGCCTTTTCTGGTTTGGATCACGTAGGAATGTGGTACCACACTGAAACAGTGAGTTAAACCTGGATTCGATCTATATTTTAGACGATAACACCGGTTAGGTCAGGGTTAGGTCTGGCATTTGCCATGGTCTGGCTCATACTTTCGCAGTTTTCACATACATGTTAGCCAGATCCTGGGCCTTTTCTGGTTTGGATCACGTAGTAATGTGGAACCACACGGCAACAGATTTAAACCTGGATTCAATCTATATTTTAAAGAATAACACCGGTTAGGTCAGGGTTAGGTCTGGTATTTGCCATCATCCGGCTCATACTTTCGCATTTTTCGCATACTTGTTGGCCGTATCCTGGGCCTTTTCTGGTTTGGATCACGTAGTAATGTGGTACCACACTGAAACAGTGAGTTAAACCTGGATTCGATCTATATTTTAGACGATAACACCGGTTAGGTCAGGGTTAGGTCTGGCATTTGCCATGGTCTGGCTCATACTTTCGAAGTTTTCGCATTCTTGATTGCAAGATCCTGGGCCTTTTCTGGTTTGGATCACGTAGTAATGTGGTACCACACTGAAACAGTGAGTTAAACCTGGATTTGATCTATATTTTAGAGGATAACACCAGTTAGGTCGGGGTTAGGTCTGGTATTTGCCATCATCTGGCTCATACTTTCGCATTTTTCGCATACTTGTTGGCCAGATCCTGGGCCTTTTCTGGTTCGGATCACGTAGTAATGTGGTACCACACCGAAACAGTGAGTTAAACCTGGATTCGATCTATATTTTAGAGGATAACACCAGTTAGGTCGGGGTTAGGTCTGGTATTTGCCATCATCTGGCTCATTCTTTCACATTTTTCGCATACTTGATTGCAAGATCCTGTGCTTTTTCTGGTTTGGATCACGTAGTAATGTGGTACCACACTGAAACCGTGAGTTAAAACTGGGTGCGATCAATATTTTAGAGGATAACACCTCTTAGTTAGGTGTTATGTCAGGGTTAGGTCAGGGTTAGGCCTGGTTAGGTCAGGGTTAGGTCTGGTTAGGTCAGGGTCAATATCATTTGGTTCCACACTGAAACAGTGAGTTAATCTTGGATTCAATCTATATTTTAGAGGATAACACCGGTTAGGTCAGGGTTAGGTCTGGTATTTGCCATCATCTGGCTCATATTTTCGCATTTTTCGCATACTCGTTGGCCAGATCCTGGGCGATTTCTGGTTTGGATCATGTAGTAATGTGTTTCCACACTGCAACAGTGAGTTAAACCTGGATTCAATCTATATTTTAGAGGATAACAACGGTTAGGTCAGGGTTATGTCTGGTATTTGCCATCATCTGGCTCATACTTTCGCATTTTTCGCATACTTGTTGGTCAGCTCCTGGGCGTTTTCTGGGTTGGATCAGGTAGTAGTGTGGTACGGCACTGAAACAGTGAAGTAATCCTGGTTTCGATCTATATATTAGAGGGTAACACAGGTTAGGTTTGGGTTAGGTCTGGTATTTGCCATCATCTGGCTCATGCTCTCGCATTTTTCGCATACTTGTTGGCCAGATCCTAGGCGTTTTCTGGTTTGGATCACGTAGTAATGTAGAAACCACTCTGAAACAGTGAGTTAAACCTGGAATCAATCTATATTTTAGAGGATAACACCGGTTAGGTCAGGGTTAGGTCTGGTATTTGCCATCATCTGGCTCATACTTTCGCATTTTTCGCATACATGTTGGTCAGCTCCTGGGCGTTTTCTGGGTTGGATCAGGTAGTAGTGTGGTACGGCACTGAAACAGTGAAGTAATCCTGGTTTCGATCTATATATTAGAGGGTAACACAGGTTAGGTTTGGGTTAGGTCTGGTATTTGCCCTCATCTGGCTCATACTTTCGCTTTTTCCGCATACTTGTTGGCCAGGTCCTGGGTGTTTTCTGGGTTGGATCAGGTAGTATTGTGGTACGGCACTGAAACAGTGAAGTAATCCTGGTTTCGATCTGTATATTAGAGGGTAACACCGGTTAGGTTTGGGTTAGGTCTGGTATTTGCCATCATCTGGCTCATGCTTTCGCCTTTTTCGCATACTTGTTGGCCAGATCCTGGGCGTTTTCTAGTTTGGATCAGGTAGTAATGTGGCACCACACTGCAACAGTGAGTTAAACCTGAATCCAATCTATATTTTAGAGGATAACACCGGTTAGGTCAGGGTTAAGTCTGGTATTTGCCATCATCCGGCTCATAGTTTCGCATATTTCGCATAGTTGTTGGTCAGCGCCTGGGCGTTTTCTGGGATGGATCAGTTAGTAGTGTGGTACCCCACTGAAACAATGAAGTAATCCTGGATTCAATCTATATATTAGAGGGTGACACCGGTTAGGTCAGGGTTAGGTCTGGTATTTCCCATCATCTGGCTCATACTTTCGCATTTTTCGCATACTTGTTGGCCAGATCCTGGGCGTTTTCTGTTTTGGATCACATACTAATGTGTTATCACACTGAAACAGTGAGTTAAACCTGGATTCAATCTATATTTTATAGGATACCACCTGTTAGGTCAGGGTTAGGTGTGGTATTTGCCATCATCTGGCTCATACTTTCGCATTTTTCGCATACTTGTTGGCCAGATCCTGGGCGTTTTCTGTTTTGGATCACATACTAATGTGGTATGACACTGTAACAGTGAGTTAAACCTGGATTCAATCTATATTTTAGAGGATAACACCGGTTAGGTCAGGGTTAGGTCTGGTATTTGCCATCATCTGGCTCATACTTTCGCATATTTCGCATACTTGTTGGCCAGATCCTGGGCGATTTCTGGTTTGGATCACGTAGTAATGTGTTTCCACACTGCAACAGTGAGTTAAACCTGGATTCAATCTATATTTTAGAGGATAACAACGGTTAGGTCAGGGTTAGGTCTAGTATTTGCCATCATCTGGCTAATATTTTCGCATTTTTCGCATACTTGTTGGCCAGATCCTGGGCGTTTTTTGGTTTGGATCACGTAGTAATGTGGCACCACACTGAAACAGTGAGTAAATCCTGGTTTCGATCTATATATTAGAGGGTAACACCGGTTAGGTCAGGGTTAGGTCTGGTATTTGCCATCATGTGGCTCATACTTTCGCATTTTTCGCATACTTGTTGGCCAGATCCTGGGCGTTTTCTGGGTTGGATCATGTAGTAATGTGGTACCACACTGAAACAGTGAGTTAATCCTGGATTCGATCTGTATATTAGAGGGTAACACCGGTTAGGTTTGGGTTAGGTCTGGTATTTGCCATCATCTGGCTAATGCTTTCGCATTTTTCGCATACTTGTTGGGCAGATCCTGGGCGTTTTCTGGTTTGGATCACGTAGTAATGTGGTACCACACTGAAACAGTGAGTTAATGCTGGATTCGATCTGTATATTAGAGGGTAACACCGGTTAGGTTTGGGTTAGGTCTGGTATTTGCCATCATCTGGCTCATACTTTCGCATTTTTGGCATACTTGTTGGCCAGATCCTGGGCGTTTTCTGGGTTGGATCAGGTAGTATTGTGGTACGGCACTGAAACAGTGAAGTAATTCTGGTTTCGATCTGTATATTAGAGGGTAACACCGGTTAGGTTTGGGTTAGGTCTGGTATTTGCCATCATCTGGCTCATACTTTCGCATTTTTCGCATACTAGTTGGCCAGATACAGGGCGTATTCAGGTTTGGATCACATAGTAATTTCGTTCCACACTGAAACAGTGAGTTAATCTTGGATTCAATCTATATTTTAGAGGATAACACCGGTTAGGTCAGGGTTAGGTCTGGTATTTGCCATCATCTGGCTCATATTTTCGCATTTTTCGCATACTCGTTGGCCAGATCCTGGGCGATTTCTGGTTTGGATCATGTAGTAATGTGTTTCCACACTGCAACAGTGAGTTAAACCTGGATTCAATCTATATTTTAGAGGATAACAACGGTTAGGTCAGGGTTATGTCTGGTATTTGCCATCATCTGGCTCATACTTTCGCATTTTTCGCATACTTGTTGGTCAGCTCCTGGGCGTTTTCTGGGTTGGATCAGGTAGTAGTGTGGTACGGCACTGAAACAGTGAGTTAAACCTGGATTCAATCTATATTTTAGAGGATAACAACGGTTAGGTCAGGGTTATGTCTGGTATTTGCCATCATCTGGCTCATACTTTCGCATTTTTCGCATACTTGTTGGTCAGCTCCTGGGCGTTTTCTGGGTTGGATCAGTTAGTAGTGTGGTACCCCACTGAAACAGTGAAGTAATCCTGGATTCGATCTATATATTAGAGGGTATCACCGGTTAGGTTTGGGTTAGGTCTGGTATTTGCCATCATCTGGCTCATACTTTCGCATTTTTCACCTACTTGTTGGCCAGATCCTGGCCTTTTTCTGGCTTGGGCCTCGGTGTAATGTGGTACCACATTGAAACAGTGAGTTAAACCTGGGTCCGATCAATATTTTAGGGGATAACACCGGTTAGGTCAGGGTTAGGTCTGGTATTTGCCATCATCTGGCTCATACTTTCGCAATTTTCGCATACTTGATAGCAAGATCCTGGGCGTTTTCTGGTTTGGATCACGTAGTAATGTGGTACCATACTGAAACCGTGAGTTAAACCTGGGTCCGATCAATATTTTAGAGTATAACACCGGTTAGGTAAGGGTTATGTCTCGTATTTGCCATCATCTGGCTCTTACTATCACAATTTTCGCATACTTGTTGGCCAGGTGCTGTGCTTTTTCAGCATTGGAGCACGTTGTAATGTGGTACAACACTGAAACAGTGAGTTAAACCTGGATTCGACCTATATTTTGGAGGATAACACCGGTTAGGTCAGGGTTAGGTCTGGCATTTGTCATCACACGGCTCATACTTTTGTATTTTTCGCATACTTGTTCGCCGGATCGTGGGCCTTTCCTGGTTTGGATCACGTGGTAATGTGGTACCACACAGCAACAGTGAGTTAAACCTGGATTCAATCTATATTTCAGAGAATAACACCGGTTTGGTCAGGGTTAGGTCTGGGATTTGCCCTCATCTGGCTCATACTTTCGCATTTTTCGCATACTTGTTGGCCAGATCCTGGGCGTTTTCTGGTTTGGATCACGTGGTAATGTGGTACCACACAGCAACAGTGAGTTAAACCTGGATTCAATCTATATTTCAGAGAATAACACCGGTTAGGTCAGGGTTAGGTCTGGTATTCGCCATCATCTGGCTCATACTTTCGCAATTTTCACATACATGTTAGCCAGATCCTGGGCCTTTTCTGGTTTGGATCACGTAGTAATGTGGAACCACACAGCAACAGTGATTTAAACCTGGATTCAATCTATATTTTAAAGAATAACACCGGTTAGGTCAGGGTTAGGTCTGGCATTTGACATCACACGGCTCATACTTTTGTATTTTTCGCATACTTGTTCGCCGGATCGTGGGCCTTTCCTGGTTTGGATCACGTGGTAATGTGGTACCACACAGCAACAGTGAGTTAAACCTGGATTCAATCTATATTTCAGAGAATAACACCGGTTTGGTCAGGGTTAGGTCTGGGATTTGCCCTCATCTGGCTCATGCTTTCACATTTTTCGCATTCTTGTTGGCCAGATCCTGGGCCTTTTCTGGTTTGGATCACGTAGTAATGTGGTGCCACACTGAAACAGTGAGTTAAACCTGGATTCGATCTATATTTTAGACGATAACACCGGTTAGGTCAGGGTTAGGTCTGGCATTTGCCATGGTCTGGCTCATACTTTCGCAGTTTTCACATACATGTTAGCCAGATCCTGGGCCTTTTCTGGTTTGGATCACGTAGTAATGTGGAACCACACGGCAACAGATTTAAACCTGGATTCAATCTATATTTTAAAGAATAACACCGGTTAGGTCAGGGTTAGGTCTGGTATTTGCCATCATCCGGCTCATACTTTCGCATTTTTCGCATACTTGTTGGCCGTATCCTGGGCCTTTTCTGGTTTGGATCACGTAGTAATGTGGTACCACACTGAAACAGTGAGTTAAACCTGGATTCGATCTATATTTTAGACGATAACACCGGTTAGGTCAGGGTTAGGTCTGGCATTTGCCATGGTCTGGCTCATACTTTCGAAGTTTTCGCATTCTTGATTGCAAGATCCTGGGCCTTTTCTGGTTTGGATCACGTAGTAATGTGGTACCACACTGAAACAGTGAGTTAAACCTGGATTTGATCTATATTTTAGAGGATAACACCAGTTAGGTCGGGGTTAGGTCTGGTATTTGCCATCATCTGGCTCATACTTTCGCATTTTTCGCATACTTGTTGGCCAGATCCTGGGCCTTTTCTGGTTCGGATCACGTAGTAATGTGGTACCACACCGAAACAGTGAGTTAAACCTGGATTCGATCTATATTTTAGAGGATAACACCAGTTAGGTCGGGGTTAGGTCTGGTATTTGCCATCATCTGGCTCATTCTTTCACATTTTTCGCATACTTGATTGCAAGATCCTGTGCTTTTTCTGGTTTGGATCACGTAGTAATGTGGTACCACACTGAAACCGTGAGTTAAAACTGGGTGCGATCAATATTTTAGAGGATAACACCTCTTAGTTAGGTGTTATGTCAGGGTTAGGTCAGGGTTAGGCCTGGTTAGGTCAGGGTTAGGTCTGGTTAGGTCAGGGTCAATATCATTTGGTTCCACACTGAAACAGTGAGTTAATCTTGGATTCAATCTATATTTTAGAGGATAACACCGGTTAGGTCAGGGTTAGGTCTGGTATTTGCCATCATCTGGCTCATATTTTCGCATTTTTCGCATACTCGTTGGCCAGATCCTGGGCGATTTCTGGTTTGGATCATGTAGTAATGTGTTTCCACACTGCAACAGTGAGTTAAACCTGGATTCAATCTATATTTTAGAGGATAACAACGGTTAGGTCAGGGTTATGTCTGGTATTTGCCATCATCTGGCTCATACTTTCGCATTTTTCGCATACTTGTTGGTCAGCTCCTGGGCGTTTTCTGGGTTGGATCAGGTAGTAGTGTGGTACGGCACTGAAACAGTGAAGTAATCCTGGTTTCGATCTATATATTAGAGGGTAACACAGGTTAGGTTTGGGTTAGGTCTGGTATTTGCCATCATCTGGCTCATGCTCTCGCATTTTTCGCATACTTGTTGGCCAGATCCTAGGCGTTTTCTGGTTTGGATCACGTAGTAATGTAGAAACCACTCTGAAACAGTGAGTTAAACCTGGAATCAATCTATATTTTAGAGGATAACACCGGTTAGGTCAGGGTTAGGTCTGGTATTTGCCATCATCTGGCTCATACTTTCGCATTTTTCGCATACATGTTGGTCAGCTCCTGGGCGTTTTCTGGGTTGGATCAGGTAGTAGTGTGGTACGGCACTGAAACAGTGAAGTAATCCTGGTTTCGATCTATATATTAGAGGGTAACACAGGTTAGGTTTGGGTTAGGTCTGGTATTTGCCCTCATCTGGCTCATACTTTCGCTTTTTCCGCATACTTGTTGGCCAGGTCCTGGGTGTTTTCTGGGTTGGATCAGGTAGTATTGTGGTACGGCACTGAAACAGTGAAGTAATCCTGGTTTCGATCTGTATATTAGAGGGTAACACCGGTTAGGTTTGGGTTAGGTCTGGTATTTGCCATCATCTGGCTCATGCTTTCGCCTTTTTCGCATACTTGTTGGCCAGATCCTGGGCGTTTTCTAGTTTGGATCAGGTAGTAATGTGGCACCACACTGCAACAGTGAGTTAAACCTGAATCCAATCTATATTTTAGAGGATAACACCGGTTAGGTCAGGGTTAAGTCTGGTATTTGCCATCATCCGGCTCATAGTTTCGCATATTTCGCATAGTTGTTGGTCAGCGCCTGGGCGTTTTCTGGGATGGATCAGTTAGTAGTGTGGTACCCCACTGAAACAATGAAGTAATCCTGGATTCAATCTATATATTAGAGGGTGACACCGGTTAGGTCAGGGTTAGGTCTGGTATTTCCCATCATCTGGCTCATACTTTCGCATTTTTCGCATACTTGTTGGCCAGATCCTGGGCGTTTTCTGTTTTGGATCACATACTAATGTGTTATCACACTGAAACAGTGAGTTAAACCTGGATTCAATGTATATTTTATAGGATACCACCTGTTAGGTCAGGGTTAGGTGTGGTATTTGCCATCATCTGGCTCATACTTTCGCATTTTTCGCATACTTGTTGGCCAGATCCTGGGCGTTTTCTGTTTTGGATCACATACTAATGTGGTATGACACTGTAACAGTGAGTTAAACCTGGATTCAATCTATATTTTAGAGGATAACACCGGTTAGGTCAGGGTTAGGTCTGGTATTTGCCATCATCTGGCTCATACTTTCGCATATTTCGCATACTTGTTGGCCAGATCCTGGGCGATTTCTGGTTTGGATCACGTAGTAATGTGTTTCCACACTGCAACAGTGAGTTAAACCTGGATTCAATCTATATTTTAGAGGATAACAACGGTTAGGTCAGGGTTAGGTCTAGTATTTGCCATCATCTGGCTAATATTTTCGCATTTTTCGCATACTTGTTGGCCAGATCCTGGGCGTTTTTTGGTTTGGATCACGTAGTAATGTGGCACCACACTGAAACAGTGAGTAAATCCTGGATTCGATCTATATATTAGAGGGTAACACCGGTTAGGTCAGGGTTAGGTCTGGTATTTGCCATCATGTGGCTCATACTTTCGCATTTTTCGCATACTTGTTGGCCAGATCCTGGGCGTTTTCTGGGATGGATCATGTAGTAATGTGGTACCACACTGAAACAGTGAGTTAATCCTGGATTCGATCTGTATATTAGAGGGTAACACCGGTTAGGTTTGGGTTAGGTCTGGTATTTGCCATCATCTGGCTAATGCTTTCGCATTTTTCGCATACTTGTTGGGCAGATCCTGGGCGTTTTCTGGTTTGGATCACGTAGTAATGTGGTACCACACTGAAACAGTGAGTTAATGCTGGATTCGATCTGTATATTAGAGGGTAACACCGGTTAGGTTTGGGTTAGGTCTGGTATTTGCCATCATCTGGCTCATACTTTCGCATTTTTGGCATACTTGTTGGCCAGATCCTGGGCGTTTTCTGGGTTGGATCAGGTAGTATTGTGGTACGGCACTGAAACAGTGAAGTAATTCTGGTTTCGATCTGTATATTAGAGGGTAACACCGGTTAGGTTTGGGTTAGGTCTGGTATTTGCCATCATCTGGCTCATACTTTCGCATTTTTCGCATACTAGTTGGCCAGATACAGGGCGTATTCAGGTTTGGATCACATAGTAATTTCGTTCCACACTGAAACAGTGAGTTAATCTTGGATTCAATCTATATTTTAGAGGATAACACCGGTTAGGTCAGGGTTAGGTCTGGTATTTGCCATCATCTGGCTCATATTTTCGCATTTTTCGCATACTCGTTGGCCAGATCCTGGGCGATTTCTGGTTTGGATCATGTAGTAATGTGTTTCCACACTGCAACAGTGAGTTAAACCTGGATTCAATCTATATTTTAGAGGATAACAACGGTTAGGTCAGGGTTATGTCTGGTATTTGCCATCATCTGGCTCATACTTTCGCATTTTTCGCATACTTGTTGGTCAGCTCCTGGGCGTTTTCTGGGTTGGATCAGGTAGTAGTGTGGTACGGCACTGAAACAGTGAGTTAAACCTGGATTCAATCTATATTTTAGAGGATAACAACGGTTAGGTCAGGGTTATGTCTGGTATTTGCCATCATCTGGCTCATACTTTCGCATTTTTCGCATACTTGTTGGTCAGCTCCTGGGCGTTTTCTGGGTTGGATCAGTTAGTAGTGTGGTACCCCACTGAAACAGTGAAGTAATCCTGGATTCGATCTATATATTAGAGGGTATCACCGGTTAGGTTTGGGTTAGGTCTGGTATTTGCCATCATCTGGCTCATACTTTCGCATTTTTCACCTACTTGTTGGCCAGATCCTGGCCTTTTTCTGGCTTGGGCCTCGGTGTAATGTGGTACCACATTGAAACAGTGAGTTAAACCTGGGTCCGATCAATATTTTAGGGGATAACACCGGTTAGGTCAGGGTTAGGTCTGGTATTTGCCATCATCTGGCTCATACTTTCGCAATTTTCGCATACTTGATAGCAAGATCCTGGGCGTTTTCTGGTTTGGATCACGTAGTAATGTGGTACCATACTGAAACCGTGAGTTAAACCTGGGTCCGATCAATATTTTAGAGTATAACACCGGTTAGGTATGGGTTATGTCTCGTATTTGCCATCATCTGGCTCATACTATCACAATTTTCGCATACTTGTTGGCCAGGTGCTGTGCTTTTTCAGCATTGGAGCACGTTGTAATGTGGTACAACACTGAAACAGTGAGTTAAACCTGGATTCGACCTATATTTTGGAGGATAACACCGGTTAGGTCAGGGTTAGGTCTGGCATTTGTCATCACACGGCTCATACTTTTGTATTTTTCGCATACTTGTTCGCCGGATCGTGGGCCTTTCCTGGTTTGGATCACGTGGTAATGTGGTACCACACAGCAACAGTGAGTTAAACCTGGATTCAATCTATATTTCAGAGAATAACACCGGTTAGGTCAGGGTTAGGTCTGGGATTTGCCCTCATCTGGCTCATACTTTCGCATTTTTCGCATACTTGTTGGCCAGATCCTGGGCGTTTTCTGGTTTGGATCACGTGGTAATGTGGTACCACACAGCAACAGTGAGTTAAACCTGGATTCAATCTATATTTCAGAGAATAACACCGGTTAGGTCAGGGTTAGGTCTGGTATTCGCCATCATCTGGCTCATACTTTCGCAATTTTCACATACATGTTAGCCAGATCCTGGGCCTTTTCTGGTTTGGATCACGTAGTAATGTGGAACCACACAGCAACAGTGATTTAAACCTGGATTCAATCTATATTTTAAAGAATAACACCGGTTAGGTCAGGGTTAGGTCTGGCATTTGTCACCACACGGCTCATACTTTTGTATTTTTCGCATACTTGTTCGCCGGATCGTGGGCCTTTCCTGGTTTGGATCACGTGGTAATGTGGTACCACACAGCAACAGTGAGTTAAACCTGGATTCAATCTATATTTCAGAGAATAACACCGGTTTGGTCAGGGTTAGGTCTGGGATTTGCCCTCATCTGGCTCATACTTTCGCATTTTTCGCATACTTGTTGGCCAGATCCTGGGCGTTTTCTGGTTTGGATCACGTGGTAATGTGGTACCACACAGCAACAGTGAGTTAAACCTGGATTCAATCTATATTTCAGAGAATAACACCGGTTAGGTCAGGGTTAGGTCTGGTATTCGCCATCATCTGGCTCATACTTTCGCAATTTTCACATACATGTTAGCCAGATCCTGGGCCTTTTCTGGTTTGGATCACGTAGTAATGTGGAACCACACAGCAACAGTGATTTAAACCTGGATTCAATCTATATTTTAAAGAACAACACCGGTTAGGTCAGGGTTAGGTCTGGCATTTGTCATCACACGGCTCATACTTTTGTATTTTTCGCATACTTGTTCGCCGGATCGTGGGCCTTTCCTGGTTTGGATCACGTGGTAATGTGGTACCACACAGCAACAGTGAGTTAAACCTGGATTCAATCTATATTTCAGAGAATAACACCGGTTTGGTCAGGGTTAGGTCTGGGATTTGCCCTCATCTGGCTCATGCTTTCACATTTTTCGCATTCTTGTTGGCCAGATCCTGGGCCTTTTCTGGTTTGGATCACGTAGTAATGTGGTACCACACTGAAACAGTGAGTTAAACCTGGATTCGATCTATATTTTAGACGATAACACCGGTTAGGTCAGGGTTAGGTCTGGCATTTGCCATGGTCTGGCTCATACTTTCGCAGTTTTCACATACATGTTAGCCAGATCCTGGGCCTTTTCTGGTTTGGATCACGTAGTAATGTGGAACCACACAGCAACAGTGATTTAAACCTGGATTCAATCTATATTTTAAAGAATAACACCGGTTAGGTCAGGGTTAGGTCTGGTATTTGCCATCATCCGGCTCATACTTTCGCATTTTTCGCATACTTGTTGGCCGTATCCTGGGCCTTTTCTGGTTTGGATCACGTAGTAATGTGGTACCACACTGAAACAGTGAGTTAAACCTGGATTCGATCTATATTTTAGACGATAACACCGGTTAGGTCAGGGTTAGGTCTGGCATTTGCCATGGTCTGGCTCATACTTTCGAAGTTTTCGCATTCTTGATTGCAAGATCCTGGGCCTTTTCTGGTTTGGATCACGTAGTAATGTGGTACCACACTGAAACAGTGAGTTAAACCTGGATTTGATCTATATTTTAGAGGATAACACCAGTTAGGTCGGGGTTAGGTCTGGTATTTGCCATCATCTGGCTCATACTTTCGCATTTTTCGCATACTTGTTGGCCAGATCCTGGGCCTTTTCTGGTTCGGATCACGTAGTAATGTGGTACCACACCGAAACAGTGAGTTAAACCTGGATTCGATCTATATTTTAGAGGATAACACCAGTTAGGTCGGGGTTAGGTCTGGTATTTGCCATCATCTGGCTCATTCTTTCACATTTTTCGCATACTTGATTGCAAGATCCTGTGCTTTTTCTGGTTTGGATCACGTAGTAATGTGGTACCACACTGAAACCGTGAGTTAAAACTGGGTGCGATCAATATTTTAGAGGATAACACCGGTTAGGTCAGGGTTAGGTCTGGTATTTGCCATCATCCGGCTCATACTTTCGCATTTTTCGCATTCTTGTTGGCCAGATCCTGGGCCTTTTCTGGTTTGGATCATGTAGTAATGTGGATCCACACTGCAACAGTGAGTTAAACCTGGATACAATCTATATTTTAGAGGATAACACCGGTTAGGTCAGGGTTAGGTCTGGTATTTACCATCATCTGGCTCATACTTTCGCATTTTTCGCATACTTGTTGGCCAGATCCTGGGCGTTTTCTGGTTTGGATCACATGGTAATGTGGTATCACACTGATACGGTGAGATAATCTTGGATTCGATCTATATATTAGAGGGTAACACCGGTTATGTTTGGGTTAGGTCTGGTATTTGCTATCCTCTGGGCCATACTTTCGCATTTTTCGCATACTTGTTGGCCAGATCCAGGGCGTATTGAGGTTTGGATCACATAGTAATGTGGTATCACACTGAAACAGTGAGTTAATCTTGGATTCAATCTATATTTTAGAGGATAACGCCGATTAGGTCAGGGTTAGGTCTGGTATTTGCCATCATCTGGCTCATTCTTTCGCATTTTTCGCGTACTTGTTGGCCAGGTACTGGGCGTTTTCTCGTTTGGATCACGTAGTAATGTGGTACCACACTGAAACAGCGAGTTAATCCTGGATTCGATCTATATATTAGAGGGTAACACCGGTTAAGTTTGGGTTAGGTCTGGTATTTGCTATCATCTGGCTCATACTTTCGCATTTTTCGCATACTAGTTGGCCAGATACAGGGCGTATTCAGGTTTGGATCACATAGTAATTTGGTTCCACACTGAAACAGTGAGTTAATCTTGGATTCAATCTATATTTTAGAGGATAACACCGGTTAGGTCAGGGTTAGGTCTGGTATTTGCCATCATCTGGCTCATATTTTCGCATTTTTCGCATACTCGTTGGCCAGATCCTGGGCGATTTCTGGTTTGGATCATGTAGTAATGTGTTTCCACACTGCAACAGTGAGTTAAACCTGGATTCAATCTATATTTTAGAGGATAACAACGGTTAGGTCAGGGTTATGTCTGGTATTTGCCATCATCTGGCTCATACTTTCGCATTTTTCGCATACTTGTTGGTCAGCTCCTGGGCGTTTTCTGGGTTGGATCAGGTAGTAATGTAGAAACCACTCTGAAACAGTGAGTTAAACCTGGAATCAATCTTTATTTTAGAGGATAACACCGGTTAGGTCAGGGTTAGGTCTGGTATTTGCCATCATCTGGCTCATACTTTCGCATTTTTCGCATACTTGTTGGTCAGCTCCTGGGCGTTTTCTGGGTTGGATCAGGTAGTAGTGTGGTACGGCACTGAAACAGTGAAGTAATCCTGGTTTCGATCTATATATTAGAGGGTAACACAGGTTAGGTTTGGGTTAGGTCTGGTATTTGCCATCATCTGGCTCATGCTCTCGCATTTTTCGCATACTTGTTGGCCAGATCCTAGGCGTTTTCTGGTTTGGATCACGTAGTAATGTAGAAACCACTCTGAAACAGTGAGTTAAACCTGGAATCAATCTTTATTTTAGAGGATAACACCGGTTAGGTCAGGGTTAGGTCTGGTATTTGCCATCATCTGGCTCATACTTTCGCATTTTTCGCATACTTGTTGGTCAGCTCCTGGGCGTTTTCTGGGTTGGATCAGGTAGTAGTGTGGTACGGCACTGAAACAGTGAAGTAATCCTGGTTTCGATCTATATATTAGAGGGTAACACAGGTTAGGTTTGGGTTAGGTCTGGTATTTGCCCTCATCTGGCTCATACTTTCGCATTTTTCGCATACTTGTTGGCCAGATCCTGGGCGTTTTCTGGTTTGGATCACGTGGTAATGTGGTACCACACAGCAACAGTGAGTTAAACCTGGATTCAATCTATATTTCAGAGAATAACACCGGTTAGGTCAGGGTTAGGTCTGGTATTCGCCATCATCTGGCTCATACTTTCGCAATTTTCACATACATGTTAGCCAGATCCTGGGCTTTTTCTGGCTTAGGTCTCGTTGTAATGTGGTACCGCACTGGAACTGTGAATTAAAGCTGGATTCGATCTGCATCTTAGATGATAAAGCCGGTTAGGTCTGGGTTAGGTCCCGTATTTGCCATCATCTGGCTCATACTTTAATGTATTTTTCGCATACTTGTTGGCCGGATCCTGGGCCTTTTCTGGTTTGGATCACGTAGTAATGTGGAACCACACATCAACAGTGAGTTAAACCTGGATTCAGTCTATATTTTAGAGGATAACACCGGTTAGGTCAGGGTTAGGTATGGTATTTACCATCATCCGGCTCATACTTTCGCATTTTTCGCATACTTGTTGGCCAGATCCTGGGCGTTTTCTGGTTTGGATCACATAGTAATATGGTACCACACTGAAGCAGTGAGTTAAACCTGGATTCGATCTATATTTTAGAAGATAACACTGGATAGGTCTGGGTTAGGTCTGGTATTTGCAATGATCTGGCTCAAACATTCGCATTTTCGCATACTTGTGGGCCAGATCCTGGGAGTTTTCTGGTTTGGGTCACGTAGCAATGTGGTACCGCACTGAATCAGTGAATTAAACCTGGATTCGATCTATATTTTATAAGATAACACTGGATAGGTCTGGGTTAGGTCTGGGTTTTGCCCTCATCTGGCTCATACTTTCAGATTTTTCGTATACTTGATTGCCAGATCCTGGGCTTTTTCTGGTTTGGATCACGTAGTAATGTGGTACCGCACTGATACAGTGAGTTAAACCTGGGTCCGATCAATATTTTAGATGATAACACCGGTTAGGTCTGGGTTAGGTTTCGTATTTGCCATCATCTGCCACTTACTTTCGCATTTTTCGCATACTTGTTGGCCAGATCCTGGGCGTTTTCTGGTTTGGATCACGTAGTAGTGTGGTACCACACTGAAACAGTGAATTGGTCCTGAATTCGATCTATATTTTAAAGAATAACACCAGTTAGGTCTGGTATTTGCCATCATCTGGCTCATTCTTTCACATTTTCCCCATACTTGTTGACCAGATCCTGGGCAGTTTCAGGTGTGGATCACGTAGTAATGTGGTACCGCTCTGATACAGTGAGTTAAACCTGGGTCCGATCAATATTTTAGATGATAACACCGGTTAGGTCTGGGTTAGGTCTGGTATTCGCCATCATCTGGGTCATATTTTCGCATTTTTTGCATACTTGTTGGCCAGATCCTGGGCGTTTTCTGGTTTGGATCCCGTAGTAGAGTTGTACCACACTGAAACAGTGAATTAGTCCTGGATTCGATCTATATTTTAGAGGATAGCAGCGGTTAGGTCAGGGTTAGGTTTTGTATTCGCCATCATCTGGCTCATACGTTCACATTTTTTGCATACTTGTTGGCCAGATCCTGGGCGTTTTCTGGTTTGGATCACGTAGTAGTGTGGTACCACACTGCGACATTGAGTTAAACCTGGATTCAATCTATATTTTAAAGAATAACACCGGTTAGGTCAGGGTTAGGTCTGGTATTTGCCATCATCCGGCTCATACTTTCGCATTTTTCGCATACTTGTTGGCCGTATCCTGGGCCTTTTCTGGTTTGGATCACGTAGTAATGTGGTACCACACTGAAACAGTGAATTGGTCCTGAATTCGATCTATATTTTAAAGAATAACACCAGTTGGGTCTGGTATTTGCCATCATCTGGCTCATTCTTTCACATTTTCCCCATACTTGTTGACCAGATCCTGGGCGGTTTCAGGTTTGGATCACGTAGTAATGTGGTACCACACTGAAACAGTGAGTTAAACCTGGGTCCGATCAATATTTTAGGGGATAACACCGGTTACGTCTGGTTTAGGTCTCGTATTTGCCATCATCTGGCTCATACTCTCGCAATTTTCACATACATGTTAGCCAGATCCTGGGCCTTTTCTGGTTTGGATCACGTAGTAATGTGGAACCACACAGCAACAGTGATTTAAACCTGGATTCAATCTATATTTTAAAGAATAACACCGGTTAGGTCAGGGTTAGGTCTGGTATTTGCCATCATCCGGCTCATACTTTCGCATTTTTCGCATACTTGTTGGCCGTATCCTGGGCCTTTTCTGGTTTGGATCACGTAGTAATGTGTTACCACACTGAAACAGTGAGTTAAACCTGGATTCGATCTATATTTTAGACGATAACACCGGTTAGGTCAGGGTTAGGTCTGGCATTTGCCATGGTCTGGCTCATACTTTCGAAGTTTTCGCATTCTTGATTGCAAGATCCTGGGCCTTTTCTGGTTTGGATCACGTAGTAATGTGGTACCACACTGAAACAGTGAGTTAAACCTGGATTTGATCTATATTTTAGAGGATAACACCAGTTAGGTCGGGGTTAGGTCTGGTATTTGCCATCATCTGGCTCATACTTTCGCATTTTTCGCATACTTGTTGGCCAGATCCTGGGCCTTTTCTGGTTCGGATCACGTAGTAATGTGGTACCACACCGAAACAGTGAGTTAAACCTGGATTCGATCTATATTTTAGAGGATAACACCGGTTATGTAAGGGTTAGGTTTGGTATTCGCCATCATCTGGCTCATTCGTTCACATTTTTCGCATTCTTGATTGCATGATCCTGGGCATTCTCTGGTTTGGATCACGTAGTAATGTAGTACCACACTGAAATGTGAGTTAAACCTGGGTCCGATCAATATTTTAGGGGATAACACCGGTTAGGTCTGGGTTAGGTCACGTATTTGCCATCATCTGGCACATACTTTCGCATTTTTCGCATACTTGTTGGCCAGATCCTGGGCCTTTTCTGGTTTGGATCACGTAGTAATGTGGTACCGCACTGCAACAGTGAGTTAAACCTGGATTCAATCTATATTTTACAGGATAACACCGGTTAGGTCAGGGTTAGGTCTGGTATTTGCCATCATCTGGCTCATGCTTTCACATTTTTCGCATTCTTGATTGCAAGATCCTGGAACTTCTCTGGTTTGGATCACGTAGTAATGTGGTACCGCACTGCAACAGTGAGTTAAACCTGGATTCAATCTATATTTTAGAGGATAACACCGGTTAGGTCAGGGTTAGGTCTGGTATTTGCCATCATGCGGCTCATACTTTCGCATTTTTCGCATACTTGTTGGCCAGATCCTGGAACTTTTCTGGTTTGGATCACGTAGTAATGTGGTACCGCACTGCAACAGTGAGTTAAACCTGGATTCAATCTATATTTTACAGGATAACACCGGTTAGGTCAGGGTTAGGTCTGGCATTTGCCATGGTCTGGCTCATACTTTCGCAGTTTTCACATACATGTTATCCAGATCCTGGGCTTTTTCTGGCTTAGATCTCGTTGTAATGTGGTACCGCACTGGAACTGTGAATTAATGCTGGAATCGACCTGCATTTTAGATGATAACGTCGGTTAGGTATGGGTTAGGTTTTGTATTTGCCATTATCTGGCTCATGCTTTCACATTTTTCGCATTCTTGATTGCAAGATCCTGGGCTTTTTCTGGTTTGGATCACGTAGTAATGTGGTACCGCACTGATACAGTGAGTTAAACCTGGATTCAATCTATATTTTAGAGGATAACACCGGTTAGGTCAGGGTTAGGTCTGGTATTTGCCATCATCCGGCTCATACTTTCGCATTTTTCGCATACTTGTTGGCCAGATCCTGGAACTTCTCTGGTTTGGATCACGTAGTAATGTGGTACCGCACTGCAACAGTGAGTTAAACCTGGATTCAATCTATATTTTAGAGGATAACACCGGTTAGGCCAGGGTTAGGTCTGGTATTTGCCATCATGCGGCTCATACTTTCGCATTTTTCGCATACTTGTTGGCCAGATCCTGGAACTTTTCTGGTTTGGATCACGTAGTAATGTGGTACCGCACTGCAACAGTGAGTTAAACCTGGATTCAATCTATATTTTACAGGATAACACCGGTTAGGTCGGCGTTAGGTCTGGTATTTGCCATCATCTGGCTCATTCTTTCACATTTTTCGCATTCTTGATTGCATGATCCTGGGCATTCTCTTGTTTGGATCACGTAGTAATGTAGTACCACACTGAAACAGTGAGTTAAACCTGGGTCCGATCAATATTTTAGGGGATAACACCGGTTAGGTCAGGGCTAGGTCTGGTATTTGCCATCATCCGGCTCATACTTTCGCATTTTTCGCATACTTGTTGGCCAGATCCTGGATCTTTTCTGGTTTGGATCACGTAGTAATGTGGTACCGCACTGCAACAGTGAGTTAAACCTGGATTCAATCTATATTTTACAGGATAACACCGGTTAGGTCAGGGTTAGGTCTGGTATTTGCCATCATCTGGCTCATGCTTTCACATTTTTCGCATTCTTGAATGCAAGATCCTGGGCTTTTTCTGGTTTGGATCACGTAGTAATGTGGTACCGCACTGATACAGTGAGTTAAACCTGGATTCAATCTATATTTTAGAGGATAACACCGGTTAGGTCAGGGTTAGGTCTGGTATTTGCCATCATGCGGCTCATACTTTCGCATTTTTCGCATACTTGTTGGCCAGATCCTGGAACTTTTCTGGTTTGGATCACGTAGTAATGTGGTACCACACCGAAACAGTGAGTTAAACCTGGATTCGATCTATATTTTAGAGGATAACACCAGTTAGGTCGGGGTTAGGTCTGGTATTTGCCATCATCTGTCTCATACGTTCACATTTTTCGCATTCTTGATTGCAAGATCCTGGGCATTTTCAGGTTTGGATCATGTAGTAACGTAGTACCACACTGAAACAGTGAGTTAAACCTGGGTCCGATCAATATTTTACAGGATAACACCGGTTAGGTCAGGGTTAGGTCTGGTATTTGCCATCATGCGGCTCATACTTTCGCATTTTTCGCATACTTGTTGGCCAGATCCTGGAACTTTTCTGGTTTGGATCACGTAGTAATGTGGTACCGCACTGCAACAGTGAGTTAAACCTGGATTCAATCTATATTTTACGGAATAACACCGGTTAGGTCGGCGTTAGGTCTGGTATTTGCCATCATCTGGCTCATTCTTTCACATTTTTCGCATTCTTGATTGCATGATCCTGGGCATTCTCTTGTTTGGATCACGTAGTAATGTAGTACCACACTGAAACAGTGAGTTAAACCTGGGTCCGATCAATATTTTAGGGGATAACACCGGTTAGGTCAGGGCTAGGTCTGGTATTTGCCATCATCCGGCTCATACTTTCGCATTTTTCGCATACTTGTTGGCCAGATCCTGGATCTTTTCTGGTTTGGATCACGTAGTAATGTGGTACCGCACTGCAACAGTGAGTTAAACCTGGATTCAATCTATATTTTACAGGATAACACCGGTTAGGTCAGGGTTAGGTCTGGTATTTGCCATCATCTGGCTCATGCTTTCACATTTTTCGCATTCTTGATTGCAAGATCCTGGGCTTTTTCTGGTTTGGATCACGTAGTAATGTGGTACCGCACTGATACAGTGAGTTAAACCTGGATTCAATCTATATTTTAGAGGATAACACCGGTTAGGTCAGGGTTAGGTCTGGTATTTGCCATCATGCGGCTCATACTTTCGCATTTTTCGCATACTTGTTGGCCAGATCCTGGAACTTTTCTGGTTTGGATCACGTAGTAATGTGGTACCACACCGAAACAGTGAGTTAAACCTGGATTCGATCTATATTTTAGAGGATAACACCAGTTAGGTCGGGGTTAGGTCTGGTATTTGCCATCATCTGTCTCATACGTTCACATTTTTCGCATTCTTGATTGCAAGATCCTGGGCATTTTCAGGTTTGGATCATGTAGTAACGTAGTACCACACTGAAACAGTGAGTTAAACCTGGGTCCGATCAATATTTTAGGGGATAACACCGGTTAGGTCTGGATTAGGTCACGTATTTGCCATCACCTGGCTCATACTTTCGCATTTTTCGCATACTTATTGGCCAGATCCTGGGCGTTTTCTGGCTTGGATCACATAGTAATATGGTACCACACTGAAACAGTGGGTTAAATCTGGATTCAATCTATATTTTAGATGATTACACCGGTTAGGTCAGGGTTAGGTCTGGTATTTGCCATCATCTGGCTCATACTTTCGCATTTTTCGCATACTTGTTGGCCAGATCCTGGGCGTTTTCTGGCTTGGATCACATAGTAATATGGTACCACACTGAAACAGTGGGTTAAATCTGGATTCAATCTATATTTTAGAGGATAACACCGGTTAGGTCAGGGTTAGGTCTGGCATTTGCCATTGTCTGGCTCATACTTTCGCAGTTTTCACATACATGTTAGCCAGATCCTGGGCTTTTTCTGGCTTAGATCTCGTTGTAATGTGGTACCGCACTGGAACTGTGAATTAATGCTGGAATCGATCTGCATTTTAGATGATAACGTCGGTTAGGTATGGGTTAGGTTTGGTATATGCCATCATCTGGCTCATGCTTTCACATTTTTCGCATTCTTGAATGCAAGATCCTGGGCTTTTTCTGGTTTGGGTCACGTAGTAATGTGGTACCACACTGCAACAGTGAGTTAAACCTGGATTCAATCTATATTTTAGAGGATAACACCGGTTAGGTCAGGGTTAGTTCTGGTATTTGCCATCATCTGGGTCATATTTTCGCATTTTTTGCATACTTGTTGGCCAGATCCTGGGCCTTTTCTGGTTTGGATCACGTAGTAATGTGGTACCACACTGAAACAGTGAGTTAAACCTGGATTCGATCTATATTTTAGAGGATAACACCGGTTAGGTCAGGGTTAGGTCTGGCATTTGCCATGGTCTGGCTCATACTTTCGCAGTTTTCACATACACGTTAGCCAGATCCTGGGCTTTTTCTGGCTTAGATCTCGTTGTAATGTGGTACCGCACTGGAACTGTGAATTAATGCTGGAATCGATCTGCATTTTAGATGATAACGTCGGTTAGGTATGGGTTAGGTTTGGTATTTGCCATCATCTGGCTCATGCTTTCACATTTTTCGCATTCTTGATTGCAAGATCCTGGGCTTTTTCTGGTTTGGATCACGTAGTAATGTGGTACCGCACTGATACAGTGAGTTAAACCTGGATTCAATCTATATTTTAGAGGATAACACCGGTTAGGTCAGGGTTAGGTCTGGTATTTGCCATCATCCGGCTCATACTTTCGCATTTTTCGCATACTTGTTGGCCAGATCCTGGAACTTTTCTGGCTTGGATCACGTAGTAATGTGGTACCGCACTGCAACAGTGAGTTAAACCTGGATTCAATCTATATTTTACAGGATAACACCGGTTAGGTCAGGGTTAGGTCTGGTATTTGCCATCATCTGGCTCATGCTTTCACATTTTTCGCATTCTTGATTGCAAGATCCTGGGCTTTTTCTGGTTTGGATCACGTAGTAATGTGGTACCGCACTGATACAGTGAGTTAAACCTGGATTCAATCTATATTTTAGAGGATAACACCGGTTAGGTCGGGGTTAGGTCTGGTATTTGCCATCATCTGGCTCATACTTTCGCAATTTTCACATACATGTTAGCCAGTTCCTGGGCTTTTTCTGGCTTGGGTAACGTTGTAATGTGGTATCACAATGAAACAGTGAATTAAACCTGGATTCGATGTATATTTTAGAGGATAACACCGGTTAGGTCAGGGTTAGGTCTGGTATTTGCCATCATCTGGCTCATACTTTCGCATTTTTGGCGTACTTGTTGGCCAGATCCTGGGCCTTTTCTGGTTCGGATCACGTAGTAATGTGGTACCACATAGAAACAGTGAGTTAAACCTGGATCCAATCTATATTTTAGAGGATAACACCGGTTAGGTCAGGGTTATGTCTCGTATTTGCCATCATCTGGGTCATACTTTCACATTTTTCGCGTACTTGTTGGCCAGATACTCGGCGTTTCCTGTTTGGGATCACGTAGTAGTGTGGTAACACACTGAAACAGTGAATTAGTCCTGGATTCGATCTATATTTTATAGGATAGCAGCGGTTAGGTCGGGGTTAGGACTGGTATTTGCAATCATCTGGCTCATACTTTCGCATTTTTCGCATACTTGTTGGCCAGAAGCTGGGATCATTCGGGTTTGGATCACGTAGTAATGTGGTATCACACTGCAACAGTGAATTAAACCTGGATTCGATCTATATTTTAGAGGATAACAACGGTTAGGTCGGGGTTAGGTCTGGTATTTGCCATCATCTGGCTCATACTTTCACATTTTTCGCATACTTGATTGCAGGATCCTGGGCTTTTTCTGGTTTGGATCTCGTAGTAATGGGGTACCACACTGAAGCAGTGAGTTAAACCTGGATTCGATCTATATTTTAGAGGATAACACCGGTTAGGTCAGGGATAGGTCTGGTATTTGCTATCATCTGGCTCACACTTTCACATTTTTCGCATACTTGATAGCAAGATCCTGTGCGTTTGCTTGTTTGGACCACGTAGTAATGTGGTACCACACTGAAACAGTGAGTTAAACCTGTATTCAAACTATATTTTAGAGGATAACACCGGTTAGATCAGGGATAGGTCTTGTATTTGCCATCATCTGGCTCATACTTTCGCATTTTTCGCATAATTGTTGGCCAGATCCTGGGCTGTTTCTGGTTTGGATCACGTAGTATTGTGGTACCACACTGAAACAGTGAGTTAATCCTGGATTCGATCTGTATTTTAGAGGATAACACCGGTTAGTTTTGGGTTAGGTCTGGTATTTGCCATCATCTGGCTCATACTTTCACATTTTTCGCATACTTGATTGCAGGATCCTGGGCTTTTTCTGGTTTGGATCTCGTAGTAATGGGGTACCACACTGAAGCAGTGAGTTAAACCTGGATTCGATCTATATTTTAGAGGATAACACCGGTTGGGTCAGGGTTAGGTCTGGTATTTGCCATCATCTGGCTCATACTTTCGCAATTTTCACATACATATTAGCCAGATCCTGGGCTTTTTCTGGCATGGGTCACGTTGTAATGTGGTACTACACAGAAACAGTGGGTTAATCCTTGATTCGATCTATATTTCAGAGGATAACACCGGTTAGGTCGGGGTTAGGTCTGGTATTTGCCATCATCTGGGTCATACTTTCACATTTTTCACATACATATTAGCCAGATCCTGGGCTTTTTCTGGCATGGGTCACGTTGTAATGTGGTACCACACAGAAACAGTGGGTTAATCCTGGATTCAATCTATATTTCAGAGGATAACACCGGTTAGGTCGGGGTTAGGTCTGGTATTTGCCATCACCTGGCTCAGACCTTCGCATTTTTCGCATACTTGTTGGCCAGATCCTGGGCGTTTTCTGGCTTGGGCCCCGTTGTAATGTGTTACCACACTGGAACTGTGAATTAAAGCTAGATTCGATCTGCATTTTAAATGATAACGCCGGTTAGGTAAGGGTTAGGTTTGGTATTTGCCATCATCTGGCTCATACTTCCGCAATTTTCACATACATGTTAGCCAGATCCTCGGCCTTTTCTGGTTTGGATCACGTAGTAATGTGGTACCACACTGAAACAGTGAAGTAAACCTGGATTCAATCTATATTTTAGAGGATCACACCGGTTAGGTCAGGGTTAGGTCTGGTATTTGCCAGCATCTGGCTCATACTTTCGCATTTTTCGCATACTCGTTGGCCAGATCCTGGGCGATTTCCGGTTTGGATCACGTAGTAATGTGTTTCTACACTGCAACAGTGAGTTAAACCTGGATTCAATCTATATTTTAGAGTGTAACACCGGTTAGGTCAGGGTTAGGTCTGGTATTTGCCATCATCTGGCTCATACTTTCGAATTTTTCGCATACTTGTTGGGCATATCCTGGGCGTTTTCTGGTTTGGATCACGTAGTAATGTGGTACCACACCGAAACAGTGAGTTAGTCCTGGATTCGATCTATATTTTAGAGGATAACACCGGTTAGGTCAGGGTTAGGTCTGGTATTTGCCATCATCTGGCTAATATTTTCGCATTTTTCGCATACTTGTTGGCCAGATCCTGGGCGTTTTCTGGGTTTGATCAGGTAGTAGTGTGGTACCGCACTGAAACAGTGAAGTAATCCTGGATTCGATCTATATATTAGAGGGTAACACCGGTTAGGTCAGGGTTAGGTCCGGTATCTGCCATAATCTGGCTCATACTTTCGCATTTTTCGCATACTTGTTGGTCAGAGCCTGGGCGGTTTCTGGTTTGGATCACGTAGTAATGTAGAAGATCACTAAAACAGTGAGTTAATCCGGGATTCGATCTATATATTAGAGGGTAACACCGGTTAGGTTCGGGTTAGGTCTGGTATTAGCCATCATCTGGCTCATACTTTCGCATTTTTCGCATGCTTGTTGGCCAGATCCTGGGCGTTTTCTGTTTTGGAACACATACTAATGTGGTATCACACTGAAACAGTGAGTTAATCTTGGATTCAATCTATATTTTACAGGATAACACCGGTTAGGTCAGGGTTAGGTCTGGTATTTGCCATCATCTGGCTCATACTTTCGCATTTTTCGCATACTTGTTGGCCAGATCCTGGGCGTTTTCTGTTTTGGATCACATACTAATGTGGTATCACACTGAAACAGTGAGTTAATCTTGGATTCAATCTATATTTTAGAGGATAACACCGGTTAGGTCAGGGTTAGGTCTGGTATTTGCCATCATCTGGCTCATACTTTCGCATTTTTCGCATACTTGTTGGCCAGATCCTGGGCGTTTTCTGGGTTGGATCAGGTAGTAGTGTGGTACCGCACTGAAACAGTGAAGTAATCCTGGATTCGATCTATATATTAGTGGGTAACACCGGTTAGGTTTGGGTTAGGTCTGGTATTTGCCATCATCTGGCTCATGCTTCCGCATTTTTCGCATACATGTTGGGCAGATCCCGGGCGTTTTCTGGTTTGGATCACGTAGTAATGTGGTACCACACTGAAACAGTGAGTTAATCCTGGATTCGATCTATATTTTAGAGGATAACATCGGTTAGGTCAGGGTTAGGCCTGGTATTTGCCATCATCTGGCTAATATTTTCGCAATTTTCGCATACTTGTTGGCCAGATCCTGGGCGTTTTCTGGGTTGGATCAGGTAGTAGTGTGGTACCGCACTGAAACAGTGAAGTAATCCTGGATTCAATCTATATTTTAGAGGATAACACCGGTTAGGTCAGGGTTAGGTCTGGTATTTGCAATCATCTGGTTAATATTTTCGCATATTTCGCATACTTGTTGGCCCGATCCTGGGCGTTTTCTGGGTTGGATCAGGTAGTAGTGTGGTACCGCACTGAAACAGTGAAGTAATCCTGGATTCGATCTATATATTAGTGGGTAACACCGGTTAGGTTTGGGTTAGGTCTGGTATTTGCCATCATCTGGCTCATGCTTCCGCATTTTTCGCATACTTGTTGGGCAGATCCTGGGCGTTTTCTGGTTTGGATCACGTAGTCATGTGGTACCACACTGAAACAGTAAGTTAATCCTGGATTCGATCTATATTTTAGAGGATAACATCGGTTAGGTCAGGGTTAGGCCTGGTATTTGCCATCATCTGGCTAATATTTTCGCAATTTTCGCATACTTGTTGGCCAGATCCTGGGCGTTTTCTGGGTTGGATCAGGTAGTAGTGTGGTACCGCACTGAAACAGTGAAGTAATCCTGGATTCAATCTATATTTTAGAGGATAACACCGGTTAGGTCAGGGTTAGGTCTGGTATTTGCCATCATCTGGCTCATACTTTCGAACTTTTCGCATACTTGTTGGGCAGATCCTGGGCGTCTTCTGGTTTGGATCACGCAGTAATGTGGTACCACACTGAAACAGTGAGTTAATCCTGGATTCGATCTATATTTTAGAGGATAACACCGGTTAGGTCAGGGTTAGGTCTGGTATTTGCCATCATCTGGCTGATACTTTCGCATTTTTCGCATACTTGATGGCCAGATCCTGGGCGTTTTCTGGGTTGGATCAGGTAGTAGTGTGTTACCGCACTGAAACAGTGAAGTAATCTTGGATTCGATCTATATATAAGAGGGTAACAGCGGTTAGGTCAGGGTTAGGTCTGGTATTAGCCATCATCTGGCTCATACTTTCGCATTTTTCGCATTCTTGTTGGCCAGATCCTGGGCGTTTTCTGGGTTGGATCAGGTAGTAGTGTGGTACCGCACTGAAACAGTGAGTTAATCCTGGATGCGATCTATATATTAGAGGGTAACACCGGTTAGGTCAGGGTTAGGTCTGGTATTTGCCATCATCTGGCTAATATTTTCGCACTTTTCGCATACTTGTTGGCCAGATCCTGGGCGTTTTCTGGGTTGGATCAGGTAGTAGTGTCGTACCGCACTGAAACTGTGAAGTAATCTTGGTTTCGATCTATATATTAGAGGGTAACACCGGTTAGGTCAGGGTTAGGTCTGGTATTTGCCATCATCTGGCTAATATTTTCGCACTTTTCGCATACTTGTTGGCCAGATCCTGGGCGCTTTCTGGATTGGATCAGGTAGTAGTGTGGTACCACACTGAAACTGTGAAGTAATCTTGGATTCGATCTATATATTAGAGGGTAACACCGGTTAGGTCAGGGTTAGGTCTGGTATTTGCCATCATCTGGCTAATATTTTCGCACTTTTCGCATACTCGTTGGACACAGATCCTGGGCGTTTTCTGGGTTGGATCAGGTAGTAGTGTGGTACCGCACTGAAACAGTGAAGTAATCCTGGATTCAGTCTATATTTTAGAGGATAACACCGGTTAGGTCAGGGTTAGGTCTGGTATTTGCAATCATGTGGCTAATATTTTCGCATTTTTCGCATACTTGTTGGCCAGATCCTGGGCGTCTTCTGGTTTGGATCACGTAGTAATGTAGAACCACTCTGAAACAGTGAGTTAAACCTGGATTCAATGTATATTTTAGCGGATAACACCGGTTAGGTCAGGGTTAGGTCTGGTATTTGCCATCATCTGGCTAATATTTTCGCACTTTTCGCATACTTGTTGGTCAGATCCTGGGAGTTTTCTGGGTTGAATCAGGTAGTAGTGTTGTACCGCACTGAAACAGTGAAGTAATCCTGGATTCAATCTATATTTTAGAGGATAACACCGGTTAGGTCGGGGTTAGGTCTGGTATTTGCAATCATCTGGCTAATATTTTCGCATTTTTCGCATACTTGTTGGCCAGATCCTGGGCGTCTTCTGGGTTGGATCAGGTAGTAGTGTGGTACCGCACTGAAACAGTGAAGTAATCCTGGATTCAGTCTATATTTTAGAGGATAACACCGGTTAGGTCAGGGTTAGGTCTGGTATTTGCAATCATGTGGCTAATATTTTCGCATTTTTCGCATACTTGTTGGCCAGATCCTGGGCGTCTTCTGGTTTGGATCACGTAGTAATGTAGAACCACTCTGAAACAGTGAGTTAAACCTGGATTCAATGTATATTTTAGCGGATAACACCGGTTAGGTCAGGGTTAGGTCTGGTATTTGCCATCATCTGGCTAATATTTTCGCACTTTTCGCATACTTGTTGGTCAGATCCTGGGAGTTTTCTGGGTTGAATCAGGTAGTAGTGTTGTACCGCACTGAAACAGTGAAGTAATCCTGGATTCGATCTATATTTTAGAGGATAACACCGGTTAGGTCAGGGTTAGGTCTGATATTTGCCATCATCTGGCTAATATTTTCGCACTTTTCGCATACTTATTGGCCAGATCCTGGGCGTTTTCTGGGTTGGATCAGGTAGTAGTGTGGTACCGCACTGAAACAGTGAAGCAATCCTGGATTCAATCTATATTTTAGAGGATAACGCCGGTTATGTTTGGATTAGGTCTGCTATTTGCCATCATCTGTCTCATGCTTTCGCATTTTTCGCATACTTGTTGGCCAGATCCTGGGCGTTTTCTGGGTTGGATCAGGTAGTAGTGTGGTACCGCACTGAAACAGTGAAGTAATCCTGGATTCAATCTATATTTTAGAGGATAACACCGGTTAGGTCGGGGTTAGGTCTGGTATTTGCAATCATCTGGCTAATATTTTCGCATTTTTCGCATACTTGTTGGCCAGATCCTGGGCGTCTTCTGGTTTGGATCACGTAGTAATGTAGAACCACTCTGAAACAGTGAGTTAAACCTGGATTCAATCTATATTTTAGCGGATAACACCGGTTAGGTCAGGGTTAGGTCTGGTATTTGCCATCATCTGGCTAATATTTTCGCACTTTTCGCATACTTGTTGGCCAGATCCTGGGCGTTTTCTGGGTCGGATCAGGTAGTAGTGTGGTACCGCACTGAAACAGTGAGTTAATCCTGGATCCGATATATATTTTAGAGGATAACACCGGTTACGTTTGGGTTAGTTCTGGTATTTGCCATCATCTGGCTGATACTTTCGCATTTTTCGCATACTTGATGGCCAGATCCTGGGCGTTTTCTGAACTAATCCTTGATTCGATCTATATATTAGAGGGTAACACCGGTTAGGTTTGGATTAGGTCTGGTATTTGCCATCATCTGGCTCATACTTTCGCATTTTTCGCATACTTGTTGGCCAGATCCTGGGCGTTTTCTGGGTTGGATCAGGTAGTAGTGTGGTATCGCACTGAAACAGTGAAGTAATCCTGGATTCGATCTATATATTAGTGGGTAACACCGGTTAGGTTTGGGTTAGGTCTGGTATTTGCCGTCATCTGGCTCATGCTTCCGCATTTTTCGCATACTTGTTGGGCAGATCCTGAGCGTTTTCTGGTTTGGATCACGTAGTAATGTGGTACCACACCGAAACAGTGAGTTAATCCTGGATCCGACCTATATTTTAGAGGATAACACCGGTTAGATTTGGATTAGGTCTGCTATTTGCCATCATCTGTCTCATGCTTTCGCAATTTTCGCATAATTGTTGGCCAGATCCTGGGCGTTTTCTGGCTTGGATCACGTAGTAATGTGGTACCACACTGAAACAGTGAGTTAATCCTGGATTCGATCTATATTTTAGAGGATAACACCGGTTACGTTTGGGTTAGTTCTGGTATTTGCCATCATCTGGCTGATACTTTCGCAATTTTCGCATACTTGATGGCCAGATCCTGGGCGTTTTCTGAAGTAATCCTTGATTCGATCTATATATTAGAGGGTAACACCGGTTAGGTTTGGATTAGGTCTGGTATTTGCCATCATCTGTCTCATGCTTTCGCAATTTTCGTATACTTGTTGGCCAGATCCTGGGCGTTTTCTGGTTTGGATCACGTAGTAATGTGGCACCACACTGAAACAGTGAGTTAATCCTGGATTCGACCTATATTTTAGAGGATAACACCGGTTAGGTTTGGATTAGGTCTGGTATTAGCCATCATCTGGCTAATATTTTCGCATATTTCGCATACTTGTTGGCCAGATCCTGGGCGTTTTCTGGTTTGGATCAGGTAGTAGTGTGGTATCGCACTGAAACAGTGAAGTAATCCTGGATTCGATCTATATATTAGAGGGTAACACCGGTTAGGTTTGGGTTTGGTCTGGTATTTGCCAACATCTGGCTGATACTTTCGCATTTTTCGCATACTTGTTGGCCAGAGCCTGGGCGCTTTCAGGTTTGGATCACGTAGTAATATGGAAGAGCACTGAAACAGTGAGTTAATCCGGGATTCGATCTATATATTAGAGGGTAACACCGGTTAGGCTCGGGTTAGGTCTGGTATTAGCCATCATCTGGCTCATACTTTCGCATTTTTCGCATGCTTGTTGGCCAGATCCTGGGCGTTTTCTGTTTTGGATCACATACTAATGTGGTATCACACTGAAACAGTGAGTAAATCTTGGATTCAATCTATATTTTAGAGGATAACACCGGTTAGGTCAGGGTTAGGTCTGGCATTTGCCATCATCTGGCTCATACTTTCGCATTTTTCGCATACTTGTTGGCCAGATCCTGGGCGTTTTCTGTTTTGGATCACATACTAATGTAGTATCACACTGAAACAGTGAGTTAATCTTGGATTCAATCTATATTTTAGAGGATCAGACCGGTTAGGTCAGGGTTAGGTCTGGTATTTGCCATCATCAGGCTCATACTTTCGCATTTTTCGCATACTTGTTGGCCAGATCCTGGGCGTTTTCTGGGTTGGATCAGGTAGTTGTGTGGTACCGCACTGAAACAGTGAAGTAATCCTGGATTCGATCCATATATTAGTGGGTAACACCGGTTAGGTTTGGGTTAGGTCTGGTATTTGCCATCATCTGGCTCATGCTTCCGCATTTTTCGCATACTTGTTGGCCAGATCCTGGGCGTTTTCTGGTTTGGATCACGTAGTAATGTAGGACCACTCTGAAACAGTGTGTTAAACCTGGATTCAATCTATATTTTAGAGGATAACACCGGTTAGGTCAGGGTTAGGTCTGGTATTTGCCATCATCTGGCTAATATTTTCGCACTTTTCGCATACTTGATGGCCAGATCCTGGGCGTTTTCTGGGTTGGATGAGGTAGTAGTGTGGTACCGCACTGAAACAGTGAAGTAATCCTGGATTCGATGTAAATATTACAGGGTAACACCGGTTAGGTTAGGGTTAGGTCTGGTATTTGCCATCATCTGGCTCACACTCTCGCATTTTTCGCATACTTGTTGGCCAGGTCCTGGGCGTTTTCTGGTTTGGATCACGTACTAATGTAGAACCACTCTGAAACAGTGAGTTAAACCTGGATTCAATCTATATTTTAGAGGATAACACCGGTTAGGTCAGGGTTAGGTCTGGTATTTGCCATCATCTGGCTCATACTTTCGCATTTTTCGCATACTTGATGGCCAGATCCTGGGCATTTTCTGGTTTGGATCAGGTAGTAGTGTGGTACCGCACTGAAACAGTGAAGTAATCCTGGTTTCAATCTATATATTAGAGGGTAACACCGGTTAGGTCAGAGTTAGGTCTGGTATTTGCCATCATCTGACTCATACTCTCGCATTTTTCGCATACTTGATGGCCATATCCTGGGCGTTTTCTGGGTTGGATCAGGTAGTAGTGTGGTATCGCACTGAAACAGTGAAGTAATCCTGGATTCGATCTATATATTAGTGGGTAACACCGGTTAGGTTTGGGTTAGGTCTGGTATTTGCCGTCATCTGGCTCATGCTTCCGCATTTTTCGCATACTTGTTGGGCAGATCCTGAGCGTTTTCTGGTTTGGATCACGTAGTAATGTGGTACCACACCGAAACAGTGAGTTAATCCTGGATCCGACCTATATTTTAGAGGATAACACCGGTTAGATTTGGATTAGGTCTGCTATTTGCCATCATCTGTCTCATGCTTTCGCAATTTTCGCATAATTGTTGGCCAGATCCTGGGCGTTTTCTGGCTTGGATCACGTAGTAATGTGGTACCACACTGAAACAGTGAGTTAATCCTGGATTCGATCTATATTTTAGAGGATAACACCGGTTACGTTTGGGTTAGTTCTGGTATTTGCCATCATCTGGCTGATACTTTCGCAATTTTCGCATACTTGATGGCCAGATCCTGGGCGTTTTCTGAAGTAATCCTTGATTCGATCTATATATTAGAGGGTAACACCGGTTAGGTTTGGATTAGGTCTGGTATTTGCCATCATCTGTCTCATGCTTTCGCAATTTTCGTATACTTGTTGGCCAGATCCTGGGCGTTTTCTGGTTTGGATCACGTAGTAATGTGGCACCACACTGAAACAGTGAGTTAATCCTGGATTCGACCTATATTTTAGAGGATAACACCGGTTAGGTTTGGATTAGGTCTGGTATTAGCCATCATCTGGCTAATATTTTCGCATATTTCGCATACTTGTTGGCCAGATCCTGGGCGTTTTCTGGTTTGGATCAGGTAGTAGTGTGGTATCGCACTGAAACAGTGAAGTAATCCTGGATTCGATCTATATATTAGAGGGTAACACCGGTTAGGTTTGGGTTTGGTCTGGTATTTGCCAACATCTGGCTGATACTTTCGCATTTTTCGCATACTTGTTGGCCAGAGCCTGGGCGCTTTCAGGTTTGGATCACGTAGTAATATGGAAGAGCACTGAAACAGTGAGTTAATCCGGGATTCGATCTATATATTAGAGGGTAACACCGGTTAGGCTCGGGTTAGGTCTGGTATTAGCCATCATCTGGCTCATACTTTCGCATTTTTCGCATGCTTGTTGGCCAGATCCTGGGCGTTTTCTGTTTTGGATCACATACTAATGTGGTATCACACTGAAACAGTGAGTAAATCTTGGATTCAATCTATATTTTAGAGGATAACACCGGTTAGGTCAGGGTTAGGTCTGGCATTTGCCATCATCTGGCTCATACTTTCGCATTTTTCGCATACTTGTTGGCCAGATCCTGGGCGTTTTCTGTTTTGGATCACATACTAATGTAGTATCACACTGAAACAGTGAGTTAATCTTGGATTCAATCTATATTTTAGAGGATCAGACCGGTTAGGTCAGGGTTAGGTCTGGTATTTGCCATCATCAGGCTCATACTTTCGCATTTTTCGCATACTTGTTGGCCAGATCCTGGGCGTTTTCTGGGTTGGATCAGGTAGTTGTGTGGTACCGCACTGAAACAGTGAAGTAATCCTGGATTCGATCCATATATTAGTGGGTAACACCGGTTAGGTTTGGGTTAGGTCTGGTATTTGCCATCATCTGGCTCATGCTTCCGCATTTTTCGCATACTTGTTGGCCAGATCCTGGGCGTTTTCTGGTTTGGATCACGTAGTAATGTAGGACCACTCTGAAACAGTGTGTTAAACCTGGATTCAATCTATATTTTAGAGGATAACACCGGTTAGGTCAGGGTTAGGTCTGGTATTTGCCATCATCTGGCTAATATTTTCGCACTTTTCGCATACTTGATGGCCAGATCCTGGGCGTTTTCTGGGTTGGATGAGGTAGTAGTGTGGTACCGCACTGAAACAGTGAAGTAATCCTGGATTCGATGTAAATATTACAGGGTAACACCGGTTAGGTTAGGGTTAGGTCTGGTATTTGCCATCATCTGGCTCACACTCTCGCATTTTTCGCATACTTGTTGGCCAGGTCCTGGGCGTTTTCTGGTTTGGATCACGTACTAATGTAGAACCACTCTGAAACAGTGAGTTAAACCTGGATTCAATCTATATTTTAGAGGATAACACCGGTTAGGTCAGGGTTAGGTCTGGTATTTGCCATCATCTGGCTCATACTTTCGCATTTTTCGCATACTTGATGGCCAGATCCTGGGCATTTTCTGGTTTGGATCAGGTAGTAGTGTGGTACCGCACTGAAACAGTGAAGTAATCCTGGTTTCAATCTATATATTAGAGGGTAACACCGGTTAGGTCAGAGTTAGGTCTGGTATTTGCCATCATCTGACTCATACTCTCGCATTTTTCGCATACTTGATGGCCATATCCTGGGCGTTTTCTGGGTTGGATCAGGTAGTAGTGTGGTACCGCACTGAAACAGTGAAGTAATCCTGGATTCGATCTACATATTAGTGGGTAACACCGGTTTGGTTTGGGTTAGGTCTGGTATTTGCCATCATCTGGCTCATGCATCCGCATTTTTCGTATACTTGTTGGCCAGATCCTGGGCGTTTTCTGGTTTGGATCACGCAGTAATGTGGTACCACACTGAAACAGTGAGTAATTCCTGGATTCGATCTATATATTAGAGGGTAACACCGGTTAGGTCTGGGATAGGTCTGGTATTTGCCATCATCTGGCTCATACTTTCGCATTTTTCGAATACTTGTTGGCCAGATCCTGGGCGTTTTCTGGTTTGGATCACGTAGTAATGTGGTACCACACTGAAACAGTGAGTAATTCCTGGATTCGATCTATATATTAGAGGGTAACACCGGTTAGGTTTGGGATAGGTCTGGTATTTGCCATCATCTGGCTCATACTTTCGCATTTTTCGCATACTTGTTGGCCAGATCCTGGGCGTTTTCTGGTTTGGATCACGTAGTAATGTGGTACCACACTGCAACAGTAAGTTATACCTGGATTCGATCTATATATTAGAGGGTAACACCGGTTAGGTTTGGGTTAGGTCTGGTATTTGCCATCATCTGGCTCATACTTTCTTATTTGTCGCACACTTGTTGGCCAGATCCTGGGCGTTTTCTGGGTTGGATCAGGTAGTAGAGTGGTACGGCACTGAAACAGTGAAGTAATCCTGGTTTCAATCTATATATTAGAGGGTAACACCGGTTAGGTTTGGGTTAGGTCTGGTATTTGCCATCATCTGGCTCATACTTTCGCATTTTTCGCATACTTGTTGGCCAGATCCTGGGCGTTTTCTGGTTTGGATCACGTAGTAATGTAGAACCACTCTGAAGCAGTGAGTTAAACCTGGATTCAATCTATATTTTAGAGGGTAACACCGGTTAGGTCAGGGTTAGGTCTGGTATTTGCTATCATCTGGCTCATACTTTCGCATTTTTCGCGTACTTGATGGCCATATCCTGGGCGTTTTCTGGGTTGGATCACGCAGTAATGTGGTACCACACTGAAACAGTGAGTAAATCCTGGATTCGATCTATATATTAGAGGGTAACACCGGTTAGGTTTGGGTTAGGTCTGGTATTTGCCATCATCTGGCTCATACTTTCGCATTTTTCGCATACTTGGTGGCCAGATCCTGGGCGCTTTCTGGTTGGATCACGCAGAAATGTGGTACCACACAGAAACAGTGAGTTAATCCTGGATTCGATCTATATATTAGAGGGTATCACCGGTTAGGTTTGGGTTAGGTCTGGTATTTGCCATCATCTGGCTCATACTTTCGTATTTTTCGCATACTTGTTGGCCAGATCCTGGGCGTTTTCTGGTTTGGATCACGTAGTAATGTGGTACCGCACTGAAACAGTGTGTTAATCCTGGATTCGATCTATATTTTTGAGGATAATACCGGCTAGGTCAGGGATAGTTCTGGTATTTGCCATCATCTGGCTCATGCTTTCGCATTTTTCGCATACTTGTTGGCCAGATCCTGGGCGATTTCTGGTTTGGATCACGTAGTAATGTGTTTCCGCACTGCAACAGTGAGTTAAACCTGGATTCGATCTATATATTAGACGGTAACACCGGTTAGGTTGTGGTTAGGTCTGGTATTTGCCTTCATCTGGCTCATGCTTCCGCATATTTCGCATACTTGTTGTCCAGATCCTGGGCGTTTTCTGGTTTGGATCACGCAGTAATGTGGTACCACACTGCAACAGTGAGTTAAACCTGGATGCAATCTATATTTTAGAGGATAACACCGGCTAGGTCAGGGTTAGGGATGGTATTTGCCATCATCTGGCTCATGCTTTCGCAGTTTTCGCATACTTGTTAGCCAGATACGGGGCGTTTTCTGGTTTGTATCACGTAGTAATGTGGTACCACACTGCCACATGAGTTAAACCTGGATTCAATCTATATTTTAGAGGATAACACCGGTTATGTCAGGGTTAGGTCTGGTATTTGCCATCATCTGGCTAATATTTTCGCATTTTTCGCATACTTGTTGGCCAGATCGTGGGCGTTTTCTGGGTTGGTTCAGGTTGTAGTGTGGTACCGCACTGGAACAGTGAAGTAATCTTGTATTCGATCCATATATTAGAGGGTAACACCGGTTAGGTCAGGGTTAGGTCTGGTATTTGCCATCATATGGCTCATACTTTCGCATTTTTCGCATACTTGATGGCCAGATCCTGGGCGCTTTCTGGTTGGATCACGCAGAAATGTGGTACCACACAGAAACAGTGAGTTAATCCTGGATTCGATCTATATATTAGAGGGTATCACCGGTTAGGTTTGGGTTAGGTCTGGTATTTGGCATCATCTGGCTCATACTTTCGTATTTTTTGCATACTTGTTGGCCAGATCCTGGGAGTTTTCTGGTTTGGATCACGCAGTAATGTGGTACCACACAGAAACAGTGAGTTAATCCTGGATTCAATCTATATTTTAGAGGATAACACCGGCTAGGTCAGGGTTAGGGATGGTATTTGCCATCATCTGGCTCATGCTTTCGCATTTTTCGCATACTTGTTAGCCAGATACGGGGCGTTTTCTGGTTTGTATCACGTAGTAATGTGGTACCACACTGCCACATGAGTTAAACCTGGATTCAATCTATATTTTAGAGGATAACACCGGTTAGGTCAGGGTTAGGTCTGGTATTTACCATCATCTGGCTCATACTTTCGCATTTTTCGCATACTTGTTGGCCAGATCCTTGGCGTTTTCTGGTTCGGATCACGCAGTAATGTGGTACCACTCTGAAACAGTGAGTTAAACCTGAATTCAAACTATATTTTAGAGGATAACACCGGTTAGGTCAGGGTTAGGTCTGGTATTTGCCATCATCTGGCTCATACTTTTGCATTTGTCGCATACTCGTTGGCCAGATCCTGGGCGAATTCTGGTTTGGATCACGTAGTAATGTGGTACCGCACTGAAACAGTGATGTAATCCTGGATTCAATCTATATTTTAGAGGGTAACACAGGTTAGGTCAGGGTTAGGTTTGGTATTTGCCATCATTTGGCTAATATTTTCGCATTTTCCGCATACTTGTTGGCCAGATCCTGGGCGTTTTCTGGGTTGGATCAGGTAGTAGTGTGGTACCGCACTGAAACAGTGAAGTAATCCTGGACACGGTCTATATATTAGAGGGTAACACCGGTTACGTTTGGGTTAGGTCTGGTATATGCCATCATCTGGCTCATACTTTCGCATTTTTCGCATACTAGTTAGCCAGATACGCGGCGTTTTCTGGTTTGGATCACGTAGTAATGTGGTACCACTCTGAAACAGTGAGTTAAACCTGAATTCAATCTATATTTTAGAGGATAACACCGGTTAGGTCAGGGTTAGGTCTGGTATTTGCCATCATCCGGCTCATACTTTCGCATATTTCGCATACTTGTTGGCCAGATCCTGGGCGTTTTCTGGTTTGGATCACGTAGTAATGTGGTACCACACCGAAACAGTGAGTTAATCCAGGATTCGATCTATATTTTAGAGGATAACACCGGTTAGGTCAGGGTTAGGTCTCGTATTTGCCATCATCTGGCTCATACTTTCGCATTTTTCGCATATTTGTTGGCCATATCATGGGCGTTTTCTGGTTTGGATCAGGCAGTAATGTAAAACCACTCCGAGACAGTGAGTTAAACCTGGATTCAATCTATATTTTAGAGGGTACCACCGGCAAGGCCAGGGTTAGGTCTGGTATTTGCCATCATCTGGCTCATACTTTCGCATTTTGCGCATACTAGTTAGCCAGATACGGGGCGTTTTCTGGTTTGAATCACGTAGTAATGTGGTACCACTCTGAAACAGTGAGTTAAACCTGAATTCAATCTATATTTTAGAGGATAACACCGGTTAGGTCATGGTTAGGTCTGGTATTTGCCATCATCCGGCTCATACTTTCGCATATTTCGCATACTTGTTGGCCAGATCCTGGGCGTTTTCTGGTTTGGATCACGTAGTAATGTGGTACCACACCGAAACAGTGAGTTAATCCAGGATTCGATCTATATTTTAGAGGATAACACCGGTTAGGTCAGGGTTATGTGTGGTATTAGTCATCATCTGGCTCATACTTTCGCATATTTCGCATACTTGTTGGCCAGATCCTGGGCGTTTTCTGGTTTGGATCACGTAGTAATGTGTTTCCGCACTGCAACAGTGAGTTAAACCTGGATTCGATCTATATATTAGACGGTAACACCGGTTAGGTTGTGGTTAGGTCTGGTATTTGCCTTCATCTGGCTCATGCTTCCGCATATTTCGCATACTTGTTGTCCAGATCCTGGGCGTTTTCTGGTTTGGATCACGCAGTAATGTGGTACCACACTGCAACAGTGAGTTAAACCTGGATACAATCTATATTTTAGAGGATAACACCGGCTAGGTCAGGGTTAGGGATGGTATTTGCCATCATCTGGCTCATGCTTTCGCAGTTTTCGCATACTTGTTAGCCAGATACGGGGCGTTTTCTGGTTTGTATCACGTAGTAATGTGGTACCACACTGCCACATGAGTTAAACCTGGATTCAATCTATATTTTAGAGGATAACACCGGTTATGTCAGGGTTAGGTCTGGTATTTGCCATCATCTGGCTAATATTTTCGCATTTTTCGCATACTTGTTGGCCAGATCGTGGGCGTTTTCTGGGTTGGTTCAGGTTGTAGTGTGGTACCGCACTGAAACAGTGAGTTTATCTTGGATACAATCTATATTTTAGAGGATATCACCGGTTAGGTCAGGGTTGGGTCTGGTATTTGCCATCATTTGGCTCATACTGTCGCATTTTTCGCATACTTGTTGGCCAGATCCTGGGCGTTTTCTGGTTTGGCTTACGTAGTGATGTGGTACCATACTGCAACAGTGAGTTAAACCTGAATTCAATCTATATATTAGAGGATAACACCGGTTAGGTCAGGGTTAGGTCTGGTATTTGCCATCATCTGGCCCATACTTTCGCATTTTTCGCATACTTGTTGGCCAGATCCTGGGCGTTTTCTGGTTTGGATCACGTAGTAATTTGGTACCACACTGAAACAGTGAGTTTATCTTGGATACAATCTATATTTTAGAGGATATCACCGGTTAGGTCAGGGTTGGGTCTGGTATTTGCCATCATTTGGCTCATACTGTCGCATTTTTCGCATACTTGTTGGCCAGATCCAGGGCGTTCTCTGGCTTGGATCACGTAGTAATGTGGTACCACACTGAAACAGTGAGTTAAACCTGGATTCAATCTATATTTTAGAGGATAACACCGGTTAGGTTTGGGTTAGGTCTGGTATTTGCCATCATCTGGCTCATACTTTCGCATTTTTCGCATACTTGTTGGCCAGATCCTGGGCGCTTTCTGGTTTGGATCACATAGTAATGTAGCACCACTCTGAAACAGTGAGTTAAACCTGGATTCAATCTATATTTTAGAGGATAACACCGGTTAGGTTAGGGTTAGGTCTGGTATTTGCCATCATCTGGCTCAAACATTCGCATTTTTCGCATACTTGTTGGCCAGATCCAGGGCGTTTTCTGGGTTGGATCAGGTAGTAGTGTGGTACCACACTGAAACAGTGAGTTAAACCTGGATTCAATCTATATTTTAGAGGATAACACCGGTTAGGTCAGGGTTAGGCCTGGTATTTGCCATCATCTGGCTCATACTTTCGCATTTTTCGCATACTTGTTGGCCAGATCCTGGGCGTTTTCTGGTTTGGATCATGTAGTAATGTGGTACCACACTCAAACAGTGAGTTAAACCTGGATCCAATCTATATTTTAGAAGAATAATAACAGTTAGGTCAGCGTTAGGTCTGGTATTTGCCATCAACTGGCTCATACTTTCGCATTTTTCGCATACTTGTTGGCCAGATCCTGGGCGCTTTCTGATTTGGATCACGTAGTAATGTAGCACCACTCTGAAACAGTGAGTTAAACCTGGATTCAATCTATATTTTAGAGGATAACACCTGTTAGGTTAGTGTTAGGTCTGGTATTTGCCATCATCATGCTCAAACATTCGCATTTTTCGCATACTTGTTGGCCAGATCCAGGGCGTTTTCTGGGTTGGATCAGGTAGTAGTGTGGTACCACACTGAAACAGTGAGTTAAACCTGGATTCAATCTATATTTTAGAGGATAACACCGGTTAGGTCAGGGTTAGGCCTGGTATTTGCCATCATCTGGCTCATACTTTCGCATTTTTCGCATACTTGTTGGCCAGATCCTGGGCGCTTTCTGGTTTGGATCACGTAGTAATGTAGCACCACTCTGAAACAGTGAGTTAAACCTGGATTCAATCTATATTTTAGAGGATAACACCGGTTAGGTCAGGGTTAGGCCTGGTATTTGCCATCATCTGGCTCATGCTTTCGCATTTTTCGCATACTTGTTGGCCAGATCCTGGGCGTTTTCTGGTTTGGATCACGTTGTATTGTGGTACCACACTGAAACAGTGAGTTAATCTTGGTTTCGATCTATATATTAGAGGCTAACACCGGCTAGGATTGGGTTAGGTCTGGTATTTGCCATCAACTGGCTCATACTTTTGCATTTTTCACCTACTTGTTGGCCAGATCCTGGGCGTTTTCTGGGTTGGATCACGTAGTAATTTGGTACCACACTGAAACAGTGAGTTAATCTTGGTTTCGATCTATATATTAGAGGCTAACACCGGCTAGGATTGGGTTAGGTCTGGTATTTGCCATCAACTGGCTCATACTTTTGCATTTTTCACCTACATGTTGGCCAGATCCTGGGCGTTTTCTGGGTTGGATCACGTAGTAATTTGGTACCACACTGAAACAGTGAGTTTATCTTGGATACTATCTATATTTTAGAGGATATCACCGGTTAGGTCAGGGTTAGGTCTGGTATTTGCCATCATCTGGCTCATACTGTCGCATTTTTCGCATACTCTTTGGCCAGATCCTGGGCGTTTTCTGGTTTGGATCACGTAGTAATTTGGTACCACACTGAAACAGTGAGTTTATCTTGGATACAATCTATATTTTAGAGGATATCACCGGTTAGGTCAGGGTTGGGTCTGGTATTTGCCATCATTTGGCTCATACTGTCGCATTTTTCGCATACTTGTTGGCCAGATCCTGGGCGTTTTCTGGTTTGGCTTACGTAGTGATGTGGTACCATACTGCAACAGTGAGTTAAACCTGAATTCAATCTATATATTAGAGGATAACACCGGTTAGGTCAGGGTTAGGTCTGGTATTTGCCATCATCTGGCCCATACTTTCCCATTTTTCGCATACTTGTTGGCCAGATCCTGGGCGTTTTCTGGTTTGGATCACGTAGTAATGTAGCACCACTCTGAAACAGTGAGTTAAACCTGGATTCAATCTATATTTTAGAGGATAACACCGGTTAGGTTAGGGTTAGGTCTGGTATTTGCCATCATCTGGCTCAAACATTCGCATTTTTCGCATACTTGTTGGCCAGATCCAGGGCGTTCACTGGCTTGGATCACGTAGTAATGTGGTACCACACTGAAACAGTGAGTTAAACCTGGATTCAATCTATATTTTAGAGGATAACACCGGTTAGGTTTGGGTTAGGTCTGGTATTTGCCATCATCTGGCTCATACTTTCGCATTTTTCGCATACTTGTTGGCCAGATCCTGGGCGCTTTCTGGTTTGGATCACGTAGTAATGTAGCACCACTCTGAAACAGTGAGTTAAACCTGGATTCAGTCTATATTTTAGAGGATAACACCGGTTAGGTTAGGGTTAGGTCTGGTATTTGCCATCATCTGGCTCAAACATTCGCATTTTTCGCATACTTGTTGGCCAGATCCAGGGCGTTTTCTGGGTTGGATCAGGTAGTAGTGTGGTACCACACTGAAACAGTGAGTTAAACCTGGATTCAATCTATATTTTAGAAGAATAATAACAGTTAGGTCAGCGTTAGGTCTGGTATTTGCCATCAACTGGCTCATACTTTCGCATTTTTCACCTACTTGTTGGCCAGATCCTGGGCGTTTTCTGGTTTGGGTCACGTAGTAATGTGGTGCCACACTGCAACAGTGAGTTAAAGCTGCATTCTATCTATATTTTACAGGATAACACCGGTTAGGTCAGGGTTAGGTCTGGTATTTGCCATCATCTGGCTCATACTTTCGCATTTTTCGCATACTTGTTGGCCAGATCCTGGGCGCTTTCTGGTTTGGATCACGTAGTAATGTAGCACCACTCAGAAACAGTGAGTTAAACCTGGATTCAATCTATATTTTAGAGGATAACGCCGGTTAGGTCAGGGTTAGGCCTGGTATTTGCCATCATCTGGCTCATGCTTTCGCATTTTTCGCATACTTGTTGGCCAGAACCTGGGCGTTCTCTGGCTTGGATCACGTAGTAATGTGGTACCACACTGAAACAGTGAGTTAAACCTGGATTCAATCTATATTTTAGAGGATAACACCGGTTAGGTTTGTGTTAGGTCTGGTATTTGCCATCATCTGGCTCATACGTTCACATTTTTCGCATACTTGTTGGCCAGATCCAGGGCGTTTTCTGGTTTGGATCACGTAGTAATGTAGCACCACTCTGAAACAGTAAGTTAAACCTGGATTCAATTTATATTTTAGAGGATAACACCGGTTAGGTTAGGGTTAGGTCTGGTATTTGCCATCATCTGGCTCAAACATTCGCATTTTTCGCATACTTTTTGGCCAGATCCTGGGCGTTTTCTGGTTTGGATCACGTAGTAATGTAGCACCACTCAGAAACAGTGAGTTAAACCTGGATTCAATCTATATTTTAGAGGATAACACCGATTAGGATTGGGTTAGGTCTGGTATTTGCCATCATCTGGCTCATACTTTCGTATCTTTCGCAGACTTGTTGGCCAGATCCTGGGCGTTTTCTGGTTTGGATCACGTAGTAATGTGGTACCACACTCAAACAGTGAGTTAAACCTGGATCCAATCTATATTTTAGAAGAATAATAACAGTTAGGTCAGCGTTAGGTCTGGTATTTGCCATCAACTGGCTCGTACTTTCGCATTTTTCACCTACCTGTTGGCCAGATCATGGGCGTTTTCTGGGTTCGATCACATAGTAATGTGGTGCCACACTGCAACAGTGAGCTAAAGCTGGATTCTATCTATATTTTACAGGATAACACCGGTTAGGTCAGGGTTAGGTCTAGTATTTGCCATCATCTGGCTCATACTTTCGCATTTTTCGCATACTTGTTGGCCAGATCCTGGGCGTTTTCAGGTTTGGATCACGTAGTAATGTGGTACCACACTGAAACAGTGAGTTAATCCTGGATTCGATGAATATATTAGAGGGTAACACCGGTTAGGTTTGGGTTAGGTCTGGTATTTGCCATCATCTGGCTCATACTTTCGCATTTTTCGCATACTTGTTGGCCAGATCCTGGGCGCTTTCTGGTTTGGATCACGTAGTAATCTAGCACCACTCTGAAACAGTCAGTTAAACCTGGATTCAATCTATATTTTAGAGGATATCACCGGTTAGGTCAGGGTTAGGTCTGGTATTTGCCATAATCTGGCTCATACATTCGCAATTTTCGCATACTTGTTGGCCAGATCCTGGGCGTTTTCTGGTTTGGATCACGTAGTAATGTGGTACCACAATGAAACAGTGAGTTAAACCTGGATTCAATCTATATTTTAGAGGATAACACCGGTTAGGTTTGGGTTAGGTCTGGTATTTGCCATCATCTGGCTCATACGTTCGCATTTTTCGCATACTTGTTGGCCAGATCCAGGGCGTTTTCTGGTTTGGATCACGTAGTAATGTAGCACCACTCTGAAACAGTGAGTTAAACCTGGATTCAATCTATATTTTAGAGGATAACACCGGTTAGGTTAGGGTTAGGTCTGGTGTTTGCCATCATCTGGCTCAAACATTCGCATTTTTCGCATACTTTTTGGCCAGATCCTGGGCGTTTTCTGGTTTGGATCAGGTAGTAATGTAGCACCACTCAGAAACAGTGAGTTAAACCTGGATTCAATCTATATTTTAGAGGATATCACCGGTTAGGTCAGGGTTAGGTCTGGTATTTGCCATAATCTGGCTCATACATTCGCAATTTTCGCATACTTGTTGGCCAGATCCTGGGCGTTTTCTGGTTTGGATCACGTAGTAATGTGGTACCACAATGAAACAGTGAGTTAAACCTGGATTCAATCTATATTTTAGAGGATAACACCGGTTAGGTTTGGGTTAGGTCTGGTATTTGCCATCATCTGGCTCATACGTTCGCATTTTTCGCATACTTGTTGGCCAGATCCAGGGCGTTTTCTGGTTTGGATCACGTAGTAATGTAGCACCACTCTGCAACAGTGAGTTAAACCTGGATTCAATCTATATTTTAGAGGATAACACCGGTTAGGTTAGGGTTAGGTCTGGTGTTTGCCATCATCTGGCTCAAACATTCGCATTTTTCGCATACTTTTTGGCCAGATCCTGGGCGTTTTCTGGTTTGGATCAGGTAGTAATGTAGCACCACTCAGAAACAGTGAGTTAAACCTGGATTCAATCTATATTTTAGAGGATATCACCGGTTAGGTCAGGGTTAGGTCTGGTATTTGCCATAATCTGGCTCATACATTCGCAATTTTCGCATACTTGTTGGCCAGATCCTGGGCGTTTTCTGGTTTGGATCACGTAGTAATTTGGTACCACACTGAAACAGTGAGTTTATCTTGGATACAATCTATATTTTAGAGGATATCACCGGTTAGGTCAGGGTTGGGTCTGGTATTTGCCATCATTTGGCTCATACTGTCGCATTTTTCGCATACTTGTTGGCCAGATCTTGGGCGTTTTCTGGTTTGGCTTACGTAGTGATGTGGTACCATACTGCAACAGTGAGTTAAACCTGAATTCAATCTATATATTAGAGGATAACACCGGTTAGGTCAGGGTTAGGTCTGGTATTTGCCATCATCTGGCCCATACTTTCCCATTTTTCGCATACTTGTTGGCCAGATCCTGGGCGTTTTCTGGTTTGGATCACGTAGTAATGTAGCACCACTCTGAAACAGTGAGTTAAACCTGGATTCAATCTATATTTTAGAGGATAACACCGGTTAGGTTAGGGTTAGGTCTGGTATTTGCCATCATCTGGCTCAAACATTCGCATTTTTCGCATACTTGTTGGCCAGATCCAGGGCGTTCACTGGCTTGGATCACGTAGTAATGTGGTACCACACTGAAACAGTGAGTTAAACCTGGATTCAATCTATATTTTAGAGGATAACACCGGTTAGGTTTGGGTTAGGTCTGGTATTTGCCATCATCTGGCTCATACTTTCGCATTTTTCGCATACTTGTTGGCCAGATCCTTGGCGCTTTCTGGTTTGGATCACGTAGTAATGTAGCACCACTCTGAAACAGTGAGTTAAACCTGGATTCAGTCTATATTTTAGAGGATAACACCGGTTAGGTTAGGGTTAGGTCTGGTATTTGCCATCATCTGGCTCAAACATTCGCATTTTTCGCATACTTGTTGGCCAGATCCAGGGCGTTTTCTGGGTTGGATCAGGTAGTAGTGTGGTACCACACTGAAACAGTGAGTTAAACCTGGATTCAATCTATATTTTAGAAGAATAATAACAGTTAGGTCAGCGTTAGGTCTGGTATTTGCCATCAACTGGCTCATACTTTCGCATTTTTCACCTACTTGTTGGCCAGATCCTGGGCGTTTTCTGGTTTGGGTCACGTAGTAATGTGGTGCCACACTGCAACAGTGAGTTAAAGCTGCATTCTATCTATATTTTACAGGATAACACCGGTTAGGTCAGGGTTAGGTCTGGTATTTGCCATCATCTGGCTCATACTTTCGCATTTTTCGCATACTTGTTGGCCAGATCCTGGGCGCTTTCTGGTTTGGATCACGTAGTAATGTAGCACCACTCAGAAACAGTGAGTTAAACCTGGATTCAATCTATATTTTAGAGGATAACGCCGGTTAGGTCAGGGTTAGGCCTGGTATTTGCCATCATCTGGCTCATGCTTTCGCATTTTTCGCATACTTGTTGGCCAGAACCTGGGCGTTCTCTGGCTTGGATCACGTAGTAATGTGGTACCACACTGAAACAGTGAGTTAAACCTGGATTCAATCTATATTTTAGAGGATAACACCGGTTAGGTTTGTGTTAGGTCTGGTATTTGCCATCATCTGGCTCATACGTTCACATTTTTCGCATACTTGTTGGCCAGATCCAGGGCGTTTTCTGGTTTGGATCACGTAGTAATGTAGCACCACTCTGAAACAGTGAGTTAAACCTGGATTCAATCTATATTTTAGAGGATAACACCGGTTAGGTTTGTGTTAGGTCTGGTATTTGCCATCATCTGGCTCATACGTTCACATTTTTCGCATACTTGTTGGCCAGATCCAGGGCGTTTTCTGGTTTGGATCACGTAGTAATGTAGCACCACTCTGAAACAGTAAGTTAAACCTGGATTCAATTTATATTTTAGAGGATAACACCGGTTAGGTTAGGGTTAGGTCTGGTATTTGCCATCATCTGGCTCAAACATTCGCATTTTTCGCATACTTTTTGGCCAGATCCTGGGCGTTTTCTGGTTTGGATCACGTAGTAATGTAGCACCACTCAGAAACAGTGAGTTAAACCTGGATTCAATCTATATTTTAGAGGATAACACCGATTAGGATTGGGTTAGGTCTGGTATTTGCCATCATCTGGCTCATACTTTCGTATCTTTCGCAGACTTGTTGGCCAGATCCTGGGCGTTTTCTGGTTTGGATCACGTAGTAATGTGGTACCACACTCAAACAGTGAGTTAAACCTGGATCCAATCTATATTTTAGAAGAATAATAACAGTTAGGTCAGCGTTAGGTCTGGTATTTGCCATCAACTGGCTCGTACTTTCGCATTTTTCACCTACCTGTTGGCCAGATCATGGGCGTTTTCTGGGTTCGATCACATAGTAATGTGGTGCCACACTGCAACAGTGAGCTAAAGCTGGATTCTATCTATATTTTACAGGATAACACCGGTTAGGTCAGGGTTAGGTCTAGTATTTGCCATCATCTGGCTCATACTTTCGCATTTTTCGCATACTTGTTGGCCAGATCCTGGGCGTTTTCAGGTTTGGATCACGTAGTAATGTGGTACCACACTGAAACAGTGAGTTAATCCTGGATTCGATGAATATATTAGAGGGTAACACCGGTTAGGTTTGGGTTAGGTCTGGTATTTGCCATCATCTGGCTCATACTTTCGCATTTTTCGCATACTTGTTGGCCAGATCCTGGGCGCTTTCTGGTTTGGATCACGTAGTAATCTAGCACCACTCTGAAACAGTCAGTTAAACCTGGATTCAATCTATATTTTAGAGGATATCACCGGTTAGGTCAGGGTTAGGTCTGGTATTTGCCATAATCTGGCTCATACATTCGCAATTTTCGCATACTTGTTGGCCAGATCCTGGGCGTTTTCTGGTTTGGATCACGTAGTAATGTGGTACCACAATGAAACAGTGAGTTAAACCTGGATTCAATCTATATTTTAGAGGATAACACCGGTTAGGTTTGGGTTAGGTCTGGTATTTGCCATCATCTGGCTCATACGTTCGCATTTTTCGCATACTTGTTGGCCAGATCCAGGGCGTTTTCTGGTTTGGATCACGTAGTAATGTAGCACCACTCTGAAACAGTGAGTTAAACCTGGATTCAATCTATATTTTAGAGGATAACACCGGTTAGGTTAGGGTTAGGTCTGGTGTTTGCCATCATCTGGCTCAAACATTCGCATTTTTCGCATACTTTTTGGCCAGATCCTGGGCGTTTTCTGGTTTGGATCAGGTAGTAATGTAGCACCACTCAGAAACAGTGAGTTAAACCTGGATTCAATCTATATTTTAGAGGATATCACCGGTTAGGTCAGGGTTAGGTCTGGTATTTGCCATAATCTGGCTCATACATTCGCAATTTTCGCATACTTGTTGGCCAGATCCTGGGCGTTTTCTGGTTAGGATCACGTAGTAATGTGGTACCACAATGAAACAGTGAGTTAAACCTGGATTCAATCTATATTTTAGAGGATAACACCGGTTAGGTTTGGGTTAGGTCTGGTATTTGCCATCATCTGGCTCATACGTTCGCATTTTTCGCATACTTGTTGGCCAGATCCAGGGCGTTTTCTGGTTTGGATCACGTAGTAATGTAGCACCACTCTGCAACAGTGAGTTAAACCTGGATTCAATCTATATTTTAGAGGATAACACCGGTTAGGTTAGGGTTAGGTCTGGTGTTTGCCATCATCTGGCTCAAACATTCGCATTTTTCGCATACTTTTTGGCCAGTTCCTGGGCGTTTTCTGGTTTGGATCAGGTAGTAATGTAGCACCACTCAGAAACAGTGAGTTAAACCTGGATTCAATCTATATTTTAGAGGATATCACCGGTTAGGTCAGGGTTAGGTCTGGTATTTGCCATAATCTGGCTCATACATTCGCAATTTTCGCATACTTGTTGGCCAGATCCTGGGCGTTTTCTGGTTTGGATCACGTAGTAATGTGGTACCACAATGAAACAGTGAGTTAAACCTGGATTCAATCTATATTTTAGAGGATAACACCGGTTAGGTTTGGGTTAGGTCTGGTATTTGCCATCATCTGGCTCATACGTTCGCATTTTTCGCATACTTGTTGGCCAGATCCAGGGCGTTTTCTGGTTTGGATCACGTAGTAATGTAGCACCACTCTGGAACAGTGAGTTAAACCTGGATTCAATCTATATTTTAGAGGATAACACCGGTTAGGTTAGGGTTAGGTCTGGTGTTTGCCATCATCTGGCTCAAACATTCGCATTTTTCGCATACTTTTTGGCCAGATCCTGGGCGTTTTCTGGTTTGGATCAGGTAGTAATGTAGCACCACTCAGAAACAGTGAGTTAAACCTGGATTCAATCTATAGTTTAGAGGATAACACCGGTTAGGTCAGGGTTAGGCCTGGTATTTGCCATCATCTGGCTCATGCTTTCGCATTTTTCGCATACTTGTTGGCCAGAACCTGCGCGTTCTCTGGCTTGGATCACGTAGTGATGTGGTTCCACACTGCAACAGTGAGTTAAACCTGGATTCAATCTATATTTTAGAGGATAACACCGATTAGGATTGGGTTAGGTCTGGTATTTGCCATCAACTGGCTCATACTTTCGTATCTTTCGCATACTTGTTGGCCAGATCCTGGCGTTTTCTGGTTTGGATCACGTAGTAATGTGGTACCACACTCAAACAGTGAGTTAAACCTGGATCCAATCTATATTTTAGAAGAATAATAACAGTTAGGTCAGCGTTAGGTCTGGTATTTGCCATCAACTGGCTCATACTTTCGCATTTTTCACCTACTTGTTGGCCAGATCCTGGGCGTTTTCTGGGTTCGATCACATAGTAATGTGGTGCCACACTGCAACAGTGAGCTAAAGCTGGATTCTATCTATATTTTACAGGATAACACCGGTTAGGTCAGGGTTGGGTCTTGTATTTGCCATCATCTGGCTCATACTTTCGCATTTTTCGCATACTTTTTGCCCAGATCCTGGGCGTTTTCTGGTTTGGATCACGTTGTAATGTGGTACCACACTGAAACAGTGAGTTAATCTTGGTTTCGATCTATATATTAGAGGCTAACACCGGCTAGGATTGGGTTAGGTCTGGTATTTGCCATCATCTGGCTCATGCTTTCGCATTTTTCACATACTTGTTGGACAGATCCTGGGCGTTTTCTGGTTTGGATCACGTTGTAATGTGGTACCACACTGAAACAGTGAGTTAATCTTGGTTTCGATCTATATATTAGAGGCTAACACCGGCTAGAATTGGGTTAGGTCTGGTATTTGCCATCAACTGGCTCATACTTTTGCATTTTTCACCTACTTGTTGGCCAGATCCTGGGCGTTTTCTGGGTTGGATCACGTAGTAATTTGGTACCACACTGAAACAGTGAGTTTAACTTGGATACAATCTATATTTTAGAGGATATCACCGGTTAGGTCAGGGTTAGGTCTGGTATTTGCCATCATCTGGCTCATACTGTCGCATTTTTCGCATACTTTTTGGCCAGATCCTGGGTGTTTTCTGGTTTGGATCACGTAGTAATTTGGTACCACACTGAAACAGTGAGTTTATCTTGGATACAATCTATATTTTAGAGGATATCACCGGTTAGGTCAGGGTTGGGTCTGGTATTTGCCATCATCTGGCTCATACTGTCGCATTTTTCGCATACTTGTTGGCCAGATCCTGGGCGTTTTCTGGTTTGGCTTACGTAGTGATGTGGTAACATACTGCAACAGTGAGTTAAACCTGAATTCAATCTATATTTTAGAGGATAACACCGGTTAGGTCAGGGTTAGGTCTGGTATTTGCCATCATCTGGCCCATACTTTCGCATTTTTCGCATACTTGTTGGCCAGATCCTGGGCGTTTTCTGGTTTGGATCACGTAGTAATGTAGCACCATTCTGAAACAGTGAGTTAAACCTGGATTCAATCTATATTTTAGAGGATAACACCGGTTAGGTTAGGGTTAGGTCTGGTATTTGCCATCATCTGGCTCAAACATTCGCATTTTTCGCATATTTGTTGGCCAGATTCTGGGCGTTTTCTGGGTTGGATCAGGTAGTAGTGTGGTACCACACTGAAACAGTGAGTTAAACCTGGATTCAATCTATATTTTAGAGGATAACACCGGTTAGGTCAGGGTTAGGTCTGGTATTTGCCATCATCTGGCTCAAACATTCGCATTTTTCGCATACTTGTTGGCCAGATCCTGGGCGTTTTCCGGTTTTGATCACGTAGTAATGTAGCACCACTCTGAAACAGTGAGTTAAACCTGGATTCAATCTATATTTTAGAGGATAACACCGGTTAGGTCAGGGTTAGGTCTGGTATTTTCCATCAACTGGCTCATACTTTCGCATTTTTCACTTACTTGTTGGCCAGATCCTGGGCGTTCTCTGGGTTGGATCACGTAGTAATGTGGTACCACACTGAAACAGTGAGTTAAACCTGGTTTCAATGTATATTTTAGAGAATAACACCGGTTAGGTCAGGGTTAGGTCTGGTATTTGCCATCATCTGGCTTATACTTTCGCCTTTTTCACCTACTTGTTGGCCAGATCCTGGGCGTTTTCTGGGTTAGATCAGGTAGTAGTGTGGTACCACACTGAAACAGTGAGTTAAACCTGGTTTCAATGTATATTTTAGAGAATAACACCGGTTAGGTCAGGGTTAGGTCTGGTATTTGCCATCATCTGGCTCATACTTTCGCATTTTTCGCGTACTTGTTGGTCAGATCCTGGGCATTTTCTTGTTTGGATCACGTAGTAATGTAGCACCACTCTGAAACAGTGAGTTAAACCTGGATTCAATATATATTTTAGAGGATAACACCGGTTAGGTTTGGGTTAGGTCTGGTATTTGCCATTATCTGGCTCATACATTCGCATTTTTCGCATACTTGTTGGCCAGATCCTGGGCGTTTTCTGGTTTGGATCACGTAGTAATGTGGTACCACACTCAAACAGTGAGTTAAACCCGGATCCAATCTATATTTTAGAAGAATAACAACAGTTAGGTCAGCGTTAGGTCTGGTATTTGCCATCAACTGGCTCATACTTTCGCATTTTTCACCTACTTGTTGGCCAGATCCTGGGCGTTTTTTGCGTTGGATCACGTAGTAATGTGGTACCACACTGAAACAGTGTGTTAAACCTGGATTCAATCTATATTTTAGAGGATAACACCGGTTAGGTCAGGGTTAGGTCTGGCATTTGCCATCATCTGGCTCAAACATTCGCATTTTTCGCGTACTTGTTGGCCTGATCCTGGGCGTTTTCTGGTTTGGATCACGTAGTAATGTAGCACCACACTGAAACAGTGAGTTAAACCTGGATTCAATATATATTTTAGAGGATAACACCGGTTAGGTTAGGGTTAGGTCTGGTATTTGCTATCATCTGGCTCAAACGTTCGCATTTTTCGCGTACTTGTTGGTCAGATCCTGGGCGTTTTCTGGTTTGGATCACGTAGTAATGTAGCACCACTCTGAAACAGTGAGTTAAACCTGGATTCAGTCTATATTTTAGAGGATAACACCGGTTAGGTTAGGGTTAGGTCTGGTATTTGCCATCATCTGGCTCAAACATTCGCATTTTTCGCATACTTGTTGGCCAGATCCAGGGCGTTTTCTGGGTTGGATCAGGTAGTAGTGTGGTACCACACTGAAACAGTGAGTTAAACCTGGATTCAATCTATATTTTAGAAGAATAATAACAGTTAGGTCAGCGTTAGGTCTGGTATTTGCCATCAACTGGCTCATACTTTCGCATTTTTCACCTACTTGTTGGCCAGATCCTGGGCGTTTTCTGGTTTGGGTCACGTAGTAATGTGGTGCCACACTGCAACAGTGAGTTAAAGCTGCATTCTATCTATATTTTACAGGATAACACCGGTTAGGTCAGGGTTAGGTCTGGTATTTGCCATCATCTGGCTCATACTTTCGCATTTTTCGCATACTTGTTGGCCAGATCCTGGGCGCTTTCTGGTTTGGATCACGTAGTAATGTAGCACCACTCAGAAACAGTGAGTTAAACCAGGATTCAATCTATATTTTAGAGGATAACGCCGGTTAGGTCAGGGTTAGGCCTGGTATTTGCCATCATCTGGCTCATGCTTTCGCATTTTTCGCATACTTGTTGGCCAGAACCTGGGCGTTCTCTGGCTTGGATCACGTAGTAATGTGGTACCACACTGAAACAGTGAGTTAAACCTGGATTCAATCTATATTTTAGAGGATAACACCGGTTAGGTTTGTGTTAGGTCTGGTATTTGCCATCATCTGGCTCATACGTTCACATTTTTCGCATACTTGTTGGCCAGATCCAGGGCGTTTTCTGGTTTGGATCACGTAGTAATGTAGCACCACTCTGAAACAGTAAGTTAAACCTGGATTCAATTTATATTTTAGAGGATAACACCGGTTAGGTTAGGGTTAGGTCTGGTATTTGCCATCATCTGGCTCAAACATTCGCATTTTTCGCATACTTTTTGGCCAGATCCTGGGCGTTTTCTGGTTTGGATCACGTAGTAATGTAGCACCACTCAGAAACAGTGAGTTAAACCTGGATTCAATCTATATTTTAGAGGATAACACCGATTAGGATTGGGTTAGGTCTGGTATTTGCCATCATCTGGCTCATACTTTCGTATCTTTCGCAGACTTGTTGTCCAGATCCTGGGCGTTTTCTGGTTTGGATCACGTAGTAATGTGGTACCACACTCAAACAGTGAGTTAAACCTGGATCCAATCTATATTTTAGAAGAATAATAACAGTTAGGTCAGCGTTAGGTCTGGTATTTGCCATCAACTGGCTCGTACTTTCGCATTTTTCACCTACCTGTTGGCCAGATCATGGGCGTTTTCTGGGTTCGATCACATAGTAATGTGGTGCCACAATGCAACAGTGAGCTAAAGCTGGATTCTATCTATATTTTACAGGATAACACCGGTTAGGTCAGGGTTAGGTCTAGTATTTGCCATCATCTGGCTCATACTTTCGCATTTTTCGCATACTTGTTGGCCAGATCCTGGGCGTTTTCAGGTTTGGATCACGTAGTAATGTGGTACCACACTGAAACAGTGAGTTAATCCTGGATTCGATGAATATATTAGAGGGTAACACCGGTTAGGTTTGGGTTAGGTCTGGTATTTGCCATCATCTGGCTCATACTTTCGCATTTTTCGCATACTTGTTGGCCAGATCCTGGGCGCTTTCTGGTTTGGATCACGTAGTAATCTAGCACCACTCTGAAACAGTCAGTTAAACCTGGATTCAATCTATATTTTAGAGGATATCACCGGTTAGGTCAGGGTTAGGTCTGGTATTTGCCATAATCTGGCTCATACATTCGCAATTTTCGCATACTTGTTGGCCAGATCCTGGGCGTTTTCTGGTTTGGATCACGTAGTAATGTGGTACCACAATGAAACAGTGAGTTAAACCTGGATTCAATCTATATTTTAGAGGATAACACCGGTTAGGTTTGGGTTAGGTCTGGTATTTGCCATCATCTGGCTCATACGTTCGCATTTTTCGCATACTTGTTGGCCAGATCCAGGGCGTTTTCTGGTTTGGATCACGTAGTAATGTAGCACCACTCTGAAACAGTGAGTTAAACCTGGATTCAATCTATATTTTAGAGGATAACACCGGTTAGGTTAGGGTTAGGTCTGGTGTTTGCCATCATCTGGCTCAAACATTCGCATTTTTCGCATACTTTTTGGCCAGATCCTGGGCGTTTTCTGGTTTGGATCAGGTAGTAATGTAGCACCACTCAGAAACAGTGAGTTAAACCTGGATTCAATCTATATTTTAGAGGATATCACCGGTTAGGTCAGGGTTAGGTCTGGTATTTGCCATAATCTGGCTCATACATTCGCAATTTTCGCATACTTGTTGGCCAGATCCTGGGCGTTTTCTGGTTTGGATCACGTAGTAATGTGGTACCACAATGAAACAGTGAGTTAAACCTGGATTCAATCTATATTTTAGAGGATAACACCGGTTAGGTTTGGGTTAGGTCTGGTATTTGCCATCATCTGGCTCATACGTTCGCATTTTTCGCATACTTGTTGGCCAGATCCAGGGCGTTTTCTGGTTTGGATCACGTAGTAATGTAGCACCACTCTGCAACAGTGAGTTAAACCTGGATTCAATCTATATTTTAGAGGATAACACCGGTTAGGTTAGGGTTAGGTCTGGTGTTTGCCATCATCTGGCTCAAACATTCGCATTTTTCGCATACTTTTTGGCCAGATCCTGGGCGTTTTCTGGTTTGGATCAGGTAGTAATGTAGCACCACTCAGAAACAGTGAGTTAAACCTGGATTCAATCTATATTTTAGAGGATATCACCGGTTAGGTCAGGGTTAGGTCTGGTATTTGCCATAATCTGGCTCATACATTCGCAATTTTCGCATACTTGTTGGCCAGATCCTGGGCGTTTTCTGGTTTGGATCACGTAGTAATGTGGTACCACTATGAAACAGTGAGTTAAACCTGGATTCAATCTATATTTTAGAGGATAACACCGGTTAGGTTTGGGTTAGGTCTGGTATTTGCCATCATCTGGCTCATACGTTCGCATTTTTCGCATACTTGTTGGCCAGATCCAGGGCGTTTTCTGGTTTGGATCACGTAGTAATGTAGCACCACTCTGGAACAGTGAGTTAAACCTGGATTCAATCTATATTTTAGAGGATAACACCGGTTAGGTTAGGGTTAGGTCTGGTGTTTGCCATCATCTGGCTCAAACATTCGCATTTTTCGCATACTTTTTGGCCAGATCCTGGGCGTTTTCTGGTTTGGATCAGGTAGTAATGTAGCACCACTCAGAAACAGTGAGTTAAACCTGGATTCAATCTATAGTTTAGAGGATAACACCGGTTAGGTCAGGGTTAGGCCTGGTATTTGCCATCATCTGGCTCATGCTTTCGCATTTTTCGCATACTTGTTGGCCAGAACCTGCGCGTTCTCTGGCTTGGATCACGTAGTGATGTGGTTCCACACTGCAACAGTGAGTTAAACCTGGATTCAATCTATATTTTAGAGGATAACACCGATTAGGATTGGGTTAGGTCTGGTATTTGCCATCAACTGGCTCATACGTTCGTATCTTTCGCATACTTGTTGGCCAGATCCTGGCGTTTTCTGGTTTGGATCACGTAGTAATGTGGTACCACACTCAAACAGTGAGTTAAACCTGGATCCAATCTATATTTTAGAAGAATAATAACAGTTAGGTCAGCGTTAGGTCTGGTATTTGCCATCAACTGGCTCATACTTTCGCATTTTTCACCTACTTGTTGGCCAGATCCTGGGCGTTTTCTGGGTTCGATCACATAGTAATGTGGTGCCACACTGCAACAGTGAGCTAAAGCTGGATTCTATCTATATTTTACAGGATAACACCGGTTAGGTCAGGGTTGGGTCTTGTATTTGCCATCATCTGGCTCATACTTTCGCATTTTTCGCATACTTTTTGCCCAGATCCTGGGCGTTTTCTGGTTTGGATCACGTTGTAATGTGGTACCACACTGAAACAGTGAGTTAATCTTGGTTTCGATCTATATATTAGAGGCTAACACCGGCTAGGATTGGGTTAGGTCTGGTATTTGCCATCATCTGGCTCATGCTTTCGCATTTTTCACATACTTGTTGGACAGATCCTGGGCGTTTTCTGGTTTGGATCACGTTGTAATGTGGTACCACACTGAAACAGTGAGTTAATCTTGGTTTCGATCTATATATTAGAGGCTAACACCGGCTAGAATTGGGTTAGGTCTGGTATTTGCCATCAACTGGCTCATACTTTTGCATTTTTCACCTACTTGTTGGCCAGATCCTGGGCGTTTTCTGGGTTGGATCACGTAGTAATTTGGTACCACACTGAAACAGTGAGTTTAACTTGGATACAATCTATATTTTAGAGGATATCACCGGTTAGGTCAGGGTTAGGTCTGGTATTTGCCATCATCTGGCTCATACTGTCGCATTTTTCGCATACTTTTTGGCCAGATCCTGGGTGTTTTCTGGTTTGGATCACGTAGTAATTTGGTACCACACTGAAACAGTGAGTTTATCTTGGATACAATCTATATTTTAGAGGATATCACCGGTTAGGTCAGGGTTGGGTCTGGTATTTGCCATCATCTGGCTCATACTGTCGCATTTTTCGCATACTTGTTGGCCAGATCCTGGGCGTTTTCTGGTTTGGCTTACGTAGTGATGTGGTAACATACTGCAACAGTGAGTTAAACCTGAATTCAATCTATATTTTAGAGGATAACACCGGTTAGGTCAGGGTTAGGTCTGGTATTTGCCATCATCTGGCCCATACTTTCGCATTTTTCGCATACTTGTTGGCCAGATCCTGGGCGTTTTCTGGTTTGGATCACGTAGTAATGTAGCACCATTCTGAAACAGTGAGTTAAACCTGGATTCAATCTATATTTTAGAGGATAACACCGGTTAGGTTAGGGTTAGGTCTGGTATTTGCCATCATCTGGCTCAAACATTCGCATTTTTCGCATATTTGTTGGCCAGATTCTGGGCGTTTTCTGGGTTGGATCAGGTAGTAGTGTGGTACCACACTGAAACAGTGAGTTAAACCTGGATTCAATCTATATTTTAGAGGATAACACCGGTTAGGTCAGGGTTAGGTCTGGTATTTGCCATCATCTGGCTCAAACATTCGCATTTTTCGCATACTTGTTGGCCAGATCCTGGGCGTTTTCCGGTTTTGATCACGTAGTAATGTAGCACCACTCTGAAACAGTGAGTTAAACCTGGATTCAATCTATATTTTAGAGGATAACACCGGTTAGGTCAGGGTTAGGTCTGGTATTTTCCATCAACTGGCTCATACTTTCGCATTTTTCACTTACTTGTTGGCCAGATCCTGGGCGTTCTCTGGGTTGGATCACGTAGTAATGTGGTACCACACTGAAACAGTGAGTTAAACCTGGTTTCAATGTATATTTTAGAGAATAACACCGGTTAGGTCAGGGTTAGGTCTGGTATTTGCCATCATCTGGCTTATACTTTCGCCTTTTTCACCTACTTGTTGGCCAGATCCTGGGCGTTTTCTGGGTTAGATCAGGTAGTAGTGTGGTACCACACTGAAACAGTGAGTTAAACCTGGTTTCAATGTATATTTTAGAGAATAACACCGGTTAGGTCAGGGTTAGGTCTGGTATTTGCCATCATCTGGCTCATACTTTCGCATTTTTCGCGTACTTGTTGGTCAGATCCTGGGCATTTTCTTGTTTGGATCACGTAGTAATGTAGCACCACTCTGAAACAGTGAGTTAAACCTGGATTCAATATATATTTTAGAGGATAACACCGGTTAGGTTTGGGTTAGGTCTGGTATTTGCCATTATCTGGCTCATACATTCGCATTTTTCGCATACTTGTTGGCCAGATCCTGGGCGTTTTCTGGTTTGGATCACGTAGTAATGTGGTACCACACTCAAACAGTGAGTTAAACCCGGATCCAATCTATATTTTAGAAGAATAACAACAGTTAGGTCAGGGTTAGGTCTGGTATTTGCCATCAACTGGCTCATACTTTCGCATTTTTCACCTACTTGTTGGCCAGATCCTGGGCGTTTTTTGCGTTGGATCACGTAGTAATGTGGTACCACACTGAAACAGTGTGTTAAACCTGGATTCAATCTATATTTTAGAGGATAACACCGGTTAGGTCAGGGTTAGGTCTGGCATTTGCCATCATCTGGCTCAAACATTCGCATTTTTCGCGTACTTGTTGGCCTGATCCTGGGCGTTTTCTGGTTTGGATCACGTAGTAATGTAGCACCACACTGAAACAGTGAGTTAAACCTGGATTCAATATATATTTTAGAGGATAACACCGGTTAGGTTAGGGTTAGGTCTGGTATTTGCTATCATCTGGCTCAAACGTTCGCATTTTTCGCGTACTTGTTGGTCAGATCCTGGGCGTTTTCTGGTTTGGATCACGTAGTAATGTAGCACCACTCTGAAACAGTGAGTTAAACCTGGATTCAATATATATTTTAGAGGATAACACCGGTTAGGTTTGGGTTAGGTCTGGTATTTGCCATTATCTGGCTCATACTGTCGCATTTTTCGCATACTTTTTGGCCAGATCCTGGGTGTTTTCTGGTTTGGATCACGTAGTAATTTGGTACCACACTGAAACAGTGAGTTTATCTTGGATACAATCTATATTTTAGAGGATAACACCGGTTAGGTTAGGGTTAGGTCTGGTATTTGCCATCATCTGGCTCATACTGTCGCATTTTTCGCATACTTGTTGGCCAGATCCTGGGCGTTTTCTGGTTTGGCTTACGTAGTGATGTGGTAACATACTGCAACAGTGAGTTAAACCTGAATTCAATCTATATTTTAGAGGATAACACCGGTTAGGTCAGGGTTAGGTCTGGTATTTGCCATCATCTGGCCCATACTTTCGCATTTTTCGCATACTTGTTGGCCAGATCCTGGGCGTTTTCTGGTTTGGATCACGTAGTAATGTAGCACCATTCTGAAACAGTGAGTTAAACCTGGATTCAATCTATATTTTAGAGGATAACACCGGTTAGGTTAGGGTTAGGTCTGGTATTTGCCATCATCTGGCTCAAACATTCGCATTTTTCGCATACTTGTTGGCCAGATTCTGGGCGTTTTCTGGGTTGGATCAGGTAGTAGTGTGGTACCACACTGAAACAGTGAGTTAAACCTGGATTCAATCTATATTTTAGAGGATAACACCGGTTAGGTCAGGGTTAGGTCTGGTATTTGCCATCATCTGGCTCAAACATTCGCATTTTTCGCATACTTGTTGGCCAGATCCTGGGCGTTTTCCGGTTTTGATCACGTAGTAATGTAGCACCACTCTGAAACAGTGAGTTAAACCTGGATTCAATCTATATTTTAGAGGATAACACCGGTTAGGTCAGGGTTAGGTCTGGTATTTTCCATCAACTGGCTCATACTTTCGCATTTTTCACTTACTTGTTGGCCAGATCCTGGGCGTTCTCTGGGTTGGATCACGTAGTAATGTGGTACCACACTAAAACAGTGAGTTAAACCTGGTTTCAATGTATATTTTAGAGAATAACACCGGTTAGGTCAGGGTTAGGTCTGGTATTTGCCATCATCTGGCTTATACTTTCGCCTTTTTCACCTACTTGTTGGCCAGATCCTGGGCGTTTTCTGGGTTAGATCAGGTAGTAGTGTGGTACCACACTGAAACAGTGAGTTAAACCTGGTTTCAATGTATATTTTAGAGAATAACACCGGTTAGGTCAGGGTTAGGTCTGGTATTTGCCATTATCTGGCTCATACATTCGCATTTTTCGCATACTTGTTGGTCAGATCCTGGGCGTTTTCTGGTTTGGATCACGTAGTAATGTAGCACCACTCTGAAACAGTGAGTTAAACCTGGATTCAATATATATTTTAGAGGATAACACCGGTTAGGTTTGGGTTAGGTCTGGTATTTGCCATTATCTGGCTCATACATTCGCATTTTTCGCATACTTGTTGGTCAGATCCTGGGCGTTTTCTGGTTTGGATCACGTAGTAATGTAGCACCACTCTGAAACAGTGAGTTAAACCTGGATTCAATATATATTTTAGAGGATAACACCGGTTAGGTTTGGGTTAGGTCTGGTATTTGCCATTATCTGGCTCATACTGTCGCATTTTTCGCATACTTTTTGGCCAGATCCTGGGTGTTTTCTGGTTTGGATCACGTAGTAATTTGGTACCACACTGAAACAGTGAGTTTATCTTGGATACAATCTATATTTTAGAGGATAACACCGGTTAGGTTAGGGTTAGGTCTGGTATTTGCCATCATCTGGCTCATACTGTCGCATTTTTCGCATACTTGTTGGCCAGATCCTGGGCGTTTTCTGGTTTGGCTTACGTAGTGATGTGGTAACATACTGCAACAGTGAGTTAAACCTGAATTCAATCTATATTTTAGAGGATAACACCGGTTAGGTCAGGGTTAGGTCTGGTATTTGCCATCATCTGGCCCATACTTTCGCATTTTTCGCATACTTGTTGGCCAGATCCTGGGCGTTTTCTGGTTTGGATCACGTAGTAATGTAGCACCATTCTGAAACAGTGAGTTAAACCTGGATTCAATCTATATTTTAGAGGATAACACCGGTTAGGTTAGGGTTAGGTCTGGTATTTGCCATCATCTGGCTCAAACATTCGCATTTTTCGCATACTTGTTGGCCAGATTCTGGGCGTTTTCTGGGTTGGATCAGGTAGTAGTGTGGTACCACACTGAAACAGTGAGTTAAACCTGGATTCAATCTATATTTTAGAGGATAACACCGGTTAGGTCAGGGTTAGGTCTGGTATTTGCCATCATCTGGCCCAAACATTCGCATTTTTCGCATACTTGTTGGCCAGATCCTGGGCGTTTTCCGGTTTTGATCACGTAGTAATGTAGCACCACTCTGAAACAGTGAGTTAAACCTGGATTCAATCTATATTTTAGAGGATAACACCGGTTAGGTCAGGGTTAGGTCTGGTATTTTCCATCAACTGGCTCATACTTTCGCATTTTTCACTTACTTGTTGGCCAGATCCTGGGCGTTCTCTGGGTTGGATCACGTAGTAATGTGGTACCACACTGAAACAGTGAGTTAAACCTGGTTTCAATGTATATTTTAGAGAATAACACCGGTTAGGTCAGGGTTAGGTCTGGTATTTGCCATCATCTGGCTTATACTTTCGCCTTTTTCACCTACTTGTTGGCCAGATCCTGGGCGTTTTCTGGGTTAGATCAGGTAGTAGTGTGGTACCACACTGAAACAGTGAGTTAAACCTGGTTTCAATGTATATTTTAGAGAATAACACCGGTTAGGTCAGGGTTAGGTCTGGTATTTTCCATCCACTGGCTCATACTTTCGCATTTTTCACTTACTTGTTGGCCAGATCCTGGGCGTTCTCTGGGTTGGATCACGTAGTAATGTGGTACCACACTGAAACAGTGAGTTAAACCTGGTTTCAATGTATATTTTAGAGAATAACACCGGTTAGGTCAGGGTTAGGTCTGGTATTTGCCATCATCTGGCTTATACTTTCGCCTTTTTCACCTACTTGTTGGCCAGATCCTGGGCGTTTTCTGGGTTAGATCAGGTAGTAGTGTGGTATCACACTGAAACAGTGAGTTAAACCTGGTTTCAATGTATATTTTAGAGAATAACACCGGTTAGGTCAGGGTTAGGTCTGGTATTTGCCATCATCTGGCTCATACTTTCGCATTTTTCGCGTACTTGTTGGTCAGATCCTGGGCGTTTTCTGGTTTGGATCACGTAGTAATGTAGCAACACTCTGAAACAGTGAGTTAAACCTGGATTCAATAAATATTTTAGAGGATAACACCGGTTAGGTTTGGGTTAGGTCTGGTATTTGCCATTATCTGGCTCATACATTCGCATTTTTCGCATACTTGTTGGCCAGATCCTGGGCGTTTTCTGGTTTGGATCACGTAGTAATGTGGTGCCACACTCAAACAGTGAGTTAAACCCGGATCCAATCTATATTTTAGAAGAATAACAACAGTTAGGTCAGCGTTAGGTCTGGTATTTGCCATCAACTGGCTCATACTTTCGCATTTTTCACCTACTTGTTGGCCAGATCCTGGGCGCTTTCTGGTTTGGATCACGTAGTAATGTAGCACCACACAGAAACAGTGAGTTAAACCTGGATTCAATCTATATTTTAGAGGATAACACCGGTTAGGTTAGGGTTAGATCTGGTATTTGCCATCATCTGGCTCAAACATTCGCATTTTTCGCATACTTTTTGGCCAGATCCTGGGCGTTTTCTGGTTTGGATCACGTAGTAATGTAGCAGCACTCAGAAACAGTGAGTTAAACCTGGATTCAATCTATATTTTAGAGGATAACACCGGTTAGGTTTGGGTTAGGTCTGGTATTTGCCATCATCTGGCTCATACGTTCGCATTTTTCCCATACTTGTTGGCCAGATCCAGGGCGTTTTCTGGTTTGGATCACGTAGTAATGTAGCACCACTCTGAAACAGTGAGTTAAACCTGGATTCAATCTATATTTTAGAGGATAACACAGTTAGGTCAGGGTTAGGCCCGGTATTTGCCATCATCTGGCTCATGCTTTCGCATTTTTCGCATACTTGTTGGCCAGAACCTGGGCGTTCTCTGGCTTGGATCACGTAGTAATGTGGTTCCACACTGCAACAGTGAGTTAAACCTGGATTCAATCTATATTTTGGAGGATAACACCGATTAGGATTCGGTTAGGTCTGGTATTTGCCATCATCTGGCTCATACTTTCGTATCTTTCGCATACTTGTTGGCCAGATCCTGGGCGTTTTCTGGTTTGGATCACGTAGTAATGTGGTACCACACTCAAACAGTGAGTTAAACCTGGATCCAATTTATATTTTAGAAGAATAATAACAGTTAGGTCAGCGTTAGGTCTGGTATTTGCCATCAACTGGCTCATACTTTCGCATTTTTCACCTACTTGTTGGCCAGATCCTGGGCGTTTTCTGGGTTCGATCACATAGTAATGTGGTGCCACACTGCAACAGTGAGCTAAAGCTGGATTCTATCTATATTTTACAGGATAACACCGGTTAGGTCAGGGTTAGGTCTAGTATTTGCCATCATCTGGCTCATACTTTCGCATTTTCCGCATACTTTTTGGCCAGATCCTGGGCGTTTTCTGGTTTGGATCACGTTGTAATGTGGTACCACACCGAAACAGTGAGTAAATCTGGATTCAATCTATATTTTGGAGGATAACACCGGTTAGGTTTGGGTTAGGTCTGGTATTTGCCATTATCTGGCTCAAACATTCGCATTTTTCGCATACTTGTTGGCCAGATCCTGGGCGCTTTCTGGGTTGGATCAGGTAGTAGTGTGGTACCACACTGAAACAGTGAGTTAAACCTGGATTCAATCTATATTTTAGAGGATAACACCGGTTAGGTCAGGGTTAGGCCTGGTATTTGCCATCATCTGGCTCATACTTTCGCATTTTTCGCATACTTGTTGGCCAGATCCTGGGCGTTTTCTGGGTTGGATCAGGTTGTAGTGTGGTACCACACTGAAACAGTGAGTTAAACCTGGATCCAATCTATATTTTAGAAGAATAATAACAGTTAGGTCAGCGTTAGGTCTGGTATTTGCCATCAACTGGCTCATACTTTCGCATTTTTCACCTACTTGTTGGCCAGATCCTGGGCGTTTTCTGGTTTGTGTCACGTAGTAATGTGGTGCCACACTGCAACAGAGAGTTAAACCTGGATTCAATCTATATTTTAGAGGATAACACCGGTTAGGTCAGGGTTAGGTCTGGTATTTGCCATCATCTGGCTCAAACATTCGCATTTTTCGCATACTTGTTGGCCAGATCCTGGGCGTTTTCTGGTTTGGATCACGTAGTAATGTAGCACCACACTGAAACAGTGAGTTAAACCTGGATTCAATCTATATTTTAGAGGATAACACCGGTTAGGTCAGGGTTAGGCCTGGTATTTGCCATCATCTGGCTCATACTTTCGCATTTTTCGCATACTTGTTGGCCAGATCCTGGGCGTTTTCTGGGTTGGATCAGGTAGTAGTGTGGTACCACACTGAAACAGTGAGTTAAACCTGGATTCAATCTATATTTTAGAGGATAACACCGGTTAGGTCAGGGTTAGGCCTGGTATTTGCCATCATCTGGCTCATACTTTCGCATTTTTCACCTACTTGTTGGCCAGATCCTGGGCGTTTTTTGCGTTGGATCACGTAGTAATGTGGTACCACACTGAAACAGTGAGTTAAACCTGGATGCAATCTATATTTTAGAGGATAACACCGGTTAGGTTTGGGTTAGGTTTGGTATTTGCCATCATCTGGCTCATACGTTCGCATTTTTCGCATACTTGTTGGCCAGATCCAGGGCGTTTTCTGGTTTGGATCACGTAGTAATGTAGCACCACTCTGAAACAGTGAGTTAAACCAGGATTCAATCTATATTTTAGAGGATAACACCGGTTAGGTGAGGGTTAGGTCTGATATTTGCCATCATCTGGCTCAAACATTCGCATTTTTCGCATACTTGTTGGCCAGATCCTGGGCGTTTTCTGGTTTGGATCATGTAGTAATGTGGTACCACACTCAAACAGTGAGTTAAACCTGGATCCAATCTATATTTTAGAAGAATAATAACAGTTAGGTCAGCGTTAGGTCTGGTATTTGCCATCAACTGGCTCATACTTTCGCATTTTTCACCTACTTGTTGGCCAGATCCTGGGCGTTTTCTGGTTTGGGTCACGTAGTAATGTGGTGCCACACTGCAACAGTGAGTTAAAGCTGCATTCTATCTATATTTTACAGGATAACACCGGTTAGGTCAGGGTTAGGGCTGGTATTTGCCATCATCTGGCTCATACTTTCGCATTTTTCGCATACTTGTTGGCCAGAACCTGGGCGTTCTCTGGCTTGGATCACGTAGTAATGTGGTTCCACACTGCAACAGTGAGTTAAACCTGGATTCAATCTATATTTTAGAGGATAACACCGATTAGGATTCGGTTAGGTCTGGTATTTGCCATCATCTGGCTCATACTTTCGTATCTTTCGCATACTTGTTGGCCAGATCCTGGGCGTTTTCTGGTTTGGATCACGTAGTAATGTGGTACCACACTCAAACAGTGAGTTAAACCTGGATCCAATCTATATTTTAGAAGAATAATAACAGTTAGGTCAGCGTTAGGTCTGGTATTTGCCATCAACTGGCTCATACTTTCGCATTTTTCACCTACTTGTTGGCCAGATCCTGGGCGTTTTCTGGGTTCGATCACATAGTAATGTGGTGCCACACTGCAACAGTGAGCTAAAGCTGGATTCAATCTATATTTTACAGGATAACACCGGTTAGGTCAGGGTTAGGTCTAGTATTTGCCATCATCTGGCTCATACTTTCGCATTTTCCGCATACTTTTTGGCCAGATCCTGGGCGTTCTCTGGTTTGGATCACGTTGTAATGTGGTACCACACTGAAATAGTGAGTAAATCTGGATTCAATCTATATTTTGGAGGATAACACCGGTTAGGTCAGGGTTAGGCCTGGTATTTGCCATCATCTGGCTCATACTTTCGCATTTTTCGCATACTTGTTGGCCAGATCCTGGGCGTTTTCTGGGTTGGATCAGGTTGTAGTGTGGTACCACACTGAAACAGTGAGTTAAACCTGGATCCAATCTATATTTTAGAAGAATAATAACAGTTAGGTCAGCGTTAGGTCTGGTATTTGCCATCAACTGGCTCATACTTTCGCATTTTTCACCTACTTGTTGGCCAGATCCTGGGCGTTTTCTGGTTTGTGTCACGTAGTAATGTGGTGCCACACTGCAACAGAGAGTTAAACCTGGATTCAATCTATATTTTAGTGGATAACACCGGTTAGGTCAGGGTTAGGTCTGGTATTTGCCATCATCTGGCTCAAACATTCGCATTTTTCGCATACTTGTTGGCCAGATCCTGGGCGTTTTCTGGTTTGGATCACGTAGTAATGTAGCACCACACTGAAACAGTGAGTTAAACCTGGATTCAATCTATATTTTAGAGGATAACACCGGTTAGGTCAGGGTTAGGCCTGGTATTTGCCATCATCTGGCTCATACTTTCGCATTTTTCGCATACTTGTTGGCCAGATCCTGGGCGTTTTCTGGGTTGGATCAGGTAGTAGTGTGGTACCACACTGAAACAGTGAGTTAAACCTGGATTCAATCTATATTTTAGAGGATAACACCGGTTAGGTCAGGGTTAGGCCTGGTATTTGCCATCATCTGGCTCATACTTTCGCATTTTTCACCTACTTGTTGGCCAGATCCTGGGCGTTTTTTGCGTTGGATCACGTAGTAATGTGGTACCACACTGAAACAGTGAGTTAAACCTGGATGCAATCTATATTTTAGAGGATAACACCGGTTAGGTTTGGGTTAGGTTTGGTATTTGCCATCATCTGGCTCATACGTTCGCATTTTTCGCATACTTGTTGGCCAGATCCAGGGCGTTTTCTGGTTTGGATCACGTAGTAATGTAGCACCACTCTGAAACAGTGAGTTAAACCAGGATTCAATCTATATTTTAGAGGATAACACCGGTTAGGTGAGGGTTAGGTCTGATATTTGCCATCATCTGGCTCAAACATTCGCATTTTTCGCATACTTGTTGGCCAGATCCTGGGCGTTTTCTGGTTTGGATCATGTAGTAATGTGGTACCACACTCAAACAGTGAGTTAAACCTGGATCCAATCTATATTTTAGAAGAATAATAACAGTTAGGTCAGCGTTAGGTCTGGTATTTGCCATCAACTGGCTCATACTTTCGCATTTTTCACCTACTTGTTGGCCAGATCCTGGGCGTTTTCTGGTTTGGGTCACGTAGTAATGTGGTGCCACACTGCAACAGTGAGTTAAAGCTGCATTCTATCTATATTTTACAGGATAACACCGGTTAGGTCAGGGTTAGGGCTGGTATTTGCCATCATCTGGCTCATACTTTCGCATTTTTCGCATACTTGTTGGCCAGAACCTGGGCGTTCTCTGGCTTGGATCACGTAGTAATGTGGTTCCACACTGCAACAGTGAGTTAAACCTGGATTCAATCTATATTTTAGAGGATAACACCGATTAGGATTCGGTTAGGTCTGGTATTTGCCATCATCTGGCTCATACTTTCGTATCTTTCGCATACTTGTTGGCCAGATCCTGGGCGTTTTCTGGTTTGGATCACGTAGTAATGTGGTACCACACTCAAACAGTGAGTTAAACCTGGATCCAATCTATATTTTAGAAGAATAATAACAGTTAGGTCAGCGTTAGGTCTGGTATTTGCCATCAACTGGCTCATACTTTCGCATTTTTCACCTACTTGTTGGCCAGATCCTGGGCGTTTTCTGGGTTCGATCACATAGTAATGTGGTGCCACACTGCAACAGTGAGCTAAAGCTGGATTCAATCTATATTTTACAGGATAACACCGGTTAGGTCAGGGTTAGGTCTAGTATTTGCCATCATCTGGCTCATACTTTCGCATTTTCCGCATACTTTTTGGCCAGATCCTGGGCGTTTTCTGGTTTGGATCACGTTGTAATGTGGTACCACACTGAAATAGTGAGTAAATCTGGATTCAATCTATATTTTGGAGGATAACACCGGTTAGGTTTGGGTTAGGTCTGGTATTTGCCATTATCTGGCTCATACATTCGCATTTTTCGCATACTTGTTGGCCAGATCCTGGGCGTTTTCTGGGTTGGATCACGTAGTAATTTGGTACCACACTGAAGCAGTGAGTTTATCTTGGATACAATCTATATTTTAGAGGATATCACCGGTTAGGTCAGGGTTAGGTCTGGTATTTGCCATCATCTGGCTCATACTGTCGCATTTTTCGCATACTTTTTGGCCAGATCCTGGGCGTTTTCTGGTTTGGATCACGTAGTAATTTGGTACCACACTGAAACAGTGAGTTTATCTTGGATACAATCTATATTTTAGAGGATATCACCGGTTAGGTCAGGGTTGGGTCTGGTATTTGCCATCATCTGGCTCATACTGTCGCATTTTTCGCATACTTGTTGGCCAGATCCTGGGCGTTTTCTGGTTTGGCTTACGTAGTGATGTGGTACCATACTGCAACAGTGAGTTAAACCTGAATTCAATCTATATTTTAGAGGATAACACCGGTTAGGTCAGGGTTAGGTCTGGTATTTGCCATCATCTGGCCCATACTTTCGCATTTTTCGCATACTTGTTGGCCAGATCCTGGGCGTTTTCTGGTTTGGATCACGTAGTAATGTAGCACCACTCTGAAACAGTGAGTTAAACCTGGATTCAATCTATATTTTACAGGATAACACCGGTTAGGTTAGGGTTAGGTCTGGTATTTGCCATCATCTGGCTCAAACATTCGCATTTTTCACCTACTTGTTGGCCAGATCCTGGGCGTTTTCTGGGTTCTACCACATAGTAATGTGGTGCCACACTGCAACAGTGAGCTAAAGCTGGATTCTATCTATATTTTACAGGATAACACCGGTTAGGTCAGGGTTAGGTCTAGTATTTGCCATCATCTGGCTCATACTTTCGCATTTTCCGCATACTTTTTGGCCAGATCCTGGGCGTTTTCTGGTTTGGATCACGTAGTAATGTAGCACCACACTGAAACAGTGAGTTAAACCTGGATTCGATCTATATTTTAGAGGATAACACCGGTTAGGTCAGGGTTAGGCCTGGTATTTGCCATCATCTGGCTCATACTTTCGCATTTTTCGCATACTTGTTGGCCAGATCCTGGGCGTTTTCTGGGTTGGATCAGGTAGTAGTGTGGTACCACACTGAAACAGTGAGTTAAACCTGGATTCAATCTATATTTTAGAGGATAACACCGGTTAGGTCAGGGTTAGGCCTGGTATTTGCCATCATCTAGCTCATACTTTCGCATTTTTCGCATACTTGTTGGCCAGATCCTGGGCGTTTTCTGGTTTGGATCACGTTGTAATGTGGTACCACACTGAAATAGTGAGTAAATCTGGATTCAATCTATATTTTGGAGGATAACACCGGTTAGGTTTGGGTTAGGTCTGGTATTTGCCATTATCTGGCTCATACATTCGCATTTTTCGCATACTTGTTGGCCAGATCCTGGGCGTTTTCTGGTTTGGATCACGTAGTAATGTGGTACCACACTCAAACAGTGAGTTAAACCCGGATCCAATCTATATTTTAGACGAATAACAACAGTTAGGTCAGCGTTAGGTCTGGTATTTGCCATCAACTGACTCATACTTTCGCATTTTTCACCTACTTGTTGGCCAGATCCTGGGCGTTTTCTGGTTTGGGTCACGTAGTAATGTGGTGCCACACTGCAACAGAGAGTTAAACCTGGATTCAATCTATATTTTAGAGGATAACACCGGTTAGGTCAGGGTTAGGTCTGGTATTTGCCATCATCTGGCTCAAACATTCGCATTTTTCGCATACTTGTTGGCCAGATCCTGGGCGTTTTCTGGTTTGGATCACGTAGTATTGTAGCACCACACTGAAACAGTGAGTTAAACCTGGATTCGATCTATATTTTAGAGGATAACACCGGTTAGGTCAGGGTTAGGCCTGGTATTTGCCATCATCTGGCTCATACTTTCGCATTTTTCGCATACTTGTTGGCCAGATCCTGGGCGTTTTCTGGGTTGGATCAGGTAGTAGTGTGGTACCACACTGAAACAGTGAGTTAAACCCGGATTCAATCTATATTTTAGAGGATAACACCGGTTAGGTCAGGGTTAGGCCTGGTATTTGCCATCATCTGGCTCATACTTTCGCATTTTTCGCATACTTGTTGGCCAGATCCTGGGCGTTTTCTGGGTTAGATCTGGTAGTAGTGTGGTACCACACTGAAACAGTGAGTTAAACCTGGATTCAATGTATATTTTAGAGAATAACACCGGTTAGGTCAGGGTTAGGTCTGGTATTTGCCATCATCTGGCTCAAACATTCGCATTTTTCGCATACTTGTTGGCCAGATCCTGGGCGTTTTCTGGTTTGGATCACGTAGTATTGTAGCACCACACTGAAACAGTGAGTTAAACCTGGATTCGATCTATATTTTAGAGGATAACACCGGTTAGGTCAGGGTTAGGCCTGGTATTTGCCATCATCTGGCTCATACTTTCGCATTTTTCGCATACTTGTTGGCCAGATCCTGGGCGTTTTCTGGGTTGGATCAGGTAGTAGTGTGGTACCACACTGAAACAGTGAGTTAAACCTGGATTCAATCTATATTTTAGAGGATAACACCGGTTAGGTCAGGGTTAGGCCTGGTATTTGCCATCATCTGGCTCATACTTTCGCATTTTTCGCATACTTGTTGGCCAGATCCTGGGCGTTTTCTGGGTTAGATCTGGTAGTAGTGTGGTACCACACTGAAACAGTGAGTTAAACCTGGATTCAATGTATATTTTAGAGAATAACACCGGTTAGGTCAGGGTTAGGTCTGGTATTTGCCATCATCTGGCTCATACTTTCGCATTTTTCGCGTACTTGTTGGTCAGATCCTGGGCGTTTTCTGGTTTGGATCACGTAGTAATGTAGCACCACTCTGAAACAGTGAGTTAAACCTGGATTCAATCTATATTTTAGAGGATAACACCGGTTAGGTTTGGGTTAGGTCTGGTATTTGCCATTATCTGGCTCATACATTCGCATTTTTCGCATACTTGTTGGCCAGATCCTGGGCGTTTTCTGGTTTGGATCAGGTAGTAATGTGGTACCACACTCAAACAGTGAGTTAAACCCGGATCCAATCTATATTTTAGAAGAATAACAACAGTTAGGTCAGCGTTAGGTCTGGTATTTGCCATCAACTAGCTCATACTTTCGCATTTTTCACCTACTTGTTGGCCAGATCCTGGGCGTTTTTTGCGTTGGATCACGTAGTAATGTGGTACCACACTGAAACAGTGAGTTAAACCTGGATGCAATCTATATTTTAGAGGATAACACCGGTTAGGTTTGGGTTAGGTCTGGTATTTGCCATCATCTGGCTCATACGTTCGCATTTTTCGCATATTTGTTGGCCAGATCCAGGGCGTTTTCTGGTTTGGATCACGTAGTAATGTAGCACCACTCTGAAACAGTGAGTTAAACCAGGATTCAATCTATATTTTAGAGGATAACACCGGTTAGGTGAGGGTTAGGTCTGATATTTGCCATCATCTGGCTCAAACATTCGCATTTTTCGCATACTTGTTGGCCAGATCCTGGGCGTTTTCTGGTTCGGATCATGTAGTAATGTGGTACCACACTCAAACAGTGAGTTAAACCTGGATCCAATCTATATTTTAGAAGAATAATAACACTTAGGTCAGCGTTAGGTCTGGTATTTGCCATCAACTGGCTCATACTTTCGCATTTTTCACCTACTTGTTGGCCAGATCCTGGGCGTTTTCTGGTTTGGGTCACGTAGTAATGTGGTGCCACACTGCAACAGTGAGTTAAAGCTGCATTCTATCTATATTTTACAGGATAACACCGGTTAGGTCAGGGTTAGGGCTGGTATTTGCCATCATCTGGCTCATACGTTCGCATTTTTCGCATACTTGTTGGCCAGATCCAGGGCGTTTTCTGGTTTGGATCACGTAGTAATGTAGCACCACTCTGAAACAGTGAGTTAAACCAGGATTCAATCTATATTTTAGAGGATAACACCGGTTAGGTGAGGGTTAGGTCTGATATTTGCCATCATCTGGCTCAAACATTCGCATTTTTCGCATACTTGTTGGCCAGATCCTGGGCGTTTTCTGGTTCGGATCATGTAGTAATGTGGTACCACACTCAAACAGTGAGTTAAACCTGGATCCAATCTATATTTTAGAAGAATAATAACAGTTAGGTCAGCGTTAGGTCTGGTATTTGCCATCAACTGGCTCATACTTTCGCATTTTTCACCTACTTGTTGGCCAGATCCTGGGCGTTTTCTGGTTTGGGTCACGTAGTAATGTGGTGCCACACTGCAACAGTGAGTTAAAGCTGCATTCTATCTATATTTTACAGGATAACACCGGTTAGGTCAGGGTTAGGGCTGGTATTTGCCATCATCTGGCTCATACTTTCGCATTTTTCGCATACTTGTTGGCCAGAACCTGGGCGTTCTCTGGCTTGGATCACGTAGTAATGTGGTTCCACACTGCAACAGTGAGTTAAACCTGGATTCAATCTATATTTTAGAGGATAACTCCGATTAGGATTCGGTTAGGTCTGGTATTTGCCATCATCTGGCTCATACTTTCGTATCTTTCGCATACTTGTTGGCCAGATCCTGGGCGTTTTCTGGTTTGGATCACGTAGTAATGTGGTACCACACTCAAACAGTGAGTTAAACCTGGATCCAATCTATATTTTAGAAGAATAATAACAGTTAGGTCAGCGTTAGGTCTGGTATTTGCCATCAACTGGCTCATACTTTCGCATTTTTCACCTACTTGTTGGCCAGATCCTGGGCGTTTTCTGGTTTGGGTCACGTAGTAATGTGGTGCCACACTGCAACAGTGAGTTAAAGCTGCATTCTATCTATATTTTACAGGATAACACCGGTTAGGTCAGGGTTAGGGCTGGTATTTGCCATCATCTGGCTCATACTTTCGCATTTTTCGCATACTTGTTGGCCAGAACCTGGGCGTTCTCTGGCTTGGATCACGTAGTAATGTGGTTCCACACTGCAACAGTGAGTTAAACCTGGATTCAATCTATATTTTAGAGGATAACACCGATTAGGATTCGGTTAGGTCTGGTATTTGCCATCATCTGGCTCATACTTTCGTATCTTTCGCATACTTGTTGGCCAGATCCTGGGCGTTTTCTGGTTTGGATCACGTAGTAATGTGGTACCACACTCAAACAGTGAGTTAAACCTGGATCCAATCTATATTTTAGAAGAATAATAACAGTTAGGTCAGCGTTAGGTCTGGTATTTGCCATCAACTGGCTCATACTTTCGCATTTTTCACCTACTTGTTGGCCAGATCCTGGGCGTTTTCTGGGTTCGATCACATAGTAATGCGGTGCCACACTGCAACAGTGAGCTAAAGCTGGATTCTATCTATATTTTACAGGATAACACCGGTTAGGTCAGGGTTAGGTCTAGTATTTGCCATCATCTGGCTCATACTTTCGCATTTTCCGCATACTTTTTGGCCAGATCCTGGGCGTTTTCTGGTTTGGATCACGTAGTAATGTAGCACCACACTGAAACAGTGAGTTAAACCTGGATTCGATCTATATTTTAGAGGATAACACCGGTTAGGTCAGGGTTAGGCCTGGTATTTGCCATCATCTGGCTCATACTTTCGCATTTTTCGCATACTTGTTGGCCAGATCCTGGGCGTTTTCTGGGTTGGATCAGGTAGTAGTGTGGTACCACACTGAAACAGTGAGTTAAACCTGGATTCAATCTATATTTTAGAGGATAACACCGGTTAGGTCAGGGTTAGGCCTGGTATTTGCCATCATCTGGCTCATACTTTCGCATTTTTCGCATACTTGTTGGCCAGATCCTGGGCGTTTTCTGGGTTAGATCTGGTAGTAGTGTGGTACCACACTGAAACAGTGAGTTAAACCTGGATTCAATGTATATTTTAGAGAATAACACCGGTTAGGTCAGGGTTAGGTCTGGTATTTGCCATCATCTGGCTCATACTTTCGCATTTTTCGCGTACTTGTTGGTCAGATCCTGGGCGTTTTCTGGTTTGGATCACGTAGTAATGTAGCACCACTCTGAAACAGTGAGTTAAACCTGGATTCAATCTATATTTTAGAGGATAACACCGGTTAGGTTTGGGTTAGGTCTGGTATTTGCCATTATCTGGCTCATACATTCGCATTTTTCGCATACTTGTTGGCCAGATCCTGGGCGTTTTCTGGTTTGGATCAGGTAGTAATGTGGTACCACACTCAAACAGTGAGTTAAACCCGGATCCAATCTATATTTTAGAAGAATAACGACAGTTAGGTCAGCGCTAGGTCTGGTATTTGCCATCAACTAGCTCATACTTTCGCATTTTTCACCTACTTGTTGGCCAGATCCTGGGCGTTTTTTGCGTTGGATCACGTAGTAATGTGGTACCACACTGAAACAGTGAGTTAAACCTGGATGCAATCTATATTTTAGAGGATAACACCGGTTAGGTTTGGGTTAGGTCTGGTATTTGCCATCATCTGGCTCATACGTTCGCATTTTTCGCATACTTGTTGGCCAGATCCAGGGCGTTTTCTGGTTTGGATCACGTAGTAATGTAGCACCACTCTGAAACAGTGAGTTAAACCTGGATTCAATCTATATTTTAGAGGATAACACCGGTTAGGTGAGGGTTAGGTCTGATATTTGCCATCATCTGGCTCAAACATTCGCATTTTTCGCATACTTGTTGGCCAGATCCTGGGCGTTTTCTGGTTTGGATCATGTAGTAATGTGGTACCACACTCAAACAGTGAGTTAAACCTGGATCCAATCTATATTTTAGAAGAATAATAACACTTAGGTCAGCGTTAGGTCTGGTATTTGCCATCAACTGGCTCATACTTTCGCATTTTTCACCTACTTGTTGGCCAGATCCTGGGCGTTTTCTGGTTTGGGTCACGTAGTAATGTGGTGCCACACTGCAACAGTGAGTTAAAGCTGCATTCTATCTATATTTTACAGGATAACACCGGTTAGGTCAGGGTTAGGGCTGGTATTTGCCATCATCTGGCTCATACTTTCGCATTTTTCGCATACTTGTTGGCCAGATCCTGGGCGTTTTCTGGTTTGGATCACGTAGTAATGTGGTACCACACTCAAACAGTGAGTTAAACCCGGATCCAATCTATATTTTAGAAGAATAACAACAGTTAGGTCAGCGTTAGGTCTGGTATTTGCCATCAACTGGCTCATACTTTCGCATTTTTCACCTACTTGTTGGCCAGATCCTGGGCGTTTTTTGCGTTGGATCACGTAGTAATGTGGTACCACACTGAAACAGTGAGTTAAACCTGGATGCAATCTATATTTTAGAGGATAACACCGGTTAGGTTTGGGTTAGGTCTGGTATTTGCCATCATCTGGCTCATACGTTCGCATTTTTCGCATACTTGTTGGCCAGATCCAGGGCGTTTTCTGGTTTGTATCACGTAGTAATGTAGCACCACTCTGAAACAGTGAGTTAAACCAGGATTCAATCTATATTTTAGAGGATAACACCGGTTAGGTGAGGGTTAGGTCTGATATTTGCCATCATCTGGCTCAAACATTCGCATTTTTCGCATACTTGTTGGCCAGATCCTGGGCGTTTTCTGGTTTGGATCATGTAGTAATGTGGTACCACACTCAAACAGTGAGTTAAACCTGGATCCAATCTATATTTTAGAAGAATAATAACAGTTAGGTCAGCGTTAGGTCTGGTATTTGCCATCAACTGGCTCATACTTTCGCATTTTTCACCTACTTGTTGGCCAGATCCTGGGCGTTTTCTGGTTTGGGTCACGTAGTAATGTGGTGCCACACTGCAACAGTGAGTTAAAGCTGCATTCTATCTATATTTTACAGGATAACACCGGTTAGGTCAGGGTTAGGGCTGGTATTTGCCATCATCTGGCTCATACTTTCGCATTTTTCGCATACTTGTTGGCCAGAACCTGGGCGTCCTCTGGCTTGGATCACGTAGTAATGTGGTTCCACACTGCAACAGTGAGTTAAACCTGGATTCAATCTATATTTTAGAGGATAACACCGGTTAGGATTCGGTTAGGTCTGGTATTTGCCATCATCTGGCTCATACTTTCGTATCTTTCGCATACTTGTTGGCCAGATCCTGGGCGTTTTCTGGTTTGGATCACGTAGTAATGTGGTACCACACTCAAACAGTGAGTTAAACCTGGATCCAATCTATATTTTAGAAGAATAATAACAGTTAGGTCAGCGTTAGGTCTGGTATTTGCCATCAACTGGCTCATACTTTCGCATTTTTCACCTACTTGTTGGCCAGATCCTGGGCGTTTTCTGGGTTCGATCACGTAGTAATGTGGTGCCACACTGCAACAGTGAGCTAAAGCTGGATTCTATCTATATTTTACAGGATAACACCGGTTAGGTCAGGGTTAGGTCTAGTATTTGCCATCATCTGGCTCATACTTTCGCATTTTCCGCATACTTGTTGGCCAGATCCTGGGCGTTTTCTGGTTTGGATCACGTAGTAATGTGGTACCACACTCAAACAGTGAGTTAAACCCGGATCCAATCTATATTTTAGAAGAATAACAACAGTTAGGTCAGCGTGAGGTCTGGTATTTGCCATCATCTGGCTCATACTTTTGCATTTTTCACCTACTTGTTGGCCAGATCCTGGGCGTTTTCTGGGTTGGATCACGTAGTAATTTGGTACCACACTGAAACAGTGAGTTTATCTTGGATACAATCTATATTTTAGAGGATATCACCGGTTAGGTCAGGGTTGGGTCTGGTATTAGCCATCATCTGGCTCATACTGTCGCATTTTTCGCATACTTGTTGGCCAGATCCTGGGCGTTTTCTGGCTTGGATCACGTAGTGATGTGGTACCATACTGCAACAGTGAGTTAAACCTGAATTCAATCTATATTTTAGAGGATAACACCGGTTAGGTCAGGGTTAGGTCTGGTATTTGCCATCATCTGGCCCATACTTTCGCATTTTTCGCATACTTGTTGGCCAGATCCTGGGCGCTTTCTGGTTTGGATCACGTAGTAATGTAGCACCACTCTGAAACAGTGAGTTAAACCTGGATTCAATCTATATTTTAGAGGATAACACCGGTTAGGTTAGGGTTAGGTCTGGTATTTGCCATCATCTGGCTCAAACATTCGCATTTTTCGCATACTTGTTGGCCAGATTCTGGGCGTTTTCTGGGTTGGATCACGTAGTAATGTAGCACCACTCTGAAACAGTGAGTTAAACCTGGATTCAATCTATATTTTAGAGGATAACACCGGTTAGGTTAGGGTTAGGTCTGGTATTTGCCATCATCTGGCTCATACTTTCGCATTTTTCGCATACTTGTTGGCCAGATCCAGGGCGTTTTCTGGTTTGGATCGCGTAGTAATGTAGCACCACTCTGAAACAGTGAGTTAAACCTGGATTCAATCTATATTTTAGAGGATAACACCGGTTAGGTGAGGGTTAGGTCTGATATTTGCCATCATCTGGCTCAAACATTCGCATTTTCCGCATACTTGTTGGCCAGATCCTGGGCGTTTTCTGGTTTGGATCATGTAGTAATGTGGTACCACACTCAAACAGTGAGTTAAACCTGGATCCAATCTATATTTTAGAGGATAACACCGGTTAGGTTAGGGTTAGGTCTGGTATTTGCCATCATCTGGCTCATACTTTCGCATTTTTCACCTACTTGTTGGCCAGATCCTGGGCGTTTTCTGGTTTGGGTCACGTAGTAATGTGGTGCCACACTGCAACAGTGAGTTAAAGCTGCATTCTATCTATATTTTACAGGATAACACCGGTTAGGTCAGGGTTATGTCTGATATTTGCCATCATCTGGCTCATACTTTCGCATTTTTCGCATACTTGTTGGCCAGATCCTGGGCGCTTTCTGGTTTGGATCACGTAGTAATGTAGCACCACTCAGAAACAGTGAGTTAAACCTGGATTCAATCTATATTTTAGAGGATAACGCCGGTTAGGTCAGGGTTAGGCCTGGTATTTGCCATCATCTGGCTCATGCTTTCGCATTTTTCGCATACTTGTTGGGCAGAACCTGGGCGTTCTCTGGCTTGGATCACGTAGTAATGTGGTACCACACTGAAACAGTGAGTTAAACCTGGATTCAATCTATATTTTAGAGGATAACACCGATTAGGATTGGGTTAGGTCTGGTATTTGCCATCATCTGGCTCATGCTTTCGCATTTTTCGGATACTTGTTGGCCAGATCCTGGGCGCTTTCTGGTTTGGATCACGTAGTAATGTGGTGCCACACTGCAACAGTGAGTTAAAGCTGCATTCTATCTATATTTTACAGGATAACACCGGTTAGGTCAGGGTTAGGGCTGGTATTTGCCATCATCTGGCTCATACTTTCGCATTTTTCGCATACTTGTTGGCCAGATCCTGGGCGCTTTCTGGTTTGGATCACGTAGTAATGTAGCACCACTCAGAAACAGTGAGTTAAACCTGGATTCAATCTATATTTTAGAGGATAACGCCGGTTAGGTCAGGGTTAGGCCTGGTATTTGCCATTATCTGGCTCATACATTCGCATTTTTTGCATACTTGTTGGCCAGATCCTGGGCGTTTTCTGGTCTGGATCACGTAGTAAGGTGGTACCACACTCAAACAGTGAGTTACACCCGGATCCAATCTATATTTTAGAAGAATAACAACAGTTAGGTCAGCGTTAGGTCTGGTATTTGCCATCAACTGGCTCATACTTTTGCATTTTTCACCTACTTGTTGGCCAGATCCTGGGCGTTTTCTGGTCTGGATCACGTAGTAAGGTGGTACCACACTCAAACAGTGAGTTAAACCCGGATCCAATCTATATTTTAGAAGAATAACAACAGTTAGGTCAGGGTTAGGCCTGGTATTTGCCATCATCTGGCTCATGCTTTCGCATTTTTCGCATACGTGTTGGCCAGAACCTGGGCGTTCTCTGGCTTGGATCACGTAGTAATGTAGCACCACTCTGAAACAGTGAGTTAAACCTGGATTCAATCTATATTTTAGAGGATAACACCGGTTAGGTCAGGGTTAGGTCTGGTATTTGCCATCATCAGGCTCAAACATTCGCATTTTTCGCATACTTGTTGGCCAGATCCTGGGCGTTTTCTGGGTTGGATCAGGTAGTAGTGTGGTACCACACTGAAACAGTGAGTTAAACCTGGATTCAATCTATATTTTAGAGGATAACACCGGTTAGGTCAGGGTTAGGCCTGGTATTTGCCATCATCTGGCTCATACTTTCGCATTTTTCGCATACTTGTTGGCAAGATCCTGGGCGTTTTCTGGGTTGGATCAGGTAGTAGTGTGGTACCACACTGAAACAGTGAGTTAAACCTGGATTCAATCTATATTTTAGAGGATAACACCGGTTAGGTCAGGGTTAGGCCTGGTATTTGCCATCATCTGGCTCATACTTTCGCATTTTTCGCATACTTGTTGGCCAGATCCTGGGCGTTTTCTGGGTTGGATCAGGTAGTAGTGTGGTACCACACTGAAACAGTGAGTTAAACCTGGATTCAATCTATATTTTAGAGGATAACACCGGTTAGGTCAGGGTTAGGCCTGGTATTTGCCATCATCTGGCTCATACTTTCGCATTTTTCGCATACTTGTTGGCAAGATCCTGGGCGTTTTCTGGGTTGGATCAGGTAGTAGTGTGGTACCACACTGAAACAGTGAGTTAAACCTGGATTCAATCTATATTTTAGAGGATAACACCGGTTAGGTCAGGGTTAGGTCTGGTATTTGCTATCATCTGGCTCAAACATTCGCATTTTTCGCATACTTGTAGGTCAGATCCTGGGCGTTTTCTGGTTTGGATCACGTAGTAATGTAGCACCACTCTGAAACAGTGAGTCAAAAACCTGGATTCAATCTATATTTTAGAGGATAACACCGGTTAGGTCAGGGTTAGGTCTGGTATTTGCCATCATCTGGCTCAAACATTCGCATTTTTCGCATACTTTTTGGCCAGATCCTGGGCGTTTTCTGGTTTGGATCACGTAGTAATTTGGTGCCACACTGCAACAGTGAGCTAAAGCTGGATTCTATCTATATTTTACAGGATAACACCGGTTAGGTCAGGGTTAGGTCTAGTATTTGCCATCATCTGGCTCATACTTTCGCATTTTTCGCATACTTTTTGGCCAGATCCTGGGCGTTTTCTGGTTTGGATCACGTTGTAATGTGGTACCACACTGAAACAGTGAGTTAATCTTGGTTTCGATCTATATATTAGAGGCTAACACCGGCTAGGATTGGGTTAGGTCTGGTATTTGCCATCATCTGGCTCATGCTTTCGCATTTTTCGCATACTTGTTGGCCAGATCCTGGGCGTTTTCTGGTTTGGATCACGTTGTAATTTGGTACCACACTGAAACAGTGAGTTTATCTTGGATACAATCTATATTTTAGAGGATATCACCGGTTAGGTCAGGGTTGGGTCTGGTATTTGCCATCATTTAGCTCATACTGTCGCATTTTTCGCATACTTGTTGGCCAGATCCTGGGCGTTTTCTGGTTTGGCTTACGTAGTGATGTGGTACCATACTGCAACAGTGAGTTAAACCTGAATTCAATCTATATTTTAGAGGATAACACCGGTTAGGTCAGGGTTAGGTCTGGTATTTGCCATCATCTGGCCCATACTTTCGCATTTTTCGCATACTTGTTGGCCAGATCCTGGGCGTTTTCTGGTTTGGATCACGTAGTAATGTAGCACCACTCTGAAACAGTGAGTTAAACCTGGATTCAATCTATATTTTAGAGGATAACACCGGTTAGGTTAGGGTTAGGTCTGGTATTTGCTATCATCTGGCTCAAACATTCGCATTTTTCGCATACTTGTAGGTCAGATCCTGGGCGTTTTCTGGTTTGGATCACGTAGTAATGTAGCACCACTCTGAAACAGTGAGTCAAAAACCTGGATTCAATCTATATTTTAGAGGATAACACCGGTTAGGTTAGGGTTAGGTCTGGTATTTGCCATCATCTGGCTCATACTGTCGCATTTTTCGCATACTTTTTGCCCAGATCCTGGGCGTTTTCTGGTTTGGATCACGTTGTAATGTGGTACCACACTGAAACAGTGAGTTAATCTTGGTTTCGATCTATATATTAGAGGCTAACACCGGCTAGGATTGGGTTAGGTCTGGTATTTGCCATCAACTGGCTCATACTTTTGCATTTTTCACCTACTTGTTGGCCAGATCCTGGGCGTTTTCTGGGTTGGATCACGTAGTAATTTGGTACCACACTGAAACAGTGAGTTTATCTTGGATACAATCTATATTTTAGGGGATATCACCGGTTAGGTCAGGGTTAGGTCTGGTATTTGCCATCATCTGGCTCATACTGTCGCATTTTTCGCATACTTTTTGGCCAGATCCTGGGCGTTTTCTGGTTTGGATCACGTAGTAATTTGGTACCACACTGAAACAGTGAGTTTATCTTGGATACAATCTATATTTTAGAGGATATCACCGGTTAGGTCAGGGTTGGGTCTGGTATTTGCCATCATCTGGCTCATACTGTCGCATTTTTCGCATACTTGTTGGCCAGATCCTGGGCGTTTTCTGGTTTGGCTTACGTAGTGATGTGGTACCATACTGCAACAGTGAGTTAAACCTGAATTCAATCTATATTTCAGAGGATAACACCGGTTAGGTCAGGGTTAGGTCTGGTATTTGCCATCATCTGGCTCAAACATTCGCATTTTTCGCATACTTGTTGGCCAGATTCTGGGCGTTTTCTGGGTTGGATCAGGTAGTAGTGTGGTACCACACTGAAACAGTGAGTTAAACCTGGATTCAATCTATATTTTAGAGGATAACACCGGTTAGGTCAGGGTTAGGCCTGGTATTTGCCATCATCTGGCTCATACTTTCGCATTTTTCGCATACTTGTTGGCCAGATCCAGGGCGTTTTCTGGTTTGGATCACGTAGTAATGTAGCACCACTCTGAAACAGTGAGTTAAACCTGGATTCAATCTATATTTTAGAGGATAACACCGGTTAGGTGAGGGTTAGGTCTGATACTTGCCATCATCTGGCTCAAACATTCGCATTTTTCGCATACTTGTTGGCCAGATCCTGGGCGTTTTCTGGTTTGGAGCATGTAGTAATGTGGTACCACACTCAAACAGTGAGTTAAACCTGGATCCAATCTATATTTTAGAAGAATAATAACAGTTAGGTCAGCGTTAGGTCTGGTATTGGCCATCAACTGGCTCATACTTTCGCATTTTTCACCTACTTGTTGGCCAGATCCTGGGCGTTTTCTGGTTTGGGTCACGTAGTAATGTGGTGCCACACTGCAACAGTGAGTTAAAGCTGCATTCTATCTATATTTTACATGATAACACCGGTTAGGTCAGGGTTAGGTCTGGTATTTGCCATCATCTGGCTCATACTTTCGAATTTTTCGCATACTTGTTGGCCAGCTCCTGGGCGCTTTCTGGTTTGGATCACGTAGTAATGTAGCACCAGTCAGAAACAGTGAGTTAAACCTGGATTCAATCTATATTTTAGAGGATAACGCCGGTTAGGTCAGGGTTAGGCCTGGTATTTGCCATCATCTGGCTCATGCTTTCGCATTTTTCGCATACTTGTTGGCCAGAACCTGGGCGTTCTCTGGCTCGGATCACGTAGTAATGTGGTACCACTCAGGCACAGTGAGTTAAACCTGGATTCAATCTATATTTTAGAGGATAACACCGGTTAGGTTTGGGTTAGGTCTGGTATTTGCCATCATCTGGCTCATACGTTCGCATTTTTCACCTACTTGTTGGCCAGATCCTGGGCGTTTTCTGGGTTCGATCACATAGTAATGTGGTGCCACACTGCAACAGTGAGTTAAACCTGGATTCAATCTATATTTTAGAGGATAACACCGGTTAGGTTTGGGTTAGGTCTGGTATTTGCCATCATCTGGCTCATACTTTCGCATTTTTCGCATACTTGTTGGCCAGATCCTGGGCGCTTTCTGGTTTGGATCATGTAGTAATCTAGCACCACTCTGAAACAGTGAGTTAAACCTGGATTCAATCTATATTTTAGAGGATATCACCGGTTAGTTCAGGGTTAGGTCTGGTATTTGCCATAATCTGGCTCATACATTCGCAATTTTCGCATACTTGTTGGCCAGATCCTGGGCGTTTTCTGGTTTGGATCACGTAGTAATGTGGTACCACAATGAAACAGTGAGTTAAACCTGGATTCAATCTATATTTTAGAGGATATCACCGGTTAGGTCAGGGTTAGGTCTGGTATTTGCCATAATCTGGCTCATACATTCGCAATTTTCGCATACTTGTTGGCCAGATCCTGGGCGTTTTCTGGTTTGGATCACGTAGTAATGTGGTACCACACTCAAACAGTGAGTTAAACCTGGATCCAATCTATATTTTAGAAGAATAATAACAGTTAGGTCAGCGTTAGGTCTGGTATTTGCCATCAACTGGCTCATACTTTCGCATTTTTCACCTACTTGTTGGCCAGATCCTGGGCGTTTTCTGGGTTCGATCACATAGTAATGTGGTGCCACACTGCAACAGTGAGCTAAAGCTGGATTCTATCTATATTTTACAGGATAACACCGGTTAGGTCAGGGTTGGGTCTAGTATTTGCCATCATCTGGCTCATACTTTCGCATTTTTCGCATACTTTTTGCCCAGATCCTGGGCGTTTTCTGGTTTGGATCACGTTGTAATGTGGTACCACACTGAAACAGTGAGTTAATCTTGGTTTCGATCTATATATTAGAGGCTAACACCGGCTAGGATTGGGTTAGGTCTGGTATTTGCCATCAACTGGCTCATACTTTTGCATTTTTCACCTACTTGTTGGCCAGATCCTGGGCGTTTTCTGGTTTGGATCACGTAGTAATTTGGTACCACACTGAAACAGTGAGTTTATCTTGGATACAATCTATATTTTAGAGGATATCACCGGTTAGGTCAGGGTTAGGTCTGGTATTTGCCATCATCTGGCTCATACTGTCGCATTTTTCGCATACTTTTTGGCCAGATCCTGGGCGTTTTCTGGTTTGGATCACGTAGTAATTTGGTACCACACTGAAACAGTGAGTTTATCTTGGATACAATCTATATTTTAGAGGATATCACCGGTTAGGTCAGGGTTGGGTCTAGTATTTGCCATCATCTGGCTCATACTGTCGCATTTTTCGCATACTTGTTGGCCAGATCCTGGGCGTTTTCTGGTTTGGCTTACGTAGTGATGTGGTACCATACTGCAACAGTGAGTTAAACCTGAATTCAATCTATATTTTAGAGGATAACACCGGTTAGGTCAGGGTTAGGTCTGGTATTTGCCATCATCTGGCCCATACTTTCGCATTTTTCGCATACTTGTTGGCCAGATCCTGGGCGTTTTCTGGTTTGGATCACGTAGTAATGTAGCACCATTCTGAAACAGTGAGTTAAACCTGGATTCAATCTATATTTTAGAGGATAACACCGGTTAGGTTAGGGTTAGGTCTGGTATTTGCCATCATCTGGCTCAATCATTCGCATTTTTCGCATACTTGTTGGCCAGATTCTGGGCGTTTTCTGGGTTGGATCAGGTAGTAGTGTGGTACCACACTGAAACAGTGAGTTAAACCTGGATTCAATCTATATTTTAGAGGATAACACCGGTTAGGTCAGGGTTAGGCCTGGTATTTGCCATCATCTGGCTCATACTTTCGCATTTTTCGCGTACTTGTTGGCCAGATCCAGGGCGTTTTCTGGTTTGGATCACGTAGTAATGTAGCACCACTCTGAAACAGTGAGTTAAACCTGGATTCAATCTATATTTTAGAGGATAACACCGGTTAGGTGAGGGTTAGGTCTGATATTTGCCATCATCTGGCTCAAACATTCGCATTTTTCGCATACTTGTTGGCCAGATCCTGGGCGTTTTCTGGTTTGGAGCATGTAGTAATGTGGTACCACACTCAAACAGTGAGTTAAACCTGGATCCAATCTATATTTTAGAAGAATAATAACAGTTAGGTCAGCGTTAGGTCTGGTATTTGCCATCAACTGGCTCATACTTTCGCATTTTTCACCTACTTGTTGGCCAGATCCTGGGCGTTTTCTGGTTTGGGTCACGTAGTAATGTGGTGCCACACTGCAACAGTGAGTTGAAGCTGCATGCTATCTATATTTTACAGGATAACACCGGTTAGGTCAGGGTTAGGTCTGGTATTTGCCATCATCTGGCTCATACTTTCGCATTTTTCGCATACTTGTTGGCCAGATTCTGGGCGTTTTCTGGGTTGGATCAGGTAGTAGTGTGGTACCACACTGAAACAGTGAGTTAAACCTGGATTCAATCTATATTTTAGAGGATAACACCGGTTAGGTTAGGGTTAGGTGTGGTATTTGCCATCATCTGGCTCATACTTTCGCAGTTTTCGCATACTTGTTGGCCAGATCCTGGGCGCTTTCTGGTTTGGATCACGTAGTAATGTAGCACCACTCTGAAACAGTGAGTTAAACCTGGATTCAATCTATATTTTAGAGGATAACACCGGTTAGGTTAGGGTTAGTTCTGGTATTTGCCATCATCTGGCTCAAACATTCGCATTTTTCGCATACTTGTTGGCCAGATCCAGGGCGTTTTCTGGGTTGGATCAGGTAGTAGTGTGGTACCACACTGAAACAGTGTGTTAAACCTGGATTCAATCTATATTTTAGAGGATAACACCGGTTAGGTCAGGGTTAGGCCTGGTATTTGCCATCATCTGGCTCATTCTTTCGCATTTTTCGCATACTTGTTGGCCAGATCCAGGGCGTTTTCTGGTTTGGATCACGTAGTAATGTAGCACCACTCTGAAACAGTGAGTTAAACCTGGATTCCATCTATATTTTAGAGGATAACACCGGTTAGGTGAGGGTTCGGTCTGATATTTGCCATCATCTGGCTCAAACATTCGCATTTTTCGCATACTTGTTGGCCAGATCCTGGGCGTTTTCTGGTTTGGATCATGTAGTAATGTGGTACCACACTCAAACAGTGAGTTAAACCTGGATCCAATCTATATTTTAGAAGAATAATAACAGTTAGGTCAGCGTTAGGTCTGGTATTTGCCATCAACTGGCTCGTACTTTCGCATTTTTCACCTACTTGTTGGCCAGATCCTGGGCGTTTTCTGGGTTCGATCACATAGTAATGTGGTGCCACACTGCAACAGTGAGCTAGAGCTTGATTCTATCTGTATTTTACAGGATAACACCGGTTAGGTGAGGGTTCGGTCTGGTATTTGCCATCATCTGGCTCATACGTTCGCATTTTTCGCATACTTGTTGGCCAGATCCAGGGCGTTTTCTGGTTTGGATCACGTAGTTATGTAGCACCACTCTGAAACAGTGAGTTAAACCTGGATTCAATCTATATTTTAGAGGATAACACCGGTTAGGTTAGTGTTAGGTCTGGTGTTTGCCATCATCTGGCTCAAACATTCGCATTTTTCGCATACTTTTTGGCCAGATCCTGGGCGTTTTCTGGTTTGGATCACGTAGTAATGTAGCACCACTCAGAAACAGTGAGTTAAACCTGGATTCAATCTATAGTTTAGAGGATAACACCGGTTAGGTCAGGGTTAGGCCTGGTATTTGCCATCATCTGGCTCATGCTTTCGCATTTTTCGCATACTTGTTGGCCAGAACCTGGGCGTTCTCTGGCTTGGATCACGTAGTGATGTGGTTCCACACTGCAACAGTGAGTTAATCCTGGATTCAATCTATATTTTAGAGGATAACACCGATTAGGATTGGGTTAGGTCTGGTATTTGCCATCAACTGGCTCATACTTTCCTATCTTTCGCATACTTGTTGGCCAGATCCTGGGCGTTTTCTGGTTTGAATCACGTAGTAATGTAGCACCACTCAGAAACAGTGAGTTAAACCTGGATTCAATCTATAGTTTAGAGGATAACACCGGTTAGGTCAGGGTTAGGCCTGGTATTTGCCATCATCTGGCTCATGCTTTCGCATTTTTCGCATACTTGTTGGCCAGAACCTGGGCGTTCTCTGGTTTGGCTTACGTAGTGATGTGGTACCATACTGCAACAGTGAGTTAAACCTGAATTCAATCTATATTTTAGAGGATAACACCGGTTAGGTCAGGGTTAGGTCTGGTATTTGCCATCATCTGGCCCATACTTTCGCATTTTTCGCATACTTGTTGGCCAGATCCTGGGCGTTTTCTGGTTTGGATCACGTTGTAATGTGGTACCACACTGAAACAGTGAGTTAATCTTGGTTTGGATCTATATATTAGAGGCTAACACCGGCTAGGATTGGGTTAGGTCTGGTATTTGCCATCAACTGGCTCATACTTTTGCATTTTTCACCTACTTGTTGGCCAGATCGTGGGCGTTTTCTGGGTTGGATCACGTAGTAATTTGGTACCACACTGAAGCAGTGAGTTTATCTTGGATACAATCTATATTTTAGAGGATATCACCGGTTAGGTCAGGGTTAGGTCTGGTATTTGCCATCATCTGGCTTATACTGTCGCATTTTTCGCATACTTTTTGGCCAGATCCTGGGCGTTTTCTGGTTTGGATCACGTAGTAATTTGGTACCACACTGAAACAGTGAGTTTATCTTGGATACAATCTATATTTTAGAGGATATCACCGGTTAGGTCAGGGTTGGGTCTGGTATTTGCCATCATCTGGCTCATACTGTCGCATTTTTCGCATACTTGTTGGCCAGATCCTGGGCGTTTTCTGGTTTGGCTTACGTAGTGATGTGGTACCATACTGCAACAGTGAGTTAAACCTGAATTCAATCTATATTTTAGAGGATAACACCGGTTATGTCAGGGTTAGGTCTGGTATTTGCCATCATCTGGCCCATACTTTCGCATTTTTCGCATACTTGTTGGCCAGATCCTGGGCGTTTTCTGGTTTGGATCACGTAGTAATGTAGCACCATTCTGAAACAGTGAGTTAAACCTGGATTCAATCTATATTTTAGAGGATAACACCGGTTAGGTTAGGGTTAGGTCTGGTATTTGCCATCATCTGGCTCAAACATTCGCATTTTTCGCATACTTGTTGGCCAGATTCTGGGCGTTTTCTGGGTTGGATCAGGTATTAGTGTGGTACCACACTGAAACAGTGAGTTAAACCTGGATTCAATCTATATTTTAGAGGATAACACCGGTTAGGTCAGGGTTACGCCTGGTATTTGCCATCATCTGGCTCATACTTTCGCATTTTTCGCATACTTGTTGGCCAGATCCAGGGCGTTTTCTGGTTTGGATCACGTAGTAATGTGGTACCACAATCAAACAGTGAGTTAAACCTGGATCCAATCTATATTTTAGAAGAATAATAACAGTTAGGTCAGCGTTAGGTCTGGTATTTGCCATCAACTGGCTCATACTTTCGCATTTTTCACCTACTTGTTGGCCAGATCCTGGGCGTTTTCTGGGTTCGATCACATAGTAATGTGGTGCCACACTGCAACAGTGAGCTAAAGCTGGATTCTATCTATATTTTACAGGATAACACCGGTTAGGTCAGGGTTGGGTCTAGTATTTGCCATCATCTGGCTCATGCTTTCGCATTTCTCGCATACTTGTTGGCCAGATCCTGGGCGTTTTCTGGTTTGGATCACGTTGTAATGTGGTACCACACTGAAACAGTGAGTTTATCTTGGTTTCGATCTATATATTAGAGGCTAACACCGGCTAGGATTGGGTTAGGTCTGGTATTTGCCATCAACTGGCTCATACTTTTGCATTTTTCACCTACTTGTTGGCCAGATCCTGGGCGTTTTCTGGGTTGGATCACGTAGTAATTTGGTACCACACTGAAACAGTGAGTTTATCTTGGATACAATCTATATTTTAGAGGATATCACCGGTTAGGTCAGGGTTAGGTCTGGTATTTGCCATCATCTGGCTCATACTGCCGCATTTTTCGCATACTTTTTGGCCAGATCCTGGGCGTTTTCTGGTTTGGATCACGTAGTAATTTGGTACCACACTGAAACAGTGAGTTTATCTTGGATACAATCTATATTTTAGAGGATATCACCGGTTAGGTCAGGGTTGGGTCTGGTATTTGCCATCATCTGGCTCATACTGTCGCATTTTTCGCATACTTGTTGGCCAGATCCTGGGCGTTTTCTGGTTTGGATCACGTAGTAATGTAGCACCATTCTGAAACAGTGAGTTAAACCTGGATTCAATCTATATTTTAGAGGATAACACCGGTTAGGTTAGGGTTAGGTCTGGTATTTGCCATCATCTGGCTCAAACATTCGCATTTTTCGCATACTTGTTGGCCAGATTCTGGGCGTTTTCTGGGTTGGATCAGGTATTAGTGTGGTACCACACTGAAACAGTGAGTTAAACCTGGATTCAATCTATATTTTAGAGGATAACACCGGTTAGGTCAGGGTTACGCCTGGTATTTGCCATCATCTGGCTCATACTTTCGCATTTTTCGCATACTTGTTGGCCAGATCCAGGGCGTTTTCTGGTTTGGATCACGTAGTAATGTAGCACCACTCTGAAACAGTGAGTTAAACCTGGATTCAATCTATATTTTAGAGGATAACACCGGTTAGGTTAGGGTTAGGTCTGGTGTTTGCCATCATCTGGCTCAAACATTCGCATTTTTCGCATACTTTTTGGCCAGATCCTGGGCGTTTTCTGGTTTGGATCACGTAGTAATGTAGCACCACTCAGAAACAGTGAGTTAAACCTGGATTCACTCTATAGTTTAGAGGATAACACCGGTTAGGTCAGGGTTAGGCCTGGTATTTGCCATCATCTGGCTCATACTTTCGCATTTTTCGCATACTTGTTGGCCAGAACCTGGGCGTTCTCTGGCTTGGATCACGTAGTGATGTGGTTCCACACTGCAACAGTGAGTTAAACCTGGATTCAATCTATATTTTAGAGGATAACACCGATTAGGATTGGGTTAGGTCTGGTATTCGCCATCAACTGGCTCATACTTTCGTATCTTTCGCATACTTGTTGGCCAGATCCTGGGCGTTTTCTGGTTTGGATCACGTAGTAATGTGGTACCACACTCAAACAGTGAGTTAAACCTGGATCCAATCTATATTTTAGAAGAATAATAACAGTTAGGTCAGCGTTAGGTCTGGTATTTGCCATCAACTGGCTCATACTTTCGCATTTTTCACCTACTTGTTGGCCAGATCCTGGGCGTTTTCTGGGTTCGATCACATAGTAATGTGGTGCCACACTGCAACAGTGAGCTAAAGCTGGATTCTATCTATATTTTACAGGATAACACCGGTTAGGTCAGGGTTGGGTCTAGTATTTGCCATCATCTGGCTCATGCTTTCGCATTTCTCGCATACTTGTTGGCCAGATCCTGGGCGTTTTCTGGTTTGGATCACGTTGTAATGTGGTACCACACTGAAACAGTGAGTTTATCTTGGTTTCGATCTATATATTAGAGGCTAACACCGGCTAGGATTGGGTTAGGTCTGGTATTTGCCATCAACTGGCTCATACTTTTGCATTTTTCACCTACTTGTTGGCCAGATCCTGGGCGTTTTCTGGGTTGGATCACGTAGTAATTTGGTACCACACTGAAACAGTGAGTTTATCTCGGATACAATCTATATTTTAGAGGATATCACCGGTTAGGTCAGGGTTAGGTCTGGTATTTGCCATCATCTGGCTCATACTGCCGCATTTTTCGCATACTTTTTGGCCAGATCCTGGGCGTTTTCTGGTTTGGATCACGTAGTAATTTGGTACCACACTGAAACAGTGAGTTTATCTTGGATACAATCTATATTTTAGAGGATATCACCGGTTAGGTCAGGGTTGGGTCTGGTATTTGCCATCATCTGGCTCATACTGTCGCATTTTTCGCATACTTGTTGGCCAGATCCTGGGCGTTTTCTGGTTTGGATCACGTAGTAATGTAGCACCATTCTGAAACAGTGAGTTAAACCTGGATTCAATCTATATTTTAGAGGATAACACCGGTTAGGTTAGGGTTAGGTCTGGTATTTGCCATCATCTGGCTCGAACATTCGCATTTTTCGCATACTTGTTGGCCAGATTCTGGGCGTTTTCTGGGTTGGATCAGGTATTAGTGTGGTACCACACTGAAACAGTGAGTTAAACCTGGATTCAATCTATATTTTAGAGGATAACACCGGTTAGGTCAGGGTTACGCCTGGTATTTGCCATCATCTGGCTCATACTTTCGCATTTTTCGCATACTTGTTGGCCAGATCCAGGGCGTTTTCTGGTTTGGATCACGTAGTAATGTAGCACCACTCTGAAACAGTGAGTTAAACCTGGATTCAATCTATATTTTAGAGGATAACACCGGTTAGGTGAGGGTTAGGTCTGATATTTGCCATCATCTGGCTCAAACATTCGCATTTTTCACCTACTTGTTGGCCAGATCCTGGGCGTTTTCTGGTTTGGGTCACGTAGTAATGTGGTGCCACACTGCAACAGTGAGTTAAAGCTGCATTCTATCTATATTTTACAGGATAACACCGGTTAGGTCAGGGTTAGGTTTGGTATTTGCCATCATCTGGCTCATACATTCGCATTTTTCGCATACTTGTTGGCCAGCTCCTGGGCGCTTTCTGGTTTGGATCACGTAGTAATGTAGCACCACTCAGCAACAGTGAGTTAAACCTGGATTCAATCTATATTTTAGAGGATAACGCCGGTTAGGTCAGGGTTAGGCCTGGTATTTGCCATCATCTGGCTCATGCTTTCGCATTTTTCGCATACTTGTTGGCCAGAACCTGGGCGTTCTCTGGCTTGGATCACGTAGTAATGTGGTACCACACTGAAACAGTGAGTTAAACCTGGATTCAATCTATATTTTAGAGGATAACACCGGTTATGTTTGGGTTAGGTCTGGTATTTGCCATCATCTGGCTCATACGTTCGCATTTTTCGCATACTTGTTGGCCAGATCCAGGGCGTTTTCTGGTTTGGATCACGTAGTAATGTAGCACCACTCTGAAACAGTGAGTAAAACCTGGATTCAATCTATATTTTAGAGGATAACACCGGTTAGGTTAGGGTTAGGTCTGGTGTTTGCCATCATCTGGCTCAAACATTCGCATTTTTCGCATACTTTTTGGCCAGATCCTGGGCGTTTTCTGGTTTGGATCACGTAGTAATGTAGCACCACTCAGAAACAGTGAGTTAAACCTGGATTCAATCTATAGTTTAGAGGATAACACCGGTTAGGTCAGGGTTAGGCCTGGTATTTGCCATCATCTGGCTCATACTTTCGCATTTTTCGCATACTTGTTGGCCAGAACCTGGGCGTTCTCTGGCTTGGATCACGTAGTGATGTGGTTCCACACTGCAACAGTGAGTTAAACCTGGATTCAATCTATATTTTAGAGGATAACACCGATTAGGATTGGGTTAGGTCTGGTATTCGCCATCAACTGGCTCATACTTTCGTATCTTTCGCATACTTGTTGGCCAGATCCTGGGCGTTTTCTGGTTTGGATCACGTAGTAATGTGGTACCACACTCAAACAGTGAGTTAAACCTGGATCCAATCTATATTTTAGAAGAATAATAACAGTTAGGTCAGCGTTAGGTCTGGTATTTGCCATCAACTGGCTCATACTTTCGCATTTTTCACCTACTTGTTGGCCAGATCCTGGGCGTTTTCTGGGTTGGATCACGTAGTAATTTGGTACCACACTGAAACAGTGAGTTTATCTTGGATACAATCTATATTTTAGAGGATATCACCGGTTAGGTCAGGGTTAGGTCTGGTATTTGCCATCATCTGGCTCATACTGTCGCATTTTTCGCATACTTTTTGGCCAGATCCTGGGCGTTTTCTGGTTTGGATCACGTAGTAATTTGGTACCACACTGAAACAGTGAGTTTATCTTGGATACAATCTATATTTTAGAGGATATCACCGGTTAGGTCAGGGTTGGGTCTGGTATTTGCCATCATCTGGCTCATACTGTCGCATTTTTCGCATACTTGTTGGCCAGATCCTGGGCGTTTTCTGGTTTGGCTTACGTAGTGATGTGGTACCATACTGCAACAGTGAGTTAAACCTGAATTCAATTTATATTTTAGAGGATAACCCCGGTTAGGTCAGGGTTAGGTCTGGTATTTGCCATCATCTGGCCCATACTTTCGCATATTTCGCATACTTGTTGGCCAGATCCTGGGCGTTTTCTGGTTTGGATCACGTAGTAATGTAGCACCATTCTGAAACAGTGAGTTAAACCTGGATTCAATCTATATTTTAGAGGATAACACCGGTTAGGTTAGGGTTAGGTCTGGTATTTGCCATCATCTGGCTCAAACATTCGCATTTTTCGCATACTTGTTGGACAGATTCTGGGCGTTTTCTGGGTTGGATCAGGTAGTAGTGTGGTACCACACTGAAACAGTGAGTTAAACCTGGATTCAATCTATATTTTAGAGGATAACACCGGTAAGGTCAGGGTTAGGCCTGGTATTTGCCATCATCTGGCTCATACTTTCGCATTTTTCGCATACTTGTTGGCCAGATCCAGGGCGTTTTCTGGTTTGGATCACGTAGTAATGTAGCACCACTCTGAAACAGTGAGTTAAACCTGGATTCAATCTATATTTTAGAGGATAACACCGGTTAGGTGAGGGTTAGGTCTGATATTTGCCATCATCTGGCTCAAACATTCGCATTTTTCACCTAGTTGTTGGCCAGATCCTGGGCGTTTTCTGGTTTGGGTCACGTAGTAATGTGGTGCCACACTGCAACAGTGAGTTAAAGCTGCATTCTATCTATATTTTACAGGATAACACCGGTTAGGTCAGGGTTAGGTCTGGTATTAGCCATCATCTGGCTCATACTTTCGCATTTTTCGCATACTTGTTGGCCAGCTCCTGGGCGCTTTCTGGTTTGGATCACGTAGTAATGTAGCACCACTCAGAAACAGTGAGTTAAACCTGGATTCAATCTATATTTTGGAGGATAACGCCGGTTAGGTCAGGGTTAGGCCTGGTATTTGCCATCATCTGGCACATGCTTTCGCATTTTTCGCATACTTGTTGGCCAGAACCTGGGCGTTCTCTGGCTCGGATCACATAGTAATGTGGTACCACACTGAAACAGTGTGTTAAACCTGGATTCAATCTATATTTTAGAGGATAACACCGGTTAGGTTTGGGTTAGGTCTGGTATTTGCCATCATCTGGCTCATACGTTCGCATTTTTCGCATACTTGTTGGCCAGATCCAGGGCGTTCTCTGGCTTGGATCACGTAGTAATGTGGTACCACACTGAAACAGTGAGTTAAACCTGGATTCAATTTATATTTTAGAGGATAACACCGGTTAGGTTTGGGTTAGGTCTGGTATTTGCCATCATCTGGCTCATACGTTCGCATTTTTCGCATACTTGTTGGCCAGATCCAGGGCGTTTTCTGGTTTGGATCACGTCGTAATGTAGCACCACTCTGAAACTGTGAGTTAAACCTGGATCCAATCTATATTTTAGAAGAATAATAACAGTTAGGTCAGCGTTAGGTCTGGTATTTGCCATCAACTGGCTCATACTTTCGCATTTTTCACCTACTTGTTGGCCAGATCCTGGGCGTTTTCTGGGTTCGATCACATAGTAATGTGGTGCCACACTGCAACAGTGAGCTAAAGCTGGATTCTATCTATATTTTACAGGATAACACCGGCTAGGATTGGGTTAGGTCTGGTATTTGCCATCAACTGGCTCATACTTTTGCATTTTTCACCTACTTGTTGGCCAGATCCTGGGCGTTTTCTGGGTTGGATCACGTAGTAATTAGGTACCACACTGAAACAGTGAGTTTATCTTGGATACAATCTATATTTTAGAGGATATCACCGGTTAGGTCAGGGTTAGGTCTGGTATTTGCCATCATCTGGCTCATACTGTCGCATTTTTCGCATACTTTTTGGCCAGATCCTGGGCGTTTTCTGGTTTGGATCACGTAGTAATTTGGTACCACACTGAAACAGTGAGTTTATCTTGGATACAATCTATATTTTAGAGGATATCACCGGTTAGGTCAGGGTTGGGTCTGGTATTTTGCATCATCTGGCTCATACTGTCGCATTTTTCGCATACTTGTTGGCCAGATCCTGGGCGTTTTCTGGTTTGGCTTACGTAGTGATGTGGTACCATACTGCAACAGTGAGTTAAACCTGAATTCAATCTATATTTTAGAGGATAACACCGGTTAGGTCAGGGTTAGGTCTGGTATTTGCCATCATCTGGCCCATACTTTCGCATTTTTCGCATACTTGTTGGCCAGATCCTGGGCGTTTTCTGGTTTGGATCACGTAGTAATGTAGCACCATTCTGAAACAGTGAGTTAAACCTGGATTCAATCTATATTTTAGAGGATAACACCGGTTAGGTTAGGGTTAGGTCTGGTATTTGCCATCATCTGGCTCAAACATTCGCATTTTTCGCATACTTGTTGGCCAGATTCTGGGCGTTTTCTGGGTTGGATCAGGTAGTAGTGTGGTACCACACTGAAACAGTGAGTTAAACCTGGATTCAATCTATATTTTAGAGGATAACACCGGTTAGGTCAGGGTTAGGCCTGGTATTTGCCATCATCTGGCTCATACTTTCGCATTTTTCGCATACTTGTTGGCCAGATCCAGGGCGTTTTCTGGTTTGGATCACGTAGTAATGTAGCACCACTCTGAAACAGTGAGTTAAACCTGGATTCAATCTATATTTTAGAGGATAACACCGGTTAGGTGAGGGTTAGGTCTGATACTTGCCATCATCTGGCTCAAACATTCGCATTTTTCGCATACTTGTTGGCCAGATCCTGGGCGTTTTCTGGTTTGGAGCATGTAGTAATGTGGTACCACACTCAAACAGTGAGTTAAACCTGGATCCAATTTATATTTTAGAAGAATAATAACAGTTAGGTCAGCGTTAGGTCTGGTATTTGCCATCAACTGGCTCATACTTTCGCATTTTTCACCTACTTGTTGGCCAGATCCTGGGCGTTTTCTGGTTTGGGTCACGTAGTAATGTGGTGCCACACTGCAACAGTGAGTTAAAGCTGCATTCCATCTATATTTTACAGGATAACACCGGTTAACCAGGGTTAGGTCTGGTATTTGCCATCATCTGGCTCATACTTTCGCATTTTTCGCATACTTGTTGGCCAGCTCCTGGGCGCTTTCTGGTTTGGATCACGTAGTAATGTAGCACCACTCAGAAACAGTGAGTTAAACCTGGATTCAATCTATATTTTAGAGGATAACGCCGGTTAGGCCAGGGTTAGGCCTGGTATTTGCCATCATCTGGCTCATACGTTCGCATTTTTCGCATACTTGTTGGCCAGATCCAGGGCGTTCTCTGGCTTGGATCACGTAGTAATGTGGTACCACACTGAAACAGTGAGTTAAACCTGGATTCAATCTATATTTTAGAGGATAACACCGGTTAGGTTTGGGTTAGGTCTGGTATTTGCCATCATCTGGCTCATACGTTCGCATTTTTCGCATACTTGTTGGCCAGATCCAGGGCGTTTTCTGGTTTGGATCAGGTAGTAGTGTGGTACCACACTGAAACAGTGAGTTAAACCTGGATTCAATCTATATTTTAGAAGAATAATATCAGTTAGGTCAGCGTTAGGTCTGGTATTTGCCATCAACTGGCTCATACTTTTGCATTTTTCACCTACTTCTTGGCCAGATCCTGGGCGTTTTCTGGGTTGGATCACGTAGTAATTTGGTACCACACTGAAACAGTGAGTTTATCTTGGATACAATCTATATTTTAGAGGATATCACCGGTTAGGTCAGGGTTAGGTCTGGTATTTGCCATCATCTGGCTCATACTGTCGCATTTTTCGCATACTTTTTGGCCAGATCCTGGGCGTTTTCTGGTTTGGATCACGTAGTAATTTGGTACCACACTGAAACAGTGAGTTTATCTTGGATACAATCTATATTTTAGAGGATATCACCGGTTAGGTCAGGGTTGGGTCTGGTATTTGCCATCATCTGGCTCATACTGTCGCATTTTTCGCATACTTGTTGGCCAGATCCTGGGCGTTTTCTGGTTTGGCTTACGTAGTGATGTGGTACCATACTGCAACAGTGAGTTAAACCTGAATTCAATCTATATTTTAGAGGATAACCCCGGTTAGGTCAGGGTTAGGTCTGGTATTTGCCATCATCTGGCCCATACTTTCGCATTTTTCGCATACTTGTTGGCCAGATCCTGGGCGTTTTCTGGTTTGGATCACGTAGTAATGTAGCACCATTCTGAAACAGTGAGTTAAACCCGGATTCAATCTATATTTTAGAGGATAACACCGGTTAGGTTAGGGTTAGGTCTGGTATTTGCCATCATCTGGCTCAAACATTCGCATTTTTCGCATACTTGATGGACAGTTTCAGGGCGTTTTCTGGGTTGGATCAGGTAGTAGTGTGGTACCACACTGAAACAGTGAGTTAAACCTGGATTCAATCTATATTTTAGAGGATAACACCGGTAAGGTCAGGGTTAGGCCTGGTATTTGCCATCATCTGGCTCATACTTTCGCATTTTTCGCATACTTGTTGGCCAGATCCAGGGCGTTTTCTGGTTTGATCACGTAGTAATATAGCACCACTCTGAAACAGTGAGTTAAACCTGGATTCAATCTATATTTTAGAGGATAACACCGGTTAGGTGAGGGTTAGGTCTGATATTTGCCATCATCTGGCTCAAACATTCGCATTTTTCACCTACTTGTTGGCCAGATCCTGGGCGTTTTCTGGTTTGGGTCACGTAGTAATGTAGCACCACTCAGAAACAGTGAGTTAAACCTGGATTCAATCTATATTTTAGAGGATAACGCCGGTTAGGTCAGGGTTAGGCCTGGTATTTGCCATCATCTGGCTCATGCTTTCGCATTTTTCGCATACTTGTTGGCCAGAACCTGGGCGTTCTCTGGCTCGGATCACATAGTAATGTGGTACCACACTGAAACAGTGTGTTAAACCTGGATTCAATCTATATTTTAGAGGATAACACCGGTTAGGTTTGGGTTAGGTCTGGTATTTGCCATCATCTGGCTCATACGTTCGCATTTTTCGCATACTTGTTGGCCAGATCCAGGGCGTTTTCTGGTTTGGATCACGTAGTAATGTAGCACCACTCTGAAACAGTGAGTTAAACCTGGATCCAATCTATATTTTAGAAGAATAATAACAGTTAGGTCAGCGTTAGGTCTGGTATTTGCCATCATCTGGCCCATACTTTCGCATTTTTCGCATACTTGTTGGCCAGATCCTGGGCGTTTTCTGGTTTGGATCACGTAGTAATGTAGCACCATTCTGAAACAGTGAGTTAAACCTGGATTCAATCTATATTTTAGAGGATAACACCGGTTAGGTGAGGGTTAGGTCTGGTATTTGCCATCATCTGGCTCATGCTTTCGCATTTTTTGCATACTTGTTGGCCAGATCCTGGGCGTTTTCTGGTTTGGATCACGTTGCAATGTGGTACCACACTGAAACAGTGAGTTAATCTTGGTTTCGATCTATATATTAGAGGCTAACACCGGCTAGGATTGGGTGAGGTCTGGTATTTGCCATCAACTGGCTCATACTTTTGCATTTTTCACCTACTTGTTGGCCAGATCCTGGGCGTTTTCTGGGTTGGATCACGTAGTAATTTGGTACCACACTGAAACAGTGAGTTTATCTTGGATACAATCTATATTTTAGAGGATATCACCGGTTAGGTCAGGGTTAGGTCTGGTATTTGCCATCATCTGGCTCATACTGTCGCATTTTTCGCATACTTTTTGGCTAGATCCTGGGCGTTTTCTGGTTTGGATCACGTAGTAATTTGGTACCACACTGAAACAGTGAGTTTATCTTGGATACAATCTATATTTTAGAGGATATCACCGGTTAGGTCAGGGTTGGGTCTGGTATTTTGCATCATCTGGCTCATACTGTCGCATTTTTCGCATACTTGTTGGCCAGATCCTGGGCGTTTTCTGGTTTGGCTTACGTAGTGATGTGGTACCATACTGCAACAGTGAGTTAAACCTGAATTCAATCTATATTTTAGAGGATAACACCGGTTAGGTCAGGGTTAGGTCTGGTATTTGCCATCATCTGGCCCATACTTTCGCATTTTTCGCATACTTGTTGGCCAGATCCTGGGCGTTTTCTGGTTTGGATCACGTAGTAATGTAGCACCACTCTGAAACAGTGAGCTAAACCTGGATTCAATCTATATTTTAGAGGATAACACCGGTTAGGTGAGGGTTAGGTCTGGTATTTGCCATCATCTGGCTCATGCTTTCGCATTTTTCGCATACTTGTTGGCCAGATCCTGGGCGTTTTCTGGTTTGGATCACGTTGTAATGTGGTACCACACTGAAACAGTGAGATAATCTTGGTTTCGATCTATATATTAGAGGCTAACACCGGCTAGGATTGGGTTAGGTCTGGTATTTGCCATCAACTGGCTCATACTTTTGCATTTTTCACCTACTTGTTGGCCAGATCCTGGGCGTTTTCTGGGTTGGATCACGTAGTAATTAGGTACCACACTGAAACAGTGAGTTTATCTTGGATACAATCTATATTTTAGAGGATATCACCGGTTAGGTCAGGGTTAGGTCTGGTATTTGCCATCATCTGGCTCATACTGTCGCATTTTTCGCATACTTTTTGGCCAGATCCTGGGCGTTTTCTGGTTTGGATCACGTAGTAATTTGGTACCACACTGAAACAGTGAGTTTATCTTGGATACAATCTATATTTTAGAGGATATCACCGGTTAGGTCAGGGTTGGGTCTGGTATTTTGCATCATCTGGCTCATACTGTCGCATTTTTCGCAAACTTGTTGGCCAGATCCTGGGCGTTTTCTGGTTTGGCTTACGTAGTGATGTGGTACCATACTGCAATAGTGAGTTAAACCTGAATTCAATCTATATTTTAGAGGATAACACCGGTTAGGTCAGGGTTAGGTCTGGTATTTGCCATCATCTGGCCCATACTTTCACATTTTTCGCATACTTGTTGGCCAGATCCTGGGCGTTTTCTGGTTTGGATCACGTAGTAATGTAGCACCATTCTGAAACAGTGAGTTAAACCTGGATTCAATCTATATTTTAGAGGATAACACCGGTTAGGTTAGGGTTAGGTCTGGTATTTGCCATCATCTGGCTCAAACATTCGCATTTTTCGCATACTTGTTGGCCAGATTCTGGGCGTTTTCTGGGTTGGATCAGGTAGTAGTGTGGTACCACACTGAAACAGTGAGTTAAACCTGGATTCAATCTATATTTTAGAGGATAACACCGGTTAGGTCAGGGTTAGGCCTGGTATTTGCCATCATCTGGCTCATACTTTCGCATTTTTCGCATAATTGTTGGCCAGATCCAGGGCGTTTTCTGGTTTGGATCACGTAGTAATGTAGCACCACTCTGAAACAGTGAGTTAAACCTGGATTCAATCTATATTTTAGAGGATAACACCGGTTAGGTGAGGGTTAGGTCTGATACTTGCCATCATCTGGCTCAAACATTCGCATTTTTCGCATACTTGTTGGCCAGATCCTGGGCGTTTTCTGGTTTGGAGCATGTAGTAATGTGGTACCACACTCAAACAGTGAGTTAAACCTGGATCCAATCTATATTTTAGAAGAATAATAACAGTTAGGTCAGCGTTAGGTCTGGTATTTGCCATCAACTGGCTCATACTTTCGCATTTTTCACCTACTTGTTGGCCAGATCCTGGGCGTTTTCTGGTTTGGGTCACGTAGTAATGTGGTGCCACACTGCAACAGTGAGTTAAAGCTGCATTCCATCTATATTTTACAGGATAACACCGGTTAGGTCAGGGTTAGGTCTGGTATTTGCCATCATCTGGCTCATACTTTCGCATTTTTCGCATACTTGTTGGCCAGCTCCTGGGCGCTTTCTGGTTTGGATCACGTAGTAATGTAGCACCACTCAGAAACAGTGAGTTAAACCTGGATTCAATCTATATTTTAGAGGATAACGCCGGTTAGGTCAGGGTTAGGCCTGGTATTTGCCATCATCTGGCTCATACGTTCGCATTTTTCGCATACTTGTTGGCCAGATCCAGGGCGTTCTCTGGCTTGGATCACGTAGTAATGTGGTACCACACTGAAACAGTGAGTTAAACCTGGATTCAATCTATATTTTAGAGGATAACACCGGTTAGGTTTGGGTTAGGTCTGGTATTTGCCATCATCTGGCTCATACGTTCGCATTTTTCGCATACTTGTTGGCCAGATCCAGGGCGTTTTCTGGTTTGGATCAGGTAGTAGTGTGGTACCACACTGAAACAGTGAGTTAAACCTGGATTCGATCTATATTTTAGAAGAATAATATCAGTTAGGTCAGCGTTAGGTCTGGTATTTGCCATCAACTGGCTCATACTTTCGCATTTTTCACCTACTTGTTGGCCAGATCCTGGGCGTTTTCTGGGTTCGATCACATAGTAATGTGGTGCCACACTGCAACAGTGTGCTAAAGCTGGATTCTATCTATATTTTACAGGATAACACCGGTTAGGTCAGGGTTGGGTCTAGTATTTGCCATCATCTGGCTCATGCTTTCGCATTTCTCGCATACTTGTTGGCCAGATCCTGGGCGTTTTCTGGTTTGGATCACGTTGTAATGTGGTACCACACTGAAACAGTGAGTTAATCTTGGTTTCGATCTATATATTAGAGGCTAACACCGGCTAGGATTGGGTTAGGTCTGGTATTTGCCATCAACTGGCTCATACTTTTGCATTTTTCACCTACTTGTTGGCCAGATCCTGGGCGTTTTCTGGGTTGGATCACGTAGTAATTTGGTACCACACTGAAACAGTGAGTTTATCTTGGATACAATCTATATTTTAGAGGATATCACCGGTTAGGTCAGGGTTAGGTCTGGTATTTGCCATCATCTGGCTCATACTGTCGCATTTTTCGCATACTTTTTGGCCAGATCCTGGGCGTTTTCTGGTTTGGATCACGTAGTAATTTGGTACCACACTGAAACAGTGAGTTTATCTTGGATACAATCTATATTTTAGAGGATATCACCGGTTAGGTCAGGGTTGGGTCTGGTATTTGCCATCATCTGGCTCATACTGTCGCATTTTTCGCATACTTGTTGGCCAGATCCTGGGCGTTTTCTGGTTTGGCTTACGTAGTGATGTGGTACCATACTGCAACAGTGAGTTAAACCTGAATTCAATCTATATTTTAGAGGATAACCCCGGTTAGGTCAGGGTTAGGTCTGGTATTTGCCATCATCTGGCTCATACTTTCGCATTTTTCGCATACTTGTTGGCCAGCTCCTGGGCGCTTTCTGGTTTGGATCACGTAGTAATGTAGCACCACTCAGAAACAGTGAGTTAAACCTGGATTCAATCTATATTTTAGAGGATAACGCCGGTTAGGTCAGGGTTAGGCCTGGTATTTGCCATCATCTGGCTCATGCTTTCGCATTTTTCGCATACTTGTTGGCCAGAACCTGGTCGTTCTCTGGCTCGGATCACATAGTAATGTGGTACCACACTGAAACAGTGTGTTAAACCTGGATTCAATCTATATTTTAGAGGATAACACCGGTTAGGTTTGGGTTAGGTCTGGTATTTGCCATCATCTGGCTCATACGTTCGCATTTTTCGCATACTTGTTGGCCAGATCCAGGGCGTTCTCTGGCTTGGATCACGTAGTAATGTGGTACCACACTGAAACAGTGAGTTAAACCTGGATTCAATTTATATTTTAGAGGATAACACCGGTTAGGTTTGGGTTAGGTCTGGTATTTGCCATCATCTGGCTCATACGTTCGCATTTTTCGCATACTTGTTGGCCAGATCCAGGGCGTTTTCTGGTTTGGATCACGTAGTAATGTAGCACCACTCTGAAACAGTGAGTTAAACCTGGATCCAATCTATATTTTAGAAGAATAATGACAGTTAGGTCAGCGTTAGGTCTGGTATTTGCCATCAACTGGCACATACTTTCGCATTTTTCACCTACTTGTTGGCCAGATCCTGGGCGTTTTCTGGGTTCGATCACATAGTAATGTGGTGCCACACTGCAACAGTGAGCTAAAGCTGGATTCTATCTATATTTTACAGGATAACACCGGTTAGGTCAGGGTTGGGTCTAGTATTTGCCATCATCTGGCTCATACTTTCGCATTTTTCGCATACTTTTTGCCCAGATCCTGGGCGTATTCTGGTTTGGATCACGTTGTAATGTGGTACCACACTGAAACAGTGAGTTAATCTTGGTTTCGATCTATATATTAGAGGCTAACACCGGCTAGGATGGGTTAGGTCTGGTATTTGCCATCATCTGGCTCATGCTTTCGCATTTTTTGCATACTTGTTGGCCAGATCCTGGGCGTTTTCTGGTTTGGATCACGTTGCAATGTGGTACCACACTGAAACAGTGAGTTAATCTTGGTTTCGATCTATATATTAGAGGCTAACACCGGCTAGGATTGGGTTAGGTCTGGTATTTGCCATCAACTGGCTCATACTTTTGCATTTTTCACCTACTTGTTGGCCAGATCCTGGGCGTTTTCTGGGTTGGATCACGTAGTAATTTGGTACCACACTGAAACAGTGAGATTATCTTGGATACAATCTATATTTTAGAGGATATCACCGGTTAGGTCAGGGTTAGGTCTGGTATTTGCCATCATCTGGCTCATACTGTCGCATTTTTCGCATACTTTTTGGCTAGATCCTGGGCGTTTTCTGGTTTGGATCACGTAGTAATTTGGTACCACACTGAAACAGTGAGTTTATCATGGATACAATCTATATTTTAGAGGATGTCACCGGTTAGGTCAGGGTTGGGTCTGGTATTTTGCATCATCTGGCTCATACTGTCGCATTTTTCGCATACTTGTTGGCCAGATCCTGGGCGTTTTCTGGGTTGGATCACGTAGTAATTTGGTACCACACTGAAACAGTGAGTTTATCATGGATACAATCTATATTTTAGAGGATGTCACCGGTTAGGTCAGGGTTGGGTCTGGTATTTTGCATCATCTGGCTCATACTTTTGCATTTTTCACCTACTTGTTGGCCAGATCCTGGGCGTTTTCTGGGTTGGATCACGTAGTAATTTGGTACCACACTGAAACAGTGAGATTATCTTGGATACAATCTATATTTTAGAGGATAACACCGGTTAGGTCAGGGTTAGGTCTGGTATTTGCCATCATCTGGCCCATACTTTCGCATTTTTCGCATACTTGTTGGCCAGATCCTGGGCGTTTTCTGGTTTGGATCACGTAGTAATGTAGCACCATTCTGAAACAGTGAGTTAAACCTGGATTCAATCTATATTTTAGAGGATAACACCGGTTAGGTTAGGGTTAGGTCTGGTATTTGCCATCATCTGGCTCAAACATTCGCATTTTTCGCATACTTGTTGGCCAGATTCTGGGCGTTTTCTGGGTTGGATCAGGTAGTAGTGTGGTACCACACTGAAACAGTGAGTTAAACCTGGATTCAATCTATATTTTGGAGGATAACACCGGTTAGGTCAGGGTTAGGCCTGGTATTTGCCATCATCTGGCTCATACTTCCGCATTTTTCGCATACTTGTTGGCCAGATCCAGGGCGTTTTCTGGTTTGGATCACGTAGTAATGTAGCACCACTCTGAAACAGTGAGTTAAACCTGGATTCAATCTATATTTTAGAGGATAACACCGGTTAGGTGAGGGTTAGGTCTGATACTTGCCATCATCTGGCTCAAACATTCGCATTTTTCGCATACTTGTTGGCCAGATCCTGGGCGTTTTCTGGTTTGGAGCATGTAGTAATGTGGTACCACACTCAAACAGTGAGTTAAACCTGGATCCAATCTATATTTTAGAAGAATAATAACAGTTAGGTCAGCGTTAGGTCTGGTATTTGCCATCAACTGGCTCATACTTTCGCATTTTTCACCTACTTGTTGGCCAGATCCTGGGCGTTTTCTGGTTTGGGTCACGTAGTAATGTGGTGCCACACTGCAACAGTGAGTTAAAGCTGCATTCCATCTATATTTTACAGGATAACACCGGTTAGGTCAGGGTTAGGTCTGGTATTTGCCATCATCTGGCTCATACTTTCGCATTTTTCGCATACTTGTTGGCCAGCTCCTGGGCGCTTTCTGGTTTGGATCACGTAGTAATGTAGCACCACTCAGAAACAGTGAGTTAAACCTGGATTCAATCTATATTTTAGCGGATAACACCGATTAGGATTGGGTTAGGTCTGGTATTTGCCATCATCTGGCTCATACTTTCGTATCTTTCGCAGACTTGTTGGCCAGATCCTGGGCGTTTTCTGGTTTGGATCACGTAGTAATGTGGTACCACACTCAAACAGTGAGTTAAACCTGGATCCAATCTATATTTTAGAAGAATAATAACAGTTAGGTCAGCGTTAGGTCTGGTATTTGCCATCAACTGGCTCGTACTTTCGCATTTTTCACCTACTTGTTGGCCAGATCCTGGGCGTTTTCTGGGTTCGATCACATAGTAATGTGGTGCCACACTGCAACAGTGAGCTAAAGCTGGATTCTATCTATATTTTACAGGATAACACCGGTTAGGTCAGGGTTAGGTCTGGTATTTGCCATCATCTGGCTCATACTTTCGCATTTTTCGCATACTTGTTGGCCAGATCCTGGGCGATTTCTGGTTTGGATCATGTAGTAATCTAGCACCACTCTGAAACAGTGAGTTAAACCTGGATTCAATCTATATTTTAGAGGATATCACCGGTTAGGTCAGGGTTAGGTCTGGTATTTGCCATAATCTGGCTCATACATTCGCAATTTTCGCATACTTGTTGGCCAGATCCTGGGCGTTTTCTGGTTTGGATCACGTAGTAATGTGGTACCACAATGAAACAGTGAGTTAAACCTGGATTCAATCTATATTTTAGAGGATAACACCGGTTAGGTTTGGGTTAGGTCTGGTATTTGCCATCATCTGGCTCATACGTTCGCATTTTTCGCATACTTGTTGGCCAGATCGAGGGCGTTTTCTGGTTTGGATCACGTAGTAATGTAGCACCACTCTGAAACAGTGAGTTAAACCTGGATTCAATCTATATTTTAGAGGATAACACCGGTTAGGTTAGGGTTAGGTCTGGTGTTTGCCATCATCTGGCTCAAACATTCGCATTTTTCGCATACTTTTTGGCCAGATCCTGGGCGTTTTCTGGTTTGGATCACGTAGTAATGTAGCACCACTCAGAAACAGTGAGTTAAACCTGGATTCAATCTATAGTTTAGAGGATAACACCGGTTAGGTCAGGGTTAGGCCTGGTATTTGCCATCATCTGGATCATGCTTTCGCATTTTTCGCATACTTGTTGGCCAGAACCTGGGCGTTCTCTGGCTTGGATCACGTAGTGATGTGGTTCCACACTGCAACAGTGAGTTAAACCTGGATTCAATCTATATTTTAGAGGATAACACCGATTATGATTGGGTTAGGTCTGGTATTTGCCATCAACTGGCTCATACTTTCGTATCTTTCGCATACTTGTTGGCCAGATCCTGGGCGTTTTCTGGTTTGGATCACGTAGTAATGTGGTACCACACTCAAACAGTGAGTTAAACCTGGATCCAATCTATATTTTAGAAGAATAATAACAGTTAGGTCAGCGTTAGGTCTGGTATTTGCCATCAACTGGCTCATACTTTCGCATTTTTCACCTACTTGTTGGCCAGATCCTGGGCGTTTTCTGGGTTCGATCACATAGTAATGTGGTGCCACACTGCAACAGTGAGCTAAAGCTGGATTCTATCTATATTTTACAGGATAACACCGGTTAGGTCAGGGTTGGGTCTAGTATTTGCCATCATCTGGCTCATACTTTCGCATTTTTCGCATACTTTTTGCCCAGATCCTGGGCGTTTTCTGGTTTGGATCACGTTGTAATGTGGTACCACACTGAAACAGTGAGTTAATCTTGGTTTCGATCTATATATTAGAGGCTAACACCGGCTAGGATTGGGTTAGGTCTGGTATTTGCCATCATCTGGCTCATGCTTTCGCATTTTTCGCATACTTGTTGGCCAGATCCTGGGCGTTTTCTGGTTTGGATCACGTTGTAATGTGGTACCACACTGAAACAGTGAGTTAATCTTGGTTTCGATCTATATATTAGAGGCTAACACCGGCTAGGATTGGGTTAGGTCTGGTATTTGCCATCAACTGGCTCATACTTTTGCATTTTTCACCTACTTGTTGGCCAGATCCTGGGCGTTTTCTGGGTTGGATCACGTAGTAATTTGGTACCACACTGAAACAGTGAGTTTATCTTGGATACAATCTATATTTTAGAGGATATCACCGGTTAGGTGTGGGTTGGGTCTGGTATTTGCCATCATCTGGCTCATACTGTCGCATTTTTCGCATACTTGTTGGCCAGATCCTGGGCGTTTTCTGGTTTGGCTTACGTAGTGATGTGGTACCATACTGCAACAGTGAGTTAAACCTGAATTCAATCTATATTTTAGAGGATAACACCGGTTAGGTCAGGGTTAGGTCTGGAATTTGCCATCATCTGGCCCATACTTTCGCATTTTTCGCATATTTGTTGGCCAGATCCAGGGCGTTTTCTGGTTTGGATCACGTAGTAATGTAGCACCATTCTGAAACAGTGAGTTAAACCTGGATGCAATCTATATTTTAGAGGATAACACCGGTTAGGTTAGGGTTAGGTCTGGTATTTGCCATCATCTGGCTCAAACATTCGCATTTTTCGCATACTTGTTGGCCAGATTCTGGGCGTTTTCTGGGTTGGATCAGGTAGTAGTGTGGTACCACACTGAAACAGTGAGTTAAACCTGGATTCAATCTATATTTTAGAGGATAACACCGGTTAGGTCAGGGTTAGGCCTGGTATTTGCCATCATCTGGCTCATACTTTCGCATTTTTCACCTACTTGTTGGCCAGATCCTGGGCGCTTTCTGGTTTGGATCACGTAGTAATGTAGCACCACTCAGAAACAGTGAGTTAAACCTGGATTCAATTTATATTTTAGAGGATAACGCCGGTTAGGTCAGGGTTAGGCCTGGTATTTGCCATCATCTGGCTCATACTTTCGCCTTTTTCGCATACTTGTTGGCCAGATCCTGGGCGTTTTCTGGTTTGGATCATGTAGTAATGTGGTACCACACTCAAACAGTGAGTTAAACCTGGATCCAATCTATATTTTAGAAGAATAATAACAGTTAGGTCAGCGTTAGGTCTGGCATTTGCCATCAACTGGCTCATACTTTCGCATTTTTCACCTACTTGTTGGCCAGATCCTGGGCGTTTTCTGGTTTGGGTCACGTAGTAATGTGGTGCCACACTGCAACAGTGAGTTAAAGCTGCATTCTATCTATATTTTACAGGATAACACCGGTTAGGTCAGGGTTAGGTCTGGTATTTGCCATCATCTGGCTCATACTTTCGCATTTTTCGCATACTTGTTGGCCAGATCCTGGGCGCTTTCTGGTTTGGATCACGTAGTAATGTAGCACCACTCAGAAACAGTGAGTTAAACCTGGATTCAATCTATATTTTAGAGGATAACGCCGGTTAGGTCAGGGTTAGGCCTGGTATTTGCCATCATCTGGCTCATGCTTTTGCATTTTTCGCACACTTGTTGGCCAGAACCTGGGCGTTCTCTGGCTTGGATCACGTAGTAATGTGGTACCACACTGAAACAGTGAGTTAAACCTGGATTCAATCTATATTTTAGAGGATAACACCGGTTAGGTTTGGGTTAGGTCTGGTATTTGCCATCATCTGGCTCATACGTTCACATTTTTCGCATACTTGTTGGCCAGATCCAGGGCGTTCTCTGGCTTGGATCACGTAGTAATGTGGTACCACACTGAAACAGTGAGTTAAACCTGGATTCAATCTATATTTTAGAGGATAACACCGGTTAGGTTTGGGTTAGGTCTGGTATTTGCCATCATCTGGCTCATACTTTCGCATTTTTCGCATACTTGTTGGCCAGATCCTGGGCGCTTTCTGGTTTGGATCACGTAGTAATGTAGCACCACTCAGAAACAGTGAGTTAAACCTGGATTCAATCTATATTTTAGAGGATAACGCCGGTTAGGTCAGGGTTAGGCCTGGTATTTGCCATCATCTGGCTCATGCTTTCGCATTTTTCGCACACTTGTTGGCCAGAACCTGGGCGTTCTCTGGCTTGGATCACGTAGTAATGTGGTACCACACTGAAACAGTGAGTTAAACCTGGATTCAATCTATATTTTAGAGGATAACACCGGTTAGGTTTGGGTTAGGTCTGGTATTTGCCATCATCTGGCTCATACGTTCACATTTTTCGCATACTTGTTGGCCAGATCCAGGGCGTTTTCTGGTTTGGATCACGTAGTAATGTAGCACCACTCTGAAACAGTGAGTTAAACCTGGATTCAATCTATATTTTAGAGGATAACACCGGTTAGGTTAGGGTTAGGTCTGGTATTTGCCATCATCTGGCTCAAACATTCGCATTTTTCGCATACTTTTTGGCCAGATCCTGGGCGTTTTCTGGTTTGGATCACGTAGTAATGTGGTACCACAATGAAACAGTGAGTTAAACCTGGATTCAATCTATATTTTAGAGGATAACACCGGTTAGGTTTGGGTTAGGTCTGGTATTTGCCATCATCTGGCTCATACGTTCGCAATTTTCGCATACTTGTTGGCCAGATCCAGGGCGTTTTCTGGTTTGGATCACGTAGTAATGTGGTACCACACTCAAACAGTGAGTTAAACCTGGATCCAATCTATATTTTAGAAGAATAATAACAGTTAGGTCAGCGTTAGGTCTGGTATTTGCCATCAACTGGCTCGTACTTTCGCATTTTTCACCTACTTGTTGGCCAGATCCTGGGCGTTTTCTGGGTTCGATCACATAGTAATGTGGTGCCACACTGCAACAGTGAGTTAAAGCTGGATTCTATCTGTATTTTACAGGATAACACCGGTTAGGTCAGGGTTAGGTCTGGTATTTGCCATAATCTGGCTCATACATTCGCAATTTTCGCATACTTGTTGGCCAGATCCTGGGCGTTTTCTGGTTTGGATCACGTAGTAATGTGGTACCACAATGAAACAGTGAGTTAAACCTGGATTCAATCTATATTTTAGAGGATAACACCGGTTAGGTTTGGGTTAGGTCTGGTATTTGCCATCATCTGGCTCATACGTTCGCATTTTTCGCATACTTGTTGGCCAGATCCAGGGCGTTTTCTGGTTTGGATCACGTAGTAATGTAGCACCACTCTGAAACAGTGAGTTAAACCTGGATTCAATCTATATTTTAGAGGATAACACCGATTAGGATTGGGTTAGGTCTGGTATTTGCCATCATCTGGCTCATACTTTCGTATCTTTCGCATACTTGTTGGCCAGATCCTGGGCGTTTTCTGGTTTGGATCACGTAGTAATGTGGTACCACACTCAAACAGTGAGTTAAACCTGGATCCAATCTATATTTTAGAAGAATAATAACAGTTAGGTCAGCGTTAGGTCTGGTATTTGCCATCAACTGGCTCATACTTTCGCATTTTTCACCTACTTGTTGGCCAGATCCTGGGCGTTTTCTGGGTTCGATCACATAGTAATGTGGTGCCACACTGCAACAGTGAGCTAAAGCTGGATTCTATCTATATTTTACAGGATAACACCGGTTAGGTCAGGGTTAGGTCTAGTATTTGCCATCATCTGGCTCATACTTTCGCATTTTTCGCATACTTTTTGGCCAGATCCTGGGCGTTTTCTGGTTTGGATCACGTTGTAATGTGGTACCACACTGAAACAGTGAGTTAATCTTGGTTTCGATCTATATATTAGAGGCTAACACCGGCTAGGCTTGGGTTAGGTCTGGTATTTGCCATCATCTGGCTCATACTTTCGCAGTTTTCGCATACTTGTTGGCCAGATCCTGGGCGCTTTCTGGTTTGGATCACGTAGTAATGTAGGACCACTCTGAAACAGTGAGTTAAACCTGGATTCAATCTATATTTTAGAGGATAACACCGGTTAGGTTAGGGTTAGGTCTGGTATTTGCCATCATCTGGCTCAAACATTCGCATTTTTCGCATACTTGTTGGCCAGATCCAGGGCGTTTTCTGGGTTGGATCAGGTAGTAGTGTGGTACCACACTGAAACAGTGAGTTAAACATGGATTCAATCTATATTTTAGAGGATAACACCGGTTAGGTCAGGGTTAGGCCTGGTATTTGCCATCATCTGGCTCATACTTTCGCATTTTTCGCATACTTGTTGGCCAGATCCAGGGCGTTTTCTGGTTTGGATCACGTAGTAATGTAGCACCACTCTGAAACAGTGAGTTAAACCTGGATTCCATCGATATTTTAGAGGATAACACCGGTTAGGTGAGGGTTCGGTCTGATATTTGCCATCATCTGGCTCAACCATTCGCATTTTTCGCATACTTGTTGGCCAGATCCTGGGCGTTTTCTGGTTTGGATCATGTAGTAATGTGGTACCACACTCAAACAGTGAGTTAAACCTGGATCCAATCTATATTTTAGAAGAATAATAACAGTTAGGTCAGCGTTAGGTCTGGTATTTGCCATCAACTGGCTCGTACTTTCGCATTTTTCACCTACTTGTTGGCCAGATCCTGGGCGTTTTCTGGGTTCGATCACATAGTAATGTGGTGCCACACTGCAACAGTGAGTTAAAGCTGGATTCTATCTGTATTTTACAGGATAACACCGGTTAGGTCAGGGTTAGGTCTAGTATTTGCCATCATCTGGCTCATACTTTCGCATTTTTCGCATACTTGTTGGCCAGATCCTGGGCGCTTTCTGGTTTGGATCACGTAGTAATGTAGCACCACTCAGAAACAGTGAGTTAAACCTGGATTCAATCTATATTTTAGAGGATAACGCCGGTTAGGTCAGGGTTAGGCCTGGTATTTGCCATCATCTGGCTCATGCTTTCGCATTTTTCGCATACTTGTTGGCCAGAACCTGGGCGTTCTCTGGCTTGGATCACGTAGTAATGTGGTACCACACTCAAACAGTGAGTTAAACCTGGATCCAATCTATATTTTAGAAGAATAATAACAGTTAGGTCAGCGTTAGGTCTGGTATTTGCCATCAACTGGCTCGTACTTTCGCATTTTTCACCTACTTGTTGGCCAGATCCTGGGCGTTTTCTGGGTTCGATCACATAGTAATGTGGTGCCACACTGCAACAGTGAGTTAAAGCTGGATTCTATCTGTATTTTACAGGATAACACCGGTTAGGTCAGGGTTAGGTCTAGTATTTGCCATCATCTGGCTCATACTTTCGCATTTTTCGCATACTTGTTGGCCAGATCCTGGGCGTTTTCTGGTTTGGATCACGTAGTAATGTGGTACCACACTGAAACAGTGAGTTAATCCTGGATTCGATGAATATATTAGAGGGTAACACCGGTTAGGTTTGGGTTAGGTCTGGTATTTGCCATCATCTGGCTCATACTTTCTCATTTTTCGCATACTTGTTGGCCAGATCCTGGGCGCTTTCTGGTTTGGATCACGTAGTAATCTAGCACCACTCTGAAACAGTCACTTAAACCTGGATTCAATCTATATTTTAGAGGATATCACCGGTTAGGTCAGGGTTGGGTCTGGTATTTGCCATAATCTGGCTCATACATTCGCAATTTTCGCATACTTGTTGGCCAGATCCTGGGCGTTTTCTGGTTTGGATCACGTAGTAATGTGGTACCACAATGAAACAGTGAGTTAAACCTGGATTCAATCTATATTTTAGAGGATAACACCGGTTAGGTTTGGGTTAGGTCTGGTACTTGCCATCATCTGGCTCATACGTTCGCATTTTTCGCATACTTGTTGGCCAGATCCAGGGCGTTTTCTGGTTTGGATCACGTAGTAATGTAGCACCACTCTGAAACAGTGAGTTAAACCTGGATTCAATCTATATTTTAGAGGATAACACCGGTTAGGTTCGGGTTAGGTCTGGTGTTTGCCATCATCTGGCTCAAACATTCGCATTTTTCGCATACTTTTTGGCCAGATCCTGGGCGTTTTCTGGTTTGGATCACGTAGTAATGTAGCACCACTCAGAAACAGTGAGTTAAACCTGGATTCAATCTATAGTTTAGAGGATAACACCGGTTAGGTCAGGGTTAGGCCTGGTATTTGCCATCATCTGGCTCATGCTTTCGCATTTTTCGCATACTTGTTGGCCAGAACCTGGGCGTTCTCTGGCTTGGATCACGTAGTGATGTGGTTCCACACTGCAACAGTGAGTTAAACCTGGATTCAATCTATATTTTAGAGGATAACACCGATTAGGATTGGGTTAGGTCTGGTATTTGCCATCAACTGGCTCATACTTTCGTATCTTTCGCATACTTGTTGGCCAGATCCTGGGCGTTTTCTGGTTTGGATCACGTAGTAATGTAGCACCACTCAGAAACAGTGAGTTAAACCTGGATTCAATCTATAGTTTAGAGGATAACACCGGTTAGGTCAGGGTTAGGCCTGGTATTTGCCATCATCTGGCTCATGCTTTCGCATTTTTCGCATACTTGTTGGCCAGAACCTGGGCGTTCTCTGGTTTGGCTTACGTAGTGATGTGGTACCATACTGCAACAGTGAGTTAAACCTGAATTCAATCTATATTTTAGAGGATAACACCGGTTAGGTCAGGGTTAGGTCTGGTATTTGCCATCATCTGGCCCATACTTTCGCATTTTTCGCATACTTGTTGGCCAGATCCTGGGCGTTCTCTGGTTTGGATCACGTTGTAATGTGGTACCACACTGAAACAGTGAGTTAATCTTGGTTTCGATCTATATATTAGAGGCTAACACCGGCTAGGATTGGGTTAGGTCTGGTACTTGCCATCAACTGGCTCATACTTTTGCATTTTTCACCTACTTGTTGGCCAGATCGTGGGCGTTTTCTGGATTGGATCACGTAGTAATTTGGTACCACACTGATGCAGTGAGTTTATCTTGGATACAATCTATATTTTAGAGGATATCACCGGTTAGGTCAGGGTTAGGCCTGGTATTTGCCATCATCTGGCTCATACTTTCGCATTTTTCGCATACTTGTTGGCCAGATCCTGGGCGTTTTCTGGTTTGGATCACGTAGTAATGTGGTACCACAATGAAACAGTGAGTTAAACCTGGATTCAATCTATATTTTAGAGGATAACACCGGTTAGGTTTGGGTTAGGTCTGGTATTTGCCATCATCTGGCTCATACGTTCGCATTTTTCGCATACTTGTTGGCCAGATCCAGGGCGTTTTCTGGTTTGGATCACGTAGTAATGTAGCACCACTCTGAAACAGTGAGTTAAACCTGGATTCAATCTATATTTTAGAGGATAACACCGATTAGGATTGGGTTAGGTCTGGTATTTGCCATCATCTGGCTCATACTTTCGTATCTTTCGCATACTTGTTGGCCAGATCCTGGGCGTTTTCTGGTTTGGATCACGTAGTAATGTGGTACCACACTCAAACAGTGAGTTAAACCTGGATCCAATCTATATTTTAGAAGAATAATAACAGTTAGGTCAGCGTTAGGTCTGGTATTTGCCATCAACTGGCTCATACTTTCGCATTTTTCACCTACTTGTTGGCCAGATCCTGGGCGTTTTCTGGGTTCGATCACATAGTAATGTGGTGCCACACTGCAACAGTGAGCTAAAGCTGGATTCTATCTATATTTTACAGGATAACACCGGTTAGGTCAGGGTTAGGTCTAGTATTTGCCATCATCTGGCTCATACTTTCGCATTTTTCGCATACTTTTTGGCCAGATCCTGGGCGTTTTCTGGTTTGGATCACGTTGTAATGTGGTACCACACTGAAACAGTGAGTTAATCTTGGTTTCGATCTATATATTAGAGGCTAACACCGGCTAGGCTTGGGTTAGGTCTGGTATTTGCCATCATCTGGCTCATACTTTCGCAGTTTTCGCATACTTGTTGGCCAGATCCTGGGCGCTTTCTGGTTTGGATCACGTAGTAATGTAGCACCACTCTGAAACAGTGAGTTAAACCTGGATTCAATCTATATTTTAGAGGATAACACCGGTTAGGTTAGGGTTAGGTCTGGTATTTGCCATCATCTGGCTCAAACATTCGCATTTTTCGCATACTTGTTGGCCAGATCCAGGGCGTTTTCTGGGTTGGATCAGGTAGTAGTGTGGTACCACACTGAAACAGTGAGTTAAACATGGATTCAATCTATATTTTAGAGGATAACACCGGTTAGGTCAGGGTTAGGCCTGGTATTTGCCATCATCTGGCTCATACTTTCGCATTTTTCGCATACTTGTTGGCCAGATCCAGGGCGTTTTCTGGTTTGGATCACGTAGTAATGTAGCACCACTCTGAAACAGTGAGTTAAACCTGGATTCCATCGATATTTTAGAGGATAACACCGGTTAGGTGAGGGTTCGGTATGATATTTGCCATCATCTGGCTCAACCATTCGCATTTTTCGCATACTTGTTGGCCAGATCCTGGGCGTTTTCTGGTTTGGATCATGTAGTAATGTGGTACCACACTCAAACAGTGAGTTAAACCTGGATCCAATCTATATTTTAGAAGAATAATAACAGTTAGGTCAGCGTTAGGTCTGGTATTTGCCATCAACTGGCTCGTACTTTCGCATTTTTCACCTACTTGTTGGCCAGATCCTGGGCGTTTTCTGGGTTCGATCACATAGTAATGTGGTGCCACACTGCAACAGTGAGTTAAAGCTGGATTCTATCTGTATTTTACAGGATAACACCGGTTAGGTCAGGGTTAGGTCTAGTATTTGCCATCATCTGGCTCATACTTTCGCATTTTTCGCATACTTGTTGGCCAGATCCTGGGCGCTTTCTGGTTTGGATCACGTAGTAATGTAGCACCACTCAGAAACAGTGAGTTAAACCTGGATTCAATCTATATTTTAGAGGATAACGCCGGTTAGGTCAGGGTTAGGCCTGGTATTTGCCATCATCTGGCTCATGCTTTCGCATTTTTCGCATACTTGTTGGCCAGAACCTGGGCGTTCTCTGGCTTGGATCACGTAGTAATGTGGTACCACACTCAAACAGTGAGTTAAACCTGGATCCAATCTATATTTTAGAAGAATAATAACAGTTAGGTCAGCGTTAGGTCTGGTATTTGTCATCAACTGGCTCGTACTTTCGCATTTTTCACCTACTTGTTGGCCAGATCCTGGGCGTTTTCTGGGTTCGATCACATAGTAATGTGGTGCCACACTGCAACAGTGAGTTAAAGCTGGATTCTATCTGTATTTTACAGGATAACACCGGTTAGGTCAGGGTTAGGTCTAGTATTTGCCATCATCTGGCTCATACTTTCGCATTTTTCGCATACTTGTTGGCCAGATCCTGGGCGTTTTCTGGTTTGGATCACGTAGTAATGTGGTACCACACTGAAACAGTGAGTTAATCCTGGATTCGATGAATATATTAGAGGGTAACACCGGTTAGGTTTGGGTTAGGTCTGGTATTTGCCATCATCTGGCTCATACTTTCTCATTTTTCGCATACTTGTTGGCCAGATCCTGGGCGCTTTCTGGTTTGGATCACGTAGTAATCTAGCACCACTCTGAAACAGTCACTTAAACCTGGATTCAATCTATATTTTAGAGGATATCACCGGTTAGGTCAGGGTTGGGTCTGGTATTTGCCATAATCTGGCTCATACATTCGCAATTTTCGCATACTTGTTGGCCAGATCCTGGGCGTTTTCTGGTTTGGATCACGTAGTAATGTGGTACCACAATGAAACAGTGAGTTAAACCTGGATTCAATCTATATTTTAGAGGATAACACCGGTTAGGTTTGGGTTAGGTCTGGTACTTGCCATCATCTGGCTCATACGTTCGCATTTTTCGCATACTTGTTGGCCAGATCCAGGGCGTTTTCTGGTTTGGATCACGTAGTAATGTAGCACCACTCTGAAACAGTGAGTTAAACCTGGATTCAATCTATATTTTAGAGGATAACACCGGTTAGGTTCGGGTTAGGTCTGGTGTTTGCCATCATCTGGCTCAAACATTCGCATTTTTCGCATACTTTTTGGCCAGATCCTGGGCGTTTTCTGGTTTGGATCACGTAGTAATGTAGCACCACTCAGAAACAGTGAGTTAAACCTGGATTCAATCTATAGTTTAGAGGATAACACCGGTTAGGTCAGGGTTAGGCCTGGTATTTGCCATCATCTGGCTCATGCTTTCGCATTTTTCGCATACTTGTTGGCCAGAACCTGGGCGTTCTCTGGCTTGGATCACGTAGTGATGTGGTTCCACACTGCAACAGTGAGTTAAACCTGGATTCAATCTATATTTTAGAGGATAACACCGATTAGGATTGGGTTAGGTCTGGTATTTGCCATCAACTGGCTCATACTTTCGTATCTTTCGCATACTTGTTGGCCAGATCCTGGGCGTTTTCTGGTTTGGATCACGTAGTAATGTAGCACCACTCAGAAACAGTGAGTTAAACCTGGATTCAATCTATAGTTTAGAGGATAACACCGGTTAGGTCAGGGTTAGGCCTGGTATTTGCCATCATCTGGCTCATGCTTTCGCATTTTTCGCATACTTGTTGGCCAGAACCTGGGCGTTCTCTGGTTTGGCTTACGTAGTGATGTGGTACCATACTGCAACAGTGAGTTAAACCTGAATTCAATCTATATTTTAGAGGATAACACCGGTTAGGTCAGGGTTAGGTCTGGTATTTGCCATCATCTGGCCCATACTTTCGCATTTTTCGCATACTTGTTGGCCAGATCCTGGGCGTTCTCTGGTTTGGATCACGTTGTAATGTGGTACCACACTGAAACAGTGAGTTAATCTTGGTTTCGATCTATATATTAGAGGCTAACACCGGCTAGGATTGGGTTAGGTCTGGTACTTGCCATCAACTGGCTCATACTTTTGCATTTTTCACCTACTTGTTGGCCAGATCGTGGGCGTTTTCTGGATTGGATCACGTAGTAATTTGGTACCACACTGATGCAGTGAGTTTATCTTGGATACAATCTATATTTTAGAGGATATCACCGGTTAGGTCAGGGTTAGGCCTGGTATTTGCCATCATCTGGCTCATACTTTCGCATTTTTCGCATACTTGTTGGCCAGATCCAGGGCGTTTTCTGGTTTGGATCACGTAGTAATGTAGCACCACTCTGAAACAGTGAGTTAAACCTGGATTCAATCTATATTTTAGAGGATAACACCGGTTAGGTCAGGGTTAGGTCTGGTATTTGCCATCATCTGGCTCAAACATTCGCATTTTTCGCATACTTGTTGGCCAGATTCTGGGCGTTTTCTGGGTTGGATCAGGTAGTAGTGTGGTACCACACTGAAACAGTGAGTTAAACCTGGATTCAATCTATATTTTAGAGGATAACACCGGTTAGGTCAGGGTTAGGCCTGGTATTTGCCATCATCTGGCTCATACTTTCGCATTTTTCGCATACTTGTTGGCCAGATCCAGGGCGTTTTCTGGTTTGGATCACGTAGTAATGTAGCACCACTCTGAAACAGTGAGTTAAACCTGGATTCAATCTATATTTTAGAGGATAACACCGGTTAGGTGAGGGTTAGGTCTGATATTCGCCATCATCTGGCTCAAACATTCGCATTTTTCACCTACTTGTTGGCCAGATCCTGGGCGTTTTCTGGTTTGGGTCACGTAGTAATGTGGTGCCACACTGCAACAGTGAGTTAAAGCTGCATTCTATCTATATTTTACAGGAACAGTGAGTTAAACCTGGATTCAATCTATATTTTAGAGGATAACGCCGGTTAGGTCAGGGTTAGGCCTGGTATTTGCCATCATCTGGCCCATACTTTCGCATTTTTCGCATACTTGTTGGCCAGATCCTGGGCGTTTTCTGGTTTGGATCACGTAGTAATGTAGCACCATTCTGAAACAGTGAGTTAAACCTGGATTCAATCTATATTTTAGAGGATAACACCGGTTAGGTTAGGGTTAGGTCTGGTATTTGCCATCATCTGGCTCAAACATTCGCATTTTTCGCATACTTGTTGGCCAGATTCTGGGCGTTTTCTGGGTTGGATCAGGTAGTAGTGTGGTACCACACTGAAACAGTGAGTTAAACCTGGATTCAATCTATATTTTAGAGGATAACACCGGTTAGGTCAGGGTTAGGCCTGGTATTTGCCATCATCTGGCTCTTACTTTCGCATTTTTCGCATACTTGTTGGCCAGATCCAGGGCGTTTTCTGGTTTGGATCACGTAGTAATGTAGCACCACTCTGAAACAGTGAGTTAAACCTGGATTCAATCTATATTTTAGAGGATAACACCGGTTAGGTGAGGGTTAGGTCTGATATTTGCCATCATCTGGCTCAAACATTCGCATTTTTCACCTACTTGTTGGCCAGATCCTGGGCGTATTCTGGTTTGGGTCACGTAGTAATGTGGTGCCACACTGCAACAGTGAGTTAAAGCTGCATTCTATCTATATTTTACAGGATAACACCGGTTAGGTCAGCGTTAGGTCTGGTATTTGCCATCAACTGGCTCATACTTTCGCATTTTTCACCTACTTGTTGGCCAGATCCTGGGCGTTTTCTGGGTTCGATCACATAGTAATGTGGTGCCACACTGCAACAGTGAGCTAAAGCTGGATTCTATCTATATTTTACAGGATAACACCGGTTAGGTCAGGGTTAGGTCTGGTATTTGCCATCATCTGGCTCATGCTTTCGCATTTTTTGCATACTTGTTGGCCAGATCCTGGGCGTTTTCTGGTTTGGATCACGTTGTAATGTGGTACCACACTGAAACAGTGAGTTAATCTTGGTTTCGATCTATATATTAGAGGCTAACACCGGCTAGGATTGGGTTAGGTCTGGTATTTGCCATCAACTGGCTCATACTTTTGCATTTTTCACCTACTCGTTGGCCAGATCCTGGGCGTTTTCTGGGTTGGATCACGTAGTAATTTGGTACCACACTGAAACAGTGAGTTTATCTTGGATACAATCTATATTTTAGAGGATATCACCGGTTAGGTCAGGGTTAGGTCTGGAATTTGCCATCATCTGGCCCATACTTTCGCATTTTTCGCATACTTGTTGGCCAGATCCTGGGCGTTTTCTGGTTTGGATCACGTAGTAATGTAGCACCATTCTGAAACAGTGAGTTAAACCTGGATGCAATCTATATTTTAGAGGATAACACCGGTTAGGTTAGGGTTAGGTCTGGTATTTGCCATCATCTGGCTCAAACATTCGCATTTTTCGCATACTTGTTGGCCAGATTCTGGGCGTTTTCTGGGTTGGATCAGGTAGTAGTGTGGTACCACACTGAAACAGTGAGTTAAACCTGGATTCAATCTATATTTTAGAGGATAACACCGGTTAGGTCAGGGTTAGGCCTGGTATTTGCCATCATCTGGCTCATAATTTCGCATTTTTCGCATACTTGTTGGCCAGCTCCTGGGCGCTTTCTGGTTTGGATCACGTAGTAATGTAGCACCACTCAGAAACAGTGAGTTAAACCTGGATTCAATCTATATTTTAGAGGATAACGCCGGTTAGGTCAGGGTTAGGCCTGGTATTTGCCATCATCTGGCTCATGCTTTCGCATTTTTCGCATACTTGTTGGCCAGAACCTGGGCGTTCTCTGGCTCGGATCACATAGTAATGTGGTACCACACTGAAACAGTGAGTTAAACCTGGATTCAATCTATATTTTAGAGGATAACACCGATTAGGTTTGGGTTAGGTCTGGTATTTGCCATCATCTGGCTCATACGTTCGCATTTTTCCCATACTTGTTGGCCAGATCCTGGGCGTTTTCTGGTTTGGATCACGTAGTAATGTAGCACCATTCTGAAACAGTGAGTTAAACCTGGATTCAATCTATATTTTAGAGGATAACACCGGTTAGGTTTGGGTTAGGTCTGGTATTTGCCATCATCTGGCTCATACGTTCGCATTTTTCGCATACTTGTTGGCCAGATCCAGGGCGTTTTCTGGTTTGGATCACGTAGTAATGTAGCACCATTCTGAAACAGTGAGTTAAACCTGGATTCAATCTATATTTTAGAGGATAACGCCGGTTAGGTCAGGGTTAGGCCTGGTATTTGCCATCATCTGGCTCATGCTTTCGCATTTTTCGCATACTTGTTGGCCAGATCCTGGGCGTTTTCTGGTTTGGATCACGTAGTAGTGTAGCACCATTCTGAAACAGTGAGTTAAACCTGGATTCAATCTATATTTTAGAGGATAACACCGGTTAGGTTTGGGTTAGGTCTGGTATTTGCCATCATCTGGCTCAAACATTCGCATTTTTCGCATACTTTTTGGCCAGATCCTGGGCGTTTTCTGGTTTGGATCACGTAGTAATGTAGCACCACTCAGAAACAGTGAGTTAAACCTGGATTCAATCTATAGTTTAGAGGATAACACCGGTTAGGTCAGGGTTAGGCCTGGTATTTGCCATCATCTGGCTCATGCTTTCGCATTTTTCGCATACTTGTTGGCCAGAACCTGGGCGTTCTCTGGCTTGGATCACGTAGTGATGTGGTTCCACACTGCAACAGTGAGTTAAACCTGGATTCAATCTATATTTTAGAGGATAACACCGATTAGGATTGGGTTAGGTCTGGTATTTGCCATCAACTGGCTCATACTTTCGTATCTTTCGCATACTTGTTGGCCAGATCCTGGGCGTTTTCTGGTTTGGATCACGTAGTAATGTAGCACCACTCAGAAACAGTGAGTTAAACCTGGATTCAATCTATAGTTTAGAGGATAACACCGGTTAGGTCAGGGTTAGGCCTGGTATTTGCCATCATCTGGCTCATACTGTCGCATTTTTCGCATACTTGTTGGCCAGAACCTGGGCGTTCTCTGGTTTGGCTTACGTAGTGATGTGGTACCATACTGCAACAGTGAGTTAAACCTGAATTCAATCTATGTTTTAGAGGATAACACCGGTTAGGTCAGGGTTAGGTCTGGTATTTGCCATCATCTGGCCCATACTTTCGCATTTTTCGCATACTTGTTGGCCAGATCCTGGGCGTTTTCTGGTTTGGATCACGTTGTAATGTGGTACCACACTGAAACAGTGAGTTAATCTTGGTTTCGATCTATATATTAGAGGCTAACACCGGCTAGGATTGGGTTAGGTCTGGTATTTGCCATCAACTGGCTCATACTTTTGCATTTTTCACCTACTTGTTGGCCAGATCGTGGGCGTTTTCTGGGTTGGATCACGTAGTAATTTGGTACCACACTGAAGCAGTGAGTTTATCTTGGATACAATCTATATTTTAGAGGATATCACCGGTTAGGTCAGGGTTAGGTCTGGTATTTGCCATCATCTGGCTCATACTGTCGCATTTTTCGCATACTTTTTCGCCAGATCCTGGGCGTTTTCTGGTTTGGATCACGTAGTAATTTGGTACCACACTGAAACAGTGAGTTTATCTTGGATACAATCTATATTTTAGAGGATATCACCGGTTAGGTCAGGGTTGGGTCTGGTATTTGCCATCATCTGGCTCATACTGTCGCATTTTTCGCATACTTGTTGGCCAGATCCTGGGCGTTTTCTGGTTTGGCTTACGTAGTGATGTGGTACCATACTGCAACAGTGAGTTAAACCTGAATACAATCTATATTTTAGAGGATAACACCGGTTAGGTCAGGGTTAGGTCTGGTATTTGCCATCATATGGCCCATACTTTCGCATTTTTCGCATACTTGTTGGCCAGATCCTGGGCGTTTTCTGGTTTGGATCACGTAGTAATGTAGCACCATTCTGAAACAGTGAGTTAAACCTGAATTCAATCTATATTTTAGAGGATAACACCGGTTAGGTTAGGGTTAGGTCTGGTATTTGCCATCATCTGGCTCAAACATTCGCATTTTTCGCATACTTGATGGCCAGATTCTGGGCGTTTTCTGGGTTGGATCAGGTAGTAGTGTGGTACCACACTGAAACAGTGAGTTAAACCTGGATTCAATCTATATTTTAGAGGATAACACCGGTTAGGTCAGGGTTAGGCCTGGTATTTGCCATCATCTGGCTCATACTTTCGCATTTTTCGCATACTTGTTGGCCAGATCCAGGGCGTTTTCTGGTTTGGATCACGTAGTAATGTAGCACCACTCAGAAACAGTGAGTTAAACCTGGATTCAATCTATATTTTAGAGTATAACACCGGTTAGGTTAGGGTTAGGTCTGGTGTTTGCCATCATCTGGCTCAAACATTCGCATTTTTCGCATACTTGTTGGCCAGATTCTGGGCGTTTTCTGGCTTGGATCACGTAGTAATGTAGCACCACTCAGAAACAGTGAGTTAAACCTGGATTCAATCTATAGTTTAGAGGATAACACCGGTTAGGTCAGGGTTAGGTCTGGTATTTGCCATCATCTGGCTCATGCTTTCGCATTTTTCGCATACTTGTTGGCCAGATCCTGGGCGTTTTCTGGTTTGGATCACGTTGCAATGTGGTACCACACTGAAACAGTGAGTTAATCTTGGTTTCGATCTATATATTAGAGGCTAACACCGGCTAGGATTGGGTTAGGTCTGGTATTTGCCATCATCTGGCTCATGCTTTCGCATTTTTCGCATACTTGTTGGCCAGATCCTGGGCGTTTTCTGGTTTGGATCACATAGTAATGTGGTACCACACTGAAACAGTGAGTTAATCTTGGTTTCGATCTATATATTAGAGGCTAACACCGGCTAGGATTGGGTTAGGTCTGGTATTTGCCATCAACTGGCTCATACTTTTGCATTTTTCACCTACTTGTTGGCCAGATCCTGGGCGTTTTCTGGGTTGGATCACGTAGTAATTTGGTACCACACTGAAACAGTGAGTTTATCTTGGATACAATCTATATTTTAGAGGATATCACCGGTTAGGTCAGGGTTAGGTCTGGTATTTGCCATCATCTGGCTCATACTGTCGCATTTTTCGCATACTTTTTGGCCAGATCCTGGGCGTTTTCTGGTTTGGATCACGTAGTAATTTGGTACCACACTGAAACAGTGAGTTTATCTTGGATACAATCTATATTTTAGAGGATATCACCGGTTAGGTCAGGGTTGGGTCTGGTATTTGCCATCATCTGGCTCATACTGTCGCATTTTTCGCATACTTGTTGGCCAGATCCTGGGCGTTTTCTGGTTTGGCTTACGTAGTGATGTGGTACCATACTGCAACAGTGAGTTAAACCTGAATTCAATCTATATTTTAGAGGATAACCCCGGTTAGGTCAGGGTTAGGTCTGGTATTTGCCATCATCTGGCCCATACTTTCGCATTTTTCGCATACTTGTTGGCCAGATCCTGGGCGTTTTCTGGTTTGGATCACGTAGTAATGTAGCACCATTCTGAAACAGTGAGTTAAACCTGGATTCAATCTATATTTTAGAGGATAACACCGGTTAGGTTAGGGTTAGGTCTGGTATTTGCCATCATCTGGCTCAAACATTCGCATTTTTCGCATACTTGTTGGACAGATTCTGGGCGTTTTCTGGGTTGGATCAGGTAGTAGTGTGGTACCACACTGAAACAGTGAGTTAAACCTGGATTCAATCTATATTTTAGAGGATAACACCGGTTAGGTCAGGGTTAGGCCTGGTATTTGCCATCATCTGGCTCATACTTTCGCATTTTTCGCATACTTGTTGGCCAGATCCAGGGCGTTTTCTGGTTTGGATCACGTAGTAATGTAGCACCACTCTGAAACAGTGAGTTAAACCTGGATTCAATCTATATTTTAGAGGATAACACCGGTTAGGTGAGGGTTAGGTCTGATATTTGCCATCATCTGGCTCAAACATTCGCATTTTTCACCTACTTGTTGGCCAGATCCTGGGCGTTTTCTGGTTTGGGTCACGTAGTAATGTGGTGCCACACTGCAACAGTGAGTTAAAGCTGCATTCTATCTATATTTTACAGGATAACACCGGTTAGGTCAGGGTTAGGTCTGGTATTTGCCATCATCTGGCTCATACTTTCGCATTTTTCGCATACTTGTTGGCCAGCTCCTGGGCGCTTTCTGGTTTGGATCACGTAGTAATGTAGCACCACTCAGAAACAGTGAGTTAAACCTGGATTCAATCTATATTTTAGAGGATAACGCCGGTTAGGTCAGGGTTAGGCCTGGTATTTGCCATCATCTGGCTCATGCTTTCGCATTTTTCGCATACTTTTTGGCCAGATCCTGGGCGTTCTCTGGCTCGGATCACATAGTAATGTGGTACCACACTGAAACAGTGAGTTAAACCTGGATTCAATCTATATTTTAGAGGATAACACCGGTTAGGTTTGGGTTAGGTCTGGTATTTGCCATCATCTGGCTCATACGTTCGCATTTTTCGCATACTTGTTGGCCAGATCCAGGGCGTTCTCTGGCTTGGATCACGTAGTAATGTGGTACCACACTGAAACAGTGAGTTAAACCTGGATTCAATTTATATTTTAGAGGATAACACCGGTTAGGTTTGGGTTAGGTCTGGTATTTGCCATCATCTGGCTCATACGTTCGCATTTTTCGCATACTTGTTGGCCAGATCCAGGGCGTTTTCTGGTTTGGATCACGTAGTAATGTAGCACCACTCTGAAACAGTGAGTTAAACCTGGATTCAATCTATATTTTAGAGGATAACACCGTTTAGGTTAGGGTTAGGTGTGGTATTTGCCATCATCTGGCTCAAACATTCGCATTTTTCGCATACTTTTTGGCCAGATCCTGGGCGTTTTCTGGTTTGGATCACGTAGTAATGTAGCACCACTCGGAAACAGTGAGTTAAACCTGGATTCAATCTATATTTTAGAGGATAACACCGATTAGGATTGGGTTAGGTCTGGTATTTGCCATCATCTGGCTCATACTTTCGTATCTTTCGCATACTTTTTGGCCAGATCCTGGGCGTTTTCTGGTTTGGATCACGTTGTAATGTGGTACCACACTGAAACAGTGAGCTAATCTTGGTTTCGATCTATATATTAGAGGCTAACACCGGGTAGGATTGGGTTAGGTCTGGTATTTGCCATCAACTGGCTCATACTTTTGCACTTTTCACCTACTTGTTGGCCAGATCCTGGGCGTTTTCTGGGTTGGATCACGTAGTAATTTGGTACAACACTGAAACAGTGAGTTTATCTTGGATACAATCTATATTTTAGAGGATATCACCGGTTAGGTCAGGGTTAGGTCTGGTATTTGCCATCATCTGGCTCATACTGTCGCATTTTTCGCATACTCTTTGGCCAGATCCTGGGCGTTTTCTGGTTTGGATCACGTAGTAATTTGGTACCACACTGAAACAGTGAGTTTATCTTGGATACAATCTATATTTTAGAGGATATCACCGGTTAGGTCAGGGTTGGGTCTGGTATTTGCCATCATCGGGCTCATGCTTTCGCATTTTTCGCATACTTGTTGGCCAGAACCTGGGCGTTCTCTGGCTTGGATCACGTAGTGATGTGGTACCACACTGCAACAGTGAGTTAAACCTGAATTCAATCTATATTTTAGAGGATAACACCGGTTAGGTCAGGGTTAGGTCTGGTATTTGCCATCATCTGGCTCATGCTTTCGCATTTTTCGCATACTTGTTGGCCAGAACCTGGGCGTTCTCTGGCTTGGATCACGTAGTGATGTGGTTCCACACTGCAACAGTGAGTTAAACCTGGATTCAATCTATATTTTAGAGGATAACACCGATTAGGATTGGGTTAGGTCTGGTATTTTCCATCATCTGGCTCATACTTTCGTATCTTTCGCATACTTGTTGGCCAGATCCTGGGCGTTTTCTGGTTTGGATCACGTAGTAATGTGGTACCACACTCAAACAGTGAGTTAAACCTGGATCCAATCTATATTTTAGAAGAATCATAACAGTTAGGTCAGCGATAGGTCTGGTATTTGCCATCAACTGGCTCATACTTTCGCATTTTTCACCTACTTGTTGGCCAGATCCTGGGCGTTTTCTGGGTTCGATCACATAGTAATGTGGTGCCACACTGCAACAGTGAGCTAAAGCTGGATTCTATCTATATTTTACAGGATAACACCGGTTAGGTCAGGGTTAGGTCTAGTATTTGCCACCATCTGGCTCATACTTTCGCATTTTTCGCATACTCTTTGGCCAGATCCTGGGCGTTTTCTGGTTTGGATCACGTTGTAATGTGGTACCACACTGAAACAGTGAGTTAATCTTGGTTTCGATCTATATATTAGAGGCTAACACCGGCTAGGATTGGGTTAGGTCTGGTATTTGCCATCAACTGGCTCATACTTTTGCATTTTTCACCTACTTGTTGGCCAGATCCTGGGCGTTTTCTGGGTTGGATCACGTAGTAATTTGGTACCACACTGAAACAGTGAGTTTATCTTGGATACTATCTATATTTTAGAGGATATCACCGGTTAGGTCAGGGTTAGGTCTGGTATTCGCCATCATCTGGCTCATACTGTCGCAATTTTCGCATACTCTTTTGCCAGATCCTGGGCGTTTTCTGGTTTGGATCACGTAGTAATTTGGTACCACACTGAAACGGTGAGTTTATCTTGGATACAATCTATATTTTAGAGGATATCACCGGTTAGGTCAGGGTTGGGTCTGGTATTTGCCATCATCTGGCTCATACTGTCGCATTTTTCGCATACTTGTTGGCCAGATCCTGGGCGTTTTCTGGTTTGGCTTACGTAGTGATGTGGTACCATACTGCAACAGTGAGTTAAACCTGAATTCAATCTATATTTTAGAGGATAACCCCGGTTAGGTCAGGGTTAGGTCTGGTATTTGCCATCATCTGGCCCATACTTTCGCATTTTTCGCATACTTGTTGGCCAGATCCTGGGCGTTTTCTGGTTTGGATCACGTAGTAATGTAGCACCATTCTGAAACAGTGAGTTAAACCTGGATTCAATCTATATTTTAGAGGATAACGCCGGTTAGGTCAGGGTTAGGCCTGGTATTTGCCATCATCTGGCTCATGCTTTCGCATTTTTCGCATACTTGTTGGCCAGAACCTGGGCGTTCTCTGGCTCGGATCACATAGTAATGTGGTACCACACTGAAACAGTGAGTTAAACCTGGATTCAATCTATATTTTAGAGGATAACACCGGTTAGGTTTGGGTTAGGTCTGGTATTTGCCATCATCTGGCTCATACTTTCGCATTTTTCGCATACTTGTTGGCCAGCTCCTGGGCGCTTTCTGGTTTGGATCACGTAGTAATGTAGCACCACTCAGAAACAGTGAGTTAAACCTGGATTCAATCTATATTTTAGAGGATAACGCCGGTTAGGTTAGGGTTAGGTCTGGTATTTGCCATCATCTGGCTCAAACATTCGCATTTTTCGCATACTTGTTGGACAGATTCTGGGCGTTTTCTGGGTTGGATCAGGTAGTAGTGTGGTACCACACTGAAACAGTGAGTTAAACCTGGATTCAATCTATATTTTAGAGGATAACGCCGGTTAGGTCAGGGTTAGGCCTGATATTTGCCATCATCTGGCTCAAACATTCGCATTTTTCACCTACTTGTTGGCCAGATCCTGGGCGTTTTCTGGTTTGGGTCACGTAGTAATGTGGTGCCACACTGCAACAGTGAGTTAAAGCTGCATTCTATCTATATTTTACAGGATAACACCGGTTAGGTCAGGGTTAGGTCTGGTATTTGCCATCATCTGGCTCATACTTTCGCATTTTTCGCATACTTGTTGGCCAGCTCCTGGGCGCTTTCTGGTTTGGATCACGTAGTAATGTAGCACCACTCAGAAACAGTGAGTTAAACCTGGATTCAATCTATATTTTAGAGGATAACGCCGGTTAGGTCAGGGTTAGGCCTGGTATTTGCCATCATCTGGCTCATGCTTTCGCATTTTTCGCATACTTGTTGGCCAGAACCTGGGCGTTCTCTGGCTCGGATCACATAGTAATGTGGTACCACACTGAAACAGTGAGTTAAACCTGGATTCAATCTATATTTTAGAGGATAACACCGGTTAGGTTTGGGTTAGGTCTGGTATTTGCCATCATCTGGCTCATACGTTCGCATTTTTCGCATACTTGTTGGCCAGATCCAGGGCGTTCTCTGGCTTGGATCACGTAGTAATGTGGTACCACACTGAAACAGTGAGTTAAACCTGGATTCAATTTATATTTTAGAGGATAACACCGGTTAGGTTTGGGTTAGGTCTGGTATTTGCCATCATCTGGCTCATACGTTCGCATTTTTCGCATACTTGTTGGCCAGATCCAGGGCGTTTTCTGGTTTGGATCACGTAGTAATGTAGCACCACTCTGAAACAGTGAGTTAAACCTGGATTCAATCTATATTTTAGAGGATAACACCGTTTAGGTTAGGGTTAGGTGTGGTATTTGCCATCATCTGGCTCAAACATTCGCATTTTTCGCATACTTTTTGGCCAGATCCTGGGCGTTTTCTGGTTTGGATCACGTAGTAATGTAGCACCACTCGGAAACAGTGAGTTAAACCTGGATTCAATCTATATTTTAGAGGATAACACCGATTAGGATTGGGTTAGGTCTGGTATTTGCCATCATCTGGCTCATACTTTCGTATCTTTCGCATACTTTTTGGCCAGATCCTGGGCGTTTTCTGGTTTGGATCACGTTGTAATGTGGTACCACACTGAAACAGTGAGCTAATCTTGGTTTCGATCTATATATTAGAGGCTAACACCGGGTAGGATTGGGTTAGGTCTGGTATTTGCCATCAACTGGCTCATACTTTTGCACTTTTCACCTACTTGTTGGCCAGATCCTGGGCGTTTTCTGGGTTGGATCACGTAGTAATTTGGTACAACACTGAAACAGTGAGTTTATCTTGGATACAATCTATATTTTAGAGGATATCACCGGTTAGGTCAGGGTTAGGTCTGGTATTTGCCATCATCTGGCTCATACTGTCGCATTTTTCGCATACTCTTTGGCCAGATCCTGGGCGTTTTCTGGTTTGGATCACGTAGTAATTTGGTACCACACTGAAACAGTGAGTTTATCTTGGATACAATCTATATTTTAGAGGATATCACCGGTTAGGTCAGGGTTGGGTCTGGTATTTGCCATCATCGTGCTCATGCTTTCGCATTTTTCGCATACTTGTTGGCCAGAACCTGGGCGTTCTCTGGCTTGGATCACGTAGTGATGTGGTACCACACTGCAACAGTGAGTTAAACCTGAATTCAATCTATATTTTAGAGGATAACACCGGTTAGGTCAGGGTTAGGTCTGGTATTTGCCATCATCTGGCTCATGCTTTCGCATTTTTCGCATACTTGTTGGCCAGAACCTGGGCGTTCTCTGGCTTGGATCACGTAGTGATGTGGTTCCACACTGCAACAGTGAGTTAAACCTGGATTCAATCTATATTTTAGAGGATAACACCGATTAGGATTGGGTTAGGTCTGGTATTTTCCATCATCTGGCTCATACTTTCGTATCTTTCGCATACTTGTTGGCCAGATCCTGGGCGTTTTCTGGTTTGGATCACGTAGTAATGTGGTACCACACTCAAACAGTGAGTTAAACCTGGATCCAATCTATATTTTAGAAGAATCATAACAGTTAGGTCAGCGATAGGTCTGGTATTTGCCATCAACTGGCTCATACTTTCGCATTTTTCACCTACTTGTTGGCCAGATCCTGGGCGTTTTCTGGGTTCGATCACATAGTAATGTGGTGCCACACTGCAACAGTGAGCTAAAGCTGGATTCTATCTATATTTTACAGGATAACACCGGTTAGGTCAGGGTTAGGTCTAGTATTTGCCACCATCTGGCTCATACTTTCGCATTTTTCGCATACTCTTTGGCCAGATCCTGGGCGTTTTCTGGTTTGGATCACGTTGTAATGTGGTACCACACTGAAACAGTGAGTTAATCTTGGTTTCGATCTATATATTAGAGGCTAACACCGGCTAGGATTGGGTTAGGTCTGGTATTTGCCATCAACTGGCTCATACTTTTGCATTTTTCACCTACTTGTTGGCCAGATCCTGGGCGTTTTCTGGGTTGGATCACGTAGTAATTTGGTACCACACTGAAACAGTGAGTTTATCTTGGATACTATCTATATTTTAGAGGATATCACCGGTTAGGTCAGGGTTAGGTCTGGTATTCGCCATCATCTGGCTCATACTGTCGCATTTTTCGCATACTCTTTTGCCAGATCCTGGGCGTTTTCTGGTTTGGATCACGTAGTAATTTGGTACCACACTGAAACGGTGAGTTTATCTTGGATACAATCTATATTTTAGAGGATATCACCGGTTAGGTCAGGGTTGGGTCTGGTATTTGCCATCATCTGGCTCATACTGTCGCATTTTTCGCATACTTGTTGGCCAGATCCTGGGCGTTTTCTGGTTTGGCTTACGTAGTGATGTGGTACCATACTGCAACAGTGAGTTAAACCTGAATTCAATCTATATTTTAGAGGATAACACCGGTTAGGTCAGGGTTAGGTCTGGTATTTGCCATCATCTGGCCCATACTTTCGCATTTTTCGCATACTTGTTGGCCAGATGCTGGGCGTTTTCTGGTTTGGATCACGTAGTAATGTAGCACCACTCTGAAACAGTGAGTTAAACCTGGATTCAATCTATATTTCAGAGGATAACACCGGTTAGGTTAGGGTTAGGTCTGGTATTTGCCATCATCTGGCTCAAACATTCGCATTTTTCGCATACTTGTTGGCTAGATCCAGGGCGTTCTCTGGCTTGGATCACGTAGTAATGTGGTACCACACTGAAACAGTGAGTTAAACCTGGATTCAATCTATATTTTAGAGGATAACACCGGTTAGGTTTGGGTTAGGTCTGGTATTTGCCATCATCTGGCTCATACTTTCGCATTTTTCGCATACTTGTTGGACAGATCCTGGGCGCTTTCTGGTTTGGATCACGTAGTAATGTAGCACCACTCTGAAACAGTGAGTTAAACCTGGATTCAATCTATATTTTAGAGGACAACACCGGTTAGGTTAGGGTTAGGTCTGGTATTTGCCATCATCTGGCTCAAACATTCGCATTTTTCGCATACTTGTTGGCCAGATCCAGGGCGTTTTCTGGGTTGGATCAGGTAGTAGTGTGGTACCACACTGAAACAGTGAGTTAAACCTGGATTCAATCTATATTTTAGAGGATAACACCGGTTAGGTCAGGGTTAGGCCTGGTATTTGCCATAATCTGGCTCATACTTTCGCATTTTTCGCATACTTGTTGGCCAGATCCAGGGCGTTTTCTGGTTTGGATCACGTAGTAATGTAGCACCACTCTGAAACAGTGAGTTAAACCTGGATTCAATCTATATTTTAGAGGATAACACCGGTTAGGTGAGGGTTAGGTCTGATATTTGCCATCATCTGGCTCAAACATTCGCATTTTTCGCATACTTGTTGGCCAGATCCTGGGCGTTTTCTGGTTTGGATCATGTAGTAATCTGGTACCACACTCAAACAGTGAGTTAAACCTGGATCCAATCTATATTTTAGAAGAATAATAACAGTTAGGTCAGCGTTAGGTCTGGTATTTGCCATCAACTGGCTCATACTTTCGCATTTTTCACCTACTTGTTGGCCAGATCCTGGGCGTTTTCTGGTTTGGGTCACGTAGTAATGTGGTGCCACACTGCAACAGTGAGTTAAAGCTGCATTCTATCTATATTTTACAGGATAACACCGGTTAGGTCAGGGTTAGGTCTGGTATTTGCCATCATCTGGCTCATCCTTTCGCATTTTTCGCATACTTGTTGGCCAGATCCTGGGCGCTTTCTGGTTTGGATCACGTAGTAATGTAGCACCACTCAGAAACAGTGAGTTAAACCTGGATTCAATCTATATTTTAGAGGATAACGCCGGTTAGGTCAGGGTTAGGCCTGGTATTTGCCATAATCTGGCTCATACTTTCGCATTTTTCGCATACTTGTTGGCCAGATCCTGGGCGTTTTCTGGTTGGGATGACGCAGTAATGTGGTACCACACTGAAACAGTGAGTTAATCCTGGATGCGATCTATATATTAGAGGGTAACACCGGCTAGGTTAGGGTTAGGTCTGGTATTTGCCATCATCTGGCTCATGCTTTCGCATTTTTCGCATACTTGTTGGCCAGATCCTGGGCGTTTTCTGGTTGGGATCACGCAGTAATGTGGTACCACACTGAAACAGTGAGTTAATCCTGGTTTCGATCTATATATTAGAGGGTAACACCGGTTAGGTTTGGGATAGGTCTGGTATTTGCCATCATCTGGCTCATACTTTCGCATTTTTCGCATAATTGTTGGCCTGATCCTGGGCGTTTTCTCGTTTGGATCACGTAGTAATGTGGTACCACACTGAAACAGTGAGTTAAACCTGCTTTCAATGTATATTTTGGAGGATAACACCGGTTAGATTTGGGTTAGATCTGGTATTTGACATCATCTGGCTCATACTTTCGCATTTTTCGCATACTTTATGGCCAGATCCTGGGCGTTTTCTGGTTGGGATCATGCAGTAATGTGGTACCACACTGAAACAGTGAGTTAAACCTGCTTTCAATGTATATTTTGGAGGATAGCACCGGTTAGGTTTGGGTTAGGTCTGGTATTTGCCATCAGCTGGCTCATACTTTCGCATTTTTCGCATACTTGTTGGCCAGATCCTGGGCGCTTTCTGGTTTGGAGCACGTAGTAATGTGGTACCACACTGAAACAGTGAGTTAATCCTGGATTCGATCTATATATTAGAGGGTAACACCGGTTAGGTTTGTGTTAGGTCTGGTATTTGCCATCATCTGGCTCATACATTCGCATTTTACACCTACTTGTTGGCCAGTTCCTGGGCGTTTTCTGGTTGGGATCACGCAGTGATGTGGTACCACACTCAAACAGTGAGCTAAACCTGGATCCAATCTATATTTTAGAAGAATAACAACAGTTAGGTCAGCGTTAGGTCTGGTATTTGCCATCAACTGGCTCATACTTTCGCATTTTTCGCATAGGTGTTGGCCAGATCCTGGCCGTTTTCTGGGTTGGATCACGTAGTAATGTGGTACCACACTGAAACAGTGAGTTAAACCTGCTTTCAATGTATATTTTGGAGGATAACACCGGTTAGATTTGGGTTAGATCTGGTATTTGACATCATCTGGCTCATACTTTCGCATTTTTCGCATACTTGTTGGCCAGAACCTGGGCGTTTTCTGGTTTGGATCACGTAGTAATGTGGTACCACAATGAAACAGCGAGTTAAACCGGGGCCCGATCAATTCTTTAGAGGATAACATGGGTTAGGTCAGGGTTAGGTATGGTATTTGCCATAATCTGGCTCATACTTTCGCATTTTTCGCATACGTGTTGGCCAGATCCTGGCGGTTTTCTGGGTTGTAACAGGTAGTAATTTGGTACCGCACTGAAACAGTGAAGTAATCCTGGATTCGATCTATATTTTACAGGATAACACCGGTTAGGTCAGGGTTAGGTCTGGTATTTGCCATCATCTGGCTCATACTTTCGCATTTTACACCTACTTGGTGGCCAGTTCCTGGGCGTTTTCTGGGTTGGAACAGGTAGTAGTGAGGTACCGCACTGAAGCAGTGAAGTAATCCTGGGTTCGATCTATATATTAGAGGGTAACACCGGTTAGGTTTGGGATAGGTCTGGTATTTGCCATCATCTGGCTCATACTTTCGCATTTTTCGCATAATTGTTGGCCTGACCCTGGGCGTTTTCTCGTTTGGATCACGTAGTAATGTGGTACCACACTGAAACAGTGCGTAAATGATGGATTCAATCTATATTTTACAGGATAACACCGGTTAGGTCAGGGTTAGGTCTGGTATTTGCCATCATCTGGCTCATACTTTCGCATTTTTCACCTACTTGTTGGCCAGATCCAGGGCGATTTCTGGGATGGATCAGGTAGTAGTGTGGTACCGCACTGAAGCAGTGAAGTAATCCTGGGTTCGATCTATATATTAGAGGGTAACACCGGTTAGGTTTGGGTTAGGTCTGGTATTTGCCATCATCTGGCTCATGCTTTCGCATTTTTCGCATACTTGTTGGCCAGATCCTGGGCGTTTTCTGGTTGGGATGACGCAGTAATGTGGTACCACACTGAAACAGTGAGTTAATCCTGGATGCGATCTATATATTAGAGGGTAACACCGGCTAGGTTTGGGTTAGGTCTGGTATTTGCCATCATCTGGCTCATGCTTTCGCATTTTTCGCATACTTGTTGGCCAGATCCTGGGCGTTTTCTGGTTGGGATCACGCAGTAATGTGGTACCACACTGAAACAGTGAGTTAATCCTGGTTTCGATCTATATATTAGAGGGTAACACCGGTTAGGCTTGGGTTAGGTCTGGTATTTGCCATCATCTGGCTCATACATTCGCATTTTTCGCATACTTTATGGCCAGATCCTGGGCGCTTTCTGGTTTGGATCACGTAGTAATGTGGTACCACACTGAAACAGTGAGCTTATCTTGGATTCAATCTATATTTTAGAGGATAACAGCGGTTAGGTCAGGGTTAGGTCTGCTATTTGCCATCATCTGGCTCTTACTTTCGCATTTTTCGCATACTTGTTGGCCAGATCCTGGTCGTTTTCTGGTTGGGATGACGCAGTAATGTGGTACCACACTGAAACAGTGAGTTAATCCTGGATGCGATCTATATATTAGAGGGTAACACCGGCTAGGTTTGGGTTAGGTCTGGTATTTGCCATCATCTGGCTCATGCTTTCGCATTTTTCGCATACTTGTTGGCCAGATCCTGGGCGTTTTCTGGTTGGGATGACGCAGTAATGTGGTACCACACTGAAACAGTGAGTTAATCCTGGTTTCGATCTATATATTAGAGGGTAACACCGGTTAGGCTTGGGTTAGGTCTGGTATTTGCCATCATCTGGCTCATACTTTCGCATTGTTCGCATACTTGTTGGCCAGATCCTGGGCGTTTTCTGGTTGGGATCATGCTGTAATGTGGTACCACACTGAAACAGTGAGTTAATCCTGGATTCGACCTATATATTAGAGGATAACACCGGCTAGGTTTGGGTTAGGTCTGGTATTTGCCATCATCTGGCTCATGCTTTCGCATTTTTCGCATACTTGTTGGCCAGATCCTGGCCGTTTTCTGGGTTGGATCACGTAGTAATGTGGTACCACACTGAAACAGTGAGTTAAACCTGCTTTCAATGTATATTTTGGAGGATAACACCGGTTAGATTTGGGTTAGATCTGGTATTTGACATCATCTGGCTCATACTTTCGCATTTTTCGCATACTTTATGGCCAGAACCTGGGCGTTTTCTGATTTGGATCACGTAGTAATGTGGTACCACACTGAAACAGTGCGTAAATCATGGATTCAATCTATATTTTACAGGATAACACCGGTTAGGTCAGGGTTAGGTCTGGTATTTGCCATCATCTGGCTCATACTTTCGCATTTTTCACCTACTTGTTGGCCAGATCCAGGGCGATTTCTGGGATGGATCAGGTAGTGGTGTGGTACCGCACTGAAGCAGTGATGTAATCCTGGGTTCGATCTATATATTAGAGGGTAACACCGGTTAGGTTTGGGATAGGTCTGGTATTTGCCATCATCTGGCTCATACTTTCGCATTTTTCGCATAATTGTTGGCCTGATCCTGGGCGTTTTCTCGTTTGGATCACGTAGTAATGTGGTACCACACTGAAACAGTGCGTAAATTATGGATGCAATATATATTTTACAGGACAACACCGGTTAGGTCAGGGTTAGGTCTGGTATTTGCCATCATCTGGCTCATACTTTCGCATTTTTCACCTACTTCTTGGCCAGATCCAGGGCGATTTCTGGGATGGATCAGGTAGTAGTGTGGTACCGCACTGAAGCAGTGAAGTAATCCTGGGTTCGATCTATATATTAGAGGGTAACACCGGTTAGGTTTGGGATAGGTCTGGTATTTGCCATCATCTGGCTCATACTTTCGCATTTTTCGCATAATTGTTGGCCTGATCCTGGGCGTTTTCTCGTTTGGATCACGTAGTAATGTGGTACCACACTGAAACAGTGCGTAAATCATGGATTCAATCTATATTTTACAGGATAACACCGGTTAGGTCAGGGTTAGGTCTGGTATTTGCCATCATCTGGCTCATACTTTCGCATTTTTCACCTACTTGTTGGCCAGATCCGGGGCGTTTTCTCGTTTGGATCACGTAGTAATGTGGTACCACACTGAAACAGTGCGTAAATCATGGATTCAATCTATATTTTACAGGATAACACCGGTTAGGTCAGGGTTAGGTCTGGTATTTGCCATCATCTGGCTCATACTATCGCATTTTTCGCATACTTTTTGGCCAGATCCTGGGCGCTTTCTGGTTTGTATCACGTAGTAATTTGGTACCACACTGAAACAGTGAGTTTATCTTGGATTCAATCTATATTTTACAGGATAACACCGGTTAGGTCAGGGTTAGGTCTGGTAATTGCCATCATCTGGCTCATACTTTCGCATTTTTCACCTACTTGTTGGCCAGATCCAGGGCGTTCTCTGGGTTGGATCAGGTAGTAGTATGCTACCGCACTGAAACAGTGAAGTAATCCTGGATTCGATCTATATATTAGAGGGTGACACCGGTTAGGTTTGGGTTAGGTCTGGTATTTGCCATCATCTGGCTCATACTTTCGCATTTCTCACCTACTTGTTGGCCAGATCCAGGGCGATTTCTGGGATGGATCATGTAGTAGTGTGGTACCGCACTGAAGCAGTGAAGTAATCCTGGGTTCGATCTATATATTAGAGGGTAACACTGGTTAGGTTTGGGATAGGCCTGGTATTTGCTATCATCTGGCTCATACTTTCGCATTTTTCGCATAATTGTTGGCCTGATCCTGGGCGTTTTCTCGTTTGGATCACGTAGTAATGTGGTACCACACTGAAACAGTGCGTAAATCATGGATTCAATCTATATTTTACAGGATAACACCGGTTAGGTCAGGGTTAGGTCTGGTATTTGCCATCATCTGGCTCATACTTTCGCATTTTTCACCTACTTGTTGGCCAGATCCAGGGCGATTTCTGGGATGGATCAGGTAGTAGTGTGGTACCGCACTGAAGCAGTGAAGTAATCCTGGGTTCGATCTATATATTAGAAGGTAACACTGGTTAGGTTTGGGATAGGTCTGTTATTTGCCATCATCTGGCTCATACTTTCGCATTTTTCACCTACTTGTTGGCCAGATCCGGGGCGTTTTCTCGTTTGGATCACGTAGTAATGTGGTACCACACTGAAACAGTGCGTAAATCATGGATTCAATCTATATTTTACAGGATAACACCGGTTAGGTCAGGGTTAGGTCTGGTATTTGCCATCATCTGGCTCATACTTTCGCATTTTTCGCATACTTGTTGGCCAGATCCTGGGCGCTTTCTGGTTTGTATCACGTAGTAATTTGGTACCACACTGAAACAGTGAGTTTATCTTGGATTCAATCTATATTTTAGAGGATAACACTGGTTAGGTCAGGGTTATGTCTGGTATTTGCCATCATCTGGCTCATACTTTCGCATTTTTCACCTACTTGTTGGCCAGATCCAGGGCGATTTCTGGGATGGATCAGGTAGTAGTGTGGTACCGCACTGAAGCAGTGAAGTAATCCTGGGTTCGATCTATATATTAGAGGGTAACACCGGTTAGGTTTGGGTTAGGTCTGTTATTTGCCATCATCTGGCTCATACTTTCGCATTTCTCACCTACTTGTTGGCCAGATCCAGGGCGATTTCTGGGATGGATCAGGTAGTAGTGTGGTACCGCACTGAAGCAGTGAAGTAATCCTGGGTTCGATCTATATATTAGAGGATAACACCGGCTAGGTTTGGGTTAGGTCTGGTATTTGCCATCATCTGGCTCATGCTTTCGCATTTTTCGCATACTTGTTGGCCAGATCCTGGCCGTTTTCTGGGTTGGATCACGTAGTAATGTGGTACCACACTGAAACAGTGAGTTAAACCTGCTTTCAATGTATATTTTGGAGGATAACACCGGTTAGATTTGGGTTAGATCTGGTATTTGACATCATCTGGCTCATACTTTCGCATTTTTCGCATACTTTATGGCCAGAACCTGGGCGTTTTCTGATTTGGATCACGTAGTAATGTGGTACCACACTGAAACAGTGCGTAAATCATGGATTCAATCTATATTTTACAGGATAACACCGGTTAGGTCAGGGTTAGGTCTGGTATTTGCCATCATCTGGCTCATACTTTCGCATTTTTCACCTACTTGTTGGCCAGATCCAGGGCGATTTCTGGGATGGATCAGGTAGTGGTGTGGTACCGCACTGAAGCAGTGATGTAATCCTGGGTTCGATCTATATATTAGAGGGTAACACCGGTTAGGTTTGGGATAGGTCTGGTATTTGCCATCATCTGGCTCATACTTTCGCATTTTTCGCATAATTGTTGGCCTGATCCTGGGCGTTTTCTCGTTTGGATCACGTAGTAATGTGGTACCACACTGAAACAGTGCGTAAATTATGGATGCAATATATATTTTACAGGACAACACCGGTTAGGTCAGGGTTAGGTCTGGTATTTGCCATCATCTGGCTCATACTTTCGCATTTTTCACCTACTTGTTGGCCAGATCCAGGGCGATTTCTGGGATGGATCAGGTAGTAGTGTGGTACCGCACTGAAGCAGTGAAGTAATCCTGGGTTCGATCTATATATTAGAGGGTAACACCGGTTAGGTTTGGGATAGGTCTGGTATTTGCCATCATCTGGCTCATACTTTCGCATTTTTCGCATAATTGTTGGCCTGATCCTGGGCGTTTTCTCGTTTGGATCACGTAGTAATGTGGTACCACACTGAAACAGTGCGTAAATCATGGATTCAATCTATATTTTACAGGATAACACCGGTTAGGTCAGGGTTAGGTCTGGTATTTGCCATCATCTGGCTCATACTTTCGCATTTTTCACCTACTTGTTGGCCAGATCCGGGGCGTTTTCTCGTTTGGATCACGTAGTAATGTGGTACCACACTGAAACAGTGCGTAAATCATGGATTCAATCTATATTTTACAGGATAACACCGGTTAGGTCAGGGTTAGGTCTGGTATTTGCCATCATCTGGCTCATACTATCGCATTTTTCGCATACTTTTTGGCCAGATCCTGGGCGCTTTCTGGTTTGTATCACGTAGTAATTTGGTACCACACTGAAACAGTGAGTTTATCTTGGATTCAATCTATATTTTACAGGATAACACCGGTTAGGTCAGGGTTAGGTCTGGTAATTGCCATCATCTGGCTCATACTTTCGCATTTTTCACCTACTTGTTGGCCAGATCCAGGGCGTTCTCTGGGTTGGATCAGGTAGTAGTATGCTACCGCACTGAAACAGTGAAGTAATCCTGGATTCGATCTATATATTAGAGGGTGACACCGGTTAGGTTTGGGTTAGGTCTGGTATTTGCCATCATCTGGCTCATACTTTCGCATTTCTCACCTACTTGTTGGCCAGATCCAGGGCGATTTCTGGGATGGATCATGTAGTAGTGTGGTACCGCACTGAAGCAGTGAAGTAATCCTGGGTTCGATCTATATATTAGAGGGTAACACTGGTTAGGTTTGGGATAGGCCTGGTATTTGCTATCATCTGGCTCATACTTTCGCATTTTTCGCATAATTGTTGGCCTGATCCTGGGCGTTTTCTCGTTTGGATCACGTAGTAATGTGGTACCACACTGAAACAGTGCGTAAATCATGGATTCAATCTATATTTTACAGGATAACACCGGTTAGGTCAGGGTTAGGTCTGGTATTTGCCATCATCTGGCTCATACTTTCGCATTTTTCACCTACTTGTTGGCCAGATCCAGGGCGATTTCTGGGATGGATCAGGTAGTGGTGTGGTACCGCACTGAAGCAGTGATGTAATCCTGGGTTCGATCTATATATTAGAGGGTAACACCGGTTAGGTTTGGGATAGGTCTGGTATTTGCCATCATCTGGCTCATACTTTCGCATTTTTCGCATAATTGTTGGCCTGATCCTGGGCGTTTTCTCGTTTGGATCACGTAGTAATGTGGTACCACACTGAAACAGTGCGTAAATTATGGATGCAATATATATTTTACAGGACAACACCGGTTAGGTCAGGGTTAGGTCTGGTATTTGCCATCATCTGGCTCATACTTTCGCATTTTTCACCTACTTGTTGGCCAGATCCAGGGCGATTTCTGGGATGGATCAGGTAGTAGTGTGGTACCGCACTGAAGCAGTGAAGTAATCCTGGGTTCGATCTATATATTAGAGGGTAACACCGGTTAGGTTTGGGATAGGTCTGGTATTTGCCATCATCTGGCTCATACTTTCGCATTTTTCGCATAATTGTTGGCCTGATCCTGGGCGTTTTCTCGTTTGGATCACGTAGTAATGTGGTACCACACTGAAACAGTGCGTAAATCATGGATTCAATCTATATTTTACAGGATAACACCGGTTAGGTCAGGGTTAGGTCTGGTATTTGCCATCATCTGGCTCATACTTTCGCATTTTTCACCTACTTGTTGGCCAGATCCGGGGCGTTTTCTCGTTTGGATCACGTAGTAATGTGGTACCACACTGAAACAGTGCGTAAATCATGGATTCAATCTATATTTTACAGGATAACACCGGTTAGGTCAGGGTTAGGTCTGGTATTTGCCATCATCTGGCTCATACTATCGCATTTTTCGCATACTTGTTGGCCAGATCCTGGGCGCTTTCTGGTTTGTATCACGTAGTAATTTGGTACCACACTGAAACAGTGAGTTTATCTTGGATTCAATCTATATTTTACAGGATAACACCGGTTAGGTCAGGGTTAGGTCTGGTAATTGCCATCATCTGGCTCATACTTTCGCATTTTTCACCTACTTGTTGGCCAGATCCAGGGCGTTCTCTGGGTTGGATCAGGTAGTAGTATGCTACCGCACTGAAACAGTGAAGTAATCCTGGATTCGATCTATATATTAGAGGGTGACACCGGTTAGGTTTGGGTTAGGTCTGGTATTTGCCATCATCTGGCTCATACTTTCACATTTCTCACCTACTTGTTGGCCAGATCCAGGGCGATTTCTGGGATGGATCATGTAGTAGTGTGGTACCGCACTGAAGCAGTGAAGTAATCCTGGGTTCGATCTATATATTAGAGGGTAACACTGGTTAGGTTAGGGATAGGCCTGGTATTTGCTATCATCTGGCTCATACTTTCGCATTTTTCGCATAATTGTTGGCCTGATCCTGGGCGTTTTCTCGTTTGGATCACGTAGTAATGTGGTACCACACTGAAACAGTGCGTAAATCATGGATTCAATCTATATTTTACAGGATAACACCGGGTAGGTCAGGGTTAGGTCTGGTAGTTGCCATCATCTGGCTCATACTTTCGCATTTTTCGCATAATTGTGGGCCAGATCCTGAGCGTTTTCTTGTTTGTATCACGTAGTAATTTGGTACCACACTGAAACAGTGAGTTTATCTTGGATTCAATCTATATTTTAGAGGATAACACTGGTTAGGTCAGGGTTATGTCTGGTATTTGCCATCATCTGGCTCATACTTTCGCATTTTTCACCTACTTGTTGGCCAGATCCAGGGCGTTCTCTGGGTTGGATCAGGTAGTAGTATGCTACCGCACTGAAACAGTGAAGTAATCCTGGATTCGATCTATATATTAGAGGGTGACACCGGTTAGGTTTGGGTTAGGTCTGGTATTTGCCATCATCTGGCTCATACTTTCCCATTTCTCACCTACTTGTTGGCCAGATCCAGGGCGATTTCTGGGATGGATCATGTAGTAGTGTGGTACCGCACTGAAGCAGTGAAGTAATCCTGGGTTCGATCTAAATATTAGAAGGTAACACTGGTTAGGTTTGGGATAGGCCTGGTATTTGCTATCATCTGGCTCATACTTTCGCATTTTTCGCATAATTGTTGGCCTGATCCTGGGCGTTTTCTCGTTTGGATCACGTAGTAATGTGGTACCACACTGAAACAGTGAGTTTATCTTGGATTCAATCTATATTTTAGAGGATAACAGCGGTTAGGTCAGGGTTAGGTCTGCTATTTGCCATCATCTGGCTCTTACTTTCGCATTTTTCGCATACTTGTTGGCCAGATCCTGGTCGTTTTCTGGTTGGGATGACGCAGTAATGTGGTACCACACTGAAACAGTGAGTTAATCCTGGATGCGATCTATATATTAGAGGGTAACACCGGCTAGGTTTGGGTTAGGTCTGGTATTTGCCATCATCTGGCTCATGCTTTCGCATTTTTCGCATACTTGTTGGCCAGATCCTGGGCGTTTTCTGGTTGGGATGACGCAGTAATGTGGTACCACACTGAAACAGTGAGTTAATCCTGGTTTCGATCTATATATTAGAGGGTAACACCGGTTAGGCTTGGGTTAGGTCTGGTATTTGCCATCATCTGGCTCATACTTTCGCATTGTTCGCATACTTGTTGGCCAGATCCTGGGCGTTTTCTGGTTGGGATCATGCTGTAATGTGGTACCACACTGAAACAGTGAGTTAATCCTGGATTCGACCTATATATTAGAGGATAACACCGGCTAGGTTTGGGTTAGGTCTGGTATTTGCCATCATCTGGCTCATGCTTTCGCATTTTTCGCATACTTGTTGGCCAGATCCTGGCCGTTTTCTGGGTTGGATCACGTAGTAATGTGGTACCACACTGAAACAGTGAGTTAAACCTGCTTTCAATGTATATTTTGGAGGATAACACCGGTTAGATTTGGGTTAGATCTGGTATTTGACATCATCTGGCTCATACTTTCGCATTTTTCGCATACTTTATGGCCAGAACCTGGGCGTTTTCTGATTTGGATCACGTAGTAATGTGGTACCACACTGAAACAGTGCGTAAATCATGGATTCAATCTATATTTTACAGGATAACACCGGTTAGGTCAGGGTTAGGTCTGGTATTTGCCATCATCTGGCTCATACTTTCGCATTTTTCACCTACTTGTTGGCCAGATCCAGGGCGATTTCTGGGATGGATCAGGTAGTGGTGTGGTACCGCACTGAAGCAGTGATGTAATCCTGGGTTCGATCTATATATTAGAGGGTAACACCGGTTAGGTTTGGGATAGGTCTGGTATTTGCCATCATCTGGCTCATACTTTCGCATTTTTCGCATAATTGTTGGCCTGATCCTGGGCGTTTTCTCGTTTGGATCACGTAGTAATGTGGTACCACACTGAAACAGTGCGTAAATTATGGATGCAATATATATTTTACAGGACAACACCGGTTAGGTCAGGGTTAGGTCTGGTATTTGCCATCATCTGGCTCATACTTTCGCATTTTTCACCTACTTGTTGGCCAGATCCAGGGCGATTTCTGGGATGGATCAGGTAGTAGTGTGGTACCGCACTGAAGCAGTGAAGTAATCCTGGGTTCGATCTATATATTAGAGGGTAACACCGGTTAGGTTTGGGATAGGTCTGGTATTTGCCATCATCTGGCTCATACTTTCGCATTTTTCGCATAATTGTTGGCCTGATCCTGGGCGTTTTCTCGTTTGGATCACGTAGTAATGTGGTACCACACTGGAACAGTGCGTAAATCATGGATTCAATCTATATTTTACAGGATAACACCGGTTAGGTCAGGGTTAGGTCTGGTATTTGCCATCATCTGGCTCATACTTTCGCATTTTTCACCTACTTGTTGGCCAGATCCGGGGCGTTTTCTCGTTTGGATCACGTAGTAATGTGGTACCACACTGAAACAGTGCGTAAATCATGGATTCAATCTATATTTTACAGGATAACACCGGTTAGGTCAGGGTTAGGTCTGGTATTTGCCATCATCTGGCTCATACTATCGCATTTTTCGCATACTTGTTGGCCAGATCCTGGGCGCTTTCTGGTTTGTATCACGTAGTAATTTGGTACCACACTGAAACAGTGAGTTTATCTTGGATTCAATCTATATTTTACAGGATAACACCGGTTAGGTCAGGGTTAGGTCTGGTAATTGCCATCATCTGGCTCATACTTTCGCATTTTTCACCTACTTGTTGGCCAGATCCAGGGCGTTCTCTGGGTTGGATCAGGTAGTAGTATGCTACCGCACTGAAACAGTGAAGTAATCCTGGATTCGATCTATATATTAGAGGGTGACACCGGTTAGGTTTGGGTTAGGTCTGGTATTTGCCATCATCTGGCTCATACTTTCGCATTTCTCACCTACTTGTTGGCCAGATCCAGGGCGATTTCTGGGATGGATCATGTAGTAGTGTGGTACCGCACTGAAGCAGTGAAGTAATCCTGGGTTCGATCTATATATTAGAGGGTAACACTGGTTAGGTTTGGGATAGGCCTGGTATTTGCGATCATCTGGCTCATACTTTCGCATTTTTCGCATAATTGTTGGCCTGATCCTGGGCGTTTTCTCGTTTGGATCACGTAGTAATGTGGTACCACACTGAAACAGTGCGTAAATCATGGATTCAATCTATATTTTACAGGATAACACTGGTTAGGTCAGGGTTATGTCTGGTATTTGCCATCATCTGGCTCATACTTTCGCATTTTTCACCTACTTGTTGGCCAGATCCAGGGCGATTTCTGGGATGGATCAGGTAGTAGTGTGGTACCGCACTGACGCAGTGAAGTAATCCTGGGTTCGATCTATATATTAGAGGGTAACACCGGTTAGGTTTGGGTTAGGTCTGGTATTTGCCATCATCTGGCTCATACTTTCGCATTTTTCACCTACTTGTTGGCCAGATACAGGGCGATTTCTGGGATGGATCAGGTAGTAGTGTGGTACCGCACTGAAGCAGTGAAGTAATCCTGAGTTCGATCTATATATTAGAGGGTAACACTGGTTAGGTTTGGGATAGGTCTGGTATTTGCCATCATCTGGCTCATACTTTCGCATTTTTCGCATAATTGTTGGCCTGATCCTGGGCGTTTTCTCGTTTGGATCACGTAGTAATGTGGTACCACACTGAAACAGTGCATAAATCATGGATTCAATCTATATTTTACAGGATAACACCGGTTAGGTCAGGGTTAGGTCTGGTATTTGCCATCATCTGGCTAATACTTTCGCATATTTCGCAGACTTGTTGGCCAGATCCAGGGCGATTTCTGGGATGGATCAGGTAGTAGTGTGGTACCGCACTGAAGCAGTGAAGTAATCCTGGGTTCGATCTATATATTAGAAGGTAACACTGGTTAGGTTTGGGATAGGTCTGTTATTTGCCATCATCTGGCTCATACTTTCGCATTTTTCGCATAATTGTTGGCCTGATCCTGGGCGTTTTCTCGTTTGGATCACGCAGTAATGTGGTACCACACTGAAACAGTGCGTAAATCATGGATTCAATCTATATTTTACAGGATAACACCGGTTAGGTCAGGGTTAGGTCTGGTATTTGCCATCATCTGGCTCATACTTTCGCATTTTTCACCTACTTGTTGGCCAGATCCGGGGCGTTTTCTCGTTTGGATCACGTAGTAATGTGGTACCACACTGAAACAGTGCGTAAATCATGGATTCAATCTATATTTTACAGGATAACACCGGTTAGGTCAGGGTTAGGTCTGGTATTTGCCATCATCTGGCTCATACTTTCGCATTTTTCGCATACTTGTTGGCCAGATCCTGGGCGCTTTCTGGTTTGTATCACGTAGTAATTTGGTACCACACTGAAACAGTGAGTTTATCTTGGATTCAATCTATATTTTACAGGATAACACCGGTTAGGTCAGGGTTAGGTCTGGTAATTGCCATCATCTGGCTCATACTTTCGCATTTTTCACCTACTTGTTGGCCAGATCCAGGGCGTTCTCTGGGTTGGATCAGGTAGTAGTATGCTACCGCACTGAAACAGTGAAGTAATCCTGGATTCGATCTATATATTAGAGGGTGACACCGGTTAGGTTTGGGTTAGGTCTGGTATTTGCCATCATCTGGCTCATACTTTCGCATTTCTCACCTACTTGTTGGCCAGATCCAGGGCGATTTCTGGGATGGATCATGTAGTAGTGTGGTACCGCACTGAAGCAGTGAAGTAATCCTGGGTTCGATCTATATATTAGAGGGTCACACTGGTTAGGTTTGGGATAGGCCTGGTATTTGCTATCATCTGGCTCATACTTTCGCATTTTTCGCATAATTGTTGGCCTGATCCTGGGCGTTTTCTCGTTTGGATCACGTAGTAATGTGGTACCACACTGAAACAGTGCGTAAATCATGGATTCAATCTATATTTTACAGGATAACACCGGGTAGGTCAGGGTTAGGTCTGGTAGTTGCCATCATCTGGCTCATACTTTCGCATTTTTCGCATAATTGTGGGCCAGATCCTGAGCGTTTTCTTGTTTGTATCACGTAGTAATTTGGTACCACACTGAAACAGTGAGTTTATCTTGGATTCAATCTATATTTTAGAGGATAACACTGGTTAGGTCAGGGTTATGTCTGGTATTTGCCATCATCTGGCTCATACTTTCGCATTTTTCACCTACTTGTTGGCCAGATCCAGGGCGATTTCTGGGATGGATCAGGTAGTAGTGTGGTACCGCACTGAAGCAGTGAAGTAATCCTGGGTTCGATCTATATATTAGAGGGTAACACCGGTTAGGTTTGGGTTAGGTCTGGTATTTGCCATCCTCTGGCTCATACTTTCGCATTTTTCACCTACTTGCTGGCCAGATCCAGGGCGATTTCTGGGATGGATCAGGTAGTAGTGTGGTACCGCACTGAAGCAGTGAAGTAATCCTGAGTTCGATCTATATATTAGAGGGTAACACTGGTTAGGTTTGGGATAGGTCTGGTATTTGCCATCATCTGGCTCATACTTTCGCATTTTTCGCATAATTGTTGGCCTGATCCTGGGCGTTTTCTCGTTTGGATCACGTAGTAATGTGGTACCACACTGAAACAGTGCGTAAATCATGGATTCAATCTATATTTTACAGGATAACACCGGTTAGGTCAGGGTTAGGTCTGGTATTTGCCATCATCTGGCTAATACTTTCGCATATTTCGCAGACTTGTTGGCCAGATCCAGGGCGATTTCTGGGATGGATCAGGTAGTAGTGTGGTACCGCACTGAAGCAGTGAAGTAATCCTGGGTTCGATCTATATATTACAAGGTAACACTGGTTAGGTTTGGGATAGGTCTGTTATTTGCCATCATCTGGCTCATACTTTCGCATTTTTCGCATAATTGTTGGCCTGATCCTGGGCGTTTTCTCGTTTGGATCACGCAGTAATGTGGTACCACACTGAAACAGTGCGTAAATCATGGATTCAATCTATATTTTACAGGATAACACCGGTTAGGTCAGGGTTAGGTCTGGTATTTGCCATCATCTGGCTAATACTTTCGCATATTTCGCAGACTTGTTGGCCAGATCCAGGGCGATTTCTGGGATGGATCAGGTAGTAGTGTGGTACCGCACTGAAGCAGTGAAGTAATCCTGGGTTCGATCTATATATTAGAAGGTAACACTGGTTAGGTTTGGGATAGGTCTGTTATTTGCCATCATCTGGCTCATACTTTCGCATTTTTCGCATAATTGTTGGCCTGATCCTGGGCGTTTTCTCGTTTGGATCACGCAGTAATGTGGTACCACACTGAAACAGTGCGTAAATCATGGATTCAATCTATATTTTACAGGATAACACCGGTTAGGTCAGGGTTAGGTCTGGTATTTGCCATCATCTGGCTCATACTTTCGCATTTTTCACCTACTTGTTGGCCAGATCCAGGGCGATTTCTGGGATGGATCAGGTAGTAGTGTGGTACCGCACTGAAGCAGTGAAGTAATCCTGGGTTCGATCTATATATTAGAAGGTAACACTGGTTAGGTTTGGGATAGGTCTGTTATTTGCCATCATCTGGCTCATACTTTCGCATTTTTCGCATAATTGTTGGCCTGATCCTGGGCGTTTTCTCGTTTGGATCACGCAGTAATGTGGTACCACACTGAAACAGTGCGTAAATCATGGATTCAATCTATATTTTACAGGATAACACCGGGTAGGTCAGGGTTAGGTCTGGTAGTTGCCATCATCTGGCTCATACTTTCGCATTTTTCGCATAATTGTTGGCCTGATCCTGGGCGTTTTCTCGTTTGGATCACGCAGTAATGTGGTACCACACTGAAACAGTGCGTAAATCATGGATTCAATCTATATTTTACAGGATAACACCGGTTAGGTCAGGGTTAGGTCTGGTATTTGCCATCATCTGGCTAATACTTTCGCATATTTCGCAGACTTGTTGGCCAGATCCAGGGCGATTTCTGGGATGGATCAGGTAGTAGTGTGGTACCGCACTGAAGCAGTGAAGTAATCCTGGGTTCGATCTATATATTAGAAGGTAACACTGGTTAGGTTTGGGATAGGTCTGTTATTTGCCATCATCTGGCTCATACTTTCGCATTTTTCGCATAATTGTTGGCCTGATCCTGGGCGTTTTCTCGTTTGGATCACGCAGTAATGTGGTACCACACTGAAACAGTGCGTAAATCATGGATTCAATCTATATTTTACAGGATAACACCGGTTAGGTCAGGGTTAGGTCTGGTATTTGCCATCATCTGGCTAATACTTTCGCATATTTCGCAGACTTGTTGGCCAGATCCAGGGCGATTTCTGGGATGGATCAGGTAGTAGTGTGGTACCGCACTGAAGCAGTGAAGTAATCCTGGGTTCGATCTATATATTAGAAGGTAACACTGGTTAGGTTTGGGATAGGTCTGTTATTTGCCATCATCTGGCTCATACTTTCGCATTTTTCACCTACTTGTTGGCCAGATCCGGGGCGTTTTCTCGTTTGGATCACGTAGTAATGTGGTACCACACTGAAACAGTGCGTAAATCATGGATTCAATCTATATTTTACAGGATAACACCGGTTAGGTCAGGGTTAGGTCTGGTATTTGCCATCATCTGGCTCATACTTTCGCATTTTTCGCATACTTGTTGGCCAGATCCTGGGCGCTTTCTGGTTTGTATCACGTAGTAATTTGGTACCACACTGAAACAGTGAGTTTATCTTGGATTCAATCTATATATTAGAGGGTGACACCGGTTAGGTTTGGGTTAGGTCTGGTATTTGCCATCATCTGGCTCATACTTTCGCATTTCTCACCTACTTGTTGGCCAGATCCAGGGCGATTTCTGGGATGGATCATGTAGTAGTGTGGTACCGCACTGAAGCAGTGAAGTAATCCTGGGTTCGATCTATATATTAGAGGGTAACACTGGTTAGGTTTGGGATAGGCCTGGTATTTGCGATCATCTGGCTCATACTTTCGCATTTTTCGCATAATTGTTGGCCTGATCCTGGGCGTTTTCTCGTTTGGATCACGTAGTAATGTGGTACCACACTGAAACAGTGCGTAAATCATGGATTCAATCTATATTTTACAGGATAACACTGGTTAGGTCAGGGTTATGTCTGGTATTTGCCATCATCTGGCTCATACTTTCGCATTTTTCACCTACTTGTTGGCCAGATCCAGGGCGATTTCTGGGATGGATCAGGTAGTAGTGTGGTACCGCACTGACGCAGTGAAGTAATCCTGGGTTCGATCTATATATTAGAGGGTAACACCGGTTAGGTTTGGGTTAGGTCTGGTATTTGCCATCATCTGGCTCATACTTTCGCATTTTTCACCTACTTGTTGGCCAGATCCAGGGCGATTTCTGGGATGGATCAGGTAGTAGTGTGGTACCGCACTGAAGCAGTGAAGTAATCCTGAGTTCGATCTATATATTAGAGGGTAACACTGGTTAGGTTTGGGATAGGTCTGGTATTTGCCATCATCTGGCTCATACTTTCGCATTTTTCGCATAATTGTTGGCCTGATCCTGGGCGTTTTCTCGTTTGGATCACGTAGTAATGTGGTACCACACTGAAACAGTGCATAAATCATGGATTCAATCTATATTTTACAGGATAACACCGGTTAGGTCAGGGTTAGGTCTGGTATTTGCCATCATCTGGCTAATACTTTCGCATATTTCGCAGACTTGTTGGCCAGATCCAGGGCGATTTCTGGGATGGATCAGGTAGTAGTGTGGTACCGCACTGAAGCAGTGAAGTAATCCTGGGTTCGATCTATATATTAGAAGGTAACACTGGTTAGGTTTGGGATAGGTCTGTTATTTGCCATCATCTGGCTCATACTTTCGCATTTTTCGCATAATTGTTGGCCTGATCCTGGGCGTTTTCTCGTTTGGATCACGCAGTAATGTGGTACCACACTGAAACAGTGCGTAAATCATGGATTCAATCTATATTTTACAGGATAACACCGGTTAGGTCAGGGTTAGGTCTGGTATTTGCCATCATCTGGCTCATACTTTCGCATTTTTCACCTACTTGTTGGCCAGATCCGGGGCGTTTTCTCGTTTGGATCACGTAGTAATGTGGTACCACACTGAAACAGTGCGTAAATCATGGATTCAATCTATATTTTACAGGATAACACCGGTTAGGTCAGGGTTAGGTCTGGTATTTGCCATCATCTGGCTCATACTTTCGCATTTTTCGCATACTTGTTGGCCAGATCCTGGGCGCTTTCTGGTTTGTATCACGTAGTAATTTGGTACCACACTGAAACAGTGAGTTTATCTTGGATTCAATCTATATTTTACAGGATAACACCGGTTAGGTCAGGGTTAGGTCTGGTAATTGCCATCATCTGGCTCATACTTTCGCATTTTTCACCTACTTGTTGGCCAGATCCAGGGCGTTCTCTGGGTTGGATCAGGTAGTAGTATGCTACCGCACTGAAACAGTGAAGTAATCCTGGATTCGATCTATATATTAGAGGGTGACACCGGTTAGGTTTGGGTTAGGTCTGGTATTTGCCATCATCTGGCTCATACTTTCGCATTTCTCACCTACTTGTTGGCCAGATCCAGGGCGATTTCTGGGATGGATCATGTAGTAGTGTGGTACCGCACTGAAGCAGTGAAGTAATCCTGGGTTCGATCTATATATTAGAGGGTCACACTGGTTAGGTTTGGGATAGGCCTGGTATTTGCTATCATCTGGCTCATACTTTCGCATTTTTCGCATAATTGTTGGCCTGATCCTGGGCGTTTTCTCGTTTGGATCACGTAGTAATGTGGTACCACACTGAAACAGTGCGTAAATCATGGATTCAATCTATATTTTACAGGATAACACCGGGTAGGTCAGGGTTAGGTCTGGTAGTTGCCATCATCTGGCTCATACTTTCGCATTTTTCGCATAATTGTGGGCCAGATCCTGAGCGTTTTCTTGTTTGTATCACGTAGTAATTTGGTACCACACTGAAACAGTGAGTTTATCTTGGATTCAATCTATATTTTAGAGGATAACACTGGTTAGGTCAGGGTTATGTCTGGTATTTGCCATCATCTGGCTCATACTTTCGCATTTTTCACCTACTTGTTGGCCAGATCCAGGGCGATTTCTGGGATGGATCAGGTAGTAGTGTGGTACCGCACTGAAGCAGTGAAGTAATCCTGGGTTCGATCTATATATTAGAGGGTAACACCGGTTAGGTTTGGGTTAGGTCTGGTATTTGCCATCCTCTGGCTCATACTTTCGCATTTTTCACCTACTTGCTGGCCAGATCCAGGGCGATTTCTGGGATGGATCAGGTAGTAGTGTGGTACCGCACTGAAGCAGTGAAGTAATCCTGAGTTCGATCTATATATTAGAGGGTAACACTGGTTAGGTTTGGGATAGGTCTGGTATTTGCCATCATCTGGCTCATACTTTCGCATTTTTCGCATAATTGTTGGCCTGATCCTGGGCGTTTTCTCGTTTGGATCACGTAGTAATGTGGTACCACACTGAAACAGTGCGTAAATCATGGATTCAATCTATATTTTACAGGATAACACCGGTTAGGTCAGGGTTAGGTCTGGTATTTGCCATCATCTGGCTAATACTTTCGCATATTTCGCAGACTTGTTGGCCAGATCCTGGGCGATTTCTGGGATGGATCAGGTAGTAGTGTGGTACCGCACTGAAGCAGTGAAGTAATCCTGGGTTCGATCTATATATTACAAGGTAACACTGGTTAGGTTTGGGATAGGTCTGTTATTTGCCATCATCTGGCTCATACTTTCGCATTTTTCGCATAATTGTTGGCCTGATCCTGGGCGTTTTCTCGTTTGGATCACGCAGTAATGTGGTACCACACTGAAACAGTGCGTAAATCATGGATTCAATCTATATTTTACAGGATAACACCGGTTAGGTCAGGGTTAGGTCTGGTATTTGCCATCATCTGGCTAATACTTTCGCATATTTCGCAGACTTGTTGGCCAGATCCAGGGCGATTTCTGGGATGGATCAGGTAGTAGTGTGGTACCGCACTGAAGCAGTGAAGTAATCCTGGGTTCGATCTATATATTAGAAGGTAACACTGGTTAGGTTTGGGATAGGTCTGTTATTTGCCATCATCTGGCTCATACTTTCGCATTTTTCGCATAATTGTTGGCCTGATCCTGGGCGTTTTCTCGTTTGGATCACGCAGTAATGTGGTACCACACTGAAACAGTGCGTAAATCATGGATTCAATGTATATTTTACAGGATAACACCGGGTAGGTCAGGGTTAGGTCTGGTAGTTGCCATCATCTGGCTCATACTTTCGCATTTTTCGCATAATTGTTGGCCTGATCCTGGGCGTTTTCTCGTTTGGATCACGCAGTAATGTGGTACCACACTGAAACAGTGCGTAAATCATGGATTCAATCTATATTTTACAGGATAACACCGGTTAGGTCAGGGTTAGGTCTGGTATTTGCCATCATCTGGCTAATACTTTCGCATATTTCGCAGACTTGTTGGCCAGATCCAGGGCGATTTCTGGGATGGATCAGGTAGTAGTGTGGTACCGCACTGAAGCAGTGAAGTAATCCTGGGTTCGATCTATATATTAGAAGGTAACACTGGTTAGGTTTGGGATAGGTCTGTTATTTGCCATCATCTGGCTCATACTTTCGCATTTTTCGCATAATTGTTGGCCTGATCCTGGGCGTTTTCTCGTTTGGATCACGCAGTAATGTGGTACCACACTGAAACAGTGCGTAAATCATGGATTCAATCTATATTTTACAGGATAACACCGGTTAGGTCAGGGTTAGGTCTGGTATTTGCCATCATCTGGCTAATACTTTCGCATATTTCGCAGACTTGTTGGCCAGATCCAGGGCGATTTCTGGGATGGATCAGGTAGTAGTGTGGTACCGCACTGAAGCAGTGAAGTAATCCTGGGTTCGATCTATATATTAGAAGGTAACACTGGTTAGGTTTGGGATAGGTCTGTTATTTGCCATCATCTGGCTCATACTTTCGCATTTTTCACCTACTTGTTGGCCAGATCCGGGGCGTTTTCTCGTTTGGATCACGTAGTAATGTGGTACCACACTGAAACAGTGCGTAAATCATGGATTCAATCTATATTTTACAGGATAACACCGGTTAGGTCAGGGTTAGGTCTGGTATTTGCCATCATCTGGCTAATACTTTCGCATTTTTCGCATACTTGTTGGCCAGATCCTGGGCGCTTTCTGGTTTGTATCACGTAGTAATTTGGTACCACACTGAAACAGTGAGTTTATCTTGGATTCAATCTATATTTTAGAGGATAACACTGGTTAGGTCAGGGTTATGTCTGGTATTTGCCATCATCTGGCTCATACTTTCGCATTTTTCACCTACTTGTTGGCCAGATCCAGGGCGATTTCTGGGATGGATCAGGTAGTAGTGTGGTACCGCACTGAAGCAGTGAAGTAATCCTGGGTTCGATCTATATATTAGAGGGTAACACCGGTTAGGTTTGGGTTAGGTCTGTTATTTGCCATCATCTGGCTCATACTTTCGCATTTCTCACCTACTTGTTGGCCAGATCCAGGGCGATTTCTGGGATGGATCAGGTAGTAGTGTGGTACCGCACTGAAGCAGTGAAGTAATCCTGGGTTCGATCTATATATTAGAGGGTAACACTGGTTAGGTTTGGGATAGGCCTGGTATTTGCTATCATCTGGCTCATACTTTCGCATTTTTCGCATAATTGTTGGCCTGATCCTGGGCGTTTTCTCGTTTGGATCACGTAGTAATGTGGTACCACACTGAAACAGTGCGTAAATCATGGATTCAATCTATATTTTACAGGATAACACCGGGTAGGTCAGGGTTAGGTCTGGTAGTTGCCATCATCTGGCTCATACTTTCGCATTTTTCGCATAATTGTGGGCCAGATCCTGAGCGTTTTCTTGTTTGTATCACGTAGTAATTTGGTACCACACTGAAACAGTGAGTTTATCTTGGATTCAATCTATATTTTAGAGGATAACACTGGTTAGGTCAGGGTTATGTCTGGTATTTGCCATCATCTGGCTCATACTTTCGCATTTTTCACCTACTTGTTGGCCAGATCCAGGGCGATTTCTGGGATGGATCAGGTAGTAGTGTGGTACCGCACTGAAGCAGTGAAGTAATCCTGGGTTCGATCTATATATTAGAGGGTAACACCGGTTAGGTTTGGGTTAGGTCTGGTATTTGCCATCATCTGGCTCATACTTTCGCATTTTTCACCTACTTGTTGGCCAGATCCAGGGCGATTTCTGGGATGGATCAGGTAGTAGTGTGGTACCGCACTGAAGCAGTGAAGTAATCCTGAGTTCGATCTATATATTAGAGGGTAACACTGGTTAGGTTTGGGATAGGTCTGGTATTTGCCATCATCTGGCTCATACTTTCGCATTTTTCGCATAATTGTTGGCCTGATCCTGGGCGTTTTCTCGTTTGGATCACGTAGTAATGTGGTACCACACTGAAACAGTGCGTAAATCATGGATTCAATCTATATTTTACAGGATAACACCGGTTAGGTCAGGGTTAGGTCTGGTATTTGCCATCATCTGGCTAATACTTTCGCATATTTCGCAGACTTGTTGGCCAGATCCAGGGCGATTTCTGGGATGGATCAGGTAGTAGTGTGGTACCGCACTGAAGCAGTGAAGTAATCCTGGGTTCGATCTATATATTAGAAGGTAACACTGGTTAGGTTTGGGATAGGTCTGTTATTTGCCATCATCTGGCTCATACTTTCGCATTTTTCACCTACTTGTTGGCCAGATCCGGGGCGTTTTCTCGTTTGGATCACGTAGTAATGTGGTACCACACTGAAACAGTGCGTAAATCATGGATTCAATCTATATTTTACAGGATAACACCGGTTAGGTCAGGGTTAGGTCTGGTATTTGCCATCATCTGGCTCATACTTTCGCATTTTTCGCATACTTGTTGGCCAGATCCTGGGCGCTTTCTGGTTTGTATCACGTAGTAATTTGGTACCACACTGAAACAGTGAGTTTATCTTGGATTCAATCTATATTTTAGAGGATAACACTGGTTAGGTCAGGGTTATGTCTGGTATTTGCCATCATCTGGCTCATACTTTCGCATTTTTCACCTACTTGTTGGCCAGATCCAGGGCGATTTCTGGGATGGATCAGGTAGTAGTGTGGTACCGCACTGAAGCAGTGAAGTAATCCTGGGTTCGATCTATATATTAGAGGGTAACACCGGTTAGGTTTGGGTTAGGTCTGTTATTTGCCATCATCTGGCTCATACTTTCGCATTTCTCACCTACTTGTTGGCCAGATCCAGGGCGATTTCTGGGATGGATCATGTAGTAGTGTGGTACCGCACTGAAGCAGTGAAGTAATCCTGGGTTCGATCTATATATTAGAGGGTAACACTGGTTAGGTTTGGGATAGGCCTGGTATTTGCTATCATCTGGCTCATACTTTCGCATTTTTCGCATAATTGTTGGCCTGATCCTGAGCGTTTTCTCGTTTGGATCACGTAGTAATGTGGTACCACACTGAAACAGTGCGTAAATCATGGATTCAATCTATATTTTACAGGATAACACCGGTTAGGTCAGGGTTAGGTCTGGTATTTGCCATCATCTGGCTCATACTTTCGCATTTTTCGCATACTTGTTGGCCAGATCCTGGGCGCTTTCTGGTTTGTATCACGTAGTAATTTGGTACCACACTGAAACAGTGAGTTTATCTTGGATTCAATCTATATTTTACAGGATAACACCGGTTAGGTCAGGGTTAGGTCTGGTAATTGCCATCATCTGGCTCATACTTTCGCATTTTTCACCTACTTGTTGGCCAGATCCAGGGCGTTCTCTGGGTTGGATCAGGTAGTAGTATGCTACCGCACTGAAACAGTGAAGTAATCCTGGATTCGATCTATATATTAGAGGGTGACACCGGTTAGGTTTGGGTTAGGTCTGGTATTTGCCATCATCTGGCTCATACTTTCGCATTTCTCACCTACTTGTTGGCCAGATCCAGGGCGATTTCTGGGATGGATCATGTAGTAGTGTGGTACCGCACTGAAGCAGTGAAGTAATCCTGGGTTCGATCTATATATTAGAGGGTAACACTGGTTAGGTTTGGGATAGGCCTGGTATTTGCTATCATCTGGCTCATACTTTCGCATTTTTCGCATAATTGTTGGCCTGATCCTGGGCGTTTTCTCGTTTGGATCACGTAGTAATGTGGTACCACACTGAAACAGTACGTAAATCATGGATTCAATCTATATTTTACAGGATAACACCGGGTAGGTCAGGGTTAGGTCTGGTAGTTGCCATCATCTGGCTCATACTTTCGCATTTTTCGCATAATTGTGGGCCAGATCCTGAGCGTTTTCTTGTTTGTATCACGTAGTAATTTGGTACCACACTGAAACAGTGAGTTTATCTTGGATTCAATCTATATTTTAGAGGATAACACTGGTTAGGTCAGGGTTATGTCTGGTATTTGCCATCATCTGGCTCATACTTTCGCATTTTTCACCTACTTGTTGGCCAGATCCAGGGCGATTTCTGGGATGGATCAGGTAGTAGTGTGGTACCGCACTGAAGCAGTGAAGTAATCCTGGGTTCGATCTATATATTAGAGGGTAACACCGGTTAGGTTTGGGTTAGGTCTGGTATTTGCCATCATCTGGCTCATACTTTCGCATTTTTCACCTACTTGTTGGCCAGATCCAGGGCGATTTCTGGGATGGATCACGTAGTAGTGTGGTACCGCACTGAAGCAGTGAAGTAATCCTGAGTTCGATCTATATATTAGAGGGTAACACTGGTTAGGTTTGGGATAGGTCTGGTATTTGCCATCATCTGGCTCATACTTTCGCATTTTTCGCATAATTGTTGGCCTGATCCTGGGCGTTTTCTCGTTTGGATCACGTAGTAATGTGGTACCACACTGAAACAGTGCGTAAATCATGGATTCAATCTATATTTTACAGGATAACACCGGTTAGGTCAGGGTTAGGTCTGGTATTTGCCATCATCTGGCTAATACTTTCGCATATTTCGCAGACTTGTTGGCCAGATCCAGGGCGATTTCTGGGATGGATCAGGTAGTAGTGTGGTACCGCACTGAAGCAGTGAAGTAATCCTGGGTTCGATCTATATATTAGAAGGTAACACTGGTTAGGTTTGGGATAGGTCTGTTATTTGCCATCATCTGGCTCATACTTTCGCATTTTTCGCATAATTGTTGGCCTGATCCTGGGCGTTTTCTTGTTTGGATCACGCACTAATGTGGTACCACACTGAAACAGTGCGTAAATCATGGATTCAATCTATATTTTACAGGATAACACCGGTTAGGTCAGGGTTAGGTCTGGTATTTGCCATCATCTGGCTAATACTTTCGCATATTTCGCAGACTTGTTGGCCAGATCCAGGGCGATTTCTGGGATGGATCAGGTAGTAGTGTGGTACCGCACTGAAGCAGTGAAGTAATCCTGGGTTCGATCTATATATTAGAAGGTAACACTGGTTAGGTTTGGGATAGGTCTGTTATTTGCCATCATCTGGCTCATACTTTCGCATTTTTCGCATAATTGTTGGCCTGATCCTGGGCGTTTTCTCGTTTGGATCACGCAGTAATGTGGTACCACACTGAAACAGTGCGTAAATCATGGATTCAATCTATATTTTACAGGATAACACCGGTTAGGTCAGGGTTAGGTCTGGTATTTGCCATCATCTGGCTCATACTTTCGCATTTTTCACCTACTTGTTGGCCAGATCCAGGGCGATTTCTGGGATGGATCAGGTAGTAGTGTGGTACCGCACTGAAGCAGTGAAGTAATCCTGGGTTCGATCTATATATTAGAAGGTAACACTGGTTAGGTTTGGGATAGGTCTGTTATTTGCCATCATCTGTCTCATACTTTCGCATTTTTCGCATAATTGTTGGCCTGATCCTGGGCGTTTTCTCGTTTGGATCACGCAGTAATGTGGTACCACACTGAAACAGTGCGTAAATCATGGATTCAATCTATATTTTACAGGATAACACCGGGTAGGTCAGGGTTAGGTCTGGTAGTTGCCATCATCTGGCTCATACTTTCGCATTTTTCGCATAATTGTGGGCCAGATCCTGAGCGTTTTCTTGTTTGTATCACGTAGTAATTTGGTACCACACTGAAACAGTGAGTTTATCTTGGGTTCAATCTATATTTTAGAGGATAACACTGGTTAGGTCAGGGTTATGTCTGGTATTTGCCATCATCTGGCTCATACTTTCGCATTTTTCACCTACTTGTTGGCCAGATCCAGGGCGATTTCTGGGATGGATCAGGTAGTAGTGTGGTACCGCACTGACGCAGTGAAGTAATCCTGGGTTCGATCTATATATTAGAGGGTAACACCGGTTAGGTTTGGGTTAGGTCTGGTATTTGCCATCATCTGGCTCATACTTTCGCATTTTTCGCATAATTGTTGGCCTGATCCTGGGCGTTTTCTCGTTTGGATCACGTAGTAATGTGGTACCACACTGAAACAGTGCGTAAATCATGGATTCAATCTATATTTTACAGGATAACACCGGTTAGGTCAGGGTTAGGTCTGGTATTTGCCATCATCTGGCTAATACTTTCGCATATTTCGCAGACTTGTTGGCCAGATCCAGGGCGATTTCTGGGATGGATCAGGTAGTAGTGTGGTACCGCACTGAAGCAGTGAAGTAATCCTGGGTTCGATCTATATATTAGAAGGTAACACTGGTTAGGTTTGGGATAGGTCTGTTATTTGCCATCATCTGGCTCATACTTTCGCATTTTTCGCATAATTGTTGGCCTGATCCTGGGCGTTTTCTCGTTTGGATCACGCAGTAATGTGGTACCACACTGAAACAGTGCGTAAATCATGGATTCAATCTATATTTTACAGGATAACACCGGTTAGGTCAGGGTTAGGTCTGGTATTTGCCATCATCTGGCTAATACTTTCGCATATTTCGCAGACTTGTTGGCCAGATCCAGGGCGATTTCTGGGATGGATCAGGTAGTAGTGTGGTACCGCACTGAAGCAGTGAAGTAATCCTGGATTCGATCTATATATTAGAGGGTGACACCGGTTAGGTTTGGGTTAGGTCTGGTATTTGCCATCATCTGGCTCATACTTCCGCATTTCTCACCTACTTGTTGGCCAGATCCAGGGCGATTTCTGGGATGGATCATGTAGTAGTGTGGTACCGCACTGAAGCAGTGAAGTAATCCTGGGTTCGATCTATATATTAGAGGGTAACACTGGTTAGGTTTGGGATAGGCCTGGTATTTGCTATCATCTGGCTCATACTTTCGCATTTTTCGCATAATTGTTGGCCTGATCCTGGGCGTTTTCTCGTTTGGATCACGTAGTAATGTGGTACCACACTGAAACAGTGCGTAAATCATGGATTCAATCTATATTTTACAGGATAACACCGGTTAGGTCAGGGTTAGGTCTGGTATTTGCCATCATCTGGCTCATACTTTCGCATTTTTCGCATACTTGTTGGCCAGATCCTGGGCGCTTTCTGGTTTGTATCACGTAGTAATTTGGTACCACACTGAAACAGTGAGTTTATCTTGGATTCAATCTATATTTTACAGGATAACACCGGTTAGGTCAGGGTTAGGTCTGGTATTTGCCATCATCTGGCTAATACTTTCGCATATTTCGCAGACTTGTTGGCCAGATCCAGGGCGATTTCTGGGATGGATCAGGTAGTAGTGTGGTACCGCACTGAAACAGTGAAGTAATCCTGGATTCGATCTATATATTAGAGGGTGACACCGGTTAGGTTTGGGTTAGGTCTGGTATTTGCCATCATCTGGCTCATACTTCCGCATTTCTCACCTACTTGTTGGCCAGATCCAGGGCGATTTCTGGGATGGATCATGTAGTAGTGTGGTACCGCACTGAAGCAGTGAAGTAATCCTGGGTTCGATCTATATATTAGAGGGTAACACTGGTTAGGTTTGGGATAGGCCTGGTATTTGCTATCATCTGGCTCATACTTTCGCATTTTTCGCATAATTGTTGGCCTGATCCTGGGCGTTTTCTCGTTTGGATCACGTAGTAATGTGGTACCACACTGAAACAGTGCGTAAATCATGGATTCAATCTATATTTTACAGGATAACACCGGGTAGGTCAGGGTTAGGTCTGGTAGTTGCCATCATCTGGCTCATACTTTCGGATTTTTCGCATAATTGTGGGCCAGATCCTGAGCGTTTTCTTGTTTGTATCACGTAGTAATTTGGTACCACACTGAAACAGTGAGTTTATCTTGGATTCAATCTATATTTTAGAGGATAACACTGGTTAGGTCAGGGTTATGTCTGGTATTTGCCATCATCTGGCTCATACTTTCGCATTTTTCACCTACTTGTTGGCCAGATCCAGGGCGATTTCTGGGATGGATCAGGTAGTAGTGTGGTACCGCACTGAAGCAGTGAAGTAATCCTGGGTTCGATCTATATATTAGAGGGTAACACCGGTTAGGTTTGGGTTAGGTCTGGTATTTGCCATCATCTGGCTCATACTTTCGCATTTTTCACCTACTTGTTGGCCAGAACCAGGGCGATTTCTGGGATGGATCAGGTAGTAGTGTGGTACCGCACTGAAGCAGTGAAGTAATCCTGAGTTCGATCTATATATTAGAGGGTAACACTGGTTAGGTTTGGGATAGGTCTGGTATTTGCCATCATCTGGCTCATACTTTCGCATTTTTCGCATAATTGTTGGCCTGATCCTGGGCGTTTTCTCGTTTGGATCACGTAGTAATGTGGTACCACACTGAAACAGTGCGTAAATCATGGATTCAATCTATATTTTACAGGATAACACCGGTTAGGTCAGGGTTAGGTCTGGTATTTGCCATCATCTGGCTAATACTTTCGCATATTTCGCAGACTTGTTGGCCAGATCCAGGGCGATTTCTGGGATGGATCAGGTAGTAGTGTGGTACCGCACTGAAGCAGTGAAGTAATCCTGGGTTCGATGTATATATTAGAAGGTAACACTGGTTAGGTTTGGGATAGGTCTGTTATTTGCCATCATCTGGCTCATACTTTCGCATTTTTCGCATAATTGTTGGCCTGATCCTGGGCGTTTTCTCGTTTGGATCACGCAGTAATGTGGTACCACACTGAAACAGTGCGTAAATCATGGATTCAATCTATATTTTACAGGATAACACCGGTTAGGTCAGGGTTAGGTCTGGTATTTGCCATCATCTGGCTCATACTTTCGCATTTTTCACCTACTTGTTGGCCAGATCCAGGGCGATTTCTGGGATGGATCAGGTAGTAGTGTGGTACCGCACTGAAGCAGTGAAGTAATCCTGGGTTCGATCTATATATTAGAAGGTAACACTGGTTAGGTTTGGGATAGGTCTGTTATTTGCCATCATCTGGCTCATACTTTCGCATTTTTCGCATAATTGTTGGCCTGATCCTGGGCGTTTTCTCGTTTGGATCACGCAGTAATGTGGTACCACACTGAAACAGTGCGTAAATCATGGATTCAATCTATATTTTACAGGATAACACCGGTTAGGTCAGGGTTAGGTCTGGTATTTGCCATCATCTGGCTCATACTTTCGCATTTTTCGCATACTTGTTGGCCAGATCCTGAGCGTTTTCTTGTATGTATCACGTAGTAATTTGGTACCACACTGAAACAGTGAGTTTATCTTGGATTCAATCTATATTTTAGAGGATAACACTGGTTAGGTCAGGGTTAGGTCTGGTATTTGCCACCATCTGGCTCATACTTTCGCATTTTTCGCATACTTGTTGGCCAGATCCTGCTCGTTTTCTGGGTTGGATAAGGTAGTAGTGTGGTACCGCACTGAAGCAGTGAAGTAATCCTTGATTCGATCTATATGTTGGAAGGGTAACACCGGTTAGGTTTGGGTTAGGTCTGGTATTTGCCATCATCTGGCTCATGCTTTGGCACTTTTCGCATACTTGTTGGCCACATTCTGTGCGTTTTCTGGTTTGGAACACCTAGTAATGTGATACAAGACTGAAACAGTGAGTTAATCCTGGATCCAATCTACATTTTAGAGGGTAACACCGGTTATGTTTGGGTTAGGTCTGGTATTTGCCATCATCTGGCTCATTCATTCGCCTTTTTCACCTTCTTGTGTGGCCTGATCCTGGGCGTTTTCTGGTTTGGGTTACGTAATAATGTGGTACCACACTGCAACAGTGGGTTAACCCTGAATTCAATCTATATTTTAGAGGGTAACACCGGTTAGGTTTGGGTTAGGTCTGGTATTTGCCATCATCTGGCTCATACTTTCGCATTTTTCGCATACTTGTTGGCCAGATCCTGCTCGTTTTCTGGGTTGGATAAGGTAGTAGTGTGGTACCGCACTGAAGCAGTGAAGTAATCCTTGATTCGATCTATATGTTAAAAGGGTAACACCGGTTATGTTTGGGTTAGGTCTGGAGTTTTCCATCATCTGGCTCATGCTTTGGCATTTTCCGCATACTTGTTGGCCAGATCCTGGGCGTTTTCTGGGTTGGAACAGGTAGTAATTTGGTACCGCACTGAAACAGTGAAGTAATCCTGGATTCGATCTATATATTAGAGGGTAACACCGGTTAGGTTTGGGTTAGGTCTGGTATTTGCCATCATCTGGCTCATGCTTTCGCATTTTTCGCATACTTGTTGGCCAGATCCTGCTCGTTTTCTGGGTTGGATAAGGTAGTAGTGTGGTACCGCACTGAAGCAGTGAAGTAATCCTTGATTCGATCTATATGTTGGAAGGGTAACACCGGTTAGGTTTGGGTTAGGTCTGGTATTTGCCATCATCTGGCTCATACTTTCGCATTTTTCACATACTTGTTGGCCAGATTCTGGACGTTTTCTGGGTTGGAACAGGTAGTAGTGTGGTACCGCACTGAAACAGTGAAGTAATCCTGGATTCGATCTATATATTAGAGGGTAACACCGGTTAGGTCAGGGTTAGGTCTGGTATTTGCCATCATCTGGCTCATACTTTCGCATTTTTCACATACTTGTTGGCCAGATCCTGGGCGCTTTCTGGTTTGGATCACGTAGTAATGTGGTACCACACTGAAACAGTGAGTTAATCCTGGATTCGATCTATATATTAGAGGGTAACACCGGTTAGGTTTGTGTTAGGTCTGGTATTTGCCATCATCTGGCTCATACTTTCGCATTTTACACCTACTTGTTGGCCAGTTCCTGGGCGTTTTCTGGTTGGGATCACGCAGTGATGTGGTACCACACTCAAACAGTGAGCTAAACCTGGATCCAATCTATATTTTAGAAGAATAACAACAGTTAGGTCAGCGTTAGGTCTGGTATTTGCCATCAACTGGCTCATACTTTCGCATTTTTCGCATACGTGTTGGCCAGATCCTGGCCTTTTTCTGGGTTGGATCACGTAGTAATGTGGTACCACACTGAAACAGTGAGTTAAACCTGCTTTCAATGTATATTTTGGAGGATAACACCGGTTAGATTTGGGTTAGATCTGGTATTTGATATCATCTGGCTCATACTTTCGCATTTTTCGCATACTTTATGGCCAGATCCTTGGCGCTTTCTGGTTTGCTTCACGTAGTACTCTAGCACCACTCTGAAACAGTGAGTTAAACATGGATTGAATCTATATTTTAGAGGATAACACCGGTTAGGTCAGGGTTAGGTCTGGTATTTGCCATCACCTGGCTCATACTGTCGCATTTTTCGCATACTTGTTGGTCAGAACCTGGGCGTTTTCTGGTTTGGATCACGTAGTAATGTGGTACCACAATGAAACAGCGAGTTAAACCGGGGCCCGATCAATTCTTTAGAGGATAACATGGGTTAGGTCAGGGTTAGGTATGGTATTTGCCATAATCTGGCTCATACTTTCGCATTTTTCGCATACGTGTTGGCCAGATCCTGGCCGTTTTCTGGGTTGTAACAGGTAGTAATTTGGTACCGCACTGAAACAGTGAAGTAATCCTGGATTCGATCTATATTTTACAGTATAACACCGGTTAGGTCAGGGTTAGGTCTGGTATTTGCCATCATCTGGCTCATACTTTCGCATTTTACACCTACTTGGTGGCCAGTTCCTGGGCGTTTTCTGGGTTGGAACAGGTAGTAGTGAGGTACCGCACTGAAGCAGTGAAGTAATCCTGGGTTCGATCTATATATTAGAGGGTAACACCGGTTAGGTTTGGGTTAGGTCTGGTATTTGCCATCATCTGGCTCATGCTTTCGCATTTTTCGCATACTTGTTGGCCAGATCCTGGGCGTTTTCTGGTTGGGATGACGCAGTAATGTGGTACCACACTGAAACAGTGAGTTAATCCTGGATGCGATCTATATATTAGAGGGTAACACCGGCTAGGTTTGGGTTAGGTCTGGTATTTGCCATCATCTGGCTCATGCTTTCGCATTTTTCGCATACTTGTTGGCCAGATCCTGGGCGTTTTCTGGTTGGGATCACGCAGTAATGTGGTACCACACTGAAACAGTGAGTTAATCCTGGTTTCGATCTATATATTAGAGGGTAACACCGGTTAGGCTTGGGTTAGGTCTGGTATTTGCCATCATCTGGCTCATACTTTCGCATTGTTCGCATACTTGTTGGCCAGATCCTGGGCGTTTTCTGGTTGGGATCATGCTGTAATGTGGTACCACACTGAAACAGTGAGTTAATCCTGGATTCGACCTATATATTAGAGGATAACTCCGGTTAGGTTTGGGTTAGGTCTGGTATTTGCCATCATCTGGCTCATACTTTCGCATTTTTCGCATACTTGTTGGCCAGATCATGGGCGTTTTCTGGTTTGTATCACGTAGTAATTTGGTACCACACTGAAACAGTGTGTTTATCTTGGATTCAATCTATATTTTAGAGGATAACAGCGGTTAGGTCAGGGTTAGGTCTGCTATTTGCCATCATCTGGCTCATACTTTCGCATTTTTCGCATACTTGTTGGCCAGATCCTGGGCGTTTTCTGGTTGGGATCACGCAGTAATGTGGTACCACACTGAAATTGTGAGTTAATCGTGGATTCGATATATATATTACAGGGTAACACCGGTTAGGTTTGGGTTAGGTCTGGTATTTGTCATCATCTGGCTCATACATTCGCATTTTTCACCTACTTGTTGGCCAGATCCAGGGCGATTTCTGGGATGGATCAGGTAGTAGTGTGGTACCGCACTGAAGCAGTGAAGTAATCCTGGGTTCGATCTATATATTAGAGGGTAACACCGGTTAGGTTTGGGATAGGTCTGGTATTTGCCATAATCTGGCTCATACTTTCGCATTTTTCGCATACGTGTTGGCCAGATCCTGGCCGTTTTCTGGGTTGTAACAGGTAGTAATTTGGTACCGCACTGAAACAGTGAAGTAATCCTGGATTCGATCTATATTTTACAGGATAACACCGGTTAGGTCAGGGTTAGGTCTGGTATTTGCCATCATATGGCTCATACTTTCGCATTTTACACCTACTTGGTGGCCAGTTCCTGGGCGTTTTCTGGGTTGGAACAGGTAGTAGTGAGGTACCGCACTGAAGCAGTGAAGTAATCCTGGGTTCGATCTATATATTAGAGGGTAACACCGGTTAGGTTTGGGTTAGGTCTGGTATTTGCCATCATCTGGCTCATGCTTTCGCATTTTTCGCATACTTGTTGGCCAGATCCTGGGCGTTTTCTGGTTGGGATGACGCAGTAATGTGGTACCACACTGAAACAGTGAGTTAATCCTGGATGCGATCTATATATTAGAGGGTAACACCGGCTAGGTTTGGGTTAGGTCTGGTATTTGCCATCATCTGGCTCATGCTTTCGCATTTTTCGCATACTTGTTGGCCTGATCCTGGGCGTTTTCTCGTTTGGATCACGTAGTAATGTGGTACCACACTGAAACAGTGCGTAAATCATGGATTCAATCTATATTTTACAGGATAACACCGGGTAGGTCAGGGTTAGGTCTGGTAGTTGCCATCATCTGGCTCATACTTTCGCATTTTTCGCATAATTGTGGGCCAGATCCTGAGCGTTTTCTTGTTTGTATCACGTAGTAATTTGGTACCACACTGAAACAGTGAGTTTATCTTGGATTCAATCTATATTTTAGAGGATAACACTGGTTAGGTCAGGGTTATGTCTGGTATTTGCCATCATCTGGCTCATACTTTCGCATTTTTCACCTACTTGTTGGCCAGATCCAGGGCGATTTCTGGGATGGATCAGGTAGTAGTGTGGTACCGCACTGAAGCAGTGAAGTAATCCTGGGTTCGATCTATATATTAGAGGGTAACACCGGTTAGGTTTGGGATAGGTCTGGTATTTGCCATCATCTGGCTCATACTTTCGCATTTTTCACCTACTTGTTGGCCAGATCCAGGGCGATTACTGGGATGGATCAGGTAGTAGTGTGGTACCGCACTGAAGCAGTGAAGTAATCCTGGGTTCGATCTATATATTAGAGGGTAACACCGGCTAGGTTTGGGTTAGGTCTGGTATTTGCCATCATCTGGCTCATGCTTTCGCATTTTTCGCATACTTGTTGGCCAGATCCTGGGCGTTTTCTGGTTGGGATCACGCAGTAATGTGGTACCACACTGAAACAGTGAGTTAATCCTGGTTTCGATCTATATATTAGAGGGTAACAGCGGTTAGGCTTGGGTTAGGTCTGGTATTTGCCATCATCTGGCTCATACTTTCGCATTTTTCGCATACTTTATGGCCAGATCCTGGGCGCTTTCTGGTTTGGATCACGTAGTAATGTGGTACCACACTGAAACAGTGAGTTAATCCTGGATTCGATCTATATATTAGAGGGTAACACCGGTTAGGTTTGTGTTAGGTCTGGTATTTGCCATCATCTGGCTCATACTTTCGCATTTTACACCTACTTGTTGGCCAGTTCCTGGGCGTTTTCTGGTTGGGATCACGCAGTGATGTGGTACCACACTCAAGCAGTGAGCTAAACCTGGATCCAATCTATATTTTAGAAGAATAACAACAGTTAGGTCAGCGTTAGGTCTGGTATTTGCCATCAACTGGCTCATACTTTCGCATTTTTCGCATACGTGTTGGCCAGAACCTGGGCGTTTTCTGGTTTGGATCACGTAGTAATGTGGTACCACAATGAAACAGCGAGTTAAACCGGGGCCCGATCAATTCTTTAGAGGATAACATGGGTTAGGTCAGGGTTAGGTATGGTATTTGCCATAATCTGGCTCATACTTTCGCATTTTTCGCATACGTGTTGGCCAGATCCTGGCCGTTTTCTGGGTTGTAACAGGTAGTAATTTGGTACCGCACTGAAACAGTGAAGTAATCCTGGATTCGGTCTATATTTTACAGGATAACACCGGTTAGGTCTGGGTTAGGTCTGGTATTTGCCATCATCTGGCTCATACTTTCGCATTTTTCGCATAATTGTTGGCCTGATCCTGGGCGTTTTCTCGTTTGGATCACGTAGTAATGTGGTACCACACTGAAACAGTGCGTAAATCATGGATTCAATCTATATTATACAGGATAACACCGGTTAGGTCAGGGTTAGGTCTGGTATTTGCCATCATCTGGCTCATACTTTCGCATTTTTCACCTACTTGTTGGCCAGATCCAGGGCGATTTCTAGGATGGATCAGGTAGTAGTGTGGTACCGCACTGAAGCAGTGAAGTAATCCTGGGTTCGATCTATATTGTTGCGCCGGGGAGTATTGCTCGTCGCTCGCCTCATATTGTCTCAACACAATTAAAACAACACAACGTAACACACTAATGTAAACTGGGAACTTTATTAACAACAGTGCTTTTCAATACGTCTGTTCGCCTTGCGATCTGTCGTAATTCTAATCTTCAAAATCGTTGCCGGTTTCTCGGCAACCGGAAGGCTCGGGATCTCGCATCCGCTCGTTTTCGTGTGGCAGCTTCACCTCATCGCAAAGCCTCTTCACACCATTGCGACGATGCAATTTCGCGGTATTGCGCGGCATCTTCATACCGTCGCAACAATATATTAGAGGGTAACACCGGTTAGGTTTGGGATAGGTCTGGTATTTGCCATCATCTGGCTCATACTTTCGCATTCTTCGCATAATTGTTGGCCTGATCCTGGGCGTTTTCTCGTTTGGATCACGTAGTAATGTGGTACCACACTGAAACAGTGCGTAAATCATGGATTCAATCTATATTTTACAGGATAACACCGGTTAGGTCAGGGTTAGGTCTGGTATTTGCCATCATCTGGCTCATACTTTCGCATTTTTCACCTACTTGTTGGCCAGATCCGGGGCGTTTTCTCGTTTGGATCACGTAGTAATGTGGTACCACACTGAAACAGTGCGTAAATCATGGATTCAATCTATATTTTACAGGATAACACCGGTTAGGTCAGGGTTAGGTCTGGTATTTGCCATCATCTGGCTCATACTTTCGCATTTTTCACCTACTTGTTGGCCAGATCCTGGGCGCTTTCTGGTTTGTATCACGTAGTAATTTGGTACCACACTGAAACAGTGAGTTTATCTTGGATTCAATCTATATTTTACAGGATAACACCGGTTAGGTCAGGGTTAGGTCTGGTAATTGCCATCATCTGGCTCATACTTTCGCATTTTTCACCTACTTGTTGGCCAGATCCAGGGCGTTCTCTGGGTTGGATCAGGTAGTAGTATGGTACCGCACTGAAACAGTGAAGTAATCCTGGATTCGAACTATATATTAGAGGGTGACACCGGTTAGGTTTGGGTTAGGTCTGGTATTTGCCATCATCTGGCTCATACTTTCGCATTTTTCACCTACTTGTTGGCCAGATCCGGGGCGATTTCTGGGATGGATCAGGTAGTAGTGTGGTACCGCACTGAAGCAGTGAAGTAATCCTGGGTTCGATCTATATATTAGAGGGTAACACTGGTTAGGTTTGGGATAGGTCTGGTATTTGCCATCATCTGGCTCATACTTTCGCATTTTTCGCATAATTGTTGGCCTGATCCTGGGCGTTTTCTCGTTTGGATCACGTAGTAATGTGGTACCACACTGAAACAGTGCGTAAATCATGGATTCAATCTATATTTTACAGGATAACACCGGGTAGGTCAGGGTTAGGTCTGGTATCTGCCATCATCTGGCTCATACTTTCGCATTTTTCGCATACTTGTTGGCCAGATCCTGAGCGTTTTCTTGCTTGAATCACGTAGTAATTTGGTACCACACTGAAACAGTGAGTTTATCTTGGATTCAATCTATATTTTAGAGGATAACACTGGTTAGGTCAGGGTTAGGTCTGGTATTTGCCATCATCTGGCTCATACTTTCGCATTTTTCATCTACTTGTTGGCCAGATCCAGGGCGATTTCTGGGATGGATCAGGTAGTAATTTGGTACCACACTGAAACAGTGAGTTTATCTTGGATTCAATCTATATTTTAGAGGATAACACTGGTTAGGTCAGGGTTAGGTCTGGTATTTGCCATCATCTGGCTCATACTTTCGCATTTTTCGCAGACTTGTTGGCCAGATCCTGGGCGATTTCTGGGATGGATCAGGTAGTAGTGTGGTACCGCACTGAAGCAGTGAAGTAATCCTGGGTTCGATCTATATATTAGAAGGTAACACTGGTTAGGTTTCGGATAGGTCTGGTATTTGCCATCATCTGGCTCATACTTTCGCATTTTTCGCATAATTGTTGGCCTGATCCTGGGCGTTTTCTCGTTTGGATCACGCAGTAATGTGGTACCACACTGAAACAGTGCGTAAATCATGGATTCAATCTATATTTTACAGGATAACACCGGTTAGGTCAGGGTTAGGTCTGGTATTTGCCATCATCTGGCTCATACTTTCGCATTTTTCACCTACTTGTTGGCCAGATCCAGGGCGATTTCTGGGATGGATCAGGTAGTAGTGTGGTACCGCACTGAAGCAGTGAAGTAATCCTGGGTTCGATCTATATATTAGCGGGTAACACCGGTTAGGTTTGGGATAGGTCTGGTATTTGCCATCATCTGGCTCATACTTTCGCATTTTTCACCTACTTGTTGGCCAGATCCAGGGCGATTACTGGGATGGATCAGGTAGTAGTGTGGTACCGCACTGAAGCAGTGAAGTAATCCTGGGTTCGATCTATATATTAGAGGGTAACACCGGTTAGGTTTGGGTTAGGTCTGGTATTTGCCATCATCTGGCTAATACTTTCGCATTTTTCGCAGACTTGTTGGCCACATCCTGGGCGTTTTCTGGTTTGTATCACGTAGTTATTTGGTACCACACTGAAACAGTGAGTTTATCTTGGATTCAATCTATATTTTAGAGGATAACACCGGTTAGGTAAGGGTTAGGTCTGCTATTTGCCATCATCTGGCTCATACTTTCGCATTTTTCGCATACTTGTTGGCCAGATCCTGGGCGTTTTCTGGATGGGATCACGCAGTAATGTGGTACCACACTGAAACAGTGAGTTAACCGTGGATTCGATCGATATATTAGAGGGTAACACCGGTTAGGTTTGGCTTAGGTCTGGTATTTGCCATCATCTGGCTCATACTTTCGCATCTTTCACCTACTTGTTGGCCAGATCCAGGGCGATTTCTGGGATGGATCAGGTAGTAGTGTGGTACCGCACTGAAGCAGTGAAGTAATCCTGGGTTCGATCTATATATTAGAGGGTAACACCGGTTAGGTTTGGGATAGCTCTGGTATTTGCCATCATCTGGCTCATACTTTCGCATTTTTCGCATAATTGTTGGCCTGATCCTGGGCGTTTTCTCGTTTGGATCACGTAGTAATGTGGTACCACACTGAAACAGTGCGTAAATCATGGATTCAATCTATATTTTACAGGATAACGCCGGTTAGGTCAGGGTTAGGTCTGGTATTTGCCATCATCTGGCTCATACTTTCGCATTTTTCACCTACTTGTTGGCCAGATCCAGGGCGATTTCTAGGATGGATCAGGTAGTAGTGTGGTACCGCACTGAAGCAGTGAAGTAATCCTGGGTTCGATCTATATTGTTGCGCCGGGGAGTATTGCTCGTCGCTCGCCTCATATTGTCTCAACACAATTAAAACAACACAACGTAACACACTAATGTAAACTGGGAACTTTATTAACAACAGTGCTTTTCAATACGTCTGTTCGCCTTGCGATCTGTCGTAATTCTAATCTTCAAAATCGTTGCCGGTTTCTCGGCAACCGGAAGGCTCGGGATCTCGCATCCGCTCGTTTTCGTGTGGCAGCTTCACCTCATCGCAAAGCCTCTTCACACCATTGCGACGATGCAATTTCGCGGTATTGCGCGGCATCTTCATACCGTCGCAACAATATATTAGAGGGTAACACCGGTTAGGTTTGGGATAGGTCTGGTATTTGCCATCATCTGGCTCATACTTTCGCATTCTTCGCATAATTGTTGGCCTGATCCTGGGCGTTTTCTCGTTTGGATCACGTAGTAATGTGGTACCACACTGAAACAGTGCGTAAATCATGGATTCAATCTATATTTTACAGGATAACACCGGTTAGGTCAGGGTTAGGTCTGGTATTTGCCATCATCTGGCTCATACTTTCGCATTTTTCACCTACTTGTTGGCCAGATCCGGGGCGTTTTCTCGTTTGGATCACGTAGTAATGTGGTACCACACTGAAACAGTGCGTAAATCATGGATTCAATCTATATTTTACAGGATAACACCGGTTAGGTCAGGGTTAGGTCTGGTATTTGCCATCATCTGGCTCATACTTTCGCATTTTTCACCTACTTGTTGGCCAGATCCTGGGCGCTTTCTGGTTTGTATCACGTAGTAATTTGGTACCACACTGAAACAGTGAGTTTATCTTGGATTCAATCTATATTTTACAGGATAACACCGGTTAGGTCAGGGTTAGGTCTGGTAATTGCCATCATCTGGCTCATACTTTCGCATTTTTCACCTACTTGTTGGCCAGATCCAGGGCGTTCTCTGGGTTGGATCAGGTAGTAGTATGGTACCGCACTGAAACAGTGAAGTAATCCTGGATTCGAACTATATATTAGAGGGTGACACCGGTTAGGTTTGGGTTAGGTCTGGTATTTGCCATCATCTGGCTCATACTTTCGCATTTTTCACCTACTTGTTGGCCAGATCCGGGGCGATTTCTGGGATGGATCAGGTAGTAGTGTGGTACCGCACTGAAGCAGTGAAGTAATCCTGGGTTCGATCTATATATTAGAGGGTAACACTGGTTAGGTTTGGGATAGGTCTGGTATTTGCCATCATCTGGCTCATACTTTCGCATTTTTCGCATAATTGTTGGCCTGATCCTGGGCGTTTTCTCGTTTGGATCACGTAGTAATGTGGTACCACACTGAAACAGTGCGTAAATCATGGATTCAATCTATATTTTACAGGATAACACCGGGTAGGTCAGGGTTAGGTCTGGTATCTGCCATCATCTGGCTCATACTTTCGCATTTTTCGCATACTTGTTGGCCAGATCCTGAGCGTTTTCTTGTTTGAATCACGTAGTAATTTGGTACCACACTGAAACAGTGAGTTTATCTTGGATTCAATCTATATTTTAGAGGATAACACTGGTTAGGTCAGGGTTAGGTCTGGTATTTGCCATCATCTGGCTCATACTTTCGCATTTTTCATCTACTTGTTGGCCAGATCCAGGGCGATTTCTGGGATGGATCAGGTAGTAATTTGGTACCACACTGAAACAGTGAGTTTATCTTGGATTCAATCTATATTTTAGAGGATAACACTGGTTAGGTCAGGGTTAGGTCTGGTATTTGCCATCATCTGGCTCATACTTTCGCATTTTTCGCAGACTTGTTGGCCAGATCCTGGGCGATTTCTGGGATGGATCAGGTAGTAGTGTGGTACCGCACTGAAGCAGTGAAGTAATCCTGGGTTCGATCTATATATTAGAAGGTAACACTGGTTAGGTTTCGGATAGGTCTGGTATTTGCCATCATCTGGCTCATACTTTCGCATTTTTCGCATAATTGTTGGCCTGATCCTGGGCGTTTTCTCGTTTGGATCACGCAGTAATGTGGTACCACACTGAAACAGTGCGTAAATCATGGATTCAATCTATATTTTACAGGATAACACCGGTTAGGTCAGGGTTAGGTCTGGTATTTGCCATCATCTGGCTCATACTTTCGCATTTTTCACCTACTTGTTGGCCAGATCCAGGGCGATTTCTGGGATGGATCAGGTAGTAGTGTGGTACCGCACTGAAGCAGTGAAGTAATCCTGGGTTCGATCTATATATTAGCGGGTAACACCGGTTAGGTTTGGGATAGGTCTGGTATTTGCCATCATCTGGCTCATACTTTCGCATTTTTCACCTACTTGTTGGCCAGATCCAGGGCGATTACTGGGATGGATCAGGTAGTAGTGTGGTACCGCACTGAAGCAGTGAAGTAATCCTGGGTTCGATCTATATATTAGAGGGTAACACCGGTTAGGTTTGGGTTAGGTCTGGTATTTGCCATCATCTGGCTAATACTTTCGCATTTTTCGCAGACTTGTTGGCCACATCCTGGGCGTTTTCTGGTTTGTATCACGTAGTTATTTGGTACCACACTGAAACAGTGAGTTTATCTTGGATTCAATCTATATTTTAGAGGATAACACCGGTTAGGTAAGGGTTAGGTCTGCTATTTGCCATCATCTGGCTCATACTTTCGCATTTTTCGCATACTTGTTGGCCAGATCCTGGGCGTTTTCTGGATGGGATCACGCAGTAATGTGGTACCACACTGAAACAGTGAGTTAACCGTGGATTCGATCGATATATTAGAGGGTAACACCGGTTAGGTTTGGCTTAGGTCTGGTATTTGCCATCATCTGGCTCATACTTTCGCATTTTTCACCTACTTGTTGGCCAGATCCAGGGCGATTTCTGGGATGGATCAGGTAGTAGTGTGGTACCGCACTGAAGCAGTGAAGTAATCCTGGGTTCGATCTATATATTACAGGGTAACACCGGTTAGGTTTGGGATAGCTCTGGTATTTGCCATCATCTGGCTCATACTTTCGCATTTTTCGCATAATTGTTGGCCTGATCCTGGGCGTTTTCTCGTTTGGATCACGTAGTAATGTGGTACCACACTGAAACAGTGCGTAAATCATGGATTCAATCTATATTTTACAGGATAACGCCGGTTAGGTCAGGGTTAGGTCTGGTATTTGCCATCATCTGGCTCATACTTTCGCATTTTTCACCTACTTGTTGGCCAGATCCAGGGCGTTTTCTCGTTTGGATCACGTGGTAATGTGGTACCACACTGGAACAGTGCGTAAATCATGGATTCAATCTATATTTTACAGGATAACACCGGTTAGGTCAGGGTTAGGTCTGGTATTTGCCATCATCTGGCTCATACTTTCGCATTTTTCACCTACTTGTTGGCCAGATCCAGGGCGATTTCTGGGATGGATCAGGTAGTGGTGTGGTACCGCACTGAAGCAGTGATGTAATCCTGGGTTCGATCTATATATTAGAGGGTAACACCGGTTAGGTTTGGGATAGGTCTGGTATTTGCCATCATCTGGCTCATACTTTCGCATTTTTCGCATAATTGTTGGCCTGATCCTGGGCGTTTTCTCGTTTGGATCACGTAGTAATGTGGTACCACACTGAAACAGTGCGTAAATCATGGATTCAATCTATATTTTACAGGATCACACCGGTTAGGTCAGGGTTAGGTCTGGTATTTGCCATCATCTGGCTCATACTTTCGCATTTTTCGCATAATTGTTGGCCTGATCCTGGGCGTTCTCTGGGTTGGATCAGGTAGTAGTATGGTACCGCACTGAAACAGTGAAGTAATCCTGGATTCGATCTATATATTAGAGGGTGACACCGGTTAGGTTTGGGTTTGGTCTGGTATTTGCCATCATCTGGCTCATACTTTCGCATTTTTCACCTACTTGTTGGCCAGATCCGGGGCGATTTCTGGGATGGATCAGGTAGTGGTGTGGTACCGCACTGAAGCAGTGATGTAATCCTGGGTTCAATCTATATATTAGAGGGTAACACCGCTTTGGTTTGGGATAGGTCTGGTATTTGCCATCATCTGGCTCATACTTTCGCATTTTTCGCATAATTGTTGGCCTGATCCTGGGCGTTTTCTCGTTTGGATCACGTAGTAATGTGGTACCACACTGAAACAGTGCGTAAATCATGGATTCAATCTATATTTTACAGGATAACACCGGTTAGGTCAGGGTTAGGTCTGGTATTTGCCATCATCTGGCTCATACTTTCGCATTTTTCGCATAATTGTTGGCCTGATCCTGGGCGTCTTCTCGTTTGGATCACGTAGTAATGTGGTACCACACTGAAACAGTGCGTAAATCATGGATTCAATCTATATTTTACAGGATAACACCGGGTAGGTCAGGGTTAGGTCTGGTATTTGCCATCATCTGGCTCATACTTTCGCATTTATCGCATACTTGTTGGCCAGATCCTGAGCGTTTTCTTGTTTGTATCACGTAGTAATTTGGTACCACACTGAAACAGACAGTTTATCTTGGATTCAATCTATATTTTAGAGGATAACACTGGTTAGGTCAGGGTTAGGTCTGGTATTTGCCATCATCTGGCTCATACTTTCGCATTTTTCACCTACTTGTTGGCCAGATCCAGGGCGATTTCTGGGATGGATCAGGTAGTAGTGTGGTACCGCACTGAAGCAGTGAAGTAATCCTGGGTTCGATCTATATATTAGAGGGTAACACCGGTTAGGTTTGGGATAGGTCTGGTATTTGTCATCATCTGGCTCATACTTTCGCATTTTTCACCTACTTGTTGGCCAGATCCAGGGCGATTACTGGGATGGATCAGGTAGTAGTGTGGTACCGCACTGAAGCAGTGAAGTAATCCTGGGTTCGATCTATATATTAGAGGGTAACACCGGTTAGGTTTGGGTTAGGTCTGGTATTTGCCATCATCCGGCTCATACTTTCGCATTTTTCACCTACTTGTTGGCCAGATCCAGGGCGATTTCTGGGATGGATCAGGTAGTAGTGTGGTACCGCACTGAAGCAGTGAAGTAATCCTGGGTTCGATCTATATATTAGAGGGTAACACTGGTTAGGTTTGGGATAGGTCTGGTATTTGCCATCATCTGGCTCATACTATCGCATTTTTCGCATAATTGTTGGCCTGATCCTGGGCGTTTTCTCGTTTGGATCACGTAGTAATGTGGTACCACACTGAAACAGTGCGTAAATCGTGGATTCAATCTATATTTTACAGGATAACACCGGTTAGGTCAGGGTTAGGTCTGGTATTTGCCATCATCTGGCTCGTACTTTCGCATTTTTCGCATACTTGTTGGCCAGATCCTGAGCGTTTTCTTGTTTGTATCACGTAGTAATTTGGTACCACACTGAAACAGTGAGTTTATCTTGGATTCAATCTATATTTTAGAGGATAACACTGGTTAGGTCACGGTTAGGTCTGGTATTTGCCATCATCTGGCTCATACTTTCGCATTTATCACCTACTTGTTGGCCAGATCCAGGGCGATTTCTGGGATGGATCAGGTAGTAGCGTGGTACCGCACTGAAGCAGTGAAGTAATCCTGGGTTCGATCTATATATTAGCGGGTAACACCGGTTAGGTTTGGGATAGGTCTGGTATTTGCCATCATCTGGCTCATACTTTCGCATTTTTCACCTACTTGTTGGCCAGATCCAGGGCGATTACTGGGATGGATCAGGTAGTAGTGTGGTACCGCACTGAAGCATTGAAGTAATCCTGGGTTCGATCTATATATTAGAGGGTAACAACGGTTAGGTTTGGGATAGGTCTGGTATTTGCCATCATCTGGCTCATACTTTCGCATTTTTCGCATAATTGTTGGCCTGATCCTGGGCGTTTTCTCGTTTGGATCACGTAGTAATGTGGTACCACACTGAAACAGTGCGTAAATCATGGATTCAATCTATATTTTGCAGGATAACTCCGGTTAGGTCAGGGTTAGGTCTGGTATTTGCCATCATCTGGCTAATACTTTCGCATTTTTCGCATACTTGTTGGCCAGATCCTGGGCGTTTTCTGGTTGGGATCACGCAGTAATGTGGTACCACACTGAAACAGTGAGTTAATCGTGGATTCGATCTATATATTACGGGGTAACACCGGTTAGGTTTGGGTTAGGTCTGGTATTTGCCATCATCTGGCTCATACTTTCGCATTTTTCGCATACTTGTTGGCCAGATCCAGGGCGATTTCTGGGATGGATCAGGTAGTTGTGTGGTACCGCACTGAAGCAGTGAAGTAATCCTGGGTTCGATCTATATCTTAGAGGGTAACACCGGTTAGGTTTGGGTTAGGTCTGGTATTTCCCATCATCTGGCTCATACTTTCGCATTTTTCGCATACTTGTTGGCCAGATCCTGGGCGTTTTCTGGTATGGATCACGTAGTTATTTGGTACCACACTGAAACAGTGAGTTTATCTTGGATTCAATCTATATTTTAGAGGATAACACCGGTTGGGTCAGGGTTAGGTCTCGTATTTGCCATCATCTGGCTCATACTTTCGCTGTTTTCGCATACTTGTTGGCCAGATCCTGGGCGTTTTCTGGTTTGGCTTACGTAGTAATGTAGTACCACACTGCAACAGTGAGTTAAACCTGAATTCAATCTATACTTTAGAGGATAACACCGGCTAGGTCAGGGTTAGATCTGGTATTTGCCATCATCTGGCTCATACTTTCGCATTGTTCGCATACTTGTTGGCCAGATCCTGGGCGTTTTCTGGTTTGGATCACGTAGTAATTTGGTACCACACTGAAACAGTGAGTTTATCTTGGATTCTATCTATATTTTAGAGGATAACACCGGTTAGGTTTGGGTTAGGTCTGGTATTTGCCATCATCTGGCTCATGCTTTCGCATTTTTCGCATACTTGTTGGCCACATCCTGGGCGTGTTCTGGTTTGGATCACGTAGTAATTTGGTACCACACTGAAACTGTGAGTTAAACCCGGATTCAATCTATATTTTAGAGGATAACACCGGTTAGGTCAGGGTTAGGTCTGGTATTTGGCATCATCTGGCTCATACTTTCGCATTGTTCGCATACTTGTTCGCCAGATCCTGGGCGTTTTCAGGTTGGGATCACGCAGTAATGTGGTGCCACACTGAAACAGTGAGTTAATCCTGGATTCGATCTATATATTAGAGGGTAACACCGGTTAGGTTTGGCTTAGGTCTGGTATTTGCCAACATCTGGCTCTTACTTTCGCATTGTTCGCATACTTATTGGCCAGATCCTGGGCGTTTTCTGGGTTGGATCACGTAGTAATGTGGTACCACACTGAAACAGTGAGTTAAACCTGGTTTCAATGTATGTTTTAGAGAATAACACCGGTTAGGTCAGGGTTAGGTCTAGTATTTGCCATCATCTGGCTCATGCTTTCGCATTTTTCGCATACTTTATGGCCAGATCCGGGGCGCTTTCTGGTTTGGATAATGCAGTAATCTAGAACCACTCTGAAACAGTGAGTTAAACCTGGATTCAATCTATATTTTAGAGGATAACACCGGTTAGGTTTGGGTTAGGTCTGGTATTTGCCATAATCTGGCTCATACATTCGCATTTTTCGCATACTTGTTGGCCAGATCCTGGGCGTTATCTGGTTTGGATCACGTAGTAATGTGGTACCACGCTCAAACAGTGAGTTAAACCGGGATCCAATCTATATTTTAGAAGAATAACAACAGTTAGGTCAGCGTTAGGTCTGGTAAATGCCGTCAACTGGCTCATACTTTCGCATTTTTCGCATTCTTTATGGCCAGATCCTGGGCTTTTTCTGGGTTGGATCTCGTAGTAATGTGGTACCACACTGAAACAGTGAGTTAAACCTGCTTTCAATGTATATTTTGGAGGATAACACCGGTTAGGTTTGGGTTAGGCCTGGTATTTACCATCATCTGGCTCATACTTTCGCATTTTTCGCATACTTTATGGCCAGATCCTGGGCGCTTTCTGGTTTGGTTCACGTAGTAATCTGGCACCACTCTGAAACAGTGAGTTAAACCTGGACTCAATCTATATTTTAGAGGATAACACCGGTTAGGTCAGGGTTAGGTCTGGTATTTGCCATCATCTGGCTCATACTTTCGCATTTTTCGCATACTTGTTGGCCAGATCGTGGGCGTTTTCTCTTTTGGATCACGTAGTAATCTGGTTCCACACTGCAACAGTGAGTTAAACCTGGATTCAATGTATATTTTAGAGGAGAACACCGGTTAGGTCAGGGTTAGGTCTGGTATTTGCCATAATCTGGCTCATACATTCGCATTTTTCGCATACTTGTTGGCCAGATCCTGGGCGTTTTCTGGTTTGGATCACGTGGTATTGTGGTACCACGCTGAAACAGTGAGTTAAACCTGGATCCAATCTATATTTTAGAAGAATAACAACAGTTAGGTCAGCGTTAGGTCTGGGATTTGCCATCAACTGGCACATACTTTCGCATTTTTCACCTACTTGTTGGCCAGATCCCGGGCGTTTTCTGGTTTGGATCACGTAGTAATGTGGTACCACGCTCAAACAGTGAGTTAAACCTGGATCCAATCTATATTTTAGAAGAATAACAACAGTTAGGTCAGCGTTAGGTCTGGTATTTGCCATCATCTGGCTCATACTCTCGCACTTTTCGCATAGTTTATGGCCAGATCCTGGGCGCTTTCTGGTTTGGATCACGTAGTAATCTAGAACCATTCTGAAACAGTGAGTTAAACCTGGATTCAATCTATATTTTAGAGGATAACACCGGTTAGGTCAGGGTTAGGTCTGGTATTTGGCATAATCTGGCTCATACATTCGCATTTTTCGCATACTTGTTGGCCAGATCCTGGGCGTTTTCTGGTTTGGATCACGTAGTAATGTGGTACCACGCTCAAACAGTGAGTTAAACCTGGATACAATCTTTGTTTTAGAGGATAACACTGGTTACGTCAGGGTTAGGTCCGGTATTTGCCATCATCTGGCTCACACTTTCGCATTTTCGCATACTTGTTGGCCAGATCCTGGGCGTTTCCTGGGTTGGATCAGGTAGCTGTGTGGTACCGCACTAAAACAGTGAAGTAATCCTGGATTCGATCTATATATTAGAGGGTAACACCGGTTAGGTTTGGGTTAGGTCTGGTATTTGCCATCATCTCGCTCATGCTTTCGCATTTTTCGCATACTTGTTGGCCAGATCCTGGGCGTTTTCTGGTTGGGATCACGCAGTAATGTGGTACCACACTGAAACAGTGAGTTAATCCTGGTTTCGATCTATATATTAGAGGGTAACACCGGTTAGGTCAGGGTTAGGTCTGGTTTTTGTCATCATCTGGCTCATACTTTCGCAATTTTCACCTACTTGTTGGCCAGATCCTGGGCGTTTTCTGGTTGAGATCACGCAGTAATGTGGTACCACACTGAAACAGTGGGTTAATCCTGGTTTCGATCTATATATTAGAGGGTAACACCGGTTAGGCTTGGGTTAGGTCTGGTATTTGCCATCATCTGGCTCATACTTTCGCATTTTTCGCATACTTGTTGGCCAGATCCAGGGCGATTTCTGGGATGGATCAGGTAGTTGTGTGGTACCGCACTGAAGCAGTGAGTTAAACCTGGTTTCAATGTATGTTTTAGAGAATAACACCGGTTAGGTCATGGGTTAGGTCTAGTATTTGCCATCATCTGGCTCATGCTTTCGCATTTTTCGCATACTTTATGGCCAGATCCGGGGCGCTTTCTGGTTTGGATAAAGCAGTAATCTAGAACCACTCTGAGACAGTGAGTTAAACCTGGATTCAATCTATATTTTAGAGGATAACACCGGTTAGGTTTGGGTTAGGTCTGGTATTTGCCATAATCTGGCTCATACATTCGCATTTTTCGCATACTTGTTGGCCAGATCCTGGGCGTTTTCTGGTTTGGATCACGTAGTAATGTGGTACCACGCTCAAACAGTGAGTTAAACCGGGATCCAATCTATATTTTAGAAGAATAACAACAGTTAGGTCAGCGTTAGGTCTGGTAATTGCCATCAACTGGCTCATACTTTCGCATTTTTCGCATTCTTTATGGCCAGATCCTGGGCTTTTTCTGGGTTGGATCTCGTAGTAATGTGGTACCACACTGAAACAGTGAGTTAAACCTGCTTTCAATGTATATTTTGGAGGATAACACCGGTTAGGTTTGGGTTAGGCCTGGTATTTGCCATCATCTGGCTCATACTTTCGCATTTTTCGCATACTTTATGGCCAGATCCTGGGCGCTTTCTGGTTTGGTTCACGTAGTAATCTGGCACCACTCTGAAACAGTGAGTTAAACCTGGATTCAATCTATATTTTAGAGGATAACACCGGTTAGGTCAGGGTTAGGTCTGGTATTTGCCATCATCTGGCTCATACTTTCGCATTTTTCGCATACTTGTTGGCCAGATCGTGGGCGTTTTCTCTTTTGGATCACGTAGTAATCTGGTTCCACACTGCAACAGTGAGTTAAACCTGGATTCAATGTATATTTTAGAGGAGAACACCGGTTAGGTCAGGGTTAGGTCTGGTATTTGCCATAATCTGGCTCATACATTCGCATTTTTCGCATACTTGTTGGCCAGATCCTGGGCGTTTTCTGGTTGGGATCACGCAGTAATGTGGTACCACACTGAAACAGTGAGTTAATCGTGGATTCGATCTATATATTACAGGGTATCACCGGTTAGGTTTGGGTTAGGTCTGGTATTTGCCATCATCTGGCTCATACTTTCGCATTTTTCGCATACTTTATGGCCAGATCCGGGGCGCTTTCTGGTTTGGATAAAGCAGTAATCTAGAACCACTCTGAGACAGTGAGTTAATCCTGGATTCGATCTATATATTAGAGGGTAACACCGGTTAGGTTTGGCTTAGGTCTGGTATTTGCCAACATCTGGCTCTTACTTTCGCATTGTTCGCATACTTATTGGCCAGATCCTGGGCGTTTTCTGGGTTGGATCACGTAGTAATGTGGTACCACACTGAAACAGTGAGTTAAACCTGGTTTCAATGTATGTTTTAGAGAATAACACCGGTTAGGTCAGGGTTAGGTCTAGTATTTGCCATCATCTGGCTCATGCTTTCGCATTTTTCGCCTACTATATGGCCAGATCCGGGGCGCTTTCTGGTTTGGATAAAGCAGTAATCTAGATCCACTCTGAAACAGTGAGTTAAACCTGGATTCAATCTATATTTTAGAGGATAACACCGGTTAGGTTTGGGTTAGGTCTGGTATTTGCCATAATCTGGCTCATACATTCGCATTTTTCGCATACTTTTTGGCCAGATCCTGGGCGTTTTCTGGTTTGGATCACGTAGTAATGTGGTACCACGCTCAAACAGTGAGTTAAACCGGGATCCAATCTATATTTTAGAAGAATAACAACAGTTAGGTCAGCGTTAGGTCTGGTAATTGCCATCAACTGGCTCATACTTTCGCATTTTTCGCATTCTTTATGGCCAGATCCTGGGCTTTTTCTGGGTTGGATCTCGTAGTAATGTGGTACCACACTGAAACAGTGAGTTAAACCTGCTTTCAATGTATATTTTGGAGGAGAACACCGGTTAGGTCAGGGTTAGGTCTGGTATTTGCCATAATCTGGCTCATACATTCGCATTTTTCGCATACTTGTTGGCCAGATCCTGGGCGTTTTCTGGTTGGGATCACGCAGTAATGTGGTACCACACTGAAACAGTGAGTTAATCGTGGATTCGATCTATATATTACAGGGTAACACCGGTTAGGTTTGGGTTAGGTCTGGTATTTGCCATCATCTGGCTCATACTTTCGCATTTTTCGCATACTTGTTGGCCAGATCCAGGGCGATTTCTGGGATGGATCAGGTAGTTGTGTGGTACCGCACTGAAGCAGTGAAGTAATCCTGGGTTCGATCTATATCTTAGAGGGTAACACCGGTTAGGTTTGGGTTAGGTCTGGTATTTCCCATCATCTGGCTCATACTTTCACATTTTTCGCATACTTGTTGGCCAGATCCTGGGCGTTTTCTGGTATGGATCACGTAGTTATTTGGTACCACACTGAAACAGTGAGTTTATCTTGGATTCAATCTATATTTTAGAGGATAACACCGGTTGGGTCAGGGTTAGGTCTCGTATTTGCCATCATCTGGCTCATACTTTCGCAGTTTTCGCATACTTGTTGGCCAGATCCTGGGCGTTTTCTGGTTTGGCTTACGTAGTAATGTAGTACCACACTGCAACAGTGAGTTAAACCTGAATTCAATCTATACTTTAGAGGATAACACCGGCTAGGTCAGGGTTAGATCTGGTATTTGCCATCATCTGGCTCATACTTTCGCATTGTTCGCATACTTGTTGGCCAGATCCTGGGCGTTTTCTGGTTTGGATCACGTAGTAATTTGGTACCACACTGAAACAGTGAGTTTATCTTGGATTCTATCAATATTTTAGAGGATAACACCGGTTAGGTTTGGGTTAGGTCTGGTATTTGCCATCATCTGGCTCATGCTTTCGCATTTTTCGCATACTTGTTGGCCACATCCTGGGCGTATTCTGGTTTGGATCACGTAGTAATTTGGTACCACACTGAAACTGTGAGTTAAACCCGGATTCAATCTATATTTTAGAGGATAACACCGGTTAGGTCAGGGTTAGGTCTGGTATTTGGCATCATCTGGCTCATACTTTCGCATTGTTCGCATACTTGTTCGCCAGATCCTGGGCGTTTTCAGGTTGGGATCACGCAGTAATGTGGTGCCACACTGAAACAGTGAGTTAATCCTGGATTCGATCTATATATTAGAGGGTAACACCGGTTAGGTTTGGCTTAGGTCTGGTATTTGCCAACATCTGGCTCTTACTTTCGCGTTGTTCGCATACTTATTGGCCAGATCCTGGGCGTTTTCTGGGTTGGATCACGTAGTAATGTGGTACCACACTGAAACAGTGAGTTAAACCTGGTTTCAATGTATGTTTTAGAGAATAACACCGGTTAGGTCAGGGTTAGGTCTAGTATTTGCCATCATCTGGCTCATGCTTTCGCATTTTTCGCATACTTTATGGCCAGATCCGGGGCGCTTTCTGGTTTGGATAACGCAGTAATCTAGAACCACTCTGAAACAGTGAGTTAAACCTGGATTCAATCTATATTTTAGAGGATAACACCGGTTAGGTCAGGGTTAGGTCTGGTATTTGCCATAATCTGGCTCATACATTCGCATTTTTCGCATACTTGTTGGCCAGATCCTGGGCGTTTTCTGGTTTGGATCACGTAGTAATGTGGTACCACGCTCAAACTGTGAGTTAAACCTGGATCCAATCTATATTTTAGAAGAATAACAACAGTTAGGTCAGCGTTAGGTCTGGGATTTGCCATCAACTGGCTCATACTTTCGCATTTTTCACCTTCTTGTTGGCCAGATCCTGGGCGTTTTCTGGTTTGGATCACGTAGTAATGTGTTACCACACTGAAACAGTGAGTTAATCTAGGATTCAATCTATACTTTAGAGGATGACACCGGTTAGGTCAGGGTTAGGTATGGTATTTGCCATCATCTGGCTCATACTTTCGCATTTTTCGCATACTTGTTGGCCAGATCCTGGGCGTTTTCTGGTTTGTGTCACGTAGTAATGTGGCACCACGCTCAAACAGTGAGTTAAACCTGGATCCAATCTATAGTTTGGAAGAATAACATCAGTTAGGTCAGCGTTAGGTCTGGTATTTGCCATCATCTGGCTCATACTTTCGCATTTTTTGCATACTTGTTGGCCATATCCAGGGCGTTTTCTAGTTTGGATCTCGTAGAAATGTGGTACCACACTGAAACGGTGAGTCTAACCTGGATTCGATCAGTATTTTAGTGGATATCACCGATTAGGTCTGGTTAGGTCTGGTATTTGCAATCATCTGGCTCACAGTTTCGCAATTTTCGCGTACTTGTTGGCCCGATCCTGGGCGTTTTCTGGTTTGGATCACGTAGTAATGTGTTACCACACTGAAACAGTGAGTTAATCTAGGATTCAATCTATACTTTAGAGGATGACACCGGTTAGGTCAGGGTTAGGTCTGGTATTTGCCATCATCTGGCTCATGCATTCGCATTTTTCGCATACTTGTTGGCCAGATCCTGGGCGTTTTCTGGTTTGGATCACGTAGTAATGTGGTACCACGCTCAAACAGTGAGTTAAACCTGGATCCAATCTAAATTTTAGAAGAATAACAACAGTTACGTCAGCGTTAGGTCTGGTATTTGCCATCAACTGGCTCATACTTTCGCATTTTTCACCTACTTGTTGGCCAGATCCTGGGCGTTTTCTGGTTTGGATCACGTAGTAATGTGTTACCACACTGAAACAGTGAGTTAATCTTGGATTCAATCTATACTTTAGAGGATGACACCGGTTAGGTGAGGGTTAGGTCTGGTATTTACCATCACCTGGCTCATACTTTCGCATTTTTCACATACTTGTTGGCCTGATCCTGGGCGTTCTCTGGTTTGGATCACGTAGTAATGTCGCACCACACTGCAACATTGAGTTAAACCTGGATTCAATCTATATTTTAGAGGATAACACTGGTTAGGTCAGGGTTAGGTCCGGTATTTGCCATCATCTGGCTCATCCATTCGCATTTTTCGCATACTTGTTGGCCAGATCCTGGGCGTTTTCTGGTTTGGATCATGTAGTAATGTGGTACCACGCTCAAACAGTGAGTTAAACCTGAATCCAATCTAAATTTTAGAAGAATAACAACAGTTAGGTCAGCGTTAGGTCTGGTATTTGCCATCAACTGGCTCATACTTTCGCATTTTTCACCTACCTGTTGGCCAGATCCTGGGCGTTTTCTGGGTTGGATCACGTAGTAATGTGGTACCACACTGAAACAGTAAGTTAAACCTGCTTTCAATTTATATTTTGGAGAATAACACCGGTTAGGTCAGGGTTAGGTCTGGTATTTGCCATCATCTGGCTCATTCATTCGCCTTTTTCACCTACTTGTTGGCCAGATCATGGGCGTTTTCTGGGTTGGATCACGTAGTAATGTGGTACCACACTGAAACAGTGAGTTAAACCTGGTTTCAATGTATATTATAGAGGATAACACCGGTTATGTCAGGGTTAGGTCTGGTATTTGCCATAATCTGCCTCATACATTCGCATTTTTCGCATACTTGTTGGCCAGATCCTGGGCGTTTTCTGGTTTGGATCACGTAGTAATGTGGTACCATGCTCAAACAGTGAGTTAAACCTGGATCCAATCTATATTTTAGAAGAATAACAACAGTTAGGTCAGCGTTAGGTCTGGTATTTGCCATCAACTGGCTCATACTTTCGCATTTTTCACCTGCTTGTTGGCCAGATCCAGGGCGTTTTCTGGTTTGGATCACGTAGTAATGTGTTACCACACTGAAACAGTGAGTTAATCTTGGATTCAATCTATACTTTAGAGAGGATGACACCGGTTAGGTCAGGGTTGGGTCTGGTATTTGCCATCATCTGGCTCATACTTTCGCATTTTTCACATACTTGTTGGCCTGATCCTGGGCGTTTTCTGGTTTGGATCACGTAGCAATGTGGCACCACACTGCAACATTGAGTTAAACCTGGATTCAATGTATATTTTAGAGGAGAACACCGGTTAGGTCAGGGTTAGGTCTGGTATTTGCCAAAAACTGGCTCATACATTCGCATTTTTCGCATACTTGTTGGCCAGATCCTGGGCGTTTTCTGGTTTGGATCACGTAGTAATGTGGTACCGCGCTCAAACAGTGAGTTAAACTTGGATCCAATCTATATTTTAGAAGAATAACAACAGTTAGGTCAGCGTTAGGTCTGGTATTTGCCATCAACTGGCTCATACTTTCGCATTTTTCACCTACTTGTTGGCCAGATCATGGGCGTTTTCTGGTTTGGATCACGTAGTTATCTAGCACCACTCTGAAACAGTGAGCTAAACCTGGATTCAATCTATATTTTAGAGCATAACACCGGTTAGGTCATCGTTAAGTCTGGTATTTGCCATCATCTGGCTCATACTTTCGCATTTTTCGCATACTTTATGGCCAGATCCTGGGCGTTTTCTGGTTTGGATCACGTAGTAATGTGGTACCACGCTCAAACAGTGAGTTAAACCTGGATCCAATCTATATTTTAGAAGAATAACAACAGTTAGGTCAGCGTTAGGTCTGGTATTTGCCATCAACTGGCTCATACTTTCGCATTTTTCACCTACTTGTTGGCCAGATCCTGGGCGTTTTCTGGTTTGGATCACGTAGTAATGTGTTACCACACTGAAACAGTGAGTTTATCTAGGATTCAATCTATACTTTAGAGGATGACACCGGTTAGATCAGGGTTAGGTCTGGTATTTGCCATCATCTGGCTCATACTTTCGCATTTTTCACATACTTGTTGGCCTGATCCTGGGCGTTTTCTGGTTTGGAGCACGTAGTAATGTGGCACCACACTGCAACATTGAGTTAAACCTGGATTCAATCTATATTTTAGAGGATAACACCGGTTAGGTCAGGGTTAGGTCCGGTATTTGCCATCATCTGGCTCATACTTTCGCATTTTTCACATACTTGTTGGCCTGATCCTGGGCGTTTTCTGGTTTGGATCACGTAGTAATGTGGCACCAGACTGCAATATTGAGTTTAACCTGGATTCAATCTATATTTTAGAGGATAACACTGGTTAGGTCAGGGTTAGGTCTGGTATTTGCCATCATCTGGCTCATACGTTCGCATTTTTCGCATACCTGTTGGCCAGATCCTGGGCGTTTTCTGGTTTGGATCACGTAGTAATGTGGTACCACACTCAAACAGTGAGTGAAACATGGATCCAATCTACATTTTAGCAGAATAACAACAGTTAGGTCAGCGTTAGGAATGGTATTTGCCATCAACTGGCTCATACTTTCGCACTTTTCGCATACTTGTTGGCCATATCCAGGGCGTTTTCTGGTTTGGATCTCGTTGAAATGTGGTACCACACTGAAACGGTGAGTTAATCTTGGATTCAATCTATACTTTAGAGGATAACACCGGTTAGGTCAGCGTTAGGTCTGGTATTTGCCATCATCTGACTCATACTTTCGCATTTTTTGCATTCTTGTTGGCCAGATCCTGGGCGTTTTCTGGTTTGTGTCACGTAGTAATGTGTTACCACACTGAAACAGTAAGTTAATCTTGGATTCAATCTATATTTTAGAGGATAACATCGGTTAGGTCAGGGTTAGGTATGGTATTTGCCATCATCTGGCTCATACTTTCGCATTTTTCGCATACTTGTTGGCCAGATCCTGGGCGTTTTCTGGTTTGTGACACATAGTAATGTGGTACCACACTGCAACAGTGAGTTAAACATGGATTCAATCTATATTTTAGAGGATAACACTGGATCGGTCAGGGTTAGGTCTGGTATTTGCAACATCTGGCTCATACTTTCGCATTTTTCGCATACTTGTTGGCCAGATTCTGGGCGTTTTCAGACTTGGATCAGGTAGTAGTGTGGTACCGCACTGAAACAGTGAAGTAATCCTGGATTCGATCTATATATTAGAGGGTAACACCGGTTAGGTTTGCGTTAGGTCTGGTATTTGCCATCATCTGGCTCATACTTTCGCATTTTTCGCATACTTGTTGACCAGATCCTGGGCGCTTTCTGGTTTGGATCACGTAGTAATGTAGCACCACTCTGAAACAGTGAGGTAATCCTGGATTGAATCTATATTTTAGAGGATAACACCGGTTATGTCAGGGTTAGGTATGGTATTTGCCATCATCTGGCTCATACTTTCGCATTTTTCGCATACTTTTTGGCCAGATCCTGGGCGTTTTCTGGTTTGGATCACGTCGTAATGTGGTACCACACTGAAACAGTGAGTTAATCCCGGATTTGATCTATATATTAGAAGGGTAACACCAGTTAGGATTGGGTTAGGTCTGGTATTTGCCATCATCTGGCTCATACTTTCGCATTTTTCGCATACTTTTTGGCCAGATCCTGGGCGTTTTCTGGTTTGGATCACGTCGTAATGTGGTACCACACTGAAACAGTGAGTTAATCCCGGATTTGATCTATATATTAGAAGGGTAACACCAGTTAGGATTGGGTTAGGCCTGCTATTTGCATCATCTGGCTTATACTTTCGCCTTTTTCACCTACTTGTTGGCTAGATCCTGGGAGCTTTCTGGTTTGGAACACGTAGTAATGTGGTACCGCTCTGAGACAGTGAGCTAAACCTGGAATCAATCTATATTTTAGAGGATAACACTGGTTAGGTCAGGATTAGGTCTGGTATTTGCCATCATCTGGCTCATACTTTCGCATTTTTCACATACTTGTTGGCCAGATCCTGGGCGTTTTCTGGTTTGGGTTAGGTAGTAATGTGGTACCACACTGCAACAGTGAGTCAAACCTGAATTCAATCTATATTTTAGAGGATAACACCGGTTAGGTCAGGGTTAGGTCTGGTATTTGCCGTCATCTGGCTCATGCTTTGGCATTTTTCGCATACTTGTTGGCCAGATCCTGGACGTTTTCTGGTTTGGAACACGTAGTAATGTGGTACCACTCTGAAACAGTGAGTTAAACCTAGACTCAATCTATATTTTAGAGGATAACACCGGTTAGGTCAGGGTTAGGTCTGGTATTTGCCATCATCTGGCTCATACTTTCGCATTTTTCGCATACTTGTTGGCCAGATCGTGGGCGTTTTCTCTTTTGGATCACGTAGTAATCTGGTTCCACACTGCAACAGTGAGTTAAACCTGGATTCAATGTATATTTTAGAGGAGAACACCGGTTAGGTCAGGGTTAGGTCTGGTATTTGCCATAATCTGGCTCATACATTCGCATTTTTCGCATACTTGTTGGCCAGATCCTGGGCGTTTTCTGGTTTGGATCACGTAGTAATGTGGTACCACGCTCAAACTGTGAGTTAAACCTGGATCCAATCTATATTTTAGAAGAATAACAACAGTTAGGTCAGCGTTAGGTCTGGTATTTGCCATCAACTGGCTCATACTTTCGCATTCTTCACCTACTTGTTGGCCAAATCCTGGGCGTTTTCTGGTTTGGATCACGTAGTAATGTGTTACCACACTGAAACAGTGAGTTAATCTAGGATTCAATCTATACTTTAGAGGATGACACCGGTTAGGTCAGGGTTAGGTCTGGTATTTGCCATCATCTGGCTCATACTTTCGCATTTTTCACATACTTGTTGGCCAGATCCTGGGCGTTTTCTGGTTTGGATCACGTAGTAATGTGTTACCACACTGAAACAGTGAGTTAATCTAGGATTCAATCTATATTTTAGAGGATAACACCGGTTAGATCAGGGTTAGGTCTGGGATTTGCCATAATCTGGCTCATACATTCGCATTTTTCGCATACTTTATGGCCAGATCCTGGGCGCTTTCTGGTTTGGATCACGTAGTAATCTAGAACCACTCTGAAACAGTGAGTTAAACCTGGATTCAATCTATATTTTAGAGGATAACACCGGTTAGGTCAGGGTTAGGTCTGGTATTTGCCATAATCTGGCTCATACATTCGCATTTTTCGCATACTTGTTGGCCAGATCCTGGGCGTTTTCTGGTTTGGATCACGTAGTAATGTGGTACCACGCTCAAACTGTGAGTTAAACCTGGATCCAATCTATATTTTAGAAGAATAACAACAGTTAGGTCAGCGTTAGGTCTGGTATTTGCCATCAACTGGCTCATACTTTCGCATTCTTCACCTACTTGTTGGCCAAATCCTGGGCGTTTTCTGGTTTGGATCACGTAGTAATGTGTTACCACACTGAAACAGTGAGTTAATCTAGGATTCAATCTATACTTTAGAGGATGACACCGGTTAGGTCAGGGTTAGGTCTGGTATTTGCCATCATCTGGCTCATACTTTCGCATTTTTCACATACTTGTTGGCGTGATCCTGGGCGTTTTCTGGTTTGGATCGCGTAGTAATTTGGCACCACTCTGCAACATTGAGTTAAACCTGGATTCAATCTATACTTTAGAGGATGACACCGGTTAGGTCAGGGTTAGGTCTGGTATTTGCCATCATCTGGCTCATGCATTCGCATTTTTCGCATACTTGTTGGCCAGATCCTGGGCGTTTTCTGGTTTGGATCACGTAGTAATGTGGTACCACGCTCAAACAGTGAGTTAAACCTGGATCCAATCTAAATTTTAGAAGAATAACAACAGTTACGTCAGCGTTAGGTCTGGTATTTGCCATCAACTGGCTCATACTTTCGCATTTTTCACCTACTTGTTGGCCAGATCCTGGGCGTTTTCTGGTTTGGATCACGTAGTAATGTGTTACCACACTGAAACAGTGAGTTAATCTTGGATTCAATCTATACTTTAGAGGATGACACCGGTTAGGTGAGGGTTAGGTCTGGTATTTACCATCACCTGGCTCATACTTTCGCATTTTTCACATACTTGTTGGCCTGATCCTGGGCGTTCTCTGGTTTGGATCACGTAGTAATGTCGCACCACACTGCAACATTGAGTTAAACCTGGATTCAATCTATATTTTAGAGGATAACACTGGTTAGGTCAGGGTTAGGTCCGGTATTTGCCATCATCTGGCTCATCCATTCGCATTTTTCGCATACTTGTTGGCCAGATCCTGGGCGTTTTCTGGTTTGGATCATGTAGTAATGTGGCACCACGCTCAAACAGTGAGTTAAACCTGGTTTCAATGTATATTATAGAGGATAACACCGGTTATGTCAGGGTTAGGTCTGGTATTTGCCATAATCTGCCTCATACATTCGCATTTTTCGCATACTTGTTGGCCAGATCCTGGGCGTTTTCTGGTTTGGATCACGTAGTAATGTGGTACCACGCTCAAACAGTGAGTTAAACCTGGATCCAATCTATATTTTAGAAGAATAACAACAGTTAGGTCAGCGTTAGGTCTGGTATTTGCCATCAACTGGCTCATACTTTCGCATTTTTCACCTACTTGTTGGCCAGATCCAGGGCGTTTTCTGGTTTGGATCACGTAGTAATGTGTTACCACACTGAAACAGTGAGTTAATCTTGGATTCAATCTATACTTTAGAGGATGACACCGGTTAGGTCAGGGTTGGGTCTGGTATTTGCCGTCATCTGGCTCATACTTTCGCATTTTTCACATACTTGTTGGCCTGATCCTGGGCGTTTTCTGGTTTGGATCACGTAGTAATGTGGCACCACACTGCAACATTGAGTTAAACCTGGATTCAATGTATATTTTAGAGGAGAACACCGGTTAGGTCAGGGTTAGGTCTGGTATTTGCCAAAAACTGGCTCATACATTCGCATTTTTCGCATACTTGTTGGCCAGATCCTGGGCGTTTTCTGGTTTGGATCACGTAGTAATGTGGTACCACACTGAAACAGTGAGTTAATCTTGGATTCAATCTATACTATAGAGGATGACACCGGTTAGGTCAGGGTTGGGTCTGGTATTTGCCATCATCTGGCTCATACTTTCGCATTTTTCACATACTTGTTGGCCTGATCCTGGGCGTTTTCTGGTTTGGATCACGTAGTAATGTGGCACCACACTGCAACATTGAGTTAAACCTGGATTCAATGTATATTTTAGAGGAGAACACCGGTTAGGTCAGGGTTAGGTCTGGTATTTGCCAAAAACTGGCTCATACATTCGCATTTTTCGCATACTTGTTGGCCAGATCCTGGGCGTTTTCTGGTTTGGATCACGTAGTAATGTGGTACCGCGCTCAAACAGTGAGTTAAACTTGGATCCAATCTATATTTTAGAAGAATAACAACAGTTAGGTCAGCGTTAGGTCTGGTATTTGCCATCAACTGGCTCATACTTTCGCATTTTTCACCTACTTGTTGGCCAGATCATGGGCGTTTTCTGGTTTGGATCACATAGTTATCTAGCACCACTCTGAAACAGTGAGCTAAACCTGGATTCAATCTATATTTTAGAGCATAACACCGGTTAGGTCATCGTTAAGTCTGGTATTTGCCATCATCTGGCTCATACTTTCGCATTTTTCGCATACTTTATGGCCAGATCCTGGGCGTTTTCTGGTTTGGATCACGTAGTAATGTGGTACCACGCTCAAACAGTGAGTTAAACCTGGATCCAATCTATATTTTAGAAGAATAACAACAGTTAGGTCAGCGTTAGGTCTGGTATTTGCCATCAACTGGCTCATACTTTCGCATTTTTCACCTACTTGTTGGCCAGATCCTGGGCGTTTTCTGGTTTGGATCACGTAGTAATGTGTTACCACACTGAAACAGTGAGTTAATCTAGGATTCAATCTATACTTTAGAGGATGACACCGGTTAGATCAGGGTTAGGTCTGGTATTTGCCATCATCTGGCTCATACTTTCGCATTTTTCACATACTTGTTGGCCTGATCCTGGGCGTTTTCTGGTTTGGAGCACGTAGTAATGTGGCACCACACTGCAACATTCAGTTAAACCTGGATTCAATCTATATTTTAGAGGATAACACTGGTTAGGTCAGGGTTAGGTCCGGTATTTGCCATCATCTGGCTCATACGTTCGCATTTTTCGCATACCTGTTGGCCAGATCCTGGGCGTTTTCTGGTTTGGATCACGTAGTAATGTGGTACCACACTCAAACAGTGAGTGAAACATGGATCCAATCTACATTTTAGCAGAATAACAACAGTTAGGTCAGCGTTAGGAATGGTATTTGCCATCAACTGGCTCATACTTTCGCATTTTTCACCTACTTTTTGGCCAGATCCAGGGCGTTTTCTGGTTTGGATCACGTAGTAATGTGTTACCACACTGAAACAGTGAGTTAATCTTGGATTCAATCTATACTTTAGAGGATAACACCGGTTAGGTCAGCGTTAGGTCTGGTATTTGCCATCATCTGACTCATACTTTCGCATTTTTTTCATTCTTGTTGGCCAGATCCTGGGCGTTTTCTGGTTTGTGTCTCGTAGTAATGTGTTACCACACTGAAACAGTAAGTTAATCTTGGATTCAATCTATATTTTAGAGGATAACATCGGTTAGGTCAGGGTTAGGTGTGGTATTTGCCATCATCTGGCTCATACTTTCGCATTTTTCGCATACTTGTTGGCCAGATCGTGGGCGTTTTCTGGTTTGTGTCACGTAGTAATGTGGTACCACGCTCAAACAGTGAGTTAAACCTGGATCCAATCTATAGTTTGGAAGAATAACATCAGTTAGGTCAGCGTTAGGTCTGGTATTTGCCATCATCTGGTTCATACTTTCGCATTTTTTGCATTCTTGTTGGCCAGATCCAGGGCGCTTTCTGGTTTGGATCACGTAGTAATGTAGTTCCACACTCAAACAGTGAGTTAAACCTGGATTGAATCTATATTTTAGAGGATAACACCGGTTATGTCAGGGTTAGGTCTGGTATTTGCCATCATCTGGCTCATACTTTCGCATTTTTCGCATACTTTTTGGCCAGATCCTGGGCGTTTTCTGGTTTGGATCACGTCGTAATGTGGTACCACACTGAAACAGTGAGTTAATCCCGGATTTGATCTATATATTAGAAGGGTAACACCAGTTAGGATTGGGTTAGGTCTGGTATTTGCCATCATCTGGCCCATACTTTCGCATTTTTCGCATACTTTTTGACCAGATCCTGGGCGTTTTCTGGTTTGGATCACGTCGTAATGTGGTACCACACTGAAACAGTGAGTTAATCCCGGATTTGATCTATATATTAGAAGGGTAACACCAGTTAGGATTGGGTTAGGTCTGCTATTTGCATCATCTGGCTTATACTTTCGCCTTTTTCACCTACTTGTTGGCTAGATCCTGGGAGCTTTCTGGTTTGGAACACGTAGTAATGTGGTACCGCTCTGAGACAGTGAGCTAAACCTGGAATCAATCTATATTTTAGAGGATAACACTGGTTAGGTCAGGATTAGGTCTGGTATTTGCCATCATCTGGCTCATACTTTCGCATTTTTCACATACTTGTTGGCCAGATCCTGGGCGTTTTCTGGTTTGGGTTAGGTAGTAATGTGGTACCACACTGCAACAGTGAGTCAAACCTGAATTCAATCTATATTTTAGAGGATAACACCGGTTAGGTCAGGGTTAGGTCTGGTATTTGCCGTCATCTGGCTCATGCTTTGGCATTTTTCGCATACTTGTTGGCCAGATCCTGGACGTTTTCTGGTTTGGAACACGTAGTAATGTGGTACCACTCTGAAACAGTGAGTTAAACCTGTATTCAATCTATATTTTAGAGGATAACACCGGTTAGGTCAGGGTTAGGTCTGGTATTTGCCATCATCTGGCTCATACTTTCGCATTTTTCGCATACTTGTTGGCCAGATCCTGGGAGCTTTCTGGTTTGGATCACGTAGTAATGTAGCACCACTCTGAAACAGTGAGTTAAACCTGGATTCAATCTATATTTTAGAGGATAACACCGGTTATGTCAGGGTTAGGTCTTGTATTTGCCATCATCTGGCTCATACTTTTTTTTTTTTTTTTTTTTTTTTTTGTCGTGGGGAAAATCGTCGAAAGACTCCCTCCCACCTCCTTGGGGAGAGGTGGGAGGGGTGTGTAGGATTCCCCGCGCCCGTACAACGACAGGCGCGGGACCTACCCACTAAAAACCCCACGGTGACCATTCGGCACGCTTTGGGAGGATACCGGGAATCGCTCGAAGCATTCTTCCGGTATCCTCCCCGTGCCCGCGCTTTCGCGCCCATCCTCCGGGGGGACAATCGGTCCCCCCAGTAGACACACTGCCTCATAGCGGCGGGACGGGGCCACTCCATCCCGCCGCTATCCGCCCCGGGGCCGCGTTTAGTGGCGGCTGCGAGCCCCAACTGGCAGTTGGGGCTCGCAGCCGCCCGCGACCCCGTTTCCACCCCTCGGCGGCCGGGCGTTCATGGCCGCACCAGACCGCCGAGGGTGCCTCCCCTTGCGTCGGACCGGTAGGTATTATTTAAATAAAATAAATTTTGATTATTTTCCTTGATTAATTTAATTTTTATTATAATATATATATAAATTTATTTATATTATAGAATAAATTTTGATTATTTTCTTTAATTAATTTAATTTTTATTATAATATATAAAAATTTACTTATATTATAAAATAAATTTTGATTATTTTCTTTAATTAATTTAATTTTTATTATAATATATGAAAATTTACTTATATTATAAAATAAATTTTGATTATTTTCTTTAATTAATTTAATTTTTATTATAATATATAAAAATTTACTTATATTATAAAATAAATTTTGATTACATTCTTTAATTAATTTAATTTTTATTATAATATATAAAAATTTAATTATATTATAAATAAATTTTGATTTATTGAAATTGAGTGAATATTTAATTATCAGAGGTATAGTAAAATTATAGTGAAATTACTAGTATGTATAAAAAAATTTACTTAATAATGAAATTAAAATCATTCAATTTCATCTGATCATTGAAATTGAGTGAATATTTAATTATCAGAGTTATAATAAAATTATAGTGAAATTCTTAGTAAGTATAAAAAAATTTACTTAATAATGAAATTAAAATCATTCAATTTCATCTGATCATTGAAATTGAGTGAATATTTAATTATCAGAGGTATAGTAAAATTATAGTGAAATTACTAGTATGTATAAAAAAATTTACTTAATAATGAAATTAAAATCATTCAATTTCATCTGATCATTGAAATTGAGTGAATATTTAATTATCAGAGGTATAGTAAAATTATAGTGAAATTACTAGTATGTATAAAAAAATTTATTTAATAATGAAATTAAAATCATTCAATTTCATCTGATCATTGAAATTGAGTGAATATTTAATTATCAGAGGTATAGTAAAATTATAGTGAAATTACTAGTATGTATAAAAAAATTTACTTAATAATGAAATTAAAATCATTCAATTTCATCTGATCATTGAAATTGAGTGAATATTTAATTATCAGAGGTATAGTAAAATTATAGTGAAATTACTAGCATGTATAAAAAAATTTACTTAATAATGAAATTAAAATCATTCAATTTCATCTGATCATTGAAATTGAGTGAATATTTAATTATCAGAGGTATAGTAAAATTATAGTGAAATTACTAGCATGTATAAAAAAATTTACTTAATAATGAAATTAAAATCATTCAATTTCATCTGATCATTGAAATTGAGTGAATATTTAATTATCAGAGGTATAGTAAAATTATAGTGAAATTACTAGTATGTATAAAAAAATTTACTTAATAATGAAATTAAAATCATTCAATTTCATCTGATCATTGAAATTGAGTGAATATTTAATTATCAGAGGTATAGTAAAATTATAGTGAAATTACTAGTATGTATAAAAAAATTTACTTAATAATGAAATTAAAATCATTCAATTTCATCTGATCATTGAAATTGAGTGAATATTTAATTATCAGAGTTATAGTAAAATTATAGTGAAATTACTAGTATGTATAAAAAAATTTACTTAATAATGAAATTAAAATCATTCAATTTCATCTGATCATTGAAATTGAGTGAATATTTAATTATCAGAGTTATAGTAAAATTATAGTGAAATTACTAGTATGTATAAAAAAATTTACTTAATAATGAAATTAAAATCATTCAATTTCATCTGATCATTGAAATTGAGTGAATATTTAATTATCAGAGTTATAGTAAAATTATAGTGAAATTATTAGTATGTATAAAAAAATTTACTTAATAATGAAATTAAAATCATTCAATTTCATCTGATCATTGAAATTGAGTGAATATTTAATTATCAGAGTTATAGTAAAATTATAGTGAAATTACTAGTATGTATAAAAAAATTTACTTAATAATGAAATTAAAATCATTCAATTTCATCTGATCATTGAAATTGAGTGAATATTTAATTATCAGAGGTATAGTAAAATTATAGTGAAATTACTAGCATGTATAAAGAAATTTACTTAATAATGAAATTAAAATCATTCAATTTCATCTGATCATTGAAATTGAGTGAATATTTAATTATCAGAGGTATAGTAAAATTATAGTGAAATTACTAGTATGTATAAAAAAATTTACTTAATAATGAAATTAAAATCATTCAATTTCATCTGATCATTGAAATTGAGTGAATATTTAATTATCAGAGGTATAGTAAAATTATAGTGAAATTACTAGCATGTATAAAAAAATTTACTTAATAATGAAGTTAAAATCATTCAATTTCATCTGATCATTGAAATTGAGTGAATATTTAATTATCAGAGGTATAGTAAAATTATAGTGAAATTACTAGTATGTATAAAAAAATTTACTTAATAATGAAATTAAAATCATTCAATTTCATCTGATCATTGAAATTGAGTGAATATTTAATTATCAGAGGTATAGTAAAATTATAGTGAAATTACTAGCATGTATAAAAAAATTTACTTAATAATGAAATTAAAATCATTCAATTTCATCTGATCATTGAAATTGAGTGAATATTTAATTATCAGAGGTATAGTAAAATTATAGTGAAATTACTAGCATGTATAAAAAAATTTACTTAATAATGAAGTTAAAATCATTCAATTTCATCTGATCATTGAAATTGAGTGAATATTTAATTATCAGAGGTATAGTAAAATTATAGTGAAATTACTAGTATGTATAAAAAAATTTACTTAATAATGAAATTAAAATCATTCAATTTCATCTGATCATTGAAATTGAGTGAATATTTAATTATCAGAGGTATAGTAAAATTATAGTGAAATTATTAGCATGTATAAAAAAATTTACTTAATAATGAAATTAAAATCATTCAATTTCATCTGATCATTGAAATTGAGTGAATATTTAATTATCAGAGGTATAGTAAAATTATAGTGAAATTACTAGCATGTATAAAAAAATTTACTTAATAATGAAATTAAAATCATTCAATTTCATCTGATCATTGAAATTGAGTGAATATTTAATTATCAGAGGTATAGTAAAATTATAGTGAAATTACTAGTATGTATAAAAAAATTTACTTAATAATGAAATTAAAATCATTCAATTTCATCTGATCATTGAAATTGAGTGAATATTTAATTATCAGAGGTATAGTATAATTATAGTGAAATTACTAGTATGTATAAAAAAATTTACTTAATAATGAAATTAAAATCATTCAATTTCATCTGATCATTGAAATTGAGTGAATATTTAATTATCAGAGGTATAGTAAAATTATAGTGAAATTACTAGCATGTATAAAAAAATTTACTTAATAATGAAATTAAAATCATTCAATTTCATCTGATCATTGAAATTGAGTGAATATTTAATTATCAGAGGTATAGTAAAATTATAGTGAAATTACTAGCATGTATAAAAAAATTTACTTAATAATGAAATTAAAATCATTCAATTTCATCTGATCATTGAAATTGAGTGAATATTTAATTATCAGAGGTATAGTAAAATTATAGTGAAATTACTAGCATGTATAAAAAAATTTATTTAATAATGAAATTAAAATCATTCAATTTCATCTGATCATTGAAATTGAGTGAATATTTAATTATCAGAGGTATAGTAAAATTATAGTGAAATTACTAGTATGTATAAAAAAATTTACTTAATAATGAAATTAAAATCATTCAATTTCATCTGATCATTGAAATTGAGTGAATATTTAATTATCAGAGGTATAGTAAAATTATAGTGAAATTACTAGCATGTATAAAAAAATTTACTTAATAATGAAATTAAAATCATTCAATTTCATCTGATCATTGAAATTGAGTGAATATTTAATTATCAGAGGTATAGTAAAATTATAGTGAAATTATTAGTATGTATAAAAAAATTTACTTAATAATGAAATTAAAATCATTCAATTTGATAAAATTTTAGTTTATTATAAAATTTTTCTATTACGATGAAAAGATTTAATTAAAAATTAAAAGTTTTAGTAAAAATTTAATTTTAGTTTTATTATTAATTACTCATTTTAATATTTATATAAATTTTTTTTTTATTATAAGTTTTTAAATAAAATTTATAAAAATTATTTAAATTTTATATTTAAAAAATAAATGAAAATTTTATTTAGGAAAAAAAAATTAATAGAAGATAATTTAGTGCCAGCATCTGCGGTTAAACTACATCTATAAATTAATAATAATAATTTTAAATAAATTTAATAAAAAAAAATTAAATAAATAATTAATTATAATTTTAGTGAAATAATAATATAATTTTAAATTTATTTATTAAATATAGTTATTTTGTAAATTTTATTAAAAACTAGGATTAGATACCCTATTATTAAAAAAGAAATTATACAATTGATTATTAAATGTTAATCATTAAAATTAAAATATTTGGCGGTTAAATAATATTTTAGAGGAACTTGTGAATTAATTTGATGATCCACGATAAGATTTACTTAATTTAATTTTTATGTATTGTTGTTTTTAAAAATTTTAATAAAAATATTTTTATTAAATTTTATTTAAATTATAATTCAAATCAAAATGTAGAATAATTAAGATTTAATGAGTTACAATAAAATTTATATTTAAGGATAATTTATTTTAATATAAATTTTAAAAAGGATTTAAAAGTAAATAATTTTAAATTAAAATTATTGAAAGTTGTAAATTTAATGTACAAATCGCCCGTCATTTTCATATAAAAATTGGAAAAAGTCGTAACAAAGTAAAAGTATTGGAAAATGTTTTTAGTTTAAGAATAAATAATTAATTAATAATTTATTTTTAAATAAATTTAAATAATAATTTTTATTCTAAAAATATTTATTTTATATATAAATAATATATATATATATATATATATATATATATATATATATATATATATATGTTATTTTGAAGTCTAATTTAATTTAATAATAATTAAAGTAATTTTAAATTAAATTTGTTTAAGTAAATATTTTAAATAAATTTTTTATATTAATAAGTATTGTAAAAGTTTTAAATAATTTTAAATAAAAAAAAAAATTATTTTTGTACCTTTTGTATCAGGATTTATTAATTATAATTATATATATATATATATTTCTCGAAAATAAAAGAGCTAAATAAATATAATTTTTTATGTAAAATAATTAATTATTAATATTTATTTAGAAATTATACGTTATTCGATTTTATTGATATCTAGTTTTTTTTGAAATGAATTTAATTCATATATTTAATAAAAATTTATTTTATAATAAAATAAAATTTATTAAATATAAAAAAATTATGGGATAAACTTTAATTTTAAAATTATTATTTAAAATATTTATTTAAATATATTTATATTCATAAAATTTGTTAATATTAAAAAAAATTTAATAATTTATAAAATTTAAATATTTAAAAATTTATTAATAAAATATAAATTGATAAAAAAAAATTAATTAAAATTAAATTAAATTAATTTATAATGATAAAATTAGTAAATTTTATTATATTAATATATTTATTTAATTTATAAATATAATATAGGAATTAAGCAAAAATTATATTCACCTGTTTATCAAAAACATGTCTTTTTGTTAATAATTTAAAGTCAATTCTGCTCAATGAATTAAATTTTAAATAGCTGCAGTATTTTGACTGTACAAAGGTAGCATAATAAATAGGTTTTTAATTGGAATCTTGTATGAAAGAGTTAATGAAATATAAACTATCTTTATTATAAAAATTAAATTTTAATTTTAAGTAAAAATGCTTAAATAATATTAAGGGACGATAAGACCCTATAGAATTTTATATAATTTTATTAATATTAATATTTTAAATTGATATTAATAAAATTATATTTTATTGGGAGGATATTTAAATTTATTAAACTTTAAAATAATTAATAATCAATAATTATTGTTTAAATAAATGAATTTTATTAAAAATTAATAGATAAATTACCTTAGGGATAACAGTGTAATATCTTTGGAAAGATCATATTAATAAAGATGATTACAACCTCGATGTTGAATTAAGATAAATTTTAAATGCAGTAGTTTAAATATTAAGTCTGTTCGACTTTTAAAATCTTACATGATTTGAGTTCAGATCGGCGTAAGCCAGATCGGTTTCTATCTTTAATAAAAATAAATATTTTTGTACGAAAGGACTCTATATTTAAAATAATTTTTTATTAATTAATAAATATTTTTATTAATTATTTTAGCAAATTAGTGCAATTAAATTTAGAATTTAGTATAAATATAAGTTATTATATAAATAATAATTTATTCTTTATTAAATTATATATATATAAGTTTAATTTATTTATTTTTATTAATTTTAATAAATTTAATAGCTGTTGCATTTTTAACATTATATGAACGAAAAATTTTAGGTTATATTCAAGATCGAAAAGGTCCAAATAAATCTGGATTTATAGGATTATTCCAACCAATTAATGATGCCATAAAATTATTATTTAAAGAATTTTTTATTTTAAAAAATTCAAATTTTTATCAATATATATTTTGTCCTATATTAATTTTAATTTTATCTTTTATATTATGATTAGTAACACCTTTTTATTTTAATTTATATAATAATAATTTTTCAATTTTATTTATATTAAGAATTTTAAGATTTAATGTTTTTCCTATAATAATTATAGGATGATCTTCAAATTCTAATTATTCTATGTTAGGATCAATTCGATCTATTGCACAATCTATTTCTTATGAAATTAGATTATTTTTAATATTATTAATTATAATATTATTAACTGAAAGTATATCTTTTTACAATTTTATTATTTTTCAAAAATATATTAAATTTTGTATTTTTTTATTTCCTTTATATTTAATATTTATATTAAATATATTAATAGAATTAAATCGTACACCATTTGATTTAATTGAAGGTGAATCAGAATTAATTTCTGGATTTAATACTGAATATTTTAGAAGACAATTTACTATAATTTTTATAGCTGAATATTTAAGAATTAGATTTGCAAGAATAATTTTAAGTATTATATTTTTTGGATTTGATATATATTCAATTAAATTTTTATTAATTTATTATTTTCATTTATTATTAATTATTTGAATACGTGGGGTTTTACCTCGTATTCGATATGATGAATTAATATATTTATGTTGAAAAACTTTTTTACCTATAACTTTAATATATTTATTTTTTATTTTTATATTTAAACAATTTTCTAATATTATATTATAAATTAAAATATTAAATAAATTTTTAATTTATAATTTAATAAATTTATATAAATATAATTATTATTATAAAATTTAAGTTTATAGAAGTTTTTAATATTCTATCTTATATTTTCAAAATATATGCTTAATTCAAGCTCATAAACTTAAAATTTTATATTTATTTTATTTAAAATTTTAATATAATAATATTATCTCAAAATTTATTAAATATTGAATTTAATAAAAAATATGAGAAATATAATAATGAAAATAATTGTCTTAAATTAGTGTAAGGATATTCAATTAATTGACTACCTAATCAAGTTAATAAAATAAATACATTAACAAATATTCAAAATATAATTTTATTAATTGGGTAAAATTTACTTGATTTAATATTATAATTATTAATAATTGGTAAAAAATATAAAATTAAAATTGATATAAATAATATTAATACTCCTCCTAATTTATTTGGAATAGCTCGTAAAATTGAATATGCAAATAAAAAATATCATTCTGGTTTAATATGTTCTGGTGTAATTATAGAATTTGCTATAATAAAATTATCTGGATCACTTAAATAATAAGGAATTTGTATAACAATAATAAAATTAATATATAAAATTAAAATAAATCCTATAATATCTTTAATGAAAAAATAAGGATAAAAAGGAATTTTATAGATATTACTATCTATACCTATTGGGTTATTTGATCCATTTAAATGTAAATAAAATAAATGTAAAATTACTATAAATATAATAATTAAAGGTAAAATAAAATGAAATGAATAAAAACGATTTAATGTTGCATTATTAATTGAAAATCCTCCTCAAATTCATTCAACAATATCTTGCCCAATATATGGTAATGCGGATAATAAATTTGTAATTACAGTTGCACCTCAAAAAGATATTTGTCCTCATGGTAATACATATCCTAAAAAAGCTGTAGCTATAGAAAGTAATAAAATTATAATTCCAATAAATCATACATTAATTGATTTAAATGAATGATAATAGATATTTCGTCCAATATGTATATATATACAAATAAAATATATTGAAGCTCCATTTATATGAATTAAACGAATTAATCAACCTTTATTAACATCTTTTATAATATGAATAACTCTTTCAAAAGCATAATTAATATTTGGACAATAATGTAATGATAATAATAACCCTGAAATAATTTGAATTATTAAATATAACCCTAATAATGATCCAAAGTTTCATAAAATATTAATATTTAATGGGGTTGGTAAAATAATTAATGAATTATTAAAAATTTTAAGTAATGAATTAACTTTAAATAATTTAATGAATTTATTTTTCATTAATTAAATATAATAAGATTTTTTATACTATTAATTTTTAATTTTTCGTAATGATTTAAATTTAATTAATGATATTTTTATAATTAAATTTAAACAATAAATTAAATAAGTAATTGAAATAAAAATAAAAATACAATTAGGAAATTTATATAATAATTTAATTGAATAATTAATATTTTTAAATATAATTTTATTTATTATAAAATCAATTGAAATATAATTATAATATGTATAAATTATAATTAAAATTATAATAATATATATTAATAAAATTGAATAATATTCATAAGTAAATATAATTATTTTATAATTATTAATTAATCTAGTAAAATATATAAATATAATTATTAATCCCCCAATTATTGAAATAAAAATTATATAACTATATATATTTATATTTATATCTAAATTAATTAATAATAATATATTTATAATATAAAAAACTAAAATTATTATAAATATTAATGGATGTAAATTAATTTTTATTATTGAAAATCTAATTAATATAATTATATTTGAAACAATAATTAATTTAATTAAAATTATTATTTTTGGTATTATTATTATCATTTTAAAATTAAAATTATTATTTATAAATTAACAAAAAATAGTTTATTTAAAATATTAATTTTGGGAATTAAAGATAAAATATTCTTTTTTTTTTTGAAAATTAAAATTGTTTTAAATAAATTATTTTTTTTAATTTACAAAATTAATGTTTTTAAATAAACTATAAAACTTAATTTAATTTTAAATATTCAAAATAAATATATAAAATATGATTTTATTGGTGATATATTATTTAATTATCACTTTTTTTATTTAATATTATTTTTAGGAATAGTATTAATTTTTAAATTTAAAGATTCATTATTAATAATTTTAATTAGAATTGAATTTATAATCATATTAAATATTATAATAACTATTTATTTAAAAATTATAAATTTTGATGAATGATTATTTTTATTTTATATTGTATTTTCTATTTGTGAAAGAGTATTAGGTTTATCTTTAATTATTAATTTAATATATAAATATGGAAATCAAAATATTAGAATAATAAATTTAATATGGTAATAATAATTAAAATATTAAAATAATTAAATTTAATATGGTAATAATAATTTTATTTAATACATTTGCTTTAATTTATATATATAATTTTTATAAATATAAATTTATAATAAGAAATTTAATTAATATAATATTAATTATATTAATTATAAATTATGATTTATTTATTGAATGAAATAAATATAGATTTAATTTTAGATTAAATAATTATTCTTTTATAATGATTATTTTAAGATTATGGATTTTTAGAATTATTATTATATCATTAAGATTAAAAATAATTAATTTTAATTTATTTATTAATTTTTTATTAATTTTATTAATTAATTTAATTTTATTTTTTATATCTAATAATATTTTAATATTCTATTTTTTCTTTGAAGTTAGATTAATTTTAATATTTTTAATAATTATTTATTGAGGAATAGGTGAAATACGAATTTTAGCAAGAATATATTTAATATTTTATACTTTATTTTTTTCTTTACCATTTTTATTATTTTTATTTTTAATAATTTTAAATAAAAATTATATTATATTTAATATAATAGAAATAGAATTATTTATTTGTAATAATTATCTATTTATATTTATAATTTTATCTTTTTTAGTTAAAATTCCAATTTTTGGTATACATAATTGATTATTAAAAGCTCATGTAGAAGCTCCTGTATATTGTTCAATAATTTTAGCTTCTATTATATTAAAATTAGGAACATATGGATTATTACGATTTATTTTAATTTTTTATAATAATTTAATATTTATTAAAATTTATATTATAATTATTAGTATAATTGGAGGTATTATTTTAAGAATTTTATGTTTACGTCAGATTGATATAAAAATTTTAGTTGCATATTCTTCAGTAGTTCATATAAGTATTTTAATTAGTAGATTAATAACTTTAAAAAATTTAAGTTTATATAGATGTTATTTAACAATAATTTCTCATGGTTTATGTTCATCAGGATTATTTTATATAGTAAATTTATTTTATAAAGAAACAAATAGTCGATTAATAATTATTAATAAAGGTATTATAAATATTACTTCAAAAATATCATTATTATGATTTTTATTATGTTCTTCTAATATATCTGCTCCTTTATCATTAAATTTAATTAGAGAAATTTTTACTATAATAATTTTATATAATTGATGTAATTCATTAATTTTTATATTAATATTAATTAGATTTTTAAGATTTATTTATTCTTTATATTTATTTAGATATATAAATCATGGAAAAATAAATTTTTATTTAAAAATTAAAAATTTTAAGTTTTTAGAATTTTTAGTAATTATTTTACATTGATTACCTTTAAATTTTATATTTTTAAATTTAGATTTATTTATATAATTTAATTGTAATAAAAATATTTATTTAAATTTAAATTAATATATATATATATATATATATTAATATATATAAATAAAAATCAATTTAAATAGTTTAAATAAAAATATTGAATTGTGGATTCAATGATGTATAAAAATACTTTAAATTATATTATTAATAATTATTTATAGTTTATTTATATTAATTTTAAGTTTTATATTAATAATTATAGGAATATATTTTTATATATTTAAATTTAATATATATATTGAATGATTAATATTAAATTTTAATAGAATAAAAATTGAATTTTTAATTTTTTTAGATTATATAAGATTAATTTTTTTAAGAATTGTAATATTAATTTCTTCTATAGTAATATTATATAGAATTGAATATATAAAATCAGAAATTTTTATTAAACGATTTATTTATTTAGTAATATTATTTGTAATTTCAATATGTTTAATAATTTTAAGTCCAAATATTTTTAGAATTATATTAGGTTGAGATGGTTTAGGATTAATTTCTTATTGTTTAATTATTTTTTATCAAAATTATAATTCATATAATTCAGGATTCTTAACAATTTTATGTAATCGAATGGGAGATGTTAGATTATTATTAATAATTTGTATATTTATAAATTTAGGTTCTTGAAATGGTTTAATTTACAATAATAATTTTTATAATAATATATTAAATTTTATATTAATTTTAACAGCTATAACTAAAAGTGCTCAAATACCTTTTTCTTTATGATTACCTGCTGCTACAACAGCCCCTACTCCAGTTTCTTCATTAGTTCATTCATCAACATTAGTTACTGCAGGAGTATATTTATTAATTCGATATAATAAATTATTTATAATAAATATAAATATTAATATATATATATTATATATTTCTTTAATAACAACTTTTATAGCAAGATTAATAGCTAATTTTGAATATGATTTAAAAAAAATTATTGCTTTATCAACATTAAGACAATTAGGTTTAATAATATTAACTTTAAGTATTAATTATTATGAGTTAGCGTTTTTTCATATAATTATTCATGCTTTATTTAAATCATTAATATTTTTATGTGCTGGGGATTTTATTCATTTAATAAATAATAATCAAGATATTCGTAAATATGGTAATATATTAATAATTACGCCAATAAAAAGATTAATTATAATTTTAAGTTTAATTATATTAATAGGACTTCCATTTTTATCTGGATTTTATTCAAAAGATTTAATTATTGAAATATTTATAAATAAAAAATTAAATTATATTTTTTATTTAATTTTTATTGTTTCAATAATATTAACAATTAGATATAGAATTCGAATAATTTTATGATTAATATTTTTTAATAATAATTTTATTCCTATAATTTATTTTAAAGAAAATAAATTAATAATTTTTTGTATAATAATATTATTAATATTATCTTTTTTTTTTAGATATAATATATTTAAATTAATTTATATTAAATATTTATTTAATATATATATATTAGATAAAATAATAATTTTAAATTTTTATATTTATGGATTTTGAATTAGTTTATTAATGTATAATTTTAATATATATTTATTTAAAAATTTAATAAATTTTATTATAACAATATTTTTTTCTATATATATATTTAAATATAGGTATAAAAATTTATTTAATATTATATATAAATATGAAATTTTAATGGAAAAAGGATGATTTGAAAGATTTATGGGTATATATATATTGAAATTAATATATATATTTAATATATTTAATAATAAATATATATTTAATAAATTAGAATTTATTGTTATTATAAATTTTTATACTATTATATTATTATTATTTATTTGAATTTTATAAATTATTTAAATAGCTTAAATATAAAAGTATAATATTGAAAATATTAAGATAAATAAATTTTTTAAATAGAAATATTAATGAATAATCATTAATTTTTAAGTTAGAAGCTTAAATTATTATATTTCAAATTTATATAATTTAAACAAAATATTATATTTTCAATATAAAAATAATATAAATTAATTTTATTTATAAATAATTATAAAAATTAATAATTTAATTGGAACATTTAATTCAATTAAATTATTAACAATAATTTACCTCTAATTTTTTGGTTTCAATTAAATTTAGATATTAATAATTTATTTATTAAATTTTTAAATGCAATTTAAATGTTATTATATTAACTAATATCCAAATTAAAAATTATATAAAGTAAAAATTTACATTTAATTTCGAATTAAAAATTTGATTATTAAAATTAATCTATATAATAAATTAATTCAATCAATTTAAATAACCTAAATATCATTCTATTAATAAACCAATAATTAATATTAATAAAAAATATATAAATATAATTATTGAAATTAAAGATATAAATTCTTTTATTACAAAAACTAAAGGTAAAATTAATATAATTTCAACATCAAAAATTAAAAAAATTAATGAAATTAAAAAAAAATTATTAGAAAATGGTAATCGTCTATTAGATAAAGGATCAAATCCACATTCAATTGGTAAAATTTTTTCTCGATTTTTTTTATACCTTATTTTAAAATATAAATTTATAAATGTTAATAATAAACAAATAAATATAATAATAAATAATATAAATATATAATTAAAAATTATATATATTATTATTAATAAATTTTTTAATTGGAAGTTAATCGTAATAATTTTTATACTATATATATATTATTAATTAATTTAATATATTCATCAATAAATAAATATATAAACAAATAATCAAATAATATCTACAAAATGTCAATATCAAGATGAAGCTTCAAAATGAAAATGATGAATTTTAGAAAAATGATTAATTGTTATACGAAATAAACATGTTATTAAAAATAAAATACCAATAATTACATGTGTTCCATGAAATCCTGTCAATAAATAAAAAATAGATCCAAAAATTCTATCATTAATACAAAATTTTGATTCATTATATTCTAAGTATTGTAATAATGAAAAATAAATTCCTAATAAAATTGTACATAATAATCAAAATTTTCTATATCTTAATTTATTATTTAATAATAAATTATGACTTAAAGTAATTATAAATCCAGATGAAATTAAAATAATTGAATTTAATAATGGAATATCATAAGGATTAAATATTAAAATATTTTTAGGGGGTCATAAATTACCAATTTCAATATTAGGTGAAATGCATCTATGAAAATAAGTTCAAAATATTGAGATAAAAAAAAATAATTCTGAAATAATAAATAAAATTATTCTAAATTTTATTATTATTATTACTTTTAATGTATGAAATCCTTGATAAGTTCTTTCACGAATAATATCTCGTCATCATTGAAATATTATTATTATTAAAATTAATATATTTAATAATATAAAAAATAACTTATTTAATATAAATCAATTTAATACCCTTATTAATAAATTTATTAAAGATAAAGAAGTTATTAAAGGTCATGGCCTTAATGTAACTAAATGAAAAGGATGATTTGAATTTATCATTTTAATATTTAATTTTAATTAGATTCATTAAAATATAATAAACTTAAAATTGAAAATACATATGATTGAATTATAGAAACTGAAATTTCTAAAATAAATAATATATTTTGTACAATAATAATTAAAGGTAAAAACAATAATATTAAATTATTTATTGATGATCCTATTAAAGATAATAATAAATGACCTGCTAATATATTAGCAGTTAATCGAATAGATAATGTTCATGGACGAATAATATTTCTAATTAATTCAATTAATACTATAAAATTTATTAAAAATATAGGTGTATTTAATGGAACTAAATGAATTAATATATAGTTTAAATTTATACTTCATCCAAATAATATAAATCTTAATCATAAAGTTAAAGATAAAGATAAATTAATATTTAAATGACTTGTTGGTGTAAAATTATAAGGAAATAATCCTAATAAATTTATAAATAAAATTATTATTATTAAACTAATAAAAATAATAATATTAGATATATATTTAAATATTACTAATAATTTAAATTCATTAAAAATTAAATTAATTAACAATATAAATATTATTTGATAACGTGATAATTTAATTCAATATATTAATGGAATTAATATTAATACTATTATAATTATAATTCAATTTATTGATATATATATATTTGTTGAAGGATCAAAAATAGAAAATAAATTTGTTACCATTTATATATATAAATTAATAAATGTATCTTATAAAATTTAATTTTTATAATTTTATTATAATTTATAAAATAAATTATAATTAAAATAATAAAAATTATAATTAATCTATAAATATACAAATTTAATCAATTTATTGGTATTATTTGTGGGATAAAAAAATTTTCATTAGAAGTAATTGTTAAATACTATTATTTGGTTTAAGAGACCAATTCTTACATTTCAGACATCTAATGAAAAAAATATTGATTATATATTATTCAATAACTTTAAAATGACATTTTAATATTATTATTTAACTAATTTTTTATAATAATATATAATTAATTATTTATATTAATTCAATTTATAAAATTTGAACAATTAGTTCTTTCTAATACAATTGGTATAAATCTATGATTAGCCCCACAAATTTCTGAACATTGTCCAAAAAATAAACCTGATCGTATTGAAATTAAAGTTATTTGATTAATACGTCCTGGAATTGAATCTATTTTTATCCCTAATGATGGAATTGTTCAAGAATGAATAACATCTAATGATGTAGTTAATAAACGAATAGGAATATTATAAGGAATAATTAATCGATTATCAACATCTAATAAACGAAATAAATCTAATTTATCTAAATCTTTAATTATATAAGAATCAAAATTAAAATTTTTAAATTCAGGATATTCATAACTTCAATATCATTGATGTCCAATAGCTTTAATTGTAAAAAAAATAGGATTCCATATTTCATCAATAAAATATAATGTTTTTAATGAAGGAAAAGCAATAATTATTAAAATTAATATAGGTAAAATTGTTCATACAATTTCAATTAAATGATGCTTTAACAAATATCGATTTATAAATTCATTAGTTATAATATCTAATATAATTAATAATGTAAATGTAATAATTATAATTATTATAATTATAGTAATATTATAAAATAAATTTAAATTATTAGAAAATGGTGAACTTGGATCTTGAAAAGAAAATATTTTTCAATGTGAAATTATTAATAAAAAATTATTATTTTTATTTAAGAATCTTAAGTTCATTGCACTTATCTGCCATATTAATTATTAATAAATATTTTTAATTTTTTTTATAATTATAAAATTATTTATAATATATAAATTTTATTTATTCTTCTTATTATATATAATTTTAATAATAAAAGGTAATTCATTAAATGAATGATCTAAAGGAGGATAATTTTGTAATCATTCTAAAGAACATTGATAAAATTTAAAAATAATTAATCGTTTAGCAATTATTCTTTCTATAATAATATAAATTAATAAAATTAATCTATTTAATGAAATTAAAGATCCTAAAGAAGATAATAAATTTCAACAATAATATGAATCAGGATAATCAGAATATCGTCGAGGTATTCCTATTAATCCTAAAAAATGTTGAGGGAAAAAAGTTAAATTTACTCCAATAAATATTAATAAAAATTGAATAATTAATCATTTTTTATTTAAAATTAAACCAGTAAAAATTGGGTATCAATAAATAAATCTTGCAATAATAGAAAATACTGCTCCTATAGATAATACATAATGAAAATGTGCTACTACATAATATGTATCATGTAAAATAATATCAATAGATGAATTAGATAATATAATTCCAGTTAATCCCCCTATTGTAAATAAAGAATAAATCCTATTGATCATAAAATAGAAGGATTAATAATTAATTTAGATCCATAATATGTTGCTATTCATCTAAAAACTTTAATTCCAGTAGGAATAGCAATAATTATAGTTGCTGAAGTAAAATAAGCTCGTGTATCAACATCTAATCCAACTGTAAATATATGATGAGCTCATACAATAAATCCTAAAAATCCAATCCCTAATATTGCATAAATTATTCCAATATTACCAAATGTTTCTTTTTTACCACTTTCATTAAAAATAATATGTGAAATTAATCCAAATCCAGGTAAAATTAAAATATAAACTTCAGGATGACCAAAAAATCAAAATAAATGTTGATAAAGTACAGGATCTCCTCCACCTGAAGGGTCAAAAAATGAAGTATTTAAATTACGATCAGTTAATAATATTGTAATTGCACCAGCTAATACAGGTAAAGATAATAATAATAAGATTGTTGTAATAAAAACAGATCATGAAAATAAAGATAATTGATCATAATTTAAATTATAATTTTTTATTATTAAAATTGTTACAATAAAATTTATTGATCCTATAATAGATGAAATACCTGCAATATGTAAAGAAAAAATAGTTAAATCAACAGATAAAGAAGAATGATATATTAATGAAGATAATGGAGGATAAATAGTTCATCCTGTTCCTCTTCCTCTATATAAAATACTACTTATTAATAATAAAATTAATGAAGGAGGTAATAATCAAAATCTTATATTATTTATTCGTGGAAATGCTATATCTGGTGCACCAATTATTAATGGAATTAATCAATTTCCAAATCCTCCAATTAAAAAAGGTATTACTATAAAAAAATTATAATAAAAGCATGAGAAGTAACAATAGAATTATAAATTTGATCATTATTAATTCATATACCAGGTGAACTTAATTCTATACGAATAATTATTCTTAATGAAGAACCAATTATTCCAGTTCATATAGCAAAAATAAAATATAGTATCCCAATATTCTTATGATTTGTTGAATAAAATCATTTAAAGATATAATAAATATTTATTAAAATTTACAATTATATTATATTTTTAAATTTGAAATTTAATAGTTTATTTTAACTTAAAATTTTATATTTATATTTAATATTAAAATTAAATTATAATAATTCATAAAATTAATAAATTTAAATAATATTGTGTCTGAAAAAGAGATAAATTGTAAATTTATTTATAAAGATAAAAATTCTTTCTATATTAAAAATTATTATTTATTTTTAATTAAATTTTTATAAGTTAAAATAAACTATTAAATTGCAAATTTAAAAATATTAAAAACTTAATTAAAAATTTATTAAATCTCAACATATAAATATAATATACATATAAATATAATTATAAATAAAATTAATAATATTCATTTAGGAATAATTGTACTAATTATAATCTTATAAGAATAAGATTTAATTTTTGAATTTAAATAATGATTAAATAAAAATAAATTTAAATAAGTCCATGTTATTAAAGTTCTAGAAATTAATATAACAATTAATACAATCACTAAATTATTATAATTAGTAATTAAACTTTCTAATAATATCCATTTTATTAAAAATGTTAATATTGGAGGAAATCTAGAATATATAATTATTAAAAATATTATTAATATTTTTAATGATTTACTTAAATTTAAATTATAAACATCAAATTTATTATCAATATTTAATATACCTAATAATCGAAATAATAATAATGATATTAAAGTGTATAAAATTATATAAATAATAAATAATTTTATAGATATCATTATTAATAATAACAATAAACATGTATGAATTATTGAAGAATAAATTATAATATATTTTAAAGAATTGGTATTTAAAACTAAAATTCTAGAATACAATAAGTTAAAAGTAATAAATCCAATTATATGATCATCTAATTTTAATATTAAATGTATTAAATAAATAGGTTGAATTTTTAAAATAGTAGAAAAAATAAATAAATTTATTCAATTTATATTTTTTGAAGATATTAAAAATCAAAAATTTATAGGATATAAACCTATTTTTATATATAATAAAAAATAAACAATATCAATATGTAAATTATCTATTTCTTCTATATTAAGAATATTTTTTATAATAATACTAAAATATAATAATAAAGAAGTAATTATAGAAACTATAAAATAAAAAACTGCAGAATTTATATCCTTTTCAATAATTAAAATATAAACAATAGTAAAACTTACAATTTCTATTAATATTCAAACAATAATACAATTATTAAATAATAAAGATAAAATTCTTAAAAAAAAAATTAAAAAAATTAATAATTTTAATTTACTATCATATTTTAAAGTTTTTTTAATATAAAATTAAATAAATTTTTTATTTAATTTAATAATTAATAATTCTAATTTAAATTTTTAATAAAATATAATAATAAAAATTTAATTTATATAAATATTTCATCAAAATATTCCTTTTTCAGGCATATTACTAAAATTTTTAAAAATTATATTTTAGTGTTTAAGCACATAAAATTTTGAATTTTATAGAATTAATTAAATTAATAAATATATTAATTATATAATATTTATTATTTTTTTTATTTATTATATAAAAGACATTCAAAATCTATATTTAGGGTATGAACCTAATAACTTTATTTATTTAGTTTATTTATATAAATAAATATTAAATAAAAATAATTTTAATTTCATTATTAAGTAAATTTTTTTATACATACTAGTAATTTTACTATAATTTTACTATACCTCTGATAATTAAATATTCACTCAATTTCAATGATCAGATGAAATTGAATGATTTTAATTTCATTATTAAGTAAATTTTTTTATACATACTAGTAATTTCACTATAATTTTACTATACCTCTGATAATTAAATATTCACTCAATTTCAATGATCAGATGAAATTGAATGATTTTAATTTCATTATTAAGTAAATTTTTTTATACATACTAGTAATTTCACTATAATTTTACTATACCTCAGATAATTAAATATTCACTCAATTTCAATGATCAGATGAAATTGAATGATTTTAATTTCATTATTAAGTAAATTTTTTTATACATACTAGTAATTTCACTATAATTTTACTATACCTCTGATAATTAAATATTCACTCAATTTCAATGATCAGATGAAATTGAATGATTTTAATTTCATTATTAAGTAAATTTTTTTATACATACTAGTAATTTCACTATAATTTTACTATACCTCTGATAATTAAATATTCACTCAATTTCAATGATCAGATGAAATTGAATGATTTTAATTTCATTATTAAATAAATTTTTTTATACATACTAGTAATTTCACTATAATTTTACTATACCTCTGATAATTAAATATTCACTCAATTTCAATGATCAGATGAAATTGAATGATTTTAATTTCATTATTAAATAAATTTTTTTATACATGCTAGTAATTTCACTATAATTTTACTATACCTCTGATAATTAAATATTCACTCAATTTCAATGATCAGATGAAATTGAATGATTTTAATTTCATTATTAAGTAAATTTTTTTATACATACTAGTAATTTCACTATAATTTTACTATCCCTCTGATAATTAAATATTCACTCAATTTCAATGATCAGATGAAATTGAATGATTTTAATTTCATTATTAAGTAAATTTTTTTATACATGCTAGTAATTTCACTATAATTTTACTATACCTCTGATAATTAAATATTCACTCAATTTCAATGATCAGATGAAATTGAATGATTTTAATTTCATTATTAAGTAAATTTTTTTATACATGCTAGTAATTTCACTATAATTTTACTATACCTCTGATAATTAAATATTCACTCAATTTCAATGATCAGATGAAATTGAATGATTTTAATTTCATTATTAAGTAAATTTTTTTATACATACTAGTAATTTCACTATAATTTTACTATACCTCTGATAATTAAATATTCACTCAATTTCAATGATCAGATGAAATTGAATGATTTTAATTTCATTATTAAGTAAATTTTTTTATACATACTAGTAATTTCACTATAATTTTACTATACCTCTGATAATTAAATATTCACTCAATTTCAATGATCAGATGAAATTGAATGATTTTAATTTCATTATTAAGTAAATTTTTTTATACATGCTAGTAATTTCACTATAATTTTACTATACCTCTGATAATTAAATATTCACTCAATTTCAATGATCAGATGAAATTGAATGATTTTAATTTCATTATTAAGTAAATTTTTTTATACATACTAGTAATTTCACTATAATTTTACTATACCTCTGATAATTAAATATTCACTCAATTTCAATGATCAGATGAAATTGAATGATTTTAATTTCATTATTAAGTAAATTTTTTTATACATGCTAGTAATTTCACTATAATTTTACTATACCTCTGATAATTAAATATTCACTCAATTTCAATGATCAGATGAAATTGAATGATTTTAATTTCATTATTAAGTAAATTTTTTTATACATACTAGTAATTTCACTATAATTTTACTATACCTCCGATAATTAAATATTCACTCAATTTCAATGATCAGATGAAATTGAATGATTTTAATTTCATTATTAAGTAAATTTTTTTATACATGCTAGTAATTTCACTATAATTTTACTATACCTCTGATAATTAAATATTCACTCAATTTCAATGATCAGATGAAATTGAATGATTTTAATTTCATTATTAAGTAAATTTTTTTATACATACTAGTAATTTCACTATAATTTTACTATACCTCTGATAATTAAATATTCACTCAATTTCAATGATCAGATGAAATTGAATGATTTTAATTTCATTATTAAGTAAATTTTTTTATACATACTAGTAATTTCACTATAATTTTACTATACCTCTGATAATTAAATATTCACTCAATTTCAATGATCAGATGAAATTGAATGATTTTAATTTCATTATTAAGTAAATTTTTTTATACATACTAGTAATTTCACTATAATTTTACTATACCTCTGATAATTAAATATTCACTCAATTTCAATGATCAGATGAAATTGAATGATTTTAATTTCATTATTAAGTAAATTTTTTTATACATACTAGTAATTTCACTATAATTTTACTATACCTCTGATAATTAAATATTCACTCAATTTCAATGATCAGATGAAATTGAATGATTTTGATTTCATTATTAAGTAAATTTTTTTATACATACTAGTAATTTCACTATAATTTTACTATACCTCTGATAATTAAATATTCACTCAATTTCAATGATCAGATGAAATTGAATGATTTTAATTTCATTATTAAGTAAATTTTTTTATACATGCCAGTAATTTCACTATAATTTTACTATACCTCTGATAATTAAATATTCACTCAATTTCAATGATCAGATGAAATTGAATGATTTTAATTTCATTATTAAGTAAATTTTTTTATACATACTAGTAATTTCACTATAATTTTACTATACCTCTGATAATTAAATATTCACTCAATTTCAATGATCAGATGAAATTGAATGATTTTAATTTCATTATTAAGTAAATTTTTTTATACATACTAGTAATTTCACTATAATTTTACTATACCCCTGATAATTAAATATTCACTCAATTTCAATAAATCAAAATTTATTTATAATATAATTAAATTTTTATATATTATAATAAAAATTAAATTAATTAAAGAAAGTAATCAAAATTTATTTTATAATATAAGTAAATTTTTATATATTATAATAAAAATTAAATTAATTAAAGAAAATAATCAAAATTTATTTTATAATATAAGTAAATTTTCATATATTATAATAAAAATTAAATTAATTAAAGAAAATAATCAAAATTTATTTTATAATATAAGTAAATTTTTATATATTATAATAAAAATTAAATTAATTAAAGAAAATAATCAAAATTTATTCTATAATATGAATAAATTTATATATATATTATAATAAAAATTAAATTAATCAAGGAAAATAATCAAAATTTATTTTATTTAAATAATAATTTTTATATAAACAATAATAATTAAATATATAAATATGTATTTATTATATTAAATTTTTTTTTTTTTTTATATTAATAAATTTTTTAATATGAATAGTTTAAATTATAAATTCATAAAATATATAATTTATATATTATAATATAATTTATAATTTAATAATAATAAATTTAATATAATAAATATTTATCTATTAATAAATATTTAATTGATATATATATATATAATTATTATTATAAAGAAAAAAAAATAAATTATAGATTAATATATATATTATACATAATAAATATGTTAATCTATACATAATTATCTATAAATCTTGGAATCTATATACATCTATTAATATATACTAAGAGTCTAATTATACATAATTATCTATGGATTTATCGAATATATAATCTATATTATAAAATATAATCCACAATTTAATAACAATAGATTTAATATAATAAATATTTATCTATTAATAAATATTTAATCGATATATATATATATAATTATTGTTATAAAGAAAAAAAAATAAATTATAGATTAATATACATATTATACATAATAAATATGTTAATCTATACATAATTATCTATAAATCTTGGAATCTATATACATCTATTAATATATACTAAGAGTCTAATTATACATAATTATCTATGGATTTATCGAATATATAATCTATATTATAAAATATAATCCACAATTTAATAACAATAGATTTAATATAATAAATATTTATCTATTAATAAATATTTAATTGATATATATATATATAATTATTGTTATAAAGAAAAAAATAAATTATAGATTAATATATATATTATACATAATAAATATGTTAATTTATACATAATTATCTATAAATCTTCGAATCTATATACATCTATCAATATATACTAAGAGTCTAATTATACATAATTATCTATGGATTTATCGAATATATAATCTATATTATAAAATATAATCCACAATTTAATAACAATAGATTTAATATAATAAATATTTATTTATTAATAAATATTTAATTGATATATATATATATAATTATTATTATAAAGAAAAAAAAATAAATTATAGATTAATATACATATTGTATATAATAAATATGTTAATCTATACATAATTATCTATAAATCTTGGAATCTATATACATCTATCAATATATACTAAGAGTCTAATTATATATAATTATCTATGGATTTATCAAATATATAATCTATATTATAAAATATAATCCATAATTTAATAACAATAGATTTAATATAATAAATATTTATCTATTAATAAATATTTAATTGATATATATATATATATATAATATATTTTTTTTATATAATATTAATTATATACATATATATATATATATAATTTATTTATTTATTATATAATATTAATTATATATATATATATCAATTAAATATTTATTAATAGATAAATATTTATTATATTAAATCTATTGTTATTAAATTGTGGATTATATTTTATAATATATATTATATATTCGATAAATCCATAGATAATTATATATAATTAGACTCTTAGTATATATTGATAGATGTATATAGATTCCAAGATTTATAGATAATTATGTATAAATTAACATATTTATTATGTATAATATATATATTAATCTATAATTTATTTTTTTCTTTATAACAATAATTATATATATATATATATCAATTAAATATTTATTAATAGATAAATATTTATTATATTAAATCTATTGTTATTAAATTGTGGATTATATTTTATAATATAGATTATATATTCGATAAATCCATAGATAATTATGTATAATTAGACTCTTAGTATATATTAATAGATGTATATAGATTCTAAGATTTATAGATAATTATATATAGATTAACATATTTATTATGTACAATATGTATATTAATCTATAATTTATTTTTTTTTCTTTATAACAATAATTATATATATATATATCGATTAAATATTTATTAATAGATAAATATTTATTATATTAAATCTATTGTTATTAAATTGTGGATTATATTTTATAATATAGATTATATATTCGATAAATCCATAGATAATTATGTATAATTAGACTCTTAGTATATATTAATAGATGTATATAGATTCCAAGATTTATAGATAATTATGTATAGATTAACATATTTATTATGTATAATATGTATATTAATCTATAATTTATTTTTTTTTCTTTATAACAATAATTATATATATATATATCGATTAAATATTTATTAATAGATAAATATTTATTATATTAAATCTATTGTTATTAAATTGTGGATTATATTTTATAATATAGATTATATATTCGATAAATCCATAGATAATTATGTATAATTAGACTCTTAGGATATATTGATAGATGTATATAGATTCCAAGATTTATAGATAATTATGTATAGATTAACATATTTATTATGTATAATATATATATTAATCTATAATTTATTTTTTTTTCTTTATAATAATAATTATATATATATATATCAATTAAATATTTATTAATAGATAAATATTTATTATATTAAATTTATTATTATTAAATTATAAATTATATTATAATATATAAATTATATATTTTATGAATTTATAATTTAAACTATTCATATTAAAAAATTTATTAATATAAAAAAAAAAAAAAATTTAATATAATAAATACATATTTATATATTTAATTATTATTGTTTATATAAAAATTATTATTTAAATAAAATAAATTTTGATTATTTTCCTTGATTAATTTAATTTTTATTATAATATATATATAAATTTATTTATATTATAGAATAAATTTTGATTATTTTCTTTAATTAATTTAATTTTTATTATAATATATAAAAATTTACTTATATTATAAAATAAATTTTGATTATTCTCTTTAATTAATTTAATTTTTATTATAATATATGAAAATTTACTTATATTATAAAATAAATTTTGATTATTTTCTTTAATTAATTTAATTTTTATTATAATATATAAAAATTTACTTATATTATAAAATAAATTTTGATTACTTTCTCTAATTAATTTAATTTTTATTATAATATATAAAAATTTAATTATATTATAAATAAATTTTGATTTATTGAAATTGAGTGAATATTTAATTATCAGGGGTATAGTAAAATTATAGTGAAATTACTAGTATGTATAAAAAAATTTACCTAATAATGAAATTAAAATCATTCAATTTCATCTGATCATTGAAATTGAGTGAATATTTAATTATCAGAGGTATAGTAAAATTATAGTGAAATTACTAGTATGTATAAAAAAATTTACTTAATAATGAAATTAAAATCATTCAATTTCATCTGATCATTGAAATTGAGTGAATATTTAATTATCAGAGGTATAGTAAAATTATAGTGAAATTACTGGCATGTATAAAAAAATTTACTTAATAATGAAATTAAAATCATTCAATTTCATCTGATCATTGAAATTGAGTGAATATTTAATTATCAGAGGTATAGTAAAATTATAGTGAAATTACTAGTATGTATAAAAAAATTTACTTAATAATGAAATCAAAATCATTCAATTTCATCTGATCATTGAAATTGAGTGAATATTTAATTATCAGAGGTATAGTAAAATTATAGTGAAATTACTAGTATGTATAAAAAAATTTACTTAATAATGAAATTAAAATCATTCAATTTCATCTGATCATTGAAATTGAGTGAATATTTAATTATCAGAGATATAGTAAAATTATAGTGAAATTACTAGTATGTATAAAAAAATTTACTTAATAATGAAATTAAAATCATTCAATTTCATCTGATCATTGAAATTGAGTGAATATTTAATTATCAGAGGTATAGTAAAATTATAGTGAAATTACTAGTATGTATAAAAAAATTTACTTAATAATGAAATTAAAATCATTCAATTTCATCTGATCATTGAAATTGAGTGAATATTTAATTATCAGAGGTATAGTAAAATTATAGTGAAATTACTAGTATGTATAAAAAAATTTACTTAATAATGAAATTAAAATCATTCAATTTCATCTGATCATTGAAATTGAGTGAATATTTAATTATCAGAGGTATAGTAAAATTATAGTGAAATTACTAGTATGTATAAAAAAATTTACTTAATAATGAAATTAAAATCATTCAATTTCATCTGATCATTGAAATTGAGTGAATATTTAATTATCAGAGGTATAGTAAAATTATAGTGAAATTACTAGCATGTATAAAAAAATTTACTTAATAATGAAATTAAAATCATTCAATTTCATCTGATCATTGAAATTGAGTGAATATTTAATTATCAGAGGTATAGTAAAATTATAGTGAAATTACTAGTATGTATAAAAAAATTTACTTAATAATGAAATTAAAATCATTCAATTTCATCTGATCATTGAAATTGAGTGAATATTTAATTATTAGAGGTATAGTAAAATTATAGTGAAATTACTAGCATGTATAAAAAAATTTACTTAACAATGAAATTAAAATCATTCAATTTCATCTGATCATTGAAATTGAGTGAATATTTAATTATCAGAGGTATAGTAAAATTATAGTGAAATTACTAGCATGTATAAAAAAATTTACTTAATAATGAAATTAAAATCATTCAATTTCATCTGATCATTGAAATTGAGTGAATATTTAATTATCAGAGGTATAGTGAAATTATAGTGAAATTACTAGCATGTATAAAAAAATTTACTTAATAATGAAATTAAAATCATTCAATTTCATCTGATCATTGAAATTGAGTGAATATTTAATTATCAGAGGTATAGTAAAATTATAGTGAAATTACTAGTATGTATAAAAAAATTTACTTAATAATGAAATTAAAATCATTCAATTTCATCTGATCATTGAAATTGAGTGAATATTTAATTATCAGAGGTATAGTAAAATTATAGTGAAATTATTAGCATGTATAAAAAAATTTACTTAATAATGAAATTAAAATCATTCAATTCCATCTGATCATTGAAATTGAGTGAATATTTAATTATCAGAGGTATAGTAAAATTATAGTGAAATTACTAGTATGTATAAAAAAATTTACTTAATAATGAAATTAAAATCATTCAATTTCATCTGATCATTGAAATTGAGTGAATATTTAATTATCAGAGGTATAGTGAAATTATAGTGAAATTACTAGCATGTATAAAAAAATTTACTTAATAATGAAATTAAAATCATTCAATTTCATCTGATCATTGAAACTGAGTGAATATTTAATTATCAGAGGTATAGTAAAATTATAGTGAAATTACTAGTATGTATAAAAAAATTTACTTAATAATGAAATTAAAATCATTCAATTTCATCTGATCATTGAAATTGAGTGAATATTTAATTATCAGAGGTATAGTAAAATTATAGTGAAATTACTAGCATGTATAAAAAAATTTACTTAATAATGAAATTAAAATCATTCAATTTCATCTGATCATTGAAATTGAGTGAATATTTAATTATCAGAGGTATAGTAAAATTATAGTGAAATTACTAGTATGTATAAAAAAATTTACTTAATAATGAAATTAAAATCATTCAATTTCATCTGATCATTGAAATTGAGTGAATATTTAATTATCAGAGGTATAGTAAAATTATAGTGAAATTACTAGCATGTATAAAAAAATTTACTTAATAATGAAATTAAAATCATTCAATTTCATCTGATCATTGAAATTGAGTGAATATTTAATTATCAGAGGTATAGTAAAATTATAGTGAAATTACTAGCATGTATAAAAAAATTTACTTAATAATGAAATTAAAATCATTCAATTTCATCTGATCATTGAAATTGAGTGAATATTTAATTATCAGAGGTATAGTGAAATTATAGTGAAATTACTAGCATGTATAAAAAAATTTACTTAATAATGAAATTAAAATCATTCAATTTCATCTGATCATTGAAATTGAGTGAATATTTAATTATCAGAGGTATAGTAAAATTATAGTGAAATTACTAGTATGTATAAAAAAATTTACTTAATAATGAAATTAAAATCATTCAATTTCATCTGATCATTGAAATTGAGTGAATATTTAATTATCAGAGGTATAGTAAAATTATAGTGAAATTACTAGTATGTATAAAAAAATTTACTTAATAATGAAATTAAAATCATTCAATTTCATCTGATCATTGAAATTGAGTGAATATTTAATTATCAGAGGTATAGTAAAATTATAGTGAACTTACTAGCATGTATAAAAAAATTTACTTAATAATGAAATTAAAATCATTCAATTTCATGTGATCATTGAAATTGAGTGAATATTTAATTATCAGAGGTATAGTAAAATTATAGTGAAATTACTAGTATGTATAAAAAAATTTACTTAATAATGAAATTAAAATCTTTCAATTTCATCTGATCATTGAAATTGAGTGAATATTTAATTATCAGAGGTATAGTAAAATTATAGTGAAATTACTAGCATGTATAAAAAAATTTACTTAATAATGAAATTAAAATCATTCAATTTCATCTGATCATTGAAATTGAGTGAATATTTAATTATCAGAGGTATAGTAAAATTATAGTGAAATTACTAGTATGTATAAAAAAATTTACTTAATAATGAAATTAAAATCATTCAATTTCATCTGATCATTGAAATTGAGTGAATATTTAATTATCAGAGGTATAGTGAAATTATAGTGAAATTACTAGCATGTATAAAAAAATTTACTTAATAATGAAATTAAAATCATTCAATTTCATCTGATCATTGAAATTGAGTGAATATTTAATTATCAAAGGTATAGTAAAATTATAGTGAAATTACTAGTATGTATAAAAAAATTTACTTAATAATGAAATTAAAATCATTCAATTTCATCTGATCATTGAAATTGAGTGAATATTTAATTATCAGAGGTATAGTAAAATTATAGTGAAATTACTAGTATGTATAAAAAAATTTACTTAATAATGAAATTAAAATCATTCAATTTCATCTGATCATTGAAATTGAGTGAATATTTAATTATCAGAGGTATAGTAAAATTATAGTGAAATTACTAGTATGTATAAAAAAAGTTACTTAATAATGAAATTAAAATCATTCAATTTCATCTGATCATTGATATTGAGTGAATATTTAATTATCAGAGGTATAGTAAAATTATAGTGAAATTACTAGTATGTATAAAAAAATTTACTTAATAATGAAATTAAAATCATTCAATTTTATCTGATCATTGAAATTGAGTGAATATTTAATTATCAGAGTTATAGTAAAATTATAGTGAAATTACTAGTATGTATAAAAAAATTTACTTAATAATGAAATTAAAATCATTCAATTTCATCTGATCATTGAAATTGAGTGAATATTTAATTATCAGAGGTATAGTAAAATTATAGTGAAATTACTAGTATGTATAAAAAAATTTACTTAATAATGAAATTAAAATCATTCAATTTCATCTGATCATTGAAATTGAGTGAATATTTAATTATCAGAGGTATAGTAAAATTATAGTGAAATTACTAGTATGTATAAAAAAATTTATTTAATAATGAAATTAAAATCATTCAATTTCATCTGATCATTGAAATTGAGTGAATATTTAATTATCAGAGGTATAGTAAAATTATAGTGAAATTACTAGTATGTATAAAAAAATTTACTTAATAATGAAATTAAAATCATTCAATTTCATCTGATCATTGAAATTGAGTGAATATTTAATTATCAGAGGTATAGTAAAATTATAGTGAAATTACTAGTATGTATAAAAAAATTTACTTAATAATGAAATTAAAATCATTCAATTTCATCTGATCATTGAAATTGAGTGAATATTTAATTATCAGAGGTATAGTAAAATTATAGTGAAATTACTACTATGTATAAAAAAATTTACTTAATAATGGAATTAAAATCATTCAATTTCATCTGATCATTGAAATTGAGTGAATATTTAATTATCAGAGGTATAGTAAAATTATAGTGAAATTACTAGCATGTATAAAAAAATTTACTTAATAATGAAATTAAAATCATTCAATTTCATCTGATCATTGAAATTGAGTGAATATTTAATTATCAGAGGTATAGTAAAATTATAGTGAAATTACTAGTATGTATAAAAAAATTTACTTAATAATGAAATTAAAATCATTCAATTTCATCTGATCATTGAAATTGAGTGAATATTTAATTATCAGAGGTATAGTAAAATTATAGTGAAATTACTAGTATGTATAAAAAAATTTACTTAATAATGAAATTAAAATCATTCAATTTCATCTGATCATTGATATTGAGTGAATATTTAATTATCAGAGGTATAGTAAAATTATAGTGAAATTACTAGTATGTATAAAAAAATTTACTTAATAATGAAATTAAAATCATTCAATTTTATCTGATCATTGAAATTGAGTGAATATTTAATTATCAGAGTTATAGTAAAATTATAGTGAAATTACTAGTATGTATAAAAAAATTTACTTAATAATGAAATTAAAATCATTCAATTTCATCTGATCATTGAAATTGAGTGAATATTTAATTATCAGAGGTATAGTAAAATTATAGTGAAATTACTAGTATGTATAAAAAAAGTTACTTAATAATGAAATTAAAATCATTCAATTTCATCTGATCATTGATATTGAGTGAATATTTAATTATCAGAGGTATAGTAAAATTATAGTGAAATTACTAGTATGTATAAAAAAATTTACTTAATAATGAAATTAAAATCATTCAATTTTATCTGATCATTGAAATTGAGTGAATATTTAATTATCAGAGTTATAGTAAAATTATAGTGAAATTACTAGTATGTATAAAAAAATTTACTTAATAATGAAATTAAAATCATTCAATTCCATCTGATCATTGAAATTGAGTGAATATTTAATTATCAGAGGTATAGTAAAATTATAGTGAAATTACTAGTATGTATAAAAAAATTTACTTAATAATGAAATTAAAATCATTCAATTTCATCTGATCATTGAAATTGAGTGAATATTTAATTATCAGAGGTATAGTGAAATTATAGTGAAATTACTAGCATGTATAAAAAAATTTACTTAATAATGAAATTAAAATCATTCAATTTCATCTGATCATTGAAACTGAGTGAATATTTAATTATCAGAGGTATAGTAAAATTATAGTGAAATTACTAGTATGTATAAAAAAATTTACTTAATAATGAAATTAAAATCATTCAATTTCATCTGATCATTGAAATTGAGTGAATATTTAATTATCAGAGGTATAGTAAAATTATAGTGAAATTACTAGCATGTATAAAAAAATTTACTTAATAATGAAATTAAAATCATTCAATTTCATCTGATCATTGAAATTGAGTGAATATTTAATTATCAGAGGTATAGTAAAATTATAGTGAAATTACTAGTATGTATAAAAAAATTTACTTAATAATGAAATTAAAATCATTCAATTTCATCTGATCATTGAAATTGAGTGAATATTTAATTATCAGAGGTATAGTAAAATTATAGTGAAATTACTAGCATGTATAAAAAAATTTACTTAATAATGAAATTAAAATCATTCAATTTCATCTGATCATTGAAATTGAGTGAATATTTAATTATCAGAGGTATAGTAAAATTATAGTGAAATTACTAGCATGTATAAAAAAATTTACTTAATAATGAAATTAAAATCATTCAATTTCATCTGATCATTGAAATTGAGTGAATATTTAATTATCAGAGGTATAGTGAAATTATAGTGAAATTACTAGCATGTATAAAAAAATTTACTTAATAATGAAATTAAAATCATTCAATTTCATCTGATCATTGAAATTGAGTGAATATTTAATTATCAGAGGTATAGTAAAATTATAGTGAAATTACTAGTATGTATAAAAAAATTTACTTAATAATGAAATTAAAATCATTCAATTTCATCTGATCATTGAAATTGAGTGAATATTTAATTATCAGAGGTATAGTAAAATTATAGTGAAATTACTAGTATGTATAAAAAAATTTACTTAATAATGAAATTAAAATCATTCAATTTCATCTGATCATTGAAATTGAGTGAATATTTAATTATCAGAGGTATAGTAAAATTATAGTGAACTTACTAGCATGTATAAAAAAATTTACTTAATAATGAAATTAAAATCATTCAATTTCATGTGATCATTGAAATTGAGTGAATATTTAATTATCAGAGGTATAGTAAAATTATAGTGAAATTACTAGTATGTATAAAAAAATTTACTTAATAATGAAATTAAAATCTTTCAATTTCATCTGATCATTGAAATTGAGTGAATATTTAATTATCAGAGGTATAGTAAAATTATAGTGAAATTACTAGCATGTATAAAAAAATTTACTTAATAATGAAATTAAAATCATTCAATTTCATCTGATCATTGAAATTGAGTGAATATTTAATTATCAGAGGTATAGTAAAATTATAGTGAAATTACTAGTATGTATAAAAAAATTTACTTAATAATGAAATTAAAATCATTCAATTTCATCTGATCATTGAAATTGAGTGAATATTTAATTATCAGAGGTATAGTGAAATTATAGTGAAATTACTAGCATGTATAAAAAAATTTACTTAATAATGAAATTAAAATCATTCAATTTCATCTGATCATTGAAATTGAGTGAATATTTAATTATCAAAGGTATAGTAAAATTATAGTGAAATTACTAGTATGTATAAAAAAATTTACTTAATAATGAAATTAAAATCATTCAATTTCATCTGATCATTGAAATTGAGTGAATATTTAATTATCAGAGGTATAGTAAAATTATAGTGAAATTACTAGTATGTATAAAAAAATTTACTTAATAATGAAATTAAAATCATTCAATTTCATCTGATCATTGAAATTGAGTGAATATTTAATTATCAGAGGTATAGTAAAATTATAGTGAAATTACTAGTATGTATAAAAAAAGTTACTTAATAATGAAATTAAAATCATTCAATTTCATCTGATCATTGATATTGAGTGAATATTTAATTATCAGAGGTATAGTAAAATTATAGTGAAATTACTAGTATGTATAAAAAAATTTACTTAATAATGAAATTAAAATCATTCAATTTTATCTGATCATTGAAATTGAGTGAATATTTAATTATCAGAGTTATAGTAAAATTATAGTGAAATTACTAGTATGTATAAAAAAATTTACTTAATAATGAAATTAAAATCATTCAATTTCATCTGATCATTGAAATTGAGTGAATATTTAATTATCAGAGGTATAGTAAAATTATAGTGAAATTACTAGTATGTATAAAAAAATTTACTTAATAATGAAATTAAAATCATTCAATTCCATCTGATCATTGAAATTGAGTGAATATTTAATTATCAGAGGTATAGTAAAATTATAGTGAAATTACTAGTATGTATAAAAAAATTTACTTAATAATGAAATTAAAATCATTCAATTTCATCTGATCATTGAAATTGAGTGAATATTTAATTATCAGAGGTATAGTGAAATTATAGTGAAATTACTAGCATGTATAAAAAAATTTACTTAATAATGAAATTAAAATCATTCAATTTCATCTGATCATTGAAACTGAGTGAATATTTAATTATCAGAGGTATAGTAAAATTATAGTGAAATTACTAGTATGTATAAAAAAATTTACTTAATAATGAAATTAAAATCATTCAATTTCATCTGATCATTGAAATTGAGTGAATATTTAATTATCAGAGGTATAGTAAAATTATAGTGAAATTACTAGCATGTATAAAAAAATTTACTTAATAATGAAATTAAAATCATTCAATTTCATCTGATCATTGAAATTGAGTGAATATTTAATTATCAGAGGTATAGTAAAATTATAGTGAAATTACTAGTATGTATAAAAAAATTTACTTAATAATGAAATTAAAATCATTCAATTTCATCTGATCATTGAAATTGAGTGAATATTTAATTATCAGAGGTATAGTAAAATTATAGTGAAATTACTAGCATGTATAAAAAAATTTACTTAATAATGAAATTAAAATCATTCAATTTCATCTGATCATTGAAATTGAGTGAATATTTAATTATCAGAGGTATAGTAAAATTATAGTGAAATTACTAGCATGTATAAAAAAATTTACTTAATAATGAAATTAAAATCATTCAATTTCATCTGATCATTGAAATTGAGTGAATATTTAATTATCAGAGGTATAGTAAAATTATAGTGAAATTACTAGCATGTATAAAAAAATTTACTTAATAATGAAATTAAAATCATTCAATTTCATCTGATCATTGAAATTGAGTGAATATTTAATTATCAGAGGTATAGTAAAATTATAGTGAAATTACTAGTATGTATAAAAAAATTTACTTAATAATGAAATTAAAATCATTCAATTTCATCTGATCATTGAAATTGAGTGAATATTTAATTATCAGAGGTATAGTAAAATTATAGTGAAATTACTAGTATGTATAAAAAAATTTACTTAATAATGAAATTAAAATCATTCAATTTCATCTGATCATTGAAATTGAGTGAATATTTAATTATCAGAGGTATAGTAAAATTATAGTGAAATTACTAGCATGTATAAAAAAATTTACTTAATAATGAAATTAAAATCATTCAATTTCATCTGATCATTGAAATTGAGTGAATATTTAATTATCAGAGGTATAGTAAAATTATAGTGAAATTACTAGTATGTATAAAAAAATTTACTTAATAATGAAATTAAAATCTTTCAATTTCATCTGATCATTGAAATTGAGTGAATATTTAATTATCAGAGGTATAGTAAAATTATAGTGAAATTACTAGTATGTATAAAAAAATTTACTTAATAATGAAATTAAAATCATTCAATTTCATCTGATCATTGAAATTGAGTGAATATTTAATTATCAGAGGTATAGTAAAATTATAGTGAAATTACTAGTATGTATAAAAAAATTTACTTAATAATGAAATTAAAATCATTCAATTTCATCTGATCATTGAAATTGAGTGAATATTTAATTATCAGAGGTATAGTAAAATTATAGTGAAATTACTAGCATGTATAAAAAAATTTACTTAATAATGAAATTAAAATCATTCAATTTCATCTGATCATTGAAATTGAGTGAATATTTAATTATCAGAGGTATAGTAAAATTATAGTGAAATTACTAGTATGTATAAAAAAATTTACTTAATAATGAAATTAAAATCATTCAATTTCATCTGATCATTGAAATTGAGTGAATATTTAATTATCAGAGGTATAGTAAAATTATAGTGAAATTACTAGTATGTATAAAAAAATTTACTTAATAATGAAATTAAAATCATTCAATTTCATCTGATCATTGAAATTGAGTGAATATTTAATTATCAGAGGTATAGTAAAATTATAGTGAAATTACTAGTATGTATAAAAAAATTTACTTAATAATGAAATTAAAATCATTCAATTTCATCTGATCATTGAAATTGAGTGAATATTTAATTATCAGAGGTATAGTAAAATTATAGTGAAATTACTAGTATGTATAAAAAAATTTACTTAATAATGAAATTAAAATCATTCAATTTCATCTGATCATTGAAATTGAGTGAATATTTAATTATCAGAGGTATAGTAAAATTATAGTGAAATTACTAGTATGTATAAAAAAATTTACTTAATAATGAAATTAAAATCATTCAATTTCATCTGATCATTGAAATTGAGTGAATATTTAATTATCAGAGGTATAGTAAAATTATAGTGAAATTACTAGTATGTATAAAAAAATTTACTTAATAATGAAATTAAAATCATTCAATTTCATCTGATCATTGAAATTGAGTGAATATTTAATTATCAGAGGTATAGTAAAATTATAGTGAAATTACTAGCATGTATAAAAAAATTTACTTAATAATGAAATTAAAATCATTCAATTTCATCTGATCATTGAAATTGAGTGAATATTTAATTATCAGAGGTATAGTAAAATTATAGTGAAATTACTAGTATGTATAAAAAAATTTACTTAATAATGAAATTAAAATCATTCAATTTCATCTGATCATTGAAATTGAGTGAATATTTAATTATCAGAGGTATAGTAAAATTATAGTGAAATTACTAGTATGTATAAAAAAATTTACTTAATAATGAAATTAAAATCATTCAATTTCATCTGATCATTGAAATTGAGTGAATATTTAATTATCAGAGGTATAGTAAAATTATAGTGAAATTACTAGTATGTATAAAAAAATTTACTTAATAATGAAATTAAAATCATTCAATTTCATCTGATCATTGAAATTGAGTGAATATTTAATTATCAGAGGTATAGTAAAATTATAGTGAAATTACTAGTATGTATAAAAAAATTTACTTAATAATGAAATTAAAATCATTCAATTTCATCTGATCATTGAAATTGAGTGAATATTTAATTATCAGAGGTATAGTAAAATTATAGTGAAATTACTAGCATGTATAAAAAAATTTACTTAATAATGAAATTAAAATCATTCAATTTCATCTGATCATTGAAATTGAGTGAATATTTAATTATCAGAGGTATAGTAAAATTATAGTGAAATTACTAGTATGTATAAAAAAATTTACTTAATAATGAAATTAAAATCATTCAATTTCATCTGATCATTGAAATTGAGTGAATATTTAATTATCAGAGGTATAGTAAAATTATAGTGAAATTACTAGTATGTATAAAAAAATTTACTTAATAATGAAATTAAAATCATTCAATTTCATCTGATCATTGAAATTGAGTGAATATTTAATTATCAGAGGTATAGTAAAATTATAGTGAAATTACTAGTATGTATAAAAAAATTTACTTAATAATGAAATTAAAATCATTCAATTTCATCTGATCATTGAAATTGAGTGAATATTTAATTATCAGAGGTATAGTAAAATTATAGTGAAATTACTAGTATGTATAAAAAAATTTACTTAATAATGAAATTAAAATCATTCAATTTCATCTGATCATTGAAATTGAGTGAATATTTAATTATCAGAGGTATAGTAAAATTATAGTGAAATTACTAGTATGTATAAAAAAATTTACTTAATAATGAAATTAAAATCATTCAATTTCATCTGATCATTGAAATTGAGTGAATATTTAATTATCAGAGGTATAGTAAAATTATAGTGAAATTACTAGTATGTATAAAAAAATTTACTTAATAATGAAATTAAAATCATTCAATTTCATCTGATCATTGAAATTGAGTGAATATTTAATTATCAGAGGTATAGTAAAATTATAGTGAAATTACTAGTATGTATAAAAAAATTTACTTAATAATGAAATTAAAATCATTCAATTTCATCTGATCATTGAAATTGAGTGAATATTTAATTATCAGAGGTATAGTAAAATTATAGTGAAATTACTAGCATGTATAAAAAAATTTACTTAATAATGAAATTAAAATCATTCAATTTCATCTGATCATTGAAATTGAGTGAATATTTAATTATCAGAGGTATAGTAAAATTATAGTGAAATTACTAGTATGTATAAAAAAATTTACTTAATAATGAAATTAAAATCATTCAATTTCATCTGATCATTGAAATTGAGTGAATATTTAATTATCAGAGGTATAGTAAAATTATAGTGAAATTACTAGTATGTATAAAAAAATTTACTTAATAATGAAATTAAAATCATTCAATTTCATCTGATCATTGAAATTGAGTGAATATTTAATTATCAGAGGTATAGTAAAATTATAGTGAAATTACTAGTATGTATAAAAAAATTTACTTAATAATGAAATTAAAATCATTCAATTTCATCTGATCATTGAAATTGAGTGAATATTTAATTATCAGAGGTATAGTAAAATTATAGTGAAATTACTAGCATGTATAAAAAAATTTACTTAATAATGAAATTAAAATCATTCAATTTCATCTGATCATTGAAATTGAGTGAATATTTAATTATCAGAGGTATAGTAAAATTATAGTGAAATTACTAGTATGTATAAAAAAATTTACTTAATAATGAAATTAAAATCATTCAATTTCATCTGATCATTGAAATTGAGTGAATATTTAATTATCAGAGGTATAGTAAAATTATAGTGAAATTACTAGTATGTATAAAAAAATTTACTTAATAATGAAATTAAAATCATTCAATTTCATCTGATCATTGAAATTGAGTGAATATTTAATTATCAGAGGTATAGTAAAATTATAGTGAAATTACTAGTATGTATAAAAAAATTTACTTAATAATGAAATTAAAATCATTCAATTTCATCTGATCATTGAAATTGAGTGAATATTTAATTATCAGAGGTATAGTAAAATTATAGTGAAATTACTAGTATGTATAAAAAAATTTACTTAATAATGAAATTAAAATCATTCAATTTCATCTGATCATTGAAATTGAGTGAATATTTAATTATCAGAGGTATAGTAAAATTATAGTGAAATTACTAGCATGTATAAAAAAATTTACTTAATAATGAAATTAAAATCATTCAATTTCATCTGATCATTGAAATTGAGTGAATATTTAATTATCAGAGGTATAGTAAAATTATAGTGAAATTACTAGTATGTATAAAAAAATTTACTTAATAATGAAATTAAAATCATTCAATTTCATCTGATCATTGAAATTGAGTGAATATTTAATTATCAGAGGTATAGTAAAATTATAGTGAAATTACTAGTATGTATAAAAAAATTTACTTAATAATGAAATTAAAATCATTCAATTTCATCTGATCATTGAAATTGAGTGAATATTTAATTATCAGAGGTATAGTAAAATTATAGTGAAATTACTAGTATGTATAAAAAAATTTACTTAATAATGAAATTAAAATCATTCAATTTCATCTGATCATTGAAATTGAGTGAATATTTAATTATCAGAGGTATAGTAAAATTATAGTGAAATTACTAGTATGTATAAAAAAATTTACTTAATAATGAAATTAAAATCATTCAATTTCATCTGATCATTGAAATTGAGTGAATATTTAATTATCAGAGGTATAGTAAAATTATAGTGAAATTACTAGTATGTATAAAAAAATTTACTTAATAATGAAATTAAAATCATTCAATTTCATCTGATCATTGAAATTGAGTGAATATTTAATTATCAGAGGTATAGTAAAATTATAGTGAAATTACTAGTATGTATAAAAAAATTTACTTAATAATGAAATTAAAATCATTCAATTTCATCTGATCATTGAAATTGAGTGAATATTTAATTATCAGAGGTATAGTAAATTATAGTGAAATTACTAGTATGTATAAAAAAAATTTACTTAATAATGAAATTAAAATCATTCAATTTCATCTGATCATTGAAATTGAGTGAATATTTAATTATCAGAGGTATAGTAAAATTATAGTGAAATTACTAGTATGTATAAAAAAATTTACTTAATAATGAAATTAAAATCATTCAATTTCATCTGATCATTGAAATTGAGTGAATATTTAATTATCAGAGGTATAGTAAAATTATAGTGAAATTACTAGTATGTATAAAAAAATTTACTTAATAATGAAATTAAAATCATTCAATTTCATCTGATCATTGAAATTGAGTGAATATTTAATTATCAGAGGTATAGTAAAATTATAGTGAAATTACTAGTATGTATAAAAAAATTTACTTAATAATGAAATTAAAATCATTCAATTTCATCTGATCATTGAAATTGAGTGAATATTTAATTATCAGAGGTATAGTAAAATTATAGTGAAATTACTAGTATGTATAAAAAAATTTACTTAATAATGAAATTAAAATCATTCAATTTCATCTGATCATTGAAATTGAGTGAATATTTAATTATCAGAGGTATAGTAAAATTATAGTGAAATTACTAGCATGTATAAAAAAATTTACTTAATAATGAAATTAAAATCATTCAATTTCATCTGATCATTGAAATTGAGTGAATATTTAATTATCAGAGGTATAGTAAAATTATAGTGAAATTACTAGTATGTATAAAAAATTTACTTAATAATGAAATTAAAATCATTCAATTTCATCTGATCATTGAAATTGAGTGAATATTTAATTATCAGAGGTATAGTAAAATTATAGTGAAATTACTAGCATGTATAAAAAAATTTACTTAATAATGAAATTAAAATCATTCAATTTCATCTGATCATTGAAATTGAGTGAATATTTAATTATCAGAGGTATAGTAAAATTATAGTGAAATTACTAGTATGTATAAAAAAATTTACTTAATAATGAAATTAAAATCATTCAATTTCATCTGATCATTGAAATTGAGTGAATATTTAATTATCAGAGGTATAGTAAAATTATAGTGAAATTACTAGTATGTATAAAAAAATTTACTTAATAATGAAATTAAAATCATTCAATTTCATCTGATCATTGAAATTGAGTGAATATTTAATTATCAGAGGTATAGTAAAATTATAGTGAAATTACTAGTATGTATAAAAAAATTTACTTAATAATGAAATTAAAATCATTCAATTTCATCTGATCATTGAAATTGAGTGAATATTTAATTATCAGAGGTATAGTAAAATTATAGTGAAATTACTAGCATGTATAAAAAAATTTACTTAATAATGAAATTAAAATCATTCAATTTCATCTGATCATTGAAATTGAGTGAATATTTAATTATCAGAGGTATAGTAAAATTATAGTGAAATTACTAGTATGTATAAAAAAATTTACTTAATAATGAAATTAAAATCATTCAATTTCATCTGATCATTGAAATTGAGTGAATATTTAATTATCAGAGGTATAGTAAAATTATAGTGAAATTACTAGCATGTATAAAAAAATTTACTTAATAATGAAATTAAAATCATTCAATTTCATCTGATCATTGAAATTGAGTGAATATTTAATTATCAGAGGTATAGTAAAATTATAGTGAAATTACTAGTATGTATAAAAAAATTTACTTAATAATGAAATTAAAATCATTCAATTTCATCTGATCATTGAAATTGAGTGAATATTTAATTATCAGAGGTATAGTAAAATTATAGTGAAATTACTAGCATGTATAAAAAAATTTACTTAATAATGAAATTAAAATCATTCAATTTCATCTGATCATTGAAATTGAGTGAATATTTAATTATCAGAGGTATAGTAAAATTATAGTGAAATTACTAGTATGTATAAAAAAATTTACTTAATAATGAAATTAAAATCATTCAATTTCATCTGATCATTGAAATTGAGTGAATATTTAATTATCAGAGGTATAGTAAAATTATAGTGAAATTACTAGCATGTATAAAAAAATTTACTTAATAATGAAATTAAAATCATTCAATTTCATCTGATCATTGAAATTGAGTGAATATTTAATTATCAGAGGTATAGTAAAATTATAGTGAAATTACTAGTATGTATAAAAAAATTTACTTAATAATGAAATTAAAATCATTCAATTTCATCTGATCATTGAAATTGAGTGAATATTTAATTATCAGAGGTATAGTAAAATTATAGTGAAATTACTAGCATGTATAAAAAAATTTACTTAATAATGAAATTAAAATCATTCAATTTCATCTGATCATTGAAATTGAGTGAATATTTAATTATCAGAGGTATAGTAAAATTATAGTGAAATTACTAGTATGTATAAAAAAATTTACTTAATAATGAAATTAAAATCATTCAATTTCATCTGATCATTGAAATTGAGTGAATATTTAATTATCAGAGGTATAGTAAAATTATAGTGAAATTACTAGCATGTATAAAAAAATTTACTTAATAATGAAATTAAAATCATTCAATTTCATCTGATCATTGAAATTGAGTGAATATTTAATTATCAGAGGTATAGTAAAATTATAGTGAAATTACTAGCATGTATAAAAAAATTTACTTAATAATGAAATTAAAATCATTCAATTTCATCTGATCATTGAAATTGAGTGAATATTTAATTATCAGAGGTATAGTAAAATTATAGTGAAATTACTAGTATGTATAAAAAAATTTACTTAATAATGAAATTAAAATCATTCAATTTCATCTGATCATTGAAATTGAGTGAATATTTAATTATCAGAGGTATAGTAAAATTATAGTGAAATTACTAGTATGTATAAAAAAATTTACTTAATAATGAAATTAAAATCATTCAATTTCATCTGATCATTGAAATTGAGTGAATATTTAATTATCAGAGGTATAGTAAAATTATAGTGAAATTACTAGTATGTATAAAAAAATTTACTTAATAATGAAATTAAAATCATTCAATTTCATCTGATCATTGAAATTGAGTGAATATTTAATTATCAGAGGTATAGTAAAATTATAGTGAAATTACTAGTATGTATAAAAAAATTTACTTAATAATGAAATTAAAATCATTCAATTTCATCTGATCATTGAAATTGAGTGAATATTTAATTATCAGAGGTATAGTAAAATTATAGTGAAATTACTAGTATGTATAAAAAAATTTACTTAATAATGAAATTAAAATCATTCAATTTCATCTGATCATTGAAATTGAGTGAATATTTAATTATCAGAGGTATAGTAAAATTATAGTGAAATTACTAGTATGTATAAAAAAATTTACTTAATAATGAAATTAAAATCATTCAATTTCATCTGATCATTGAAATTGAGTGAATATTTAATTATCAGAGGTATAGTAAAATTATAGTGAAATTACTAGTATGTATAAAAAAATTTACTTAATAATGAAATTAAAATCATTCAATTTCATCTGATCATTGAAATTGAGTGAATATTTAATTATCAGAGGTATAGTAAAATTATAGTGAAATTACTAGTATGTATAAAAAAATTTACTTAATAATGAAATTAAAATCATTCAATTTCATCTGATCATTGAAATTGAGTGAATATTTAATTATCAGAGGTATAGTAAAATTATAGTGAAATTACTAGTATGTATAAAAAAATTTACTTAATAATGAAATTAAAATCATTCAATTTCATCTGATCATTGAAATTGAGTGAATATTTAATTATCAGAGGTATAGTAAAATTATAGTGAAATTACTAGTATGTATAAAAAAATTTACTTAATAATGAAATTAAAATCATTCAATTTCATCTGATCATTGAAATTGAGTGAATATTTAATTATCAGAGGTATAGTAAAATTATAGTGAAATTACTAGTATGTATAAAAAAATTTACTTAATAATGAAATTAAAATCATTCAATTTCATCTGATCATTGAAATTGAGTGAATATTTAATTATCAGAGGTATAGTAAAATTATAGTGAAATTACTAGTATGTATAAAAAAATTTACTTAATAATGAAATTAAAATCATTCAATTTCATCTGATCATTGAAATTGAGTGAATATTTAATTATCAGAGGTATAGTAAAATTATAGTGAAATTACTAGTATGTATAAAAAAATTTACTTAATAATGAAATTAAAATCATTCAATTTCATCTGATCATTGAAATTGAGTGAATATTTAATTATCAGAGGTATAGTAAAATTATAGTGAAATTACTAGTATGTATAAAAAAATTTACTTAATAATGAAATTAAAATCATTCAATTTCATCTGATCATTGAAATTGAGTGAATATTTAATTATCAGAGGTATAGTAAAATTATAGTGAAATTACTAGCATGTATAAAAAATTTACTTAATAATGAAATTAAAATCATTCAATTTCATCTGATCATTGAAATTGAGTGAATATTTAATTATCAGAGGTATAGTAAAATTATAGTGAAATTACTAGTATGTATAAAAAAATTTACTTAATAATGAAATTAAAATCATTCAATTTCATCTGATCATTGAAATTGAGTGAATATTTAATTATCAGAGGTATAGTAAAATTATAGTGAAATTACTAGTATGTATAAAAAAATTTACTTAATAATGAAATTAAAATCATTCAATTTCATCTGATCATTGAAATTGAGTGAATATTTAATTATCAGAGGTATAGTAAAATTATAGTGAAATTACTAGTATGTATAAAAAAATTTACTTAATAATGAAATTAAAATCATTCAATTTCATCTGATCATTGAAATTGAGTGAATATTTAATTATCAGAGGTATAGTAAAATTATAGTGAAATTACTAGTATGTATAAAAAAATTTACTTAATAATGAAATTAAAATCATTCAATTTCATCTGATCATTGAAATTGAGTGAATATTTAATTATCAGAGGTATAGTAAAATTATAGTGAAATTACTAGTATGTATAAAAAATTTACTTAATAATGAAATTAAAATCATTCAATTTCATCTGATCATTGAAATTGAGTGAATATTTAATTATCAGAGGTATAGTAAAATTATAGTGAAATTACTAGTATGTATAAAAAAATTTACTTAATAATGAAATTAAAATCATTCAATTTCATCTGATCATTGAAATTGAGTGAATATTTAATTATCAGAGGTATAGTAA